>NC_050479.2:96030504-97329254 GCF_012460135.2 Molothrus ater | reverse complement strand
CCGTTTTGTGGCTGTATCCCGGGACCTGGCTCTTGCCAGCCCTCTCCTGCCAAGGCACAGGAGTGCGCGGGCCAGCACAGACGGCATGGCTGCTCTCAGTCCCCGCTTCCCCGCCCGCCTCAGGACGGCGCCCGGAACCCGCGGCCATCCCGGTCGCATTGCTCACGTGCTCGATGATGCGCGTCATGGATGCGATGAAACGAGCGCTGCTGCGCCGCAGCCCCTCCTGCATCGTGGGATCAAACTCCATAACGAAAAACCGTTCCCGCCGCCGGCCGCCTTCCACTCTGCACACCGCGGCCGGCCGCTCCCGCCCCAATTCAAACGGCCGCCCTTTCGCCGCGTCCGATTGGTTGTTGCTAAAATCAGTTCTGGCACTATAGCCAATAAGAATCCGCGGTGGACGGGCTTTATAGTCTGATTGGTTACTGGCGCTGTTGAGTGCCCGATCACCCCGCCTCCAAGTCCTGGCTTTGAGCGCCAAGTCAGGTGCGACGCGGGGCGTTGTTCTGCCTGTTAACGTCGGCTGGCCGCGGGTCCCGTTGGCTGCGGCGCACGGCGCTGCCGGAGCGCCAGGCCCGCCTCCCGGCGGCAGGACATGGAGCCGCAGCGCAAGGCGGCGCCTCAGCGCGCTCTCCGGCCTGGGCAGCTCCAGACAGAGATGTACAGAATGTTGTGTCTCTGTCGGATTCGGCACAGACGGCCAGAGGAGTCGGGGCTGGGGAATTCGGCGTTCAGTGGCCGGCGGTCACGCCCTCCCCAGTCGCTCTCTAGCTGGTCCGCAAAGGCTGCAGGCCTTTGGGGAAGAGCAGGCCAGAGCGTTACCTGCTCACTGGCACTTGTATTTTAGATTCCGTTCTGTTCCTTCCCAATATTCTTCAAGTAACCATTGGTTTTCTATAAATAACGATTTTTTAAAGTAAAATACTATCAAGCACATCCATTTCCCTGAAACTTCCCATTAAAAAAAAACATTTTCCATTTTGGTAATGTAAAGAGGTGCCTTTTTCATAATCCCTTACTGTTTAAAGCTGATCTGTATTTACTTACTTCTTATAAAGTTGTGTTAAATTTTTGTTTAAACGGTAGGACTTTAGAAAAATACATCTTTGATCCACATTTAAGCATTCTTACTAGGATGATTGTGAAGTTTTCACAGCTGACAAGATCTGTAGTAAGGCCTTACTTACCCTGTTTCTGGCAGGTCTTACCCTTTTTCTGGTTCTTCATTTAGGCCTTATCATTTTTCAGGGTATGATTTTCTGCCAGCACTGCATTGAAATACTGCTCTCAGTGGTTAAATCACATGTGTGTGTTGAGTGGGCCAGCCAGAAGAGTACTGAAGTGTTGATTTCAGCATGCAGGAAAAGATGAGTGTGGTAATTCCAAGGTAACACAACAGGTCCCACTCCTACATTTTTCACTGTGTTTCCACCAGGATGACTGCAGGACAAATCATCCTTAAAAACCCAGAATCTCACTGAGGAGCACCTAATTCTATGTTCTTTATTTTCTTGATACATACCCAGTAGATTTGCAGAAGCTCTCAATACTTTGTCTTTACATTCACTTTGATGGAAGCCATGCTTTGAATATATCAAAGCTTATATAAACTTCCTAAGATTTAAAAATAGGGGGGAGAAAATGTAACTACCCTAAATAAATTAGAATCTCTGTATTGCAGATTGACAAAATTGATGAGCACTCAATAGTTTGAAGCAAGTGCCTATAATCTTTCCCATTGGTAAAATATACTACTAATTTCACTCCCTTGAATAGGTGAAATATAACTTCTGTGGTGCTTCCAACATGGTAAAATATCAGGTTAGTTTGGAATAGTAGTAGAAATTTTATTAGTAAAGTAATTCTATACATACTCAGAGCCAGCTTTACATGATGTGCAGAGAATGAGACCTGGAGCCCCACATTTAGAGAAGGATAAAAGGAAATAACAGGTAACTAACTATTCAACACTTCCAACTTTCAAAGTGCTAATCATATGGAAAAAAAAAATTGCATCATTAAGTCACTTGTGGGGAAAAAAGAAGCATGAGACTATCTCTGTATTTTCACCAGCAGGTTTAGGGTTGCCATGGCCTTCATGGTGGTGTTCTGTGGTCACCTTGTAGTGCTTTGATGACTTAAGGCTCAAATACACTGCACACAGAGGATGAGATTACTTACTTTCCTCTGACATTTCCTAGCTTAGGACTCACTGACTTCACAGCCTAAATATTAGATGTAGCCCTTGACTTATTTAATATTTGAGGTAATCATCAACCTAGAAAAACAAGGGTGTGATCCAGTTATTTCAATTTTATCCAGAAGTTACTTTTGTCTATTTTGAATTCATGGTACGCTTCAGTAGAGTGACAGGAGCATTCAAGTGCAAAAAATTTCTTCTATCACCCATATGAGAAAATGAGATTGACATTCAGGAGCTGTGCATGGAAACTGTCCTAAGCCAGCAGTAATTGGTATATTTGATAAGGTGTAACAAAAATTTTTTAAACTGCATGATCTTAAGAACCACAAAGTCAACAAAGATAAGTTAATGCTTGGGTGAATTTATGTTGACTACAAAGCAAGACTGTGGATCAAACTGTTGACAAACTAAAGAAAGTGGCACAATGTTCACTGTTAACATAGTAATAAGTAAACAGTGAACATTGTGCCATTTTTTGCTAGAAAAGAGAATGTATTAATATGATACAGAAACAGACATTTCAAGAAGAAAACTTCTTTGGCGCATTTGTAACATCAGAACCTCATCCTCTATTCTGTTCAAGCTCTACATCTTCTGCCTTTCTGTTGAGTAGATCTGTTCAGAAATACATGACAGAAGATTTAACTTCAACTATCCTTTGATTAGTTTGACTTGTAGAAGAATAATTTGTGGCTCTGAGTTGAGTGTGTCATTGTTTACCCTATGGTTTACTGCTGTGTGTTACTGTTTTATTCATGTTGTTTATTCATATTTGGAGAGGCCTGTGTCCTCCCCAGCTCATCATTTAGTCCAGCCTCAAGCTGTATTTTATCCCTTTAATCCATTAATCACTTTTTTTTTAATAAGTCAAAACAGCTGCACTGAGTGATCATTTTTACTATTCTGCTCTAAACTCTTTCCAGTCAGTCAGTATCCTTGAATACTTAGGCATCTGGAATAATAAATAATTTCCTGAAAGCAACTTCTGAAGAACTATATAAAAGGCAATTTACGCATCTATTTTCTGTAAATGTTGATCTTCAGATACAGCCAAAACATCACATTGACTATTGAAATGACATACTCCTCTCTTTTCAGTATATTTCTTTGGGATTGCATGCTGCTCTCTCTCTTTGTACAAGGGAATAAGAAAGCATAAAATAACTGCTCTTTTCCAGAAAACCTTGCACAGCTCAGTTTGTGTCAAGCCAGTGAATATAATTAGAAATTCAGAGACTGTTAAAAAGAAACACTGAGGAGAGTGGAGGGGGGAGTGGTTGTAGATGTGCAGGAGAGCTGTGGAGAAGGGAAGTGTGAGCATCCCAGGAAAACTCCACAGTAAAAGAGTAAGCACAGGCCAGGTTCTGCAGCAGGCACTTTGAATCATTCCCTCTGCAAAGGAGCCTTGCCTTCCCAGCTCTCTGAGAGGTGGGAGGGAAAGCGCTATTTTATGCCTTCTTACTTACAACTCCACTCAAAGTCATAAATTAGTTTCTTCACATAAGGCAGTGCCTGCATGAGTGTCTGTTACACAGAGAAATGTTTCCAAACCTTATCATAATTAAACACACCCAAGCACTCCATAACTCTGCTTATATAAAGCATGAAAGAAAACAAAAAAAAAAAAAAAAACAACCACACTTGGCCATCAGGAAGGCATCAAACGATCTTGCTTGCCAAGTCAAAAATGTCACTGAGCTTCCAAACATAGTCCTGGGATTAATAACATTATTTCTATAATTTCCCTATTTCTGAAAATTGTGTGCAGTCCTGCAGGAAGCACATTTGAAGCAGGCTGTAAGGCTGTGCTTACTGGATCCCTTGTTTTCTGAAGGATTTTACTGCCCCCAGTTGTCAAGAGCATGTGTAATTTTGTTTGGGAGTAATTTTATTAGTTCCAGTCTAATCATTCCTCTGCCAGAATGGGACTTCACCATTTTCTTTTTTTGGTTCTGATCTACTGGATCTGGCTGGGATGAAGCTAGCTCTTCATAGCAGCCCTTGGGTGCTAAGTCTTGGGTTTGTGGCTAAAGAAGGTGACGCTGGTAAGACAGTAATTGTGTAGCTATTGATGAGCAGTTATTGCAAACACAAGGCTTTTGCTTTTTCCCCCCACTGTGCTGCTCCTCCCCCACTCCAGTGAGTATGAGTAGGTTGGACCTATGCAAGAAGTCAGAAGGAGACCAAATAAGACATCTAAACCTGAATTGAGCAAAGGGATGTTCCATGTTGTACAATCTTATGCTCAGCAATAAAACCTGGGGTAGAGGAAGAAGAAGATGAGAGGTTTTTTTTTTCTTTCAGGTTGGCCATTACTTGGAGACTCCTCTTATGGGAAATAATGAGTCATTGCTTTTGCATCACTTAGTTCTCATAGGACTCTTTTGCATCACTAAGTTCTCACTTAGTTCTCAAAGAGGGATGCTTTCCCCCTTCTGTCATTTACTCAAGTGTCTTTACCTTGATTTCTCTGTTTTCTTACATTTTCTCTTCCTGTTTTCTCCTCTGTCCTGGGATGCATGTGGATGCTTGGCTTCTGCAGGACTCAACCTACAGCAGGTTATTTCTGCTGTATAATCTAGTTATTTCTGAAGCCTTCTGATCACTGAAATATGTTTGACTGCCAGCTCATTTATAAAGACAGGTCCCAAGTTCAACCACTCTGTCTGTGGATAGAGGAATAAGCAATTACTAGGACAACAATCACCAAGAAATGGTCAATCCTTTTTCTATCACATGTGGGAATGCAGAAGAGAGAACAAAAATAATTTTTAATCATTTAGGACTCAGGGTACAAAGCACAGAAATCTGATCTAATAGAATTGTATTACCATTCGTTATAAATGATCAAACTGTGAGCCAAAATTATCAAAAATTTAGCGAAAGTTTATTAATTTGTCTGCGAGACCGAAGTTCGGTCTTCGAAACCACCGCAGCCAAAGAGACAGCATTGAGCTCGGGATCGGCGCCGGGTGAACACGGATCTGACCTCCGAGTGTCAGAGTCTCCCCAGTTCACGCTTGCGGCTCCATGCAGCAAGGTTTTATGCAGTTTATTCTGCCCGAGGCAAAGATGACCGAATTTTCTTTGTGTCTCTTCACATGTGTCACTGTTGCTTTCCATGTGCAGAGGTGGACAGAAGCCTTGTCCAGGTGTGTCGTTCGTGTCAGTCGACTCCTCCGGAGAAGCCATGTATTCAGATGTATCAGGATGGCGCCGTTGGTTATCTCGACAGATGCAATCGGCAGGGCAATAATCGCTTTTGGGTGGTCCCTGATAACTTGGGAAACTAGCGATCATCGCCCTGGAGGCTTCTATTCTTACGTTAAAAGTGTCAATGTTTATCTTAACAGTGCATCCGGGGTCTAGTTGTATCTGAATAAGACAGCTGCTCCCGGCCAGGGTAGTCAAAAATACATGGTTTGGATTTTACAATATTTTATACCATACATTGATAGCATCAATTATCACTACCATATACTACACATTGAAGCAAAGGATGAGAATTTCCTTGAAAAGGAATGAGTGATTCTTGTCCCTTTTACTACTCACCACTGTTTTCAGTTTTCAGCATCTGTTGAAACTGTCTGGATTGACTTTTGCTCCAAACTCTTCACTCTCTCAGGCATTTTGTAGAAGTAGCTCTCTAGCTCCTGCTTGGGTTGGCAAAGAACTGAGTGTCACCAATGTGCTGAACAAATGCCACTACTCAACAGTCACATCATGCCTCTCTTGCATAGGTATCAAACTGCTTCACAAAACATGGCAAGAATTATTAACCTTGCCTTGCTAGACAAAAAACCCGAGGCACAGAGTGAGGTGATTTGCCCAGGGTTGTGCACATGCTGTTGGCACATCGGTGAACAGGCTGTAAGCGCACCCTAAATTCTCGTCTAGCATCCTCCTTCTTGACAGTATTAACATTTAACTAATCATAGCCAATTCCCCAGGTGCTCCCACACACGTCAGTATGGAAGCGTCAGGATCTCCCCCCTGGATGCTGGTCCTCCCGAGGCATGCATGGCTACTTGTGGTGTCCCTTTCAATCTGCCTTTGAAGGAAAGGAAGCAACCGTTGTGTGTTACCCCATTCATTCCTGCCAGCTTGCACAAGTAGATGATTGTAGTCAGGTACATTGAAGGTAATATAAAAGCACATTCATCTCTAACAGAGACCACTAAAAGATGTGCTGTAATCATCACTGCTACCTAACCTCTGTCCTGCATGAGCCAATTAAATTGTTTTAAAATATTTGAACACGGTACTCATTGTGATCAATGTCATTCTGTTGCTCAGATCAATGGGAATGAAGAATAAAACCCCATTTACTGAACAACAAATATTGGCTGTGTTTCCAGAACAGGCTAAGGGCTTATTGAAAAGAATATTGATTGTGCCAAGAAAACATTGAGCAGTTATAAAAGTTTAATCATATTCTCGTTCAAGCATGCCTTCAGTGCCAGGAACTAAAATGCTCCCATCTCCTGAGGATGGAAGATACATTTCCATAATGTTCTGTATGTTTCCAATGCTTAGCATCTGTACTGAATGGTGGAATTATTCATTGCAAGTGATTTAGCTGAGATTTATACACTGCTTTCTGCACCAAGTGTACAAGATGTGAATGTTTCTCATTTGCAATTGTCTAGCAATGGCTGGGCAAGTGTTAGCCCACAAGATACTTTTGAAGTGATCAGAATAAATATTTGGTCTTCATGATTGAACAACATATGCCTGGTCCCTCAAATCAGATGAAACTCCAATGATTCCTCAGCTAGAAAAGATTGGTTTCATTATAAAGATGTGTCTATGTCTTAATTAGAAAACTGCTCATAAACATTTACAGTTGGCTGAGTGAACTACTGTGTGCAGGGAGTGAAAGGTGATGTTCAGAATGGCACAAGTGCTGTGGTAGTGTCTGGTTATAGAGGCTCTATGGGGTTAAAGAGCAGACGTGTTTGCCAGGAGAAGACAGGAAATTGTCTTTCTGGGCTCTGGTTGTGAAGACTTACACTTTTCTAAGTGAAGCTCACTGCTGTGGAGAACAAAAACAAAATAAGAGCTATGTCTGAGCTACTATTTCCCTTCCCCTTTCAAGAAGCAATCCTCAGCTTCTCTTACATCTGTGGCAATCTTTATGGAATTCAGTTGCTGCTGGATCTGTCCTGCAAAGGGAGATGTGAATGTAGCCAGGGCAGAGGTATCTCAGTGGTTTCCAAATAACCGAGACTGTGGCATTAACAAGGATAGTAGGGTTACAGAGGGCATGGGCACCTTCTCTACACACCAGGAAGTCCTCAAACATGCTGCGCTGTTCTCAGGTATTTTTGTATAGCAGGATAAGTCAGAGTTATGTGGTATGTACACCTATGGGTTGTAAAATTGACTTATATCCTACCCAAAAAAGGGTGTGCTGTGAATCCTTCCCCCCTTTGCAAAGCTTGTAGGAATTTATGGCTAAAGGGTCAGTGGGCATCAAGACATGTCCTGATTGTCTTGGTTCTCTGACTCCTGATGACTGTGAACTGCAAAATGAGGAATTAAATGTGTCATAGACTTCAAATTTCTTTGTCTGGCTTGTCACTTCTGAGATGCAAAGGACAGTTGCATTGGTGCCTGGAGTTCTGAATTTCTCTCCTTTCTCTTTCTGCCCCCACCCTTCAGTTGCCTTCTGTGAGATCTCTTCAAGGAAATGGAAGGAAATGTCATACAGGAAGAATACTTTAAGATATTGTCTATGTGAAGGTAGCTGAAAAATTGGAGTGTAAAAAAATCATAAGGGATAAAAGACCTGGAAGCAAGTGCTAGGTAGCAAATAAAAATGTGTGATGCATTGTTTGGGGTAGCTTGGGTGCAGGTAGATAGAATTAGGAGCAAGGTCAAGAGGAACAGGGAAAGCCTTGAAAATCTTGAACCATCAACAGATGCACACAGTGTGGATGAATGTAGGCTCTTTTCTCAAAGCAAGAAGAAGGAACAGCATCTTCCTACTTGAGAAAAAAAAAACAAAAACAATGAGCAACACAAAACCAACAACAAGATGTAAACTAATTCTTATGGTTTATTTGGGAAGGAAACAGTCAAAGTAGCAAGTCCAGAGCACAGGGTTCTGTGGTGTCCTGAGGCACCTTGCCTACATTCACTTATCTAATCCTGCATCTCACACTTATGGATTCATAGTACAGCTCCCCTAGCTCCAGCTGTACACCCTCTACACAAGCCAGTACAGTGCTTCCTAATAGAACCTGTGCTTGGAAATGCCCCATTTGAGGACATGTTCCCAGTCTACACTGTTACACCGTGGTCCTTCCCATCATGCAGCCCCCCTAGTGCCTACTGTGTAGCTCTGAGCTGCGTGTCTGTTTATCGTGCTGCTTTAACAAGATGAATGTTGTGCTCCCTGTAACTTAACCCAATATGCTCAGTTAAAGATTCAGTTTGCTTTTTGGCACAATTAAATCAAATAATTCAGAAAGAAAGCAAAAGAATTGCTTTTTCTGCCTTACTCTTATGATGCATGAGATTAACATTTATTTGCTTAGACATTCCTCTGTGATTAGAGGATGTCTGGTAAGGTCAAAACAGACTTATACTGTGAAGTGGGGGGGTCTCAGCAAGGAGATGGGTGCTGGGAGGGAGCAAAAGAGCTGCTAGTGAAGGCCTTGTACCTTTTGCTTGTGTGTTTTAAAGGATTACATGGATTACCAGTGTGTGGAGAAACAACAGCCAATCAGGAATCATTTACAGATATATAGTAGGATTATTTATAGAGGGGAAGTTAGACCTGGATTCATACAGTTCACTGTATCTGGTCCCCAGATTATTGTGGAGGTTGTAGTGATACTGAGTCACAACAAAATCTCCTTTAAGAAAAATTTTGCTTATTTGGGCTGCTCCATCTCTGCGCTCTGTTCAGTATCACAGATATGATATGTGAAGACAGACTTGTAGCCAAATACTAATCTCACAAACTTCACAGAAATTAACTAACACCATCTGTGGCGGTTTTTATTGAAAATTACCACAACATGTGAAATGTTTCTCAGTGATTAGTAGAGCCTTGTCATGGGAGTAGTGTCACAAGGCCTCCTTGCACCATGGCTCTCATTTCCAGATGTCTCTGTTTTAGGTATATAGGAAAGGATGCTTGATTATATCTCTTCAGTAAAAAGGAAGATTCTTCTTCTCAGTGTGCCTTGAATGTTAATGCAAAGCAGAAATGAAAGAAATTAAACCAAGCAGCATGAGTAGCACATATGTAAGTAAAAAGTTTTCTCTATCACAAAGCTACTCCCCAGATGCCAAAAAGCCATTTTTATCTGTCCTCTCTTGCTTGTTCTCAGGGTTTGTTTCCCTCTCCCTTGATCTTGCTGTAGTACTTTGGACAAGTAGAAGAAAGCAGAAAGGATTTGCAGCGGGAAAAACCCCACCTCAGCAACAAGCAGACCAAAACAGAGAACAGGAAAAAAGATACAAACAATCAGTGAGTCCAGAGGAGAGTCACCAAGATCATTAAAGGGATGGATCCTGTCCTGTCTTCCAGGGGAAAGGCTGAGGGAATTGGGATTGTTCAGCCTAGAGAAGAGAAGGCTTTGAGGTGACTTAATTGCAGCCTTCTGCTACCCGAAGGATGCCTACAAGAAAGATCGAGGGAGATTTTTTACAAGGGCACATAGTGACAGGACAGGGGGAACGGCTTCACACTGAAAGAGGGCAGGTTTAGACTGGATATTAGGAAGAAATTTTTTTCTGTGAGGGTGGTGAGACTCTGGAGCATGTCCAGAGAAGCTGTGAACACCCTATCCCTGGAAGTGTTCAAGGCCAGGTTGGTGGGGCTATGTACAACCTGGTCTGGTGGGAGGCATCCCTGCACATGGTGAGGGGCTGTAAGCAGATGATCTTTGAAGTCCCTTCCAATCCAAGCCATTCTGTGATTGTGTGATTCTGTGATTTGTTGGAATGTTGCCCCCTAACTTTTATACCTGTAGGAAGGTAATTTCTTGCAGCTCCATCCTCCTTTTGTCTGTTTTAAGACCATTGATTAGCACTTCCCTTTAGTCCTGGCAACTGGTTCTTGCCTATTGTGCACATTTGGCTTCTCTCCAAGGGTGTGGCAGCATTTGGCACTGGTCCAAACAGGAGGCTGTGAAGGGGACAGCAGAACACATCGTGAATCTGAGTGGGCACGCATGTGCTTTCTACAACAATAAAATCACCAGAAAATAGCAAATTAAGATTTATAATTGTGTTCTCCAGAGGCATTTACTAACCCTAGCAGACAGAACATGTTTCTGGGAGCTACCTTTTTTGGGGAGCAAGACTATGCATTTATTTTGCTTGGGTTTTTTTTATAATTAAGCTTCTTAAGATGGTGGGTGTCATGTGCTGACCTACCACTACAAGAACTTCCTCTTTCCACTGATGATCTAAGAAAAAGCAGTTCCTAATTTCTGTACTTGGGAATCTCACCATCTTAAATAATGAAAAAAATTGACTGATTGTTAAAAATCATGTTGGATTTTTTGTGTGTTTTGTGTATTTTTTCATTACTTAGAAAATGACTAAATTATTATATTCTTCCCTAGAATCTGATTGCAAACTGACATGGCCATTAGAGGCTGAGCTGGTGAACACCATATGAAAGGGAAGACTGACCTAATTAGAAAATAAATGAGGACAAGGGAAAAAAGATTCTCTTTTGATATGAGCACCCTTAATATAATAAGAAAAGTAAAAACATATTTAATTGCAATGTTCAACTATTCCTTCTGTTAGCAGCTTTTTAATAGTGATCTGTATTTTCAATTGGAGAGGTTTGAAATCTTCCATGATAGAAGATTTGAAGATAGAAGAGATAGAGAGAATTTGTCAAATATTTGTAATTTAAATAAAAAATAGAAGAAAAGGTGCAAACTCTTCCAATATTGTCCAGAACCCATAAAGCTAAGTGCTGGAGGTATGCTGCAAGTGTAAAAGAAAAAAGGAAAAAACCCATATAGTTTTTATTGCTTTGGGAACAAAGATGGAAGGGGCATGTGAATGGATGGTAAGAATGAAAAGCTGTCCCTGAAGCCTGATGGGAATTTAGTCTCTTTTGATATCCTCAAAACTGTGTCAACCCTTTTCATGAATATTTCATTGGCCTTTAAAAGGAAAATTATCATGATTCTAATACATCACCTGTTTTTAAAAAACGTTTTCAAAATACTTCTTTCATTCCTTCCCTACATCCTTCACCAGTAACCCACTGAAATACATAAAAGGTTAATAAAAGGTTAGTGAGTGCTACACAAAAGGTTAGTAAGAGTCTGAATAAATCAAGGATTTGATATATTCTTTAGATGTTAGTGAAAAAATTCTGGTTTGCCATCAATGGGATCATTGACTTATATGAGACCACAAATGGACTTCAATTTCATATTCATTTATCATTCTGAGTGTACTTTGAGTTTTCCAGGAAAGGTGAAATTTAAGACATCTGTAACAGCTATGTATATGCAAGTGACTAGATGGCTCATGGGATAGGAGATCTAAAATACTACCATTTTCTTTTTATGTCAGTTGCTTACACTCAGCTACCAATTGCCATTCAGAAGGAACTTGTGAGGAAGAATTTACTGTGTTTCCTAAATAAATAGCAGTTTTCCACACCATGGAAAACTCTCCATGCCAACACATCTGTTACTACCTTACTAACTTGCACAGCTAATGAAAATAATCTTGAGAAGAACAATGAAAATACCTTTATTTTATTGAGCTGTTGAACATTCTCAGTGAATAAACAGAAGACATCTTGAGTGGTTAGTTCCCTTGGTACTGAGAAATCAGGTGCAGTACCAGTGCAGAAGAAACTGCTGGGCAGATTATCACTATTTCAGATTCTTTATTTGTAACAGTGCTAATCTAATTTTTCTGAATGCTAGAAAATTTCAGAAGACTATTTATGTTTGTACCTTTGCTCAGGAGATGATAAAGAGATGACAGGCTAATGTGTCTGATCTCTTTTGAGCTTTACCTTCAGTGCATTGTTGGAAAAGATTTGGTTCTATTAAGGGAGCAAGGAAAGCCAAATTTTAGACAGAACCTCAGATTAAGTACCATATATTTCTCTTTTCGTTGTGCACTTGTTGTCAGGTACTGTCTGAGGTACAGAACATGAATGTGCCCTGCCATAGACTCAATCTCTTCTTCCTTTTTCTCTTTTCCCAACTTTGACATTTAGACTTACCTTTAGAATATGTCCTTCGGGACAGAGGTTGTCACATCATGATATTCCTTTGGTGAGGCCTGATCATTGCTACCTCCTTTCTCTTTTAAGGTTTCTTCCCCTTTCTTTTCCTTTATGATTTTTGGGTGTTCTGTGACTCCACCCAGTCCTCCCTCCCAGCATCTCCAGTATTCTGCACAGGACATGAGTTTCTGTAAACAGTGCAGCTTGAAATGTGACAAAAAATTCAGGCCTTAATTTCAAACTGGAGCCAGATGGTTCTTTGGAACTCAAAAGTTATTGTTTCAATACAGTGTTGTTTTTAAGCACAGTAAAAACTGCCTAGCAAGGTGTCTTGGATTGTCTTGCAGGTTGTGGACTCCCTGTCCTTGGAGGTGTCCAAGATCAGGCTGGATGAGGCTCTGAGTAAACTCTAGTCTAGTGGAAGGTTCCCTACCCATGGCAGGGGATTTGGAACTAGGTGCTCTTTAATGTTCCTTTCAACCCAAACAC
Organism: Molothrus ater; assembly: GCF_012460135.2. Taxonomy (NCBI): domain Eukaryota; kingdom Metazoa; phylum Chordata; class Aves; order Passeriformes; family Icteridae; genus Molothrus; species Molothrus ater. Next base: position 97,316,328 of record NC_050479.2, on the reverse strand, counting down.
TTCTATGATTCTACTGCAGATGAGGTGGAAATAAAAATTAAGCAGTGATGCAGCAACACCTTTAGAATAACTAAGTTACCTTTAATGGCTGACTCTTCTGTCACGTGGCTCCTGTGAGGCAAAAATCAGTGCGGGCCTAAGCAGGAGATGTCACTTTTCCAGTCCATCCAACGATGAAGTCCAACTCCTGGCCCTGCACAGCACCACACCCAGGAGTCACACCCTGTGTCTGAGAGCATTGTCCAAGCGCTTCTTGAGCTCTGGCAGCCTTGGGGCTGTGACCATTGCCCTGGGGAGCCTGTTCCAGTGACCAATCACCCTCTGGGTGAAGAACCTTTTCTCTCATGCAGGGCTTCTAAGCAAAAGCACCTTGTGGGCTCAAGCACCCTCAGGATCATCAGGTCAGCAATGCCCTGAACCACAGAAGTGTTTGCTAAGGTGTGTATATAACATGAACTAACACTGGGCTTTCTTTTTCCTTTTCTGCTGTCCTTCAACCAGCAATTCGGTCAGGCATTCTGATGGTCAGGTCAATTTACAGTATAGCTTTGTGACTACAAATTGCCTCCAGAATGATGAGTTGCAGCTTCATGTTGTTTCAGGACAAGATTTTGGGAGGAGGGGTCACACCTGACAGGTTTTCCATGTGTCACCTGATTTTACTGATACACTTGATGGGCAGCTGACAAGTTTACATAGAAGTTATGGCTATAATGCATTTATCTCAAGCAGCTGCTTGAGATCAAATTGTGTTTAACTTGTCCAAGGAAATGTACGTTAATCGACTTACAAAAAAATTTTGTGTAGAATCTTATGTATAGTTGCCCACATGTGGAGTTAATGTAGATAAATAATTTTTGAAATGATGCAACACAGTGTTTACATTAAAATACACCTATACTTGCATCTTAATTACACAGGTTTCTGCTAAATGATTTCAAATTAGTGTAGGAAATGAGCATTTCAGCTACACCTTCCTAATTTAATCTAGAAAAATATGACCAAGAATTTCCTCACATACATTGTTTTATAATGCAAACAGAACTCTCCCAGAATTGGTAATTCACTTCATATAATTACAGTTATGCAGAAAAATTAGGCAAATTTAACTGGAAATACTCTTTAAAAAATCCACTTATAAAAAAAGAGTCAGTGTATATAGATAGTAGTGTGAAAAATGCGTATTTTATGATTGGCTTTTTGCAAATATTAAAATGAATATTATATGTGTTGTGTTAGAAAGTAATGCTGTATTAATTCTCTTAAGTAGTGTGGTAAATATAGTTTTAGGTTATAACAAAATGTTAAAATAGAAACTATACTATGTAGGATACTTTTTTTCTAAAGAAAGACTCACACTGAGATAGCAGTCACAGGACACTTAAATCTTTCAGAGAAAGAGTATTTATTGCTCCATTATCAGGAGAAACGAACTTCTTCCCGCCTCGCACAGCCAGGATGACGCTGTTAGGCTTATGAGGAGGAAGTTGACGATGACCAGACAGAATTGTGTATTTGAATGGAATTTATGCATCATGAATGAGATGTATGGATATGCAACAGGCTATTGTTTTTAAGGGTTAATCCTTCATTAACGGGTGTCCTTTTTCGGGCTTATGCTGCCCAGAAAAAGGTACCCAGAGTCCATAACTCTCTGTTTTTATTGTCTCATATTATCCTAATTCAAATTGTCCAAATTATTATTACTCTAATTGTATTACTATTTTTATAACCATTTTATTACTATTAAACTTTTAAAATTTAAAAAAAAAGTGATTAGAGTTTTTCACAGTAGCTATTTTTGCAAGTCTATCACTTTATTAGTTTAAAACAAAAAAATCCCAAATACAGCTGTTTCCATATGCCCAAGCTGCTTAGATCGGACCATTTTATTTTAAATATTGTAAAGCCAATTCTGAAAGACCCTCATAGGCTTTAAATACAAAAGCATCAGACTATGAACAGTGATTTTCTGAAGTCTGGGTGTGAGAAAGCTTTGACACATGTATGTGTCAAAGATGAATAAATACAAAAACATAACATTCAAAACACCAGCAATCTCATACATTTTTTTTTTTATTAAGGATGCAAAAGCTTCAAATGTCAGATCTATAATGTCGGAATTGTTTGTAATGTCAAGTGATTCATGTTGCATATTCTTTCTATATTCCATTGATCAACCAGAATCTGGGATAATAACTGTAGATGATGGGGTACTACATTTCATGTGCGACTGGACATGGATTTGAAGTGAATTTCGAAGAAAAGCTCTTTCATATTGAAGTCTTAAAAACTGTTTTGTTCAACTTGCACCAATCCTTCCACAAATTATTTTGATTAATTCTGATGTTTCTAATAGTAATTAATATTAGTGTAATTCCTGCAGGGCATTGTCACTCAAGGAGAACTTAGTCCTATGATATAATATAGTAATTTGATAAAACTTTTTACAGACTTGAGAGAATCAATGCCGATAGAACCAGAAAGAGCTATAGTTTTCCCTTTGCACACATTTCGTGCCATTCCATTACAGTTCATAGAATTAGTCTTGTTATTTACAAAGTAAGGTTGTGCTTTGAGCCTGCTTTCCTAAAAGAATGAAGAATATGTGATCATGCCACCTGCAGATGCCTTCCCTGCAGTCCTGGCTACCACCTTCAGAGACAATTGCAAGCCAGTTTGACAGGAGGTAGAAATCTCAGAAAGACTCCAATTGCTAAAAGCTTCCACCGAGGTATTTGGACAGGGCAAAGATACCTAAATTAGTCAGGGAAAGGCTGTCTGTTTTGCAGAAGTACAAGTGACCCTATATCTCTTACCTTTTGTTTCATACAACCCTGGAAAAGAGCCCAGTAAAAACATTTTTTTTGCAAGGGAGGACATAAAGTCAAAGGACACAAATATCTGGGAGCACTTACAAAATGATTTGAGTTTTGCTATTCTTTGAACTTCTAATTTTGCTTTACAAAGACAACAAATTTTAATTCCAACACTTTTATAAAAGGTTAATTTAAAAGAACAGTGGCTGAGCCCTGGAAAAAACATCAAAATACCACATTGTTTTAATTAACAAATGTAATAAAGTCAAGAGTAGTAGAGAGCTTGTTAAGGAGGATACACATCTTGGGAATATTAAGCTAGCTGAAGTGTTTCCCAGAGAACTTAATCCAATTTTGAGTACTGATTAGAGCAAATGTTAGGTTAATACAAAGCAGGCTTTGTTCTTAATTCATCTAGATAGAACACAGTCCTACCTAAAAGTTTGTGCCCACACTTTAGATAGTAGGTTAAACAACATATTATTAAAAGAAAAAAATTATTAACTTTTTGTCTTTTAGAAAAGTTGCAATTTACATAATTTCCATTATGTTATTGATTAGTCTGAACAGAAGAGATCGTCCTGTTTTCAGTTTGGATAGTGGTAGTTTTCTTCATAGTACCTGGTATGAGACTGTTTTGAATTTGTGACCAAAACTATATTGATAACACAAAGATGTTTTCATTACTGTTGAGAAGCACTTGCACAGTGACAAGTCCTTTTCTGCCTCTTACCCCACTCCAGCACTGAGTGGGCTGGGGGTGCCAAGGAGTTGTGAGGGGACAAAGCCAGGACAGCTGGCCCCAAACGGCCACAGGGATGTCCCACACTGTGTGGAGTCATGTTCTGCATGTAAAGCTGGGTGAGAAGAAGGAAGGGAGAGGATGTTCAAAGTGATGGCATTTGTCTTCTCGATTCACCCTTATGCTTGCTGAATCCGTGCTTTCCATGGAGATGGTTGAACATCTTCCTGCCTGTGGGAAATGCTGAATGAATTCCTTGCTTTGCTTTGCTTGCATGCATTTTCTTTCCATTTTAAACTGTCTTTATCTCAGCCCACAAGTTATCTCACTTTTGCTCTTCCAATTCTCTTTCCCATCCCACTAGAGTGGAGTGAGTGAGCAGCTAGCCAGCCAGGGTTTGACCACAACATGTTCATAGAGATCTAGATCATAGAGACTTTTACTGCATCAAATATCTTTTCTATTATATGCAGGCAAAAGTTTTTGGGGTTTTTCTGTTTTGTTTTTTTTTTTTTTTTCCTGTGGCTGCCACAGTCGTTAGCAAGGGAAAGAATAAAGAAAATAAAATGAGATTGAGATATAGAAAGATTGAAAATTGTTACTCCTGGAGAAGGCTGCTCAGTATTGCCTGGGCAGGCTTTGACAACATCAGCCTCTCTGAATATAGCAAATATTATCTTCCTTGAAATTATGAGACAGAGACCACCTCCATGACTGGATCCTTCAGACGCTGTTTCTCCTGCCGTTCTGTATGACTTTGAGTACGTTGGAAAGGTCAAAACTTTTCGTAATTAATTCCATTAGGTCCTCGTCTTTTTCCACACCATTGATAAACTCTTCTAAAGTCAGTTCCCCTAAAAGAAAGTCACATAGTCTTTAGAAGCTGAGAAATGCAGCAGTCTCTCTAGTGAACAAAAGACCATTCATGCCCAATTGAATCTCTTATGAAAGTTGCTGATAGGCAAATGCAGGTAGAGTATTTGCGAATGATTTCTCACTTTGCATCAGTCAGATCCTCACTCATTTTTCTGTTAAAACAGGTCAAACATAGCTTTCCTTGAAGTCTGAAATAACTATAAGTGCTCATAAATGTGTGTAAAGGGGCTCTAATGAAGCCTGTATCAGGGCTGAATTTGGATGTACTGGCCACTTCTCACTGAGCTAACTAGAATTTATATTAGAGCTGATTTTAAAAGAGATTAGGGTGTGATTTGCTAAGGATTAGTGGTCATAGTCCCCGTGTTGACTACTAGGATTATTTAGAACCATTATCAGATGTAGGGGAAAAAAATCAGCAAAGTGGTTTGATAGATAAATTCTTTCAAGGAACTGAAATGGCCATTTAGAGTGTGATTTTTTTGGGGTCATGTCAAAATCAGCTAATAACTTCGAAGTTTCAAGACAACAATAAAATCTCTTTTATTGAAGAGTAGGGATATTGTTTAATATTCTTCCTCTTTTCCTGCTCTTTTCCCTGTCAGCAAAGGCCAGTTCTAGGCATGTGTCTGTTTGCATAGTACACAGAAATGTCCATAGTTCTCTGTCTAGGGGTTATTCCAGTGATACTGTTTTACTTTAAGAGTAGAAATAAATCTTGGTTTAACAAGAAGAGCCAGATTGTTTCCTCTGAGAATGGTTTAAAGTTTCTTGTTAAATTCACAACAATGAAAGATTTCTCTGTAAAATTAGAAATTACAAGGGCCAGGCAAAGAGGAAAATAGCTGGATGAGTTAAGGCCCCAGGGAGCAGCAGTTTCAGTCATGTGTATGTCTGGTGAATGCTTAGTGTGCTGACTTTTGGCTGTTTTCAGGTTTAAGTAGTCCCTGTAGGTTTGGTGGTTTTTTTGTTTGGTTTTTTTGTTTGTTTGTTTGGTTTGGTTTTTTGTGGTTTTGGGTTTTGTTTCTTTGGTTGTTTTTTTCTTTCTTGGCTTTTTATGTCTTGTTTTTTGTTCATGGCAGCCTTGGAAACATCATCTGACATGAAAAAGGAAAACTATCAGCATTTAAAAAATGTGAAAAACACTTTCTAGCAATAGTCAGTAAAGTTTGCTTTCTGTTTAGTCACATATGTCCTTGCTACACTGGTGAAAGGCTCATATAAAGAGGAAAGTCCTCATTTGACAGAAGTCCTGGTTCTTAGGCTTCAGTGAAAGTACTAAGACCCTCTCCAAGAACTGGCATGCAGAGCCCTGAGGATGTTTGTTCTTCTTTTTTCAACAACAGCCTATATAATCATTCCACAAGCAGACTCAGAACAAGCCATCTCTGTACACTTGCACGCATCATCCTGCTTTGTCACTAATCCACTCACTTCCTCTGAACTCTCCTCCTATCCCAGACACTCCTCTTAGTTTCCCTCTCCTTCACTCTGTATTGCCTTTGACTCAGGTCTTTGGGTGGATGGGGTTCCTGGACTCATCACGTGGACATGCTGCCCCATTTTCCTGCTTATTCAGGTCAGTTGGTCTTGGATTCACTCCTCTTGATCCCAAGCTGTGCATTTTGAGGTACCAATAGCAGGCATACAAACCACACTGCAGTTGCCAGATGAGGTTACACTGGCAGGCCCAGACTCACTTCTGCTGTGATGGGCCTGAGATTTCTGGGAGATAATGAAAATAAATTGCAAAACCAACAGGAGATGTGTTTTAAGAATTGTTCCTTACAACCCATGGGATTATTTATTGTATATTAATGTAAGGAAGGACTTTGCAATTTATTTGTCCATTTGCACTTCTCTTTAATAAGCTACAGGAGGTAGCATAGTTGAAGCGAAATTTGGTAAAACTTGGCCTCTTCCTCAGGTGGAGCTAGTCCTGTTGCTTTCCAGCAATATAAAAACTAAGAAACTATAGAAAACTGTTTGAAATGGAACCACTATGAAGATAATCATCAATATGTTATGTTTCGGATTTTCCTTGCTAAAATGTATGACACTAATGATGGTCTTAGATACAACTATTACTTGCCAGTAAATGTATGGTCAAAGCAGTGAATAATCGTAGAATTTGGGTTAGATTTTGACTGTGTTATTTGCACTCCTTTCATAATTTGTCTTCACCAAAGAGTGGGCCAAGGAGGTGGGTCAAAAAAATCCTCCACTAAGGCATCCTCCACATGCATCACAAGACCACTGTTAATACTCTGATTATATATTTCAAACAACTCTTTAAAAGAGTAACTTCAATACGCTAAATAAGACCATAAAAATGCCCCTCTCTGTCAAACTGCCCAAAATTCCTGTCTGTGACCTGACTTTGCTCTTTTTAGCTTTCCTAATGTTCCAAATTTGTCAATGATTGCAGCAATTGCTGAAAAACATAGTTGCCAGTGGATTATCTTCATGATTAGAAGTATGAGGGAGGACATTCATCCATAATAAATTTTCAACTAGAAACAACTCTGAAGCAGTGAAATGAAATTATAGTTTCCAAAAGCAAGACCAATTGGCTTAATTTAGTATCTTGAGGAAAAACCAGGAGCATGTATCTTAGCATGCATTGACAGTCAGCCTTCAAGGAACATCCAATATGCTCACCAATCTTTAGAACATGCTAGAACATGTGCAACCATTCATCCTATTTGGTTTTTTTTTAAGAATTTAAAATAGGTTATACCAACACAAATATATTACTCCCCCACTGCCAAACAAATTTTCATTTTGCTACTCAATCTGAGAACTGGCATTTTGGAGCTGTTTTTATTGCATGTAATTACTGCATGTATTTCCTTTGTTCAGTTGACTTATACTCGACTGTGAAACTGAAGCAAAATAAGGGCAAAGAAGAGCAGATTCGGGCTTTCAGCTATCTAAACCAGTCATCCTTCAGTTGTATGTTGAAATCCCTTCTTGCAGAAGAGTCCCTGCCAATGCCAACAAAACCTAGATTCTTACCGTCATTGTTCACATCTATCTTCTGAAATATCATGTTTGTGAACTCTTCAGCAGTCATGTTGGTGTAGCCATTAATAGCCTGAATTGCCTGAGGGCAGAAACACAGAAAGTTCTTTCAGAGTTTTTCCCGTCAAGTGTGAAACAATACGCTGTCAGAAGCAGTACTTGAAGTGCAACTCTTTAGTTCATAAACCCTTTCAAAAATCACTAAATAAATAGTTACTTCAAGTAAATTGTCAGTAATAAGGACTGGAAATTTAATTAACATAACACAGCCTAGAGATTACACACTAATATGCATATTTCTGAAGGTCTGAAGAACCCTGTGGCACCTCTGCTCTGTAATTCACTTTTGATTCTACATCAGCATTTTTATCTGGCCCTAGAGAGTTCCATGCCTTCAGAGAGTGCCCTTTGGTCTGTGTGATTTAAATGCAGTATTGTTTTTCCCATCTGAAAGCACATGCAGAGAAAGCCTAAGTAATTTTTCTATTAAGACGTGTTTAATTTAGTAATCACAAATAAAGTCAGACCAGCCGTCCTGAAGTTGGCAGTAAACTTGCCCTCCAGAGAAATTAAGAAAACCAAAAGAAACCCCTCTACTTTTTTACTTTTTTTGGTTGGTTGGTTGGTTGGTTGGTTTGGTGGTTTGCTTTGTTTTGTTTTGGGTTTTTTTGGGTTTTTTTTGTGGCAAAAGGACTCAATATTTGGAATAAAGGTATAAATGTATGTTTTTGCAAAATTGTGTCCCATTGACTGGGAAAATATGTGCATATATATAAACATGCATATGCATTATATAATGGGCACACTATAGAATTTGTTTTTCTGCACTTGAATTATCTTGAGGTGAACTGTGTTGTGTAAGATAAGTCACTGTATGTGCCACTTGTTTCTTTTGGTGTCTCTTTCCAAATATTATATTAGACCTCATATTTTAAAACAATCTATTAATCTATTCACTGATCTAGAATTCTTGACCAAATAAAATCATAAAAATGCCCCCTCTGAATGCCCCAACTTCCTGTCTGTTTCAAAAAGCAGCAATAATTTTACAAAAACAGTTACATAAACTTGTTTCTATTACTAATTCATACTTTAGGTACTTTTGGTGTTTTATATGTCTGACCCTCCCACAGCCTTAAGTAGAAAGTTGTATCCCTTCCACAGTTAAATTTATTGCAGTGCCAAGAGTAAAGCAGTGGTTCCTGAAGTGTTTGTGTCACTGACTACCACAGAAGCACCTTAAATAGTAAATACTGAGCGTTGAAAGGGTGCATGGTTATCTGGAAGGAGTTGGGTAGTGGTATGTTGGTCCATAGTTTGCATAGCTGTAGAGAGAGATTTCATTTTAATAGCACTTCTGTATTTCTAAATTAATGTCTCAGATATTACACATCTTTTTGGACAAGCCCTTGTTTACTGATGCTTATTATAAGCTGGTCACCCCTTAATGGCTGTGAGCCTGTTTGTTCTTTTTTTCTTTTTGGGCCCACCATTTTTAATCTAGTCTAGGTCAATGATTTAGGCAGGTTTAAATTAAAGTTCTTATACTACAAAAGAGATGGAAACACACAAAGGTATAAACTGGTTTTAAAACCGGGTAAGTTAAAAAAAAATATTCTTTGCATTGGAAGGATTTTAATTTTAATTCTCACTTTGGATAGCCCCAGACAAAACACCATTGACTCATTGGCTCTGGGTGAAAATTAATGGAGAATATTTGTGAAAGAAAGATTTCATTAGTCTCAAGGGGAAATCTGGAAGATTCAGCCTCTACTTCTATCTTTAGAAAGCTGCTCTTTAGGTGATCAGCTTTATTTGTTTGACCTGGTAGCTCCATCTGGCTCCAGTTCCTTTCAGTTTTGGCAGCAGCTATTTAAAGTCTCCAACAGCGACTGGCTTGGCACCAGCAGCAATGCAGAATCCAGGAAAAGTATATTCCTTGTTTGTTATGGCATTAAAGCTCTATTTAGTTTCGATGCTCCCTGCAGCAAAACTTTGATGTGTAGTGAGTCCTGTAGATTTAGGGCACCGTATTGAGTCATATATATTTGTAAGGAGCCTTAACATACCTTTCAGATGACAGCAGCTAATGAAGAGGATAATGTTATTTTTATTTCATTAAAGCAAGTTGAAAACTATGAAGATAATTTTAAAGAAAGAATTGTACTTTGGTTTTATGGGTTTGAAGTGGACCCATTTTCTGGAAAATTTTGGAAGTATTTTTATCCAAATAGTATAATAGTAAATATAACAGCGCGATATAATAATAAAATTATATTTCCGTGATTTAGTTTTGAAATGGGGGTAATGGTGTTTGTAGTAAACAAAAAAAGCCTTTCAAAAAATTAAAATATTGTAATATTTTATTGACATCTATATTTTTCTTGCTGCAAGATCAGTTTGAGAAGCCAGTTTTCCACAATAGACTGGCACATATACTTGTAACCATCTGTTTTGTTCATTATGCTGCTACTGTGTTGCCCTGCCTTATAGTACAGTTTATCACAGTAATGTCTCTACTGTTTCTACAAAACATTTCACTTTCAATAAAGTACTTTATCTGTAGAACTATGGTTTAAAGTAAAATGCTACTTAGATGTGTTCAATAAGGAAGAAACTAATGTCAGGAGTGTCACTAGTAGCCACTGTTAATTCTGGTTTTACAACCATAAAACATTAGATAAAGTACTGACAATCCATTTACAGCACATGATAAACCACTGTTTCAGGGCAACACACTATATCAAATGCTCTTGCTATTGATCATAACTTACTTACCCTGAATATGCTTAATAGTTCTTTTTTGTCAATGCATCCATTTCCATCAGCATCATATAGCTTGAAATACCATTTCAATTTTTGGTCAATTTTCCCTCGTATAACCAAATTTATTGCAGCTATGAACTCCAAGAAGTCTATAAATCCATCCTAAGAGAGAGAGGGAGAGAAAAAACCACATCTATTTAATAACACTGGTTTTCTGTTCTTTCTGGCAATTGCACAGGAACAGGTCATCAAAGTTCCTACAATACACATTGATTTGTGAAGCATCTTAATATAGAAATTTTCTGTGGTATCAAAAAAGGATAAAAGGATGTGCTCAACTGGAAGAGCTATAGGAAGAGGTATTATAGGAAGGACAGTTTGGTTCTCCCCTGAAATCCGGGTGTTGTGGAGGGGAGGGGCAAATCTGTTCTGAGCAATTGTTATTGACAGTTTTTAAAAGGAAAAGAAACAGTTTTGTGACAGTCTGACATGTGGAAAAGAGGAGTTTGGGATATCTGGTTTGGTACTAATGAGATACCTAGAGTGGAGTTGTTTACATCTATACTGCAGAACTATGTATGATTTCCAGTGCTGTTCCAGGTGCTATTCATCTCAGGGATCATGTAATAAGTGTTTTAAAATTGTAACAAATACTCTGACATGAACCCTAAGTACTGTGGTTTATCCAAATAAAAATCAAGTCGCTCTGATAAGCATTTTGCATGGGATACAAAGCCTTCAAGGCATAAACCAAACTCTAAATATTGAGGATTGGGGATATTCATAGGGAGACAGCATTTCAGATTGACTTTAGAATCATTTTCTTACTGCTTTGCTCAAGCTTCTGATAGAAGCCTGTCAAGGACAGGCCTCCATAATCAGGTTCTTCTGTTTCTGTAGACATGTGGTTAGGATGGAAGAAGCAGTTGATGAATTTGGATCCTACTTGCTCCAACTGTTTCTCATGTGCATACAAAAAGAATTAACAACTGGTAAATTTAGTCTTGTGATCAAAATCCAATTGGTCAGAATCCAATTGCTCAGAAAACCTTGGAAAGACTTGTCAGTTTCAGATGGCCTTTGACTGAAAAGAGAAGGTTGGATGAGTATTCAGTAGGTTTAGCATGTTACTTAGTTTTATTGCCATATATCAACAGACATCTTGCCAGTTGAGGTTGACAGGCATTAATCAGGCAAGCATTAATCAGTCCCTCAGTATTGTACTACAGGAAAAGAAGATTGGTAAGGATGCACTGCAACTCATTGCCAAAATCAGAATCCTAAAGTAATTTAGGTTGGAGAAGACCTTCAAAGTCACTAGGTCCAACAGTTAATGCACAGCTACCAAGTACATCAGTAAACTGTGTCCCTAAGTGCCACACCTTACACGTCTTTTGAAGACCTCCTATCAGTATATTTTTGTGACAAGGAACCAAACATGTGAGCATGCAAAGAATGACAACAAACAGGAATTTATAAGGGCTAGAATATACTAAAATTGAGAGCTCTTCTGACTAACTTTCCATTGAAAACAAACCAAAATGCCTAAACCATTGAGAGGAATGGCAGATTTGTCTTTACAAACAAGCTGTGGGTCTGCTGGTAAGTAAAACTAGCACTGGGAGATAAAAGAAACAGTGGGAATGATTCCACTGATTGAAGAATGGAAAAAGATGTTTTATTTTACAAATAAACTTTAGGGTTGCTGATAAATTAAATTGGACATTGAAAGATGAAAGCAACAATGGGGACGAAAAACCCCTAAATTCCATAAGAATTAAAAATTAAAAGGGAGGGTTATACATTAGAGAGAAATCTTCGGTATCGGGCATTCTGGGAAGTCTGAGCCTCTCAAATACCTCAGCCAATGGGAAACAGAAAAGGGAAATGCGGCTGGGAAATTAGGATAAAAATTGAGGCTGCATCCTTCAAAAATTCAAGAGACCCCAGGGGAATGCCCCATGGCCTCTCCCTTTATTTGAATAAAGTAAAAGGATTCCTCTATCTCCTTTTTGGACATAAACCTCTGATGTTTGTGGATTAATTTTCCTAACAGCATCCCTACACATCTACACAATTGTGGAAGTGAACGTAGGTTCTCAAAGATTGGATATATTTTTTGAAATAGGAATCCATACTCTTTTTTTTTTCTTTTCTTCATTCTCCTCTTAGATTCCTCACATTTGTGCCCTCATGATACTGATCAGGGTCAGAGCTCCTGGGAGACCCTTGTAGTGTTTGTTTTGATTTCTGTGCAAGGCTGAACAGCAGAGTGGCACCTAAGAGATAAATCCAATGTATTCAAACACACTGGATTCAACCTTCACGCAGAAATGGTGTGTGCATAAGCCATGCAGACTGACCATTGCTTCACAGACCCTCTGCAGGTTCTCTAGTAGTTGCTTGTTTTACTGTAATTCCAATCACAAACAAATGCAGCAAAGACACCATTCAACCACTGTTTAAGATTAAATAAAATTTGACAGTAACTACATATAATTTTCAAACAAAATTAGGCCCAGTGTTAAAAGCAGATGCTTAACCAAGAATGTCATATCACGCACTACAAACTTAATCTTCTTTTTGGCACACTGGCTTTAATTTCTATTTTGCAAGTATTATTTCAAGAAGGATCTCATAAAGTATTTTACTGGAGGTCAAAATGTATTTTGCTGATTGCATTTCCATCATCTGATTTGATATATCTATTAAGAATGTGGTTAAATGCATTTTACATTGCTGCTTTTTTATTGCATTTCATACTGCTTATTGCAACTACAGATTAATTTAAGGATTGCTGGATATCCATGAGCAGATTAATTTTCTTCTCACTCCCTTACATTTCACTTGGGATTTTGGAAAATATAATTTTGTTTGCTTTTTTTCTGCATCTTGGTGTCACTATTGTTGCTCTGACAAAACATCAGGAATCTGGACTAAGTAATAACCAGTCTAATGTGTTTGGGTATGTAATTCTGATCTGGTAGATTATATGGCCTGTCCCAAATAGGAAGGGACTGAAGGCCAGAATGAAAAAACTCCCATCTCTGAAAAACACCTGGGAGAAACTGTAGTTGTCAGGAAAGCCCTTGCCACTTTCTGCAGTCATGGGAACACTACTGGTGACATGGTAGCTAGCAGCCTGTTTCTATTTCTCAGGAATAAAAATACTGAGAAGACTTAGACATGTTTGTCTGCTTGATGTGGAATGCTTTCCTTTCTACACCAAAAAACATACATTGTAGGTAAAAAAGAAAACATTTATGGGATAAAGAAGGCTACAGTGATCTTGTTGCACATATACCGAACTTTCTGAGATAAAGAGAAATATTGCACTTTTTACAGTAGCATCTCAAAATACTACATTAAACAGTGAAAAACATCATAACAGTAACCTAAGAAGATCATCCTGTGGTTCTGTGAGTGCAATAAATGTGTTATGATGTTATTCAAAGAATACTGCTGTGCTGATTTACCCATCTGCTGTTCTATAATCAATCTCAATACAAGTATCTAGGTAGGTCCTTATGTGTCTCTGGGCTCTGTAAAATACCTCTCTGCAGCATGCACAGCAATGTATCTGTTGCCTGTTAGGAAGTCATTAATTTACAAACAAACAGCTACTGTAAGAATAATAAAATAAATTTTTAAATAATGCTCAACATCATAATAAGCAGAGCTGATTACCAGTGGCGGAAATTAAAAATTATTTACTTTTGGTGTTTAACTGTGTAATTGTCAAATATTTGTAATATTTTTGTTAAATTGAATTAATGCTAGGGAAACCTGCTTATTCATCAGGTTAGGATACAAGACAAATTTGGGTGTGTGAAGGTTTCTTTTCCATGTCTGCATGGTGCTGGCTCTGCCTTCCTTGCCTGCAGCACATTGCCATGGGCACCTGTAGGGATGGTGAAGTCCTGCACCCTCCCCTGCCCAAATGAACAGAAAGGGGCACGTGGAGTCAGTTCCCAGGGTACCCTTCTGCGTGTGGTGTAAAATAGAGGAACAGAACTCTCCTAATGTGGTTCTGAGGAGTTGAAGACATACCAAAAGAACGGGTTCTGGGTTGGAGACATACCAAAAGAATGGGTTCAGAACTTCTTTTACATGCCTCAAAGTCTCCAGTATTTCTATACATAGTAGGCTTAATAAAAATGTAGACCTATTTTTAGTCTTTTAACAGCTTGACTGGCTGAACTAGAAGTTTAAGGACACTTTCGGGTCATGCATGTGTTTGTGCCCTTTAATACTGTGCTTTTGGAACTTGTTTTGCTTTTGCTGATGAGTGATTTTTTTAAGCCTTTTGCAACAGATTGATTCACACAACAAAAAGGGAAAGAGGCTCCAAAAATGCAAGTAGAGCTTGCTGATGGTATGAAATTGCTCCTCAGGGCACTATCATTTGTGAGTGCCTAAGGCCCAGAGCCCATTTCAGTTTTTCATTAGCTACTGGATCTCCTGAGGAAAAAGGAATTTCATTTTGTCCTTTTATGAGAGATTTTTGCTTCAGGCTGTCAGTTGAACCTTTACTGGAGGGTGCTCACCATTATTTGGTGAGGATACAGATGTGTGTCCCCGGGGGCAAAGCTAGGCAGGGCGGGACTGCCACGTTATACAACGGCCATTAATACTCCAGCCCTGGAGCTGTAGGAGGGCATTATTGGCTTCCAGAACAGCACTGCTAATCTTCACAGATCCCTAAAACACTCTTAGGACTTCAAACTGTAGTAGAGATTAAAAATAATTGACTTGTCAGCTATGAATACACAGCTGACCTGAAACAGCACCGTTATCCAAGGCTGTGCCAGAGTGATCTGAACGTGGTGTTTTGGCTGCCTAGCTCTTCCCTGAGAGTGATTTTCTAGCAGTGGCAGGGATCCCCTACAGGGATAGTCAGCCATCTCATACCACATGCTGTGGCCAGGCGTGTGGAAAGGGACAATTTCTGTCCCTGAAAACCCTATGGTGAGTGAGCTTATCATTTTACTTGAATCACTGTGGGCTCCACCAAGAGTTTATACACAATAAGCAGCGACTTGTTTCCAAAATTTGTTCCTTAAAAATCTCTAAACTCAATCTGACAGCAGGAGAATAGCTCAAATTGTTTATCAGGATTAATAAGTGTGCAAACATAAATGGTGCAGGTATTTCAAACCTCGGGCTTAGGTCATTAAGCCACCTTCTTTCCGAACCGCCCGTCTTTCAGAATAGTCCTTAAACCTCTTAAGGGAGAGGGAGGAGGCATGGGTCAAACAGCTCAGAATAACTGTGAAATTTATAGCTAATCCTATGTGCTTCTTTCTTTCTTTTTGGGTCCAATTTCAAATGTAGCACTGCTTTCTCTGCCCTCAGAAACCTAAAAGAGGATTAATTTCACTCCATTTCTTGTTCCCCCGTTTCATGGAATCACAGAATTACAGAATCGTGTTAGTTGGAAAAGACCACAAAGATCATTGAGTCCAACCATCCTCAGTTTGTTTTTGCTTCTGAGTACTTTAATCTATTCCTCAGAGGTTGCAGCTGCAATTATTGAAGAAATAAAGAGCTACTTGTAACTCTGTTACTTTGATACTTCCCTAGGATCTGATATTGCAGTTTGGGCTTGGCCAGACTCACAAGTTTTGTAAGTAAACAGAGCTGGCATTTGTCATGGGGCGGGGTAGACCTCAGCAAGCAAACATTATTAAACAAGGATGAAGAACAAAGCAGGGAATTAGGAGCTGCAGATTGTTAAGCGGTTTTGTAATCAGTGCATTCTCATGATTATGTAAAGGGATGAGGCTGTATTGACCAGGCCATTACACAACGTTCTGCTTTGCCCAGATGAAGAGGACCTCCAAGGTTTGGAGACTTAAAAATTACCAGGACATTTGCATTGGAGGAGTTGGAAATACAGAGCCAGCTGTATGTCCTGGCTCTCAGAATTGCAGGCTACCCTGGTAAAACCTGGTGAAATCCAAAATGTTAAGATGACAAACAATTGTATTTCTTTAAAATTACAACTACCCCCTAACTCCTTGCTGTCAGGGACAATTTTCTTTTAAGATTACTGGAGAAGACAAGGAAGTCACCAGGCTGGGGCCTCTGCCCAGGAAGGCTATGCTGTAAAGACCTAGCCGTCTGCCATCCTCTCCTGGATGCTGCGGTTTTAGCTCTCTGCACTCCTAATTTTGAGCCTCTGCCTGTGCTTTTAGGAACATCTTTTCCAAATTAAAGCAGTAGGCAAGAGAGGAAAAAGACTGAAAAATGCAGCTGTGACATCTTAACACATTTTCCAGGAAATTCCTTGCTGATAATCCTAGCAGATTTTTCTTGTTTGACAAATTCAAAAACTCAGCCGGACAAACCTCCAGGAAAAGTTGTCTTGGTTTGAAAGAAAGATGTCTCCCAAGGAAAGTGGGAGGAAATATGACCCCCTTCCCCCCTAATTATTATAACTTTGAAATTAAGGAGAGCTTTCAGTCAGAGATGTGGGAAAAGGAATAACACTTCTTTACTAGTATGTATAACAAGGCAAACGACAACAAACAGAGCCAGAATCCCAGGTGCAGCAATCTCTTGGCCGCAGGCACTTTCCCCTTCGGTGTAGTTATGCCCACAGCCGGCAGGGGCGCTGTTGGCTCCCAGGTGGGCAGGGCAGGTGCAATGATTCCCCCACAGCTGCAGGGGGCGCTGTGGCACAAGCACAGTCACACCTTCCTCACGTGGTCTAAAATTAGGCCATAACTCAAAACTCATGTTAAATCCTACAGTCAAGAATTCAACTGTACTTGCATTAAGCAAGTGATAATTTTATGATAAATAAGGCTTTTAGTTGGTAATAACAAATTATTACAGCAGAAGTTTGTATTATCGCAGCAGTGCTGGCTTCAGACCCTCTGTACCTTCGGCTCCAAAATCCCAGTGACCTGAATCTCCCCAGGCACCTTCTGCCAAAGGCTCCAGAACAAGCCACTGTTCCCAGCTGCAGAGTAGAGCATGTTCTTCACCTCTGGTCCCATCCTGACTGGGCCAAGGGCTACCGCATGAGCAGTCTCCTGCTTGATCTGGGCAAAAGCTTGTTGCTGCTCAGGGCCCCAGTGGAACTCATTCTTCTTATGGGTGACCAGGTAGAGAGGGCTCACAATCTGACTATACTCAGGAATGTGCATTCTTCAAAAGCCTATGGCGCCTAGGCAAGTTTGCATTTCCTTTTTTGGTGGTTGGCAGAGACATTGGGGTGATCTTATTGACGACATCAGTGGGAATCTGATGCCATCCATTTTGCCACTTCACTCCCAGAAACCAGATCTCTTGAGCAGGTCACTTAACTTTACTCTTTTTGGTGGCAAAGCTGGCTTCCAGAAGAATCTGGATGATCCTTTCTCCTTTCTCAAATACTTCCATTGCCACGTTCCCTCCCACAATGATGTCACTGATGTACTGTAGATGTACCAGAGCCTAACCCTTTTCCAGTGCAGCCTGGATCAGTCCATGGCAGATGGTGGGGCTGTGTTTCTACCCCTAGGGCAGTTGGTTCCAGGTGTACTGCACTCCCCTCCAGGTGAAGGCAAACTGAGGCCTGCATTCTGCTGCCAGAGGAATGGAGAAAAACATGTCAGCAATGTCAATAGTGGCGTACCACTTTGCTGCCTTGGACTCCAGCTCGTACTGGAGTTCCAGCATGCACAGCAGCACTCAGCAGTGGAGTCACTTCATTCAAGCCACAATAGTCCACAGTCAACCTCCATTCTCTGTCAAACTTGTGCACAGGCCAGATGGGACTGTTGAAGGGTGAGTGGGTTTTGCTGACCACCCCTTGGCTCTCCAGTTCATGGATCATTTTGTGGATGGGGAATCACAGCATCTCAATTTATCTGGTACTGACAGCAGTGCACTGTCAAGGTGGCAGTTGGTACTAGTTTTTCCTCCACTTTCGGAAGTCCAACTGCAGAAGGATTCTCTGATAGTCCAGGCAAAGTGTTCAACTGCTTAATGTTCTCTGCCTCTACAGCAGCTATGCCAAAAGCCCATCTGAGTCTCTTTGGGTCCTTGTAATAGCCATTCTGGAGGAAGTCTATGCCCAGAATACACAGGGCCTCTGGGCCAGTCACAATAGGATGTTTCTTCCACTCTTTCCCAGTCAGGTTCACCTTGGCTCCCAACAGGATCAATTGCTGTGATCCCCCCGTCACCCTGGCAATGGAAACAGGTTCTGCCCCCACATGTCCCAATGGTATCAGGGTACACTGCACACCAGTATCAACTAAGGCATTGTATTTTTGTGGTTCTGATGTGCCAGGCCATCGGATCCACACCATCCAGAAGATCCAGTTTTCCTATGCCGCTCCCTGGATAGAGGCAGGGCCCCTCTAACCCTGGTTATTATTTTCTTCCTGGGCATACATGATAGAGGTACCTTCAAGGGGATCCAACAGATCATCCTCCCTTCTCTTATACCAGGAAGCTTGGTCATGGGAGACTGAGGCTGCCTTCGCTTTAGTAGAACTCTGTCAGTAAGCGTTTTTTCCTCTTCAAATTCACACACCTGTGCTGCCCTGACAGAAGTGGGTTTCCCATCCCACCTTCCCATGTCTTCCCCATGGTCACACAGGAAGAACCTCAGCTCATGGGGAGTACTCCCTCTCCCTAGCTGGTGCACATCAGGCTCTGATATTGGGGACTGTGACTCACACTGGTACCACACTGTTCTTCCTCACCTCCCTAATGTCTTTAAGGTCCTAAATCAAAGCAGAGACATGAGCCTGCATTGGGCCATTGACTATACTCTCTAATACCTGAGCCTGTTGGCAATGGAACCCACTGTCTCTTGGTTGTCCATGGCATTAATTGTTGCAATGAAGTTGCTGTATTGAGATGGCCCTAGCTCTTCCAGGGCCCACAACATTTGGCCTGTGCACCTGACCTTGTCAGGATCATTACCATGCTGTCCATCCTTTCCACAAATTCCTCCACCTTGGCCATTTCTCTTGTCTCTCTGTTAACAGCAGACCTTTCATTAGGGGTAGAAATGAGCCAAGACATAGACTGTCATTTAACAATATGGAAAGGGTCCCAGTTTATTCTTCTTTACTCCTCAGCCATCCTGACTCTGACTACAGCAAGTTCCTACTGTTGGCTTTTCTGACTGACTGCTGGCTATATCCTGCTGGAATATGACTGCAAGTGTTTCCTTGCTACCTCTGACTACAGGCTTTTACCTAGCTCAGTTATGATCGCAGGCTCCAGCTCTATGAGACCCAGACTAAACTCATAGCAAATCTTTTGCAGTAGCAACTCTCTTCCTTTTTTCATTCTTCATTGTGTCTCTCTGGATCATTACTTCTTCAGAGCACCTCTACCTTCTCAAGGTCTTCTTCCTCTATACTTCCCCCTAATCAGAGGAGCCCACCCCTTTTATTGCGCTTTATTAGTCACAGCTGTGACCCATTAAGGGCAAGACTGTTCTTCTTCTTTTGGTAATTAGTACAACTGTGAGTTATCAGGGGCAAGGTCACTTGTAATTCCTTCTTCTACACCTACAAGGTACCAGTCGTTAGTCTGTCTCTTACCAACAGATGGGACAAAATTCTATAAGAGAAAGAAACAAAAGGAAAAATCCTAACCCCCAACAAAAGTACATTGAAGACGTACATGTTTTCTAGTGGCAAAGATGTTCTATTGGGCAGATTTGGGTGATTCTATATAATGCTCTGTGAGTCTCAAGGGATGTATGAAAGCTCCTAAAAGTTACATGCATATACTATCATTGTCTAAACTACTTGTATTATAATAGTAGACTGTTACTATAATAACTGGTTTATTCTTAATTAATGTATAAATAAATAGAAAAAAAGACAATTATGCCTTAAAAGAAATCTTAAAATTTCTTTGAATAATAGAAGCACTTTCCTGAACAGTTTCCCATTAAAATTAATTTACCCTTTATCTTCATAATAATTTTTGAAGTAATGCTTAAAAATAATTATGATTAATTGTCCAAAGTAAATTTCCATTGCCTATTCACATAACATGACAAAATTACAGTGTTACCTGATAATGGCATGCTCTAAATGCTTCTTAAACTCAATGACAGCTGCAGAATACATGCTAATTTGTTTTCACTTAAGTGAATATTTCAAAGAAACCCTAACCTAATCCAAACCAGTTACAAATCAAGGCTGTATGATGCAAGGAAAAGTCAATGGAGTATTTATCTGTAACACTTACCTATTTGAATATTTTAAAAATTAGATTTTAAAGAGAAACATTTATTGGAAACTCAGATTACTCTTTTGGAAATGGAAAAAAACCCCAATAAACCAAGAACAGAACAAAGAAGGCCACTGAATTCTGCAGTGCTGTAGAGAGATCTGAGACAGGCATTTCTTTAATGTCCCATGTAAAGAATTGGTCTCCCATGCTTGATGGTGCTGTGTCACTACTGGGGAATTACCTCTGGTCTAAAACTTTTAGCTCATAACTTAAAATTCATAATGTTAAATCCTTCAGTCAAGAATTCAACTGTACTTGCATTAAGCAAGTGATGATTTAATGATGTAGACTTTTAGCTGGTAATGACACATTATTCTAGCATAAGTTTGTACTATCACAGCAGTGTGCCCTGTGACAAACCAATAGAAAACAAACTTAAGGTTATGCAATTGCACCAATAACTGTGTGAAGTATTTACAGTATTACAGAGTGCTTTTTTTTTTTGGAACTAATATGTAAAATTGAATGTAAAATTTTTGGGAGACAGTTTAGAAGAAGAATACAGGCATTCTTTAGTATAGTTTGTAAATAAATAAAGTAGTATTTGGAAATTGGTGAAATATTCATAGAACATGGAATTTTTTATCAGGGCACTGCACCTTTCAAAGGCACTTGAGCATACCGAGAAAAATTAGGTAACTATCCTGCCTTGAACACAGCAAAGCATAATTTAACTTCCTAATTTACAGTAATCAGGCTAGTTACTTTACATTTGAGATAATTTTATGCAACATTACTCCAAATTAAGGAAAAGCAAATGATTTGGCTTTGTTGCTTTTGTTGGATTGTGTCTGAAACTAATGGGAACAGGATTTTTACATGTCACCTTCAAAAAGTCCAGATATATGAGGAAGTAAAAGCTGTAGATTTTTGTTACTTCTGACAGAAGAATTCTTTCTGTCTAAGACATACCTAGAGTCTTATTTTCTTCTAGCTCTTGGTTTAGAAGCTGATTAAGTTTTTCACATACAGGCTTTTATTGCTAACTACAATGTGATAGCAATGACTGTCATAAAACAAAAATATGCTTTCTAGGGTTTTCTTCTTTTGGAAACATTTATGAGAGTGACACAATCTTCAAAATCAGAAAAAGCAAGAGTTAGACTTCTCTGGGCAAAGTGGAAGTGCTGGGCCAATACAAGAACCATGGAAAAGGAATAACATAAAGCATCCTGCCTCAATATAATATCAGTTTACATGGTTATTGGCCCCACAGTGTCATGCAGATGTTGCTGCTGCAATTTTGTTGATTTACCTAAGCTGGTTGGTTAGAGTAGCATAAGACAAGGGTCCAAGGAGTAATTTCAGGCTGAAAACGTCGCTAAAGTTACGTGTGTTGCTGAGCTTATGTTTGCTCAATTATTCAGAGACTCATGACACAAAAGAGGAAAGTAGTTCAGGAAAGTTTAGGAAAATGTTTCTTTGATTATTATCCTTACTTTCTTTTAACTATTGCACCCAGTTTTGTTGTGTCAGTTCTGGTAATGCCTGTGAACATGTAAGGATGTAGCAAAGGGGCTAAGTGGCTGCTTAGGCAGCCTGACAATTCATATCACAGCTGCTATTCCAGAACAGCCATTGCTGTTCTGAGGACACAGCAGAGCAAGACATTCTGGGAAAGGAAGCCCAACTGAAAATTCTATTTTCCAGGAAAGGACAGTTAGCAAAGTTATCCTGAGCTATTATAGTTAATCCCACAAGAAGTGGAAATGCTTAATATTTAGGTTCCTGGTAGTTTTTGAAGCATTGCTCTCTAGCACCTATATTTTTAATCATTTAAGAGCTCTTCATACCTTCTGTGATCATGTGGAAAGCAGCTAACACATCATGCTAGGTAACAATTGCTCAGTTTGGCCCTGCAGTCTTTAACAAAATAATATATTCACTAGAATCTCTAGACTAGATGCTTCATAGAGAGGAAAATAACATTCTTCTCTCTCTCACAATTCTCAAGGTGGAAAAAGTGGAAGGAAAAAAACAGCTGAAAGTCAAATGAAGAATAAATTACAATAAGCAGCAAAAGACCTCTGAAAATTATGACACCTTTCTGTGGACATTTGTAGGCTTTTCATGGAATATGAGGTGCAACGACTGCTTTAATTTCAGGAGAGAATTAGAGAATTTCATGGCCAAATGACTCTCATTTCCTTCTATTACAATACTAAAGATGTTGTACTTGGCTAACCACATTCATGTCCCTATAACCAAAGGAAGATAACATCTATTTATATCTAGAACACAAAATCAGATGCTGAAAAGTCTACATGATAATTTGAATTATAAAGACACAGCAGGACAGTGGGGAAGAAGCTAGGATGAGAAAAAAGGAAAGGTGGTCTGCCTCCCAACACTTCTTAGCTTTGTTCAAAGTATAAGGAGTGAAGGGAAACAGTTATGATTCAGGAAAAAAAAAAAGGAGAAAAGGAAAAAAAGGATTTAACTTGAGATTTAGTTTACATTGCTAAGTAGTCATCCCTACACACAATAAAGTTCTATTGAAGTAACATATTTTTGCATTTCTTATTATCTGTTCTACATCAAACATCCTTCTTCTTTATATTTTAAATGGATTCGTTTTAAAATCTTTTTTTATAATTCTAATCTGCATAATGATGTCAGATGAACTCTATCAGACAACTACTTTACATTTTAAATGAAAAACACAAAGTAGAAAAATGATTAAGGATTGACATCAGCTGGTGGCTCCTTATCTAAAGATTTCTAAAACTGCTGTGGAGTGTCTGCTTTTGTGCATCTACCAACTTTATCTCTGCATAAGAAATAGCAGAAAATAGTGTTCTCTGATGTGGTCTGTCCAATGCTTTATAAATTTTAACAGAAAGTCCTTGAACTTCTATAATTTTACCTCAGTGCCACATACCTATTAATCTTCTTTACTCTTCACAGTAATTCTACCTTTTAAAATCCAATTTTCTTACAAAGCAACACACACTTATTCCTGTAGCTAGTTTCAATAATGCCAAAAGAAGCAGTAAGAGAACTACAACAGCAGCATCCCATTTTCAGTCCATTGCTTCACTTGTTAAATGGCTATGCAAATTTTGTCCTTCAGAGGTCATAAGAACTCAATCAATCAATCAGTCAATCACAGTGTTCAATTTTTATTTTTAGTGGTGGCAAAACCTATCTGCAAGCTAATGAGAAATGAATGGCAGTGATCTGGGTTTCTGATTTAAAGAAAGAAGATACTTCAGAATAAGTGTTGCATAGTAGCAGTGCTGACTGTAGAATTTGTCCTTATTTCTGCCTAAGAGCAAATAACACTTGCAATGTATTATGGATACACCACACATTATTTTTCTATATATGTTTTCTCCTTTAACATCAGTGAAACATCATTTTGATGGATATAATAGCACTGAAATATATTCTCACTGAAAACCAAATATACATCATTATACTTGGCAACTACTGAGATATTTTAGGTGAACATAACTGTTTCCTCTCTAAAATTCATCATTAGGATTCATGAACTAGGACTGCCAGTTATGAGTGGACTGACACACAAGGGAAGGAAAAAAAGTAGAAAGAATTAAATGTATTTGTATGTGCTTGCAGATTTATCCTTTTTGTATTGCAAATAGCTCAAGGGCAAAGAAGACTGAGATAATTTTTCTCTAAGAAGGGACTCTTCACGTCTAAGAAAGGAAATACTTTAAAAATTAATTTGGTTGTACTTGTACTTTAATAAACAATTTATTTTTGAAAGTTTTCATTGGAAAGCTGTGGCAAAAGATAAACCTACCACTTATTATCCTGCCAATGTCATTATTTAAATAATGCTTACAAGTATTAATGTATGAGTCATCAAACAAAATGCTTGCTGAAATGTTACCTTCTGCACTCCTTGTGAGAATCTCAAGGAAAGTAAATTTTGCAATTACAGTTCTGGATGTTCAGCACCTTTATTTTTCAATGCTGTTAAGGATGATGAAGAACAGCTTTCAAACTTCACTAGCATATTTTTTTGTTTGCTTGTTTGTATGTTTAATTAGAAGCAAAGCATTCCACCAAGGGTGAGGAAGGTCTGAAAAAACCGTCACATGGTAGTCCCCCCCTAAAAATCTATAGATAGATTTTTTAAAAAATTAAAAAGATATCTGTGTTCCTGGTGCATAGGGTCATTTAGTTCTGAAACCACTGGTGGTCTGCACAAGAGACACACTAGTGCTTATTTAGTATGTTCTTGAGAAGAAAGGTTTTCAGACATAGACTTTGTCACTAACCTTGCACAGAAAGAGGCCCCGCCTGGAAATGGCCTTTATGCATTGAACAGGGGCACTCTGGTGAGCCAGAGTCACAAATACCTGTGCAGTGCTGATAGCTGTACCTGCACCTCATGCATGTACCTGTACCTCACAGGTGTACCTGCATCTCACAGGTGCACCTGTACCTCATGGGTGTGCCTGCACCTCACAGATGTACCTGTACCTCACAGATGTACCTGTACACAAATTAGCATGGGACACAACTGAGCTCAAGGAGCCAAACAGCCACAGCACCATTGCCTCATTGGCATGAAATGATTTGCCTGCTGCTGAGACCAGAGGAGACCACAATCTTCCACATGACATTAAATTACTCTGTGAAGATGTCCCCTTCCCTGTTATTTGTCCACTGGCCATTAATTTCTGTGAGTGGGGAGCTGAACTACTTTTTTATCTCTAACCTAGAGAAAGGCAGGGAATTATAAGATTTGGCTTGCAACTATTCTTGTTGGTATTTGTATGGATGACTTGAATGTAATGAGTTTTGAATGGGCTTTCAATGTATCACAAATTGTCAAAAAAATCTTATGATGCTGCTGTTATTCCTTTTAAACTATTTTGATTTTACTGGAAATTTAGGGTTTTTGCTGGAAATCCTAAGAGGGTGAAGAGTGTAACAGGCTTCAGCTGGAAGCAGCAAAGCTGATGAGAAGGTGAAATTCACTACTGTAGTTACATCCTACAGTATGCCATACCTTACATGCTAGAGGTTTTAAACTGGCACACATGAAACACAGAGGAGAAAATCTATGCACCTTTCAAGAGTGTTTTTTACCACCTTGATCTATGTTTTTTACCATCTTGATCTATATTAAATACCTCCAGACATGGATGTCCTCAGATTAACTCAAGGCATTAGGCTGCTATAATTGGAATTGTAGATTAATCACAGGACTAACTCTTTAGCAGAGCTTTCTGAGCAGATTCCTATTTTGAGAAAATGGAAGCCTACATGTGAAAAATGCATTTTATGCTGAGAAGACTGCATTAAATGACTCAAGTTTTCCATATCGGGTTTCTCTATATTTAGATCAGCTGTAAACTAGTCCCTAAACTATATGATTTTTATAATCTTCAGCAATAGAAGTCATAACAATTTTAAACTGTAAAAGTCCACTATTAAACCATGGTTAGAGCAGGAAAAAAATCAGGTCATATATCTATAAAAAGTCTATAAAAGCTGGGGGAAGCATGGGAGGAGGTTCAAGTTTGCCAACCATCTATTTATAACAGCACTTTTGTATGAAGAATACTTTTAAGACAAAGGAAATAATTTCTATCAAGAAGTTTTGTATACTCCGCCAGTCACTGGGAAAGTGACCCCTTGATTAGGAAGCAAAAACCAGAAAAGAATGTTATTGGGGTGTTAGGAGACACAAGACAGACTATGGATTTTGGACCTGGTTAACACAAGAGATTTGATAACAGGATGCTTTGGCAAAAGCAAAAAGAACTTTGAAAATTAGACCTAGATTGCAAGAAGATTCAATCAGACAGGTTTACCAGAGAAAGAAAATCTCATTAAACTCTGCAAGCAAGACATGTTGTTATATGTATACGTTTGTGTATGTGATTTTAACCTAATCATTGTAGTACACATTACTAGTCTCCCTGAAATAGTATATAAGTTTTTGTATCCCACAATAAAATCTGACTCTGATCACCGTTAGAATTCTGGTCACTGAGTCAGTCTCCCCGTCTCTCTCTATCACCAACAGAATGTGGCAGAAAAAGAAGCAAAATTTTGATCTTAACACCACAGAAGCTTTTAAAGTACCGAAGGAACTGAATGCAAGCAAAAATGACCAAATTATTTCTGAATTTGTGCATTATGCACTTACATCCAATAACTTCTGTGTCTTGAAGATGAATGATTCTCATCTGTTTAATATAGCACAATGCCTAAATGTTCTGACATAATGTCACAGACCCCTTATTTGTACAATAATAGCTGCCATTTGAGAGCCCATAGTGTGATACCCCCAGTCAGCCACCCATTGACCACTCTTCATGCATCTATACTTAATTAAAAATTTTTCAGGATGAAATCCTACATTTTTGCCAAAAAACCTGGGGCAGAGAAAAATCTGTAGAAAGCTTATAAAGACAAAAAGCGAGTATGTGGAATAAAGAGATCCTCTTATTTTACCTCATCAACAACATACAACATTCCTTTCTTCCTGCCCTAAGAAGCTGGCTGTTGCCACATTTTTCTCAGCTTAATCACATAAAAAACATCACAGCCGTGTATTTGAAAAGCATTTGATCAATGCTTCTTGTTTCTAAAAGTATTCCTTAAACATAGTGGTGATTCATTATGGTAATAAATAAAAAAATTAAATTTATGAAAATGGAGTGCTTTTAACAATGCTAGAAAAAGAAAAGTAATACAATCATTATACTGAATAGAAATTAAAATACAGCAAATCTGTAAAGCTCTGTGAAAAATTGCCATGGGCACATCTTGCATCTTAAATTGCTCCTTTTCATTTTTTTCTGAATAAAAATATCTGTTGGTCTCAAATATGCCAGTTTTAGTTTCATTTGCCTGACATCGTTCCCTAGCAAGGTTGGTATCAATATCTAACATACCTTTACAAATACTCACAGGCTATAGATCAGCATAGATTTCTGAGCTTTGCTGCACTTTAGCTTGATTCCCAGCTGCTCTACTTTTTAATACCTATTTTTCTACTCTGTTTTCTGGGGGTTTATTTCCTCATTTTTCTTTTTGCTTAGAAACTGATCTACAGGTTGGGATGTCCTTGCTGTTCAACTCCACATTATGTGGAAAGCTGAAATTTTTAGAAAAACTAGTTATGAAACACCTGAAAAGAAAGGATATCTGTAGGAACTGGTAGAGGTGCTACACTAAGACACCATCTGGACACACATGACCTTCTCTGGTGAATGGACTGCATTCCAACATACCCAGTATGTGTAATCAAACAGGACACCCCTCAGTGGTCTGGTATATGTGACTCCAAGAATTACAAAATACAGACAAGGGAGAAGACAGCAGGGGGGAATGCTTTCTCCTGTGGTGACTGGAAATCTGGAAATTACCTCTCTTTTTAAGAATTGTTTCCTGAAATTTTTTTAAGTGTCCCTAGAAAGTACTAACAAAGTCCTAATCCAAACCCTCAAAGCAAAGTCTCACTTTTTCTCTTCTAGTGCACCTTAATGGCAAACCTGTCCAAAAGAGCAGTTTTGGGAGGATAGCACAAAAAAGAGCCTGCAGACTACAACTCACAAACAAAGCAATAGTATGAGATAAAAAAAAGAAAAAAAACCAAAAAAAAACCCCAAAAAAACAAAAAAAAAAACCCCAAAAACAAAAAGAAAAGAAGGTTTACCTGGTTCAGATCAAAGATATCAAACACTCGTTTAATGTATAGGTCTCCCTGTGGATCCAGCCCTTGAAGATCCAAAAGTTTCTTGAATTCATGCAGACTAAGCAGCCCAGATGGACATTCTCTCATAAATTTGCTGTAATAATGGTGCATCTGTGCAGGGGGATCTGGTACAGATTCTTGGGAGCCCATGTTGTTACACAGTAAGCGTCCCTTTTTGTCTGTTCACATTTCTATCTCCCAGGTTCAAAGTCTTGCTCATGACCACAGCTCAGGTTAATATGGCTTTTAAATGGCTACGTTAAACATCTTACAGCATAAGTTTCTATTTTTATGTAGTGCCTATCTCTACTCATGAGATTACCTTTAATGCCCAAGTCTAAAATAGATGGGATTTCAAATTGTGGCAAAGAGCACCATGGTCAAATTATAGTTCACCATGCTTCCATTGACTACAAACATGCCTGTTATTAAAAAAATAAAGAGGATATTATAAAAGTGATTGATTTTGAATTATGTACAAACCATTAACAACACACAGAGTCTAATTCTGGAATAGTTGTAAGGAATATCTATAATTTTTGCTGCAAATAAGGATGGAAAAGTTGAGAGTGCAAACAGCAATACCTGTAATTACGTCCTCTTTGCTGTAAGTGGATTAAGCCTTTCTAAAAATTGAGCCCTGTGGATTCCTCCTTGATGTACTTTTTATCATATATATGCTGTGTGGGATCTTGTATTTATGTGCAAATCATATCCTATTTCTTCCCTCTCAGCATGGGTTTCCAGACGTGGTGTTGGTCAGCAGCCTTGTAACAGAATTTGAGTGGAAGATGAATGTTTTACAGGAACTTCCTTAACAGGACTCAACTTAGTCTGGTAAGTAAATTAAAAACAGGTTTGCTCTTGGTCAGTGCTGTAGTCCTGCTTTTTATTTTACAGCTTTCAGGAGCTGAATTCCTTCTTCCTCCATAGGCTCAGGGAAGGGGTTAGGTATCAGTAATACTTCTGTACTGATTAGCTTTTATACAAGGAGATGAGCAGCTCAGGGGCGTTACTATAGGCCAAAGAAATGAGGAGCTATAAATAACAGTGTGAATATGTAGAATGTTAGTGATACAGAAACAAGACACTGCCACTCATCCTTTCCATTTATAATCAGGGGAGTTTAAGAGCACAGTCCTGTGAGGTGGTGAATGCCCATGAAAAATGGCAACCATTCTCCAGTCTGAATTCAGTCAGAGAACAATGACAGGATCAGGTCAGTTTTTGAGAAGGACTCCCATACTCCTAATGGTCTGTGCTTCAGCTCTCTCCACAAGGACATCAACAAGTTTATTATCATATACTTCAAAATATGGCATTTGAGTAAGAAACCTTGGACAATTCTCAGGTGCCAATGAACCTCTGAAGACCAAACAGAAAGATACAGACATTGCCATCACTTGAGCCCAAACTGGTTCAATAGGCAAAGAACATAGAACAAAGTAGATAGTCAGTGTGTTGCCTTTTCTGCAGAGACCACATCCCAGCCCTAGACCTGCTGTGTGATCCCAATGAGTGAGAGATGATGGGAACACACCCTGTGTAGGCATTTCATCTGCAGGTGTGTGCTGGATAGAACACTGAGAGTGAATGAAGGGGATGCAAGGACAAGGGAGGTGAAAGGAAAGCAGACCAACCTCTTGGGGATGGACAGTCTGATGACAATTCTGAACTTTCTTCTTCAGCCATCCTGCCCTGCTCTTAAAGAAATGACCAGTGATTATGTCAAACAGCAAAGACAGGTATCATGTTTTAACCTCAAGTGGCAACTGAGTACTGTAGGAAGCTGTGCTCTCACTCTCACCCCATCCTGCCCCTGGTGGGATGGAGAGAAGAATAGGAAAAAAACTGGTAGAACTAGTGAGTTTAGATAGGAATAGTTTAATAATTGAAATAAAATAATATAGTAACTAATAATAATAATGCAGGAGAGGAATAAAACCCAAGACAAACCAGTGGTGTACACTACACTACTCACCACCCTCTAAGAGATGCCCAGTCTGTCCCTGAGCAGCAATTGGCCCCTCCCAGCTCCCCTAAGTTTATATATTTAGCATGGCATTCCATGGTATGGAGTATCCCTTTGGCCAGTTTGGGTCAGCTGTCTTGGCTGTGATCCCTCCCAGCTTCTTATGTACCTCCTCAATGGCAGAGCATGAGACACTGAAAAGTCCTTTACTTAGGATAAACACTACACAGCAACAACAAAAGCATCAGTGTGTTATCAATATTACTCCTACTAAATCAAAAATTGTACCAGATACTAGGAAGAAAATTAACTCTATCCCAGATGAAACCAAGACAACAGAGTGTCAGAAACAAGACAAGCAGGCTGAAAATAAGAACTATCCATCAATAAGTCACCCAGTGCTAGTCATCCTTCCTCTTTTCTTTCTTTCTCCTGGGCAATAACAGTTCCCTTCCATATCTTCACATGATCTTGTACAGACACTGGTCACTGGATTTCATTCTAGGCACAGGGAACTTGGGAGTTGCTCACACATACTGATCCCTCTACCCTCCCTCCTCTTTTCTCCCCCTGAAAAAATCATACATTACTTCTGTTTGTTGCTTCCAAATAGCAAGTCTTGGGGAAGTGTGCCCAGAGTGATTGAGGCACATGAGAGACTGCTGCACTGCCTTAAAGAAAGGCCTTAGAAGTCCAACTTTGTGTCAGATTTTGTACATTCTGGCAAAAGACTTTTAAGAGAATGCTAAGTCAAGGTTGGAATGCTTTTAAAGTAATACCTTTTTTCAGAATCCCTTCAGCTTAATAGGAATAACTAAAACACCTGTAAAGACAGCAAAAATGCCTGGGTAAAAAATGATCTGATTTACAGTTCTGTCTCACAGCATCCCTCACCTTTAGCAGGGGACTAGAACGGTATAATTTGGTTGATATAACATCTGACATAAAAAGAAAGGTGAGTTTTATGGGGCACAAAAAGACAAAAATTTATAACCCTCTGCATAGTCTGACGGCACTTAATGAGCTACAGACAAAGCATGTGCTGAGACAGTAGAAATTCTATAGAAATAATCTGTTCCAGAAGTCAAGGGCATTGGAGCATTTCTATTTATAAATAAATATAGAAAATTGATAACAATGTGGAGCCAAACAGAATAAATTAATATAGCAAAGACATATCAAGGAATGCTGAAACAATCGGTGTACAGACTACTTTGTGTATAGAAAAGACAGTGAAACAATTCCTGATGAGCTATCTGTACCAAACAAAGCTGATTCTTAAAGGTGAAGATAAAATTACAGAATCTATTGATATGCCAAGAACCTTTCTGGAACCTGCACAATTTCCTGGGAATCAAAAAAATCATATAAACAGACAAAATTGGGACTACACACTTACCTTGAAAATGCTAGTTCCATAATAAAGATTTTTGGTTCAAGGACAATCAATGCAACAACATAGGCACACAGAAAATGCACAATGCAGGTAAAGCAAAACTGTCTCTGTAGGGAACCATGAGAAAAAAAGAACAGATTCCTTAGTTCTGCTCTGAAAATGGTTTACAAGTTCTTAGTTTTAGAAGATATCATGTAATTTAGATTTCTTTACAAGTGAAAAAAGGTAGTTTTTTGACAGAGGTTGAAAATAGAGTTTGAGCCTTTAAAAATAAAAACCCACATCACAATGAGAGAAATGGCAGATTTGTCTTTACAAATAAGCTGTGGGTCTGCTATTAGGTAAAACTAGCACTGGGAGATAAAAGAAACAATAGGAAGGATTCCACTGATTGAAGAATGGAAAAAGATACTTGCTTTTACAAATAAACTTTAGGGTTGCTGATAAATTAAATTGGATATTGAAAGATGAAAGAAACAATGGGGAAAAACCCTAAATTCCATAAGAATTAAAAAATTCCATAAGAATTAAAAAATTCCATAAGAATTAAAAATTAAAAATTAAAATTAGAGAGAAATCTTCGGTAATCAGGTGTTTCGGGAAGTCTGTACCTCTCAAATACCTCAGCCAATGGGAAAGAGAAAAGCGAAATGCGGCTGGGAAATTAGGATAAAAAGTGAGGCTGCATCCTCCAAAAATTCGAGAGATCCCAGGGGAATGCCCCATGACCTCTGCCTTTATTTGAATAAAGTAAAAGGACTCCTCTGTCTCCTTTTTGGACATAAACCTCTCATGTTTGTGGATTAATTTTCCTAACAACAACAAAACAAAACTTCCCAGCAGGGTGATCAAGGACAAACTTGAAATATAAAAAAAGCAGAAAACTAAAATAATAAAGATGACTTTCTCTTGGGTATTGTGAAAACAGTGGTACCTTGGCAGTAGGCAGCCCGTACTACATCCCTGTGTTGTGGAGCAAGGAGGACACACATCTTTCCCCTCTGATGGATGCAGCTGAACGCTACCTCTTTGAAGTGTAATACAACAAAGAGAACTACTATTGTATGAAGTGGCAAATGCCAAGTTTTATATGTATTTGAATAAAAAGCTTATATACAGATTTTTGTCTAAATTCATGTCATCTTTGCCAATTAACTTCTTGCATCTGCTCCAGCTCAATCGGCCTCACTTTCTGTTTCCTTCCTTGGCAATTTCTATGTGGTGTTTTCTCTGAAAAAAAGCCACATCTCTCACTTGTGTGATTCACCTTGTGCCTCTATACTTTGCTCCATTTCTCTCTTTCTCCATCCCTCTCTTTCCAGCACTCCATTGCTATCAAGTTCTGGATCCTACCAGTGCTGGGTGCATATGGAGATCTGCCACTGCTCATTTCAGTAGCAGAGGGGCTCTGTGTGGGCAGGACCAGAGGAAGCACCATTGCAGGCATTCCCATGTCCCTGACTTCAGAGCATGGTTTTCTTCCCCCTATCCTGCCATGTCCCTCTAGTACCTTCCAACTCCCCATAGGCATGTGGCCACTCATCATCTGTAGCCAACTTCAGAGTCCATTTATGTCTCTTAAGGTAGATGCAACCTACCTCCCAGCTCAAGCAGATCTGGTTGAGGTGTTTTCAGGGAGACTACCTAGACAGCCCAAATGGACAAGACATAAAATTTTGGAAAGAGAAGGCTATCCTCCCAGAAAAGCTGAAATGACCTATCCTAGTGAGAAAATTTACCTCTGAAGGCTTTCACTGTTAAGGGTTTTTTCTTTTTTCGTTGTTTGCTTTTTTTGATTTTTAAGACCCAAACTATTAGGACCCAACCATCACCATCTTCTCCCTACGGACTACTCTACAGTTTTCTAACAATTTGAATGAGTGTTTAGCTTCTAAAAGCTTCCTCTGCATTTCTTCTATGCATGATACAAGGAGGATGACCAAGCTGACCTTTTTTTCTTTTATCTTCATGAGAATGTAGCTTGCTTTTAAGGGCTGTACTTCTCTCCTTTATAAACCAGAAAGATTTTGCCCCACTGAGACAAATTTCTAGTAGGACACAACCCCCAGCCCTAGGTAAGAGGACTCACAAATTCTTACTAACTCAAGAGTGGGGATGGGGAAAAGAGAGGTCATTGCTGCTTTCTCTGGCATTTAAACCCTGGCACCATTGTGGGACACACAAATGCTGAATTATTCTTTCATTGAAAACACTGGTCATGCACTGGCCCAACTTTGCTAGTTCACAGCCACATTACTTGTATGCTTCCTACCATAGTTGCACAAACAATTAACTCCTTGAGTTTTTGTATAGCTTTAAAACTGATAAAGAAAGCAGTGACCATTAAAGCAATACATCTGTAAGAGCCTATTAGGTCTGATTTCTTTTTGTAGTACTGCTTCATTATTCCTGACATGGAGATTAGGAGTATAGCTCAGTGAAACATATCTTGGTGATGAGAAAGTCAACTGTGCTTATCTTAGTTGTGCAGAGCCCAGTCTAAGAGGGTTTTTTGGTCATCAAACCAGTTACAGATGTAATTTTGTGGGTGTTGGCTACAGTGTGCCTGTACCTATAAATAACCAGCCAAGCAAGCATAATGAAATAACAAGTCTTACCCTTTCCACAGAACCATTTGTAGTGCCGTTCCTTTAGTTTCAATGATTATGGGAAGTGCTCTGAGATACCAATTTTACATTTTCCATTTTTTAGTTCATAAGTAACAATGAAGACCCACTGCTGAAGCTGTTATTTTCATCAAAGTTTCTAGCTGCCAAAGAGGTGCATCCTCCTTTTTCAGGAGAATAAGTCAGGAATACTTTCTTTTAGTAGCTATTGTGAATTCATTGATTTTCCTAAACTCACTTGTAAAGAATTTTTTCCAGGGAACTGCAAGTGGGACTAACAATCCCTGCTATTGCTAACCTGCTACTTTTCAGTGGTCTTATTAGAAATGAAGTGAAAGAGTCCTCTCATCCAGAGAAAATCTGAGAGGCCAATGAAATGTCCTGGCTCCAACTGGGACAACTAAGAAGAAAAAAATCATGGAACTTTTCCATGCTGATGAACTAGATGGGAGATCTCCAGAAATCTTCATGTTAATGGTAATAGATCCAAATACACTCTCACCCCCAACAATGTTTTGATGCCACAGCTTGTTTTTGTGAAGGCTTTCAACTTAGACAAATTGGATTTTTCCAGTTAATAATGTTACATATAGATCCTTAAACAACTCTAAATCCTGGTTTCCTGTTTTTAGCTGCCTACACAGCACGGCTATTTGCAAGAAATCTGAATTTTATTTTTAATTTTTTTTCTTTATAGCAATAGAGTCCCCTGAGTTAAGCACTTTGGAAAAAGGAAAGCCAAGCCAATAGCAAACATTTAATTAAAAGATGAGTCTGTCTTCCCTAATTAGGGGCCGTTGTTTTGATTGGAGACGTTTTCCTTCCTGCTGCCTGAAGTCTTTTCCCGAAGTGAGCAGACGCTGAGCCACTGGCATCGCCTAGTGGCCTGGGCTCGCAAGACAAGGGCTCGTGTTCCTGCTAAAGAGCGCCCTGGTATTTCTGGGTTCAGTAATCCCTGTTCCAGTGCTTTTCTGGAACACTGGAGAGGCTTTGTGAAGAGACACCTCCAGGGGTTGGATCTTGAGGCTGCCACTGCCAGCCCTCTCTCCCTCTCACTGCAGTGAGCAAACAACCATATTTATTCCTGTGTGTTGTTTCTGTCCAACTATCAGCTCTCTTTCTGATGGAGAATGAATCTCTGGTTAAGATTTTAACAATCTTTTCAACAATTTTTCCCCGTAGCTGGCATTTCAGTTCCACAAGGGTTTCAATTAATGTACAAAGAAGGGGTGAGGCACTATTTCCTCCTTCCACTCCTTGAACATTTATTCCCAATCTCTTTATACTTGTGCCTTGATTTTGTAAATTTTACTTTTTTTACATTTCACTTGTTTCTTCCCTCCCCTCAAAAGCTGTTATCTACTTATTCCTGTTTATTCCTGTTTTTTATTTGACTGCACTTATAAATTCTTTCAATTTATCTTCTTGAAGTAAAAAAATCTTTCTGATCTATGCAAAAATTGGAGTCTGCCTGCGTTCCACCACCTAGCCTTAAAAGTTGTTTTTTATAAGAGGTGAATAGGGAAGTAAAACAGGTTTGCTCAGCTCAGCTGCATAATTCTTTTACAAGCTTTCTAAATAAGAAAAAAATGCTATGATAAAATAAAGAAGAAAACCAGCAAAGATTCATTGTAACTGTCTGAAAATGCAGCTCTGAACAGAATTTACTTTAGAAATGGTGGGGAAAATAATTTTGAAAAAGGAGCCTGAAGACAAAAATATTCACACAACCCACCTGTAGTGAAAGGGGAAAACCTGAGGGTTTTAAGGCTCTCATCCATCCCCACCTACAAGGAAACAAACTCGTTTAAGAGATTTTTAAAGAGCTTGTCAATAGGTGGGTCCTTCTCTTTGTCTGGAGTGACTTTGACATGTTCTCAGGTGCTTCTGCAGGGACTCTCTTGAAGACAAAACATTTATGCTTATGTTATATAAGAGCTTGTGTCAGGTTTGCAGCCTTGGTACTCTTGCTAGACTTGAAATAGACAATACACCATCATTAGCATCGGGAAAAAAATGTTCAGATCTCACAGAAATGTCTCACAGAAAACATCAGGTTATTTAAATACAAACATGGGTGAAGTTCACATGACAGCACCTGAAGAAAGGGTATAAATCAGAGCTAGTGATATTTGGGAAGGGAACTTATTACAGGAAACAGATTCTTCATGGCTCTCCAATTAAAAGTACATACTTCAATTTAACATCCCATCTAAACCAAGCATGGTATAAGTACTTTTCCTAATATAATCCTAAGGTTAAAAACAACTAGCAACATGTCTTTATGTATATAATTCTGAAACAGCAAGGGCATGGGGAGACACTAAAAAGTAATCATATTGCTTCATTTGCATAATCCACTTAACACACATGTTCTGTTCACAGGCTTAGTGATGGGTTTTCAGAAAATAAAGTGATAGAAATTTGAATATTTAAAGCATAGCACTTTTGTTATCATAGAAACTGGAAGCTGACAGAGTCATCTTCAGCAATTTCAGGTTCAGGGAGAAGCTTGCCTTCACATAAGTTTGTTGTTTGCTTGGAATCTCACTTCCTAAAATCTAAATGCATGCATGCTGCAAGAAATTTAATCTCAAATTCTTTTCCTCATCCACTAATGTCATAGATCTGACAGTGATTTTTACCACCATGGCAGCAGAGAAAATTTGATCCTCGATGAGAGAAAATTAATATGCAGAAAATCAGGGCAGAGTGTGTTTGGAGGGGACAGGGTGAAGAAAACAAAAGAAAACTAATGGTGCAATTTTCAATGTCAAAATAAAATGGCATTATGGCTTTTTACATCTATACGTGTTATGCCACTTCAGAACCTTGATTTACGTGTAGGATTTTTTCATAAACTGATTTAAAAAAAAATCTGTTAAGCAAGAGTTAGTTTCTACTGACTCAGGTAAGTTGTTTTTCCCTTGATGTATGAGGCAGGGCAGAGAGACTTGGTTCATCTAACTTGGAAAGAGCTGAGTCATCTCGAAAATTCTTTGTCTCTGCTAAGCATGGAAAGGAGTCTTGAGCTGGACTTGTGCATTAAGACCAGAATCCAGACGACAAATTCTTTTCCATTGTACTCTGCCTGAGCCTTGCTCTCGTTAGAAATGTTGATGCAGTCAGAATGACCAAAAATACTATGAGGATACTGTTACTGAGAAAGCCATGCCAAGCCATAGAACTCACAAATGCATTTCTCTGGGCAAGCTGGTATGAGCAGAGCTCATTCTGCTTGTTATGTGAAGCAGTCCCCTAAACCAGCCTGAAGCCCCACAGAATGAGTTCACAGAAAACATAAATTACAACAGATAAATATACACATCATGTCTAACGAAACAGATGCAGTGTAAATGCCAAAGAGGAAACTTATGAAATCCTGGCACATTGTTTGAGAGATCCTGGTTCTCGTTTGCCACAGGGTTTTCAATGAGGCTTTCACAAGACTTTATTCAAGGCAAGAGAAGAATAAAACTGAGCTACAGCTTATCTAGATGCTATGTGTTGTATCTGAATAATGTAGGTATACTCTTGCCATTTAATAAAAAAATAGACTTTTAAATTATAATTTAAAGGAAGAACGTAAAACATTCTAATAAAATATTCTGGTTCACTTGATTCATTTTCCTAAGTGTTTAAGTCTTTCCAACTACTAAAATATACAAATAGATTGGGCAGGGATTAAAACTTGCCAGCCGTTTTTCTGGGAATGGAAGCCCCATTCTTCATCTTATTTCCATCTCCAAATGGATATAGACTATACAATCTTATTTAACTGACGATTCTAAATGTGCC
This sequence comes from Molothrus ater, assembly GCF_012460135.2. Taxonomy (NCBI): domain Eukaryota; kingdom Metazoa; phylum Chordata; class Aves; order Passeriformes; family Icteridae; genus Molothrus; species Molothrus ater. The sequence goes on along the minus strand of NC_050479.2, from coordinate 97,278,367 downwards.
ATTCCTGTTCTGCCTTCTAAATAACTTTGCCTGGTCCTATTGCTGCAGCTGAGCAACAGATCAATTAAGAAAGCACACAATAAAATCTATTCCTCAGATTAGTAGTAGCTAGTAGATGATTGTTACAGCATCTTGCAGAACAGGAAATGAACATCAGCTATTTAGTGGGAGCACATTATTAAATAATGAAGTTTTAAGCCTAGCAAAAGCAGTTTTACAGTGGATTTTATGAAGCCCTAAAGGCCAAATCATTGTTAAATTTCATTAAAATGGGGGGAAGAGTTCCAAACTGATAAAAAACTGAAGCATCTTTTTCTGTCTAACATGGTATATTAATTAAAAAAGCCCTTCTGGGAATAGCAAAACAAAAGGCTTGACCCATACAAACTATGTCTTTTGTCTCCTAAAACACCAAATGCTGGTACCCCAGCTCCATCCTGTATTTTCTCTAGGCAAAAGAAAACAAGTGCCTGATCATTTTGTCAGCCAACTGTTGCCTTAAACAATGAATAAAAGCTTAATTCTGCATGAATGAGGCATTCATTCTGGGTGTGTCCCTGCTACCCAGCTGCCAAATTTTATGAAAACATTAGGAAGTGATTAACTGAAATGCCTACTCTTTGAAATTTGGTGGAAATACACCAATTGATTAAAAAGTTCTGGGGATACCAGAGAAAGGGATGAGAGATTGATTGGTAGCAGGAGTCTAACTGATGTGTATATAGCCTGAGAAGTTTAAGGCACACATCTTAATATTCCTCAGATGACTTGAGCAAACTGCTCCATGGGTAATAAGCTAGTTGTTGTGGGAGAAAGGCATGTAGGAACTTCTAAAATACTAACAACACCAAAAAGATGTTCCCTCATAAAATAAAAAGCCAAAATCCCCAACACCCAAAGCTCCCCACATTTTTCAAGATCACTGAAGTGTCAAGGGCTTTTTGCAGTGCAAAAATGCTTAAACATTAATGCTTAAACAAACTGGAAATGTTCAAACAACTTAAACTGGAAAAGCTCTTAGGTGAGCTCAGACACTGTCCATGCGCGCTGTCCAGGAACGTTAGCATTCATAAAGCTTTTCTGGAGAACTTAATGCATCAAATTTTTAATTCAAAAGAGCACAGCAAATTAACAATTTCTGCCAGTCAGGGAAACTGGAAGTTTGCTCATCATCTGTAATTAGCACATTTATTGAGTAGGTGATACTACTTAATCAAATTTCAGTATGATTTACCATCCAGTAATTGGCGGTGGGAAGACCCTTCATTTTATAGGAAGAGTCCTTGAGGATTATGGAAGAAAGAATTACATAATTCCAAAAAAGAAAGCTGAATTGGGAGTGGAGATATCTATGGAAACACAAGAAAACCGTGGCACAGAGGCACTGTTGCATGTAAAAACACACAAGGTACCTTATACTCTCAGCATTTTCTGAAATAAGTATAATTAATTACATAATTCTGTATCTCTGAACTCATTGAGATAAAAAATGTGGGTAGAGAACATTAATGCTTTATTTTTTTTTATATATTTTTTTATACCAAGATGGGGCCATATGTTCTATTAGCTGAAAGCTTAGTTTGTATTATTGACAATTCAGCCTAAACCTAATTTCTGTGACTCTTTCAGGGATTACAGATGACTCTTCACTCCTTTTGTCACATTTGGTAGAAAGTGTTACTGTGGCTTAAGGGGAAAATAACTCTGGGTGAGTCTCGTGGCCAGCAGAAACCTGTACGAAGGCTGCATTGGAATAACATAAGACAGCAATGCATCTAACAGCTGCTGGACAGGTCTTTAGCAGGACCTAGGATGTTAAGCATTAAAACTGGGATGATGGATCAAAACCAAACAGATGTGCCTTTGGAAAAGGGGGATTGACTGATACCGAATTAGGCCACAGAAGGTGTTCAGAATGAATCTCGCGACAGAAGGAATCATGTTGTGCCTATGTTGCATAAACTGAAAACATTAATACCTATGGATCCAGCTGAACACTCACTGCCTTAGAAAGATTTTTCAAGCAGCTATATAAATAAAAAATTCAATTATTAATGCACACTGAAAATAACTATAAAAATCTGGTTTTCAAAGATGAGAAACCATTAGCATGTATTAGAATGACTGTATGAAACTTTCAAATTGGCTGAATGTACTGGGAACAAAGCATTCAACATTATTTGCCAGCCATTCTTGGTTATCTGCTTGGAGTTTTCTATTGAATCCCTTCAATTACCTCTGAGCAGGGAGTTTGCAGCTCACTGAGACATGTCTCTGAGTGCATCAAATGATACAGCCATAAGAAAGCCCAGAAGTCAAGAATGAATTCTTACCTTATTCATGTCAAATGTGTGAAATACTTGTTCAACATAGTTGTTAGCTTCAGGAGTAAGTCCATGTAGATCTAGGACATGCTTAAATTCATGCAGGCAAAGCTGTCCAGATGGGCATTCCTTCATAAACTTTGTGTACCAGTGATGAATTTCCATAGCATTAATGTCATCTGCTGATCCAGCAGCACCCATTGCATCAAACATACCAGGTAATCTTTTTCAGTATCAATTCATCCAAATGTTGATTCTTCCTTCCAAACAATGATCATTCAAACACCAACTCTGCCTTTGAGAGCTACTTTAAACCTCTTACAGATCACTACCAAGATAGAGTAAGTAAATATAGCACCCTAGAAAGATTACTGGCACCCAGTTTTAGTACCCTGTGGTTTTAGCAGCTAATTAGAGTCTTTGTGCACAGTCAGTCTGCAGAGCCTCAGATGAACTGATTATACCAGTTCTCATCTTGTACTGGCATCTGTGGTGCTAAAGGTGTTTAAACTGGATGAATATTGAAAAAGCAACAGGCAGGAACTTTGAGGATAGTTTCTAAACCTTCATTTTTACAATTTATAAAGTTTTGACAAAAACTTAGAACCATTTTAATACTTGTATACATTTTGTGCAGCTGACTTTTCATTTTTATTATTTCTGTATATATGGTGATCCAAATCTTACCTTACAGGTCAGAACTGCAACACAATTTGACTTGGATAACCTGAAAAAACTGAAAGTAGCTGTATACTAAACACAAAAAACTTGTTGTCTTTAGACAGCAGTTCTACTAGCAACTGAGTCTCCTGTAAGCCAATGTTGTCTTGAAAATTGCTTCCCCACTGACATTGCTCTTTCAATCCCATCCTTTCCCTTCCCTTAGGCCAGCAGAAGAGTTTGTGATAGCACTTGGGGACAAGTGTTAGAACAGATCCATGGAAAAGCTTGCAATAAGACTGAATATGAATAAATATAGTTAGCTTTAGAAAACATTGCTTACATTTTTGCATTGCCTGGTGTCACAATAGTGGGTTTTACAAGAGAACAGAAAAAGTGAAGGTGGAAAAGGGTGGCCAGCAGTATGGGGGGTGCAGGACTGCTGCTTCTGCTGCTTCAAAATTGTTTGTGGAAACTTGTAGTATCATAATGGCTGTGCTGTATTGCAGTACATAGCAATGTACAGGTTTACAGCATTTAAGCCCTACAGCAGATACTATGGCATACAGTAGTTTGAAACTAAACTGATGGAACGTAAAAGTACAGCTGTTCCACCTAAGGCTACTGCCAAGGTGCTGGTCTCACCAGTGGCCCTGCAGTGATGTCTCACCCGAGGAAGCTGAGCACCACTTGAGCAGCTTTGCTCTGGAGAGCAGGGCACAGTCCCATTGTCCTCAAGTGCTGTGCAGCTGCATGAGATCAATCTTCCTCTGGCCGAGGCTCCTGCTTGCTCAGTTGCAAAAGCAGTGTCACCAGTCAGGAGAGACAAATTTGGTCTCAAGATGGCGAAGGAACTGAACGCTACTGTTGGACATATCATGAGTCCTGGTTTTCAGGTGCCAGGAGTGATGAGCATTGTGGTGGTGCATCCATGGGGTGTGCACTAGTGGCAGAACCAGCTGGGCAGGCTGCCTCTGATACATAAGGTTTAGGGCCACGGCATGCAGGTTCATGTGGTCCTCCAGTATTTTTAGGCAAATAAAGAGCTGTGATGTTCTACTCATGTAAGATCTGAATTGCAAGATATTTTTCAGAAACAGGTATCAGCCTTCAGTGTAAAAGGGCAACAAGCTGGGCTGTTGCTGGAACAGACTTTCAGCACAAATTTGCTCCTGTGTTGCATAAGCCAGAGTCTGCAGCTATTCAGGGCAATGCTGCTGAGGAGGGAGAGGAGGGGGAAAAAAGTGCACATGGATGCCTGGAAGACTTCAACAGAGACATATACTGTAGTTTTATTAAAATGTGATTTTTTTTTCCTAATCTCTGCTTATTCCTTGCATCACTTTTAATAGTCTCCCCAGAGCAAAAATAGCTGCCCACTAACATCGTGTCTGTTGTAAGATCAAGACCTTCAATACTGAGAAGCAGCAGGGATTTTCTTTATGAAATACTGAATAAAACCGGAATCTGAAACATGTGAATTGGTATTTAGAAATATGTCACTTCAAAATATCCCTAGCAGGCAAAAAATGCCATATTATAACAACAATCTAAATTTATAATCTAAATAATAATACTTTATAATCTAAATAAAAAAGAACAGCAAGCAAAAGAAAGGTAGCTTAAAATAGCAATCTTCAGTCTTTTATTGTTTTTCATAAAATTTAAATTTTCAGTAGTTAGGAATTGGAAATGCCAAAACAGAATTTCCCAAGTGTATATCTACCAAATTTCTTGTTCAATGAAAAAGGAAGTTTTAAAAAACTCAAATGTTACTCAATATTCTTTTGCCCTGCTCCCCTGCCCTCCCGAAATAACAGCAGTGTTCAAAGGAAAAAAAATCAAAGCTTTGAACCACAGGTTTCAGAAGCCATAGACAATTATTTTGTACATATTCATTTTCAAACTTTCTTCTGAAAAAAGCAACAGCATAAATGGGAATATTAAGAAATAAGCCATCTCAGTCCTTGAAAATGTGCATATTTCCTTCAGATAGCACGGAAGACTCTCTGAACTCTGTTGTTATTGTCCTTCTGGATGACAAGGTAAAAATGTCAGAAAAATCTACATTTTATTTAAATAACTCTTTATGATAATCATCAAGATATTCTAAATTATCTATTTGATAAATCTGAAAAAAACCCATCAAATTTTAATGTGGAATATTTGAAAAAGTAAGCATATGAACAAGCGTTACATGCTTATCAGCAAAGGTCATTATTTAAAAAGAATTAAAAGAAAACATGAGAAGACTTCAAGAAGCAGTGCAATAAACCAGACTAAAATGGAAACATGGAAGCCAGAATTAGGTGCAAGTAGGAGAAGAAGCTGCTTTTCAAGGAGTTCTTGGCCACGTTCCTGCTAGAATAGCTTTACTAAGGGAGTGATGAAGTGCACACAGATTAGAAGGGCTATGCTGGCAACACTGTTCTTTTTAGCCATTTAATATCCTCACTTTCACTCTGAGGAAAAGTTACTTCTCTATTTAAAACACAATTTTCTCAGACCTATTGCATGTCTACATCCACGTTAGCTGGGGAGTACATTTTTTCATGTGTACTACCCTCCAACAAAAGTCCAGAAGTGGAATGAGGGAGAATGTAGAGGTAGGGAACTCTCTTTGTAGATCTGCAAGCAATGTAATACAAAAGGGAGGAAAGGCAGATGGAAAAGAAAAGCAACACCTATCAAAGGGCTGAATGCAAGGTGCTTCAAGAAAGAATAAAAAAAAGTATATATTAAATTCTGCCAGAAATGTGAGGCCTGAAAAGAAAAAACTGAACTTATGTTTACAGTAAAAAACAAAATTTAGTTCCAATTACTTAAATCCAGTATCAATGGTTACACACACGGAAACCCATTGCCTATTGAGCAGTGTCTCTTTCAAATAGGCATGTGCTTATTTGCCTCTGAATACGATTGTCAAGAACCACCTGGAAATGTCACCTGGAACCTCCTAGCCCTGTTCCATTTGGCACTTAGACCTTCATATGTAATGATGGGGACTCAAGGCTGCTAACAGAGGTTATGAAATAAAAAGCCTTAAGGGCGTGATAGACTGTATCTAGGAAATTTCAAGTTTTCTATGGATAGGGGAAAGTTAAATGAAGCATTTTACACTTAAGAATTGCAGACGATGAGAACAACAACATCAGTACACAGAAATCCACATCTGTTATAGGGAGAAGCTTCAAGAGACTAAACTCTGATCCCAGCTTTTCCCCAAAGCAAAATTCACACTAAGTCTCTCTCATTGCTATATATTAGCACCATCAGTCTCTGCATGCCACAGGAATAAAACATTTGGACTTAAAGATACATAGGAAGGATACATATGTAGGAGGGCAGCACCATTTAAAAGTTTTATTTGATCCCCTTACTACAGTGACAGGTAATGATCTCATCTGTAGACATAAAACCCACAGGTCCCTGAAATGAAAATCTTATTTTCCTTTAACCTCAAGGCAGCCTCTCTGGAATTCTTTCAAACATTCCTGCAAAACAATTTGAGAAATTAGATTTGTTAAAAAAAAAAAAAAGGAAAAAGAATGTTAGTGCAATTATAATTTGGAACTGATTAGCACAAGGTGGTATGGAGGCTAAAAGTAAATATGAGTTAAAAAAACCCAGATAATTTCAGGCAGGAAAAGCCCATTTAACTCATTTGTTGAATCTCTTTGAATGAGTGGCCATAGGCTGCTGGAAGCAGAGAGGGTGACTGAGGGGTGCCTGTTCCCTAGGCATGTCTCCGGGCTTTTGCCAGAGACAGGAGAGCAGACACAGGAGAGCTGACACAGGAGAGCTGACCTGAGTATCTTAGACCTGTCTAGTGAAGTGTGGCTATTTTTATACCAGACATGGCCCAGAGAGTGTTTAATTGGCTTACCTTTATCCAGCTGATGGTCAGACTGACTGACTTACTGAAGATCAATCATTTTGGAAAATTACGGTGTTTTGAAACATGTATTAGATGGATGTCTGGGTACAATGCAGGCAAACCTGCATTGTACCCAGGTTTATTTGTAAATAAACAGGTTTATTTGCAAATTGCATATTTACCATAAAAGCATTCATGTAAATTACACTTTCTCTACAGCTTCTCTTTGCATCTTCCTATAATTTTTTCACACAGGTTTAATGCTTCTTTATTAGGACATTTTCTGATTTAATTTGCTTGTAAGCTTCATAGTGTGCTTGTATGTGAAAATACACAAGTCTGAATACACAATAATAAAGCTGTATGCCTTGTTATTGTTTTAGGTCCTGTATGTGTTTTCTTACATGACAAAAATACTTACGCAGAAATCTGTCTGCTATCAAAGTCATGAAGCATAAAGGGACAGCAAGGTTCTACTGATATCAACTAGTAAGAGAACAAATTCTTGTGATAGCCTACTCTGAGGAGATGACTAGATGGCAATTAAACTTTAATTCTTCCTCTTCTCTTTTTATAATTAATAATAATTTCTTGTGGTTCTCAAACTTCATGAGATGTTTTTTAAAATTGGTTTTGTAAGTTGGTTCTGAATTGTTGTTAAGGTTACTTAAGTAATATTCTAATGCTACTAAAGCCCTTTATAAAGTATTAAGGTGACAGCATAATCTTTCTGGGACTCTTACACAACACACACTACTCTGTATTAAAAAAAAAAGAAAAGAAAAGAAAAGAAAAAAAAAAGGCAACAATCCCCTTTTCTCTAACTAAGTAGAAAAAAAGTGATAGGATAAAAAAAACTTTTCTTCTTCAGAATGATATAAATATCTTAAAATTCACCAAAAGGAATTAATGAAACAATTTAACAAATAATATTTCGTAAGTGATTATATAAACTCAATTTGGAGAACATATATAACATGCTTGCACCACCTTTAAATGAATTCTGACATTTAATAAATTACAATTTGACTTGATAGCAGTTTGCATGTAATCTGTCAGTCCCTCCCTGGGATAGAGTCTGGGATTATCTAAGTGGCAAAATTAGTGCAAGGTGAAGAGGCAGAGGAATTCATCGCACACAAAGCACCAGATTCTCTCATAAACCTCATGGACTCAGTGGGAAACACGAGCGCGTTCAAATCCAGTGCAGCAGGAGATGCCTCCCTTCAAAAAATCCAGAGATGGATATCTGTGCTATCTGAGTGCATCTGTGCTTATAACCGAACATGCTACTAACTCTGGAAGCCCAGAATCAGCTACATTTTGCTTCTTTTGTTAAATAACAAGAAATATTTGAAAATTAAATATAATTTAATGTAATTTACCCTGTGAAGGGACTTCAGTAATTCTGCCATCTTTCCCCTCAGACTATTAAGTTTTCCTTGAAAAGCTATGTTGGCAGTTCACAGCTTTGCTGCAGTTGGCAAGCAGTCTGCTTTGTGGATATAGTGATGGATAGAATTTTTCTCTTTCATTTTTAAACAGTAAGAGATCTTTTAAATCTAAATAGACCATTTCATTTTATATCCTGAATATAGGCAACCCAAAGGTCCCTTTAAAATATATTTCTAGTGAGAACTACTGAGAACTCCTATAAATATTCTTCAGCATGTAGAGAATTACAAACTAGTAACTCAGCATGGTTAACAATCCCTAACAGAGGACATGCAAGGAGTGGTCTGTAAGGTCCTTCCATGGTTCATGCCTGGTCAGCAGCAACTGATATAGAATGGACCTGTGTGATTCCAGTAACTTATTTTGCACTATACCCAAAACCTTTGGCCAGCCATGATGCCAATTTTTTACATTAGAGAGTTCAGACTGAAAGAACCTGGTAACTTTTGTTAGTCCTGTATTTTTCTGTCAGAAGGACCCTGAAGAGTTGAGAGCAAAGTATAATAATGGGATAGGACAAAGAAAACAAAAAGGAAAATAGTATCTTTTTATCTTACTATCAGCATTTGATATTTCATCCTGAGAGGCAATGCACAAAAATAAAACCAGCATGGAATTTAATTAAAAAAAAAGAGATGCATGAAGGTCTTTCAATCTTTTATAGTTTATGTTCCTCAAGAGGAATTTCATCGCTACTGTGCTATGCAGCTCTGACTGTGCTCTAAAGTTGTCTCATGCTGCCACAGCAATCTCAAGGTAGTTCCTGGCTGCTGCAATTCTTGACAAACTTTAAGATATTAAAAAAAAACAGCAGGCACAACATTTATTCGAGTGTTCTTTTAACTGAGTATTGACAAAGAGTATTGCTTTGTGTTTTAGTCTGAGAAAAAAATACACATTAGAGAATTTACACTGAGAAGCTGGGCTCTATGAGTAAGAAGGCACAACTCCAGGGTATTCAGAGGAGGAATGCACATGCCTAATGTGCTTAATCAGCACATGCAATTAAAATAAAGGCAAGGAAATCTGTTAGCGTTTAGAATGCAAAGATCATTGTTTCCAGACATTTTTGCTGATCTATTACAGACTTATTTTTTTCATTTTTAAAGTGTTTTCATCATCATGGAACAGGTAATAATATCAGCATTCACTATTAAGGGCAAATCACTTGAACTCTAAGCTGTGAAAAATTTGGCTCAGACTTGCAATCACAATTTGAAAAGAAACTAAGCGGGGGGGTGTCGGGTTCGGCTGTCTGTCTCTGCCCGGACACGGGTAGGGTGGTTCTTGGGTGGCACGCGCTTCAAAGGACGAGTCTGGACTCTTCAGCTTTTCGGTCTTCAGATTGTTTATTGTTTCTTATCTACAAAATTTTCTGTCTGCCCAACAGAGGTCTGACCTGCAAGGCAGCCAAGGGCACTCTGACCACCCACGAGGCGGTCATGTCTTTTTATACTAAAATCTATGTACATGATATTTACCTTTATTTCCCAATACTTTTCACCCATGTTAGCAAGTGCACCTTCACCATAAACCAATCTCCAAGTGCCAACATCACCACAGGAGATGGAAGACAAGAAGAAGAAAGAAGAAGGACGAGACACGCCCTGATCCCTCCATCTTGTCTCCATAATCCCCCTGTATCAAAAACCTTAAAGTCTATATTTCACCCTCTAAATGTGTCCCTTTTACACCCTTCACTCTAAAGTGATTCTCATGTCCTCAAACTGCTGTCACTTCTGTGGATGGATCAAAATCAAGCCACCAAGCACTCTTGGCAACGTTCCAGGATTTCCGAGACCCCCAAGGGTTCTCCTGGCATCTCTGGACATCGGGAACGATGTGCTGAGTTCCCACAGGGGGGGAACTAAATTGGAGTTCTGTAGCTGTCTGAAGTTTTAATTTAATAAAATGTGCTCTTTAGCTTAAGAAGTGGGCATTTAATATTCTGTTTATGAAACCAGGTAGGTTCCTCTCACCCTTTAATAGACCCTTTAATAGTTTTTCTTCTATCACAGTTCTTAAAAACCACCATGTTGATATGATTTGTCTAAAACATAAGATACACCTCTTGGAGCAATTCCTCTCAGTGTGAAGAGTTACTCAAAATTAATCCTTGCTTTGCATTAATGAGTTTGAAACCAATTTTCCAGGCTGTTAGCAAAGAAATTACTGTATTCAACCCCCCCCCCACCAAATAAGAAAAAAAAATCACAAAAACCAGTTAAGTGAAATAGATTCTGTCTTCATTACTCTTTTGCTAGTTTTGACTGCCAAAATATTTTGCAACAATAACTGAAAGCTAAAGCCATGCTCAGGTTTTCTGAATTAGGCTTGACCTGTTTGTCTACTTCACATAACTTAAGAAACATCCTTGAAGTATTAAACATAGTTTTGTTAATAAATTCAAGAATACAAATAAAATCATACTCTTTTTCTTGGAAAGAGCATCCACAAAGCATTTTAACACCCATTCAGTAGCATGTCTTTAAAGAAATATTTTTACCTGGACATAGCATGATTTTAATTGTTTGGGAGGAATCTTATTTAGAAAGAAAAATAACTAGCATTTACATTCACAAGGTACTGTGCGTGTATAAAAGGAATAAAAAAAATTGTAAAGAAGAAACAACTGAACTAATAGAGGGAGAACAGTAATTAGATTCAGGAGGGTATAGAAGCCCTAGCTGAGCAAATTAACTCTTTATCATCAGCAGGTGAATAACGATAGTTGATTTGTCCTCTTATGCCTTAAAGATGACCTTGGAGTACTTAAAAATAGTAAGTCTGCAGTACTGGAGTAAAGGTCTCTGAAAAAAAAATCCTGGGTCCTTGATGTGGAAGCAGTTCAAACTTTGCATGCAAGTATCTGACCTTTACTTTTCACCTTAAAGGTATTTGAAAGCTTTTAATTCTAAATTGAATTAGCAGTTTGCAGAAGTTGGAGGAAAGCAACTTAGTAATGGGAACAGAGTGAGATGCAGCTTCTCTGAATGGTGTTGCAGTGCTGTCTTCTGAATTCATTGTCCATCTGCACACTTGTAGAAACAATTGGGTGGCAATTTGTCCACAGAGGCAAAACATGACAACTAAGCACATGTAACCTGGAGTGGTAAAAATAATCAAGCTGAGTAGCTGTACTTACCCAGAGTGACTCCTCAAGTGTAACAATTTCTGCTGTGATTGTGGTGGGTTGTCTGTGGCCAGCTGACAGATGCCACCCAACTGCTCTCATTCCACCTACTCAGCAGGACAGGGGAGAAAAGAAAATGAAAAAGCTCAAGGGTCAAATTAAAGAGAGGGAGTTTGCTTACCAATTACTCTCATGAGGAAAACAGACTTGACACAGCAAAAATTAATTTAGTTTCTACTCCATTAAAATAAAGTACCAAACAGAGAAAGAAAGACAAATCAAAACCTTCCCCAAAGTCCCTCTTTCTGACACGCTCAACTTCACTCTCTCCTTCCTGACGCCTCTACTCCCTCCTTCCAAGTAGTGCAGGGAATGGGGACTGTGGTAAGTCCATAACAGCTCCACTTTGCCTCTCCTTCCTCTGCATTCTTTTCCTTTCCTGCAGGGTGGCTCCTTCCCATGGGCTACAGCTCTTCAGGATCAACCTGTTCCAGCATGGGTTTTCCATGGACCATGGCTCCTTCAGGGCATGTCCACCTGCCACAATGCGGTCCTTTCCATGGGCTGCAGTGTGGATGCCTGCTCCAGTGTGGATGCCTGCGGGGAGAATCTCTGCTTGGACACCTAGAACATCTTCTCCTCTTCTGACTTCGGTGTCTGCAGGACTATTTTTCACACCCTCCCCTCTCTCCTCACTCACTGTGCAGCATTTGGCCCTTTCTCACATGGCACTGCCATTGTGGCTGCAGGGTTCAGCTGTGCCTTGTGGTCAGCCCACAAGGAATGAGCTGGAACAGGCTATGCTCAGCATGGGGCAGTCCCCACCCCTCCTCACCAAGGCCACTCTGCAGCCCCCGCAGCATGCTCTACATTGCTTCAACCACAATGTTAGTGCAGCTGAGGATGGGGACAAAAGCAGACCCTGTCTGCATGGAAAGACAGGAGAAACCACTCGCTTCCCATACAGAACTCACTGGAAAAATTGTGACAATGCCACAGTCAGGGTCACCATGGTTTCCCATGAAACAGGAGCTCTGCATTCTGAGTGAATACAATCGAGCAGCAGTTCCCAGACTGTAAACATAGATGTAAGATCCTCTTCAGGTATGCAGGAAAACTGTTCTCTTAACAGTTCTCTCTCTCTCTATGTTTGGAAAAAACCAACAGCAGATCTCTGAAAAGTTCAATGACAATAAAAGCAAATACACATCAGTGATGAAGATTTCCAAAGCACCAAGGCCAGGAAAGCCATGTCTTGGTCACTCAGTCAGAGCATCTTACTAAGAACTTTGTAATGTAGCTATGCCCTCATACAGTGGAGGGAAACAAACTGTGCAACAAATGAAACCAATGCTTTTATATTCCACAAGGCTTTAACTTCTTGTAACTTGGTCAGGGCTTTTATGGAGAAAGATTAAAATCCTACATGCAAAGTGCTTACAAGACTTCAATGCACACCATTCCACCAGAAGATGTAGCAGAAAATGTCCTTAATGGGCAGTTTCTAATTTAGTACACTTTTAAGTAGCTGAAAACTTCCCAATTTTATGATAATTAATTCTGGGTTTTTTTCAATCAGCTGTATAAAGTGAAATCAAACCATCTGGGCACTATAGTGTATAATTTGCTGTGATTAAAATTCAAGAACTGGACAGCAGGCCAACTCTTTTTGCTATGCCATGTGTCTTCACACTGGATCTGTACTATCTGACACCATCAATGTGTCTTCCACACAGTGCCAGTAGTGCAGAAAGCTTTTTTATTTTAATTTTACTTCAATCATTGAAAGAGTCCATGTTTTAAAAAACAATTCCTTTGTTTCAGATAAGAAGCTGCAGCACAGAAAGAGATTTGAGCTGCAGTAAAGCCATGCTGGTGCCAGAGTGTGTGCAGATCTGACACGTGACTTAGTCACTTCTCATCTTGGGGATGAGGTCCCCTCCCACAGCTCTGTTTCCATCTTTGGAAGGGGTGATGAAGAGCTGCCTTCTGCTGTGGGGCTGAAGCAGCTCCCACTGGACATTTTAGGGTGTATTTACTCAAGGCTCTGCTTGCATACTAGTTGTGAGTTCGGCAAGGAGAGTAGGAGTAACAGCAGAGAAAAGGGGTGAAGGAGGAACTTCTTTCAGACAGAATATTCATGTTGCCTATCTGCATTGCCTAATAACTCTGATTGAATTACTCAATGCCTTAAGAGGGATGCAAAGCAGTCAGTGATGTCATTTCAATAAATGAAGTGCAACCAAAATGACAAATAGAGGCTAAACACACCTAGAAACTGTACTGCAAGCTTGTGTGACACCTTGCCTTACACACTGAATTATTACGCCACTGCACTCAGAGAGCAGGGGAAATCAGCTTTGTGCAAACTTAGTGTTACCTGCAACGAGTCTGACACTGGTAGCACTTCATATGTCTGTGCTTCTGGCTTTAAGGTTGTTCTTTTTTCCCACAGAATTGTATTGAAAGGCTTGGTTTAGTGCATTTTTCTCTATTGGCACAAAAGTCACCTTAGGGCAATTTTATTGGGCATCTGCTCAGTTTCAGGCACTTAATAATGATTAGGCTGCTGTATCATGCTTATAACACACATTTGAAGAGTCTGCTTAATGCATGACATAAAATCTGACAGTTCAATTGCAGCGTGCTCTCACTTTTCTACAAACTGCATTTACTAAATAAAAGAATAACAAACACAACACAGCAGTTTTTCCTCTGTCAAAATTACTAAAATGTTTTTGAATGACTTCAACATTTTTTCTAATTAAGAAACTGTTTTTCTACCTCAGAAAATAACTTAGAGTCATTTTATTAACAATCTTAATGAAAAAGCTGGCCACAGCAACTATATTCACTGGAACAGAAATGTCATGATTTTGCTGATAACTACATTTAAAACTTCTTCATATCTCTGCTTTTTTATTTCACAGGTTGATAATCTTTAAATAAGAAGTTAGTATACTGCTCCTTTTTTTCAAAGATGGGCTGAATATATCTAAAACACTTACTGCTTCTGTCTTCAGAACCTAACTTAACACTTTGCTTTTTACTACAGACCAGACAGTCTTATGAGACAAGTCTGCCAAGTGAGTAAATTTGGTATTTTATGCCTATGTAAAACATGTAGTGCATCACAAGCCAAATTAAAAATGCACTAAAAAGTGAAAGAGAGTGACAAAGACAATTTAGATAGCACTGCTGCCACAATGCTCCCATTTTAAATTCTAAGTGCAATGTGTCAAGGCTATACTCTCAAATCCTCATTCCTCCTCCAAATCTGGTAGAACTGCAACATATGCCAAAAACTTATATATTAAATTTACACAATTTCCTGAGCACTGAGTTCAGCACTAAACCAAATATTTCCTCCCTCATCCAAGGACAAACTACTTGCAGCTTATTCAGCTCACTGTCCAGAAAAAGGAACAGTCTTTCGGCCCTTAAACACCAGTCCTGAATACCCACAGGAGGGATGACTATTACTGGCTTCAGAGACATACATAATAGGCAGTAAGAGATGAAAATCCTCACTTCACCCTGCTAAATCCACCATTACACTATAGAGATAGTGACAGGAAAAGTGCCAAATACCTGCCACTTCCATCCTGCTGAAGTGCTGAAACAGGGATTAGAGTTATATAATGTTGTAAAATAGGAATTCAGCGTGCGAAGGGAGGAATCTCTCAGTTCCCTTCCTTATTAAAATCACCGCTCACACGAATGAACAGCACTGCTCCTATAGAAACAAACAACAGCCAAGCCCTCAAAACTACCTCTGACCCAAGCATAGTGTTACAAAATCACATTCCAGAGTGATCACCGAGTGCCTGAGAATTTCTGGTTAGAATAAAATTGTAGGGCACATGTCCTAGACTGGTAGAAACTTGGTCAGAGTCTTATTATGTTCTGGGTATTTTTCACAGTGCTCAAATTTGCCCACAAGGCTCTGAAACAGACTGAAAAATTATTGAAAACAATCTGTACACAAGGTGAGCACAGCAGGATTTCTAAATCATTTGCATAGGAAAGCTTGTCTTGGATGAGAGATTGGCATTTCCAGTGTTCTCCTAGACATGCACAAGGAGGACCCCAAGATCCCACGAATGCTGTCAGGGCACCAGCTTCCGTATGGTACAGACTTCTTCAGTATACTAAATAAGCAGAGAGAAGAAGAAGAACTTGAAGTTAGAGGTTCTCTTCCTCAGCAGTTCTTATGGCTTCTTAGCTGTTGACATGCTACAGCTACCACAGTTGGTGTCAAAATAAAACTTGAAATCAGGCAGACAACGCCGTCCCTATTTTTGAGTCAGGGCTCTGGAATCAGGTGAAACCTCCATTGGGCTGAGAATACTCTTCCCAGGGCTCTGTGCTGGGGAACTCTGGTTTTCTCCAACCCTGCAGCACAATCCTAAAGCATGCTTGGTCCAGAAAGCAGGGAGCAAGGGGTGACTATCCTTACCACTTCAGCCAGGCAGAACAAAATTAGGCATAACAGCCAAGTGAAAGCGAAGAGCTGACAGAAAACTTGCTAAGTTCAAGTAGGTTTGAGCCCTTCCGATGGTACGGAAGGGTACTAATCGTACTACCAAATGATGATGGTACTAATACTTCTCCGGAAGAGAAAGGGTTGGAAGAGTTTGGAAGAAGTGGAGTGAAAATAGCTCAGGTATTAAATGTTTGCTTGTGCTTTGGGAACAAGAGTATATGTTTCTTGGAAAAGCATGGAATCCTTGACAGCCTAGCTGTGCAGGGTAGAGTGTAAAACACACAGTGCAAGCTGGATAAATGTAGATTAAATAGTTTGCTTTGCCCAAAGGAGTTCAATATCAGTAAGGGATGAGCAGAAGTCATCCTTCAACATATTCTTTCATCCAACAGGAGACAGGTGCTTTTCTAGCAGGGAGACAAGTGAGTTAGAGTTGTAAATTTTACTAAAGGACAAATAAGAAGTGGAATGAAACTTTAGAAATGAATCAACTTAAACATGCAAAATCAAACAATTAACAAAATTCATCATTGCCTATTCATGAATAGGCACTTTTGCACAAAAATAAAGTTAAACAGACAAAAACTTTTAAGAAACACGAAGTGTTCTGTATTTTGGATTTAAAAAAAGTGTTGAATATTTTATACTAAAATATCTAGGATTTCAGTACCACGCTAATATTCTGACTGTTGCCATCTTCAGAAACATTACATTATTTGAGAAATAAGCTTAAATGAAAACGTTGGTGGGCTTCCTTTCACTGACCTTTAAAAGAAGCACATGAAAAAATTCAAAGCAACAATTCCCAGTTTTGCTATGTACTGTAAAGTGCAGAAATTGATGCTGCACACAGCAGCAGTTCAAGATACCACATAAAGATAAATAATTGAGGTACTACAGGAAAATTATTTGTCAAGATACTACCTCATTGTGATATAATACTATTTTAGCACCTGCATTAGTGTTACTGAAGTGCCTTTTCCATTTATCTTACCTCTGCCACAGCCACAGTCTACATGTCTTTACACTTGGATGATGGATATTCAAAAAAGAACAAGATAGTTGGCTGAATGCTACATTGCATTTAACCACTGTGACAAGAGTAGGGTCAGACATCCAACAGTCTGGCCTAGGGAGTATTATTATATCAAATTTATGAGAGCAGATGTTGCTCCAAGCCTTGCAAGACTACGTGTTGCGTTTGGCACACTGGAGTTAAGCATTTTTTTGCAGCTGCATAAAGTAGCAATTATATTGTTCTAACTACATGCTAAAAATGTACCACTGAAACTAAGCATGATTAAGGGATCTGAGGCCTTGGACAAGTCCTAGATTTTAATACACTGGGTGAGTAGCAGGGTCTTAGAAATAACCTTTTTTTTTTTGCAGTTTAGAAAATAGGTGTTTAATCACTGCTTTAAAAATCTTTCTGAAAATAGTTAAGGCTGTTTTCCATCAACAATGTCAGATTTATTGTCTTAACCCAATACTTATAAAATAAATTACCAGTAAATGAAGAAGAATAAGAATAAACAAGAATTTTATAGATATAATTTATATCAAAAGGCATTTATTTACAGAAAAATGTGGCTTGTAGAATTATTATTAGTTTTTCAAAATTGACTGCACTTGTGATTTAAATTTTTAAAAGAATAAAATAATCATTTCAGTGGGTAAAGAAGGCAAAATCGCATGCATAAGACTCAACTAAAATCACACCCAAATCTAGGAAAAGCCTCATTCCAAAACAAGTCTTCAGACTCCTCTTGAAGCAAAGTTTATAAAATGCCCTGTACAATAAATTCAGGTTTTCTTTGTGTTAACCTACCTTACTTTTGATTAAAAACAAGGTTGTAGCTAACAAGAGTCAGATGCTACTGGTTCATCAGGTGCAACTGCATCCTACTTCACCTCTGCTTCCATTTTCATCAGAAGCAGTTCCACTGATGTTAATGGGTTTGAAATGGTGGAGCTGAGCTATAAATATTTGTGTATTCGTTATTTCCCATTTCAATCAATACCATTTCAAACACCAGCTCATTGTTATCATAAAACAGATTATGACACTGTCTTTATCTTGAACCACAAATTTTTCTCACTTTTTCTCTTCCTATTCTCTCCTTGAGCTCCTGGGGAATGGAGAAGGTGAGGGTGTGAGAGTGGCTGGTGGATACCCAGTTGCTGGCCACAATATACACAATATAGAACAAAGATATATATATATATATATATGTAAGTACACACAAAGCATTTTACTAGATCTGGTGAAAAATATTAAACTTTTTGCAAGTGCTTTGACTGACTTAATTATCTTAAATATATCTGTCTGCTGATGGCTACTAAATAACATCATAAGCAGATATAGAGACGTCTAAGAGATGTGGTTGAACTAATGAGGGTGTTCACAGCTGCTGTGAAAATCTGACAGAAGCAGCTTGAACCTCTCAGTGCCAGGTCAGTCTCTGCTCATTCTGCCCTTAGACATGCAAAGTCCAAAAGGAAGAAGTAGAAACAAGACTGGTTTTGCAGGGAAAGCACTCAGTGGAGTGCAGGCTGTCTATTGGAGACAGAAACTGAAAACCCTGTTTGATCTGAGATACCTACTGGCGTACAATTTCCCATCATTTCTGTAGAGCACAGAACTGCTTCAACTGCCCTATTTAATTGCCTACTGAAAAGTGAGTGGGTAATTTCACACTTGCTCTTGTATATTAGGTTTATTATACAAAACTTTATCTTAGAGAACTGTTACATATTTCAGAAGAAAGGGGATTTGTAACAGGGCTGGTAGCAGGCCTTTATTATAGAGGTGATAGGAGTTACCATCTGAGAATAGCAGATTCTTTTTCACAGTGTAATTGGCATTGATTATCTTCTGTCCATGTGCACTGCTGCTTATCAGTAGAGATGCCCCAGAAAGATGGTTTTATGTAGTGTCTTTGTACAGTATTGAAATGTTTTTTGCCATAAGAGTTGATTATCAGCACAATGAAATCAGACTGGTTACAAAAGTTAATCATGGAGCTAGATGTCTAGTGTAGAAGTCAAGGAAAGTAAAGAATTATTAGTTCACAAAACAAGACAGGCAAACTTCTAACTTAAAGAAAAAAACAAAACAAAACAAAACAAAAAAAACAACAAAAAACCCCCCCAAAAAACCCCAAAAACCCAACCAAAAAAACACTCTCCCCCCCACCAAAAAACCCCAAACACAACGACAGAAAGCCAAATCCAACACCAAAACTCACCTCAAATCCCCCAGAATTAAAGAAAAGAAAACTGAGAGCTCCTGAAGAGCAGGGTGCTGTCAGGGGATGAAAAGGGCCCAGCATGAGGAAGAGCAATTACTGCTCTTGTTTCTCCCTGGTCGCCACAGTGAGTTTTCAATCCAGTTTTGAGAAGGCTTAGCTGTGCCATTGAGTGTGTTGATGCAGCTATTGCCAGCCAGGCCCAACAGATGATTAAAGGGATGAGGAAAGGAAGCAATGTCATGCTTTCCAAGGAAGGAAAGGATCAGGACAGATGTAAGTTACTCCAGTTCTTAACAACACATTCCTACAAATAGAAAGCAATAGTGAAGCTATTACTGTCACCACTCAGGCATGATGAGAAGTGTTAAAAGTAATAAGCTACCTATCTGAACACATAAAAATGAGGTAAAGCATGGTATAATGATTATGAGACATTTCAGATAGATCTGAAACAGGAATAATACGTATTCTGCAAACTATCCATCAAAGGTATCCTACATTATTCCATGTGACAGATTAAATGGCTGATCTCAGTGCATGTGAAATTGCCAGATATCCAGGAACTTAAGAAAACCCAGGCCAGTTTTCACAAAGAGTCTGGGCTTAGTAGTAGTAAAAATTACTACCTTATTTTATTATGCCAAAATGCCAGAGTTTGCGTGGCTTAAAACATAAAAATGAGAGAAAGACTCTGTGCAGAGAACCAGGCAAGGAATGACAAATCACAGTGGAAGAGGTGTAACAAACTGAGACAGTGATGAAGGGCTAAAAGAAACTCTCGTGTAATCACAAAATATAAGCATTGTGGGGGTGGCATACCTGGGGAGAATGATGCAGTAATTTTGAAAAGTTAAAAGTTTAAAGCATAGCCATTTGGGGTAAGTTTATAGCTATTCACCATTTGTAGGACAACCAGAATAGTAATTAAGCAGGAATTAAAGACAGATTAGGATTGAATGATGCAGGGTGGGTAAAAGTTGTGTTATGGTGAATGCTTCCTCAGATAAAAAATAGTGTAAAACAAAAGTGTCCTCAAGATGTCTTGGTGCTCTCCACAGCACCAAGTACTGTGTATAGACTCAACTTTTGTTTCCACATCACGAGAACAGGCCATCTATTAGAGAAAGGATACAGTTGGTGGGAAATTTAATTTGTAACATTTGGTATGATCTGCAAGAATTGGGCCGGATGATACTAATTTATGCTGCAATTTTATCATGCATGCTCCCTCTTAAAAATGAGTTTATTTGCATATGGTCAAGTATTCAATTGAAGGAAAAACATGGAACAAAATGTAAACAAAATTAACACAACAATGGTTCATCTTGACCACAAGGACTGCAACCTAAACAGTTTCCTGTAATATCACGCCAAAATGGATAAATTCCAAGATCCGATAATAGGTGTAACACAGCCTTGGAGCCTTGCTCAGTGTCAAACTTTGTATCCCTTATGAGAAACAGTTGTGTGCTAATAAGCACTAAGAGCTATACTGACATTTTGCTTAATGGAATTATTTTGCTTTCAATCAACTCAGGAATGTTCTGCTCTTAAATTAACTGCTAATTCCTAATGCAAACCTGCTATCCATATATACTGCTATTACTCCTTGATATGAAAGTTCTTCTCTTTCTCCACCAAAATTGCCAGAAATTGGTGCAGATTTCTTTTGTTCAATTAAAAAATGACATTAGAGGTTTTTTTTATACTCCTTGTGTTCTAAAAATCCCAATGCTACAACAAATCAATTAATATAACCTGCTAATACCATCTAAGCTTTACCTGATTTAACTTCTTCTTATGCTTTGCCCTCTTGATTCTGGAAAATTCAATTCTAAGTATTTTCAAAAAATTACTTTTGCAGTATTTCTTCATAATTTTGGATATTGGCCTTTGGCTATCAAAATTTCCATTTCTGAAAGTTAATATGTATTAAAGGTCTTTAGCCCTCATATACTATATCAATACTTTTCTCTTTTCTTTTTTTTTTTCTTTTTTTTTTTCCTTGGAGAGGAGGGTAAAGAGAGAGATGAAAAGATAAACCAGCTATTTAGAGGCTTTTACATTTTTCTAAGTTGTTTATATTTGTGTAACTACTTGTAAGAAAATATTAATTGAAGTTATATATCAGATTTGTCAGTTGACTTTCACTGCATCACCAACCTTATGTTTTCAAGAACAAGTCAGCACTTTAAGACAGATGATCCACAAGTAATTAAGGCAAATGATATCCCAAGCCAGAGATTTAGAGTGCTCGGTCACCATATTAAGAGTATTACATACAGCTTTAAGACATTGAAAGTCCATCCATGTTACTTTTCCTGCCACAGCACAGCCTTTTGTCATGGTTTACAAGAACCATGGTAAATTAATACTTTTGCACAAATGCTTTTAACCTGCAGTGGTAGTACAGCACGATAAGACACCAGTTTAAAAGATGTTTCTTTAAGCAGCAGGAGGTTTAGCATCACCCCTGTGTTCAATTTTGTTGCAATTTGTTACCATAGAACAGCTCTGGCATTTTAAAGAAATTCCTCACACAGATAATTTCTGGACCACTGTTTTTCACATCAATTTTAGCTGCATTCACGGCTCACAAAATGGGTGATTTCCTTGAGATTGGGAAGAGGTACCTGCAAAATTACATAGCAGCCAAGCTAGGCTGGAGGTATTTTTACCTTAAAAACATGCATATTGAATGCCATCACAATCTGAAATCAATCTCTGGGATGTCTCCTTCTTTGTGTCACATTGCAGAATATGTTTCCTTTTGAAAAAGCCTTGAAATTGTTAGAAGATATTCCACATGTGACTTGCGCTTCTGTGCCTGGGGTGCATGGAGGAGATCTTAAATCACATTTCTGGAAAATGAATGAACATAACTCCATGCTAAAAAATCCCAGTTCACAGTTCTGGTTTAAGTGGATAGCTTTCAGGAGAGAGGCATCTCTTTAAAGCACCATTTTTCAGGCGCAACATCCTGCTTGCAGTTTTTGTAGAAAAATGTGAGTGAAACTGGATGCTTTTACATTTCACTGATTAACTGCTATAGGAAAAAAATATAGTTTTCTATTAACAGCTTATTGGCTGGCAAGCCATTTTCTTTTTCCTAGCACTTAGGTTAATGACAGGTTAATCTTGTTAAGACAGATCTGACACACCTCTTTTTCAGGAAATCAAAAAATCAATAAAAGCCTAATCAGTTCACATGTGGCCACATAATGCCTCTCTACTACTTGCTGTTAATATGACCATGCATTATTTTACCAGGTTAAACCAATATTTCATGTAATCTTCAGTCAACAACGGGGAAAGGCAAACAAACAAACCAGAATGCAAAGAGTCATGCTCATACTCAATGAAGTTACAGTGAAAGGAGAAAGAATGGGCTGGGAGGGGATAAATTTTTCCGTGATCAATGTGCATCCTAAAGCATGAAGACTGACAGCACCAAGACATTTTTATCCCAGCCAGTTTAATTAAAAGCATTACTCATGCTATTCCTTATAATTTAGACTTGTATTAACATACAGCTTTATTTACTACTCTCTGACATTCTATTTTTTCTAGCACAACACAGAAATGTGGGGCAAGGTAAATTATAGGAGCCATAACACCATGTTTTTTTCCAATTGTATATACATTACCATTCTTATCCCTTTCCTTCAAGAATGAAATCTGTAGTAAGAGAGGCCTGGTCTCTACTCAAGGCAAAGACATTTGCTTAGTTCACACATATACTCTTCTCCTGTCTTTAATCTTTCAAGATGTGTGTGTGGGTAGAGTTTTAAGCCATGTGAAATAAAAGTGGTTCTATCTTTTTGATGCTTGAGGGAATGTGAGAACGATCTAATTGAAGAAAAGTTAATTTTTTGTTCTGAATAAAATGAGGTAACAAAGTACAATGAGTAACCATCTCTAAAATTGAGCTATTCTAATGGAAAAACAAATAGAATCAAACCTTCACATAAACAATGCAACTGGTACCCTTGTCAAAAGCATGACCTGCACAGGTTACTGCCAAATCTAAGAAGCTTTAATCCTGAGTTGATCCAATCACTGTAATAAAATTACCATTACAGAATATGAGCTTCATCATCATTTGTGAACTAAAAGATGAGCGGAAATATTTGTGGTTTAGCAAATGAATGCCCTTTTTCAAAGTACTTGCTAACACACCAAACATTTAACATTTCTGAATTTGGAATTTCACACCGCCTCTGTCAATGGGAGAAAGAAAAAATCCATATCTTGCTCTGAACTACCAACAGGTTTCAAAATGAGGATATTAAAACATATAGCCAGTATCTATCATTACAAGAAAACTTTTCACTGAGAATCGAGATACGGTAAAATTTAATCACCATGTTTACAATTTTAAGATCAGTGTGCAGGGTAAAGGTCCTAGGAGAGAAATTTTTAAATAGACACCCAATTCTGTATGCTTGAGGGATATTACCATGTTAATGCTTACCTGAACAACCACTATGATAAAAGCAGCTAGAGCTGACCTTAGATTTGTGTTTAGATGTGCAGCAAATGTGAAACAATAGAAAGTTACATGAAAATAGGCATGTAACAACAGCAAAAGCAGCACACACCTATTTCTGGGGGACTTGGAGATTGTTCCAGGGACGTTAGTATCCATTGAAATGCTAAGGAATGTCATAATTTATGCATTAAAACCTAACCAAACAAGCTCAACATTAAATGTATTAATTCTTCCTATAAAGTGAAATACCACTTACCGAGTACAGAAGTTCCTTCAACTGTGCCATAGGCTGCCCTTTGTTTGATCTGATTGTTTGGTCTTCCCTATATGGTATTTAACAGAACAGATTTTTTTTTTTTAATTTTTATTTTTATTTGACTGTGTTTTCTCTTCCATGTGCCTCTGTCTGTCAAATGACAAAAGGAAAAACTTGTGTTTCAGTGACACTCTGGCCTGTGCACACAAATGATCCCTTGGGAAAAATTAGTGGTTCTTTAATTATTAAAACTACCTCAGAATTTGAAATGAGGTTTCTCATGTTCTTGGAAAAGAAAGCACAAAAGCAATTACTATACACACTCCAAAAGCGTTTTCAACCCAGAGTTTGTTTTAGTTGTTTTTATTTTATTTTTAAAAGAACCCTTTAAAAATACTGAGAAAAATTCCTCCTTCAAGAAACTCACTCTTCAATGAATCTAAAACAAGCAAGATTCAGTACGTGGGGCCATCTTACATCTGCTTTGTGACAAATGCCTTTTGGAGGTTTGTCTTGCTGTAATCTTTCGGTATTTAGTGCACAGAGCTTTAGTGCAGCAAGTGAATGCTACCATGGTGGCCCAGCAGCTCAAGAGCTGCACAAACCCAGCTCAGCAGAAGCCAAGGAGACAGCCGTGGGGGGGGAGACCTGTGTGGCTCTCATCCTGCACACCTCTCTCACAAGGTGTGTGCCAGCCATCAAGCAGGGCTCACAAAGAAAGAACAAATATTTTAGTTCAAAGTAGGTCTGGCAAATCAGTTTTGACAGTATTTGCATAATCTTCAGTGTTTCTGAAAGCACATTTGAACCTGCTTGGTTACAAAAGAAACACTTTGCAGAGCTAAAGGTAAGGTGGAGAATGAGAGACTGCAATACTGCATCTCAGGAGCGTGGGATGATCCTCATGGTTCCAGAGGAAAAGACAATATGCTTATCATCCAGGTGATCTAGTTCTCTTTGAAGATGGAAAGTCTTTATCCTGACTACTGCACCTTTTAGAACCCACTTTTTGCATGTGGCCTTTTTCCCCCTACAGTTCTCTGGGCAGAGAAATGACAGAACAGATCCCTCAAGTAAAATTAGTTTTGGTGCTTGTTTTTATAAGCATTCACATGCCCCTCAGAAAAGGGAAGAGGCCAGCTATGCTGAGACCTCCACCACTTCTGCTTGGTTAGACTACTTAAGAACTATCCTTGTTTGATTTTACAGACTAATTCATGAATAAGTGTAAAGTTTGACCTTTCCTAGTTCCCTGCTAACACTAAATGGGTTTCCAATGAGGTACACTATCCCTGTGAGACACAGCATGACTTTTCTGGGGACAAGTTTCTATTTTGCACTATGTTAAGCCAAAAGCTGACTGTGTTCATGGAGTATTTTAATTTTTATTCTAGCACTGTTTCATAAGTACCTGTTAGAAACCATGAAACCAAACAAAGAAATACATTTGCTCCTGTAGCTCTGCTGCCTCCAGAACGAAGAGCTAGCTGTTTGTGGTCCCAATGAAAAGCCCTCTAGGAAAAAGGTGTGTGAAATTTTGGCACTTCATTATATATGCCTGTCATTAAATGGTAAAGACTTACTGAATGACTGTTCAAAAGGTTAGCTACTGACATTTTAAGTTAATGCTCAGATTCAGCAGGCCCCCTGATGTAGCAGCACAAAGAATCAACTACAGAAATAAGCTGCAAAGCCCCCTTTCCAAATGCATAACTACCCTTACAAGCAGGTGGAAAAAAAGGTCACTTCAGCTGTGAACACCTCCTTTCTCAGAGATCATTCAGCCTGCTCTGGTAATATCAAATCACCTCTCCCTGCTCCATGCAGGGTAAACACACAAACTGCAGGCATGCAATTTCCTGGGTGTTACCACCTGAACTGTGTATTTTCTGTTTTTAGGAAACTTAGAAAATGAAAATATGAAATGTCCCTTCATTTTTTCTTTTTAAAGGTTTTGAGGTGAGGTATTAAGTAGATTCTCCAGAAGACTGGAGGATGAACAGAATGAAAATTTATCAAATGAAACTACTTATGAAAAACGGGACTAGAAATATGTTTTAATATAAGCAGTTTGCATGGTAAATTTTCATAGATCACACTAGTTCAACACTAAATTGTATCTCACTTTGGGATTCCTAAGAGCTATTTTGCATACATTTTCAACACATAAAAAACATGTTATGTGCAGAAATTTTTTCCATAATATTCTTTGCAGAAAGAATACTGGCTTTGTAAGAGTGGCCACTCAGCATAAAATTATATTTGGAGTTTCTTGATGGAATAAATGCATATATGAATTTCATAAGTGTGAGGCCAAAATCCTGCGGGTAAATTTGTGATCTGGTTCAGCCCAAGGGCGCTTCTCACCATCTAGTCTGCTCCCAGAAATGCTATAAAAAAATTCTAAAGGGAGAAGAGGAACAAGGCAAGCCATATGTAATACTGCTGCAACAGCTTTCAGCTACTTTCAGCTGAAATTTTTTACGTGAAATTTCTGTTCCTTTTTTAGAAAATAGCTAAACTATGTTTATACATAAAAGCCCCACAAATTCTCAAATATATGAATGCATTTATATTTCCTTTCTGGGAAAAAAATTAGTACCACTTAAACCACCTGTAACAATGCCTATTTTCTCTTTTCTTTTTTCTTTCCTAAGAATAAAGGTTAGCATTGCATTTTGAAAAGTATATATTATGCATTACTTTTCTGCATTGTGCTATCACTACATTTTTGGAATTAATTTACTATTCTTTGGTAAGTGACCTAATTTCAAGAAGCATGCAATAAAGATCTTAACCCCTCTTCACTTGGAAATCCTCAAAAGATTTTGTAGTTTGAGAGAGAATTTGGAAAAAGGAATTCTAGTGAAAGCAATGGTGTTTTACTTGAAAAGACTATGTTATAAAGAGGTAGTATAAAGCCACCTTGATAAAATGCACACATTTGTCAAAATTCCTTTGGATCCATGCACAACTGAAGTGCTATTCCTTATTCGTTTGTACAGTGAAAAAAACGTTTATCTTAACTACAAGGTATTACCACTAAGATAAAGGCAAATTCAGAGGATGGAGTTATATTTAGATTTTTCAAGAGCAATTGGCAAGGGATTTCAATCAAAGAAGGTACAATAGAATATGGAATAAAAAAGCTGTACAAAGGAAAAAAAGAAAACCTTCATAGCAGGAAGCTTTCAGTTCAGCAGAGGTGGCTCCAATGCCTGTACCCTTTCTACCCTCTGGAGAGGGAGTTCTGGGAGCTGGAGACTGCCCTCAGACTGAAAAGCCAATAGTTTATATAGTTTAGATAAATGTGAGATGTTCTAAGGGAAAAAAAGTCAGTATGGCAGTAACACAAGTGAATCAAATTAAATTTTAAAGTAAAGTTTCAGCATTTCTGTGGTAGCTGGTGCATGGTGACTCATGAAACCTTTATTTGCCTCATTTATGGACCATCAGTGCATCCCTATATTCTACATGCTCTAAACTCTTAACTTTACCTTGTCTCATAATTCTTCTGGGAGAGCGAACAACTTGGCATAAATGAAGAAGGATTAAGTAAGAACTGAAAACATTGGGCTAAATAGAACATAGAGATTATGCTACCAGGCAATTAAATACCAAGATATAGAAGATATGCACAACAAAAGCAAAGATAATCAATGCTAGAATAGAGAAGCTTCAGAAAAAAAAATAAAACTAGATGAAGACAAGAGTAATCCAATTGGTTAACTTGGTGCGAAGCAACATTCCTAAAAGAAATTGGCACTAAAGGAAAAATTCTGAAATAGAAATAATTTTACTTTTAACTTAATTTATTGGTAATTTCTGATCTCTGTATCAACTATACAGGAAGATGTAATTTGTTCTAGAGAAGAAAGAAATATAAATAGGAACTGTGATGTTTGATAATGAGGAACTTGTTTGTAAATTCCTTAAGTAGAGCAGAAAAATGATGAAATATACAGATGAGCTGAAGGGATAAAAGAGAAAAGTATGACCATCCTTGCAAAGAGCAACATGAGAGGTGGAGTCAAAGTGCTTTCCTGTAGCTGGAGTGATTTCAGCTTTTCTATTAAAAACAGATTCAAAGATAATCCACACAACTACTGACCATCCTTATGTGAGCATGTTTCTGACTGGCAACTTTTGCAAGACTTGAGATGTGACCAAGCATCTGATTCTTACATAAACTGTGGTCAGAAATCCTTAATCAACCAAACAGATATTGCCCAGAGTGCAGTGATGAAATCCTAAACAGAACTAACTTCCCTGAACAAAGTGACTTTAATGGAAAATCTGATGAAGCAACAGGTAGATAGATGTCACAATGGAGATAAAAAGCACATGGGCTATGGGACTGAGGACAGGCAAAAAGGGAAAATTTGGAAAATCAGGATAGCCAAAGATGCAGTTAACAGTGGGGAAGAGAGAAGGCTCCATGCTGTAGAAGGAAAGCCTGATCTTCTGAAGTGATACATAATAGAGTGAATGGAGATGAGAAAGAAAATGAGTGTGAGAAGACACCAAACCATACCCTGCAGAACACCTGCAAGCATTGAGGAATGGCAGAATGCTGCACTCAGTAATTCCTACTTTACCTAAGAGCCAAAAAGAAAGCAAACATCTGAGAAATGATACACAAAATCCACCTTCAGTTACCACACATGTTCAAAGAGACAAAGCACAAAGGAGTCCCTGCAATGGAATAGGGCTCCTGGAAAGAGAGCGTTAACCATTCTGGAAACCCCAGGGTGGAGAAGTCCCTCCTCCAATGTCTCTCTGTCACAGAGCAGGCTGTGGTGTTGAGACCCAGGCTCTGGAGGTGCTTGCTCCCTGTGCAGCTGAAGAGCAGCTGGTGCCATGGCACAAGCTGCAGCTCCAGCTGCTGCACAGGGCAGAAGGGTTTGTGTGGCACTGCCCAGCCTGTGAGCACACAGCACAATGGACAGAGGAGAACTGATTTCATATCAATTAACAAAATCAGCTTAATATACACTTATGGGGCTATAAAGACAAATAAAACGTGAACCAATTTTCTGTCCTTTTATTGCTACCTAGCATAGGGCAGAAATTACCTGAGGTGCTGTGCCTTCATCTCTGATTATTAGCAACAACTCTGTCAGTCCTCTTCTTGGAAAATAATGGAATAGTTTAAAAAAGAGCATAATGTGACAGAAAGATGGAATGAAGTAGTCTAAAAATAAACATGCCACATAATTTTTAGAACTATGCAACCACTGCATATCTAGTCCATAAGGAAAATTTCAACTGTTAAGACAGCAATTAGACATCAAATATATTTAAGGAAAGTCTTATGATCTCTTTTTCTCTCAAGAAAAGACAGATTCAGAAATCAGGATTAAAAGAATGGTGTTATGCATCACAAAATGATAATTTGACCAAGCAGTAATTTTCTGTTCCCTAAATATGGCAGAAATAAGCAGATGTCCTAGCTCACACTATTAGAAGTTTGTTTCTGAGAACAAGAACTTTGTCATCTGAAGAAGCACTAAACTATACGGTTTTGTGGTACAAATTCCTGTGAACAGCAAAAATTTGCCCCTTGATCTAATGCAACAGTTCTTAATGCAAGATTTCTCCTTGGAAACCATATGCTGGGCTTAGGTTCAATATCCTGAATGACATACTTGCATTTCAACTACTTTTGACCACTCC
Organism: Molothrus ater; assembly: GCF_012460135.2. Classification (NCBI taxonomy): domain Eukaryota; kingdom Metazoa; phylum Chordata; class Aves; order Passeriformes; family Icteridae; genus Molothrus; species Molothrus ater. The sequence continues at coordinate 97,248,757 of NC_050479.2, read as the reverse complement.
TTCCAGGGACTAAGGAAAACAATACCTTAACAGCATTCAGGAAATAACTTGGCTGTAAACTACTAATATATCCTCTTCCTTAAACAACCTAAGTTCCTTAAATGTAGTACTACGTAAAAGCAAACACTGATTTCTGTATTTCAGGTTTAGGAAAAAGAAGATCTACATCCTTCAAATGTGTCAACGTCTGTTTCATTCCCAGCAAACTTGGTGTTTGGCAATAATGTATAATTATTTCAGATATTACAAGCATCTGCACTGTAGTTGGATAAGAGGTTACAGCAGCTGATTCTGCAGATTCCTAATGCCCACGTGAAAACCCCTGAGTTAAGGCAAACTTAAAAAACATTAATATATTAAATGTAGTATCATTGTTTTAATGTTTGTACAGTGAGAACATTTTTTGTGGAAAACAGATGGATTTAGAGATTTTTTGTAATTTTGTTTTACAAAATCTGTGTTCAAACAAATAATCTTTAACTAGATGATGGTACCACATAGCTGCCATAGGACAAGTAGTTGTGGCCCACAATCTCTTTAATCACTCTGTTTTTTAATCTTTTCTTCCCAAGAGATAGGGAGGGAAGGGAGCCCAGAAAACAAACAAAAAATATCCACTGCTCAGTTCTCAAATCCAGACTGAGTTCAGCAGAACTTTTCAAAGACAAAAGCTGGATAATCTTCAAGTAACAGCTCACCTGTGACTGCAGATTTTCCAGTTGCTTTTAATGTCTCTCAATTGGCTCTTTTAAGATGCTTTTTTTTTTCTTTTTCTGGTCATTTGTCAAATGTAGTAGTTTCTTCAAAGTGCTCAGAGGAAAAAAGGGTAAGCACCCTGGTCTGTCACACCTACAGGATAGAGCCAATCAATACATGAGAAAGAATATCATGTGCTATCATTATCTTGCAACACCTAGCAAGAAGTTATCTTTAATGATTTAAAGCACAGCACTGTTCTCACACAGTGTTCTCCAGAGTGACTGGAAGAAAGGCTTTGTTTTATACAATAGATCCTTCTCTGAATGCACTCTGTATCATTCCTGTTAACATCAAATGATAAAATAGGCATTTTTAATTTTAGCTGTCAGCTCTAGGAAGCATACACTTCTCAGAGGTATGCACAGTACCACTGCTTACTGTATCTGCAAGAAAGGCTAGTTGTTAATTGCAATGAAGGCAGATAAAAGCCACTTTTTTTGTAAAGATAGTGCTAAACTTATACAACCAGAATAGAGCACTGATGTGAAAAGACTGGCTGAGCATCACAGGGACAACAGCTTTCCCTTGTCGCTTAGTTTCTTTTAGTAGAGCTACCAGAAGCAAGGTTTCTTTTGAAATTTTGTTTGTAAAGTTAATTTTCAGACTAGAACTACACCATGGATTCAGGTCTCCAGCATGACTTTGTACCCTCTGCTCAAAGAAAAGGGTCTCCAACTCTCTCCATGGGATGTGTGTCTCCTCCACTTCCCACACAGAACAGCTTTTTGATAAGGTCCCATGCAGCTGCCTAGTTTTCAGTCACATATCCATTTACCCTCACCACGATGAGGCTCTGGGAACTGAAACTATGAACACGAGAGAAAAAGCTGGGTGACTCAAATGTTTAAGTTCACTGTTAGCTGGGTCCAACAGGAGCCATAAATATTTGATATATATTTGCAGAGATGGAACAGAACCACTCCCAATTATTAGGTCATGAGAATGAACTTATCTGACGGAATTTGCTATCAGCTATTCCTAGTGAAAAGATGTTATATATTTTATTCCCAGTAGCTACATTTAGACATGTATATGCAATAACAGAGCAAATCATAAACACAAAAGGCCATTCAACATTTAGTTTCTACACATACTTTACTGAATGTATTTTATTACTGTGGCAATATGGAAGGTAGCTAGTGGAGGAACAACAACATCAAAAGGACTCAAGTGATGAATTGAAAGATTAGTTTCCTCCAAAACCATGGGATTTTTTGCACAAGTCCTTAGAACCTCTACCTTCTACACTAGAGGAGTATGTTTGAACTCTCTCTGTAAGACACAAATCAGGGACAACCAGAGAGAGAAAATCAAAGCAGTTACAAATTATTGTAATGTTGTAAAGCAGTTGTAAATTATTGTAATACAAATTAATTTAATGTCTAACCGTGTGCCCCATTTTTTCTTCTGGATAATATGCTTAACTGCATCCTTCATGACTAATAATTTATTGGACCTTGTATTAATTTAATGTATCAAGATGAATGTAAGCAAACAGCTCTTGTTAAAAACAAAAACAAACCTTCAGTGTAGCCCATCACAGAGGACCCTGCTTTTCATATTCTCTGACCTACTGCCGCATCACAGAATGGGTAACACTCAGGGTAGATGAAGTGCCGTGACTTGAAGGGTGAGAGATGATGGCCCATCCTGGAGAAGGAATGACTGAAACCTGCTGTCAGCTTCTCATTAAAAAGTCAGGAACTGGGACCATAAACCCTTCAAAGAGAGAAAATATGGCACCATAGAAATGACATGACACATAAAAAACGAACTGAAGTAGTTCCAAAATGTTTCCAAGAGCAATATCCCAAATAGGAATCACAATACTAATGAAGACGACATATGTGGGGGGAGGAAACAAAGATTATGAGATTGGGACACCCTGGGACGAAGCAGTCAATCATATGTAACTCACATCCTCTGTTCCAGAAATTTCCCTGTTCCCCACCTTTCCATTGGATCTCTCCCTAAAGAACACCCTCTCCCCGTTTCCTTATTGGTGTACCCCAGTCACCCCGCTATAAGACCACCTCTGTACCCCCTTCCTAGTGGTCGAAGTGCACCCCCGGTCCCGCCTACCCCTTACCCCATATAAACCCCGTTCCCCGTGCGTTCGGGGCTCGGCACCCCGGCTCCGGTGTCTTGCGGTGCCGCTATACCCCAGTCTCCCTCCCCGCCTGGGCCCTCAGACTACCCGACATTATAAGTCTCTTGGAACAACACTGGAATTTCCGTGCCCTCCCTTTTACCTGGTCGTGCCGATATTTTGTCATCCGGGACTGTGTGTGATCGCGGCAGGAGCGATCCGGCGCCGAGGAGGGCGTCTGCCCGCACCCACCAGATTCGGGGCTCCCGGCAGCAGCCAGAGCCCCGAGAACCCGCAGACATACATCATTTCGTAGCTAGTGCAGGGTAGCCCTGGTGCCCAGTACATAGGGTATTGCCATGCTTGCAAGGTCTTATGGACAGCAGCTTTTCAAGTTTACTTTGTCTAAGCTTTTTTTGAGCTGCCTGCAATTTCCCAGCTTAACTAGAATAGAAATTTTTCAAACGACCATGGGGTTATGCTTAATTTGCTTTATTTTTGCTTATCTTTCTATGGCATAATAGTTTTATCCAGGTACTGTCTGTAAAAGACATGGCATGAGAGCACCTTGGAAAGTGGAGCACAGGAGATGGTCTAAAGAAGCGCAGGCATGGGACGGTAAGGGATGGGTCAGTTTCACGCAGGAGCACCAGCACTATCCACAAGTCACCAATGATCAGCTGGAGAAATGCAGACAGAGCTGAGCAACACGTCCTGCAGAGGTACAAAGAGAATGGAGAACAAACATGCAGCTTGGGTGAAATAGACCATGGATAGGAAATTCAGCTGCACCATGAACTACTCAGTAAAGAGCAAGCAAGGTGCATGATACATTAGAAAACAGAGAAATATTACTCAAAAGCTCCCAAGATGAGACAGGAGAAATCAAAAAAGATCATATTCTTAATGGCTAAGGATTTGAGCTGCATGATCCCCTCTTTATTTCTGAAAGCTTCAATACCCAAGGGGCACAGGAAGGCTGTGCATAATATCAGAAGTAGCAGATACTAGGAAGCATGAATATAGCAGCTCTGTAGTATTATACTTTTTCTTTTAAAGTATATTCTTTTAAAGTTTATTCTTTACCATGATGACTTCAGTGGGATAGTAAACACTATTTACTTAGATAGTTAATTTTTCCATTTGGATTTAATTTAAATTTTTGGCATTACACATAATATGCTTCTTATTTTACCCTTCATAAAAATTTGAGCATAATGATATGTAGGTATGATTTTGCTTACAGAGGCCATTCTGTGCCAGGATTTTGCAGAATTCATATGTGTTATTCAAACTAATAATAATTGCCTTCCATCACCCGTCCAAATTTAAAGACAAAACTGCTCAAGCATATGATTTATTTTTCCTGGTAGAATTTTTTAAAGTTCATTGATATCTAGCAGTAGTTTAAATGCTTACACTCTTTTTGTTCCTACTTGGTCAAAACTGAATAAATCTGTTGTTGTATAGAGTGTTTTTGTGTGACTTAAACAGTAATAAAGAAAGGAGACTATTTTCTAAATGTTGCTTCCTATGTGAGAGAAATGAATATTTTTCTAATTATCAGTCCAACATCTTAAAGCTATTTGAGAAATTCCTTACCAGTAAGTCTGCTGTCATACTGCAATTCACACTGCTGGCTTTCATTTCCACTTCACTGCATTCCAACGCTCTCAGTGTCACAGAAGTCACAGAAATGCACAAAGAATTGTGCTACTGTTGTGGAAGCAGCAGCTCGATGGCTTCAGCTCCAACTAACTTCCTGTTCCACTGGTTTTGCTTCAGAAGGTGATCGATTGCATTTGAATTCAAGTGCCCTGGAAAATCAGACAGATATTAAACATTTGGACTTGGAATTTACTAATCATGTCATTGTGTTTTTCTGAATCTGAAAATGAGTACTTTGCATGCTACTTTGAGATTGAGCAGTGTGAGATTCTGATCTAAGGCAAATTTTGGTGAGTCCTGTTCTTCTAATGTTTATCAATAGTTTTTCTGTGTTACAGCAGAGACTTTTCTGCCACTGACATAGGCTGAGCATTAAGTGCAAGTACAAGTCAAATATTCAGTTTTCTGCAACAATTTTTCAATCTTTGGTGTATGAAAATATATGTATCTCATGGACAAAAAAATAATTTTATATTTTTGACTCTACACTGAACAGAGGAACATATATAATACTGAGACATTTAAAATTTCATACATCATCTTTGTCTTTTTCCTTTTTAACTGTAAAGGCCATTTAAATGTCATGTTCTTCACTCTTACTGTTATTACAGTAGTCTTCTTCATGAAAACAGACAAACGAAGGAAATACTGTATTTCAGAAACATTGAGGGGAAAGAATACCCACCCTGCTACAGAAGGTTTTCCTTGAAGACACCTCTTACTAAACTTTTGACTCGAAACATTTGTCTCCTTACTTTTTCAGAATGACTTGTGCTGCACTTGTTTAACCGTGTCATGATAAACTGAGACGTAGCAATAGTTTCCTATTAGAAAGTTAGTAGGTCAAGCTGACCATCCATAAAATAAACAGTTCTATGGGATGGCTGGAAGCTGTGAGAAAAAAGGTTGAAAATTAAACCTGAACTAAGCTGGCAAGGCCTCTGCTCACAGTGTGTTGCTGATACGAAGAATCCTGCTTTGCATGCCTCTGGTACACAAGGAAGAGTGAGACAACTTTAAAGGGAGCACACTTCTGTAAGATGATACTCGTAAGAAGAGTTTAGAATGAGGATTAATGCTACATTTAGATTAAAAATTTTGCCTCCATTCTTGTTTTCTTGAAGTAATGAGTCCTGGTATACAGTGATGCTCTGAACTGCTGCAGTCTTTTGTGTGTCTTCAGAAGTGACTAAACAAAAACTGACAAAAATGAAATCAGCAAATCGGCCTTTACAAAATATTAGCACAGTCTTTAGGCAGAGATGAAAAAATGAAGGAAAAGGGCATTAAGAAGTAAAACTATGTGGAAAGAATCCAATGAGAGAATGGCAGTATATTCTTGAGGTGCTGGAAAGAGAAGAAGCAAGGTGTTCTATTTTTATGACTTTTTAGGGGTTCTACCTTGAGAAATTTTAACTCTGTTTCACTTTTTATAGTTCCAATTACACTGGCTCACCACTATGAGCAACAATGGGGACTTCCGCTGCCTGGCCTCATTAATATTGAGTTGCCCCTGAGGCTTTCACAGACCATCTGTCACTTACAAACTAAATATGTTCCAGAATGAAGCTACCCTCTTTGCATTCAAAAAAAACCCAAAAAAACCAAACCCCAAAACCAGCCAGTTATCCTCTGCATGAGCAACATGTCTGAGTAGTTTCCAGAGTTATGGTTGTAGAATGTACATATTTTATCCAAATTTTATCCATATCAAGAAGCACACCTGGACAAGAGCTAACTGAAGCAAATAGCTGCCAGGACACTGGCCTGTGTGACATTGTGCTGCCCTTCAAGGGCTTTTTTCCAGAGGCCAAAGAAGCATCAGGGTTGTCTTTTTTTTCAATTAACTACCTACCTGACATAAGGGTTGCAGCAAGATTATCTCATTTCTGCTAAGTCCTCTGAAATCCTTAAATGCACAGAAAGCATCACTTCATCATCAAACTCCACTAGGTAAGTTGTTCTCCTGCATATCTATAATTTGAAGACATGCTTTAAGTTCCTAGTGCAAAATAGGAGTGGAGATGTATAGATAGTAGAGCACTCTCCAGAGATGTGTTGTTATTTCTTTTCAGAATGAAAGACATTCCCACCTGTCTAAACCCCAAGACACAAATGTAAGCAAAAGAAGATACTTTTGCATCTATTTGTAAAACACATTTCCTAAAAAATCTTCAGTGCCGTGGGAGCTTTCAAACTACATTTTAACTAAATAATTTTCTTAAAGCTAAATATATTCCAGTCTCCTATGATGAAAAACAGAGGCAGACCAGGCAAGGTTTCTGAATGCAGATGCATTTAAATTCTGGGAAAACTTTACTGAGGCACTCAAAATTTTCAGGAGTTCTCATCAATTTAATGGGCACGTCAGTATCAAAGCAATTAATAATACTGGAGTCCTAAATTATGTAAAAAATTATTTAATTTTAGGGCTTAAAGCCTACATATTTTAACTCCAAAATATTTATAAACCTACCCATGGGCATTTGGGTTTGGAAAATAAATTGTTTAGAATCTCAAGATCACAGGAAACAATGGAAGATTTACTGTAAAAAAAACAGAGCCGAGAAAACTTCCAGAAAGTATTTCTCATCCTTTCATTGTCTCCGACAAAATGTGTCTCAGAAGAATGAGACAATTTTGTTTTGGTGAAGCATGTGGAGCACACAGTACAGGAAGTGTTGATAAGTAGTGTACATGGCATACACAAGTATAATTTGTTTTCTTACTCTAGGTTTGAAGTTCATTGAGAACTGCTGAAAATTCTGCCCTGGTCCCAGGTGAATAGACTTGACTACCAAGTTATCTGGGTGTCCAGACAGTTCTACCAGTTTGTATTCTGCACAAAAGTCCACAGCTTTGCTGCACAGCATGATGGGCAAAGACAGGAAAAGTTAATGACAGCACACCCTGTATGACTGTTTCCCCTGCAATTACCACCCTTGTTCCTTGTGACAGCAGAACTGGTAGTTCATTGCCCCAGTTCAGCCCCTCTCCTCTTAAAATATCCTTGGGTGCTGCACATCTAAGCAGGTTAGCTATGGGCCCCTGTGCATCTTTTGAAGCAGGGACTTCTGCTTGATTTTATGCTTTACCAAAGCCAAATTGCGTTTCGGGTGATTCATACAACTCAGCAACTATCACCAGTATTCTAAATCTCATAAGCAGCAAGCAAACAAACCATAATGCTGCACCCAGAGGTATTGGCAGTCTCAAAAGATGAGTAGCAACTTCTCTTCCGCACATTACTGTTCCTGAGATCCCAGCATGTGCTCAGCTGATGTCTGGGCTCTCAAGACACAGGTCAGAGCTGTGGGGAAGTCACCCGAAGTGGGTTCTGATGCGCTAGGATGAAGTAAGCAGGTATCCCACTTGAGCTTTTATGATTTATACACTGGAGTACTGGAAATAATTCATTCCTTCACCCTGTTTTTTCCCAGCTGCTGTTGAGGCCATGGCAATGACTTTTTTTGGTCTTGTTTTGTTTTTTTTCTCCAGAGTCAAACAGATGAAAATGGACAAGAGGAAAAAGGTAGTCAGCCAGAGAAACAGACTCGGGCTATGTTTAGTGAGTGGAATCAGAAATAGGGAGACTTAAGCCAATCAATATATTTTTAGAGACTACTTGTGTAATAATAGCAATTGAGAGCTTTTATCTACACAAATCTGTGAAACAACCACATCAAGGATATTTCAGAAAGGAATTGGGCGAAAAGCTTTTTACAGAGGTTTTGGGGAGTGTGGAGAGCTTTTTGGATAATTGGTTAGCATCATATGGGCAGGGAGGATGTGCTTTCTCTCATTCTTGTCTTCACCTTCTCCTGTCTTGATTGAGGGTACTAGTGGGCTGCCCTTTAGGGTGACTCAGATTCAACATCACCCGGCAGCCAGCTGCCCATTTAGGTTTGTACTTGCTTATCCCAGTCCTTCTGTTTCTTAAATTAAAGACAGCTTAGGTCAAAAATAAACTGGCTGACCAGACAATGACCCTTCTTAGATTCCAGTTTAGCTTTTGAATTGCTAATATCCTTCTACACCAAATATGCCTCTTATGAGGTGTTAGGGCATTTACTGGTCTTTGCTCCTACATATATTCCCAGACAAGGTGACAGCTGCACAGCAAGTAGATCAGTTATCTGTTTACTATTTATGCTCAGAATGCAAAAATTATCCAGAAATTGCCATGGGTACCATTTTTGACTTACTCCCTCTCCCTGTGTTTCCCTTCTACTTTACCAAGTATATTTGATGGATTAGCAATGACATCCAGAGAGAAAAAACCAAACAGCATGAGAAACAAGAACCTAAGAAACTCTGCTCATCTGGGCCGAGTGGTCAGACTTGTTTGTGGCTGTGCCCTCCCAGTGTTCCATCTGCATCCATTGCGAGGGTGACTCCGAGGGGCTTCATTCCCAGTAAAAGTCTGTGTATCAGGAGTTGCTCGCAGTACATCCAAAAGCACACCCACCATATTTATTACAGGAGATCCAAACACAAGGAAAACCAGTGGGAACTCAGAGCACTCGGAGCAGTGAATGAAACAAAAACATGAAAATGTATAGCAGATCAGAGAAAGGAAGAGCTTTTGGAGGCTGAGGAAGTAACAAAGATGTTTCCTGTGGTTTTACCCAGCAAAAACCCCAACTTGAAACAGCATTATCAGGAGTAACAACTTTGTAGGCAGGATGACTTGGAAGACAGCAAGAACCAGTTAGTTCTTTTTTAGCTCTCCTACAAATGATTTGATCCTGGCATAATTTTAGATATCCCAAATTTCAGATATTACAAATGTTGGTAAATGTCTTGTCACCATATAAAAATTGCTGTTTCCTGGGAAAGCACATATAAGTTTTTAAGCAAGGTCTAATGATTAAAAAACTTTCAAATATGAACCTTGCCAAGATTGTGGTTTATTTTTGGGTTGTAATTTTTCATGCATTCTGATCCCACTGATGTTGTTACAATTCAAATATCTGCCCAAACTGTTTTCTACATTTATTCCATATATTTGATAGCACTTATTTGACTTACATAATTTTCTAGATTGTGAAAAATGAACAGTCTGTTACTTCTATTTTTTTTTAAATGCTTTACATATTTCCTGTTTAATGGCAATTGCCAAGCTGTGTTTGGAAAGAATTTGTTCATTGACATTGAATAGCTGTCAATGTGTGAGAGAAAATAATAGCAAAAGCAAGAAAAAAAAAAAATTACTAATCTACCCTTTCTGATAGCAAGAAAAATCAGAGGCTTCTGAATACTGGTAATTGATACAGAGAATATGAATCACCATAGAATTCCCACTGCAGTCTTGATGAAAAATCAAAGCACTTGGCTGAAAGGGAAGATAAATAGAGTTTTTAACAGATAAATGAGATAGCTTTGGATTTCAGTTGTTCCTGCAGAGAACACAAAGTCACAACTCTACGGAGGAGGAGATAAAAGGGCTCACCGTACCTACAGAATACTGGTGTCCTCATGTGGTATTCCCAAGGATATCTGAGATCTACTCCGAAGACGACCTGGCCAAGAAAGACAATCCAGGCTCTCTATTTCCTTCATGCTTTCCAAAAGATTACACTAAATGAACAAAAATATTCCTAACATTAGGAATTATGAGCCAAGCTCATAATCATAAAAATCATTTTTTTAACAGGATGTTGTGGAGAAGCAAGTACAGGCTCCACCCAGAAACCAGTACAGGAATATACCAGTACTGGAATCAGACAGCAGAATATTCCTCTCAAAACCCCCAGCTTTATAAACTACCAGCAGGCCTTGCCTGTTACATACTGCTGTCCTGAGTGGCTTAGCTGCACTTCGGGGCTCCAGAACCCACTTCGACATAGTTTTAAATTAATCTCCCAGACACAGAAGAAATTTTTCCCCCACGCGTCTAACAAATTGAACCAGAATGTGAGACTTCACCTTCTTTATGCATTACAGTTATCCCAGAACATTTTTTCTCTGTCCCTTAGATGGAAGAACCAATCTTTCCATATTTTGCATTCTGTCCTTGTTTCTCTTCAAGTTCCTGACACATTCTTTCTATGTTTTCCTGTACAGATACTAGGTGAGCAGGCTATTTTTTCAGGGGAAGAAGGAGGAAAATAAATCTAATTTTGCATCAAGTAAAACAGAGCAAGTTACATTCACCTGTAAAAGAGAATACAGTCTGGATCTCATGTTGGTTACAAAGCTACCCCTTATTCAGGAAGCTGACTTGGTTCTTCTTCTTAATGTTTGTACACTGGAAACTGAATCAAAATAAGTTTAAAAGGCTGCCAAGCCTTTGCTCCCACCTTTTCATCGAGGTGGAGCTGAAAGTAACAGCAGGATACAGCAGGATACGTTGGCCTCTAGAAGGAATTTTCTCTCTACAAAGAAAAAAAGAAAAAGCAAAAACCATCCTTTGAGATGAGAAAATGAGAAAAAAATTGAAAAAATAAAACCAATGGCTTTGGCAAGTAAATATAAAATAAACTGTAAAACACAGGTAGAAATGGCAGAATCCTTCCAAATATTGAAAAGTGTGAATGCTGTGAAAAAATAATTTAGAAAGTAAGTTATTTCCATCGTTAGTAAGTTATTTCCATCCTGCATCTACTGCTGGTCCTCCTTTTGCATGTTTCTATTAATTCACCAAAGTTATATATGTTTGCAGAGGAAAAAAGCCTTGCTGTTATCATCTCTAGAGAAACTACAGAGTGTACATGTAGAGACAGGAGACTGTAGAAAGAAGTAAATAGAAAAAAAACATTTGTTTTCTCCCACAATACAATTGATTTAAACATAAAGAAGTATAAGAAATTCAGTACATGTAAACTTAGGGAATTGCTTAAGATCTTGCTTTGAAGGATTGACAGAATTTGATCCTAAAGCTACTAAATACTTGCAGCTTGGTAATGGTAAATATGTAATTAACAGAAAACTGCTCTGTTGATCTTCTCTATCATTTAAGTTTTCCAGAGGGATAATGTCAAGAACCTTTCCTTCAGCTTGTTCTTGATATGGTTTGGAACAATTAAATTAAAAATAAACATAGCATTTTTCCCAAAGCCTGCCATTGTTGATTTTCCACAGGAATATCCTAGGTCCTATATGCCAGGTGTTGCTGCAGTGTATTAGAAATGAAAGGCAGAAATTCAGGATGTGTATAAGCAATATTTTGTACGCCACAGTGCCCCACTGGGTTTGTGCAAAAGAGCTGCTTCCCAAAGCTTTAATTGGCACTTTGCTTCTTTTACAGCCTGTTTGCCCAGACAACCGGCACCACATAGTCAGTTAAAGTGTAGCTGCGAGTATTATAAAGCACATCTTTACAGGAGATAGGAACATTCATTTGATAATTGGCATGAAAACTTGGCCATATTAGATTTAAAAGTCATCAGTTCTGCATCTGTGAGATGCTGAGTGCTTGTGCTTGTTCACCTCCAGGCATGCACAGCCACCAGGAGCGTGGCTGAACTGCCTGGAGGCACCTATTCCTTGTGAGCTGCCTGGTGCTGTGTGGCTACAGCCACTGCAGATGGCAGAGTGGCACCGCCACCCCTGCCAGCCCCAGCCATATGGACAAATCCAACAACAATTAGCCAGATGTTTCTGAGCAGTGTGTTTCCCCACTCACATTTCAGGATATGTCACAACAGCCTCAGTCGGAATGAGAAAGTGCAGTTCGCTTGCAGACCTAGAGCAGGAGGAGTAGCAAATAATGCAACCTACAACAATCAGAAAACACTTTTTCAGTAAACCCAAAGTATTCCTTAGGAGCATGCTGACTGATGAAAGTTTTTTACAAAAGCAAGAGGGGAAGTGCAGGGGAATGGGATGGTGGACTTGGGTATGTACAGATGAAAAGATGGCTGCCTCCCAGAGAAGGGATTTCATTACTTTGTTTTGGTTCCTTGAGAATTATTGGTTTCCAATTCTTTCTTCTAAGAAACTTGGAATTCAGTTATTTTCTATAATTATGCAGTAATAACATGTTTTTTATTTGTAATTTACACACATGTGCATATGTATATATCTATAGATAGATAGATATATACATTTCAAAGAAAGGTACTTTTGGGTTTTGTTATATTTTTGGTTTGTTGGGGTTTTTTGTTTATGTATTTGGTTTTTTTTTTTTAAGGATGAAAAAAGTGATGGGGAAAGAGGAAAGAAAATAAATGTGCTCCCATAGAAAAAGCAGTTGTTCATTGGAGCTATTAAAATTCAGGTCCATTGCCATGGAGAAATCAGTTGATGAAAGTGAAAAGTTTGCTTTTATTTTTTAGCAGAAAACATACAGAAGAACTCTATGCATTAACAAACTGATATATTTTGTAAATCTTCATTTTCCTGTTTGTGCTTTACACTGAACCTTTCTTCCGTCCTTTTGCACTTACCAGTTCCAAGAACAATCACTACAGTCTCACTTGAGAAGCAAGATTCTTCTCTAAAAGAAGGTATCCCTAAACAGTGATCACTTATCACTGTTGATGCTGTTTTTAAACAGTGTGGAAGTATAGACATCTATGAATGAAGTGTGAAGATTCTCAAGAAAATGTTATTGAGTTTTAATGTTAGTTAAGTTTAGCTCACCTTTGTAAACCACAAGCACATACTAAATAAGCAATGTGAGAGTACACACAATGCAACAAAACAGTGCCAGCAGGTTGATACTGCATATTAATCTTCAGCTACATTTCTGCATTTTAACTTAATTTACTGTAGTCTTATTATTGATGATTGAGGTGAAGGGATACGTGTTATGAAGGAGTACAGCAAATCTTTAAATCTTTTTCCTTCAAAGGGTGGATTTTGCAGGCCTCTCAAGATACTTGCAAGCACATATGATGTTTCTTAATACATTAAGGCCTGTGTAATGGTTTATCACAGTTTTGACCAATTTACCTTCGGACAAAGCAATAACACATAATGGCTCTGCAATGCACAGCACCTTCTAGCTATAATGTTAAGCAAGTTCCTCAAAATGTGGTCTGCCACCCAACTCCAATGTAAAATCCACAAGTTTTTTCTCATTTCTGTGGTACTATTTTCACAGGGATTTTCAAAAGTATTTGCGTATGATGAATAGGCAAAGGAATCGTAATTTCTGCATCCAGACTATCCAGCACGTGTACCAATAAATAGTGTAAACTAATACACCAGGGCTGCAAGCTTCTCTGTGATTCATACAAATGGATTTGCTAACTCAACCTGACAACTCAGCTGATCAGACAAATGAAGTGTCTTGGATAACACCAGTGTCAATAATTACAGTTTCTAAATGGGACAGCTATATTTCAAGTTCAAAATGAATGTATAATTGCTGTTAGAGATAATGAAAAATCTTGTACAAAAGCTAACAAGAAAAAGCAGGTATTTTATGAAAGATTGGTTCTTTTCTAGTCCTTGTTTATACTAGAGGTTTGTAGGGCATGCACACCTTAATCAAAAGATATGTCAATGTACAAACTGCTGAGCTCTGCTGGGCATATAAACCCTGGAGTTGGCAACACAGGCTAGCCAAGAGAGACACTAAATCTGCAAATGGATCCTCCTTTCTCCATCCCTCTGACCCCCTTAAATTCCTCCTGCCCCTGGGAAGTGCAGTGTGCCCAAGAGACAGGACAAGGATGAAGGGCCAAGGCTGAAGACGTTCACTGCAGCAGCCCCTCTGTACATCGAGGGATGGGGGAGTCCATGGGCAAGGCAGTGAAGTGGCAGAAAAACTCATGGACCTTAGAAAACCCTAGAAAAAGAAAATTAAGAGAAAAATGGTAGGAACTGCTGGGTTATATGGTGGTGCACTGAGAAAAGATGTGAACAGCCAGCCCCCATCAGAGACACTCTTAGAACTCAAAGGAGAGAAGCCAAAATCTGTAATGTTTCTGATGCCTGCTTGAAATATTGAGCTGCAACCAAAGAGAACTAGAAAGCACTCAAAGTGCTCAAGGGAGAGTACTAAGATGAAAGAAGATACCATTAAGATAATTTTGCATACAGGAGATCTGTAGAAGACAGCTCTTCTTCTAAAAGGAAATAGCAATTTTGTGATCTTTAAAATTAATTTGGATACTCTTATTGCTTTTGCAGAAAGCTTTCCAGAGAAAATTGAAATGGAAAAGGGTTTTTACAATTAAGAATTATTTGAGATGATGTGACAATGTTCAAATGATGCTGTAACATTTGAAGAGTGAATTAGTCTCATTACCAGGCTCTTCTTTTTTTCACTAGCACCGAATTTTTAAGAGCAATTTTGCAAAAATTATCAGAAATGTCCATTTATACAATGGTGCCCTATTAAAGAGCTTTCCTTGGCAATATAAAGAGTAAACTGCTTGAGAACATGAAAACTAACAATTGTCAGTGGATTTGACATGATTCTAAAATTGAAAAAAAATTAATGAGAGAATTTCATGAATTCTCAACTGCTCCAAAGAGTCTGTTTCAAACCAGCAACTGGAAAAATAACAAAAATGTACTGTGGTGGAGATTATTTTTCCCCAAAACCCAAAATATCAAAATTGAGCCTAGATGTGTTTTGTGTTCTTTTGAACAGTAGAAAACAGCCATCAAAGAGCTGATGACTGCATATTAGAAACAGAGACTGATTGCTTTTCCCAACTAGCAGAATGAGTGCAGAACTTGAATTTCCTTTTTATGTGCAATTTAAATATGATGCAAAATGCCAATCTGAATTAAAGGGATAAATATGTGCAGTGTTGGGAGGTATATGCTATGCTCCGTGCACCAGCAATGGCACATGTTGGCCAAGGGAAAATCTGAACGTGCTACAGCTCCACCTACTGAAGCAATAAGAAATGATTGGAAGGGGTATAATTAGTCAGTGCAATGAACTGGAGCAACTGAGGGCTTCTGTAGACCTCTGTAGAACAGATTTGCCACAGGTGTCCTGATCTGCGCTTGTACTCCTGCTCAAGATAGGTAGTACCAGATGCATACTAAAGTCATGGAAGCCAATCAACTTGCCCTGTTTGAAGCAGCAGCTTGTTTTTGAAACTCCCAGGAATTTTAAAGAGTTAATTTCTGCCTTTTCTTATAGTGACTGACTAGCACAAAAGTCAAGATTTGTCACTTCAGAAGGATGCTGCTACTCTAGTGTTTTTGATGAAGCAACAGATACTCTGTTTATTCAAGGACCAAGAAGTGAACAAGCATTTGCTCACCCTTTTGGTGTATTTCTTTTGTGGATGACAAAAACTAAAGAAAAGATTGGCCAATGTGAAGTTCATTTTGAGCTGGAGGAATAGCAGGGAGATTAAAAAAAACTTTGAAAAAAATATAATCATGTAGCTGTGCTTTTAGCAAAAGATTAGTATCTTTAATCTAAGAACAGTAAGCATGAGTCAAATAGGCAATTTCAATGAATGCTGGTTTTAGATATCTATTATCTATCTAAATATCTATCTGTGCCTTATGGGACCACAGAGTAGCTCAGAGCCAGAAATTCTGGTTATTGTTCAGATAGGTTCAGATAAGTATTTCCTATACCTTGAGACCACGTTGACAGGGGAGAAATAAGTGAAAAATGTTGCAGCAAAAGTTCTTAATCAATAACTAGTGTTTAGCACTTACTAAGAAAAGCACAAAGGAATGTGGCAGCACAGCAAAGCAGGAGTATGAATAGCACAAATTTTTCATGCTACCTGAAAGATAGTTAGTCAGAATGACTATCTCTGAGTCTGAAAGTAGGCAGAACAAAATATTGGACCTGAAGCAATGAAGCGTTCAAGAATATGTCAGATATAAAATGTGAATGATGAGGCATTTTTTTAGTCCAGAGGGTTCCCAGAGACCAAACACTCACAGAGCACTGGCAACAGCACAGCTCAAAATATGCAGAACCTGGAATGTCAAAACAAAATGATATTTTTTTAAAAAAAAGCCTTTGTGGCACATAAACCAAACAAGAAGTGACACTGATAATAACTGGAAATTGAACATATGCCTAATATTTTCATGCTGTAATTAAACAACTTAAGTTATGCTAAAAAGAAAACATTTACATCAGTGAGTAGGGAATGTGGAGTCAGACTCCTTGAAAGGTAGACACAATTGTGAGTATCTTGGTCCTGCATATAGAGTGTTTTGCTTGCCACTTGTCTGCGTGAAGGAATTTTCTTAACAAACACAGTCTGAAGTACAGACTTGGATCCCAAACCAGCAGGAACATCAGGTGTGGGAAGAACATAGCTCAAAGGATGCCAATCTTGAAACAGCCAAGAATGGATGAAGATGGCAATTTCTATGGATGCAAAGAAACAAGACTTGAAAATTGGATATTTAAAGCATGCACCACCTCTTTTTCATCTTTGATTCTTATGGAATCAGTGAATGAAGAAAAAGAGATATAAAAGCCAAGAACTCAAACCTGAGTGTTTGAGTTGTTGAACAGTAATGACAGCATTCAGCACAGTCTCTTCTGAGTTGACATGTTTTGTGGAGGAGCTGAAGAACGTGGAAAGCAGATAGAATTTAGCTGACGTGAACAACTAATGTGACTCTTTGTGACATTTCCACTACTAAGCAAGCTACAAAAACAATTTACGATTTAAAGGCAAAGAGTCAGTTGGATTGATATTTCTTGCCTCTCCCCACTAAATAAAAGGATTTTGAAATAGCACACATTGCTACAGGAAAAAAAAGAGCAGGTAAAGACCAACTGAACAAAGCTCTAAACTCTTCGGTGAAGGAAGTAATACATAGAGTTGATTAGACCTAATTTCATTCTAATATCCCTTTCTCAATCTGTAACAAATGTAAGAATGTAGCAGCACATTATAAGATCTGAAGAGATTTTGATTTCATAGTAAAATGAAGCAAAAAAGGGGAAAATTAAATATGATACATAAAAAAGAGAACTGGCAATAGGTACTTAAAATAGAACAAATCCCAGAAAAGTCAATTAAATATGACTGAGAACCAAGATAATGGGCTTAATATTTAAAAAGTGATTGAACAAAGAAGGAATATGCAAATGAAATTATTACTACGCTAAAAACTGATACAACTCCAAAAATGATGGGAAAAGTGAATATTGTCACTATTCCACATATTTAGAACAGAAGAATTGTAGTTTTTGTAGTTTATTTTCAGCAGGAAGGATTTTTTGGTCCCAAAAAAAGTGTTTTAATATTTACCTAGCATCTGCAGCAAGGGTGGCTCTGGACGGTTATTGTTCCAGGAGAGTCAGATCACAATGTGGCATGAGCTGCAGTGGCATTGCAGCAGGGGCTCCAGCCTGCTGAAGAATTACAAGTGACTTTCAGAGGTCATCTAGAAGACATCAGCTAACTTGCTTTATGCTGAAGAAACTGAAAGGCTTAGATTCCTGCAATCCTTTCTGATCCAGAGTGCTTTCCAATTCAAAGCAGGAAACCTGCAGTGACTCATTTTTTGACACTACTTAGCAGGCAGCCACCTTGACACTTTAAGTAATGAAAAGCAACTCCTCAGGGCAGGAGCTAAAGATTTCACTATGTTAATACCACAACTCTTGAACATACGCTTTCTTCAAGCTAGCAGTCTTTGTTGTACCTCTTTATCCCCATAAGTTTTTGCTCAGCATTTTCCAAAATGTCACCTACGCTTTGATATCACTCCCCAGACCAAGCGTACCTTTCAAGTTTTATGTGTGCTGCTTTCTACTGGGCTCAGCAGTTGACTTTAGATATCTATTTTCAGCTTAAATGTTTACAAAATTCACACAAATACCTGGATAAGTTCTGCGTTTACTCAAAAAACCGGTACATTCAGTTTTTTACAACTCTGATTGGAAAACTGCCTAGCAGAAACAATTACTTTATTATTCTTAAGCAGTTATTATAAATGAGCACTTATCATGATTGGAAAAAGAAGTAGGAGAAATGCTAACACTGCTAGATAGAACCCAAATATTTAAATTTATATACCTCAAGCAAGAAATTCCTTAAAAGAGCCCTTAGTCAAGCTCAGTGTGTTACAAAAATAAAGGCACAGAGCAAGAATTACTTGTGACAGTAAATCCACTGGGAAAACATGAGACAAGAAAGAGGAAAGCCACAAGTTTGTGATCCAGTTTCAGAAGTTTGAGCTAGAAAGGCAGGTTTTGTGATTGAAATCTAGGTTTAAGGACAGGCAAGGTCATAATAAAAAACCCTCAGAGCCTTGGTCTTTTCTGATTTATATTATTGGACTCACTAGGCTTGCTGAGTTTATAAAACACCTACTACAAGGAATTTTATGAAAATTGCACTTGTTTGAAAATAGGTGTGAATCATTTATGAAATCCAGCTGTGTATATGACAGGTACAATCTGCACCTCACCCTGCAGCCAGCAGGCAGATTACAAGCAGCGGGCAGGGAAAGAGCACTGGCCAAACACCATTAACTTAAAAAGACAGAAATAAGGTCAAGGTTAAACATTGAAAAATTTACTCCTGGACTCTGCAGCTACAAAGGATGCAAGAAAATGTGCATCTAAACGGCAGTAAACTTAATCCTGATAAAAACCCGACAACCAGATCAAGATAAAAATCGGGTCTGTTCATACATCACACAGGGAGCAGCATGCCAACACTTGTAATTTATCACAAACAAAGAGGACTGGAAGCAAGTCTTCCTAAAGACTTAAAGCTCTTACAGAAGCTGTGCCACCAGCATTTATATGTGTTAGACCTGAATATATCTGACATAGGCTGAACACCCAGAAAACCCAGGACCACACTGTGCCATTTGTCTGGGGTTTGAAATTCCAATATCTTCTTTTGGCTGAGCTGCATTTCACACAAATCAGAAGCTTTAGCTTTTACTCAGACCTCCACGACAAGACTCCAACATTTTACATATGTACCTGTGGTAAAGACTGATAGGGCCAATGATCGGTCTTTCCATTAAGGGCCTGTATTAACAACTTAGCTACTAAATAATGGATTGCTTCAGCTTGTACACTTAGTCAGAATCTCTGTGCTGACATCTGAGAGAGCTGGATCAGGTCCCAGCAGAAGTGGGAATCTGTCCACCAATTAGGTATAGAAAAATTTACTTCAGGAGCAGTTCTGTGTAAATGATGTGTTAAAAGATTAAGGATCCCTTTTAAAAGACCTGCACAAGTGACCTATATTCTTATGTGGCAACTTTAATACGCTTTGGAGACAAGGGAAAAAAAAAGAGGACCATATTAAGGTGATATTTCAGACCATGTTTGCTGCCTTAGGTGGCAGTGACTGACAAGGTTTTTTTTTGTTACAGATGGTTATGCTTAAACAGACTTGCCTGCCAGTGTGATTTGAACTTTACTTAAATTATAAGTAACCCCACAATCTAAGTCAATTCCCACCATGACAAAAAAGGTTATTTAAACTTTCAAGTGTATTGGTTTGAAAATTAAAATATCCAAGAGTGCAACAATAATGCAAATCTGCTCACCTGAGTCCAGAGAAAAAAAAGAAGGCAAGTGATTTGCAACTGCCTTCTCAGCTTGAAGAAATGTTCTCATCTGCGGGTCAAAACACAATAATAACTACCTAGTCTTCCAGTGATTGCCATCCTGAAAGGATGAAATGTTTAACATGTAAATAAGTTTATTTGCAAATCTCAAAGTGAAAACTCCATTTTATGGTGAATATGAAGCACATAATAAGTGAAGAAGACACAATCATCACAGAGTTACTAGACTGAATGTCCTAGGTGACATCCACAAGTTTTGTGTAAATTTAGAGGATTTTGTAAATTTTCCTTGCAGTAAGTTTCTCAGATCTTTGCAAGGAAGCTTCAATTGAACATTTTCTCTAGAGTTGAATCTAACAGAAATAAACAGTCACTGTGCTTGATTAGAAACAAGACGTATAATGGACTACTGGGGCTATGTTGCTTGAAAATTTACCATTTGGAGGGATTTGATGATAGATAGGTCCAAGGCATGGCTGTCCAGCAGAGTTACTAAATCAGCAGGAACTGCTGTCAGTGTGAAAAGGGTTGTAGTGAAAAACAAGTTGGAAGCAAGCATGGGTTGCTGGGAGAGACAGAGTCAGACTTGTTCCTCTGCCCTGCTTATGTTGCTTTGTTAGCCATTACCTGGTTGCGGTTCTTGGACAGCTACGAAGGACAAGGTTGTGCTTCCTCCCCACTCAGTGTGGCTTCAGGGAGCTCTTCACCATTTTCAGGGTGCTCTGCTCCAGGACCAATAACAGATTCAGCCCCCTTTTCTTCCTGTCTTTGTGCTCACTGCTGCTCCCTGTTGAAACCTGCAACAAAGCATGGGAGATTAGCATGGAGACTGTGCACAGGGAGCGCCAGCAGCTGTCACAGATTTTCCACAGATTTGTCTTTCACAGCCTCAATTCTTTTTATTTTTTCACAGCTTCTTTTGGTCACCAGGTACGGCCTTCCTATTTAGTCTATTTCTTCTCCCTCTCAGCTCAAGATTTCTAAGAAATTCTTTCTAAGAATTGAGAGTCAGGATTTATTGACATGTCTGACATGCTCTCTAAAGAAAAAAAAATCCTAGCATTTTGGAACTTTCCTCTAAAGCATCACTGGAGGATGGTGCTTTAAAAAACTATTTGAAACTACCCTTATGGGCTGGAAGACACAGAAGTACCACCAAAATAAATACAAAGATTGATCACTAATTAAAGCATTCCCTATTTCCACTGTGGCTTCCTCCTTTTTAAGAGTTGAACCTTTTTTTATCCTCTAGGTAGTTCTTGTCCAAAAATCCTGGCTAACATAGGCAGTAGATTTATTGATTTATTTTTAATGTTTTCTCTACTGTTCATCCAACCTTGCTGAATAATGCCTGACTATTGCCATAATGCTGTCCCATTTATTTTCCACAACAAAACCTTGTTACTGTCTCCATACTTAATTTTATTTTCACAAACAGGCCTCCATATTCCTTTTTATTAAAAAAGTAGCACCATTTCCATGTTGTTTTTCACCTCCAGAGGTGTTATTAGCTTGCTGTAATAACAGACCATGCTCCTGCCGAGTCTGCTGAAGAAATGATCCCAGTAGCCCAATGAAGCCATGACAACTGCCCAGCAGCTCAGCAATCAAATTTTTTCTGTATATAGCTGGGCTCTCCATTGCCCCAAAGTTTAAGGCATTGAAAAAAGTAAAGGTCTTAAAGAAAAATATTCATTTTTCAAACGCACACAAAGAAGGCTATTATTTTCTAAAGTCTGCTTCAGTTCAGACAAAGCCATGGAAGAAAAGCTCATAGTTTCAGGTCACAGTCCAGCTAGGAAAGTCACTAGTGATGTAAATACATGTTTACTGCTGCAGAAGTAAAGTTGGGGAGGAGGAAGCACACCAATCTCTCTTCCCAAATCTTGCCTCTTTCAGATGCCCTGAACACCATAACTAGGATAACACCCTGTGCTGATTCAGGCAAAGGCAATGAGAGAAGAAATTGAGAAAAATCATGGAGAACTTCAAAGTGTTTGTAAAATCAGAACTGTAAAGGTGAGGGGAAAAACCCCAAGAGTTTCTGTCACTTGTGTAAGGCACAAGATAAAACAAACGTTCTTGCATCCTATGTAAAGATATTAAAAAACACAGTAGCAAAGGCAAGTGAAGGGCAAAAAAAACCCCTCAATGTCTACATAGCATCTACATGAATTGTTCTCAAAATGTAGTAGATCTGGCTGACTTCTGTTGTATTAGCCTGACTTAGCATGGCTTTTGCTGGATGTATTTTAATAATGGTAAACCTGGCCAGAGAAAATTAAGGAACTGAACATGATAAAAAGTGGTGACTACATGGAATCATAAATGATACCTCATTGTTACTGCACATTAAAAGGTCTGCACATAAATTATATTTTTAGATCATGATAAAGCTATCACCATTAAAATGAGAGAGCTTGCGTACTTTTTGCACCACAGAAGGCACCAAATCATTCCATCAATTCAGCCTCAGTATTTTCAAAGTTATTTAAAAGTGAGTGGCATCTCCACAACATGAAGAAACATAATCTGTGATTGGTTCTTTGGCACTTAGTCACTCTAAAAGTATTAGGACAACTGTCTAAAATAATTACAAGTATACCCCATGCACTAGTTTTCCACGAATAGAAAATAAACATTCTTACTCTTGAATATTTAATTTCTTTGAGAAATCACTACTGAAAGGATTGTTCTCAAGATGTCTAGCCTCACAAAAGAAAGGATGAGAAGAGTGGCATTTGTAATGAGTTTTTGCTCAGGAAAATAAAAACACAGAGAAATCTGCTAATAGTTTTCATTTCAAGACATGATTAATAGTTCTGAAATATATGCTGCTGACTACTGTTTCTGTGGAGATCTTTTCAAAGACTACCCCTGAAAAAGGCAGCAAAATTAGCTGATAACCCAGATACCAACCAATGGATATCAGCTACAAAACTACAGCAGAATGCCTGAACTACTTTGTTGTTGTAACCTTGCAGCCTAAAGAACTAGGTTCAGATCTGTTCTCTAGCACACACTCATTGAATGACTGCAAATAAGAAATTAAGTGCAGGACTAGAGATCACTTCAAAGCACTGTCCTCACTGGCGTGCTGTCTTGGAAGGTTCTTCTAAAATTTTTCATACACTCTAACTGCTATTTGGCCTTCACTGCCAAATTCTCAAAATCTGTAAAACATTAACTAAGATAAAGATATCTGGCATGCTTGAAGCTGCTGCACTACTTCATTACCTCAAGGAGAAATGACTGAACAGCTGAGTGAGACAATTTACTTTTTCAACAAAAGAAACCTTTTTCTCTTACAAAAAAAAAAAAATCCCAAGCCAAACCAAAATTGAAACAACGGAAACAAAAACAAACCAAAACCAACGAAGACGATTACAGCACACTTCCAGGAATAGATTAGCCCCAAATGGAACTCATACAATATTCCTTATCTTTTTTGACTCTTAGTGCTGTCATCATGAACTGTTATTATAAGAAAAATTTTATGGAACACCCCAGATCGTACTTGCTGCTATCCACAGTCCTTTCTCGAAAGAGTTTATCAAGACCCTTGTTATGGAGTTATATATTTGGAGTGGGAAAGTTACCAAAGGCAACACAAAACACATAAAGCACATCTGAAATTTAGATCCATGCATTGTGTATTGCAACATGTGACATGAAGCAGGACAGAAAAAGAACAGCTAATAAGAAATTGTTCTTCTTCATTCACAGTTTCTTACCCTTGGTAACTCTTTTACAGAAATATGATGTTTATTTTAGGGTTTCTGTCTTATAATTTTTTCCCCTAACACACCTGAAATGTTTTTGAGGGTTTTATTTTTTTTATAGCATAAAGATGTTTGCCCTTCTTTTTTATTGTTGTGCTGGTATCACATCTCTCCTCAGCAGATGCAAATCTGCCTTTACAGATGGAGAGTACTTGCTGAAAATTTCTTGGGTTTCTTACTTGAGCTTTGACTGTATGAGAAAATATCCAACAGCTGTTGTTGGTGGCCACTACTTACTCACAGGCATTTAAACATACCAGCATATGAACTGCAAGGATGGTGAGTCTCATCTATGGAGAGATTGAATTATTTTTCAGACGTCTGCTCCCCAGGAGTTTTCACAGGAACACAGACCCACTCTCTCTTGTCTTTGCCAGAAACTTAAATTCTTGTGAAAGTATAAGACTTTATACTACTCTATCACTACTACCTTTCTTTCTCTTTTCTGGTGCACAAAGGTCAGACACAGCCCATTATATCCATTTGATTTTCCGTCCTCAAGCAGTAGACAGTGAGCCAGCCTTTGAGCAAGAAGGGTCATTAGTGAGAGCTCTTTTCAAAACAATATAAATGTTGATGTTGATTTAGAAACATCACTCATTTAAATTACCCTTGAGTTTGATCAGACTGAAGAGACAGTTAACTGAAAGCTTTACCCAAACTGCTTATGTGGCAAATAAGGAAAAGCAATTTGCCTCGTTAAGATCTGCTTTCTGAGAAAACAGTTAAGGGTAGTATTTGTATCATTGTGTCTTCTCTTTCAGAGAATAATATTCACATGCAATAAAATTAAGAAAGAACTGTTTACTCTCAAAAGCCTGTTATCAAGATGCTACTCTATTTTAAAAAATGTGGAAATACATCTGATGCACTTTGATGGGTCAAGATTAAATTTGCAGTACTAGTGCTGTTGTGCTCCTTATATGTTTCTGGAGAAGGGAACAACCATTTCAATTCCAGGCTGTCCTGCAGATTTTGTGAAGGAAGTTGTCTGTTTTTCTTACCTAGATCAGTTAGAAACTCCATCCACACAAAGCAAGAATATGAATAACAGTTGACATCATTATTCTGAACACCTATAAGACAATGGGAAGCAGGATGATTAGAAAAAATACATTTCTGAGAGATTCCTTAGAGATAACCAGAAAATAAGTACTCCACAGTACTCATCTGCATTATTAGCCACAACTGTAATCTAAGCACTGAGTTAGCTAACTCATTAGTTTTTGACTACTCACAGTCATATACTTAGTTCTGCCTGATTTTTGGAATTTGTCACTAAATGAACAATGTTTTAAGATCTGAGACAATTGTAGCTAATAATCTTGGAGTATAAAGTCCATTTAGAAAGCTTTCCAGCATAAATGAAATAATTTGCTTTGTCTGAAATGCAAACAGCCTTTTATTTACTGAGTTGTGCCTATAAGGCATTCATCAGATAATACCTCAAATTTTATTTGCAATACAGAATTTCAAAAATGTAATTTTCTTCATGCTCATGATGCTTCAAAACAAAGCAGTTATCAGAACTCAAGTTCTGAGCAGTTACCAGAACTCAGGTTCTGCTATATTATTATCTGTTGAGCTTGGTGGGTATCTAACACATTTTCCTTCTGCTCAACAGTGCAGCCAACATGTGCACCCTTCCACCTGTCCCAAGTCACCAACAGAAGCCAGAGAAGAATTTCAGAGACAAGAGGCCAAATTCCAATGGCTGGATCCACTCTCTAATTATATAAACCCATAAATATTCTGTTCTATTCTAGTAATAATATAACATAACATAACATAACATAACATAACATAACATAACATACATAATATAATATAATATAATATAATATAATATAATATATATGCATAATATGTAGTATTTAATTACAAATTAGCCAATATTTGCATTAGATTTGACACAATGCTCTGGATACTTCAGGAGCATGAGTACATTGATTTTCCATCTTCAGAAGAGGTAAGGGCAGCATTCCCATTTCTAGCATAAGGAGAACACTGTTAACAGCAAGTGTCTTATACTTGAGATCAGAGAGCTGAGTGGCCTCACAGAGACCAGCCTGATTTGCTGTCCTGTGGTAAGGGGAACATGAACATGCAGATTCAGGAGCTCTGGGAGGTACTGGTACCTACAGAAGCTAGAAAAGAGCTCTGTTTCTTAGGAAAATCCACATACTTGATGTTTTTTAAAGGCTTAAGTACAAAGCTCTGGCTTGCAAAAATACCTGGCAACACCATGTTAGGAACAACTTATTTTCAGCCTGTGTCAAATTTAAAGATACCAGGTGATAGATTTTGCCTTATTTACTTGACAGTGGTAGAGATATCAAATAACAAAGGAACTTTTTTATTACAACACTATTTGGCTACTAGAAAAAGGGCAAATGTCTTAAAAAGAGACATACAAATAAAGACACAGCAAGAGAAATCCAAAAAACACTTTTGAGACAGCTAAGAACTCCCTACTACAACAGCATGTACCTTTTTCCCCAGAGAGGAGCAACCTGTGAATGAGAGCACTGTCATACCAGAACACTTTAATGGCGTTCACATGTGAGATTGCAAAACACAATGGCAAAATTAGACACAAAATTTTACAACAGAGCCTTTAAACCAATGAAAGTTGCCACCATTACAGCCATTTGTTATAAAGAACTTTAGGAAACTGTGTGGGACCATGTAGAAAATTATAATATGCAGTCATGCAAGTTTGTCTGGACTCTTTTCTTGCAGAGAGATGGTGTTGATGGCAGTTTCCTTTACAGTATTGGATTTAGATAATACATAACCTTGTCCAGATAACTGATCTTCAATGGTTCCACTTTACCTGGTTTAAGCAAAATACAACGACTGGAATTCAGGTGCCAGTCACAACTCAGTAACAATTAAGCACATGAATTAATGCTCAAATCATGTTTCAATTAAAGTTCTACATATTTTTGAGACAGTAAATGAGAATCCCTTGCAAGCTTCTTCCCTCACTAACTTCAAAGCAAAAGGTCATATACATTCATTTATGCCACAATTTTTTTAATGCTCCAGTTGCACTGCTGCAGGTCAGCTTTCCATGGCAATAGCTGTACAGCATGAGAGAGTTGGCGAATTCAGAGCAAAGAGTGCTCTCAAGTGCTCTTTTGATTTTTCACTATGGCTACATCTCTAAGAGAGCATGAGAGTCCCAAACTTAATTCTTACGCACCTAGGGGTTTTGGCTACATTTTCACTTTACCTCTTCTTCCAGAGGACTGCAACATGCAGAGGTAAACCAAAGGACAACACTGCAAGGGCTGCAGCAACCAAGTAATGAAATACGGGTTCTGGAGAGAGGGCAATGCAGCAGTCGGGGGGACTCTCTGCCCCGTTATACAATTTAGCTGCTGTATAAGAAATTACTTAAAACTGAACAACAAAGGAAGAAGAATCATAGGAAAGATGTTTAGCTAGAAAATTATTCTGACTTGCAAATAGGACTAATATCCTGTTTTTATCAAATTAACAAAATCTACTGAATATTTTCCTTATAGCATACTTTTATGGCTTTTTATTTCCTAATCAGAGGTTTAAAAGTTAATATGGTATTTTGCACCTCTGACCACTTCCTGACATGTGGTGGTGCTACTGTTTAAAGCAAGTCAGAGAGGCTTCTCTAAAGATCAATCAGACATTCCTTTAAAAAAATGCACAGTCATCTTAGAAACAACAAAAAGCAGTCCCCCCAGTCTCATATTGATTTTTTTTTCTTCTAATAAAAATAATGTACACATATTCATTGATCTAGAAATATTTTTCCTTTTATAATAAATTAGTCTATGTGTATGGTATTCCAAAAATTTAAAGAAATTTACCTCTGCAGCAGGGAGAAATTTACCTATGCAGCTCAGGACTCATGTAACTACTTTACTTGAGGTCACATGATAACTATCGCTTTTAGCTCACTTCTACACATTGGGAAAAAAACCAAACCATTCAGGAAAATAACAATCTTGTGGTTGAAAGTTTTCCCTTTCACCCACAGAAGACAGCTGATAAAACGTTCTGATGTGCTATTCTGGGTCTATTTTTGCTGTTTACTAATGTTGTGTTTTACATATGGGTGTATTTCATTTTGTTGCAAGCTGTGCAGAAAGGAAACTTTTCATGGCATCCCTTTCAAACCTGCTGAGAGCTACGCAAATGCTGGCCTTCATTCAAGACCACATCTGATACTCCTGACAGCATGTGAAGGAAATGACACACATGGTGGAAGAAGGGAGGAGCACAAATGAAGGCTAGCTTCTGAGACATCACAAAACTATTAAAAAAACTTGTTTTATAAGTCTCGTGTGGAAATAATAATAACAATAGCAATAGTAGTAATAGTAATAGCAATAGTAACAGTAATAGTAATAATAATAATAAAAAAAATAAAAATTATGGTTGGATCTTTATTGTCAGAAACAGGTGCTGTGATCAATCAGATCAGCTCAACTCCAGTTTCTAGCAAAGTAACTGGCAGAACATGTTTGAGAATGCTCAGCTCTGTGGAGCTGATATACCTTTCTACCAATGACAAAGATTAGAAAGGTCAGTGGAAAACAGTTCACCTAGAAATAATACTTTCCCAGGCTCATTGATGTCCATACTAACAAGAAATAGGCTTTGCACACACAAATGCAAAACATACAGTTTTGCTTGCCTTCTATTTGAAGCACAAAACAGCTTAGAGGAAAAAAAAAGGAAAAAAAAGTTCCTAACAGGCAAGATCCATATGACTGTGGGATAGTTTTCAAAGGGAAATGAAAATGTCATCACCTGACATTTCTGAAGCTGCGCTTTCAACTCCTGAGACAGAGTGCCTGCAGGAGTGTTAAATAGAAGATCTGGTCACAGACCAGTACATTCTCCATATGTTTCCCAGGGGCAATTAGTGTCACTTCCCCTGTGAAGGGGCTCACTGTGCTTACCAGTGAATATGTCAAATCTGGTCACTCTGAAAATAAACACTACAAAGTCACTGACAGGACCTTTAGATTGAAAAATGAATCCTTCTAACTTACACATTCTCAAAAAAAAAATTTTAGTTGAGTATTCCTTTCAAAGAAAGTTCTCTGAATTCCCCTGTGACATCCCCAGAGAAGAGAACCAGAACATATTTAACCAAAAGCCTGTCTCAGGGAGACTTTTGGGCTGCCTAATTTATCCCCTCCTTTCTTGTTGCACAGCTGGATTGTCAATGCAGGGGAAGAAGGTTTCCTGCAAACATGCAGGCACCATGCCTTAGAGGCTTCCCCTGAGGAGTCTGCAGGCATTAACTCAACACTGAGGTGCCCCAGCCAGCAGGATGTCAGGAATTGCCCCTTCCTCACCACAGCCCCCAGAGTGCCTGAGGATCACACCAGGCTGCCTGGGGGAGCTGTTAGCCTGTGCTGGTACATGGCTTCAAAGGTCTTAAAATTCTCAGCAATCCACAGAACTATTTAAAATTGTTTTTGTTTCAAAATCCCTCTACGACTTATGAAAAACATCACCTCTGAGGAGTCGCATAGATGTCAACCCTAACAGTGTTAGCAAGGGGAGTTGGAGCTGAAGCCCTCTCCCACACAGGAGTAATCAGAACAAACCCTTTCCCCTTTCACTCCCTCCTCCTGAGATGCAAACAGTGGGGGAAAGAGAACTATTTCCTTCTTTCAATCCTGGTACTGATGATTGGGTCTCTTCCCTTTGAGGAGGAGGGAAGCAGCAGTGAAGACAGGTTGGGCTTCCTTCCAAGTGCACCATCCTGGGCTTGTCCTCAGTAATGGATGGCATTGCTTATACAAGCAGAGACTGGCCCAGCTTTAGCAGGAGAGAGCAGCTGGGATGCACATGGATATCTAACACATCAAACTACCCTGCATCATGGCACTGTCAGCACCTGGTGACCACTGACCAAGGCCAGCAGTGCCAGAAACTCTGTGGCTGGCTCTTCCAGGCAGGGAGGGATTCCCAAATAAAAATCCTTGTCAAAAGAAAAAAGCATAAAAAATGCAGAACAAAAAGGCAAAAAAGCTTTAGCTTTTGTTTTAACAAGTCATCTGCAGGAATGGAATAAAGCCACTCCAAGGAATAAATGTAATTTAAACTTTAAAGCCATTACCACCCATCTGTGGGAAGCTCAGGGATGCTGATGCTCAGGAAGCAAGTGGGACTGACCAAGAGCTGTCAGTATTGTGTGTCCTTCACATGATTTGTAGAAGTAAGTTGTTGTTCAGGCAGTAGTTTGCTAGGATTTTTTTTTTTTAACTCTGAGTAGCA
Organism: Molothrus ater; assembly: GCF_012460135.2. Lineage (NCBI taxonomy): Eukaryota > Metazoa > Chordata > Aves > Passeriformes > Icteridae > Molothrus > Molothrus ater. Next base: position 97,218,739 of record NC_050479.2, on the reverse strand, counting down.
AGGTCTTAATTCAATATCTGTTTACTACAATTCTCCAAGAGGCAAGATGTTTCTTGGCTTTTATCCAAACCATTTAGTTCACATATATACAGTAGAAAAAGCTGTCACATCAGCAGCTAAGGTTGATATCAAGAGAGACAATGAGAGAATTAAGAGGTGGAAAGCTTTAGAAGGCAAGCTACTGAATATTTCACGAGAAATGAAGGAGAGAACACCACTAATGCAATGGGAAGGTCAGAGAGCTTAAACATCTTAGGGACACTTAAAATAAAATAGCCCTTAGGCCTTCCAGATGTTGCTATGCAGCTTTCAGGATCCTGGTATTTCAATCTGATATTCATGCCACGGTGAGTGCTTCACTAAATGTGCATCAGAGACATCCAACACTTGCCAAGGAAATTTGCAGAGATGCGTGTACAGCATCACAGGAATGATGTGACATTTGAGGGTGCTTTTGAGGGCTGATACTTTGTCATTTTATTGATATTTTTTATTAACACCTGAATGCTGCTGATGTGGGTGGAGTTTCACATTTCCAGCTGTGAGAGTCTGGTCAGATCCAAAGAGAAGAGATTTCACAAAGATGGATTCATCACAGTTCCTTTTTCCTATCCCATCCTCTAATGACATATTTTAACAGATCTTCTCCCTTATATCTCACCACCATCAAGAGCATGTAGTCTCACCACCATCAAGAGCGTGTAGTCTGGGGGAAAAAGTGGACAGTAGAAGAATTTTACAAGGCATTACATTTATTTCTTAGGAATGGGACAAGACAGAGGTAAGCCCAGGTGTTTTCTGTAGACTTGTCAGTGACAAGAGGCAAGGCACAGCAGGAAACACTCTCCAGTTGCTTCATTCGATAGTCTCACTTATGATCTTCAAGACACAGCCTGACAACAGGCAACTTGAAGAACACTAGCTTTTTCCAAAGCAGAGAGATATTTAGGTATAAATTAATTTATATTATCCTTTATTTCACAAGTACGTCTCAAATGAACTTTGTTTTCCTCCCCTGCCTCCAGAATACCAGGAAGGCATTAAGAAGCTTGGACAATTTTTTCAGTCTTTGAGCTCATCGAGCACACTGATGAATTAACACCTTGTCAAAACACTATTTCTGTTTACCATGTTTTCATGGCACATTTACTTAATGACTTTCTGGAAATATTCAGTTATAAGAAATTTCTCTCCCACCTCTTGTTTAAATACAGATCCTCTACTGTGAAAGTTAAATAATACTCACTACTTTCTTTTATCTTGACATGATATTTCAGTCTTTCATCCAGGCACTTTGAAAGTGCTTGAAATAGAAAGAGTAAATTTCTAGATCTTATGACTTAAAAAATAGTGGTTTACTTCTTGAAGAAGTTTTGTTTTTTATTAAAAAGAAAATGGACATAATTCATCTGGGAATTATTTTTGTTGTTTTTAAACTTACATTAAAAATTATTTAAAAATTACTATTTCGCCCTGTACTGCTAGCAAGCTATTGTGCTCCAATGCCATGAAGTAACTTCAGCAGGTAACTTGCACATTGTGGAATTTCTCATGTATTCTTGGTAGTTATGTTAAAGAATTCATCTATCATAATAACAGAATGGGAAACAATAAATTGGCACACACGATAAAGGAGTATTAGAGGTATATGCTGTTTGGTCATTGGAGACAAGAAACATGTTGGACAGAGCTGCTCCTTTGAGGAACTGTGCTAAAAGGGCAAGTCAACATGAATCAGCAACTAAATATGGTGTCTACTGCATGTGAGTTGAAATGACTGGTGGCCACTTCTTACTGAAACAATTGCAAGACATTATAGATAAACCTTGATTTCTGTGTTCCTGTAGGAAATTAAGATATGAGGCTCAGAGACTGCATCTCCACCATGCCAAAGTGCCATGCCAAAGATTATACCTTCCCAGATTTAGATCTAATAATTACTGTAGTTTTGATCATTCAAACAAATCATAATAAAGTTGCAACAGTTACTTTTCCTATAAAATGCAGAGAATATCTTTGGTATTTTCTTGAGATTGAGTAGCCACAGACATCAGTCATTGCTGAAATAGCAAAGGAAACACAATCATGGAGGATGTGACCCAATAAAATTTTTCTCATTAAAAAACAATGAAAAAAACCCCCAAACCTGAAATCCAAAACATTTGAATTGTATTACTTCATTGGCATCATTATTAATTCCTGTGCCACTTTTGTAAGGCATGGTTGATTTTGAAAAAGCTTTTACCAACCTGCTGACAGTTGATATTTTCCTCACTACAGTGGTCACTTCAGATCCCACAAATATGAAAAAAATATCCTTAAAAACATAATAATGGCTAATCATTGAACATATCTGCAGTCACTATGGAAGTAATGAGTAGAGCTAAAATGAATAAATTTGAATGTTTTTAAGAATTAGAATTAATTAGCAGTACTAAATAATTGTGCCATGTTAACAGACAAGAGCAATATCCTCAGCTTTAGATATACTGAGTCAGGTAAGAGCTGGTTTTTGTGGTTATTTCAACACATAATTCAAAGGGTTCTGTGAGGAATTTCTAAGCAGCAAAATACAGACCAAGGCATCTAATCCTCTATCTCAAACTACATTTTAACCTGTTGTTTTTTTATATTGCACACTGTACATCCATTAAACCCTTCAAAATGGTGCTGCAATTACCAGGGCTGTTCTCTACTGAGTTGTAAGGCTAATACATATATTTTTATCTAGTACAGCACCCCCTTCCTTTTGTGATAGTGTGACAGAATGATCTATGAAGAGCTGGAGCTATGCAGACTCGTGTTACTGTAATTAGTGAGATCTAACCACATTTCATACCTGTGTAGCTCCATTCTTAGGGCATCTATCCATGTTTTACCAGCATAGTGAGATTTAAAGCCAAGTCTTATCTTCCAAGTGCACATAAGGGTCAGTTCATCCACCTTCAGCAACAGTAGGTGACAGAGGGATCGAAGCCAGATTAACAGATGGACTTCACAGAACAAGGATTTAGCTTGACTGTGTTAAATACACCCATGGCATAAGTCACACCAATGGCAGTTAATTCCTACTGTAGTTTGTGACAGAGTTAAAATGCTCCTTATATTGCTCTAGCTATAGAATTTTTCTTACTTCTCATTGGGACACTAATTTTCCCAGTTGTTTGACAGGACTGTGAGAATGCAGGCTATGGCTTGATGCTCAGTTCTGTACATCAAAGTCAATTCTTCTGGCTGCATGTTATTCAGCTTTTAAGAGGTAATAAAAATTGACTCTATGACAAACTAAAACATTTGTTTGCTTATAGCTGTTAGAAATTGTGGCACTACGTAAGTAAAAAGGGGGTGGCAGCACAAGACACTCCCAACAGCTTTATTGTTTTAGCTGAGAAATGGTATTCACATGCTCTGCCTCCAAGGGATCATGTTAGAGGAAGCAGATTCATCAGGTCCTGCCCTGCCTAGATCATATTGACTTCATAAACACCATCCCAAATCTGTTCAGGGGAAGCAATATATATTAATTTCCAGAAGAGGGGAGGGGCTTGTAAAATTCTGCATTTAAATTGTTTCAAGTTGCAGCTACCACAGTTCCTACATCACTGCTGGCAGAAAGACAAGAAAAACATACAGAAGATTCTGGATGTAGCTTTAAGCTACATCAAGAGGATCATAGGGTGTGTGTTTTGGTTTTGCAAGCCTGAATTTTTCCATTGTGGATCAGGAGTGATGGATTATAATGGCTCCAAGAGCTGTCAGCTAATATCTACACTGCAGCATGATCAGACAGTAGCAACCTCTCTGGAATGCTGTGACAATTTCTGGCTGCTGCCATGAGAACCACAGGTCATGCTTCCATGAGAGGTTTTAAAGTAGAAACCTAAAGTTTAAATAGGAAAAGGCACCCAGACTGCATAATCTTCTGCAGAATAGGAAGAAAGCATTCAGCTAATAAAGTACTGACAGCTTGGAGATTTTGCACACTGCTCTACTTTCTTGGGCACTCTGATGCCACTGTATTTTCTTGTTGCCTTGGAAGTAGCTGCATTCAGGTGAACAAGGCCAGTGTCTCAGTTATCAGGGAGGGTGACCAAGCAGCTCACTCGGTTACACCTTGGGACCTGTACTTGAGTTCAATGGTTAAAAAAAAAATCTAGGCAATCCATATACTTTTTGCTCCTCTAATTTCACTCTGCATTGAAGACACCCATTATCCCATGAAAAAAAGGCACTCGACACATATCAAATCAGTCATATTGTAAAGCATAATGAAGTTGCTGAAATTCTAGTAAAACACTGTTTGTATCATAGGAAATGTTCTGCAAAGAATGTTAGAAGCTCAGTCATCACAATTTCAGCAACAATGCCTCTTAGGCATTACAGTCAGGTATGAAGGTCATGACTTTGAAAGCAGATGACCATTTAAAGCAGTGATTAGCTTTCTAGTCCACTTATCTGGATGTTGGCATCCTTTCTTAGGCTTTGCGCCAATTAGAGGAAGGAAACCACAATCAAGTGGTTATGCGTCCTGGTGACTCAATACATGCTAAGAAAAGGACTACAAGATTTGAGCCAGTGGGTGATACTTGTAGGGGGCTTGAAGTGCCTGTGGTCATGGAAAGAACAAGGCTCCAAACTATTATCTACACCCAGAAAGCCAGAGGGAGTGCAGACCAGTGCGGGAATTCTGCCTGAGACACGGCTGTGCTGTGCAAATACCAGGGCACAATCTGCTCCCGGAAAACTGAGGAGTACATGCCATTGGAAGGTAAGAGTATTACAGAGTGCAGTTCTGGGAAGACAAGTCAAGATAAAGCATTCATGCCTTCTCCCACCATGAAAAGAGAGTTACTTGAGCCTTGGGAGTCATAAATATAAGAGGAACAAAAGTGCTCAAGCACAAGAGCAGCAGGACTGGTGGAGCTGTAGCTGTTTGGAAGAAAAAACTGAACTAAAGCCCACATCCAAGTCAGAAGGTGTAAAGTGCAGTCCTGCTGTGCTAAATACCTCACCTTGTGCCAGTAGGCCTACTTCAAAATATGACAGATATTTGAAGTAGTGTTTAATAAAAGATCAATTAACTTGCTCACAATTAGACCTCTCTTTGGGTCTTAGTTCAATTCCACTGCACACAAATTTATACAAACTGCCTTTACAGCATCCCCTTGGAAAAACAGGAAATAATGAATTTCTTCAAGGGGGGAATATTTTCTAAAGGTAAGTCAGTTAGCAGTGATGACTCCAGAGAGGCATCCTCTCCTGCACTACTTGCCATGGCTGGAACCAGTGTGCTGCCCCAAGTTCCTGTGCAGATACATGCCTTCAGAGCCAGGCTGATTGCAGGTGTCTTTCCAGACTTGCACTTCTCAGATGCTCTGGGACAGAATATAGAAAACATTCACTGGAATCAGTGACTGACCCAAAATACTGAAACTCATGGGGTACATTTTCAAAACTCCTGGCAAGGATCATTTTTTCTACCGAACTGCAGCAGCACCCACACTGAAAACAGGTCAAACTGTAGCCTTCCTGCCTTTCCACCAAGCAAGAAATAGGATGTTGAATTATGCCAGGCTTTCCCACAAGACAAAAGTAACAGAAGAAATGTTGCCCAAATAATGATCAGAGGCCGGATTCAGTGGTGCAACTTGTTCATCTATGGATATTAGAAGTGGTTACAAAACTAAAGTGTTGAGAATCAGTCAAGAAACACTAAACACTAAGCTACTGCCTCTAATTTCAAGTCCTGAGCTTCAATATGGTGGTTGTACAGGTCATGGGGTACTGGTCACAACAACAATGGTCATTATTTTCTTTTCCCTCTCCCTAGTCCTTTTTCTTGAGAGAGGTTTTTCTATGTTTCATGTTCCTTTAAATATTACCTAGCACCTTTTTCCTCTGTACTCTGAAAAGATATTACAGCAACGTAACAGCATTTTCAGATGCACAAAACCTGAAGTTAAACACCAGGGTTGACATATTTACTTAAATCAAAGATGTCTTAGAGATGAACAAAGAGAACTGGTAAATGTTACACAAGCTAAAACAAATGAGGAATTTCATATTAAATACATCAGAAGATTACATTTTTCAGCAGTTACATAGAGGTTTACAAACTGTTATAGATGAGAATGATCCAATGATTGATTCCTCCATATGAAAATTTGAGCCTTGGGGCCAAGTTACAAATCTTCCAAAAAATTACAGCCTGCATATCTGTTAGTGATTAAGAGCTGAAATTTTACATTCAATGAAAAAAACCATGCTTTTCATGGGTTTTTAGTGATATTCAGATTGCCTATATAATGCCCTCAAAGAACTGCTAAGAACTCATCTGCCTTCTAAAAATTTTTGTATGTGAGCCAGTAGGGCACATGCAAGCCCCAAACTACGTATACATTACAGGGCTTCAGGAAAAACACTGGCTATTGTGAGCAGAAGTGAGACTTGGCTACAGCATGACTGGGGGTAGGAGGTAGGGAGGGAGTGAACGTCAGAGCTGAACACCCCTTGTGGATATGGGAAACAGGACACCAAAGGAAGGAAGAAAGGAAAATCGCGCTGGAAAGCCACTCTCATAAGAGATCTATAAATTCTTCAATCTAAACATGTTGGGTTTTACAAGCATACTGTCTTTTTTATGTGAAGTTGCAAAACACACAACAAGAAGGAAGATGTGTCTCAGGGGAAGAACGCAGAGCTGGGCAGCCTACACAAGACAGTGTGGGCTAAGAGCAAGGCCTGAACCAGTCAACAAGCAAACATGGCAGGATAGAAGATGAAACAAAGGAAAACTAGGAGTGTTCAGGTGTCATGGATCTCTATGTCCTAGGGGACATGCTACCTGTAATTTAGCTGCTTCCCAGATCTTCTATCAAAGCCTAATCTGGTTGACCACTGTTCCATTCTACAGCAGGGAAAGCCTTATGCTCTGAACTCAGAGCCAAATCCAGGCATTGCAATGTCCCCATCATATTTTGTGACCCTACCAGAAGATATTCTGTGCCTCTTGGGGAGGACTTTGCCTATAGCAGACTCAAGGCTTCATCAGTAAAGGATATAGACAAGTCATATTCTCCAGGTTTTATTTGGAAATCATGGGAGCAAGGCTGCTTTTCGGTTCTGGGAGCCAGGAACCCAGACTTAGGTTACTCAGAATCAGTTGGGATTTATGGCCTCTAACTGTTTTACCACTTTTTCAACTCCTACTGCTGAAAAAACTTTCTCATCTTTTCCTCTTACTTCTTAAGATGAAATAGGAGGAGTAGGTGACTTGGTCTTTGTTGCCAGTCCAGCATGCCTCCCTGTGATCTGTTGCTGGCTGCTCTTTTCTCTTCACCTGTGCAATATCACCAGCAGAGACCACCTCTGTGAGCACGTTGCACGCTAAAGATATAACTGCAATAAATATAAAATGACACACCAACATGTTCTTCCAATCATTGTATCAGGAACTGTGAGGAAAAATCTGTAGGAGGAAAGCTGCAATAGAAATGCAGGGCCATTTAGGTGAAAAGTGTGGAAGGGTAGAGGCAATGAGCCACAAAGTTTGTAAGGTGAAAGGATAACTTGTATGCTTTCCTGGAACTTATTTCTGGGGAATCTACGGATCTCTAGAGTTCTGTGTCACGTATTAGTAAATATCCCAGTCATTACATCTTTTTTTCTAGTCCACACAAAGGCTATTATCTAACATTTAATATAGTAGCTCAGAGGTGGGGAAACTGATGATAAGTTTTGATAATTAATATTTGTTGTTAATATGGCACCAGAATGCAGAACACCTGCCTCCATATTTAATTTGCTACTAGGGGTGGATGGATTAATTTTTTTTGAACAATACTAAAATAATACAAAATTTGTGACATGACCTACAGCAAAGTTAGACCTGCTGTTCAATATTGTTATAGGTGGATAATGAGATGATTGGCTCTCCCAATTAAAAGATAACTATTGTGTGAATATTAATAAAAGCTTTAGTGATGTATAGTTATGTTATTGTAGTTTAGATGTCCTCTGCTGTTCCCACAGTTCCCTTTCCCCCCTGTATTGTGACCATCAGACAGCCAGGGTTGTCTAGGGCAGGTACAAAGAAGGCATGCACATGTGCCCCTCGTATGGGGCAGTTAGGAATGGATAAGCTTGTTGCTTAGGGGGTGGGGCATGGCGACACCTGACCTCCAATCAGGTTACAAGAAAGCAGTCTCCACTGCAGGGCAAAGAAGAGCTGACTGAAAGACTTTGGGAGGGGCCAGGGCTGGCTGATGCAACCCCCAGGGGTATAAACGACTGAGCATCCATCTTGAAGATGAACTGGTTATGTGGTGTACATGAGGGTAGTTCCCAGCACTACAACTTTTTCCTTGTATAGTCCTTTGTATTTTTGTTAAGGTTTAATAAACCTTTTTGTGATAAATAGGGTCAGGAGACCAGCTCCTTTAAAAGGCCTTTATTAAAGACAGCTCTGGGTGGGGAACCTGAAGGGTCATACACACTGCCACGAGGACTGCAGCTTTGTCTCTCAGCAGAGCTGGGACTTCCCTCCTTAAAAGAGTCCTTAAGAAAGCATTATTGGCTCATAGCCCAGGGGTATCCTTCAAGCTGGGTCCTATGGTATCCTAGTTATGGTGACAGGACAGAATCCGGCTCTGGTCAAGATTGGGTGACTTAGTCTGGTTTTGGTGGGTTAAAGTCAAAGTTTGGTTTGTTGTTTTGAGAGGGTTCATACAATTGTCACAGCCTCTCATTTGAATTCAGTCCAGGTGCAAGGCCTCCTGGGAGCAGGGGGGCAGGGGAAGTGGTTCCTGATGGGAATGGATACAAATCCGGGGTGAGATGGAAAGGGGTACAAATGCAGAGTATGACGGGGAGAGATACAAATACAGGGTAAAATGGTAACATTTAACAACGGCAACTAAAAGCAAGTCCTAGAACTCTTAACATTCAATGTTTAACAACAGACCAACACTTCAAATTAAGACTTTATCAACTTCACTAACGTCAACTACCAATTACTACTCTGAAAAAGAGCTGTCATCTCCAGGATTTCGTTCCTCACAGTTTTTAAATTTTCAAAGTGAGCAGTTGTCTCTCACAATAGTGTGCCCTCCTACCCACCTGTGTGCAATAAAAAACTATTAGGCTTTGTAACTACATAACTCGATGTTCTTTTGCTTCCAGCAAACCTTTACTCCATGCACTCTCTAGACTGGATAGTGGATATGAGGATGAAGCACTACTGCCCATCAGCAGGGAGCCTGGTCCCTGACCTGTAACGTCAGCAGGGTCTGATTACCTGACGTGAAGACCTCAGAGTACACACCAGCTGATGGACTGCAGATCTAAGCGTGCCAACACATGACAGAGCTCAGCTTTGCTCTGCTCTCATATCGTTGGTGTAGGTGAGCTTACAAAGATAAACTGCTCTGCAGTACAACTGCTGCTGCCAACAGGTGAGCTGTGTATAAAAGGCAACAACTAACTAGATGGGTGGGAAAGGTAAGGCAGCATGAACTCATAGTGTCCCACATTACAGAGTCCTTACACCAGCAGGAAGCAACAAGACACCCTGGGACTTCTGCCTGGCTCAGGTCAGAAACCAAATTTCTTCCCTCCTTCCCTGCTCTGTGCTTTTTTTAGTCAATTTTATTATAGCTTTATTTCTTTAATCCAAGCAGTATGCAGCTGAAATATATGGCATACTCTGGCACTGCTCTCAGAGCAGGTGGACTCAAACACCATCTGTATTCACACCAAACTATAAACTGCTTGTGCCTATCATCAGGATGAGGGGGAAAATAGTCATGCAAAAGACTGATTGACTGAAGTTTACCTGTTTAATGCTCATAGAACAAGCCTGTTGTGCTATTTTGCATCATAAAACTTACGAAGAAGTAAATCCATTCATGCAATAATGAGCCATTATGGCTCATTAGAGGCTCAGCTTGCAAAGTCCAAAGTGTACAAACAGGCATATATAGGACAAATCTGAACTAAGCATTGTACCCTGCCCTCTGCCTGAACCAACCCCTTACACGTATCTGGTAAATGATTTATAAACCTAAAGACAGCAAACTATAAAACTGCATCACTCTCTTCACTTTGCAAACCAAACCCTTTCTGAATAATTTGCCATGGCTCGGAAAATGTTTCAAATTTTGGTGTCTGCTCTGCTGTTTACTGGTAAGTGCTTGGCATCCTATCTCATGTCATTCTCTTCATGCTTGTTAAATAGTCAGCTGGCAAAAAATCCTGTGTTACCACCAGAACAGCACCAATGGAAGAGAATTAACTGGAAATCACTGCAGCAGGGACATACAGGAGAGTGGGTCCTGCAAGAGAGAGTACTGCAAGATTGCATGGAACATTCTGTGAAATATAGTTTGATTCTGCTCCTCGTGACTACTTTTGAGCTTTTTACTGCTCATGTATAAGTAAGAAGGATGCATTTCTGACTGAAAGGCATTCTTACAGGATGATTTCCTGAACTGTTAAAATTGTAAAAAGAGCTTGATGCTGTTCCTACAAAATCTTCTTTAAATATTATTCTTATCTCAACATTTATTGTTTGTAGGAAACAATCTCACATGTGTTTATAAGGACCCAAAATAATCTATTTCACAAGAGATTTCTGGAATACCTGGCTTGAATTTCTTAAGGAGACTGATTGTTTTAAAGCACTTGGGCTATCTGGATGCTGATCCTTCACAGCACTGTGTAACCAGAGCATCTACAATCAAGACTCAACCTGTAACACTTGGATCGGAGGGAAAATGGATGGGGTAGGGCTACCACATGCTCTTCCCAAAGCAGCACACGCTGGTACAGTCAACAATCAGTGATGCACGTGCTGCAGGATTAATTTGTTTCTCACAAAATTAGAACAAACCAGGCAGGCAGTAAGTGACAGCTGACTTCCCAAGTGATTGCCTGCATCTTGACAAGATGGTCTATCCACATGCATGCATTAAAAGCATTTCTTAGATTTGAGTGCTCCAATACACATGCAGTAAACACATGATGTGAGTAGCTAAGGCAGAATGAGGGAGACAATGATTAATTGTGGATTACTGAAAAATGTTTTGTAAATTGGGACCACAGTAAGGTATAATCTCTCTCATGGTTTTAATTCACTTCCATGCCATATGAACCTGAGTTTTGGCTGCAGTGAGGCTCTGTAGGGAAATAAGGAGATGGAAAGGGACTTTGTCTCTTCGGCAAGTTTGAGCTCACCTATAAACCTTTTCCCCTTATTTGTCCTTCCTGATCTGCAGTTGAACTGGTACAATTCCTGAGTACTTGCCTATCTTCTTGAACTTCACCTCCTTTCCATTGAAGGCCATTTATAGCACAAACAGTGTCACCAAGGCCAAGCTGGGAGTGCAGCAGCTTGCAGCCCCTCCTTTTGGAAGACTTTACTTTCATCTCTTTTATGTCTCTTGTCTTGTTTACCCTCTTTTTCAGGTTTCTATTCTTCAAAATACATGCAGAACTACTTATTACTATTTTTAATGAGCTGTTAAAATTTAATTGATCACAGTCAGTTCAGTTTTTCATTAATTGTAGGTCCTTTCAGCAACAGTGAAGGTGGTAGTGAAGTAAAATAGAGACTGTAAGACTGTTGTGAGAATCTTATTTTTCTTCATGCCCTCAATTCAGCTGCTATAAATCACTCCTCATACTAAACCATCGTCACAGCACTTGGAATAGGCTCTCTGGACCTTTTGCTTTAGCTTCTGGAGAGTAGCTGCAAGGGATGAGGTAGGAGTGTGATGTCTTGGCACTGAGATAACTGCTGAAGTCTCTCAGTTGTCTGATGGGGGTTTTTTGCCACAAATGGATGTAGAAAGGAAATCTCAACAGGACCCACTGAGTGGACCAATGGACTGCTGCTTTTTCTAATACTTTGCTGCAGTGGAAGTAGCTCCTTCCCTAGGATTATCTAGGATTTTTGCCAAATTGCCTTGCTATTTACCCATGCTGGAAACTTTCCTGACCCCTGGCATCATCACACATATTGAATATGTTTAATAGCTAAATCTGCATTAAGTGTCTGTAACTTCTCTCTGCCTTTGCTGATGAGGGAATGAGGCTGATGCTATAGCTCTAAGGATTGTTAATGACATCTCTTGAACCAGAGAGCTCTTTGTGTTCTTGAAATTAGGAATTGTCAAAGAATAAAATCTATTTTACTTGAAGCTTGAAAAAGAAACAGATAAGGCCAAAATTTCAAAGACTGGATGATATAGAAAGAGTTGAAGCACTTAATCAGTGACTTTAACTCTTGCTGTCAACAGATATTAGCAAATCTGACTAATTTAATTCTATTCTAAGGCTTGTTACCATCCAAACACTCCAGGATACAAAGCCTATGTACATGTGGGAGGATGGATTGTAGGAGAATAGAGATAGATAGTGCTGAAGGCAATCTCATCCCTGAGGAGTTGCAGCTGTACTAATTACTAAAGAGTAGAAACAGGCCTGCCCTTAATAGGTCACAGCTATGTCCAGTAAGGATGGGTGTTATAAAAAAGCGGGTTAGGATTTTGTTGGCTCTGCTGTGCAGAGTAGTAAGGGAAAGGCAGTTGTGTAAGGGACAGGAAGGAGTCAACTGGCTGTGCAAGAAGGGAGAGTAAAGGAGTCAGTGTTGTGAGGAGCTGCCCATGGGAACTCAAAGAGAGAAGGTCTGAAAGTTTTGTAGTAAGATGATAAACTGATAGTGACAGTCAGATTGGTTCCAAGCACTGAGGCCAACAATTGATGGCCCATATGGGGGTGAGTCCTGAGATGTACACACAAACATTTTAAAAAATAATTTGAAAAGCAATGTGCAGGTGTAAGACATTAATACAATTATACTTTTCAACTGAAAAAAAGGTGATATCTGGGCCAGAGTTGGCCTGCAGAATCCACAAGTCTGTCTTTGCTGAAATCCAGCCACTTTATGCAGTGTACTGACAGATGTCTAGATTTCCATGGAATGCCCAATAATCTAGACAAATATTTGAGTGAGGAGAGAAGCAGCTGCTGCATCATTCTTTTCATCTGTTGCACTGTGGTATTCTGAGTCCTCAGATGGAGTTCTGTGGTCTGACTTTGTGAACTTAGATTTAGAAAGTCAGATAGCTGAAACATGGTGAGGAGGTGGTCTGTTCTAGCTCATTCTAGTCTTAGGAAACACAGGTGAGCTGCAGACTTGATTTACTTTTCAAAGTCCCTAACACGTCAGCACCTGCCACCTCAGCAAGGTTGAAGTTTAGCTCTGTCCAAGTTTAGCCTCTGTCCAAGCTCTGTCCTAAAGAGCTGATAAGACTGGCAGCCTTACCTCCATGACCTGAGATTTTGACCAGTCACCACAGCCAATAATAAGAAGAGTTATTAGACCTAAAGGAAAGGAGCCAGAGCAATTGCCAAATTTTGACATTTAAATTACATTGATATTAACTTAAGCAATATGTTTTCGAGTTGTCAGAAACTTGCAAGTCTTCAGAAACTAGGAAGAAACAGTAGTGTGCACAGAGAGTGTTTGAAGTGCTGCTAAATAATTGTCAGGTTTTTTATAAATATCACAACAAATCAGAGATAAAGCACTTTTCCCTGTGGTAGATGCACACCAGGGGTAAATTTTGGTCCAAAGCCTAGAGATTGCTCCTTACCACCTATAAAATAGTGATGATCTGGAGAAAACAAACAGGCTTTGGGGTAGAGAGTGGAAGAAGAAGTGTATCCTGTACTAAGGCAAGCTTGAAGATTTGTCTTATCATTTAACTCTGCCATTAGATGTGCAAATTGTGGCCTGCCTGTTCTTCCCAGACTACTAAGTATACAATGGCTCTTGCTACTTAACTTCGACAAAAGAAAATTTATATCAATTAAAAAGGTCCCTTAGCAGACAAATCTGTCAAAACTTAATCCCATACTCACCTTTTTGATTGTGTGATGAAGTGGATCACTGCACATTCAGCTGACAGAAAAAGATGTCTTCCTGGGAAGATTTTGTGGCTGCACCCAGCTGAGTATGTTGCTGTCTAGAAATCTATCCTTGTAAAGAGAAATATGCTTCCATTCAAGTCTAGGTTGCAGAGATTTTAAAGCACAGTAATTTAAAATGTATTCAGGTTGATTTTCTATTTTGAGTGCGGTTTGCTGTGATATTTTTTATTATTACTTTCACATTCCAAGATACTTGATATGCCTTTTCATAATCAGGCTTTTGTCATTGGTTTGGTTTTTCTTTTTTATATACTCAATGCTGGATTAAGTGCACATTTGGTTTTTTGACAAAGATGGCAAGGTTGTATCACCATCTCTCCTCAATTTTAGTCTCAGATCATAGTAATCCAAAATTAGATGCTCAGAAGGCATAGTAGCAATAATGACTACTAACAGTTTTCCCTCTGGACAGTGTCTTTAGGTGCACAGGATATACAAAGCTATCTGCTGAATGCAATAATTACATGAGCTAAGCATCTGCTTGTTAAAAACAGCCAGTTTTTTTGTATAATTTGCTTTTCATGTGAGAACACTGAGTGAATCTTCAGGAGATGATGAAAGGAAACACTCTAACTGGTAACAGCTGACCTAACCTCAGCAATAGTTCACCCACTACACATGTTCCTCCTATTTTCCCACTGGGACATTTATATCTAAAAGTACTTTTCAAATCACGTATTTATCTTAGAGAGGAAAACAGTATTGAATAATAATAAGAAAACACAAATAAAAAAATACATGTCTGGCTGCTCTTCACGGTGAGTTAACTGTTTCAGTACAACTCAAAGTTCTTTATTTTTTGCAGCTCAACTTTATGCACTATGAGCCATTCACCCACTTGCTCCTAACTCCCTCTAGTCTCACATCAGATGCTCTGAAATTCCAATCTCCTGGTTTGTATGCTAATCTTCAACAAGATGCAGTCCTTCAGGAATACTGTGTTTATAAAGCAAATCCTTCCACAAGATTTTATTAAGCTATTCAAAAGGAGGAGGAAAATTAACCCAAGCAAATTGAGTTCATTTGATGAAAACTCTACATTGTATTCAGAGGGGCTACTCAGATGGAGACAGCTGGTGTGATGAACCCAGGTCTACATTAGAGCTAAGTGAAGACCTTGCTTTCTCTGAGCTCTGCCAGAGCACAAGCAAATGTGCAGCCACACTGAAAGACCAACAGGGCTGTTTCCGGTTATGCTAGAAATTATCTCACTGGAGTTTTTCCAGAGGTAAATGAAGTTTGCCATGTTCAGAGACTTGCTGTGATCTTTACAGCAAGACAAAGAGAGAATGAGATAAGCCTAAAGGATTAGGTCATATATAAAGGCTCTTACCTGATTTTCTCTTGGTACTTCTGCCTTTTTGGAGTGCCCCAGCAGCTGGGGACAAGTTCTGCAGAGACAGCTCCCAGGAAATGAAATAGCAGCTAGAAAAGAATAAGAACTGGGTGTCAGCATTGACAAGAGAAGCCAAGAGCAGTGCTGGCATACCTACCTCTCCTCAGAGCAGGCAAGTGCACTTCAATCTAAGTGAATACTTAGCCTAGTTAGGGGTGACATTTCTCGTTGGATACAGAAGCAGCCAGAGGAGGCTATCTATTAAAAATTGACATATAATACCCTGAAGATGCAGCTCTCTGCACCACAGTAGCTAAGATAATGCCTCACTGTCCCACCAGTGGAATGTCAAGATCATTTTTGAAGATGCTGGCAGCAAGAAAAAAACCTACAAGAAGCAGAGCTGCTTAATGTCCTTTTTTTTTTTTTTCAGCTTATTTCAAATTTGGAGGGCCAGAGCACATATTGGTGATAAAATGTAATGTTTAATGGCCCTTACTAACTATATGTACATTTAAAGAAAATGGAAGCCTTTTAACGAGTCAATTTCTGATCCCAGTTCAGTTATTTCAGTCCAGAAATGTAATCATGAGCTTACAAAATATTTAATACAAAAAAACCCACCCCAAATTCCCTGAAGAGAAATTAACAGCTCAGAGATTTTTCTATTGGAAAATAGTAAATTGCCAGAGGAATGTTGAAATTTGGTACAAGCTTAGTTTTCTCTTGTGCAGCTCTAGAATACAAGAATAGCAGCTTAATAGACATAGGTGTGAAATATCTTCTTTCCCAGCCTTCCACCAAATGTCTGAATTTACTTTTTTTCATGGAGTTGGTAACATTTTTGAAGATGGTATTCCTTGAAAACTCCCTACCCTAAAACTTCTACCTCCACTTTATGATTATAGTAACTTGGAATATGAAGAAACTGAAGTAGCAAGGAACTACTGGGACTGTGATTGCTTGCTAAGTAACTTTTCTAAAGTACTAATTGATGTCTATATTAAGAGCAAAGATTACAACTATCCTCACTTTTTTTTTGTTCATTACTGTATAACCAAACTCTTTCTCATCTTTTTTTTAAACATTTTTGGCACTGAAAAGAAACAAAGTGAAAGGGAGCAGCAAACACTCTAGCTCACATATCTTCTACCTATATGAATTCAGCAAACTTTTTCTTCTATTTAAAAATCTAAAAAGCAACAATATTGTGGATGATCAGGAAAGCCAGCAATAATTACAAGTGAGCTGAATTCAACTGAAATTGCATATGAAAGCAAACATTTGATACTCCCAGTTAGATTTTCCCCCTAGAAATTCAGGAATCAGGGCATAGGAGAGCTGTGAGTGAGGTTATAGATTGCCCTGCTGAGCTCCTACTCTAAGACATATTAGAAAACGGTTGAAGTTCTTGGCCCATGTGTTCCAAGTATGTGCAGGTCACTCACAAGTGTCCATTTAAACTCACTTGACTAAATTGGAGTACAGCTGTTTACAGACACTGGCCTCAGCTCAGTTGATGGATCTGAGCTCCATCTTAATCAGTGGTTCATTAAAAATTGTGTGATTTGGACTGACATGCTATTTTGGACTCTTAGCCCCAAATTAATTTATGTCTCAAAATTAATTTATGTCTCAAATACTCGAGACTAAAAAGAAAAGGTTTTTTTTCTGTACCAGGACCTTTCATGTGAAGCTAAAGAGGAATTCTGACCTTTGTCTTGTGAAGAACATTTTTTTCAAGATCTGTAAGGACTCCTTCTGCATCTATGGTGACCTCAGAAGCTATCTGAAGCAATGCAATAACAAGATTAGAAGTGCAATATCTTCTGTTCGGAAAGTAATTTCCAAGCATGCAGTTTCTATGTTGATACTAATGAGAGTAAATATCACATATAAACCAGGAGGTTCAGAAACCATAGATACATTCATAGGTAGGGTTTGTGTTATTTTAAAAAACTTTAAGCTTTCAGCACACCTGAGACTAATGCAATTATAGTCTAAGAGGATTTTTGTAACAAAATTTTGCATTAAAAATAAATTAGTTCCTTAATTAAGTTGTAACTTTATTTACTTCAGATTTAACAGCAAAATAATGATTTAGAACATTTGTTTTATTAACTTCAGGCCTAAAAAGAAATCTTCTTTCTGGGAATCTAAGGTAGGACCACCTCCGATTTTTATTAAATAAACTACAGATTCCAAACCATGTTCTATGGATATAAGCATATTATTGAAGTGCACATTCTAACATATTTTTATGATATTAAAAATATTTGTCAGCTTCTGTTTCGAGTGTCCTTGGAGCACCCTTTCTGACAGAAGAATCAGCGAATCAATTCATGCGGCTCAAACGACACGTACCATATTCTCCAAGCTACTGGGACTCAGGCAGCAGCCAGAGCATGTGGGCATACACTGTGGCTGAACAGGTATCTTCCTTCCTCATGCAGCTCCTACTGAGAAAAAGAAAGCATGGGTCTGGAATTAATGTGTAACATACATCCTTTGGGTCATGGGAGGAAATTTTTCTGATTTATCAACATGGGCAAGGCTGCTCAGTAGTCACAGAGAATATTTATTTAGTATTAAAGCTCAGAATATTCCTTTCTGTACTGATCTACTTCAGATTAGTGAATCATGGGCAGCTCTGAGGGAAACAGCCCAATACTACATGGACTTGGACCCTTATGCCTTCGATCCTTCGACAGCTGAGTTCGATGGGGTTTCTCAACAGCACATTTCATAGACTCGGAGCCTGTGTGTACCTAAGTAAGTAAAACTGGCCCCTAAAAAACTGCTGACAATTGATTTATAGTGTCATAACCTGACACAGTGAAAAACCCAATTGTATCTTGAAAAATTAAAGAAGATTTGTTTCTGCTGTCCAAGTTTAATGGTTATTTAAATGCAGTCATTTTATTGTGGCAGAGTCTTTTTTAAGTATGTTTTGGAAAAGCTCATTAAGGGCTTAAAGAATATATATACTTTTAAAAGTCCACAGAAACTAAACTGCTTCCTATAGAGTTGATTTAAAAAGCAGACAGAAAGCAATTCCTGAGGAGAAAAATAAAAGATAAAAAATGCCATCTATTTCAGTAACAAAACTATATTCAGTGTGGAATAAAATCTCAGCAGAACAAAACAGAGAATGAGACATAGCAGTTGGTAAAAGCAATATTTATAGATTGGAACAGGAGTACATGAAACGAAGTGTTGCAAACTGTCTCAGAAAAATTGTTAAGGATCGGACACATTTTTGGAACAAAATTTTTTTCAAATTTAGGGAACAAGTACTAATGATTCAGTTGGACAAGCACAATACCCACATTATTCCTGTGGAGCACTTTTCCTGAGAAGATACTGCAGTCCTTAAAAATGGTAGAACTAAAGGAGCAGGTAGAAGTAAAATTCTACAGTTTCAGTACTTAAAATAATTACTAAGACAGCAGTCTGTCAGTCTGACTGAAACCACGAATAGGAAAATGGGTAAACTTCTAATATACTTTGAATTGAATATGCTTTGAATCTTACTGACTTAAAAGTACCTTTCTTTTTGAAAACATGTTTCATTTTGAAATGCTGCTTTTGAAAAGACCTTTTTTTTTTATAAGATAGGAATTTGACTTGGAGACTCTCAGAGTAAGCTTTCCAGGACCGTTCCACCTGAAAGGTGACACCAGTTTCACTTACTCTGAGCAGAAACAAAGTAGGAGAGAATAGATAAAAGCTATAGTTTACTTTCCCTCCTGCTGAGGCTTCAGCTGGAGCCCTTGGGCAACTGGAAGGAAGCACCAGGTTATTCATTCACAATTTCTAATACTGATATGGGTGGATAGCAGCAGTCACTTCTGCCTTATGACAAATTTACCTGAAGACACTTTATTCAGTTTTCTGAAAAAAACCCACTGTCTTTCCCATCAGAAAAATTCCTGACAGAGAAAAGCCCTTTGTCTAATTACTGGTTGTGCATCCGGTTGCCTGATGGCTGTGATTGCAGCAGCTGCCAGGCAGACTCCAGGATGAGTTATGCCTCCAGAAAGATAATCCTAATGATTGTTGTATGACAGGATTAAAGCCACTTACATAAACACATTTGCAGGCACTCCCACTGAAATATGGTTATGCTTTCAAAGCAAGGCTAGTTAACTCACAGACTGAAATAAACTTTCCAGTGCTAATGTGACAGGAATTGACATCTAGAGTTTTTGAGAAGCCATATAGTAGCAAAGAAGCATCAAGCTAGAAGTTACAAAGACCATTATGGAAAAGTAGAAGAATTCTTTCCAACCTTATTTTTCTTGATTAGTGATAGTTCTGAAATGGAAAGCCTATAAAACCTATGCAGGAATCTGGTTCAGGGGCTGTACTTCCAGAAGAAAACATTTGCAAAAGCTAGCAAATCTGAATACTACAGCTGTTGGTAGGATCTTTAATTAATTCTGTGATTTTTTTTTCTAAAAGTAATTTATTCCATCTTTTCTAGCAACAAAATCAGATCCTACATGGAGCATCTACAGCAGTCTGGGACTCACCTCCAGCAACAAGCTATTACATCCTACACATCCTGTATCTGGCCATGTTAGGATATGGCATGTTATGTATTTGCCATTATGTATTTGATAAGATGACTTTATCTCCTCCCACTTGGGTCTAAACCCAAAATTAACACACTAATTCTCTGTATAAATACTGCATATTTTATATTCATAAGTAGAACTGAGATGTAGGTCATGGTAAATTGAATACGTTGAAGAAAACAACCATGAACTTTTAGCAGGTTGGATTTAAAAATGTCTAGTGTTCAGGTAGAACATTCTTTTGACTAGACAATTGTTTGAAGACACACATTCCTGCTTCTGTGACTTAAAATGACGTTTATATTTCTCAGTATTTTCCTTAAACATTAAATGTTTTTGAGAGGCAAATAAGAAATTAAAATTGGTTACTTTGGATGGAAAAGAGAAGTAGAGCACATTTGCTTCAGGTATACCTCTGTAGTTCAAGTGCATTTCCATTTTTTCAAGTACTAGTAGTAGGTGTTGTAGTACACATTCATTCCTGTCAATGCTTCTCTTTCCTCATTTAATCTTCTGTACTTGGTCTTGAATGCCAAAATGAACTGAACTCACAGCTATTACTGTGAGTTGTTTTTTCTTACTCCACAGAAATGGGAAATGGTAGAAACATTCATGGCTCCTTTTCTATAAAGAAAATGGTGGTGACAAATGTTCTTTTGTTCTTGAGCTTGGAAGTTTCCTGGTTCCTATTAATTAATGTACCTTATTTCAGAACATCTTTGAAGAGAGGATGAGGCTTCCATGTTTCTATTATATGTTATTAATATAATGCTAACAATTAAAAGCTTTTTCAAACTTAGTCAAAATTTCTGCATGAATAAAGATGACCTGTTGAGGAAAACAAAATGTATGGTAACCTAATGGCAGGGTAGGTGAAGGAAGGAAATTTTTCCTTGCTTTTTATCCCCAAAGAGGAGTTTCTTCATGTTGTGCTTTCAGGATTCTTTGTGAATATGGACTGTACACTAACTGGAACAAATTTGAAGATAATGTTGGATCTTCTAGAAAGAAATCCACATTCTGGATTTTTGGCAATCTCTACCATGCTTCTAGGTATGAAACTATCCTTAGGTCATTATTAATTTCCCTGCGTAGGACCATGACCCTGAAATTGCCGTTATTCGTTAGCTGAAGCTGAAAATTCATTAAACACTTGAAAGAGATAAATGAGGTGCAAGTTCAGTATTTGCCATGTAGAATTTCACATCTTTAGTCACACTACTTAATTATGAAAGGTTCATTCAAAGATAAGGGCTGACAAGTGATATATAGACTGAAGACCTCACTGGTTAAACACAGTCATGGCCTGTCCCTGCTGCCTGCCTTCTCTGCACTGGTCAATCTTGGATAAGCTAGGGGTCCAGACCCTAAAAATTCCAGTGTTTTCCTCAGTAGCAGCACAGACATGATAGAGTTACTGAAACTCTTCAATTTATAGCAAAGTGCAGGACCGTAAGGATAAGCATTGCCTTTTATTTTAAGTGGATATGCATTAAAACTCCAAGGATCCACCTGCTCCAGCTGAGCATCTTGCTGGTCCCAGAAAAGTTGCAACTCTGCAGGCATTGATGCTCATGCCACTTGTGAACCTGTTCCTGAAGTATTGCTCTTTTCTGCCCATCTCTCTAATTGATGTAGTTTCTGTCAAGGCAAAGGCTGTGATCTCTCTGTGCATTAACTGCAGTTTTCATGCCTGCATGTCAAGTTAAACCAAAATGGAGGTAGTTCAGGACCTGGTTTGCAGATGGACAGTAGACATCCCTGGAGTGGGGATGACAAAGTCCATTAGTGAGGTGGAAGGCAAAGTGAAGTGCTATCAGCTACTATCTGCTATCAGCTAGTGAAGTAACTGCCCAACCCTCATGAGCCATTTTAGGGTTGTCAGAGCCATAAAATTAGGATAACCACTGTCTATTGCCACGAGGACAGTCTTGCACAAGGCTGGCTTTGCAACCAAAACATCAGACAATGCCAGGGGATGCAATTTGACAGATCTGTTGTACTTAGACATGACTAATTCCTTTAAAGGAGTTGTTCTGAAAGCCAGAGACTCAATACTCAATCTGCAAATCCATAGCTTCAAGCTAATGTCAGTAATTCACATAATTAGTCTTGCTGAATTAAATGGGAAGAATTGTGCATGCATGAGTAGCGGTAGAGGATGAGGTGCTTATTTTGTGTTATCAAATACATGCCGCTCATGACAATGAGCAAATGGCTTTCACAGCATTTGAATATTAAACACCTTCATCTGCATTTATTAACAACTGGGGAAAATATTTACCCTGTGAATTTGCTATCCCTGTTTATCTTCACATATTATTTCAGTGCTTTAACACAGGTAAAGCTGAACCCTTTTCTGCTGACTTTTCCAATGCATCTTTATGTTTCCACATACAAATTTTATCTCCTTGCTTTTTCTACAGCACAGCTTTTTCTACACGTGCAATACCTTAGCAATGACAAAAACAAAGAACAGTGTTAAACTAAAGAGAACTTCAAGTACATCTGTGCTGATCATGGGAGTGGAATCACAGGTCTCAGGGCATTTTGCTTCTGGTGAAATGGAGAGCAGTATATATTACTATTTTTTGAATACTGCAAGTTTTTTGAGGGAAAAAACCCTAAGCCACACAAATACCAGAGCTCCCTGAGGCTAGAGAGAACAGAGTTTCTCTGAGAGAGAGGGAACAGGCAGAGAGGAAGAGGAGTCACAGGAAGCTAGAATCCGGTTTGTCTCTGTATAGATGTTAACTGGATGGATGCAGAACATCTACCAGGCAGCCTGATTTTCCAACTCTTTCTGACTCATGTGAACACGGTGACTAAAATAACAGAACGACAGAAATCAGGATTTCCAGTTATGTCATGGTTGATATCTATCTCCAGCAGCGTCTTTTTGCCAGGCAAGGCCCTTACAGGATATCCCTCCCATGGGAGTGGCAAGTCAGTCATGCTGCAAATCCTTCCTCAGAGCACCTGCCTATTTCCCCAGCTTCTTGTATCCCTATCTTTCCTAATCTTAGAAGAATCAAACTGCCTTTGAATATTTTCTACTCTGTCAAGTTGAATTGAAAACAGCCCACAAGTTAAAAAATTACTGTGGCTAGACATAAGGGATAAACATGTAGTTATGGAGACAGCATGGTTGTAGGAGCCTTGCTTTGTTAGGGAAACAGAGGAAGGATTCACTGTAGTCAGACATGACAGGAGAAGAAAGAAAACCTGTCATTTCTATAATAATTGAAGAAAAAGATTAATACTCCATAGCTTTCTTTTAATGAGAAAAGCAAGTCATTCTGAACACAGTGAATAGAAAAAGCTGTAGAATCCAAGTAACCTATATATAACCTACATTACAAATGTTGAGTGTGAGATAAGTACTAAGATACAGTTGTCTACAAACTCAGCAGGTGAGTATATAGAGGTAATGAGAAAAAAACACTTATTTTATGACCTGAAATGGTTTCTTCAAACAGAACAGTGACAACTGGTATTCAGTGAAAATTCTGTCCACTATTTCATCACTGCTGTAGTTCATGTGATTGAACCTGGTCCCAGATAATTTTAATGCATAAACCTTTTCAGCTTGCATCACACTAATACTGTGCCTTGCTTTACATTTGATCTTCTGTTGTCTTAATTTAAACCAGAACAGCTGAGACAAAATACTCATCTAATTTACACCTACTGCTGGCTGCCAGCAAGAGTGAGCTGTGTTCAAGGCAATTTATGTTGGCTGATTAAGTACATAAACCACCCACCTGAGGCAGGAGCATTGCCACAACCTCTTCATGTAGAGTGTGAAATAAATTGTTAGTGTTTTGTACCATCCATAGGAGAACATGAGCTCAGTAGTAAAAATATAAACATAGAAAGTTATCCAAACCCCAAAAAGTTCAGCCAGGAAATAAGCAGTCTTTGTATGTGACTATTATGTTAAGTAAACAAACATCAATAATTACTATTCTGCCTCAAAGACTGTTGAAGAGCTATGAATTTCAAACAATATTACATCAAACCTGCATAGCCTACTTTCCACCAGCTGCTAAAAAGAGGAGCAATTCCTTCTATGAGAGATGAGTGGTATCAAGCTGAATATCTGTAAAGGTGATCAATGTAAGGCAACACAGCAAACAGCTGTTCCCTTTGAGCCTGAGCCCAAGCCACATCCCACTGCAGCACTAGGCAGGCTGAGAGCGGCAGCTGACTGCCTTAGAGATAGAACAGGTACTCATTGAGACTCGTAATGCAAATTTAACAACCACCTCCCAAGGGGGGCAAGCTTTCCCTATGCCAATGTCAATCCAGACAGGGATAGGGAGGGAAGAAGAGACAGACAGATGAATTTCAGCCCTCTAGGGTCAACTACTAAAAGCTTCTTTCTCTATGAAGCATTACAGGATAGTCAGTTTGGAGAGACACTTCCTATTCACCTCCTTATTCCTGGTCATAGCAGCCACTGCTAAGGTGATTTCATGCCAGTCACTGACTCTGTGGCAGAACTGAATAAGTATGTGAAATCCTATCTGAATAATTCAACTATGTCCTGCTTGTGATTGAAAGCTGCTGTGCAGCAGGGAGCTCACTCAAGGAAGGCTTATAAAACATCATTAAAACTGCTGTCAATCCTATTATCATAAATCCAAGGCTGGACTGTGCAAGGTGCAATGAGAAAGCAGTTATTGTGACTTATGTATCTTGTGTATCTTCAAAATGAAGGTAGGACTATCTAAGGGCAAGAAAACAACCACAGAAATAAAGTGACTAAAAAGAAAACCATAGATGATGGTGGTGGCTGCTTAGCACTGAAAAACAACTGATTTGGTAGTTATTTAGAAGAAATATTATAAAAAGATATTATTTGTAACTTCAAACTGGCTTTAGTTGAACACAGTGCTGAGAACTATAAAGTGCTACTTCCTCTTGGTGTCTCTGTTGAAATATTTATGGTACTACCCTTGCTGTGGAGTTCAGGCAGGAGGCTCACTGCCAAAAGATCTACCACAACCTTCCTGATGGCCTGGGACCTCTACAGCCCCACCTTAAACTGTGGGCAGGATGCAGTCCAAATTTTCCAATGGTACCTCATAAAGCAACTACATTATAGCAAAGCTACATGTGCTGACTTTTGGTTTTTAATTTAGAGAACTTGCAATAATGAGGAAGAGCCTATTTAAAACATTTAAATGGTGAACTTAAGAGGAACAAAAATTTAAAAACCCCCATGCTTTTACTCATAAATAATTTGAAACAACTACCTTTTGCTAAGTGTACAAACAATTCAATATTATACTTTGTGGATAACAGAAATAATTTTTCTACAAATAAGAAAATAACCTCCCTTTTCATTATTCAGGATTACACGGACTCATCCTTTCTCATCCTCTCTGCCCCAAGCTAAAATCTATTTTCATTCTCTTAATAATTGCCAGAGGATTACATCTAGCCCAAGTACAATTACAGGTACTGTTTATAGCAACCAAAGATTACTCTGTGGCTCACTAAAATGTCCAGGCTACCTTGATCTGTCAAGTCAACTGTATCAAGAACAGCATATGCAGCAGCAATTACAAATAAGCGAATTACAAAAAAGTCCCTTCTCTTGAAATTATAGTTTTTGTAATTCAGGCATGTTAGTCTGAAACCAGAAAAGGAAGCTGAAGGATTTTGAGAGAATTGCTCATCAGATGGATCCGTCTTTCCCACAGAGAAACTTTGAAGTTATGTTATTAATGGGAGCAGTGACAAGTGAAGACAGGATCCTGTTTGACAGTCTTCCTTTTCAGTTCTTAACTAACATGTAAAATTGCATGCTGGAAATGGAGGGGCAGTTACCAATGCGTGCTGAAAATTTACTCACACCCTCCTAAAATCAGTTTCTGAAAGAAGTATTAATGAGTTAATGAGATTAACGCAGAAGAAGACTGCATCACCTACATTGTAGCCAATTGATTAGAAGAAATGAGTCAGGAGAATCAGGAGCAGATAACTGTATCTGTCTCAAGACAGCCTAGGCAAGCCAAGTTTTCTCTAAATCTTTTTCAAATTGAACTAATGTGCCCTGAAATCTGCTAGCTTGAGACTGCTGTTAATATCCAGATGTCCAGAATGGGAACTCTCAGAGAAATATTTTGAAATTGTCAGTTCTGGTTCTGAACAGGGATTGAAAGTAGCTCATCTGTGTCAATAAATTGACTAGCAAAGATTGGATCTGTCCTTTGCATTTGACCCTGGTACAAGTGATATGTCTTCTGGTACAAGTTTTGCAGCATCAGGACTCAATCAATTGAGAGTTGATTTTACCAGCCCCTAAAATTGGACATCCTGAAACGTGTGTGTTTCAGGCTCACAGCACTGAAGAGGACAGAAGTGAATTCATTACCTTTCTAATACAAGATCACTTGATGTGCAACAGCCCTACCAATCATTATGTCCAATGCAAATAATGGATTGTGTTTCTGTCTCATTATCTTGTGACAGGATTGTTATTAACTTGTGACTAAACAACAGTTTTGTAGAAAGTCTCCTCAAGGACAGGCTATATACATGTGTGTGTATATATATATATATATATATATGCCTTATTCATGTTCATATTTTCCCACTGCCTAGGTTGTAAGTTAAATTGAATGGACCAATAAGAGATTGCTAAACTGTGGGCTTTAGAGATCTCCAAGCTTGCATTAATGCAAGTAAATATATACCACAGATTTTTTTTCAAACCCAGAAAAGTTGGCTGTTAAGATGGCATCACAATTCACAGTGAGAACATGAATTTCCAAAAAAGGTTGGAAAGTGTCATCGAATTACAAGGCGATAATGAGGCCTGAGGCTTTTCCAGCCTGTATGGTTGTCCTGCTAATTTGGTAAGACAGTGCCTCCAGAAATAATTAATGATAGCATTTGTACAGGTACTTAATCAACAGAAACATTGGAGAGTGATGAATCCATGCAAAGATTGCACAGGTAGAATAGAACAATCCCTACAACAGACAGATATAATAATATGCTAGCAGTGTCTCCTTCGAGAGTGAAACTCAGTTTTTCATTTTCATCTCTTACCTGGGCTCAATGTCACTGAAGAAGGCTTGAGTAATTTGAAGAAAATAAGAGTTGTGATTTTTTTCATTTGGGTTTATGTATTTATTTGAATTTTACAGCTTTTATACATTTTTTTTAATATAACATTTCTTAGAAACTACAAAATCATATTTAATCTTGAATGCCAAGCTGCAATTTTTACAGCAGATCCTGTTGTGTTGTCTTTGCTTTTAGGAGGAATGAGCACAGGTCCTACTGGGCACTCACCTTATTGACCAGCAGAAGAACAATTAAAATTTTCAGCCCACAAATATACATGCATGGATATACATGTCACTTGAACTCCAGCTGAAAGTTGAATGAAGAGAGGTACTTGTATTTTTACTTACTTATGCATAGATAACCATCTGAATTACCTGAATTACCTTCCATGTTCTAGTAGAGATGCCTTTTAGCACTAACCCTCAACCTTGTGGCCTTAGCACACTTACAGAGAAAATACTTTCTTCAAGCACATTCAAGGGAGATCAGGTCAGTCAAAAGGACATGAAATTAATTTAAATCTGCAAAATGGCTTATTGAAACAGACTTATTGAAACTACAGCTACTACCAGTGATTCTATAGGCTACAGCTTCTGGACAGAGTTTCATTTTGTCCCAAAAAGCTCCAGATTGTTTGAATTAAATTCACTGACTTTTTCTTCCTCTCCATAGTACTATCATAATGGTGAGAGAAAGAGATTCTTCCAGAAAGAGCCTCAGATTTTTAGAACTACATGGGATGACTCAAGAATTTCTTCTTGCGAGATGGCATCAATCCTGGAAGTCATTCAACACATCACTGAATAAAGCCTATGTCTCGATATTAACACCTTCTGTAAAGCCCAAAACACCTCTCAAATCAGCCAATAATCAGCCTAAATCAATTGATTACCATCATGCCTAGTGACAAGAGTTAGTAATGAACTGCATGTATTTTTCTGATTTAGTGGTTTGGACAAGTGTTTTAGTCAATTTTTGAGCTGGTATCCGCTAGAAACTTTGGCAGATAAACACATTTCACATTCAGAGGTTAATGTTGATATGTCTGGGAAAAGAACAGAGAAAAATGAAGGTGTAACTCCTTGGTAAGTGTAGAAACAGTTAAATAACATAGTTAAACCCCATATATGGGTCATATTTTGCAACAGAAATACTCCGTGAGCTTCTCCTCCAAAAGGGAGATCAAGTCTTTGTTTAGTGGAAACAAATCATCCTGAATACATTGGAAAGAAATTTTGCTTGGGAGAGTAAAAACTGAATTGAAAAATAAGTTTGCTTCCTTCCAGGAGCAGAGCATCCATGGGAGTGAGTGAGTTTGGCTGGGAAGAGTTCATGTCTGGCAGATGCAGCCTGGAGCTGGGGCACAAAGAAGTACAGAACAGGTGAGGAGGGGAAGTGTCTGCATGAGGCAGCTGAAAATAGTGAAGTGGAAGCACAAAGTGATCTTTTAGATTTAGTTTCAATAGAATTTGAATAGAATTTTAATTTCAAATTTCCTTGCATTTCCTTGCAAGGACTCTTACGAATATTTGTGCCAATGTTTCCGTTTTTGGATGCTGCAGATGAACTCTTTCATGCATTGGTTTGTGGGGCAAGTGATTGTGAGATAACAGCCAAGTATCCAGGCAGCTCATGCAAAAAGGTGCAGTGAGCAGGAGGGCAGCAAGGAGAAAAGATGAAATGTCCCATGTGCAGGTGGAGGGGAATGGGGGTCACATAAAACACTGTGATTCTGATCCTGTTGTCTGGGAGTTGGAAACTCATGTGGCCTCAAGATACAGAAAGTAGGAAAAATTAATGAACTAAAAGGATTGAAAAATATTTCTCTTTCAAAAAATAAAATGTCTGGATTTTGGACTACTACCTTTTTCATCCCCGTGCCTTTAAAACCTTCACACTTTAAAGATCTTGTACACAGAGCATTCTTTCCCAGGAAATAACTTATAAGTTTTGTATGTTGTTCCTCTAAAAGACATCTTTTCTTCTTCCTCTTGAGACTTGTTTTTTTTTTTGCTTAAGGCTATCATGGGGAAGACCAAGTGATTTAGTCACCCAGCAGAGTATTTATCATTACGCAAGCCATGATAACAGTGTGTCACTGTGCTGCTTCCTTTTTTAGGTAGAGTCACTGTAAGGAGGCAAGCCTGCTGAAAAGACACCACACAGGAGACTCCAGCTTTTATGCAAAAAGGGCTCAGGTCATGCTCTGGGATTACACACATGGCCATGGCTGTTACTGTAAAGATCTCCCTTCCTGGCAGGAGGAAGAAATCATAGAATCACAGGATATCCTGAGCTGGAAGGCATCCACAAGGATAATCAAGTCCAGCTTCTGGCCCTGCACAAAATAACTCCAAAAATGGGAAGTGGCATCATCCCAAGCTGTACTCGATGGTGGAACCATCATGTACATGGGGAAAGGGTGTGAGGTTTTGCTTATTTGCAGGCCTAACATGAAGCAGAAAAAGGCAACACAACAGTTTGGACAGAGAAGACTGGGGTAGGGTCAAATTGGGGGTTGTGTTTTTTAAACAAGGAGCAGGGTGTTTGTCACCTGGTGTATGTCACCACTGGCCTGGACAGGAGAGGATGGAGCCAGACGGTGCTGTGGAGAGGCAGTTCAGACACAGCTGGGAGTCCCCACAAAGTCAGAGGAAGTGGGGACCATCCATTCTTCATTTGACCTTGCAGAATTTGTGCAGAGTCCAAAGAAACCTGTCTTACCAAGGCTTGTAGGTGCCATTAAGGAGGAGACAGCTGTGACTGGGGCATCACTCCTTTTTTCTCCTGGCTTCCCTGCTGTCCCCCAGGGCTCCCAGCACAAGTCAGTCAACCCAAAGGGCTCCAAACACAAGTCAGGAAAACTCCCTGAAAGCATCTGAAGCACAGAATTTGGATTCTAGAGTTGAAGAAGTTGGCTGGAGTTGGGTGGAAGAGGGATCATACACAGCACATAAGTCTGTTTACAACAGGCTATTGCTCATTAGTAAAAGTTTTAAACAAATATTATGTTTAAAGGCCATTTTATAACTCTTGCTATTCTCCCCTTTGGAAATCTTTGACAACCCCCATTTCTTAGCTCTCAGGAAGCAACTCCACCTCAAAAATCTCACTTCTTGAAAGAATGGTTGCAGCAAAGAGCGAACTCCCTATTTCTTCTTACACCTCCCACACAGAAGTGTCAGGAAGGTACTGCCAAAACATTTTCTACGATGACTGGCAACTTGCTTGCATGCCAAGAGAAAGGAACTTGTGAGAACATGCAAAAGTGTAATCCTGCAATTCCCTGCCTTGAAAAAGTTTTCAAAAAATGGTAATTACTTTTAATTGAATTTGAAGATGAGAGCACTATAGTTTTTATTTTAATCTAAAGCAACTCACCCGTGTCTGTGTCTTCTAACTAAAACAGGAACAAGAGACAGAATGTAGCATGCACAGGTAAAATTTAATTAGCTAATCCCTGCTCATTATTCTGGACTGTCACTTGTAATCCCCATATCCTATTTAAGAAATTATAATTTCTTCTGTAGTTCAAGTTTATTATGTACAGTCCAATCATAATTTTGTCAAAAAACCTGTCTGAGGTGAAGAAAGAATCCTGCACAGTGCTATTTGTTCATCAATAGACTAGTCAGGCTTACTAGCCTTTTTTAAAGCACTTATAAAAGACACCATAGATCAGTATCAGCATTCTGCAAGAGCCATTTTAACTATTTCCTCCAGGTGATAAGCAGATTTCTCATAGACAAAAGAGCAGCTGACATTCCAACCTTCAGATTGTTTTTTTATAAAAGCAAAATATTTTCTGTTTCTGACCATAACTGTGGCCTTAAATTATGTGCAGAGATAGGAAAGGTCTGTGCTTCACAAGTGATGGCAAAGTCAGTGAGTCTTATGTCAACATCTTTTGTCCAAATCTAATTTGATAATGATGAAAAGGTGTCACTTAGTGATCTCTCTATTGGAAATTAATTTATGGTAAGACACTTAATGAACAGGTGCTTAAAATAGCAATACTTTTTTTATACCTGTGCCAGCTTCAGCTGCACTTTTTCTGTAGCTAAATAGAATATCACTGATATTAGTTTGGACAAATAAATCAGCCCGTACTGTTTTGAAGAGATCAAAGGAAAACAAAACCCCACCAATTTCAAAGGACCTCTTCATCCCACCCCTTATTGGTGCTGTTACAACGGAAACTTCTGACACATAATTCCCTCAATAAACCACATTTCCATCCCAGAGAAACAGCAATTGTTCTTCACACCTCCTCACACAAAGATGGTTTCAAGGGCCATCAGAAAAATATACAGAGAACTAACCTAAAACTATTAACTTTCCAGACTGTAATCATTGTATTCTGTTTCTTCTGAAAAGTCACTTCACTTTTGAACTCCCATCCAGCCCTTACATTCTTTTCCCAGCTCAGAGGATTTTTGCAGCAAGAGACACAAGTTCACCACAGTTTGGAGGGGGCATTTCCCTGAACCATAACATACCAGGGATATGACTTCGATAATATGTGTTTAGACAGACCTTTATAATACAGTTTCAGGTGAAGAAAGTAAAGCAATACTGTTCTTGATGCAGTTCTTGATGCAATACTATTCTTAAGCTTTGGAGAAGTTAAGGAGATGCTGAGACACAGCTGAATACCTGTAGAGCATGAGACAAAAGCAGAAAAGAGGCAACAGAGATCAATCAGCACTTGGCTTTGGTTTGCAGTCCCTCCAGCCTTGCCTGATTCCTCTGCAGTGGACACACTTGAAGCATATACAAAGAGAATTAACAATGAGTAACATTCTTCATCTGTGCAAACACCACTTCAAGAGTTAGAGAAAGCAGTGGAATTGAGAGAAGCTTGAAACTGAGGTATAATGAAGTTACTGGCGCTGTATTGATAACTTTAAAAATCAAAAAAAGGAGGAAAAAAAAGCTCATTGTAAGTCACTGGAACAAACATGGTTTTCACAACCCTGTTCTCATTTCTGCTCAAAGACATTCTTTTATTAAAATGACTAGTAATTAATTAAAGGAAGAGCTCCAGGATACTAGCTAGTGCTTGCTCTCTCTCAAATAATGGGGAAGAAAAAATACAGAGCATCCTTCTACACACAGCCAGCAGCACTCATCTTAACTAGCCCTTGTTTCTGGTCCCTTACATTGAAGTCTATTGGAGAGAAACCCCCCATAGAAGGCAGGCCTGATGGAAACCCAGGAAACTCACAGGATATAGCAGATGTTCAGGTATATGAACAATAGGCAAATTATTGGCTCTCACAGTGGTCACTCTCCTTATTTTTTGTCTTCTGCACAGGATTAATTTTTAAAATGGTTTATTTTCAAGTCTGACATATGTCTAACTGCAGCCAGCAAATTCCTATTCACGAGCTTACATGTGTTTAGTATTTCTGTGCTTCTTTACATATATCATCCTGTGTAGACAGAGAAAAAAGTATTCCAAGTAGATTGCCTCTCTGAAGGGCTGCTTTAAGATATTTCATTTTATTGTACAGATCTATATACTGTTAACCATCATAGTAGCAGACTGCCATGACTAGAAATTTCTCCCTATTTTTTCCTAGCTTGCCAATTAACTGGGACCACACTACAGAGGGAAAAATGTCATTGCTGTTTGCTCATTCATGACCTAAGTAAACATCAGGAGGAAATCAGTCCCACCCAAACCCCACTGTCAAGTGTGTTTGCACAGGTGTCACCAATTAGGGCAGAATTTGTCCTGTAGAAAATGTCCAACCCTACATGCTGCAGAAAACTGACAAGTTGGTTTGGGATCTCACAGTGATGTTTGTAGAGCTGTCTGCACATAGCCTTAAGGTCTGGGGAATGAGGCATTTCTTTCCTTTGTGAACTGAACATTTCTGGTGTGTGTACTCTGTCTAACTGGGATGGAGTTGATTTCCTTCATAGCAGTGCATACAGTGCTGACATTTGAATTTGTGACAATATCTCTATTTCAAGTTCTCATTTCACCCTTAGCCCCTACTCCAACCCCTTTTCCAGAAGCTGCACATCATGGAGCTGTATCACCTGCCCATCCTGCCTTAGTGAGGGCTTCTCTTCTTCCCAGTATTTCAGAGGAGGTGGATGAGCACATCAACTCATTTGTGGCACCCTTTGTAAACAGTGAGGAAGAATGTGTGGCCATATAGAATGTTGTGCTGTGCTAACAGACTGGCGTGAATCCTGTTCTCAGAAGCCAATCCCTCTGTCGAGAGAAAAGGCAAAACAAAGGAACTCGGCAAACGTGCATCAAGGATTCTCTGGATGACAAAAACTCAAAATAAGTGACACTACTTCACATATGCTGTGTGCAATCACAAGGACAGTTACCTCACCATGAGGAGAGGAACCCACTGTCTGTAACTGCTTCAGTTGAAGAGGGATTTCAGCTGTGGAGAGTGTTCCTTGGGGTTTTGCAGAGAGACTGGAACCTCGCAACCATGAGCAGCCATGAGCACCTCAGATGCCATAAGTGATGACTTTAAATAGCATTTTCGGTGTTTTTCTTGTTTCTAGTGCTTATCAAAGAACAAAAAGGTGACCATGAAGACCTACAGGGTCACTTGATTTACAGAGAAGAGGAAGCCAAAGGATGTATAAATCTAGGAGAAAAAGTTTTTAAAGACAAGATGAGACTGTAAAATAAAAGGGTCATATGAAAGATGCCAATACTTAACATTTCAGTGAAGGAGCTGTGGCTTTAAGAGTTGGAGGGCAGCATGGAGAGTATTGCTAATATTTAAAAACTAGCTCATAAAATGAAAATTATGATGATGATAATAATAAAAAAACATATTGAAAGAAGAGACTTTTCAAGTAAAGGCAGTCTAACCAGCAACTGTCCAATCTGTTTGAGTCGTATATCATGGTACGCCATCTAATGTCACTTACATAAATGCTTATATTTGTTACCTCTTTATTTTTAACAGCTGTGCCATTTCCACATTGAACTGCAACTTACAAATAAGACCACAGACTGCAGCCGGAAAAAGCTGTAGAAAAGCTTTTAAAAACAGATATTTGAGCAGAACACTTATCATATTAACTATTTCTGGTAAATTCTAAATTATCTTAATTTTTAATATTTTATGAATAATTGCACTAGAATTAGAAAGTAAAGGTATCTTCAGTTGCATAAATCCAATTTTCCACTATTCCACTGCTGGCTATGCAATTTCTAACTTTTGCTTCAGATAAAGCACTTCCCTTTAGTCAGCAGACAAAAATGAAATCTTACAAGTTTCCATATAAAACCCAAAATCTGTTTTAATTTTAAAATTAGGAGAACAATATCTTGCATTTTTTTTCAACTGTGTGAATAGTATCTAAGACTCAGAGTTCAAGAGAAAAAACCTGAACAGATGCATCTAAGAATTCAACCTAGTATTCTCTCAATTTTGTATCAGCATCATAAAAGGTTTTCATTCCTCACAGTGCACAACTGCAGAACATTAAGGTCATAAACTTGATTTTCACAAAGTACTTGTGTTTTCATGCCCTGAAGCCACAAGTGGCCATCATTACTTTCAATTTTACACTTATCAGCAGGAGTCATCCCCAATGCACTTTTCAGGACACTCCTGCCACATTTTGGCATGAATACCACAACCCAATTTTATCAGCTTCCAAATTTGGAAGCCTTCTCATCTTCATTCTGTGTG
Source organism: Molothrus ater (assembly GCF_012460135.2). Taxonomy (NCBI): domain Eukaryota; kingdom Metazoa; phylum Chordata; class Aves; order Passeriformes; family Icteridae; genus Molothrus; species Molothrus ater. The sequence continues at coordinate 97,184,060 of NC_050479.2, read as the reverse complement.
GCTCATTTCCTGTGGCTATCCTTTTTTAAAATCAGCCTAACAAAGCTTTACCAAGGCCAGGCAAATGGCATAAAAATGCAATTTAAGGAACAATACTGCCTTGACCTGCAAAGAAGAGGGAGTGCAATGGATCTTAATGGCCCTTTTCTATGTAAGATTCTGAGAGCTGTGGAGGTATAATACAAACACTGAACTGTCCTGAATTAAATGAAGTCAAGATAACTCAAGGACAAAAATTTGTTTGCAGCCAATATAGATATTTGAATTCCTCTCAGCAGTACTTTAAAAATCTCATTATGAATGGAAATGGGTATTTCTTGTGGTGCTACAGCAAACCTTGAATTTCTTCATTGTTTCATGATGTGTGTTCTGAATACAGACGGGCTCTCCCAGAGATAAAACTCAGAACAGTGTAGCATAAATGATATCCATAAATAATTATTTCCTTAGCTTATCCACTAAAAATATCACTCCTGCTTGAAATACATAAATCTGGATAGAACTCCAAACCAGGAACATTACACGTAAAGCTTTAGTGAGTTCTGCAGCATTACAAGAAAGCTGCCGCTACTTCAAATTCAGTGTTAGAGCTTGGTACTTAATTTTTTTGAGGAGGAGGGTAAACTAGAATATATCTTCTTCTTTCATCCCTTATCATGGCTACAAATATCCCACTTAGAGGCAAAGTTATGCTTTGAAATAAATTGCTGGGCTTCAGGTTATGAATCTTAAAAAAAAAAAAAGAAAACCCACAGAAGTACCTGTAAATAATTGAAGGTACAGTTTTGCATTACAAAATGACCTTGTGTCACATTTTATAAACAGCAGAATTATCTTAAAACAAAAAAGGTGACTATTATTCTGTCTACCATGCATGCATTCAGAACTTGGTATTATGGATGTGCTCCAGGAGGAATGTCTTCTATTTTCTTTGGCTGTATTACTTAAGGGAGGGCTGTTAGCCAGCTGAGCAAAACAGCTGTGACTTGGGAGCCCAGTGGAAGAGAATGGGCCCCGTAGAAGATTGGCTTTTGCATATCAGCTTAAACTAAGCTCCTAAAAGGGACAGAATATTCTGTGACAATCACTGGAAATTGAGTGACATTATTAATACAAATGTTCTGCCAAGATAATGGACAGACCTGCTTATCTGTCCGTAGTAATTAAAAAGCTCTAATAAAATAATATTGAAATAAATTTCAATGCTTTTTATGATGGAATTCCTCACAGGAAAGTCTTTTATACAGCTTCAACTTTAAGTTGCTACTAATTTTTGAAAGTTAATGCGATGATAACTTTCAATAATATGGCTAGTGCACATTTCTATGCTGCATTAATTGTACATTTACAGCTCCAAAGAAGACATGCACAAAGAGGAAAAATACAGGACATATCATCTGCAGTTGTAGACAAATGAAAACAGTGGCTATCAGCCCCGCAGCATTTTCATTAAATATAACTATTCTTATCCAGCATTTGTATGCATTAAATAATCATCATGCTTCCCTAGCTCTCCTCCTTCCCTGGAGAGGTCCATGGATCTAACTGGCACTCTTGTAGGACTTACCACTTCTACAGAATACTAAACAGAGAACTAAATAATTTCTTTCCCCTGGCATCCTAATTAGGACAGTATGAAGTTCTATGCTCTTAAGTCCTAAAGTCAGTGAAGAAACTGAACAAAGTCTGCTACATTCACATCAACAATTACTTACTCTTTTTTGTCCCCACATAACTTTTTCACTCCATGTCAGTTAGTGCAAAATCCTGCCATAACCAAATTTGTGCAAAGATCTCCATAATCAGAGTGGAATATTTTTTGTTGCTAACACATAGCTGTTTAGATACCCATTCTTCTTTTTCTAGGACACTCCTGTTGCAAGAAAGCCTTGAATCTTTAATTTTCATGGCTGTTTCATGAGTGGAGCCATGGCAGGGAACAGAAAAGGCATTAGGATACTTAGGGAGGGGGAAGAAAATATAATCTCAATGCCAGCAAGAACAAACTGCTGATACAACTGATTTTAAATCTTCTTCCTAGGTGGGAGACTAACAGAAAACAGCTGAGATTTTCACTTTGAAGAATGCTATTGAACTGGAAAGAATATTATGACACTAGAAAAATAATGCAGATTGTACTTTGCTGATATGGAAATATGCAATAATAGCAATTAAATTAATGTGTGTCCCTACTGAAACAGCTGATTTTTTTCCTTGCTTGCAAAATATTATCTATCCAAAGATACCAGTTACAGAGAAAAAGGGACATTTTAAAGAAGATGATACTTGACCAGGGACCATTTACAGGATAGTCTGATGCCCCAGTTCCTACTGTGAATCTATGCACACAGAGTTTGCCATCATCAGGTTTTATTTAGAAATTAATGCCAAAACAATTCTCTTCTCTGTGAATCAAATCTGTTCTTTGAATTAAGCTGAGAAAAAAATGAATACTAAATGAAGAACTCAAATGTTTCTATGAAATTTATTTATGACCTTCTAGGGAGCTCCCCTCACAGAAGACACCAGAATAGTTCAAAATGTTGAGAGCAAAACTATGAAATTTTATCCATGTATATGAATTGTATCCATGTATTTTTGACACAGTCCTTTAATATCCCAGTTTTGGAACTGTGACACCAGAAAAACTCCTCAATTCCTAAACAGGTTTTTCAAATCAAAATAACGTTGGATTGATATGTAAGCTGTGGTATGGTTAGAGATCAGGAAAGGGCAGCTAAAGTTTGCTAACAAACAAGAATTTTTACATCCTCAAATGTTTGTAAGCTGGGGAGAGTTTTTAATTCATATGAGCCTAAGGCTGCACAGCTTTTCAGTTTGATAGGGGAACTAGGAGGAATAAGGATTATCATGTACACACAGCACAAAATAGTCTGCATGCAGGTACCTGGGCCAATCACTAGCAATACATAGCATACAGTGTAAGGCCCCTCTCCACCACACTTCAATTCTGCTGATTTTCCAGGCTACATCTGATATTTTGTCTGTCTCTCTTTCAAGTGAAAATTCCATTATGGGCTGATAATTATCAATAGCACTACTGCTGGAGTATTTCACACACACACACAAAAAGGGAGGTTTTAAAAACAACTCAAATCAGCAATTTATAACAATTTAAAAATTGAGATGTTTCTGACCTGTCCTAATTGTGACAAACTGAAAATACAAGAAATATTATCTGGGAAACAGAAGATGGGAAGATTCATCTGCATATGCAAATAGTAGATTATGGTTTGGGGTATTTTGCTTTTATAGACCTCAGATGGACCATCTGGGTCAAAAAATCCAGAAGTTCCCAGGCATGCCTGTGAAAGCACTATCCATCTAATAAGGTTCAGTACATAGATTGGAGGCCCATTCACAACAGCAAACAGAAAGCTCTTTGTCCCATCATCAAACCCTTCACAGTTAAATGGGAAAGAACTCAGAAATCAGATAAAATACTAGACCTCCCGCTTCAACACTGGGTAGAAGATACAACTCAGTTCTTAACTGAGGTCACTTTTATTGTGGCTGCATTTTTTTGCCTGGTTAAGCAGTTGTGTAGTGCTTCATTTCCAGCTGGATTTGAGCCACGACAATTGTGCAGAGAGGTCTACAGTGCATTATAAGAGAAATAGATTCTTAAGTTTCTACTGCCATTCACCTTCCATAATTCAAATTGCTGCCTGAAGTGCACCTTTTCAAAATCTAATTGGGGTAAGGATTTAATCGTAACCTACCATACCAAATTTATGTTGCTTCTCCCAACAATCCATCTCCATGCAGTCTCACTGTAGTTCCTCCTCAAGGTAATTAAGTACTATATATACATAAGACGAGAATCTACAGTGAAAAAATTGCTTATTTTGTATGGTTTTTCGTATTTCAGAGTAGCCTTGCACTCTTTAAACACTGTAAGGAAGAACATTGTCAGTAGGTAAAATGGACCCCATTTACCATGGGGTCCATTTTACCTGCTGACAGTGTTCTTCCTTACATCCTCTGCATTAGAAGACTAATCACAATAGTTGCAATGTATGCACTGCCTTGTATTTTGTCCTTTTTTTTGGCAGATGACAGTGAACAAGAGCTGAGACATCTTCAAAAGCTCCTTCTATTAAGGAAAATGAAAAATCTCATTTTTTTTCACACAGAGTGTATTTTTGATAAATAAGAAACAAATGTAACATAAATTGAATATGGATAAGCTGGAAACATTCCCTGATATGATCAAACCCACTATATTTAAAAGGCAGTGATGAGGGCATTATCAGATTTGATTTTGAGATGGCGGATCAACTTCCATCTGCGTACCTCAGGAAGTTCATTAGCTGTACCACAGGGTTATGCACACAAGTCCCTGTTCTTATACTTGAAAGGGCATGGAAATACTTACATTAATGTGTATGTACTGAGACTTGAACATATCTGAACAGTTCTGGATGCATGGTTCTTACCCTCTTTGAAAGCCATCATGGTGCACTTCCTAGTTGCTGCCTGACTTCAGCGCCCTGGTTTGCGCTTGGTTTTTCATGTGGATTCCTACTCATGCACTTTGGGAGCCTTGGAGGGTAAGATTTGAACAGAATCATCCAGCAGTGGCTTCAAGGGCAAGCAGAACCTCTAGGCACCAATGGAACAAGGTTTACTCCTAGTCCAATAAAGGACTGACAAATGGCACACAAGGATTAAAAAGGCAAAACCAAGACGAAAATAAAAGTGAGTCTAGCAGAAATACATGGATTATTTTCAGACTATTAAAGTTTATAAAATAAAGTATTTGTGTCCTGAGTGCTCTGCATTTGGAACCCAGGAGAAATATACTTAAAAATAAGGGACAATGACACCAAGCAAAATTGCTCCTTTGGGCTCACATTGTACAAAATAGTCCTACTGCTCCAATTGCATTTGAAAGATTCAGGACTTCCCTTTCCTCCAGAATCTCTGGGACAGGCATTTTGGTTAAGGAAACACCATGTCATCATTGCCGATTTTAGCTGAAATGCATTTTGCTTGCAAGCCCCATCAGAAAGTGAAAGGAGGTAGGTTCTCAGAGAATAGGTTTGTTATGGAAAACTAAAATAAAGGAATTTTGTAAGGACAGGAAAGATGAAGACAATTCATGAAGAGTACTCCAAGCATAGCTGCACATGACTTACCTTCTTGAGATTAATGAATTTTGTCGTACATGCCAATAATTACTTCCATTCACATGGAACAGGTCCAGCTGCTTTCAGCATCCACAAATGAGAAGCAGAAGGAAGCAGAAAACAACCATATTTTTCTATGTCCAACAGTTAAAATCAATGGATAGCAAATAAATTATGCTAAGCACAATTAAACACAGAATTAACAGTAACATAACACAGCAAGACAGCCGAGATGAATGAGAAATGGCTTTTATTGCATCATATTGAGAAACTGAATGATACGTTGCCAAGATATGTGTTTACAGAAATATGAACCTGAGGTCAAATATCTGGTTGGCTTCTATTGGAACATGTATTCATCTACGCCTTGCTTGTGGATGTTTCTAATCCCTTCTCCTACTTTTATGTGTGAGGAAAACTCCTACTCTTGTGGTAGCTACTATTTTAGCATTACAAGGGGCAGGAATGCTGTTCAAATCCATGCTCATGGAGGTGACATTTGGTTATTAGTGAGTGGATTAGACATGCCCCACACCAGATGAGAGATGGCACAGCAGCTGCCATCTCTCATTTAAAGCAGTCGGCTTTAAATCTCTGAGATCTTCAGAACGCTGCTGACAGCAAAACAAGGCAAACTCAGCTAGGCTGTGCCTGCACAGTACTTCATGGACAGATGGAAGCCTGGTCCACATGGGCTCCGGTACAAATAACTGTGTTCCAAAAACCATGTCCCGATTACAGCAGATGATGGGCTGGGCTGATATATCCAAGGCTTGAATCCTCAATGAGTCTTGAAAGCTAGGGCTTATGATGGCAGCAATACAGGCGCTCAGCTTTGGTTAGCTTTGGTGCAAGTACAGCAAACACACACGAGACTAAGAGGTAACATTTAGACTTTCTCAGTTACATCTACGTTAGGGTTCTAAAGTCCAGGTACATGAATTTGTTCATCTGTTGCTATAACAACTCTCGGTTTTCTATTCAGCAACAGCCTTGGCCCTGACTTAAGTCCTGTTATTTCCTTTATTGCATTCTATGCTGTCTTTCAAAGATATTTCCAATGACCATGGTAAAACAGCAAACTAAAACAGCAAAATCACCTTTCATTAGACAATTATAGCTCAGCCATGAAAGAGAACCATAGCTGTCGCTATAGGACACCAAATAACACAAGCGCACACCGCTCTTCTCAAGGTGAAGAAAAAAAGGGAAGTTTATTTTCTGACTCCAACATTTATAGTTTTCCAAAAGTGACAGTGGATTGGAGGGTGAGAGTGCCATCTCTCCAATGATACTGAACAAACCAACAGTCCATCAACTTTCTCCTCTTCCATAAAGGAATGCAACACAATGAGTTATTTACAGAAAGTGTGTGAGAAAGTTCACTACAAGAATGTCAACAATCAGAAGGCTTGGAAAATCTTAAAAAATCAGGGCGACACATAGCATACCCCATCACCCTTGGAAAAAATTGGCCCAGGTTTACGTTGTGGAGATAATTGCCCAAAAATACTACAGAGCTGGGTTACTGCTGTAGTGTGCCTCCAATTCTAGGAGTTGAGGAGTGCTCCTGGGAGCTACAACAAGTAGACATTGAGTTCATGCACTTAACATGCCAGAAAGATATGGATAATCTCTAAAATCAATGTGTTTAAAAGCTAGGGGTGTGATAATTCTGCTTTGTCTTCTTAAGTTGCAGCCATTCCTGCTCAATGCAAGAAAAAAACAACCAGCTTTCAGCACAAAGTCCTCAGATATTATCCTCTGAGTTAGGAGGAGATGGGGAATCTGGAACCATTTACAGCCATACCAGGATCACTGCTGGCAGTCTGTGGGATGTTCCTTTGAGACATGCAGAGGAACCTCCTTCCAGCTTTCCTGCTTCACTGAATCTCCATCAAGGGGCTGCTGTTCCCACAGCAGATAGAAGGACTCTTCAGGCTCTGTCTTCCAGCAGCATTTTACCTCCCGTGTCAGAGACACAGAAGTGGGCTCTTTCTATCAAAACAAAGCTATGCCACAGGCTTTCCATCATCTTTGAATGATGGGCCAAGTACAACAATTGATTTATAACTCCTGATATGAAAAGACAGGCAGAAAATTCCCATAGTAGACAAGTGAATAAAACAGCAGCTTTGAAGGAGAGGAGACAGGCAGGGCCACAATGAAATTGTTTCCCTAAGAATGCGCGTATAACACTTGCCTATAGATTTCACTGGAAAATCTGGTTCAAAATAAGGAAGCCTAAATCTATTTGGTTTCTCCCTGATCTCTTTTTTCCTAAAGAGTACCTGACAGGTGGAGACTAAGCCAAGAGAACAGAGTCCCTGCATTAATTGTTAATGGAGACAAATGCCAGGTGCAGATGTCAACTGCAATTTTTCATTCCTTGCTGATAGCACAAGATTCCACAAAGTAATGCTAAAATGTTAGGGTAGAAAATTCACTCATGGCTCCCCTAGTCATTTTGTGACTTTTTAAATAGCTTTTTGTTTCCAAAATGCAATTTCACTCTGGTACTTCCCTTATGCCATGTAGCTTTGTCACAGTTGATCTTCATTAAAACTGAAGACACTATAATAGAAGGCACAATTTTAGAGTAAAGGTAATTGTTCTGTAGTCTGATCCATTGCGGATGCCAGCATGCAAAGTAATGTTATGCACTAACACATGCTGTGTAGTGTTAGATATTGACACAAACAGAAGTGGATTTCCCAGTTTGTTTTGATTTAGGAATCACAGTGAACACATCTCTTAGGAGCATTTATCTACAAATGAAGAGTCACAGACAGAAGCAAGACTTCAATGCACAGACAGGAGAACCTGGAAATCTTTCAGAGTTTAGCATGAAGATGAGACTTATTTCATTTTGTTGACCTTTTCAAGAGTATGACTCGCTGGAATGATCCTTTTGTTTTTGTTTCTGTGAATGAATATGATTTCACTTTTGTGGAGTGAATGGGGATCTAAAATCACCGGCATTTTTGCCTCAACCATCAAATGGGGTGTTACACTTAGAGCCTCTGCAACTGCAAAATATGAATTGTTTGCTGCTATGCTCCAATTTTGTATGTTGACCAATCTCCAAATTAAGGGAAGACAGAGCAATTCAAGTGCACCAAAGTTCTCTCAATAGCTGTCTTTTGGCACTATAACTCTTCCTGCCCCAAAACCTCAGCTATGGCTTCCCTCAGCTGTAAGACTGTCCGTCTGAAACCTGTGGTAATCACATATCCTCTAAACAGAGAGAGACATAGCTCTCTCCCAGGATTTTCCTGAGAAGCTGTGAAAAAGCTCAGCGAAAAGAATGAGAAACAATTCTTATCTTCACTTGCTGCACCTGTTGTTGTGCACATGTGGAATGTGTTATGAAGATTTGTTTACCAAAGAGTGATTTCTTAATTGGACACCGGTGATGGTGTTTTGGATTCATTGACCAATTGGATCCACACGTGTGTTTTGACTGTCTGGCAAGGGCAATGGGTTTTTCTTAATAGTATAGTATAGTGTAGTAACAATAAAGCAATTGGTCAGCCTTCTGCAATCATTGAGTCAATGCTCGTTATTCCCTGGCGGGGACCGCTGCTACAATAGAAACATGCTGAGTATCATTCTAAAGTAGCTGATTTACAGAGTATCTGTTCTAAATCAACAACCAGTAATGGAAGGCATGTGCTCATTTAATGGGTATTATGTGCCTGGAGTATATCTGTCCATTTAGTATTTGATAAAATGATGGAGGCATTTCACAGTGAAATGTGCTTGCTGTGAGGCTGTGCAAGCTGGGGAGCCAGGGGAAGATATTTTGCCCTTAATAAGTTTAATAGAGGCAGTTATGTTCAGAAGATAGCACCTGATCTGTCAGAAGTTGCTTTAGTCTTTCTAAAGGGGATAAATGTTCAGTAATCATGTCCTGAAAAAAGGGCTGGATTCTTTCTTTATTGCATTAGTGTAGATTTAATGGGGAAGGAAAGGAGAGGCAGATCTGAATAGACATGGAAACCAACATTTGACTGTATGTAGAGACTCCAAGGAAATCAGTTCAAAGTCTAATGAAATTGACTTGGAAGGTCATCCATCTAGTGATACTCATGAGCACATAGGAAAATAATGCCTTCTTGAGAATTTGAACCAAAGATCTCCCAATGTGAACAGGTTGGCTAATAGAGAAGAGGATGTTTTCTTTTTGGTTAACAGATTAACAGAACTGTTTCCTTTTTTACTACATATGCATCTTTTGTCAGTATTTGAAATTTCTGAACATTGTAAAAAAACTCATCCATCTGGACTTGATCTGGTTTAAGGACAGTTTCTGGGGTTGTGTTTAACAGCAAGAGACTCCTTATAGTATTGTGATGATCCTTTAAATGGGAATATCTGAACACTAGCAAGAAAACCCTTTCTTGAGAGCCTCCAAGGGAGACCTAGCTGTGCCTGCCATAACCTTCTATATGCTGTTCTTTGCACAGATATTACCATATTCTTTTTGAGGGCAGAAAGAAGGACAAATAATGAGAATTCTGGTAGAGATCGATCTAGCAAAGGTTATTATTAACAGATCATGTGCAGTGACGAGGGAGAAGGAATGTCAGGGACATGTTGATTCTTCATCCAGTTTGCTTTTAGTAATATAACTGGGCCTGTAACCTAACATGTTAACTCTTTCAGTCCTGCTTACTCTTGAAAACTTCAGTCAGGCAAGGAATACTATAACTATGCATGCTATAGGCAACATTAAGATACAAAGTTTGGCAGAATACTTATCACAGCTGTGTACTGTGGGGGGAGGGGACAAAGATTATGAAGTGGGACACCCTGGGACAAAACAATAAATCATAAGTAAAATACACCTTTTGTTCCAGAAAATTCCCTGCTCCCCACCTTTCCATTGGATCTCTCCCTAAAGACCACCCCCTTCCCGGTTTTCTATTGGTGTACTCCAGTCACCCCACAAAAAGCCCACCTCTGTAACCCCTTCCTAGTGGTCAAAGGGCACCTCCGAGCCCGCCTAGTCCTTCCCCCTTTATAAACCCTATTCTCGCCCGGCTTCGGGGCTCGGCACCCTGGCTCCGCTACCCTTCAACAAGACCTGTACCCCTCTTTCCCTCCCTGCCTGCACCCTCGGACTTCCGAACTAAAAGCCTGTTGGAATTATACTGGAGTCACCGAGGCCTCTGTCCGGCTGTGCCGTCTTAAACATCCGGGACTGCGCGTGCGCATGACCACGGCTGGATCCCCCCGTGGCCACACGCGCCCAGGAGGGGGCCCGCGGGCACCCGCCCAGATTCGGGGCTCCCGGCAGCTAGCCGGCCCCGAAAAGCCGCTGTGTACCAATCAGAAATGGCTCATGTCAAGAACGCACACAGTAAAAAAGCAAGCTAAAAACCACGTGTTTTAGAAAATCATCTCAGCTTCTGAGAAGCAATTACTCCCACCTACGTATCTGGTTATAAAGTCTAGTTACTTAGAATGATCTGGTTATAAAATTTCTGCATGACAAAAAGGAAGGGAAAGAGAGATAATCTTGGATCACAACTTCATAGAGTGAAAAAGAACTAAGATGTTCAAAACCATTGTCTTGATATTGTAAAAACACATATTTATAAAACTAATTAAGCAATGAGGAAGCCAGGATTTTATACTAGTATTTTGCCTTTGACTAACACTGTTGTACTTTATCTCAAATTGCAGTTGTCTATGTCAAAAGATTAATTTAACTCTAGCATTGATGTAATAGATTGAGCTGACCAAATCAAACTCACCCTCAAAATACATAGTTATTTGTGCATGTTTGGTGAGCAAGGATAGTTTAGTAACCAGTCTGAATAATCCTTCCTGCAAACAGCTCATTGTCTCCAAAGTATTGCAGATTTGAAATTTTCTGCTTTGTTCATCAGAATTCAGAATGGTTACCAAGTATCACCCAAGAATTACAGATACAGTCCATAAATGACAGGTCAATTAAGAAGGCAACATGAATTCCCAAAAATGCTGGAGAACAAGGGTTGCACAGAATACATTACAAAGAAATTGCATAAGTGACTTGATTTTTGAATTAGAAATCAGAACAGAGGATAAGTAGGAAAGTGCAAAAAAATCAAGATAGAGCTATAATGCCCTCAGTGAGTACTCATGTCCTACTGGAGCTGAAAACCTGTCAAATTCAGAAAAGCAAAAAAGTTGAAAGCTGTAAGAAAATATGTAAGTCAATAGCAACATCTAAAACTTAAGCATCCTCTGATTTTGTGCAGGCGGAAAGGATTTGTTAGGTTACTGTTACAGTACCATAAAAAAACCAGCACAGGACTGTGAAGAAGCTACTGAACAGCTTGAAACAAATAGCACAGATGGATCTAGAAATCACTTGCCTGCAGATGACAGCTTCAGCAGAAGGTGGTACACTGGCTGTAGAAATCAGCCATTGCCCTCTTACCACAGAGATATCCATTGTTTCTGTCACTTTTTACATCATTGCTACCAAAAGAGGCAAAATAATTCACTTACTGGATTCAGATTGGGCCAAAGAAAAAGATATCTCAACTCAAATAATTTGTGCTGAATAAAGTTTTTCTGGTAAATAAAGTCTTCTGAAATATGCACTTGTGAGCAAACCAAAACATTGCATGAGATTAACTAAATTCCAAGGAATATTTTTGAAACAAGATAACTTGGGGGCAAAAAACCCCACCTTAAATAAAAATGTTTATTTAAAAATTATTATTTTGAATAAAATATTATGATTGGCAATTTTGTGTTTAGAAATCAGATTTTTCAGTTTAGTTCCTGAGGTCAAATATTATTAAAAATTAGGATAAATAAAATTAACCATAGAATTTTACTACAGAGCAGAATACTTGGTTTCTAGTAAAACAATATATTTGGAGTTGATTTATCAGTTCAGCCTTACCTTTTGGTTTTTGTGCTTGCAACCCAAATTTAGTTGTGAAATACAGTGATTTAAAATAACAAATCTAATTGGAATCAGCTTCAGAGTCATAGCTCTTGCGTTGCTCTGAGGGAGCAAAGGCAGACTACAGAGTTCCAGCAGCCCCTGGGAAACTCTACAAGCAGGATTAAGGAAACTGCTTCTCCACCTGTCCAGAACTGAGGTATAGGGATAACCCTTGGTGTTCAGCTTTGCTCCCTGCACCTCCATTAGCATGCTAAAGGAACCAGGACGTTCAGAGAGGACTGAGTTCCACCCCTGGCTCCAACGGCAAATGAGTAACTTACCTGATACACAGGGAGGAAGGATTCTTGTCCAACACATAAGTAGGACTAAACAAAACAAAAAGCTGTTTCAATTTCTCTATCCTTTAGCGTCAAGAGTGGTCCAAAGTCACAGATCAAGATTGGTAAAAACCCGTGGACAGAGGCTGGGCCACCTCAGAATTACAGGTTTGACATTTTTCACTTTTCTGTCTATAGAATGGAAATAAAACCAATTGAGTTTTATCAAAGTGAATATGCATTATTGATTTCAAGGCACTCAAAGGCACTATAGTAACATCTTCAGGCACTATAATAACAACAGGCTCTATAAAAACCATATGAATAAATACAAAGTTACCAAGTTGGCCAGAGTAGGCCTTTTCTGCTAAATGAAAGGAATTATTTTAACATGGGCATAGTTAATGCACTGTTGAATTATTAACCTGCATGAGCGTGCCAAAGTGATTAGTTCATTATTAAGGTTTCCATTTTGCAAAACTCTAATAAAATAGTTCAATAAAATAATTTTGTATTTCAATCTAACTTATTAAAGAATAGTTAATAACAGTAGTTATGCAGTAATGAAAGAATAATAAGGTATGCTCAAAAAATCTGGAAAAAAGGAACAAGAAATGCTCCAGGTGTGACATTTATCACAATCATAGTTTCCCCAGGAAGAGAACAGTAAGAGCCTGATTGAAAATGTTTGCCAACCTATATTGGAAGTATCTCTACCAACCTTTGTTATATCATCTATGCTCAATAATAGTATTCAATTAGTGTATCCCAGACTCTTACTTAGGAATATAAAGTTTAACAAAATCACTGTATTTCTAGCAAAAGGCAGACTAAGAATGGTATATTGTTGCAATAAATAAAAATAATAACAAGATCAAACATCCAAGATAATGCAACACCTTTGAGATGGTTTAATTAGACTGGATCAAACAGGAATTAATTTGTTCCCTGTCATCATCTCAGGTAGGAACTCTGAAGAAAGACAATATGTCAGATCTATCTGTGCTTTATTTAATGTGAAAATGGCAATAGATTCTCTAGGGATCATCAGAGTGGTAAAACAACTTCTTAATTACTTCAGTAGTCTCATTTCACCACTGCTTGGAGAAACAGCCTGCCACAGCCCCTTGACTCTTGTCTCAGCAAAACACCTGTCCCACATGGCAGAGACAGAACTGCACTGAGATATCAAGCCTTGGAGTTCCATGCATCCCTCAGAAATACCCCACAGTGGCTGCTGTCAAAGAGAATGTGTTAAAGGTGAGCACACCTTCTTGAATAATAGCACAGACCAGGAAGATTCTTAAGGAGGTGGAAATAAGAAATAAATGAATTGTCATCCCACCTTCCTGACAGCTAACTCCTGAATGAGTGTTGGTGAACAAAAGATATCCAGGTCTTCCACTAACTGTCGCCCAATTGTAGTTACAAACTAAAATAATTTATCTGGTGACACAGATGTTATGGCTGTTTCCCTCAGTATTCATTGTATATATGGAGCCAGGAAAGGTGTGGTGACAACAGACCTGCCACTGGAGCAATGGGGCTTCTGGAAGGGAGAAGAGCCCAAGACTCAGCTGAGGAACAAGAAGGTCCCATCAAGCTCGGATATAGGCTTGGAGGAGAATTGGTTGAGAGCAGCCCTGATGAGAAGAATCTGGAGGTGCTGGTTGACAAGAAGTTCAGCATGAGCCAGCCAGTGTATCCTGGCGTGCATCCAAAGCAGTGTGGCCAGCAGGGCAAGGGAAAGGATTCTTACCCTCTGCTCTTGTGAGAACCCATCTGGACTGCTGCATCCAGGTCCAGGATTCCCAGCAAAAGAAAGAAGTGTACCTGTTGGAGTGACTTCAGAGGAGGGTTGTGAAGATGATCAGAAGGTGCAGCACCTCTCTTACAAGGACTGACTGAGAGAGACAGGGTTTTTCAGCCTGGAGAAGGGAAGGGTCCAGAGAAACCTTATAGCATCTTCCAGTACCTAAGGGGGCCTGCAAGAAAGCTGGAGAGTGAAATTTTGCTAAGACAGGTTGTGACAGGACAAGCGGGGAAGAGATTCTTTACTGTGAGGGCGGTGAGGCTCTGGCATAGGATGATTGAGACTCTGGCACAGGTGGTGAGGCTCTTGACCCAGAGCAGATGTGGACACCCCATCCCTGGAAGTGTTCAAGGCCAGGTTGGATGGGGCTCTGAGCAACCTAAACTAGTGAGCAACCTGAGCAACTCTGAACAATCAGAGCATGTCTCTGACCATGGCATTTCTCCAGGCCGAAGGAATCAAGGTTAGTGAAAGAGATGCAGAGTGAGTGGGGAACCTCACAGAATGAGAAAATGCCAGGTTGCATGGCTTCAACTGCAAGATCAGACCATGGGGTTGAAAAGTCCTTATTCTAATCAAAATATTATTTCCAGAATGGGGACAGCACACCAGGGCAGATCTCATGTCTGGGGCAGCATTGTGTGCTCTAAGACTCCCCTGCCCACTTATGATGTACTGTCATGGTGAAGGAGATTGACTTCAGTTTTAAGAACAATATGGAATTTCAGAAATGAGTCAATAAAAACTTAGTATAGACTTGAGGATTTGAGCACAACAGCAGTAGCACTTAGGCACAGCTATCTTGCAGATGAAAGGGAGATGTCAATAGACTTAGCCAGTGTAAATCCCATTTAATAAGATACATTACACTATCTGCTAGAGTGCAGACAAAAACAAACATACATCTGACCTAAAAGATCCTTTCCAATCTCAGAAGTTCATCCTCTGGGACTCAGCATGACACACTCAAAGGACTAAAGTGCTGAATGAAATATTTCTGAAATTCAGCTGTGTGAAGACTCTTGACACAGATTTAATATCCCCATTTCATATAAAGAGCACTTTTCACAGCCATACCACCTTTGATCTCATAGTCCTGATCTTTAAAGATCTCCAAAATGCCTTCCAAAGGAGGGCCTGGAACTAACAGCTTGAACTTCTAGTCACCAGGAAACAGGGATTAAACAGAGATATTGATTTCATGGCATAGTATAATTTCCTTTCTCTTCCACTAACCTTTCCATGTTCCACAGAGTAGAAATTATATTTTGTTTCTTTCCCTTAGCAAGGTAACTGCCTTATCAACTTGTCTCTACTCTGCACATACTAGCGACATTTTCTTTCAGAGGTGTTTTCCTTGGTAGGTACCTGAGCAATTGTTTTCAATTTGTGCTTAGCTTTGAAGTCTGCTAACTTTGATTCATACCTGAGGAAGGCAGTTGTGCCTGAAAAGAAATCTTTAAATAAAAGATGCATGTGCACATGAGCACACCTGGTTCTACCTGCTGTCTTTAGGAAATTGTTGCTAAAAAAACCACAGCCGCATCTCCTTTATAAATATTTCTGAAGTTGGCAGGTTAAGAGAATACAGTAGAAAAAGCACACTAAGTTAAGTAAAATATGAGACATGATGAGACCCTGTTCAAGTAAACAGCAAAGTGAATCATCATGTGGTGGTGGAATCATATATAATCAATATGGAAAACACTAATGGCCTATGTCTAAACCCTATGGCTGTTCCACCCACTGATTCAGGAAACTAAGGGTCATCTCTAGGTTCTGTGTCACATCACACAACATTTTTTGGTTGTCTTGGAAGCCTGGGAACAACCTAAAAGGCACTCAATGTTAAGAAAATTCAATCTAACCTAGGAAAGCTGAATGTAGGGAAGGGCTCTGTCAGACTCCTCCTTGCTTGGACACAGAAAAAAAGCCAAAAAACATTCTAAACAAATGCTACCAGAGGACAAAGTGCCCAAGACAGGAGCATGTACTCTCTAACTGAGAGTACCACTGCAGTTTTCAATTCCAAACACAGCCATGGTGTAAAGGATTGAGTCTTCCAGTAGGACCCGGATGTTATGCTACACATTCCCCTCTTTGCTGAGCTAACAGGATCAAAAAAACTTCTGAAAGCAAGTGAGACAATTCAGAAAATTACATTATCTGCTAGAATGTGGACAAAATGCAAACACTCATCTGACCTAAAAATCCTTTCCAATATCAAAAGTTCCTGTGGAACTCAGAGTTCATGAGATCTTTGCATTTATTTTTTAAGAACACTGATACTTATTTTTCCTCTTACTAATTGTTTCAGTTAATCAGTAATAAAAAATTATTCCCTATAACTTCATTAATAGGACTAATGGCTTTCACTACAATCATGATGAACTTCTGTTATATTTTTGATCTTTCAAAACAAGTGAACATTTGCAAAAATAACACAAATGAAAATAAAAGAATAATACATAACAATCCCATAAAATTTGCTTTGATGGACAGTATCCTTTCATACATTTCATCCTTTCATTCATGCTACAATTTACTACATGAAAAATAACACACATCTCAAAATATATTATGACATGGTTATGATAAAATAAAGCTTGAGCCAACCTTGATAATATTTCCAGAAATCAAAACATTAGTTACTAGTGGAAGATGATTCCTGTTTTAAATTTGTTAGATGTTTTAAGTCCATCCTTTGCTGCAAGTATTCTTTTTGCTGTGCCATTTTTTTTTTATCCTTCAGGAGTTATTCACAGAAAGTGAACACCAGAAGCTATGTATGTGATAAATTAAAATTTATGAATTTAGGAAGCCAGCTTTTAGATTACCTGGCCAGCACAGTCAAAATGGGAAACTTGAAAGTATTTAGCACCATGTTTTGATATCAGACAAATATTTATTTTTAAAGAGAGCAGTTACTTGTAAACATTATTAACATTTTTCAAGAAATATTTGAAATCCATAGACTTAAAGTATTATATCCCATGACTATAACCTATTCTTTCTTGGATTAGTAAGAAAAATAAATAGATACTACATATAAAGTGATTATTTAAAAATTATGTTACTTTTTCTACCCCTAAAGAGAGTCAGTGGAGGGAGTAATTAGCAGAGTTGTTGACCATCCTATCAGAGAACAATTTAAGAGAATAAGAAAATGGAAGAAAAGATATTGTACTGGTAAGAATCAATCTATCAATGCTTTGAGAAGGGGCCATTTACAAACAAAGAACTAAATAGAGTTTTGATACTCCATTGGCTCATGGACTCCATGAAAAAAGAAGAATTAAAATTATTACCTTTCCTCCTCATCACTCATGATGTAAATAAAAAGCCAGGTGATTTATTAATATGAGTGCAATATTGATTTGCAATGAAAGCCTTGCCTCTACTGTTGCCTTGGTGTTATAGCCAGTGATTAAAAGGATGGTTTGCATGACATCTGCCTGTCCTCTGTGTCACCTGAGAGCAGTTCCCTACAAGCCAAAGCAGTGCTTGGGAGTTTAGGAGAAAACTACAGATATCACAGTTTGTAATAGAATGTTATTCCTTGGAAAAAAACCCAAAATGACAACCCACCAAATTCAGTTCTAAGGCTCATTGAGAAGATTTATCAAGGGTTTCCTGTGCCCTGAAAAGATCCTAAAATTTTAAGAGCATCTGAGAAATCAATTGGAAGCACAACTTATTTCAACATCAAGGCACAATCAGAAGTGACTACAAGTCTGCACACCAGCACATGCCTACTTCTGTGTGTCAGGGCATCCATGCAAAATTACAGTGTGTAATATATTTTTTATCTATCACACATTTTACCCCACTGATTAATCTACTTATCATTCATTACATGAAGGAATCAAACTGAGGGGAATAATCTCTTTACTTAGCACACTAGGTGTCAGCTGAAAAAGCTCCTTGTCTGTCCATCCATTAGTAGTGTAGGAGTGAGATGTACAATTGATCTGATTTTTCTTTCACATTGTTGAAAAATAGAAAATAACCCTGCTGCCATCAACACACTACTCAACTTCTCAGATTTTAATGACAGACACTGATGCAGCTGCCATCTTTCTTGGTCATCGTAGCCTAAAGCAAGCTCAAATTTTTAAGCAAAATGAGTCCAAAGCTCAGGGCGACACAGACAGGAAAGCTGGTCAAGCCCATGCAAACAAAGGTGCATAATCTTGGCACACCACCACCAAAAACATTGGATAATTGACACAACAGGGCTCACTGCTCATAAACTGAATATAACACTCTTGCTTTCTGCTGACAGCTCTGTGAAAAAAATACTTCCTCAGTGGGGAGTGATCAGATTCAGCTGAATGTATTCTTTAACTTCTCACAAGGAAATCAAACACCTCCTTCATCTCCTGGCTTAATGGGTGCCCATGTAGGGCATGTGTAGATGAGAGAAGAGGAACTGCTCTGGAAAGTGGTTCACCAACCGTACACCAGCAGCTTCTCTATGCAGGGCAAGGCAAATATGCTGGCTGAGTAGATTTAAATGCCCAGAGTTCTGCTTTCTGCCATGCTGGTATTCACTGCCTCCCCAGCACAGAGAGAGAAAGCAGGATCCTGTGCCATACCATGCTTGGACATTAAAGGGATTGCACAGGCATACAACTGTGTTTCAACGTCAAACTGACACCACTAACACACCCCCAACCTCTCTGTCCAAAAGGGAAGAGATTCAGTTTAACATCAGCAGGTGCTGTCAGCCCTTTCAGAAAACCCTTTGTTAGTACCTCTCATCTTCAATAAAAGAACCCTGTGCTTCCAGAGCAGGGTGCAATATGAGCACTAAAACAAACATCAAGACCTTGTCTGCCACTGAGGGTACAAGGGCAGGATCTTGGCTATCATCTGTATAATTGCTAAACCCTCAAAGTTTGCTTCTTTTTTCCAGAAGCAGAAGAGTAAACCAGTAGATCATTATCTGGTTTCAGAAACAGACATCTCTTTTAAACCTATTTTCCCTCCCCAGTGACTTTTCTAGGACTGGGAGAGCAACAAAGGAATATCCATACTGTGCTTTTATTTCAGCCTTGTCTCTGACCTTGCAAAATGTGGAAAAATCTTGGATAGACACTGTCACCCTTGCCTAAAGCATTAATGAAAATGGCTTCAGTTCCTTGGCATTAAATGAAAAAAATGACCTCACATGTACCTTGATCTCTCAGAAGGCTTTTTGGATCTGATTACAATGAGAAGGAAAGAAATATTTGTGCCTACTTTTGCCATAGTGTATAAGTATTCATCTAGCCTGTGAGAAAAATTGACACAAATCTAGGGAGGTGGTAAGGTGGCACAGCTTTTAGGGGGGCTGTAAGGGATATATGGCTGCCTAGACCCAGAAGCAATTGTTTAATTTTATTAAAATAAAAGGAAAAGATGTAGTTGTAGCAGCATTGGTTCAGCCACACAAAACATGTCAGACTCACAACATTACGTATGCAGTAACTTTAAGCACAAAGGAACATGTTTTTCTAATATGTGTGTGCATGTGTGCATATGTATGCTTG
Source organism: Molothrus ater (assembly GCF_012460135.2). NCBI lineage: Eukaryota > Metazoa > Chordata > Aves > Passeriformes > Icteridae > Molothrus > Molothrus ater. The sequence continues at coordinate 97,164,330 of NC_050479.2, read as the reverse complement.
CCTGTGTGTATTTGTGTGTATATATATATATATATATATATATATATATACGTACACATATACACAAAAGTGTACACATAGGCTTGAGACCAGACAGTAAACAAAAGGGGCTAGCAGTGTTCATTCTCATATATGAATCTGAGGGGAAAAAATGATCAGATTTAAGAAAAATTTGCTGGAGTGATGGGAAGATCAAAATGAATGGCTCGTCCATATTATGCAATGAGAAAGAAGAGTCTTAGTGTTCTACCTGTTAGAGCATCCTGATTACTTCTGACTGCTTGCCACAACAAGAGCATCCTGATTACTTCTAACTGCTTGCCACAACAAGGAGGTTGTTTTTGCAGTTGCCCTGCTCTGTTGTGTGCCAGCGAATGAGCTCTGCAACCTCACCCCCACAGACCTTTGATTTGTCATGCTACGAGCCTTCCCCTGGCTCTTGAAACATGTCAAGGAAATACATTCCAGCTTCTGGGATGCCCAGATTCATCTGTTGACACCCTGATGGGTTTGTTTGGAGCTCCAATTTGTTTAAATCTATTGTTTTGAAGAAAATAGGGGGCCCTAGTGCCTATTAGGCTTCATTTTGAGATGCTTAAAAATGCAAACCAAGTTAATCTCAGCAAAACAAAGGGGTTATGCTGAAACAGTTACACACTAAAAAAAAAGCAGGAAAGCACAAATTACTAGGCTATCCTTAACTCCTGTCTGCTACCAAGGCTTAGAGAGCTGTGGCATGCTGAAGGCAGCTGAGACTGGCACCACAGAGACAGCTGTGAGATACAGACCTCCATATCAGACTGGAGTCAGGCTAAAGGGACTTTTTCTCCAGCATCATCTGAGTATGACCATAATATCAACACATATAAAATAATTTTAAAGCACATTCCCCTTACTATTTAATTTTAAGGGAATATAATACCAATTGTGATGAGCCTGTGAATATGTAAACACAAGTAGTTCTCAGGCATGTCTGAGGATTATACAAAAATTTGACACACTGATTTCTCACAATAAAATGGAGAGGGAACTGAGCTGGAATTTGCCTGTTTTTCCTTGCCCCTGGCACCATGACTTTCATTGTTGCATTTTTCATAGCCTGATTACAATTTATAAATATGTCAAGGAAACCACTATCATTAAGATACTGGTTTCCACAAAGACCACACACTTTAAAATAAACCAACAATTCATATTACTAAGTTGGCACATGGTATCTCTATTTTCCAATGCAACATTGCAAGCTGGGGCCCACCAGACTTAGCACTTATCTGTTTAATTTGAATCAGATTAATAAATTTAAAACACTTGAGGTTTAAATTTGTAACTGATTAAAGGAAAATTAAGAGATGGATGAGCTTTCTCCCAGATGAGAAAAATCCCACAAAACAAACTATTCCTTAAACTTGCAATTACGATGTGCAGAATGAACAAGTCATAGCTGATTTTAAGCTGAAAGATTGTATCACACATCTCAGAAAGCTGGAATTCAGTATTTGAGTTTGAAAAAAAGGAAAAGAAAAAAGGAACAGACAAATTTCATACTAAAGGGACCTGTTTTGTTCAATGTAAATTGACTCAAATCTGAATTCCTCCTTAAGGGGCAAAAAGGAAATAAGCATTAACCAAAATTGGTCTTCATCCATGGAAGAAAATCATAATCAACATATATCTACACTGTGCATCCAGAATATACAGTCAATCATACTATATATATACCCTGGGAAAAACTTTGAAAGCCATTTCCTTGCTTAGAATAGTTGTTACCAGAACCATTAAAAAACTTCAAGAGCTATAAACTTGGAATTACTGATAGGCTACTAGAAATCTCCATGTCCCACCACTTAGTATATAAAGAAAAAAGACCCGAAAAAATTACCAGTAAAATAAATTAAAATCCTACTGATAAGGAGATCTAGTTGCAAGAATATAGAGGAAACGAATATTTAAAGAAAGGAAAAATTGGAGAAGCAGCTAAGTCATGTGAGCAATGTATGGTAATTTAAAAACTCAGTGAAATCTCAACAGGCAAAATAATTAAGAACAATAAAATGGAATTTTTAATAAGAAGCGCCTGACTAAGGATTAAATACATTTCAAGATAGAGAGATATGATGAATGACACCAGAGAAAATTTAAAATGCTCACTAGATATTTACATTCTATAAAGAGACTTATAAAATGAGAATTCATCTATTTTATGTAATACAAAACATTGTAAAATAGTTTAAAAGGCCAGATCTGCCATGATTAAACATGGGCATAAGTAATCAACAAGTCTAGGCAACTTACTTGCACCCCACAATGCCTAAAATTGCTTAGCTGAAGGGTTCTCCAATTCATTAACATTTATAAATTATTTATATTATAATCAATCATACAAAACTGGAACAATTCCAGTAGATGGGAGTACAGCCAAGAAAAAGAAAATTTTGGGGCTGGAAAACCCTGCAACACTCAGTGTCAAAAATTCATCTCAATTTGTTGAAGATCAACACAGAAATGTTGATCAGTCTGCAAAAATTATCTGACAGTCTGCAGATTTTTATTCTGTAACCATTTCTAGCAGGAATAAAAAAACAATAGAACAGCTAACAACATGGGCTAAAGGATGCTCTCATGATGAAGGTGTCTAGATGTTGGTTTGGTTTTTTTCTGAGCCATTTTTTTCTGTTCCTTACTGCATCTCCTAAGCCTGGCAGTCTTTGTAGTCAAATCCTGCTGCTAGGTGGCAAGTACCTCTGACCTCTGATTTTGTAGAGAAGGCTCCTAGAGTTTTCAAAGGCCCTTGAAACTGGCTGTTGTGCCAGTGGGTTCAAGAATGCAGTCATCTATGCAAACAAACATCTATGCATCACCAGGAGGATGGAAGAACGGTTCAACCCATCGAGATTAAATGAGTGTTTGCAGATTCTTGTGATATCTCTGAGAACAAATGAAAAATCTGAAAATTAATTAAAAGCACAGCTTCACAGCTGAGACCTTGAATGTGGCATTTCATCTGGAGCTAATGTTTATGAGCAGTTACACTCTCCCTACCTTGGCAAAAGGTTATAGATTCACAATTAATAATTGTGCTGCTATTAATCTTTGGATGAAGTGGAACATAGTCATTAAACAGAGACAGCCTTTTACAAGGAGTTGGATGCAGATGAGTACAGAATCCTTTCACTGGATGAAAGGGGAAAATTGGTAAGAAATGTTTTTAAAGCCTTGATACTATAATGATCCTATTCTGGTCACAAATAAACACTTGAGTCTTCCCCAAAAGTCTATCTGAGTCAACTGCAGCATAGTCAAGACTGTTCCTTACCCCATCCTTCTGAAGCTGTGCCTGCTTTTCAGTTGCATCAGATCAGAGCTCACTGTCATGATTTCTGTTGTCCCATCGGCTGCTCAAGCTCTATCCTCTGACATTTGTATGAGCAGCTCGTGAGCTGCAGCATTTTCCTGTTGCTGCCTTTTGAGGCTTGGGGCACAAAGACTGGGGCAGTACTACGTGTAGTATGGAGTTTATCCAGGCGAATAGTTCATCTGGGATTTTAGGTCTTCCCTTACACTGCTCTTGGCCCAGAGCCAAGGCAGCCTCAAGAACTGTCTCAGTTCCCATTACCAAGGTGCTCAGTGAAGACCGATTTCCCAGAGACCCTCTACCTAGATGGTATCCTTTTGCTATAATTTCCCATTTTCTGCCACTACCAAAAGCAGAAGCATCACCCTCACCCACAATTTGCTCTGGAAGCCCATGGAACAGCTAAGGGCTGACACTACTGCCAGCACAAAAATCCAGGTTTGATACCAAAGGTCCTCCTGACAGCTCTTAAACCCAATCCTTCCTGGTATGTTCTTTTTCTCACCTCTAAAATAATCTTCCTGAGTATCATCTTCATGGAGCCTTCAGAGAGACGTAATGGCTAATTCTACTTCAACTTTGACCTAAGTATAACTCCCAGATTCTCAAGTGTCTCTAAGGTTTTCTGAGTCAATTTTACAGGTCCTATTAGAATCATGTCTCTTGTGCAGTGTGAAGAGGTAGCTATTTTATATACTTGCATGATGTGGGAAAAATACACTGGCTTCTTTAAATGATCTATGAGTGAGAAAATAAAACTGGCAAGTGGCTAAATTTAACCATCCATAAACTTGTAATTTGGCTACATCTTTGACACCATCTAAGTAAAACAAGAACCTAATCAGGTGATGCACACCTACCAAACTTAATGGGGAGCAACCAAGCACAAGCAAGTCCATTAAATAGTGCAATGGGAAATGAAGTTAAAAATATTTATCAATCACTTTCAGGAAGATCACAGAGTAATGGAAAATTTTTATGAGTTTGACAGGCATTGCTTTTCCAAAGGCAATTTATTACCTAGGAATGTGTGCTTTCACTGAAGAAATCATTCTTGCTTTTTAATGACTTTAGCATTAGGCACAGAATTTTGATATCAGTATATTTACTACACTGCCAAAGATAGGATCTTCAGATTCCTGACACTTTAATAGCTTCCACGCTTCAGAGCCTAGAAAATTCTAATGTTCCCTGATAGTACCAGGAGAAAGTCTTTTACCATCATGTGCAAAATGTCTTAGTCGTTCCCCAGTGAATATCACAAGTTATCCAAGAAATATTTAATGAGAAAATGATTGAGGAACCTACATCAAGGCCACTAGAAAATGAAATTTTTGTTTTGATTGATTTTTGTTGGGTAATACAAATGAGCCTCTAGTCTATGATAGGCATGTTTTATTGACTCCCCCACTCTTGAAGCAGCTTGACAGGAATTAGAGAACAATGTAATTGTGGCTATAGCATTATCATCTCTTCAGAGGAAGCCTATCTCTTTGTGTTCATGCCTTATCTGTGCTGCCTGGGCTGTAACCATTTCTCACTGCAATGGTTAATTTGATAACAGTTGGTAAGGATTACAATATGCCTCTATAGTGGATTCAAGTAAATTATCCTTCCCAATCCTTCCGTGGATAGATTATAACACTTCAACAAGCTGGTTTTCCACACTTTAACAGAAGGGCTTTTTCCCCTCCTATTTAAAAAGCTTGTAAGCTGAAACAAGTGCTTCTGCTTTTACATACTTATTCCTTGGCATGCACTTGTAGGCAGTTAGTAGTTATTAGGCTGCATTGTGCAATTTAGAACTTTAAAAAGACATCTGCACAGAACTAATACAAGAGTAAGGGTGTATAATTTTTGATCTCATTTGTTAATATAGAATAGAAAATTATTATGAAATTGATAGAGATTATCCCCAGCTTAATTGTTAGAAGCAAACGATCATTGCATACTGAGGCATGAAACACAAGGTGCATCAAGTCAAGTAGTAAGCACAAATTTTGCAAGGCCAGAGAAAATCACATTATCTGTGAAGAAGAAATTGATTATTTTTACTGACTGACCATCTAATAAGATTCAACTTTCACTTGCATATAGTCACACAATGACCCAAAATTTTTTAATTCCTATCCTGACTGGACTCTGTCAGTCATAGTAGTAAGTGGAAGACAATGAGAAGGAAAAAAGGCAAGTTGGAAACAACAGAAAGCTAGTCAGTAAATCATAAGTCAGTTCTCTGAGGAAAACTGGATAAACACAGTTAATTTCTTAAATATGTTCCTAACACCTGCACATAAATCATCCTAATAGGAGAGAAGAAAAGGGAAAATATCTATTGTTAAGGACCCAAAATTCACATACTGCATATCTTGTGAGATTTTAGTTTCCTTTAGTTTGCTTCTGTGGAGAAAGCACACACTAACTGCTAGAGAGCATCTCTCAGCTAGGTTTCAGCTGACAGGAGTTCAGTTCATGTGCTGTCACAGCACTTGGCAAGGGGAAGCAAAGCTTGGTAGGGAGGGATGATAAAGTCATTCACCTCAAAGAGGTAATCAGGAACACCTGATTCAAACTAAATGTGGATGTTGAGTGTGTTGCTGTACAGGGACACAACATACAATGTAGCAGAACAAGGATAATGGTGCATTTAGTCATCCATGTCCATCATGACCGTGATTTCTGCAATGATGGTGACAGTAGTGTCTGTCCTGCATGCTTTATCTTTGCTTCCAGTCTCCTGGCACATGGGCATTAGCACTGCACAGACTTTCTCTTCCAAGAAAGTGGAGCGGGGGATGCACCAAATTCTCACCTTTTTTTCTGCTTTTCTATCAAATGCCCATGCTGGATTTGTGTAGGCATAGCACAGCTGGTGGCTGGGAGAGCCAGCCAAGCTCTTGAAGGGAGCTGCCATCTGCAAGGAAGTCCTATACTTCAAGGGTACAAGAAAAAAAATTAACCAGCTTCTAACAACTTCTACAGAAGTGAACAGAGATTCCTCCTCTCACTAAGATCCTTTCTCTTCTTGGGCCCCCCAGACCCCAGCTAGCCCAGCAAAACACTCATTAGAACATTAGAGCATCACGATGCTCTGTAGTGTTGGAGCCTGTGTCACTGTCACAGCAGATTGCTCTGGCACTGTCCATCACTAGGAACACTCAGTCTTCTCTGAGCAAGACTCGGATACTTCCTGAGAAAAAAAATACAAAACGATTTGGCTTCTATTGAGCAAGGTGACTTTCTTTCCTAGAAGAGGAACATTTTTTAACCTGGGCTAATCTGAAGCAAGTATGATATTTATCTAAGTTAAATTAAAAACCACCTGAGTTAGTATAGCTGGTGTCTGCAGAGCACTTTCTCTAAAGCATTTAAGTAATGAGGAGGTAGCAACAAATCACAGAGAAGTAAAATTTAATGCAGAATAATTTAAAATCCATTATCATTTTTCCTTGCTGTGCATACCTTCATCTGAGGAGGAGGTGAGAGGAGGGCTTAAAAGCCATTTTATTGGCAACAAGTGCCTTCTTATGCACACCTTTCTCTCTGAGTTTTTCTCATGCTCATAGGATGCCACAGACACACAAGTCTTACCCAGATGCCACAGACACACAAGTCTTACACAGACTTCTTACAAAGTTCATCCTGGAACAGCATTCCCTGAATTTTCACTCTGATGAACCTCCTTTTAAAGACTCTGAGTCTGGATTAACTGAAGTGTCTACCCTGGTTTTAGTTATATCCTTTTGAGATAGAGGCCAAAGAAGTCAAGGAATTACAAATTTTCAGGGTGGGCAGTGAACTCTGGGTTTTTGAATGATGATCCATGTAGTGAAAAATGTAGAGAGAAAAAAAAAGGTACAGTAAACAGAAAATAGCTATCAAAAATATATGCTTCCCAAGTATCACTGTTATACTTCCCAATTTTGCTCACCCCAGGTTATGATGGTTTCCATCAGCAATAGATACTATAAATAGCTAAACACATGGGCAAATTTCCATGGGAACAAAATGCAATCATCTGTTCAGCGTAGCCACCTGGTTGAAAATGGCAGCTATGTTTGAAAGTAGCAGTTCTATTATATTCAGTTCTATGCCTACAATAAGCAGACATACTGAGCATTACAGCTAATGTTGTTTTTTCATAGTTTAAAAGGTACTACCTCACCAACTTACCACATAAGTTTACAGTTCACCAATCTTGATGCAGATATAAAAGCTGTAACTGATCATCTACTTAATAAAATTAATGAAATTACTTTCACACCAAGCTTGACACTGCTTTAGCTTTAAAAGCCAATGTGAAACCCCATATATGAACTCTGTACATTCATTTTGTTTTTCTATACAATGAAAAAAAAATTCTATCTGAAGGTGTTTGGAAAGAAGAATCTCCAGGATTATAGTTTTCATGAAAGGCTCTGTAGAAACCAATCTGGAAGCTGAAAGCCCTTTCCCCACCTTTCTTCCAAAAACTAGATGCCATATGGAGGCATGAGAGCACCAGCTCCCCATGCATAGCCATCACAACATTCTTTCCCAGTATCTTTTCCTGTTAACTGGAGTACTACATCCAGGCATGGGAAAGTAGCTGGCCTAATCTCCCTGCACATTCCTGCCCTCTTTGCTTGTAAAAGCAAAAAGGTTATAAATAATGGTGGGGAGTGTCACACAGACACCTGTGGGGCTAAGACCCCAGATTATTTCACAGATTTCCAAACAGCTGCCTAAAATATTCCTTCTGTCCTCCTTTCTTACTCATTCCCCTAGAAATTTACACAGAAAAAACCATCTAGAAGAGCTCTGGATCTTAAGAAACAAGAAGCAGTACAACATTTCCTTAAGTAGATCAATCTATAAACAAAAGATTTTCTTTTCTGGTTGGGAAAGCATATGGAGAAAGCTTCTTTATTGGGTAAGGCAGAAGGAAAAATAGCACTGAATATGCCATTCACAAATAGCATACTTGGTGTATTACAATGGTGATGTTGCTAAGGACAAAGAATGTTCAGTGAAATCTATCTAAGACAGCTGATACTGTCCATACACTTTAAACCTAAAAGATTCTCCCTTGCAAGAGGGTGCTTTGCAGCTGTGTTTCATCCATCTTCCCTGGGACCCTGCAGAGATCTCTGTAGCAACCTGTTCTCAGTGGCCACAACAATGTGCCCCAGTACTCACTCTCCAGCATGTCCTGGGTTGAGCAGAGCAGAGCACAAAGCCACATTTAATCTCTGCAAACTGTACAAAAGGGGATGTTGAATCAGTTCTTCAGAGCCATGAAAGAAATTTGATCTGTCTGAGGAAATCTGCTGCAGAAAGCAGATTTCATAGGAGAGAGTCACACTCAGACAGACATATTTCTCTGAACTGGAGAGCATCTGGCATACCATCAAGTTACACTTACATTACTAATGAGCTAAATGAAAGTTTTAAGTGGCCCATATGTGCCTTTTGGAAGGACCAGGAATGTGACAACTGAAGACAAGTCACAAGATGTTTAACTACTGCAGAACCAAAGCTGTCCAGACAGATGCTCAAACTGTAGCTAGAACCAGAGGAAAACAGAAATACTTCAAGCACAGAGACTCTTCAAATCCAAATTATGAGCATGATGGAGAAGTTGGCCTGTTGATGTAAAGACAGAAAAATAATTAATGCATTGCAGACTACAGCACTTAAAGGAGAGGAAGAAGGCTGAGTAACTGAGATTTTTGTCATTATATTATGCCCATGCTTTAAATTTTGCCCATCTCTAAGACCAAATGTAACTCTGCTTATCCACTACCACATAATTTTGCCTATGGTACAAATATTGGACAGTTTCATTTCAACAACTAAGTCTGGATTGTGGTTTAACCCCAGCCAACAACTAGGCCTCACACAGCTGCTTGCTCACTTCCCTCAGTAGGATGTCCAGAGAATGGGAAAAATAAAAGTTAAAAAAGTAAAGGATTGAGAGAAAGAGTTTAGGAGATAAAGCAAAAGCCCTACACACAATGAAAGCAAGCCAAGGAATTTGCTCACCACTTTCCATAGGCAGGCAGTTGTTCAGGCATCTCCAGGAAAGCTGAGCTCCATCAGGAAGATGGATCAGATAACTTAGGAAAACAAGCAGCAGCGTCCCACCTTCCTCTTTCTTCCCCCAGCTTTATATGCAGAGCATGATGCCATATGGTGTGTGACATCCCGAGGTCAGCTATCCTGGCTCTGTCCCCTCACAGATCCTTGTGCTCCTCAGCCCAGCTGCTGATGGGGAGGTGAGAGAAACAGAAAAGGCCTTGACGCTGTGCAAGTGCTTCTCAGAAATCATGAAAACTTCTCACTGTTATCAGCACAGATCCAAAGCACCGAACCACAGGAGCTACCAGGAAGAAAATGAACTGTATCCCAGCCAAAATCTACACAAACTGCAGTCCTCTGAGTCTTTTACATAGCAGAACTGATGCTTATGCTACTTTTTAGAAATGGAGAGGTAGCACAGCATTTGGGCAGCTCTAGAGTTCTTAGCAATTCTGCATCTCTCTCAGATCCTGAGGAACAAATACTTCTGAATTTCTTTTCTCATTTTTTACAAAAACCTTAACACCCTTCTATTTTTTCTGGTGTCTTTCACAATTACTTCCACTGCCTTGTAAAAAATAGTCACAAAACCAGGTGGACTGTGAATTAGGAAATCTGGCTCAAGGAAAGTCAGTGTACCACATGAGGTAAGAAGAATGCCTGATAACAGTTCAATTAACATCAATAATAATAATAAAAAAACCACATTCCAATTAAAATAATTTGTAACTAGATGTTGCCTTGCTAAACACAGGGACAACAATTGAAAAACGGTGCAGGTAATGTGTTCCAGGACATTACCAAAGGAGTGAAAGAATATTTCCTCAATGCTTACATTATTTTAAATACAACACAATTCTTAAAACAAAGTTTTGAATGAAAACAATCTCTGTCTGTAGCCTGCATTTGTATTTAAGCTGTATTTAGGAGAATAACTTAAAGCTGGCTCTTAATTTGAAGATATCCCACCCATGCTTTTGTTGATTTGTGTTCATTTTGCCACTGGTTAATAACAGCTAAATAAATATAATCATAAAAATTCCCTGCCTAATACTTAATTTTGAGCTTGTCTCATTGAGTTTCCAGCTATTAGTTCTTGTTGTGTATTTCTCTGCTAATTTAGAAGCACTTTTGTATTCATTTGTTCTTCCCATGAAACATTTATATACAAATCAAGTAATTTCTCCATCTGTTCTAGTATAAAGAACAACTTGATCTGCAAGTATCTCATTATACAGCTTTTTCTCTTCCTCTTTAGTAATTGCTTTCTTCACTCTGCAATTTTTAATATCCTTTTAAAAAGTATGAAATAAAAACATTTCCAGGTTCTTACTTGTACTCACACATAAAATTATGTTACTGCTTCCATATATTCTTTTCCTGCTCCAAAGCACATGCCACCTTTCCTGTCATTGTAGGGACTGTCACACTGATCCAATGCCCCCTCTAATCTCTTTTTCAGAGTCACTACTTTTCTTTCCCCCTATTTTTTAATGTTGGTCTATGTTTCTAGACACATTATTTGATTTCTTCTCATATTAAAATTCATTTCATTTAAACGAACTCTGTTGTTTAGTATTCTTGATCTCTCTGAAGAACTGCTTCTACAGTTTGGCAGAGCACATCTCCAATACACTTGCAAATGTTAGGAGCAGGAATTGAACATTGACTGCTGAATATGTTAAATAGTGAATTCAGAAGAGTATCTTCCTTCACTAACTTCTCACAAAATTGTATTTTTCAAAACCATTCAATTATTTTTTACGTAATATTTCCTTCATTGAAAATAGGACATTTTCTGCTCCCATGGCAAGACTGGAGGAGTCCATTTTAGCTGTCTCTCTTTACCTTCCTTTATGGTGTTATATACACTGTTCTTACTGGGGACTATCCAGATATTTTCCTCTAAGGAAATCTCTCCTCTTGTGCCAAAGTGGCATATGGGTGAAGCTCAGTGTCAGTCCTTCTCTTCTCCCATGCAGCATCGTGGGCTTGTGGCATCTCATTGGGTGTCCAAGGTCCACCTGCCTCCAAGTGTAATGACAGGGCTTCACAGTCCCACTCAGTTATTTCTTTGTGGTCTAAGCCAGATTCCTAGAGACTGTCCTTACTTTACCTAGTTTGTGTAGCTGAAGAGGAAAGAACTGGAGATGTATGAGAAGACCATATGGCCATCCTGGTCATCAAAGGCAGAATCATGCTCTGCCTTTCTGAGAGTGTATACATCCTCCCAGGGCAGACCCACACCAGCACTAGCACGGATCATTGTGGACTGCCATGAAACCACCACCCACGGAGCTCTACTACAAAAGGAAACATCTACCCACACTGTGCCCAAGGCCTGCTGGATCCAACAGCCAAAATTGCTGCCTAATCACAGCTGAACAGCTGTGAAAATAAACCTGATCAGTTGCAACTTCATCTGTGGAGAAAGTAATCCTAAACCAGGCTCAGGTCTGTCTTCCACTGGGATCTTCCAATAACATCAAGTGCAAACATGTTGAAAGGTTCTCCCTAATTTTCAGAGCCAAATCTTAGTGATCCCATCCAGCCTGTCACCAGCATATGACAAACACCAGGAACGGGACAGATGCCTTTCCTGCCAGCAGCCTCCTGCTCCCAGGTCATTCTCAGAGGGCTGTTAGTGCCAGTGAAAATTAATGGAGTTACAGCCACACCTAATCCATCAATCTTGGATATCATAAACCATACCTAGGAATCCTCCACCTGAGCTACAAGAACAAACCAAACTCATGTAAGTGTACACAGCTGCTTTTTAATAGATGGATATATCCATGAGAGGGAGGTTCTAGCAAGCTCCCAGAATAGCTCTATCTCTGGATTTGGGAAACATGCTCAGTTCCAAGTTTTTTAAGCACTCGCTTTATTAACTGTCAGCTATCAACATGAGGTTAAACACCATGTTAATGGTATAGCTACACATGTGTTTAATGGTATACATATACACAATGGTATATACATATATACATATGTTTAATGGTATAGCTACACAAACACGCTTCTGGCATCAAAGCTGGATCAAGAAGTTCCTCTGCTGCTTGGTCCAGCTTTTGCTTCAGCATTTCTTCACTATATCTGTGTGACTCTCCTAGGTGCTGCGCTCTTGGTGAGACTGCTGAAGTTACCAAAGTAAAAAACAAAACAGAAAAACTTCCTTCATTGCAAGTCTCTTCCTCTGCAGGAAGGAAGAACGTGTCTGGAGGTCAGACAGAATACAAGAACTATGAATTTGTAAAAGCTTTTCTGAGTATTAAAAAGAAGAGGGCAGAAAGTACTTGAACCGATTTTGCCATCCTCACCAAGAGCTCACACTTGTGACTGCTCATAGAGAAACGTGTGCCAACAGAAGAAACCCTTCACCCACCTTTGTTAAAGAACTCAGAAGCCCTGCCAGAAACAGAATAAAAGACATCATGCATTCAAACTGTAACAAATCTGCAACTTAACATTCAAGGCAATTCAGTTTGAGATTTAGCTTAAGGTTTTCTCAGCAAAAAGGGAGACAATTGTAGTTACAGGATGGCAGCATAACTGAATTATTAGGGCAACAGTCTGGACGAGAGGAGAGCTCCCAAGCTGTTCCTGCAGACACCATTGGCTCTGCTGACACAAGGCAACCAGGAACAACAGACATTGAAACCATTGAGTGTGGTGTGGCTTGGCTTCACCACACTAGAACTCCCGCTTGAAAAGTGTCTTTCAGAAGACAAACAGCTGTAACCCAAGAGAAAGTAGGGAAAGTGAATGGAATTAACAATCCTTGAATTCAGAATAAATCTGCAGGTAGTTTTCATTCTGTTTACAGCAAGACAAGGATAAAGTTGTTGCCAACTCTTTTCATTTCATGCAGTCTCATAATTCCCTGTTTCATTCATTAAGTAAGGTCAAATATTTGTGACCCCACTGCTCTGCAGCTTGCTGGAAATTTGTAATATTCATCTCAAATTAATTCATAACTGATTTATCCTCATAACAACACTGCCCTTTTAAAAAAAAAATGTCTCTTTTCCCACATTGCACCAAGTATTCTAGGAAATGTCTTGTTGCAGTCATGATTTTGCTAGATAAAAAGTCAACCTGTTTAATTTTTCATTTGAAAAGAAAATGCATTTCCACATAACTTTTTCAATAGTCTGTTCTCTCCTGCTGTAATTAGAGTTCAGCTTTTTTGGGCCTGGATGACTAGCACTGCACACAGTGCTTCAGACATTATTTCACTGTTGCCCTAGAGAAGTAAATTCTAAATACTAATTTAGATGTATGCATTTAATTATCACTTTTATTATGTACAACACCAAACTTAAAACTTATCAAGGTCATTCTTACAGCTCATACCTCAGTATTTTGGCACAAATCTGGTAAAATTATGACTTGATAATATTTTCCCTCATGCTATGTTCTGTGGCAATATGATCTGAATTGAAGACAAATGAAAATATGTTTCTCTACACATTGTTATGTCAGGATTAAATAATTCATATAACATACCTTAAATAGTATAATCAACAAAGATATAATATGTTTTTTAGTCTCAATAATATTTTCTAAACATCCTATTCAATATTATCTGTAGGCTATAAAGATTTTATCTGTTTTCCAGAAACTGAAATCTATGCTAAAAACCATAGAGGTTGTGGAATGTACCCTTTAGCAATCTTTAAAGTTTACTTAATTTTATCTCTAAACTTAACCATTACTTTTCAAAATTTTTACTAGGCTCTCCAATTTCTGATGCTTTTTTTTTCTTCATTAAAGTGATAAAATGAGTCAACTGTTTCTAGTCTAAATTTTTTAAGTAGCCCCAGCATGGTACTAACTGTTATGCAAAGCTTAGGGGCCAGATTGTGTTTATTTATCTGTTTTGTTTCTTGACTGTTATGAATGTAACCTGCACCTGTCATCTGAGCAAAAATCTTATAGACTTCACAATGGAACAGGGCTTTGATATGAGGAGTAATGGTGGTGGTGTGTGTTTGTTGATTTTTCTTATGTTTTGTTGTGGTTTTTTTTTACAGTAAGACCTCATATGGCACAGTAGGGCTTTATATCGCACATGGATGTGTATCTTCAGCTCAAGTAGTAACTTGTGTAAAAGCAGGTCCCAGCTGAAAAAAGAAGGAAAGTGCTGTTCTGATTTGTGTCACTATGAACCTAGAATGACTACTGAAGAAGTACATGGATTTAAAAAAAACAGCTACTTATTTAGAGGGACATTCATTCCATTCCTGTGTGACTCATTGGTCACCGTTTGAAATTTAGGATGCTGAATCTCAGGGCTGCCATTTTAAAATTGTCAGAGCAACTTTTGTCCACAAACTCAATATTTTCCAAGTATTAGTTGTCAAAATACGTGTGTGTAAAGATTACTAGCCCATCACCATGTACAGGTTTTTCTCCCCCAAACAGAGGAAATGGAGGCAGCCTACACACAAGCAATGTAGGAAGAGTCTTGGAGTCTTGTCTACCATAGAATCACCTCTTCAGAATAAAAGCCATCATATTGCATATAGGTAAACAAAATTATAGCTTTCTTAACTTCAAAGTCTCAGCAATTGTCTGAAGGACAGTTGGGCCTTTTAAATTGCTTCTAGGAACAGATATCTTTAGTCACCTAAATCAGGAAAAGAGAAATAAAAAGGTATGTTCTTACAAGCTGTTCTGTGAGGATATATTTGCATTCATTTGTCTTGCCTACAGCTCTGAGTGCATTCACTTATACCATATAGTTGAGTACAAATTGGCAGTTAAAAAAAAACTCATAAAAATTAATATCACAACTTAAAACATGTTTTGTTGTTGTTGCTTCTCCCATCTTCTTGAACCAGTTCTAGCCTACTGAAAAGGCAACAAGGATGCTCTTTCATGGTTATCTACCTGAACAAGACACTAAAATTCAGCTCTGTGACCATTCTGAATAAGAAAAAACTACAGCTTTTGTTTGTTTGCTGGTTTGGGTTTTGTTTTTTTTTGTTTTTTTGTTAGTTTGGTTTTTTTTTTTTTTTTTTTTTTAACCACAGCATCAAAATGAGCCATGTAGAATAGCAGGGACATGTTTCTTCATGCCTAGTATTATTTACTAACTTTGTCTCATTTCAATATATACGTACTTTCATGAAACAGAGGTCGAGACAACAGGACTGGACTTATTCACAGCCTTTCTTTTCTATATATGAGATGGCTCTGTTTAGAGTACCTGAACTACAAAAGTCAATTTATACCCCTGTCTTGGTTTGCAGATGGCTTGAAGCTTTAGGGCCCAATTTTGGTGGCCTTCCAGACATGCAACTCTCTCACAAGTTAAAGCAAAGTTTGATATTAGAATTGAGATAAATGTTGGACTTCTGCCTAGCTTATTACACTTCAAAGAGTAGCACTTCAGCTAAGGAATAAAAAGGAAATGGCACCATTGTATACCCAAATATCTTAAGTTTCTAACATGCTTAGAGAATGTCATCAGCAGTAGACAAACACAAATACAATATTGCTTCCAAAAAATAAGTGTAGTTGCCATACTGTGTACATACGTACACAGGTATGTGTACATATATGTATTTGAAAGAAAGCTTTATAAAAGACACATAAAAAAGTTACACCCCTCCCCTACTTGTAAGCAGGACAAAGATTGTTTAAACTGCTCCCTGTGCCATCAATAGTGGATGAAGAGCAGGAATGCTGCTGACAGCAGTTGCTATTCTTTGGATTCACCAGATACATGCCTTGCATTCCTGTGGCAGCTGACACCACAATTAGTCCTTGTATGGCTAAAAGGGGGTGGGGAAGGAGGGAGTTCTTCTGGAGAATACTTGGTTTCCATGGATAAGCCTAGTTTCTTCTATGGAAGTACTGTCAGCAGTTGGAATCATGAAGCCTTTATACTCTAATGCCATTCATACATACCTTGTGCCTTTTAGTAAAGATTTCTGAGAGGGGAAAACTTAATGATCTTCAACCTTGTTTTCTGAAACTTCCTGCCAGTAAAAATGGGGGGATGGGTGGGGGAACCAGTTTTCTTGTACATGAATGAAATGTCTACTGAAATTTGGGAAAGTTTTCCCTAGTAAGATTTTTGGCTTTCTTTTTACACTTTCCTTCTCTGTGAATTATTTTTGGCTAAGGATAGTGGAGAAAACTTGAGAGTTTATTAAATGCATGATTTTTGTACAAAGGTCTACATGGCAGAAGAATTTTGTAAATAAACAACTGGTGTAAGAAAAGTAAAAGAACTTGACATGTATTTTACTCTTAAAAAAGTCCAGTCCAGTGGTCACAACAGTTTCATAATCTTCAATATCCATAAACAGTTAAGGGTTCTGCCTGGTCTCCAGTGCAAAGTTTTGAAAATATGCCCATAACCAAAGTGTTTTATAGACTTTAAATAAGGATTTAAACACACACACACACATATATATATATATATATATATATATATATATATATATATATGTGGAGAAATCACAATCTAGTGACTATTAACCTAGCTTCAGATATTTCTATTGCATCATGATGAGTGGACAATTTGTGCTTAGAAGTCAACATCTTTTCCATTCATTAGACTTTGACTAGAAATAGGTGATGCAGAGCTGCCAAGACTGATGTTTCCTCTGCGGGCTACACAATTTTTGCCCTTTTCAGAAGCCAAAAGGGAAGGCAGTGAAATCTATTGGTTACCCTCCAGGTCAAAACTCAAAATGCATTGGGAGTTTAATGATTTGTGTGCAGTATGGAACAGCTTTGTCACAGAAATGTTTTAAATAAAAGTCCTGTTCTACTTCCCTGACTTAACTCATAACTTGATTATACAAACCCAGATTTTGCAGGGGCTTTCATATGACATTCCAAACAAATATTTCACTCCTTTTCCTCTTACACCTATATTTCTCATGCCATCTTATTCAAGACTGATGTGTGCTATGACAACAGTCAGAGGGTACCTTTCTGTCCAAGAAAAGAAACCATTTCAGTAGAATCCTTATCTTTCTTCACAAACCCAGACCCTGACATCTATAATTTTGTGAATAATTACACACAGCTATTAAATAATTTGATCCTCTGTTTTTTATGTTTCATGTTTTAAAGGCTGGAGGATAAACAAGGACAAAACCAATATGTATTTCCCTTTTTTCTCATTTCTATCCTTCCTACTGAGCATGAAATGAAAGAGAATCATGTCTGAAATATAACATGTAGGTTTTATTACTTCTCATGTGAATTCTTATTTGATATATTACATTTATATCCCAGGCTCTCCTTAAGAGGGTATGCTTATCTCTACACCACTCAAATACAGAAATACCCAGTAAAAACTAGATTTTGCACACTTTCCCTTCCCCCTTCTATATTTATATACAAAGCAAGTGTTACTATAGAATCAGTAAGACCAAATGGCAGAGCTGCAGGTTACATGTGAGCAATTTACCATCAGGTTGGAGTTGCACTGCATTGTCAGTGTGCTCCACCACTGACTGTTTTCTTTCAGAAACTATCTTCCACTAAGATTTCCTACCTGAGCATCTCAAAGTGTTGCACAGGGATAAAGTCAGTCAGTGCTCTCTTCCTCCTTAATTTAAACTTGCTGTTCATTGAAAGAAGGTTCAAAGAGCTGTCTAAGTATGATGAAAAGGGTTTTCCAAAACACTGTACACAGGTGTAGAACTTTCAGAGCACAATGACCTTCTCAGCAAACCTGTGGCCAACCTAGATTCCTCCACATTCCCGCTCCAGCAGTGACTCAGCCTGCATAAGCAGTTTCCACAGACAGGACAGCAGAATTGGTATGAATGTTACCTGAGGAAGAAAACACTTTGTGGTTGAAGCCCTGGAAGCTGCCCGGAGGCTGCAGGCAGGCTGATCCCAGATGCTCAGGATCAGGGTTTACTAGAGGGAGCACACACTCTGCTGCCTCCCGGCACCAGCACCGCCACCTGCTCAAGGAGCCCGTCTTGGATTTTCAAGTGTCCTCAACTGCTGAAAGCAAAATGAAAATAATAAATAATCCTAATGAATAGACATAAAAATCACCATTTCAATTTCCTTGGGAGGGTTTACCTTCAAAGAAATTTGGGTTTAGAACCAAGCCTGATTGTTCTGATGGGAAAAATACAATGCTAATAAAAAGATGAACTTGTTAATGAATAAATCCCATTTTGCTTTCCAGAAACACAAAGGAAGTTTTTCCAACCCTTTCTATTTTCAACATTTGCACTGGGATAATAAAATAATCTCATTACCATATGATCTGAGGAAAAAAAGAGAAACAAGGGAATCTTGACAGACTGTAAAATGAAGATTTGATTCTCCCCTGTTTTTCAAGAGTGTGTTTTCCTAATCCTGTGTTGCTCAGCATTTCTGGTGTAAACAATTGCATAGCCAAATGATTCAATACCTTTGCCAGTTTCTGTTGAGCAGCAGCAGCTCTTCTGGAAACAACAGTTGCAAGTTCAGGCTAAAGTCACGAAAGAGGAGATTGTGCTATGGAACAGCCATTTTCTGCGGTTCCTTGTACCCATCTTTCCAAAACAAACCAGTGATGGGTTTTCAGGTGTTTTTTTTCAGAGATAGGTGCAAATATGTTGTTGATTTGTTTAAAACCCAAAGAGCTAGTGTATTCAGGTCAATATCTTTTCAGCTATGAACTTTGCATAGTTACCACACAAGTCACCTCAGCTTTATGGTGATGGTCATTTTCTGTGGTCAAATACAGCTCTTTGAAGGGTGAGATGCACATCAATTCTTTCAGAATGCATATTTGCACATTAACTCTCTCCATTTTCTCCATCAGGCCCCAGATGCTCTGGATAGATCCTTTGCTTTCCCTGTCTGCACCTGAAACAACTGTTGCATATTCCAGTCTCTGCTTCTGGTTTCCTCCTACCCTCTTCTCTTCACCTCTTCGTACTCTCCCTGTTTTTTCCTTTATAAATAGTTTTGTAGGAAAACTGCAAATGTCCTTCTAGGCCATTCTGCGATTACAATCAATTCCAATCCCCCCTGGTGAAATTACTCTTGATCTCCCCTTGCTCTGCATTCTTCAGAGGCTGTTTGCTTTTGTTACCTGTTTCACTGGCACTGGTATTCAGGCACTCCTGCATGAAGGAACTTCCCTCCTAATCTTATGTCATATGTATCCCACTGTTAATTCAAAGCAGTCTGAAGAGAGGTCTCCTCAGGAGAAAGGCCAGTCACACTTAGACAATCTTGCAAGCAGATACACAGAAAGAATTACTGACCATTTCAGAAATGTCAGGAGGTTAATAGCAATCAGCTCTATTTATGGAAGCGTGTAAGAAAACAACACATATTTTGAATCTGTGTTGCTGGGAAAGAAGGAAGAGAAGAAGAAAACACTGCATAGGACTAAAACTTATCCCTTTGTCCTAAAGGGCCATAGAGAAATACCAAGGCAGTCACTGCAGCCTGCAAATCCCAGTAACTTGGCAGTGTAAAACAAATGTTGCCAAAGAGACAACCTTTATAAGAAACTACTGTAGCCCTCTCTAGTGGAGTGCATCATTCCAGCCCTGCCAGATTGCTGTAGGTCATGAGCTGAACATATTGAGGGTTTATTTCTCTAATAAAGGGACTAAGTCCCTTTTCCTTGTCTGCATTAAAGTGATCTTTCAGCAGCTGCCAGAAAATCCTCACTTCTTGGTGGTAACTGGGAATCTTTCCCCTCTGCTGCTCATGAGACATTTTTCCAAACAAATGTGGATAACCAATTTTTAAAAATACCAAATAAAGCCTAGTCACAAAAAAGAAAGGAAATGTTCTTCAATACTGATGACAGTTTTCTCTATGTGCATTTTCTCACTCTTTTTTTACCCTGGGTCTTTTGACAGTTTAAAATTGTCTTTAGTGCCAAACCTTCATTCTAAACAGGTCAATCCAAACTGAGCGTGAGGTAAGAATCAATATGGCTTGGGAAGAATTAAACTTATGTCTCTCTTGAGTCTTTGAAGGTTCTTAAAATGCCAAATATTTTTTCCATCAGCTATATCATAGTCAACCTATTAAGTAGCTGGAAGATGCTTCTTAATTTTTTAAGCATTGCTCTGAATTAGGGAAAGATTAATATTTGAAAAGATCCTGACAAGCTACCACACAGATATGACACAGGTATTTGGGAGACATCTTTATTCAAGGAATTTTCATTCTTCCACTTTAGTGTTGCACACTCTGAGACCTGGCATATGAGGGACCTTTTTGCAGCAAAGATCTCACTTCAACTATTACTGCATGGAAAAAAAAAAAAAAAGACATTAATCATGACAGAAGCAAATCTTTATAGAGTGAAGCAGAATTCCTCAACTTCCTGTGAAATTCTTTGCCTGCTGCTTTAGCACTCATGCAATTCCTGCCAGTTTTGGCAGAAATATTTGTTTCAAGCACATCAGCTGCTGAGTTGGCTATCTTGTTTGCTGAGACATTTTCCTGGTGATTTCCTTTCAAAATATGACAGTTTGCTACAAGCCAAGAAGAGAACATGGGAAATAGGCATGATTTTGGGACAGAATTGGGTAAGAAAGCCTAAGATGACATCACACAATTTAGTTTTCATGAAAAGATGGTCTAAATAGCTATATGGTAGTATTTAAGACTGCATTTGAGGAAAGATAATATAGTAGAAAACCAGTTTGTCTGTTAGAACCAAATTTTGAATCAAAGCTATTTTGAATCAGTAACTGAATGGGAGAAGCCAAAAGAATAAGTGAAGGTATTTATTTAAAAAAAATAACCAGTGATAAGCCACAATTAGGCCACCACATTCCAATTCATGCAGAATTCCTTTCACAGCAATGGAATAATTTAATGCTCCTACCCTCTGCACGGAGTTTTAGGCACATCAGACTATCCAGCCTTATCTCTAAATGTTGTTCCAGGGTTCTCCCTTTATCCAAGAAGAGGTACTTTTGCAAGCAACATTTAACTGCATGAAACCTTTGAAGCAGCCATAGTTCAGTCAAAGTGAAAATGCACAAGGCGTTTGAAAGGCAAGACCCACACAGTCTTGTGCTGACCCTCCTCGTCAGCTGAAGATGGATATTGACCTTCCCGTTCCAGCATGATAATAAACCTTTGATAAACACCACAAGCACCACCTCGGCTGAGCGGAAAGATGGCTCATGTTGGGAGGGAGAGGAGAAACACCTTAGGAAGTTATTTTACTCTCAGTCTGTTAGTAAAAGGTCTAGATAATCTACCAGATGAGCAGTCTTTGGGCCACTGACATGCCTTTAATTATAGCTCTCATAATTGGAGCTACTGCTTTAATAAAAGGGCAAATGCTTGATCTGGTTTGCTTGAAAAAATGAGAGTCCCATTAAAATTTAATCTCTAATAGCAGGCTTTATTTTGAGAAGGACATTTTTTTTCAGAGTGATTTTATGCAGTGCTGATATGTTTTAGTAAGGGAATGGCTCTTTCCATGGTTAATGTAGATGTGATGGGTGTAGAAAAGGTACTTCTGGTACCTTCTAAATCTGGATACAGGCAGCTGTACATTGCTGTCTGGCTCAGCCTCTTTTGCATTCAAGATGGTTATTCTGGTAGTGTTTGGACTGTTTTTGCAGTGCGCATTCATGGCTAGGGGCTTTGTTAAATTCATAACAAGCGAGCACATTCACTTCCACAAAATTTTTCTGAGTCAGAGAGAGACACTGCTTTCACATCCGACCAACTCAAGAAATTTCCAATCTCATTCTACAATTTCTGCCTCTCTGCTGGAGTTTCTTTTGCCAAAGACATCAACATTATATTAATAGAAGCAGCAAGGAAAATAGCTTGTCTCAGAGAAGCATCCTGGGCTAGCTGAATGCATATAGGAAGGAGTGGGATGTAGAGTTGGTCAAGAAGTTTGTCAGAAATAGGTTTCTTCAAAGCAAAGTTTCATAGCCAAGGGACCATATGCCCATGCATATTTTTTCACTGAAGGTATATATACCAGATTTTACACTCCTAAAGTAAAAACTGATAAAGTCAGTAACAATGTAAAAGTGAAAAGGATCTGTAAATTGTGGAAAAATAACTGAAAGTATTAAAGATTATTGTAATATAACTTTTTGTTGATCTAGCCACATCCCTTTCTCTCTTCAGAATACATCATTCACAGAGTCTGTTTAGGAATAATGTCAAAGATCTGAAGTCTGTCTTTCCCTCTGGTCAAATAGCCACTCTGTGTGCCTATATCCACCCGTTTCTTCAGCAAAGCAGATTAGCCCCGGTTCTGAAGTAAAGCACCATAAGGCTAAAGATCATTCAACTTCAGTGATCCACCTGGGGACTTTTCACCTGCCTCAGCCACGGGCAAGAGATAACTCCTGGTTACACATTGACCGGAACTACCCCACCAGCCACAATTATCAGTGATCATTGCAATAGAGACAGTTTAGAACTACAGGGAAGACAGAAAAACTCTTCTCAAAGTGCAAGTATATCTCATTGAATCCAATTATACATTTAATAGAATTTCTGTTCACAAAATAAAGCTCTTGACAGACTTTTATGGCAAACAGGAATCTGAAAAAAGACAAAATCCCTGAAAGAACAACTGAGCAGAAACTAAAAAAAAAAGTAGTTGAAACAATGTTAGTCAAAAACTGTGAATTTTTATCTCCTTGAAAATTCAGTTTAACATACTTTTGTTCCAATTAAAAATTTCTATGTGCTTGACCAGAAAATGTAAGACATGTAAATAATTTTTCATTTATCTGTCAGATTTCAATAGGACACTGGAGACTTTCATGACAAATTGTGATGCAAACTCAACATTTTTTAGGCAAATAAATATATAAAGGACTCTTCTGTGTAATGCATAAAAATACAAGAAAAATCTATTTTCTCGTATCTATCGGTATAGTCTTATGTAGTGAAAACCCAAGAACAGCCTAAACTAATCCATGTCTAAGCTAATCTGAATGTGTTCTGGCCTACCCAATTCCAAAAATTCTGCTTTACAAGCACCTGTGCTGAGTCCAGTAGCAATTAACAGAGCAGCTTGCAAGAGCATACTTGACATAGACCTCCTCACATTAAACAGCCTTCCACATCTGGTCACTGCACTTACACTGATCAGTGCAATATTTGGTCATAGATTTCCTCTGTGAATCTGGGCAAACTGCTGAGGGTTTTCTGTATGTTCATTTCCCATTTGTGTAATGGGACCAAGAATTTTTTTTGCTTAGTGCATGTGTCCTGGGACCATACAAGTTAAAGGATGAAGCGTTCATGTAACTCCAGCAGAAAACATTGTGCCAGAAAAACAAAGAAAAGCAAATCTGGAATTAATCACAGATCTATAAATGGCAAGCTTAATATTCAGGCAAGGGGTGGAAGCCATGAGCCATGCACCACATTTTCTAATTTGTGTTTTTCTGAGACAAGGGAAAAGAATTTCCTGGTTGACAGGAGCTTACCCAGACAGTGTAGGCTCCTCAGCCATGGCCTATTGTGATCCTTAGTAAAAGTGATAATCGTGACACAATTGTGAGAGCAGTCACACACCGGGCCACATCAATACTTAGATACTAGAAAAGGAATTTTAGGAATATTTTTCAGTAGTAAATACCCTACTCACATGCAGAGCTTTCCCAGGAACATTTTCTGTATTATTTGTTTGGTGACTTTAACAATCACTTTGGAGAATCATAAAAACAGATGACAAATACTGCCCCAGTAGAAATACGTATAGTGAAGGTATATAAAGCAGATAATTTGGTCCCAACCAGGCTGGCCATTTCCAGTGGTCCAGGTTTTACACTGCCAGTCTCTTCACCCTGGATCTCTGTGACTGATCCTTTTCTCACTTCCATGCACTGTCTCCTGGTTTTCTTCACCTCTGCTAATGCTGCTTAACTTACCTGTCCTGCAAACACTCATGCATTTACCCTTCTTCATGCCTCTCTCCTCAGCTGTCCCTTGCTGCAGTGACTTTTTCTTTATTAATCACCAGAAAATCAGTCCATCAGGACATCAATCATGTGTGCAGCTATAGGGGTTTTTCCATAAAATATAAAGACTAATTTGACAGGCACACATTTTCATCAATTGTCTTAGTAAATCACTGCCATACCACTTCTCTCCTTTGTCACTTGGCTTTGGCATTTAACTTTGTCAGCTCCACTTGCAGCCATGTCTGTTTAGGCTGTGAGCTCTTCAGAAATAAGAGACTTGTTTTTCTGGGCAGCCAGACACTTACTAAGTGTAAGGCTCTCTAAAATAATGAAGATTTTTCTCAAGTCTCCCTTGATACATTGGTGAATTCAAAGTAGTTCCAAATAGACAGGTGGACATTGGTTCTCAGCAAGAAGGTCGAGTGAAAAGGCCTTAAATAGTACCTATTTTGATGCATTTGAGAACAGTCAGCATGAAATTGGTTCCATTTTCTTTTAAAGGATTAAAAAAAAAAGCACCTAACAGCAGCCAAACTCAGCTCCAACAAAAGTCAAAAGCTTAACCATTGATATTAAACTGAACAAATGTCAAGTCCTTTCCAAAGTTTTCTCCCATACCTGATTCATATTCAATCCATATATATGTATCTTAATGACTGCACTTCACCTAGCATTACTAATAAAAAGAAAATAAAGTCATAGAAGAAATGAATATTTTTCACCTAATTTTTATTAGTATTTCCCAGTGCAAAATAAAATAAACAAAGAATGTAAACATAAATGAAACATTAAAACATAAATTTAAAAAGCAAAAATGTAAATTTTAACTTCTGAAATCAGAATACCAACTCTACATGTATAGGCATTGGCATTGCAGTAGTGATGCATTAGCTTATTAAAGTCACCCTGCTCTTTGTTGTGCAGCCCCTCTCTCTGTCATTTCAAGGACGGTGGAGATGTGTACAGGAAGGTGATCCCATGTCCAAACCCACTCAGTGCAAGCAAACAAATGGATGTGAACTCAGTGCCTTCACATGTTGTGGAGCCAGCAGGAAAACTAGGTCTTAGCCCCAAACATTCTCTGTGTTTGATGAAATCACAGTTGTATTTGCAGAGCAGGCAGATATTGCATTAATGATGTGCAGAAAGTACCCAAGGGAAGGGGAGGCAACACCAGCATGGACTGCTGGGTACTACCTCCCTGCTCCCTTCTTTCCATTGTCACTTTTGTGCTCAGGTTGCTCTAACTTTTGAAGTGAAGCATCATTTGAGGTGCAGAGTTCTTTAGATTCATTGCTCTGTTTTGGGCAACAGGTAAATAAGTGGGCCCTCCCAAGAGAAGCTGTTATACTTCCCAATACAGGGCTGAAATTTTTACCAGGCCAATACACTGCTTACACAGCACTACTGCATATTGAAGTATGGAGACTCAAGGGAAAAGGGTGAGAGACCTTTGCCTTGCAAATTTTAAAACAAGGTGGTAGAGGTGGGAGGAGAAAATTAATTCCAGGTGGTACTGGCATCCCATAGTCAAATGGGTCTTGTCAAATTGAAAAGGTCTGCCTTTCCAGGAGCATCATAAATTGCAGGCCACTTTAAAAGATCCTTCAAGCCAGGTACCTAAATGTTTTTGAAAATGTGAAGTCTTAGCAGAAGAAGGCTTAAAAGAAGGCAGGCAGGGTGCAGGTAACCTGGCAATTGACAGGTAGGTAGAAAACACAGGGCAGGGGAAGACATTTTTCCTACCATAAAATCCACTGAAAACCAATAGCACAACATTTCCTCAAATGTCAGCTCTGCAGGACAGGGTTGTTTTTGCTTTCCAGCAAGTGTTGATGCAGCATTTAAAAAGGTAGTTGATGATTTTTTCCCCTTTCCTTAGCATAAGCTTTCAGGCAGCTGTGATCTAACACTGTTTTGTGCCTCCTGTGAAGAGGCAGACATCAGCCTTTGATAGAACCTGCTGGGAGAACATGACATACTCTCCAGTAATCTTTTCTAACAGGGAGAAAATGACCTTTTATGTAAAAGGCTTTCCCAGACTTATGCCTCAGTTTACCCAGTAGGACAAATCCGATATTCAGAAGTCTAAAAACAGTTCAAACTAAGAAAGGACACTAGCTTAGATCCTTACTCACTCAGCAAGAGTCACAGCAGGAAGGCTGCAGAAGCTTTTGGTGAAGGCTCAGTGAGATATTTCAACTGTAACCTGTTAAATTCCTTAGTGCAAGTGTGATAATGCAAAGCCACAGGGTCCAGCACTCCTGTCACTCTTGCAACATAAACTTAAACTTTCCAACTCTTTTTAAGACATGAGTGAAGATATTCTGTCAAGAATTAACTGCAGTTTCAAGGACTGGGTTTGGTAGGAAAGAGTTCACCATAAAACACCTGCCACAGCCTCACCCAAACCCAGATGAAAATTAGACTGACCTCTCTGCTGCCTCACCAGCTCATTTTTATTGCACGGAGACATCTATCAAGAACTGGGATTTTACAAAAAGCAGAAATACTCAAGCAAGGCATATAATCAAGCTGCAATACATAATCATCAAAATTTTCGAAGACACTTGTTTTTCTGGGGAAGCAAGTGTTGAGGCAGGAGGAGGTTGCCCATTGACTCCCCCAGTGACTGAATGGCACAGTAATGCTCTGCCCTCTGACAGAGCTGGCAGGATTTGCTAAGCGGCAGGATTTGCTAATGCAGGTCCAGGTGCTGCTAGCCCTGCAGGTAAGCTGCTCCCTGCCCATTCCACTCACTCCCTATCCCTTGCTTCCACTCTTTCGCTTACCCCCTACTGGCTGCCCTTCATGCTCTGCTCCTCCTTCCTCTGCTAGCCAATATGGCCAGTTATTTCTCTCATCCACTCATCCCCTTGCTTTTTTCTTTCATAAATAACCATTAAAACTAACTACTGTATTTCAGGTCTGCTCAATGCTTAATTTAAAATATCTCTCTCTTCCTCTAAATTAGATGTCCAAAATCCTTCTCAGTCTCTGGACTCCCTTGTGCTCAGTATAGCCCACAGTCTCCAGGCTTACAGAAGGTATTGCTTTTAAATATGTTTTTAACATGATTTCTAACTTGCCAAAAGTGAGCCATCCTGCCTTCACCCACAGCTCTAGTGGGTCAATAGGCCCCAGGGCACAGTAATAGGTTCATCATTAGAGCTCATCTTTTCACTCCTTTCATCCTGGCCTTCCTAATATTTAATTTCAACTCAAACAGGTCAGACTTCCTTTTTTAGAATATCATTATTTTTCACTGCAACAGAGTATTTTTAACTTTCAAAAGCATCTCTGGGCAGTCAGAAGAACCACAGACTGTAACATTGTGTGAAAATGATACTGGCTGTGGAGTACAGCACTTCGCAGCCTACAGCCACATGTGGCTGTGCATGGGAAGAAAAATGGGAACAAAGGGACAATGAACATGCAATTGGAAGAAGTTTAATGGGGCATAGAATTAAAATACAGTTCAGTTTTTGCTTTTCTTTATCTCTTTATTATAATGTCCCTTAATTGCTTCATTTCCTGAAAGACTTAAGACAGACTGGTGTCCCATGGAAACATGGCAGTGAAGGGAGACAAAGGCTTTGCTAGCCAAAACCAGAATGCTTTCTTTCAGATCCCCAAAAGCAGTTCCTGCTTTGCTGGGGAAGAAGTAGACAAGGAAAGTTTTGTAGCTGTCCTTACTAGTGAAGTAGAAATCAAAAGTAAATGAAAAAGAAATAAAAAGAGACTTAATTTTAGGAATTGTTAACTTCTAATTTATGTAGAGGTGATAAGGCATTTTATGGGAGGCTGAGAATTATTAAGCTGTATATGTAGTCACCATTGATTAAAAACTACCAACCTCTTCTCTTTTTTCCTGTTTCTCCCAAACTGGGAACCTACAAACACTTCAGCTTCCTCTGAATCTTTGGGGTCCTTCAGGTGTGGCATTCAAAACTCCTCACACTAGGCTCTGATGGAGAGATTTCACACACATTGTACATACAGGCTTCCAGATTTGGGCAGTATCAGAACTGAGTACAGATTAATTTTATCCATTGATAACACTTTAAACTACTGCTGGTTCTGATGCTCCCAAATGCTAAGGGAATGTAAATCTGGCATCTTAAATTAGGGGCTAACAGCAGGCCTGTTAGCTAAAGGAGCGAGAAGAAGCTGAGAAGTAAGAAGCTGATAAGGAGCTCTCTCTAAGGCTGTAACTAGAGACCGAGAGAAGAAAGATAAAAGAACTTTGCAGCTGGACGAAGCATTTTTAGAAAGTTAGTTGAAGTCACTGTAACTTCTCACCAATAGTATTATGTTGATTTATTGTGGCCAATAGTAAAGATAGAAAAAGCATAAACAATTAGAAAGTGTATAAAAGTCAGCCATGTTCAAAAATAAAGTGTTACCAACTGACTGCTTGTAGTCTCTGCTTTATGTCGTGACCGCCTCGACAGCGACACCTTATATGTGGAGACTGAGCTTTGCAGTCTGGTTCTGGGGTACACTTTCATAGTGAGTAATGGACTTTGACTTTGACAGAATTAGAAAATGGAAGTTTAATAACCTGCTAGCCCAAAATAGAAAATAATTTAAACATTAACAATGTATTTTTAAAAAAACTCTAACTCTTCCATTTTTTTTTACAAAACCACATTTTTCCACATTTATACATAGTTAGCCACAAAAGGCTTGTGCCAAATCCTTTGTCCCAAATGATGGGGGATGCTGATGGGCCAAACCATGAGATCTTCACTGGCTCCTCTCCACAGGTCTGCTTTTTTAAAGTGTTACTGTTCCTACCTCATGCTATTTTTTACCATTCCATCACCAAAACTGAACTGAGAAAAACCCAGAGCATTCCTCAGCCACCCAGGTGCCAAGTCCATCTCCTTCTCTGCCACCAGGCCTTTGACACTGACCTGCCAAGCTCTGTTGACAGACCCTGGTGGTGGTACATCAGCCTCTGGCACAGGAGGGTGCCATACACCTGCAGACACCCATCTTTCCCACTACTGCAGATGCTTTGGCTGTACACAGCTCCCCTTGGCTCTTGGCAAAGATCTAAATGCTCCCCTGTATTGCCAGCTGGCTGTCAGAGACCCCTGCACATTATCTTTGGGGTTTTAATTAGTTGTTTGCCGTAAGTATGCAATCTATTCCCAGTGTAATCACCCAGTAACAAATGTCCTGCCTAGGGAGCGCCTTTCCTGCTGAAGTCATGCTAAAGACACCAGAAAACACAAGGTGTTCCCTTAAATTTGGAGAGTCCTGTTCTTGACCTTAGAATGGCTGAATTTCACTGAGACTATATCAAAGGGAAGTGAAGCAACTTGAGACCACGAGTAAAAAAAAAAACAAAAAGAGAAGAGAAATACATGCCTTTTTCACATTTCCCTAATCCAGTTGCAACCCTTTACAAATTTACTTTCATAATGCTTACTGTATAGTTGAAAGGTAAAGGATACAGTTAGTTTTGATGTTTTTATTCATACACCATTTGTGCTAAAACACTAGGCAGTTGGGGTTTTGTTGTTTCTCACAAATACCAGTCTCCCAATTCTTTTTAGTGACAAAATTTCCATTTGTTTGATCATTTGTATTTTAATATAAAAAACTGTATTAATTCAACATGAATTTACTTGTTTTACACCTTTCAGTTCTAAACTCAGTGGATTTGTCTTCTTGTTTCAACCACACTCAGACTTTTTATTTCACTGTGAGATCCTATATCACAGCTGAAGGAGTAATTTTAAACTGACATTTGCCTTTTGTAATCCTGTGTGGAATTGCCTAGATAGCTAAACTTTGTTCAGCCTGTAACTGAAACAGGAAGATGCAGATGTCAACAAACGGGTGGCTCAGTCTCAGATGGCTCCATACAGCATTACATCAGGAGCAGGAGAAGTTTTCCCTGAATGACACATTGGCTTGGGTGTGCTCCAAAGTAACAGAAGGACCAGCATCGTGGCTTAAGCTGTCATATTGCAATACCCTGGCTCTGCTAACATGACTTTAATAACAACACATTATTTGCCTAAAGCACAACTTTTCATTGACACTTATTAAATTTCAAATAATCCCTTGTCTGTATACCTAAGGTTTGGTATTTAAAACTGATGAGAACTTCAAAGACCAGCTGACAAAGTCATGCTGACATGAATTGTCTCTGAGCCTTACCAACATTAAGGCACTCTGAGAACTCACTTTCTAAGCGTCTCAGATTTGGTGTCTGGAAAAAGTGGAATCTGGTGCCTCTATCACAGAGTGCCTTAGTTACATGTCTCTGAAAGAGGAGCGGCTGCACACATGGCATGGGACTTCTGCTTCAGGAAAAGGCATGAAGGGACCACTCAGGCATTTGCCTGGAAAGCCATACTGCAGAGACAGTGCCTGTTTTCTTAATCTTAATATAAGTCAACCAAAGTTCTTTGCACTCAGGGTGTCTACACTAGGTCTGCAGAAAGAAAGGACTTGAAGTATGATCTATTAAAACACTGACAGGTTTTAAGGTGAGTGGAAAGTTCAGCCTCCACAGAGGACAATTGTCCTTTGTTACTAGAGAGAGCAGAAGGAAAATTTATTACTCTCAGCCAAAAATTTAAGCTGAACTGGAGTCATGCCACCAGAAAGACTGTTTGTACAGTTCTGCTTTAATAGTTACTGTCTTGATACTTGGGTGAGAGACTAGTAATATGACATGCTGTACAGGAGCCCTCTCCAATTTATCCACTTGACTTCTCACATATTTTCTTCCCATTTGAAATCTTGTAACATTCTTAATCAAAGGTCACAGGAGACACTGATATGCATGTAAACTTTATATATGGAAAGGCAAGGTTATCACATCTGATAAATCTGGGCTCTCTCTAACATTTCAGAATCTCTTGGAAGAGAGAAGCTGAACTTGGGGTAATTCCCATTTTCAAGCAAATTCTTATAGCTATGTGCATTCATACTCCTATATTTTTATATATGTATATTTACATACACTATACATATTTGTATAAATTTATGCATATATATTTACACACACCATATATACATATATGCACATTTTAATTCAGTAGGTTCTAGAAAGACTACAGCTACTCCCCAGTTAATTTTTTCAAGTAACTCAAAAACCAGTCTTGGGAAGGAAAATAATAAAATTAATGCTTCTCATTATTAATCCAAAGGAATAAAATACCTCCATCTTACATTGCAAAACTGAATAATTCATTTTCAAAACAAAAACCTTTTCAAGTGGGTTTTGAAATGTTCGTGGGAAAGACATCATATTTCATTCTGCCCTAGCTTTTGCTGTCTTGCTCAATATGACAAAAGTCACCAGCAAAAGAACAGGAATAAACTGTTGTCTCCTGGAGGATAAATTCTCTCACCTTGTTGCTGTGAGCCATCTGCCATGCATTTTTAAGCATCTTGCCCCTAACATCAGTACTAAGTGGCTGCAGGGAGCACTCAGCATCCTAGGAAGTTACCAACCAATTGGACAGATTGCTGGAAAACACCACTCTAAGATCACCTTGCTGGGGTGTATCCAGTAGGAATGGCTATGCATTTGGAAAAAAAAGGGTCATCAAGTGTTGTGGCTTTTACAGTGGTGCCTTCTATGGCCTCCAATTATGTTTGAAGGGAACAAAGGGACAATGGCCTTGACCATGTAAGTGAATATGTTACATTTAATACCTGAGGATTTTAAAATAATTTTGGCTTTAAGGGGAGTATTTAGCTGATGGATAAAATAAGGCATACAAAAGGTGAAAAAATCCCTCCAGCTGGCCTGTTTGGCTCTGATGTGCAGAAAGGGAATAAGATACATGGGACTATTTTCTTCACATCCATGTATTGCATGATTCAGTATATGACCTCCTTCAGCCTCCACCGCTCTGTTCCTTGGAAAGAGCCACATATGTCCCAAAAAGCTGGGGATGCTCTTAATGGCATTACCACTGTCACAAAATTGGGCTGGTACTAAACGATCACGGCTACTTACACCTCTTCCAGTTGGTGAAACAAAACTCTCTCAAGATGAAACAGATAAATAATGGGAAAAATAAGCCTTTTCAGATCAAAATTCTGACAATACCATGTCAACAAGAAAAATACAAGAAAGTTTAAGAATATGTAGTAATCTTTTGAGTCTTTGTATCTTTTCTGCTTGCCCCATCACACTTTATCATGGACAGTCACTGTACTGCAGCCATGCTCATTTAAACTTTTGTGGGGTTTTTTTTGTTTTGTTTTCTTAGGCTTCCTGCTGTATTTGATGCAGAGAAGCCAATTTGGGTTTTTTCTGTGCAACACTATTTCAGCTTGTGTCCTCTGTAGCTTTCCTGCTGTCTCTTTTCCTCTCACATTTATTATGCTACCTTCCCTTCCACCCTTTACTTTTGGGCTTGTTCTGGTTTGAATTACAAAGAAATGATAAATTCTATTGAATGTTGTGACAAAAATGTTTCTTCTTGTATTCTGAGGTATTGACCCCATTGTAGCTGAAGGCTCTTTTCAGATCTAAATGGTGCATTTCTTCCAATTTGACCTGCTGTCTCATATGTGTCCTTTAGAAACAAGATTTTAGAGCAGAAAAGACATCAAGATCCACTGTGGGATGTAGAAAAGACCATAACCTTACAAAGTGAGTCTTTCTATTGCCTTTGACTATGTGTGATTTTGGGGATGCTTCTTTTTTCACAGGAACACTGAGTGATACACAGGGTCTCACATTATGTGAAGAAGCATTTCTCAATAACAAATATGAATTTGATCCCTCTTCCTCAAAGTAAAAGACAAAATTCCAGCTGATATTGGCCACAATAGCAGCAGAATAATGTTTTGACACTTACACATAGAGAGGTATGTATAGAGACAGGAAATACACAATCATATTGGGAAGCACATAAAGCATGTTATAAAGCTCTGGCATAGTAATAACTGAGCTGCTGAGTTCATTTGTGCCTTGTCAAATAAAAATACCATTTCATAAATACATTCAAAGGTTCATGCAGGGGGACATTTGATCCTGGGAAGCTAACTCAGACACAATGGGTTCATTTCCTTCTTTTCCACATTTGGCCCTGTTTCCTGGAAAAAAAAAAAAAAAAAAAAAAAAAAAAAAAAGAGGGTTTTTCTTAGAGGGATAGCCTGCCCCTGCCATAATTTATGTCACTGGTAAATCATTTGCCTTGTGGGTATAAGTGAGCTTACACCCTCCTCTGGCTCTAGAACCTGCTTTCTAGGGCAGCTGCCACTGCTTCAGGAGACAGTTAATACAACTTTTTCTATTTAAAATTTACTTATTTACTCTTTAAAAATTCCATGCTCAAAAATGTTGAATAATGTAGTTTCAGTGTAGCTCCAGTTCAATTTTCTTGAAATCAAAATCTGTATCCTCCATATAATATCATAAAACCCCACAATTTAAATACTGAATAAGCATAATTCTTAAAATAGTCTGAAAGCCCAGCAGAGTTATTAGTTATTAGAGTTATTAGTTATTAATAATCACTTATTAACCTGACCACATAGCATCTGAATTCTGGATGGCCTGGGAAATAATGCCTTTTCAGCACAACAGCAATCAAATTATCCAAGCTTTCTGCAAACACTAGCTTTGCCCCAAGATGACAATGACCTCATTGACTCTTCAGTGTTCCATTCTAAAGCACTGGTATAGCCATGCTGAAAAACCTACCTTCTTGGGCTTGAAATAAGAGAACTGGTCAATGCACAACAAGCTTAGCAGTTCCCTCCCCTTTGACAATGAAGAAGGCTTATTAGTTGGGGGCTAAAAGACTAAAAACCATGAAAAAATGTACTGCTTTCAGTCAAGTTCACAATACCTGACTGCCTGGAAATGGGAATCTGTGGGTGAAAAACACTCTGAAGTTTCTTTTTTGCTGCCATTTGTTGTTGCTGCTGGGAGATGACAGAGGTAATATGGTTAGGGGAAAGGTGTTTTCAGGCATCAGAACTTTGACTCAAGGAAGACACAAATCATGACACCAATATTGGCCTATATTCAATAACTGGTGTGAAATTTGCAGTTCAGATTACTGTTTCTTGCCATGTACAAATTCACTGGGGTGGGGGGTGAGGGAAAGAAGCAAAAGAAATGGAGAGAAGATGAAGAAACAAAAGGTTTAACTTTATCACAGGCTTACTCTTGCTGTAGCAAACAGCAAAATCTCCACATTTCCATTATCCGTGGCTACCTTTCAAAGCAAAATTCACCATGGCATTTCCTGTGTTCAAAGGTCACCACTGGCTGAGTTACACAGTCAAGTTACAGCAAACCAGATTTTCTTACCTCTTCTTAAGATGGGTAAAATAAGTGCTTTGGAGTGAAAAACATGAAGATTTAAGCATAAATATATTTCTAGGTCCTGGACAAGATGAGTTTAACTGTGTATGTGTGTGAGAGAGAAAAACCTCTCTCCACCCCTGGTTACTTCCTAATCTGCTGAATATTTATTCAAATACTGTAAATAATTACACCCTTTGTTTAGGATGCAGAGACTATAATTCAAAACATCATTAAGAAGCCAGTAGACATTTCCACTGCAAGGAACAAGTAATGACATCAACAAAATCTGATAACTTGTCAAAGAAAAAGTGTACAATGCAAGAACAGTGGCTTTCTTTGCTTCTCTATGACAGAGCAGGAGTCATTATGTGCTCCCTTTTCTTTGACGCACCCGCCTTTGTACTCCTGAAGGGAAAGGGCGACCTGGGGCCGAAGGCAACAAGACATGGTAGCATGAGCATATTGGTGTGAATGTACATGCATTCTAAACAGCCAGTAGTGAGCCCTGAATTTGAAGGAACACACACTCAATACCTGCTGTCAAACAGAGCTGCACTGCAGAAAGATGGTGGCAATCAGTGTCTCTTGGAACAGTTAATGTGAGAGGTGGAAATGCAATATAAAAAGGAAAATAATATGGGGCAACCAAAAACTCAGGTGTTCTGGCAAAGCACACTACTGTGATATGATTTCCAACATAAAAAACTTTATATTGAAAAGGGAAAAAAATATAAAAAAAAAAGAGTTTAAGCTTCTATACATGCAAGTTTTGCATGTGTCTTCTGTTTACATGTGTCCATACATATAATTATGAGTGTAAGCATTAAATGCATGCATTAACATATGAATACCTCAAATAACATAAAATTGAGGTAGACAAAAGCTCTCTTCCAAAAGTAAAAGCACAAGCTTCTTGCAGCCTGCGGAGTGGAATCCAGAGGGGAAAAAAGGAGATAGAGAATGGGGAAACCAGTATGCTGTGCATAACACTTGTGTGATACCAGGCCTATGCATCTGTCTGATATGTGACTCATATGCACATGTAAAACAGCTCGGACAAAATCTCTGTACATGGTGGTTGGGGCAGACAGAGGAGCTGAGCCAGCAACAGCCTCATTGTGTTGTAGGCTGAGCCAATTCAACAGTATTCCCAGAGTGGCAAAGGCCCTCAAATCTTTGTAACTCTTTGATAATTGCTTCACTGAATTCATTGTGGTAGGCAAACAGCAGAGTTTCTTGCGCTATTTTTGTTTCTGATATTCTCCAATGAATTTATTGAACTTCTTCTGAGTGAGATAAAAACTCCTTTTGGAATGCATTTCAAAAAATCTGATTAACCTCTCTTCTATTTCAGGGTCATAAATAACTCTGATGCTCAGAGAAGGCTGCAACCTTCAAGACAGTTCAGCCAGCGAGGAGATGACTCCCACCTTCTGGATACGCAAACCTGGATGCCTAAGCATGCAATATCCTCTCCTTCTTCCATTTAATTTAATGCCTCTGATAATATTTTCACAGAATAGGCTAAACTAGTTACAGTGAAATGAGATGTTGACTTTTTTATTTGTAATAAGGTTTGTCTTGATTTGAAACATGGAGATAAAAGAAGTTCTTTGAAACAGAACTGTTTTCTAAACTGCTCATCAGTAAATAGGCCTGATTCACCATAACCAAGGTCTCTGTTTATTAGTACATCAGCTAGGTTATGAAGCCACTGCTTGCAAAACCTGTAGGAGTCCCATTGGCAAGGTAAAATCCTATTAATACAACTGATGCAGCTGGGGAAACCAGACAAACTTGGAGCCTTATATTCTTCTATAACAATGCTTTCATTCATCAGAAACGAATTAGAAATGTACCATTCCTCCAGAACTTGTATCTAGCTTACTACAGCTTCACCATTAAGCCCTGTCTAAGCCAAAACAGAAGTACAAAGTGACAAGATGTGGTGATCTTTCTCAGAAGTGTCAGAGAGTTTTCAGACCTGTTCTAACCAAAACTTATTACTGAAAAGATGCTCCAGAAGTCATTATTCAAGTGTGCCTCCCCAACAGGGAAGCAAAGGTTAAGATAAATAATTGGAGAAATTAAACATTCTCAGAAAGCAGAGGAAAGAGGCAGAAGAATGACAACCAGTTAAAGCATGGCCAGACATCTATACATTGCTGATAAACAAATTCTGTCTTTGCCTCACCCAGACTCAAAAACTCAGATGAGGTAAATACTAGAAACCAAAGCAGAGCCCACTGTGTGATTCTTAATGTTTTCTTTATGATAATTATAGACTTGGACCCTAGTAAATTTGAACTTGCTAACTGCAACTCCCATCATTTCATCACAAATTACTTAACAATGCTTTTTTGAGGAGATTTGCCTGCAAGCTGTCCTTGAGATGTGACAACATTCTTCTTGCAGACTCAAACACTTATTAAACAGATGACTACTTAATTTCTTTTTGGTAGGGTTAATTTTCTGCTGGTTTAACTCCTTGAGTTACCTTTCCAAGGGCCAGCCCACCACTGGCACCAGCACAGTTCTTCAGAACTCAGTGGCCCTCAGTGCAAGGGCACCTCACACCCCTCTCAGGCACACCAGACCCAATACAGGTGTCACTCACCCTCACACAATAGCCCTGGATCCAGGGGAGCTGATGTCATCTTTAAGGTAACAATGCTGTTTTGTGGAGCCAAACCTCTGCTGTCTCTCTGTAAGTCAGGCAACTGAATATATTTGGAATGCAAACCAAGACTCAAAATTAAAAAAAAAAAATTACTAATGGGAACTACTTGTGACTTGAGGGTTAGTGCATTGCTGGCATGGTTTTGCAGCTAGGCACCTAGATACGAAGGGACCTTAGAAATACAGCTTTGGCAAGGATGAGCTCATGATTTCAGATTGCTCCTTGCTGCCAAAATATACACTTGCCTCACATTTGCAATGAAAGAGTTACTATAATTGTTGTCCTTATCTAGTCTAAGCCTTTTTTTACAGGGCTTAACCAAGCTGCATCACTTTTTTTTAACCCTAAGTGACCAAACCCAACTTTATGCCCTGTACTGAGTGTTCCTCTGAACAATTCAAGAGAAATTACTGCTATTTATCCTGAGGCTGAGAAGCAACAGGAGAATTAGCATGCATGCCACTGTGTTCAAATCCCTGAAAAAATTGACGATTATATTTGCAAGTATAATTCCAGACTGTCCAGGGAGATGACAGACAAGCAGGTGCAGACTTGCCTGAAAAGGAAGCTGCTTTAAGGCTGCACATGTAACACAAACAGAAGGAATCTCCCCACTTCCTTGGAAAGATTTTAAGGACATAATTTAATGAATTGTTTGACACAAAACTGAGTAAATTAAAGAAGAGAGGTAACAGAAGGCAAGCAAAGTATTAGCCAGTACCTTCTTTCCAAGCCTTCTGTTAGCCAAGGCAGGAATAGCCTTGTTGTCTCCTCTGGAAAACTGAGGATCTGAACATTCACATTATAAAGCAATGAAAGAAGGGCACTTACGATAATTATTCAGGGAAAACACTTGTGGTACTGGAATTCACTAGCAAGGAACAGCTTTTGTAGCTGGCTAAATGCAGGAGGGAAGTTTGACAGAGGCAGTTTTGGCAGAAAAACTAGATGTTATGTTCAGTGTATTCTGAACAAGTACTTGGCACACAAAGTGAACTCAGTTGAATGTATTCAAGAAGCAACAAGCTGTGAAATGTGTGTTTAGCTTAGTAGATTGGCAACAGTGGTTTCAGTCAAAGAAAGGACCACCTAGCTTCTCTTGTTTGGAGGTCTTACCTACTACAGTTTGTCACAGACAGATTATATGCTGTTCACATAGTTGTTTTTTTTTCCTGTAATCTGTCCGTTAATATCAGCAGGGTTGACTTTCCAATGGAATATTCATATTAGTCAGAATATTCATATTGGTAAACCTCATTACAAATTGTCACTGCAGAACATGCTACATTTCTGCTTAATCGTCTGTCTAGCATTGGTTTTTACCCTGACAGAGTCAAGGCCATGGCCATGGAGCTTAAAAGATGTCCCTGCTACCCCTAGCACTGCTGAGGATCTGGGAGCCCGGTGCAAAGAAGGCTTTACACCCCAAGTGCTTGCAGTGAACTTTGCCTCTAAGGAAGAGACAGTCAGAGCCCCTGTTCACCTTTCCTCCATG
This sequence comes from Molothrus ater, assembly GCF_012460135.2. Taxonomy (NCBI): domain Eukaryota; kingdom Metazoa; phylum Chordata; class Aves; order Passeriformes; family Icteridae; genus Molothrus; species Molothrus ater. The sequence goes on along the minus strand of NC_050479.2, from coordinate 97,125,534 downwards.
ATCTCCTCTGTTTGGCTAACAGCAGCCAGTGGAACAAAGCGTAGGTGGGAGCAAACAGTAGTTCCAAGCTGTAGCTGACAGGAAAGCTGAACGAAGCCAGATGTGCCTGTGAGACCCTCAGGCCCTGCACAGTGCACAGCCTGTACGGCAGAACAGCCCTGGGTTTGCTGCTTGGGCTATCTCTTAGAGTGAAAGCACACAGAGTGAAGGCAATTCGAGTCAGGGAAATGAACAGGTGTGGGTATGTGTTTTCCCCAGGACTAATCCTTAATGTTTTTATTATCCCTTAATAGAATAACACATTGATTTAATAATGTTTTTACTTCTCCTTACATAAAAGGAGATGCAGGTTTGTATTTTGTTATTGTTGGGATTCCCCTGACCTTAAAAATCTCTATTGAGAATATTCATAGAAAAAGTTTGAGAAAATTAGAGTAATAATGAATAAAACAAGTCTTTCTTATTTAACAGCATGCTTTTAAAAAAACATAGTTCTCTTGGATTTTTTTTTTGCTTCTGTAAAAGAGGCAAGGATTTTTCTACAAAATTCTATCTCACTTTCTCCAATGTTATGATTAGATGTATTTCTAGACTTATCTATTGATTCCAAATTATTAACTAGGCTACAAGAACTAGTTACATCTGCACTTTAGATGTAGATATTCTTCTTCAGAATAATATATAACATTTGTCTACTGACAAGCAAGAATTTTTTATTTAAAATTTAAAATAATTGAAATACAAATTTTGGGTGTACTGTAATAAACTTGTAAACAGATTTATTATTTTAAATGACACTTTATTTCCAAAGGGGTTGTTTTTTTTCCACCAACTGAGGAAGAAATATTATTTTATGAAATGTAAAATATGACACAAAGCTGCACAAGCTTGAACTGTTATTTGATTGCATTTTAAATTCCTCTTCATGCAATGTTTTCTACAATTTGTTTTTACTGTCATGATCTTAGTTCTGTCTTCTCTACTCCCCCACAAAGCTTGAAAATATTGGCATAAAATCTGATATTTAAAAACAAAAACCCCTGAAATATCATTGAGATTCTTCACATTTGCACATTTACTTCACATTACCTTCTTTTTGTGGACACTTAACTTCTTCAAGTCCAAAGACATATCTCTGGGGCTACTTGATTTAAACATATGCCAAAGTTTCTCACTTCACTACATTTCTCTGACATCTGACTCTTAGAAAAACACCTACTATTAAAAAAGATGTGATGCTATCATGATCTAACAATGATCAATTAAATCCAGGCCTGAATTCTAATGTATTTCAAGTGACAGGCACCTCTGTTTAATGCTGAGATACTGACTCAGAAGTGCTTAGCAATGTGAATCTGACATCTGGATCGGTTTGCCATTCTTTCATACACCCCCAAATTTAACATCCAAATCTGTTTTGGCTTCCTCTAATAAGTCTCTGGCTTTTTAGTGTGTTTATAATACTGTTATAAACTTACTGACCTGCCTTACTACAACATGCTTAACACAGTTTATTCCATCCTTGCACACTAGAAGTTATTTATTAATTCATTCTTTATTTGTGAAGCTGATTACTACAAGTGTATGTATACAATGGCCAACAAGAGAAACCAAACCAGGCACCATTAAAAATCAGTGCTGTTTGAGGGTTTCTAACCAGTGTAAAAGAGAGCTGGCATTCAGGCAACAGGCAGCATCTTGTCACTTAAAATACAATATATTAAGCAAAAGATAAGAGCAAACCCCACAAAATATTCAGCACAGTGCATCTTCACAGGAATTCACTAGACCCCAATACTATTGTCATGATATCTTATGAAATTGAGGTATTTAGCACTCACAGCAGATTAAGTGAGGACAGAAACTGCAGAAGTGGTCCACTTACAAAAGCCCCATTCACCCCATTGAGCAGAAGTTCAGCTCCTTTATTTGAAACAAAATACAGTACTCAACCAAAAAGCAAACCCAGACTCAACTACCTCAAACAGCTGAAGCATTACTGAAAATTGTCATGTTAAAGTCCTCCATGACCTGAGCCTAGGGCCAAACCCACCCGTGGTGCAATTCCTTTGACTTCAATGGAGTTGTGCTGGCAACCACCTCAGCTGTACTTGGCCCAGTGCCATTATTTATGCAAGGCTGTGCTGTGTGTCTTCACTTGATAAACGCCAGCACTGTAGAGCTCCAAAAAGTAAGAAAAACATTCTTCAATAATCACAACAAGACAAGAAATGCAGACACACAAACTGCAGCAAGACAGATAAAAAAGAATTTACAGCTGTGCTATGTGAAAGCAATTAGCAAAAGGTTTTTCTTGTATTTTAAATAAAAATTTATCGTCATAACTATGATGAACTTCTTTCTAGTAAATGGGCTGCAATTTGACCCTTTCATCTCTGCTTTGAGCCACAATTTTTCAATTAAAAATAGAAGTGAGATGAGACAAATTCTGACTGACTTTCATGGAGAGACCCTGGCCTGCAGTTTAACAGACTTGAGGGAGTGTAGGACTTGCAAATACACATTCAACATCTTTAAATTTGGAAATATTTAGCACTGCTACATGAAGCAAAGCAAAATCTTCAAGACTCACAGGAACAAGATCATTACTTTATATTCAGGTAACATGCCTGTCATGTTACTAGAAGCTGTTACTTTACCAGGGGCTTTACAAAGCCTTTAAGTATAAACATGAAGGCCCTAACCTACCGTTTTGTTGAATTGGCATAGATGATCTTAACACACTTGTAAGGCAGTAGAAGGCACTAAATAGCACCTACAAAGCAGGCTGTGTGTGGCACCTGTTTCTCAGGAGCTGACTGATATGTCAGGAAATCAGTGTCAGCACGCAGCCTGGCTGAGGAGCGATGAATGAAAATTCCCTCAGGAGCTCCCTAAAGCCAACATTTTTCATTTCCTATATGCTGGTGGCTTTTTTTTTTTGACAAATCAGTCTGGTATGTGTATCTATATATACATATGTTGTGTGTCTATAAGATCAGCTTAGTTTTCTCCTCACATTTATTTGAACAATAATAATTTTTAAAAATTAGATGTCATCTGGAATGAATGAATGCATACTAATGGCTTTCTTTTGTCTACTTAAAGGTAATGGTTAACTTTTGTATATTCATTCACACATGCAATGAAACTGTTATGCCCTCCTGACATTGCAACAAATGAAAATGTGCAAGGGCCAATTAAAAAAACAACCTGGAAGAGTACATAAGCACTTGTATGTTCAATGTTGCTAATACCACATGGATCAGTAGTCTGTGAAAAAAAGAGTTGGCCCGCTAAGTTGGGATAAAGACAGATTCTAAGAAATTATATGAAGGCATATTTCAAATGGGAAATAAGAAAGGTTTAAAGCAAACATTAACTGAAATCTTATGTCACTAAATAGCTTTGTTACCTTAGGCAGCCTATGTAACTGGTAACCTAACCCTAACCCTAGACCCAACTTCAGAATTAAATCAGTTTGCTCTGGATCTTACCTAGTCACGCTTCAATTATCTCCAGTGGTGACACTTGAACCTGACCTAATTCTTTATGAACATTTATTTTCTTTAATTACAAATGTGAATTTCTTCACATTTGGATGTGAAGAATGGATGCAGCTTGCATCCATTCTTTTATCCTGACACGGTGGAAAACCATCTGTCTCTGTCTCCCCTACACACTCCCATCAGGCAGCAGTCAGGGCTCTTACTCTCAGCTTCACTTTCTCCAGGCTGAACAATCCCAGCTCTCACAGCCTTTCTTTCTCCATTCTGTTCTCCTGACCTGACCAACCTGTGTCCCCCTGCTGGGCTCCGTCCAGTACTTCAGCCTCTCAAGCTTTTGAGGCGCCCCAAACTGGGCACAGTGCTCCAGATGCAGCCTCTCCAGTGCCAAAGAATGGGGTTGCTGGATTGCTGCCCTCAGCAGTACTCCAGTGGAGAGCAGTCTTCAGCTGGGCTTTGTGGTCCGGGTTACAACTTGGTGGTCCTGCCAAGACATATTTTTAACTGTTCAAAGTCTAAAAATAACTGCAAAAATTGTTAGGTAGCATTTATGCAAGAAAGAATGACAACTTGTGCTTCTTAGTCCTACCCAAAAAATTTACTTAGCTAAATTATCAAAATTTGAACTTTATCTGACAGAGAGTTCCTGTAGAGAGATGTCAGAGACATTTTAGAAAGAATATATTTATTATCATGATGTACTTACACTGCTGCCAGATGGAAGATTTAGTCAGGGAATAAAAAACCTAATTTCATGATCTGATGTGGTAACTGAGTTGCTTCTTCCTATCTAAAAAGAATAAATGAGAAGATGGTATATTTAATTAAAGAGAAAATCAGCATTTGTGATAAGCTTCAGTTAAAACACAAGTTTCTCTCTCCTTTTCTTAGTTTCTGTATTGCTGTCCTTCACTGGATTTTCCACCCTAAACATGGTTCTTTATCATACCCTTAACACAAGGGAATCATGCTATCAGCACCACAGAATTACCTCACTTTTTTGATGTTTTCTTATTTTTTTTTCCACTAGCTTCCTTCCAAGAACTCTAGCTCCATCAATGTGCAGGTATTGTAAAAACAGATTTATGTATTTTACCTCCTTTTTAATAAGCTCCTGCAGTGTAGCCTTTCTGAGAATATTTTAGACAGTTTTGCTGTTCCCATTTTATCAAACACGTGTATGTTATTCTTCTTTATCTTCTGCAGACAAGAACACAAATCTTCATTCCTGCAAGCTTTCTTTCCAATGGCAATCAAGGTGTTTGTACCTGGACTGTGTCAGACACACCACTCTAACGAGGGAGCTGCTCAATGTTATCCCATCTACAGTGGTGCAATACTCTATAATCCAACACACTTTTCTACTGTATCAATTTTTGGGCAGACAAGCAAACTAGCTTTTTACATTCACAGAGATTTCAAGAGTAGTAGTTAAATACACTTTTGAGGATTTGTCCAAATATAATTTTTACTTTTGATGGCTATATTAATGGTAGCTTAAAAGCATAGGATTAATATGAGATTTTCAGGCATACTAAATCTGGTATTATAAACAAGACATACAATCTTGCTCATAAGTATATGCTATTTCATTTTACATAGATTTTCTTTTTTTTTAATCCCCCATTGCCATGGAAAGGTATACCTGAAGCTTACATCATGTTCTTCTCTCCAGCCCAAATGTACTTGGAGCCACTGAAAAATCTGTTTCTTGTATGTAATCATTTCACTTAGCCCTTTGGTTTTGTTCTCACTCCTTTCATTCCCTTTCCTCAAGTGATATAAATAGAGGACTTTCAACATCTTTTAAAGAGAGAGACTCCTCCCAAATCACCTCTGCGCCTCTTTTGTTTTACAGTTCACCTCCCATGATTGCAGAGGATCAGGACTACATTTGGAATGTGTCCCAAATGTAGTGTTCTCCATGGCCTGGCAGAAAGGTATTTGAAGCAATTTGAAGTAAAGGTAATTTTTGAAGTCATTAACAACTTCCTCAGTCTTTTGGAAGTGTTTTGCCTAAAATGTGAATCCTTTCTGTGGACACAGCCTGACTGTAACTGTCTCCTGTGTGTGAAGTAACTGCAGCCAGAATATAAAGCCCAGCTCTGGTGGGAGAAAGAGGTCTGTGCTCAAAAGTATCCAAAGCTGAGGAACTGCTGCAGCTTGTGGGGGCTGAGGAGATTTTTCTTAGCCCCTAGGTTGATGCTGGTTGAAAAAAACACATTGATGAAGCAGGAGAGCAATTCATAATACAATATGGCTTTTACATATTAAGGTTCTTAAATTTCATTACAGTGCATGTAGAGTTACAAAGCGTTAGATTGTGCAGTTCAACACTGCAGCAACAACTCCAGGTATGGTTACCTTCTGACAGGTGCCTGTCCAGTGGGCTGAGAAAGGCAAATCAGCCTTAGCCCAGTCCTCACCTGAAAAGTCATCTTCATGAAATGCTTCATACTATACATTTGCACTAAGTGGTGATGGTAGAAGAGACAAAGATTGAATAGATGTTTTGTGCCATTTCTTTCATGCCTCTAGGCAATCCCTCTTGGTCATGGTTCAGATAGTTTGCTGAGAAGTAAAGACAGGGGTGTTTATCTTCCCTCCACGTATCCAGCTGTCTTCTGGGGAGGAGCAAATAGAGATTAAATGCTTTTCAGACTGAATTTAGTCAGGTGAATTAATTTTTCTTCAAATTATTTTTATATGCTTATATCTCACACTATATTTCCAGGGAGATATACAGATTTTTCAAAATTTAAAACTGTTATTGAAGGTGTCATGTGAAAATTTTACCATTTACATTCAAGATAGCCTAACAGATAGGGGCAGGGGGGAGAAGAAGGAAAGAAACGAAAATTGTATAAAATTTATTTACCTTTCCAGAGAAGCTAGACCCCAGTTATTTACTTTCCAGTCTTTTAAAACACTTGAAACATTATTTTGTGCATACTATTACACCTTACCTGGATGCATACTCATTTCCAAGTCAGATTAAGATATCTTAGCCTCCCTCACAATGTGTCTTTAAATACTAATTAAATAAATATTTCATTGTCTAAACATTTGATTTATTTTTTTGCTCATCATTTGCTCAGCATGTCTAGAGAAGGGGAGACTGAGGGGAATGAGCGGAACCCTAATTGTGGTCTTCAACATCCTCACAAGGGGAAGAGGGGCAGACACTGATCTCTTTAGCCTTGTGACCAGTGACAGGACTAGAGGAATTGGCAGGAAGCTGAGCCAGGATTGGATATTAGGAACAGGTGATATTCCTGATATCACCCAGAGGGTGGTTGAGCACTGGAACAGGCTCCCCAGGGCAGTGGTCACAGCACCAAGCCTGACAGAGCTCAAGAAGTGTTTGGACAATGCTCTCAGGCACAGGGTGTAATTCTTGGGTGTCCTGTGAAGGCCACGAGTTGAACTCAGTGATCCTTGTGAGTCCCTTCCAACTCAGGATATTACATGATTCTATGATTTTGCATTCTATACCTCCTCATACACACAGTAAAAATGCTCAAGAAAAGACAAAAGAAATGTAATGGATATTCCTTGGGGATCCCTGGAAATATTACACACATTCAATTTAAATTCACAAGGAAACACTTTTCCAGATTTCCTGGTTTATTTTCTTAAATAATATATGTATTCCTCATCCACTAGAACAACAAAATAAAAGAGGCACAAAAATATTTTAATGCTTAATTATAACCGTTTGCTGCAGTATCTGTGTATTTTCTTTCTATTCTTGTTTTTAATGGCAAGTGCCTACGCAGAATATCCCAAAGATTTAATGAACTTTCAGCTTCATAGTAATTGATCTGAAACATTCAGGTTCCAGCACAGGAGATGAGGAGACAGTGGGTAGATAGAAATAGTGAATCATAGAATGATTTGGGTTGGGAGGAACCTAAAGACCACCCAGTTAGTAACCCCATGGTCATGGCCAGGGACACCTTCCATGAGATCAGATTACTCAAAGTCACATCCAACCTGGCCTTGAATATTTCCAGGGATGGGGCATCCACAGCTTCTCTGGGTAGTGTATTCCAATGCCTTACCACCCCTCACAGGAAAGAATTTCTTCCATATACCTAATCTAAACCTGCCCTCTTTCAATTTGAAGCCATTCCTCCTTGTCCTTTCACTACTGGCCCTTGTCAAAACTCTTTCTCCACCTTTCTTGTAGGCTTCCTTTAGCTGCTGGAGGGTGCTATTAGGTGTCCCTGGATCCTTCTCTTCTCCAACCCTAACTCTCTCAAACTCTTCTCATAGGAGAAATCTTCCTTCCCTCTGATCATCTTCATAGCCCTCCTCTGGAATTGCTCCAGCAGACTGATGTCCTTCCTGTGCTGGGGACACCACAGATGGATGTGGTTCTCCAGCTGGAGTCTCATGAGAGCAGTGTAGAGGGCTGGAATCCCCTGCCTTTACCAGCTGCCCACAAAAAAGGCTAACTGACAAACAAATCAAACCAAACCAAATCAAATTAACCAGCACCCCCACATCCCCCCCACAAAAAAAATCCCACCAAACCCAAACCAATAAATTTATAGTATTTTAAGTGCTGTAAAATAAAGAAGATTTGTCCAATTGGACTGAAATACAAAAAGCTCAGAAATCAGTGTGTTTAACTGGAAAATCAATGTGTGTTGACAATAGCAGGAGTTATAGGAGAAAGAAAATAAAATAAGGTTATATCACAGTAACTGAGGTTGGAGGGAGGGAAAGAGACATGGGGACAAAAAAATTACCAAAAGAAATTAATGTGTTGACAAGGCTGCTACTGAAACTGATTGTCTCATTCTTGGTATGAAAAAAATGCCAGTATTAACAATGAAAGTTACATGTACAATGAATTGCAAAATTATATGCAAAACTTCAAGGTGAACTTTTTGAATTATAGGACTTGTAAGGAGCTGCAGCAAGTTGATGTGCCAGGCTTATTAGCATTCCACAATCCCTACATGGGAAACATTCCCTTTTGTACTCTGAATTCAAACTTTTACACCTCCTAGAATTATTTTATTCAGAGAGCTCTATTGTTGGGGTATTTTTATTTTTTTTAGTGGATAAAAGAAATTGAAAAGCAAAGAACACACAATCTAAATGAAAGCTAGCTAACAGGCTCCTTGCTAAGAAATGCGTGGAATTATTTCTAAAGCCTGCTTAGAGAGCTAAAAGACTAAAATTTTCAAGCTACAAGATCATTCTTAAATCTTTGTTAGCCTGCAGATGAATATATTTGCAAGGGGAAAGTCAAAATGAACAAAGCATCCATACTTAAGAAATCTCCTGTGTAGCAAGTCCTCCCAACTATAATGAAGGAAGCACAGTTTACCTCCCTTGGCAACAAATAAAAAATCAATTATCTTTGTGACTAATTTTCAAAATAATTTAATTACCTAATCTACTTCTAGAATTGTTTAGCCATTTTCCTTATTAACACATGATGACAAGAATGTGATAAACAACACATTAAAAAGATGCAAACCAACCATTTTAGATAAATTGTATCATTGAATGATTCAACAATTCACAAAGATATAAGATATCAAATGGATCCTTCTTCTTCTCCAGCTATATCTATTTGGATTTTACAGAGCACAGGCTTAAATCTCAATGCTTTTACTGAAAAAGGGGTGGGGGTGGGGGGGGGAATATTAAAGGGCAGGAAGAGTATACACATTCCTTGCATATTCAGTTTGGTCTGAACCATGACCACATCAAATCTCTGCCAGTTTACGAACTCCAACTTGTGCATTTCTGATCATACCACTAAGGGATGCTGTGCATTGATCATCTGGCCATTTCTCTATTCTGAATAGGCCTTTTTTTTGCCAGATGAATCTTTGGAGGTAGGCTGTGCACAAACAAGAATTGACAAAAGCCTGTTTAGCGTGTTTGGGCAGGGCCTGATTTTGGTTCTGGTTTGATTTTGCACTTAACCACTTTGGTCATGACCTAATACTTGTTAGTAATCAAACCGCCAGTGTTAAGCCCCTTGAACACTACTAGTTTAAAGATATATGGTCTGTGGACTTTGTATTACATTTAGATAACCCAAAAAGATTATGGCTTTACAGAAATATCTATTTCACTACTTAGATTAAATTCAGTTTAACTGGTAAAGCTTTGTCTTTAATTCCTGCTGCAATTCATTACCTCCAGTCACAGGGTGTAATAATCTATTTTGCCAATTATACCTTTTTTCATTTCTCTGCAATTCATCATTATTATTTGATTTTTAGGTATAAAAGGAAAAGTACTAACCAACAAAATTACTTAGGACCATAATGACCTAGCACAATGAAGCCATTCATCATCAGTACAAAGTCTCACTCTGAATAGATCCTACAAAGAGTTTCAATTAATAGCTTTATACAAGTGCTTCTGTAAAACATACATTAAACATCGTGGCTGATTCTGGGGGCTGCTGAGTTTGAATTAATAATAGCTGGAAGTCTTTTATGGCACTCAGTCTGGGTCAGAAGTAGTTGATCAGCCCAATCAGACCTATATAGAACAGTCTTCACCCCAAAAGTCTTTATGCATAGAAATGTCTCACACAATTTAGCAGGAAGACATTGAATAACTGTGGCTCCCAAACTGGAAATGTCAGTTAGGGCCTGCTGGGAGATGAGAAGAAGTACTGAAGAGGAGGAAGAAGTTGACACCAATCATTAGGTACTCTTTCATGATATTGTTTCCATGCATGCATAATTATTTGCAATTTACATGTGTTTATAGTAAGGTACATAAGCAAGAGGACAACCTTAATGCAGAATTTCCCATTGGCTCTCACAGAAACTCCTTCCCCTAGCAATATTATAATGAACATAAGACATGTATCTAGTTTGATAATTTTGGCAGCAATTGCATTTCTGAAATTAATCCCATTACCAAATCCCTTCACAGACTCCTTCTTTCACAGCACAAAGTATTTTTTTATGCTCCACTTAGATATGCATACAATCAATATATAGAAACTTCAATAAGAATATATCAAAGGCAAGCCATGACTGGCAACATTGTACATAGGCATTGAATTGTCCCATTTACAAAGTTTGTGTTATATAACACATTGCCCAGAGAGGTGGTAGATGCTCCATCCTCTGAAACATTCAAGGCCAGGTTGGATGGGGCTCTGAGGAAATTAGTCTAGTGGAAGGTGTCCTTTCTCATTACAGGGGTTGGACTATATGGCCTTTAAATGTCCTTTACAACCCACATTATTCTATGATTCTAAGATTTGAAGAGGAGACTGCTAAAGGGGAGGTGCCATTTCTAGATGAGTGACAGCTAAATTGTATTTCAATTCACTGGTTTAAGCAAGCAAATACTTCTGCCCCACTCCACAAATAGGTGTTACCTGATAAACATAATCTCTTTCACAACAGCTGTCCTGTCCTATACACAGTGACACAAAGTTAAATTAGTAGTTATATATCAAGCCCTTAACTTTCTGATTCTCAATGGATGAGTTACTTAATTTCATTATACAAAGGCATTAGCAAAGAACGTATTTTAATGCAATTGCAATTGCTGACTAAAAGACCCAAGAATTTTCCTTAAAGATATTGAACATCCTCTGTACAAACTCTTAATTTTGTATTGAATACCTTATAGCATTTTGAAGACCACTAGCATATCCATGGCACAAAATATTTTGATATCGACATGTAGCAGGGATGCTTTGTAACCAATGAATTTTGCAGCTTTAATTTCTAACATTTTCCACATTTACTGAAAGTCACTAGACAAAACAAGACATATTGGGCTGTAACCATGTAATATGATGACCATGAATTTGCACTGTGGTTGACTTAACATATTTTATTCTATTTTTTATGTAAGTTGTTCTGTCACTTTTTAACAATGTAAATGAACACAATCAGTGTAAGCAGAGTGTTGCATTAAAGATCAGGTTTATATGTATATATCACAGATTTGGTCATAACTTTTTTCATACTGAAAATAGAAAAAATAAGCCTCTTCTCTTTTAGCAGTGACATATCAGCTCCAGTAAAAGTTATCATGATTTCAGACACCACAGATAAATTCAGAGGTGCAGAGGAGAGAGGCTTAAATAAACAGCCAACAGTTAGAATAGTTATTTGAACCAGTTTTCCCACCACCATGTATTTGAGTAATTCTAGAGTATAAATCTTTCTCTCATACCTCCAAGGAGTGAGTCTTAATGCAGAAATTCCTGATTCTAGGTGATACTTCACACTTTTTTGAAGGAAAAAAACTATTGAGAGTTAACTACTCTATCGCATTACAAAGAGTAGTCTGGTAAGGAAATCTCCACATATATAAATTTAATTATCTTGTGGCCAGCCCAAGTAATTCCTAATACTATGGTTGAACTATTTTTAAGATATATATATACACACCAATGGAAAGGAATAATGTTCTGAAGGTTACTCTCATGTAAACCTGTTTTATTGACATGTTTTTTTTTGACATTTTGCTACAAAGGCAGCTTGATGGCATCCTTTTATTTGTAACATGCCTATTCCCATTACTTTGATTGAAATGAGCAGTTTTTGTCTGCATGACCCTTGGGTCAGCAGATCACAATTTGCCAAGCACAATGCACTTGCCAGAGCTTGTAATATTAAGGTTTCATGCATCAGCATTTCACTGCAGCCATCTCTTATCAACATTCTTCTTCCCAGGATGTTCTCAACCCCAATTTTCTTGGCTTTGTGAATGTGCTTGCATCACAAACTCCACAATGGAGGTTTTCAGTGATACATACTCAAAGGGAAATAAATAACCAACAGATATGTTGAAGGTATTGTGGATTTTGATAAAATAAATTTTGGAAAGTAAAACCAGTCAAGAAATTAAATAGAAGGATTGTAAAAGAAATCTAGGACTTGAATTTGCTGTGTACTAAGAGGTAAATGCAGGTCAAGCACACTGGCATGGCATTCCTTCTTTCTTTGGCTAAACAGCATCATCTCTGGAATAACCTAGCAGAACATTTGCATTAAGATCAATTCAAGATACTTGCATATGCCATAGAGACTTTGTGATAGTTTTAGATTCAGTCTGTATGCTGGACATGCTCTGCACCTTTCTGAGACCTCTGCAACCATGAAAGAAGAGTGATTGAGTGTCTAGGTGATGTAGAAAATGATGTAGATGAATTGATGTAGAAGAATTAGGCATCAGGAAGCATGTCTGTTACACCTGACTGAGGCTAACCAGCAGGAAATGTAGGAAAGCAAAACACACCTTTGCTTTTGCCACTGAGATAAAACAGGTTTTTACTCTGTGTCTGAATTGAGGGTGGCAAAAAAGGCAATTTCATTTACAGATTTTTTTTTCTCAGTGTAGATGCCATCTCAAAGAAGAAAATATATAACAGTACTTTAAAAATGACACCACACATGCAACAAATTTGCTGTACTTTTAAAAGGCAGTCTGTTCCAACAAGAAGGAAATCTCTTGTTTTGAGAAGCTCTGATTTTCAGATCCTTGTTTTCTGATAAATGTCTTAAGAAACAGCATGCCTGCTTAACCTGAATTAACCATTATTAATGCACAGAAGGAGAGGGCAGGTCTGCTGAAAACCTGAGCCTATCCATGCTGGTTTATGACCAGGAGTGGATTGGCTCTATCTTTAACTGAAGCTCATAGCTCTTACTCACAAGAATAACAAGCAAACAAGCTCAGCTGCTAAACTGATAACCTCAGAACCAGCTTAGCATGACTACACGAATCCATTTTAAAACCCATTTAACTCTGGTGGTAGCTACAAATATACACTGTAAAGTTTTATCTGAGGTCAAATATCTCTGAGAGTTTGTGTAGTGGTTGATAGGGTTACAGCACTAGAGGGTTCTCCAAAAGCACTTCTAAGTGACCACCCAGCTACATATTCAATGAAAATCAATACTAAAGCAGGTGATGGTTTGCAGTGCAGAGTCTTAGCATTATCACTGACCTGTCATTGATCTGATGTAGGAGTGTCATATTGAAAGAGAGTTCATCTAAAATAAAGAGATTCATATAACTTTCACTTTCTTTGTACAGCATACTGGGTAAGCACTACTGGAGTTGAAACCCTCTGGTTTCAACTCCACACAAAAATAAATCTGGTAGCATTTCTTTCTTAACCTGAAATCCACAAGATCAAGTTTTTAGCAAATTTATTTAGACATTTAAGTATGAAAAGGTTCACTGGGCAACAAGACCTAAAATAAGCAAATTTTTGTACTAACCATGGATTTGGCTGTAGCCAGGCTGCACTTTACCAAATAATTTCAGAATATATGGTATTTATAATATTCTACTATGAAAAAAATCCAGATAATAATGCTATGTTTCTGAACATTGTGCTACATCAAACTCTGATATTCAAATACCTGCAAAACTCTCTCTGTATGGGATACTCTATGAATTTTTGCTTTCCAAAAGAGAGAGTTAATACTTGTAACTGTGCAAGCAGTAATTCCCTCATCTGTGGTGGTGATTTTCTGAATACAGTACAGGTTTAATGTAGTTCTTAGAAAATCCTTCACAAAGCAAAGGTTGTGTTTCAAGTTCTTTGTAAACTAAGGAAAACAGATTATAGATTTGCAGCACTTCAGAGCACTTACAAATAATATAAAGTACAAAAATCAACTGTAAGTTCTGAAACTCCACAAACCCCAGCTTCTATTGAATTCAAATTTGAAACACGAAGGTATTTTACAATTTCATCCCTTGAAAGTCATCTTATATTTTGTTTCTTTCATCCAATTTTTATGAATTTACAAGATGATGGATTACCAGCAGTACCCTTAATGCATCTTAGTTTTATTAAGGCAAGAGAAATCCCAATTTATACTTCACAAGGAAGTGAGGAAGGCTGAGGAATGTAGACACCAGAGTCAAATGCCTGTTCCTTGGAGTATATCTCAGGCTCTCAAAGCCAACATAGACTTTTCACTTTTCTCTGAAGCACTAAGATCAGATGCTTGTGAGAGACAAGATATTAGAACTGATGGACCATCAGTGCTATCTAATAGGTAAAATCATAATTGAGAAAGAAACACTAATTCAATGCAAAGAGTAGAAGGCTTCAAACATTTAAATATGTGCACATATTTAACCATTTTACTAATAAAACCTTTTTAACCTCTTCCACAGCAAGGAATTTATTATATTCTGAAAGAGTTAAGAGGGACCAGCAACCACTTTGTTTTACTCCTAGAAAGAACTTATGCTATTTCTTATGCTTTTGCTTTTGGCAAGCAAGCTGCCAGCAAGAAGAATAGACTTTGAGGGGTTTTCTTTGAGGGAAGAAGGGAAAGAAGAGGATTTGAGCAGATGAAGGTGATCAGGTTTTCTACTGATGGTGGTGGAAAGCTGTATGTGAGGAATTAAGGAAGAAAGAGAATTTGATGTAAATTTGATGTATAAACAGAAGCATGACATAAAAAAGCTGCTTTACTTTCCAAAATGTTAGAATTATTCAATGGCATGGCAATTCCAATATAAAGACAGCTGTTTGGAGCACATGATCTTATCCTTTATGGGATTATGAAGTTTTGGGTTTTTGTTATTGTTCTTCTTCTTGTGTTGGGTTTTTTTGGTAGCAGGAGGGAAGGGTTTTTTTAAATATTAACATATCTAAGTAAAGTAAATGTTTCTCTATGAAGAATGACACACAGTATGTTTTAAGGAACTGATTATTTCATTTTTAAGAGGGGTTTTGTCCTTTTGTCAAACTTGCAGTGGTAAGCATGGTCTCCCTCACCTCCATCCTGAATTCTTTCCTAGTTCATCAACCTTGTTGAGAGAAAAGACTGTTGATCTGTGTTATCCGCCTGCTCTGATCCAGCATAATTTCTTTAAAGAGGAAAAGCTTGAAAAAATGGTCACATGACTTGAGAGCACGCACCTTGTGAGAGAGCAAATAGCCCCAGACATATGTATAATTCACTTGAAGATGGTTCAAAGTTGAGCTTAATGAATAGCTGTCTCAAAGTCTGGAAAATGTTTTCTGAGTGCATAGATACAAGTAAGAGAATTCCCAGCTAACATTTGTGTTGAGACCTGGTTATAGGCTAGAAAAAACCTTCCTGTGTTACTGAGATTGTTCACTTCTTTATTGTCATTTATTTCTGATTATGGAAAAAGATCAGAAGAATAGTTCCTGACTTCTAGGAATGTTTATTTTCCTATATTTGTGTTGAATATACTATCTGACTGAAGTAGTATGGTACTGTAATGTCTAAGGAAAGATATGGTACCAGCCAGGAATATTCTACTCAATTATGCTTCTTTGCACCAGTATCTGAAGAGAGAAATGTCTCACCCCACGCTTGTCTCTCAAAGGAGAACCCTTCCCTGGATTCATTGCTTCTTTACCTCATTCACTGAACACTGTCCGGCAATTTCAAAGCACTTTTACTGGAATCCTCATGGCTCAGGAGAAGTAGAAAGTTCTGCACCATACCCAGTAATATTTGCAGTTAAACAGTGCTTTTAAACAATAACTAGCAAATACCCAGGTATTAAGTGTCTTGTGATGACAGTCAAACAGAGGGAACTGGCAGAAAACACTCCAGCATCTAGCTTGTCTTGATGACTTGTCCCCACTTTCAACTCGAAGATTAGAGAGTACCTACTTGCTTCCTCAAGAGACTATCTTGAACAGCTTCCCTGCCAGGTCACTTGAGCATTTTAAAAAGCATTTAATGGTAAGCTAAGAGACTAAGGGAATCCTTGTGATAGAAATCAGAACCTAATATATACACAAATTAAAGTAGACAAATGCTAACACAATTTATAATCCATATTTCATTAAAATAAGAAATAAATGAAATAATGTGTGCAGAATAGAGCTTTTGGTAGCTGAACACAGATACTAGATTTTTGCTTTTTTTTTTTTTGATTTAGGTTTACCATTACTGATTTGAAGGATGCTTACTATATAAAGGAAGCTTGTGGAGAACTGCCTTAATTAGGAACCTAAATCTCCTATATGTACTCTGGAAGATGATCAAGGCCTCATTCTATAGATGTAACACAGACTCTTTTACCCTCTTCAAGTATGTAGTCCAACTGTATTTAGTGCATTGGTATTTTTGGCTGCGTGATTATTTTTAGGAAACTGTTCTTCAGTATCGCTGGCTTGGGCTGTGTGCAAGAAACTAAGGACAGACTGGAACAAGAATCGATGAAATTCAATTCATTGAGCCTGTGATAGAACATTTTTCCTCCTTCTGTTTGCATTTTCTGACCTTAAATGCAGCCACTGCTGACAGCTGAGGGGATTCACATTGTTCTAGTATCTTGAGGACAATATACAAGTGCTATGTGATTATTAATAAAATGTCAGCAAAAAATATCTTTGCCCTTCAAATATTTATAGCTAAGGCGACTAACTTGGCGAGCCAGAGATAGTGTGCATCAATGGGACCAGCTGGAAAAGCAGGCATGCTCTCAGGCTCAAGCAGGTCTACTCATCTGTCAGCAGATCTGACAGTTAAAAATCTCCTGCAAAACACAGCTAAAACAAAGGCACTCGTCCCCTGTTTTAAGGTTTAGTTCTACAGCTTTTCTGTTGAGGCCAAAAACTGGTGAGGGTTTTTTCTCCTCACATGGTCTAAATAAGAGATATTAACTGTGTCTTTGTTGGGATGCTGTTGCATCTTCAGGCCATTGTCGCAGATACAAGGCAACCAACTTTTATATATTTATTATCAAAGTGAGTCTGATTAGAAATACAGATAGAAATGTCTAGAAATCAACAAAGGAAAAACAAAAAGATGAATGTCTAGTTTGATTTCAAAATAGATGTGCCAATTTAACACACTATACCCATGTTTTGATTAAACACTCAGTACCTGCTGTTTTGCTCAGCTTATACTCTACTGTTGCTTAATTCCAATACTCTACCAAATAGCAAACAAAGTTCTCAAGTTAACTGCAGTTTATGAGAGTTTTAATTTTATTTTTTGTGTTGTTTGTTTTAAGGGTAAACTGCAGCCTTCTTTTGACAAGGAAGAGTCATAAAGAACCAATATAGGTTCTTTATATTAGACTTAAAAACCCAACAAGACAGTATAATTAATAAAAATTCCTCTTAGGTATACATCTGAAGAGATGAATACCTCAATCTGAACCCCACATTTCCTGTGATTGCTTTAGCATTGTTTATAACAATCATTTAAGGCATTTGTTCAGCAGTAGAATGTTCCACTTATTTCTCCTACACTCTTAATTTGTGAAAAGGATGAGCTTGCGTCTCAGGAGGAAATGTGCCTCACTCTGGTTTTTCCTGCCATGCTCTTTATTTTCTCATTGATTTATTTACTGGAGGGCAAACATATTGTGCACAGTTACATGTGATGCTCTGCCACTGAGATGCTGCTTCCAAGCATAAGTTAAAAATGTTGATGTTATTCCTAGGATCAGTGCTTGCCCCCAAAGAAAAAGTGTTTTAGTTTTTTAATTTTGGGCAGTTTTGTCTCATTTCTTTACATTTTCTACACTCATGTTCCCCCTATTTACTAAGTTGCTGGGTTACTATAATCTATAAGGCCAAACTGATTTACTTATATATTCTAATTCTACTTTAGAAATGGAAATCACCATGGCTGCTCTTGCTTTTAGACTATTTTTATCTGAGCATTTGTACATATGTACATGCATGTGTGTATAATTTTATTTTAAGTATAATCTGTCTTCAGCAAAAAGCCTATGTACTTCCACTGAAATAATCTAATTAATATATTGTACATTTCTGCATGCATTTTGCTGCAGAAAATTGTACTGCAGCTGCTACCTCAATAATACTTCTAGTTAAGGAAAAAAGGATGCCAGTCTGCATCACCTAAACATGTACATCCCTCAGAATTAAGGTTAATAATAAAAATTAGAAGTCTTCTGAGATTAAAAATTCCCATATGTACTTCCAACAGCTAACATTCATACTCCCTTTAATACATATCCAAAAAAACAGATGGTAACAAGTAAAAGGTTTTGAGAATTCTGCTATGCTCTTGTTCATTTCCTCAAAGTTACCTTTTTTTTCCCCCAGTATATATAACTAAAGGATCCATTGCTGAGGCTTCTAGATGCTAATGAAATAAAAATAACTGGGGAAGAGAAGAGATTTGCATCCATAAACAGACAGAGGGACAGAGCACACAAGATCTTAAAATGCTTGCCATAAATAAATATTTGAAAAACATAATAATTGCTCTATACAACCAATATATTTCCTTCTTAGAACTGAACCTCTGTGAATCATGAAGGCTAGTTCTACTGAAGGCATGAACTGCTAAACTAGTGGAGACAATTTTAGGTTTCAAAAAAGAAAGCTTTTAGAAAAGATTATTCGCTTGCTGAATGCAGCACCATAGAAGAAATAAGAGTTGTAAGAAAGGGAGCACAACATGGCCGAGGAAAAGGTGTCACAATTTTAGGGTTGCCAAGTTTTAGAACAGGAGCTGGGAGGCAGCAGGAGAGGGAAGTGGAAATAAGGAAGAGTTCTACTAACTTAGTATTCATACAACGAAGCTCTCCTGAAATGACTAGCCAGTTGGAGAGAGGAAGTGTCTGCCCTGAAAGTGGGTTATGGTAATTCCAGCATGGGCGGATGGGGAAAGGAAGGTCAGGAGACAGCAGTCAGGAAGGCATGTACAAACATATCTGTATTCTGCTTTCAAGTGTGCTGCTGGCAGTTCTCCTGCTGCTTCTCACTCTGCACTCCCTCTTCAGGGCTGAGCTGTGGCTTCCCCATGTCCTCTGCTGCTCCCACTCGCCTTGCCAGTGCACAGGCTGGAACACTTCTTCTGCTCTGACTGTGCTCTTGGAGTCATAAGTCCCCCTCAGAGGGACAAGAGGGGTGGGATTTACAGCAGGATGTCAACTCTTCATAGGAGTCTGACATTTGCCGGTAGGAATACTTTAAATGTGCTTTAAACAGTGCCTGGTATGCGTGCACAGTTGCAAGCATTGATAAACAAACAGTAATTGTGGAGATGATTTTCCTGTGCCACACTCAAGGGAAGAAAACTTATTTTATAAAAGCATGGATGAAAAGAAAAAGGGAATTTCTGTAAGTTCTAAAATGCTTTATTTGTTACTCTGAACAAAAAAAAAATATTATTTCTGCCTCACGACTTGCTCCTTAGAAGCTCAAATAAACCTGAGTAAAATATTGGCACTGCTAGTAACACTAATCAAGCTATGATTCAAGTGAAAAGGAGACTATTAATTTATTTTTGATTCTGATATTGGTATTTGACTATAACATGTTAGGCATTATCTTTATAAAATATCTGTTAGCACGTTCCGCCTGTTAAGTGAAGTTATACCTGGTCCTGTTGAGCTAGGAATCTGATCTGAGAGTTAAGAAATAAGCAAGAGAAAAACATTAAGAGAAGAGAGAGAACTCAGCAGACTTTAATCATAAGGAAACATGCTATTCAGAAGTGCAGACATTATTTTGCCATAATATTGTCAGGAGGAGGCCCTAGCACCTCCTGCAGACATGAAGTTTTGCTCTGCCTTGGGACACCCAGGGCTCAGGATAGAGAACAAGCTTTGGGCTCTGATCAGATTATGCCTCATGCTCATCATAAGCATTACTTTTCTGTAATAGAGCCTAAGAGGACTATTATAAAAAGATTAGGCTGCCTCCATCCTCTTGCTTAATTAATTTTTCAGTGTAGAAGGGAAATTCCATGGTCCCCTGTCTATTGCTGAGGTAACACATTACAGTCTGTGATCACAGTCAGACTACTGAGCCTCCATGGACATCTGAATGATGAGGAAATAATTTTGTAGCCACTTCAAGATCAGTCAAATAATGAATACATGAAAAACCATGCATCAACCAGGGAAAAGAAAAAGCCACACACTGGATTCTAGTCCTTTGAAATGAAAATAAAACAAATTTTCTTGGGAAAAATCTTATACTACAATAGTCTTTTTACAGGAAGTAAACAATAACACATGCAAAATTTTTAATGGAATATTTAGAGAAAATTTCATGCCAAACATCATTTTATGATGTTTCTAGATGGAAATTTGCATTGGAAAGAATCTTAAGCATAGGTAGGAATTAATCAGGCACTGCATGTTGTCCTCAGATAGCCAATGACCCTGTGTGAAGGGCATTACTTTATCACTTTTTATTACTTTATTGTCATTCAAGTGACATTAGCCAAGTCCAGACTCTTAAGCAATTTAACTCTTCTTCTTCCCAGTCTCAGGTGATAGCTCTTCCACTAGGCTGTTGCCTCCAATTTCTCACAACAAGCTGAGAGATCTTGACTTCCTCCTGATTTAGCATAGGGACATTTCTGAAAGCTTTTCTTCAGGTTAGCAGCCCTTTCGCTGTGGCTTCCTAGCCAACACATTTCACTGTGAAACAGAAGGGAAGGAGAAAATGAGAATGTCTAATTTCTCAGAGTCAACTCAGAGTGAGCACTCAGCTTACAGGCTGTGTCAAACAGAAAATAGTCCTGTCCGTCATTTTTTTATTCTAATTACTCGAGTGGATTTACTGGGGCACTTGCAGGTGAAACATGGGATCTAAATTTTGACATCTAACCAGACAGGCATCCTAAGCTACATGCATATAACTCAAAGAAGAAAATGTGAGGGACATCATGTTTTCTTGATATGTGACTTGGTCACAGCCAACAAGCAGTTCAGGAAGAAAGATGCTAGACAAAACCATTAGCTTAGTCTATACACCAACAAGGAGGTAACTTCCTTTTGCCATTGATGTGACACCAAGGTCTAGGCCACCAGCTATTTCCATGCATCAACACATTGCTATATCAACACAAGTAAGTTAAAATTTATAAAAAAACTAATAAAGCTGAATTATTCCTAGCAACTGTAGCCTGAAATACCTATCTAATAAATGGCTGTCCAAAGCTCCTTGCAATTCCTTACCAGTACTTCATCTACAAAGATAGCCCCTTCTGAAAAGTTTCATCCAGGGAGAAGATCTGTCAAGTATATGATTTTACTCAATCTAATAAACACTTTTATCTGCACCAGCAATGCCTCATAGGTAAAAGCAGCATTGATGCTGTTGATGAGGCCCTTAATTCAAACACTTAAATCTTTCCATTTGCCAGTTTCCCTTCTTCAGGCAAAATGACACTATTTTCCAATATCAGAAGGCTATAATAAGGATTTATACATAACTGAATATTCTCACATGTTAGAGGAAAAGATGAGCACAGAAATTTCTACTGAAATGTAAATCTAACTTAACAACCTTTCTAGATTCAAGTCAAATATCACTGGCTATTTTTGTGCTCACAGTTCAACTCCTCTCTGCAACGGTAACTAAATTCATCTCACAACATGTACATAATCACAAATGCTGCTATTGTGATTAAAATGTTAATGTTTTGCCATGAAAAATGTGTGTTTCCTTGGCAGTTTTTTTACTATTTCTGTGTTTGCCATGTGTTTGTCCTTTGCTGCAGCTTTGCTTTTTAAACCTGAAAATATAAAAAAGCCAGACTCCTGAAAAGCCACATGTAGAAAAAGGCAAAGCCCACACATGTAAAATTTTGACAGTTTCAGTACAACATAATGGGCTGTAGAACGAAAACAAATATATTAGTTACTTTTCCGTCCGATAAAAGCCCTTAAAATTTTATATGCACAATTTAAATTTCAAGAATACAGGGAAAAGCCCTTTCCACTATTGCCACAGGTCCCTGTAGGTGAGAAAGTTCCCCACTGGACACCAGGAGTGCCAAGAATTGTGTCTTTCTAAGGTTGAAAATTTATTTTATACCGATTATTTTAATGGAAGTAAAAAAACCCAAACCCTTCAACAAAAATTTCAGTAGCAGAAGGAGCACACTTACAAGAAGTTCTAGCGAGTATGTTTTACCAACATTTTTGTTCTGCCTTGTTTCTTGCTAAGTATAACTTGACAAAAGATACTTTGACAAGGCAGAACTTCAAAATGTTATGCTTCAAAATCTCCAAATTAAAAAACTGCCTTAAATTAGATTTCTATCTTATTCTGAATTTTAACTTTAATCATATTCTTTGCTTATATTTTATAGTTTCCTTTCACAACACTGATAACTAGAATATTGTTTCCTTTGCAAGTTCTACTAAAAAAATTAAGAAATTTAAATCATTTCTGGAGAGGGCAAATTTTAAAAGGCAACTTGATGGGATGCTTGTGAAAAACTTCAGAACTACATACTTTCAATCTTTTTTTTTGAGCACTGAAACTTCTTGGACTTTTGACCAAAAAAATCCAACAAACAAATCAAACCCAAAAAATGCTTAGGGAAAGAATGCAAACAACAAGGAAGAGCCAAAAAAAATCTTCATATCAAATATTTCATAGAAACAGTACTGAGTAATTCTTCTCTGGATCCAAAGACCTAGTTAGAGTCTTCTATTAAAGTGGTTTCTGACAAAACCTTTCCATTTATACAAGCCATTCTCCTCCTTGAATGAGAACACCCCTTTTGTATGTTAAACAGCTGCACAAATTTGGTTCAACCTAAAGGGAAAGGTCAGATCTAAAATTCCTGCAAGCAGGAAAAACTGGACAGTCATATCTCCAAAGTGTTAGTGTTGTCCAACTCTGCCAGCTAATGACAGACCATGTGATGAGAATATATCCTGTCTCTAGGAAGTGACTCACCAAAACATCGACATATGTTTGTGTTTTCCCTCTAGAAGTGCTCAAAGCAATTTGGAGAGAGACTAAATCTGCTGCAATAGAGCAGGATGTCACAGAGTGTGCTGTGCATTTGTTTCTGTCTGGTTTATTTTTTTCAAATTAGGTTTAGTGTATGTGAGTCATCATAGATGTTTCCTTCTTTTTATCTTCCTTAGGAAAAAAAAGATAGCTTTTAACTATTTGAGTCTCTAAATTGGCAGGATCACTTAGAACTTTTAAAAGCCATTATAGACAAGTGTTATTAGGGCAAAATGTTTCCTCACTCTCCCAGATGACTATGTCACACAATTAATCATTTTTTCAATCCTATCAGTGTGAAGGAAATAATAAATTCCCTAAATTTCTGATGAAGCACTTTTTTTAGAGTTGTGTTTAAGAGAATCAAAATAACAGTGCATGCTTCTCTAGCAATGTTATTATTCTTTGGTTGGATAGTTGTGCTTATTTATAATTTTGACTTTTGCACATGCTCCACTATAGTAAATAATTTTGAACATAACAAGGTTCAATGGATTATTTTTATTGTAATAGAAAAATGTCTCATTGGAACATTTTACTGTGCTTATATGATACTATTTTCTAATGAAATCAGATAAACCCTACTTACATTCTGTACAATGTAGTTAAAATAATTTACAACTGCAGATGAGAAATTAATTAGCCCCAAAGTTTAAATTCTCTTTTGTTTCTGAAAGCAATTAACTTCCTTCCTGAGGTGTATATTCTTATATCAAGAGAGGGAGTTATATTGTACTGCATACAGCATTAAATCAGAGAATTACTGTGTATCAAGTGCTCAAAGCATTCACAAATGGATAACTGTACCAGCATTACCTGTGTAATTAGAGCTCATCAAAATTATGACTTCCCTGCTCTATTATTTGCAATATAATAAGTAAATACTAAAACTAGATGCTAAGGTAG
Organism: Molothrus ater; assembly: GCF_012460135.2. Classification (NCBI taxonomy): domain Eukaryota; kingdom Metazoa; phylum Chordata; class Aves; order Passeriformes; family Icteridae; genus Molothrus; species Molothrus ater. The sequence continues at coordinate 97,101,405 of NC_050479.2, read as the reverse complement.
CAAATTTACAAATATATATTCCTAAAACCCCCTCTTGATTTTCAACCCTTACTACAGTAACTTAGCAGCATATAATTGTTGAAATAAGTGCAAGACTGTCCAAAGGGGTTGATAGGATTGATGCCCCTTCACCGTACAGCAGGATTAATCAGACACACTCCTGGTGGTGGGCTGCTCTCTTGAGCAGATGTTTGATCCCCTACAGAAGGTTCTGCTATAAAACACAGTGGTATAATCTCTGTTCAGATACTGGGAAGAAAATTAACTTTTAGCTTCTGCAGATTTACAAACGGCCTCTATCTGCCACTTATTTCAAACCTGTCTTCTTGGAAGCCAGCTCAACCCCATTTTTTCGGAGGTACCTTTAAACTAAATGGGAATGCTTGTCTGGCAAGCAGCTGAAACAATCTGAGATACTTGTTAAAAGAAAGCAGCACAGGGAGGTGGCATTAGCCCCTTTTATTACTGCAAGTCGGCTTTGGGAAGGAAACCCCATCTTAGAGACCAGGATGTTGAGCAGACCTAGCCCCTGCTTGAGGCAGAAATCCATGCTGGGGGCTTTCTGTGCCCCACCCCTTGATGATGCCTGCCCCTACCAGACAGGATGCCTATTGTGGTTCACTGAAGTGTCCTTGAAATCCAGATAGGTTTTGAAGTCTGTAACTCATGATTTTGGTCCTGTTTTTATTAATTTCCTAAATTCCACATCCATTTCAGACATTTTCATCTTTTGTCTTTCTCTTGTGAGTTCAGCTGTTCAGTTCAGAAGTGAGGCATGGTCCTTTGGAAACTCAACTTTGCAATTAACCATTTGAGGGCATGTAGAATTATGTCATAGCATAACATTTGATTGAAAAGAAACACAGGCCTGCAATAGATAGCTTGTAGAATACAAGATAGAACAATAGATAGAACAAGACGATTAGTCTTTTTTTGTTACAATAAAGGATGCTTTCATGTTGGTCAGGAACACTTCTGTTCATATTGATACAGATCTCTTTTTTTTCTCCTGACTTTAATGAAAGGAGAATGAGGCATTTCAGATTTTATTACCACAGTCACTGCTGAAACGTGTATTAAATTAGAGATGTGCCAGTGCTGGGATTCTAACAATAATTCAGACAGCTATGGAACACGACAGACATGTCAATCTCTTCTTTCTGCTTAACATCTGCTTCAAATAAATCCAAAGCAGATACTAGCTTGCCAAGTCCACACTAAATCCTATGAACTTAAAATAAATACCTTCCTAAACCACCTTTTATTAATGATAGATATCTATAAATGTGGATATATTCATAAGAGACTAAGTTTCTCAGACCAAACCCTGCTCACCATAAAATAATTGTTATCTACAATATTACAGTCCCTTGATTCCTGAGCTACTTAAAAAAATAATTATTTATTAATTTAAAGAGGAGGATAATAAATAAAAAAAACATAGCTGAGAAACTTGTATTTTCCTGTTAAGGTAGCAGCAAAGTTGGAATGTCTTTGGGTGTATATGACAACATATGCACCCCTCACCCACCTTTCCTAAACCTAATTTTGATTTTTGGGAGCAGGACATCACAATGTCTCACTAACCCCTCCTGACCAAAAGTAGGATAAAACAAATCACAATATGTCTCTAGAAATGAAACTGGAGAAGGGGAAAGAAAATTTCACCTTGTAGCATCAGGAAGATGTATTTAAGTTTATTTGATTTCCTCTTATTAACCAAATATTATAATAACAAATATAACCAAATATATATTAACTGTGTCCCTTGCCTATTCTTTATGATGCATTTTTCACACAACATTTTCTTTGATTCCTTTTCATGAGAATTAAACTCATGTGAGTAGTGCAAATGACCAAGGCATTTGCATCAGAAATTCAACTATTTGAAAGTACCACACCAAAACACCCTTGCGTCCTACAGTAAAGGAAAAAGGAGCACTGTTGACAAACAGGAAAGCAGAAGAGGTTATGGAAACTGAGGATATTATAGACTCCTCCAAGCCACTGGGCAAACAGTCACAGTGACAGTAAATGACACATGGCAGCAAATTTTCCTGGTGGCAGCAGGAGCTCAGACAGTTCCCAAAAAATACTGGTCACTGAGCCAGCAAAACCCTGTTCAGAGCAGCACCGAGCTAAACATTCCCAGCACACACAAAAAAGTCATGCCTCTAGCCCAGCAGCTACTGGGGGAGACATGGAGAGAGGCCAGGCTACCTTTGGGAATGTAGTGGGGCAGCTGTCAGAAGAGATCCTGCTGCAGCTGTACTGGGGCTAATGGAAAGTGCTTCTTTGCCCCAACACACTGGTTAGGATTTGCTTTAGAATTTGCCTGTTGGCAAACAGCAGAGGTAATTAGGTTTACCATGGGCTAGTAAATAGCAACCACCCTCAAAAATACACAGCCTTTTTAAAACCAAGTCTGTGCAGGGAGGAAGCTCCCTTGACTTGCACTGCCATTTGAGTTCAGACATTTCTCCTGCCCACATAATTTGCTACACAGTTCCACTTTAAATGTCTCATATGAATGTACACTTTTACACAGTTATAATAATTTTTAATCATCTGAGATTGATTTAGTCCCACTTTTTAATATGTTCTTTATATTCTACCTCCTTGTATACGTTGGTGGCAAATTGCTGCAGTTAGAAAATATGTTACCATAAATTTTGAGGCAGGGCAAAGAAGAGTTAGCAGATATTCAATGGGATTATAAATACTCACTTTTTTACCTGCTTTGAATATCTCAAAAGGGTAGAACTAGTCATTTTGGCCAAGGGAAAGTTTATGACAACTGGGAGATCTGTAAGCACTTCAGTATGCTTTGCTCAGTTCTGCCCTGATGCCCAAGTAATGTCCAGGCTCAAGTGTTTTACTGACTCAACTAACAGTTGTGGGTCTCTCTTTAATGAGCAAGATGGTGAGATGTTAGAGATGCCCCAAGAGGGAGCAGAAGGTGCAGGAGTCCCCCAGTGCAGAGCCATCACCCCGGGGTCCATTGGCTGAGCTGTACCAAGCAGTACAAATGTAGTGACATGTTGAACTGGCTGTGTTGCTTCTCCTTCTTGCCCTGTACAAGGCAACGATACACCTAGTGCTGCCCACTGGCCTGAGTTACTCCAATGATTTTAGTTCTCCTGAAGGCTGAGCTGTGTGATCCTCCAAGTATTTGGTATTTGCTCAGTGGAAATATTCAACCCTTATATTCTTTTTTAAGTGAAAAATCAGGGGAGGGAAAGATTTTATTTTTAATAACATTCTGTCAAACCTAAACACATATGGGAACACAACAGCTTTCCGGAACAAAGTTTTCTTTAGAAAACTGTTCATGCCCCAAAGGCCTGAACATAGATAAGAAGACCCTGATGATTACATCAGGGTAGCTGCCTGGGAGGAGGTAAGCCCAGTGTCTAATAGCAATTCAGCCCCCATATCGTAGGCGAGTAACCCAGCACTAAACTGTTAAGTCTTCTGGTATAGCTTCCATCTCCCAGCAGAAACCTTTAAAATACCCTGGTTTCTTATCTACCTGGACTGGGAAAGCTTTCTGAGAACATCAGTGCTCCCACTCACCTTGTGTCAAAATGCCCAGAGATCATTAAGAAGCCATAGGAGGAGCCACTGGTCATCAAATTTGTTGGGTTTTTGTTTGAGTTTGTTGTGGTTTTTTTTGTTTGTTTGTTTGTTTGGGGTTTTTTTGTTTGTTTTTTTTTGTGTTTTTTTTTTTTTTTTTAATTCTCACAGGACTATATTGAAAGAACATGACTGCACTTTATAGTCTAGAGACTTTTAAAGGACTGAAGCAACAGCACAAGAAGAGAGAGTAGAACACTGAGGGGCAAAGAAAGTCCTTCTATCTCTGCTATTAAAATCCCATGTCTAAACAAAGCAGGAAAAATGTAGGAGTAGTTTGGGAAAAAGAGCCAATATAATTCAAATATTTTGCACTTTTTTGCACTTTCTCAGATTAGTGAGCCCTACTTAGTTAACACTTCCACAGGGTGTTAACCAGCTCCAAAGATAATTGTTCTTACCTTCTGAAATGAGAAATGTTGCAGGGCAAGTTTCTTTCACCTCCTGCCATATATCTCCATAGCTTGCTAATTCAGGGTGGAAGCAATGACATAGCACATTACCAGTTCTTGTTGGGGCCATAGATTGATCCTCATTAGGAGATAACAGGGACAGGATTTCCAGCCTGGTCTTTTGAGAAACACCTACTAAAGGAACTATTGAAGTTTTCATGCTAAAGGTGGTACAAGACAGCTTTCCAATAATGATTAGAATCAAGAGGTAAAAAGAGGTAAATATTTATATTAACAGTTTATAACACAAAACCAGAGTGCCTCCTCTCATTTTCTCAAGTTCTTATCTCCTCAAATAGGGACTCTTGAAAAAAAAATCAAATAAAGGTAGAAAGCAAGTGTAACTAAAACCACAGAAAAGTGATGAGGTATTTGAAAAAAAAAATGTTGCAATGGATAAATAACAGTTTATAGGGATATTCAAATATTCATATTCTTCTAGTGCTATTGTTTCTAGAAAACTCCTCTGTGAAAGGAAAAGCTCCCCACAAAAGTGAGAAACCATTTCTCCTGAAACAGAACTGGTTAGCAGAAACAGGTAGCAATGCTTATGCATTTCAGCTAATGGAATATGTTTTAATTATCCAAACTCACACACAAACTAAATGCTCCAAATTATAGATAATTTAGCAAGCTCATGAGAAGGCAGCCAGCTGAATTTCAGCTTTTTCTTTCCAAAACGTAGGATGCAATATTATAGAACTATCTGTAAATGCTCTTGGGTTTCATACAGAAAGGATCAGGAATCATTAAGGGATATTTTAAACACACTAATACAATCTTTGGGTATTCTATAGAAAGATATTTTACAGAGGTTCTTAGATTAGCAGTAGGATGCAGAAAATTGCCATCATACCAGGGTCCTTAATTTGAACACAAACTCTTCACCTCTTTCTGGGTTTAATTCTATTTCTTTCCTCCACAACAGCACGGGTGAAAACTTCAAATAGTATATTCTCATCACGATATAAGATATCCACTCTTTCTGATGATGCAGATTTGTGTGTGTAATGTGTTTGTACATATATATACATGAATAGATGTGTATATACATACAGACAAATGTACAACTGTGTCTCTGTGTGTGTAAATATGTGTTTGTGCTTTTCTCTTCAGTTTAGATGAAGTGCAAACTGAAGAAGTTGATAAGTCAAAGCACTGCACAATCACATACAGTTTTCTTGCTGCTGCTAGAACAACACAGCCACAGCTGGAGCCTGTTTCTGCTTGGGAACCACCACTTACAGGCCTGTGGGATGCATGACTGAGGCCTGAGAACTCACATCCACGCCGCCAGTCAGGGCTCCAGACCCATCTGCTCACCCTCTGCCTTTTGGCCTGCTGGGCAGTGGCAGGTGTTATGCAAAGGCTGCTGGTTTGCTCATCTCTGAAGGAAACTACAAAAAAATCACATTAATATGAGAGATTTTATCAATCTGGTTTCTTCAGTGACCACAATGTTGTTTTTTTTTCATACCTCAAAAGAGATAATTTAACTCCCCAAGCAGTGTAGAGTTAGTAACATTTAAAGGCATCAGCCAAAAAAGTATTAGGTATTTCTAAAATTTTTTGGACAGTATACCACTATCACCCTCCTCCCAAATTGTAATTGGAAGACAATAGTCTATGTCAACCTTAATTGGCAAGTTCCTGTAAACAGCTTATGGCTGACACAAAACCCAAAAACAAAACAATGTCTTCACAGTGAGTATCATCATAGTTCAGTGACTTTAATTTGGCATAGCTTGGGTGGATTGTGCTCTAATTCAGTTTATGCTTGGACCTAATCCATGAAGAACATGGTACATGGCAATTCTGAAATTTACAATGTTAGGCTCACAGTGAAATGAGCTGTGGACTAGCACTGTACAGCCTTGCTGCTTCTTACTGGGACTAAACCCACAGTTTTTTGCTTTAATTTGCTCTGTAATGTCCAATCAGATCCTCCATGTTAACTCTAGCATATTTTGAGCATTATGTCTATTTGTCTGACACTTTCTTTTGTTGCCTGGACCACATCTGGGTCTGTGAGGGAATGCTTTGCACTATGAGATAGAGGTTTAGGGTCTAGAGTTAAGCCATAACAATACTGTCATAGAGCTGTTTATTTTCTGTTTTATTATTTTTATTTTTTTAAGTATTTTTGAGTGAATTTTACACTTGGCTGGCAAAAGGGTTAAGGGAAATGACAGCTGCCAGACTGAAATATTTGCTACTGTGTCATGATGATAAGCAGTGCATTTGGTCATTCCACCACAACTCTAGTCAGCCCTGGAGACTGACTTTATCAGGATCCAAAATGGAAAACCTTAAGATGTGTAGTAGCCACAAGATGAATTTTGACAAATGTTTATATAAAGTACTCAGTCTGAAAAGATGAGCCACTCATTCCAGCACCCAGCAGCTGAGACAATACAGCACATACTTTATTTCATATATATTGAGGAATGGAGGTCCCCTTGCAATGCCCATACAGACACCATCACCATTCTAGAGGAATTACCTACAAACTCTACACCTTGTACATACATTTAAAAGTGAGTTGCTAAAGATCAGGACACGGCACCACTTGTGACTGTGCCTGTTGACATAAATGCCAAAATCTTAATTTCCTGAGTTTTCTGCCTCAGTAATGGTTCCTGTTCCAAAGAGACTGACATCAATTATCCAAATGCCCATCCCACTTCTGCTCAGCAGTCTTGTGCTGCAGATGGTGCAAATGACCTGGCATAAGCAAAATCCAGTATGTGACTCTGAAAGACTACCAAGGCAGAGCACAGACCAAATATAAGATACAGTGGCAGAGCTCTCTGGAGGTTCTTTGCCCATTTACAGCACGCCTGACCTCAGACAGGGCTATCAGCTTTCCACTTCTACAGGAGCTGTGCATGCAAGTCTTTGTACCTCATGCCTTGAATAACTTGGAAAGTCCAGACAGACCGCCTGAAAATAGGATTCCAGATGAAGTATCAGGCACATGGCCTGAAAAAAATGTTAACTTGACGTAGCTCTCCTTTTCTCAAAGTGCTTTGGAACAATTTCTTGAGCAGAAGTACAGAAATTGCTATCAAGGTAACATTACAATTACTATTTCATTTTAACTTGTCAGCAGCTTACTCCTTCAAATATTTAGAACTTTTGAGTAAACTCAACTAACAGTTTTCTGTGAGACACTGTGACTAAAAATCACAGTGCTTGGCACACCAAAGCCCAATGCAATTTCCCTGATACTGATCACCTTCAGAAAACACAGGAGTTAAATTAAAAGGGTGAAATATTCCTGAGAGCCTCCAAGTTGCCCACGTCCCTTTGCAAGGCTCAGCACTGCAAATTCTATTTTCCTTTGGGTATTCACATATTTTCCCGAACACAGCGTTGAAGCGTGCTGAACAGCTCATAAAATATATTACAAACCAGATTAATCCAAAGAGGAGAGGAGTCCTCCAATTGCATCCTTCTCCTTTTTGATAAATCTTCATCAGCACCAGCTTCATAGAGAGAAATTGTGGGACCTGTACTGTGGGCATGTTCTTCAGTGGTGAAGTCTCAGTCACTCTTGGCTGAACTTCCTGATAGTTAGGAATAGTCAGTACAGAGCAGGTACTGATAGCACAATAGAAAGGGAAAAATATAGCACCTACAGAGACTTCATAGCTAGTGTCATCAATAGTCGTTGTTAAGGCTCAGGAAAAACTCAGAACAATGAGAGAAAAATGTATGTTATTGTTCCCAGCACTACTTTTTACTTATATGTAATGCTGGAAGCTCACTTCAAAGTATTTCTGTAGGCACCAAAATAAACTTCCACAATATGTTTGTGAAAAGTTTCAAACTACAAAATATAAACATACCTTAAAAACAATATTCCCTCTACCATGAAAGATTCTAAAGAGTACCTATATTTCTTCCAATTTTTTTTTTTTTTTTTTTGAGGCACACAAAGTAGGATTTTGCTGCCTGGAAATGAATTTTTCAGGATTAGTGAACATGTACTGGTCACAATGTTTTTATTGATTTAAAATAGCAGTAAGAACCCTTTCTCTTTAGTTAAATTTGAAATAATAAGTTTTTAGTAATTCTGACAGTGATTCCATTTTGCTTTCTGTTCTGCTGCATTAAGCCTTCACACTCATCAGAGTTCTTTGGGCTGAGTTCCTGGTTATATTTCAGTGTTATATTCCTGATTACCATGCTTTAAGCAAAAGCAATAGGATGTCCAACTTAAAAAAATGTATATTTGAAGAGAGAGACAACAACAGGACAGCCACCGTATGGGCAACATAATGCATTTAACAGTTACAGTACTTATCATAAATGATATTGTTGACTGATAATAAATAGACTATGCTTTAATTGATGGAACAAATAAAACCACTCTTCTGTCAAATTAAACTCTGGCAAAGAAGTCCATCAGCCCTTTCAAAATACAGCTTAGGAAGATTAAGGTTCATATTCCAGATGGTCCAAAAATAAGCACTAAAAGCTTCCAGCTATGCTTGAATTAAGAAGCCACTATATACATCTACAAATATGACACACTATGAATTAAGCACACAATGTTGGGGAAATGAAAAAACAAGGATATGAAAACAAAATTGGTAATGTTCCTCTGACTTTAGATATCTAATTTCAACACTCAAATTATAAGGGTAATTTCCCATGGCATCTTTTATTTTCAGGAAAGCAGGAATTAGTCCCACCACTTTCTGTTTTCCGGAGGAGTCTGTTCTGTACTCTCTTCAGAATCCCATCTGGTCTGGCAGCTTCATCTAACACTTAAATATGAACAGCAGAAATGATCCCGTAAGACTTACAAGAGCCATCACTAACAATGACTGTTTCAGATCATTAAATGTTACTGGTGGCTATTAAGGACCTTTATACAAATAGGTTTGTTATGGCATCCCATAACTCTGCTTTGCATTGCTTGAGAAGGGGACACTGAATCCCAAGGAATTTTTTTTCTTCTTTTTCCTCAAATAATTGAAAATACCAGATGAAGGTAACATGATTATTAAAGGAATTTTCAGAGGTCTGGCAAGGGGATGGAGACCAGAAGAGTCTATCACAAGCAGTTTTACAAGTTTTCCATTCCAATTCATGAACCAAAGCTGTTCATTTTTGACACTATTAGCTGAGTTGTCACAGATCTACCATTCAGATTTACAAGAAGAGAGAGAAATTAGGTGTTTGTATTTTATAAAACTACAGAGAAAGAAAAAGCAAGACTAACAATTTAGCATTCCCTACTATTGAAACTACAGAATATACCCAGCAGAATAGAAAGATAAGTACACAAATGAAATAGGACACGCATTTCTATAGTTGTGGTATGAAGCAGTCACCAGGGCTAAAGATTGATGCCTAAATAGCAGATACAAACTTTACCCTGAGCTATGTATCAGCTATCCCTGATACATTTTTCTGCAAGCCCACACCTGATGGTAGTCCACATGATAGTTCAAAAGCCAGGTATCAGAGATCTGATTCCATCTGGACCAAGTCTTCTTTATTTGCACAGACAGTTAGCAAATCTTCCCAAGGCCTGTGTGAAACAATGGCAGCTGGTCAGGAAATACACACTTTCAAACTTAAACAAGGCAAGTTCTCCCTAGAAGGAAATAAAATGAGGAACATGCAATCAGAAAATTATCAAAAGGGAGGCATAGTACATTTTGTACATTTTGAATAGTAATGTGAGAAGTATTTAAAAGGAATACTTTCATATTTTGAAAAAAGCTTGGGTAAAGAACTGTCATGGAAGAAATATTTCAAACAGCCATATTCAGGGGAGAGGGAAAAAGAAAGAGTAATAATCCACTGAGGAACACAAGAGGAAATGACAGTAGTCTTAAAAATGAAGTCCCTTCCAAAACATGTCAAGGAAAAGACAACTAGGGAAGATATTAGTTGCAAACAACTCCTAGGAGGGAGCCAGGGAGTCACAAAGATTCATCTTTCTACAGGAAGAAGACAAAAAACAAGCTGAGAAACTCAAGCATAATAAACTGCTAAATTAGAAAAGTATTTATTAATGTGTCTGGTCTGAATGAAAAAAAGCATGAAATAGCAAGTGAAGTGAAGACAATGCACCAAACCACAGACATTTCTGACTATGTAAAGCCTGCAACATAACATTCATTTCTTATCATCAAGTCCAGAATAACTTAGCAAGAATATGAAAAGTTTACCACAAAGTCTGATAGATGTTTTAGGGTACAGAACAAATACAAACAGGATTTGATCTGGTCACATTGTCATACTTTTGGTTCAGGCTTCCTGAGGAGTCAAACCAGCATGTTTTAACAACTTGGAATAATTAAACACTTCCAATTTGGAGATCATGCTGTAGATTAAGGTGACACAAATGTTGACGTGAGCTGGGAGACAGAGTTAAGTGACCAGAGACCTCAGGGCTGGCACAGATGTGAGAGTGGAATCAGCTCTTCATGACTTCTGTTTTGTACAAGTGTGATCAACACAGCATAGAGCAGTTTGGGAGAAATTTTTAATGAATCACATTCTTTTCTCCTTAACAAAAACTAAAAGAATGTTTCCCTGTTTATGAACATCCTGCTAAACAACTCATGCCGCCAAGCTATTCCCTTTAGCACTATCACTGATAAGACTTTCAGACTGAGAAAGAATATGAGCATAATGGACAAAGCTGAAACCATCCCCTTTTAAAGGTAAGAAATTTTTTATTTTTGCTATGGTCTTACATAGCATTCAGAATGTAGAGACTGAAAAACAAAATGGTTCCAAAAAGTTGCTCAAATTAACAGATGATTTTTCCACTGCTTCCTTGTGCAAAATATACAGGGAAAATAAGCCTTCCACCACACTGCTAAGCAAGGTGCTACATACCATGGTTCTGTTTTTAGAGCTTTGAACATTACATTCAATGGACAGTCAATAGATAACCAGCAGTCAAATGGACTGTGCTCTGTTTTGAAAAGCTTTTATACTATCATCAGAAGACAATAATATTTTAAGGAAGGCAACCACAAAGACACTCATAAAATTATAAACAGATGAGAACACCATGCAAAAGAAGGTTTAAAGACCCCAAATTAGTTATCTGAAGAAGAAGAGAAATAGGTATGTTTCCTTCGTGAGGCATTAGAGAATTTTCCTGCAACAGCCACTATTGCTTTTTTCATATTCAGAAGTGCAAAAATGTCACCATTAAAAGAACAGCAGTGGAATTTAAATTTAAAGAGAATGAGAACATTGCTTCCAGCTATTCACACTCATAATCTGTGAAATTTATGGCCTGAGAAGACAGCATTGAAATTAGCCATTCCTTCTTTAAATTGAGCTGAGAGTTCTAGGGCCTATGTAAAAACTTTATGCTTTTTTAGTATTAAAATACAGGCAATCAGGAACCATAGTTGAAGACATCACAAGAGCAAAGATTGTAAGACTTTTTTCTTCCTTGATTTATAAGGATTGGTCCTTCACAAAACCAACACTGAGCACAAGTGGAAGATTTTTGTCTTTTTTCTGCAAACATCTTTTTTTTTGCCCTGCTGTGATATTATATTCTTATATTATATTATTACATTATATATATTATATTACTATATTATATTAATATATTAATATATTATATTATATTATATTTTGTTATTTACAACAACAATAAACCCAGGCCAAAAAAAGAGAAAAAAGCTCCACAAGCTCAGTAGACATTAAATGAAAAAGTATTAAGCTTTGCATGTCACAACTGAAATGCACATGGTTCCACGACCTAGCAAAATCAAGCTGGGAAACAGAATGATCATTTTTATATGGCACTGAAAAACTGCATTTGCTAAATTAGCCAAGGCTGTTGAATCCAGATAGCTATGAAAGAAGAAATTAATTCATTCTGATGACAAAAAGATGAAGCATTTTGCTAGCTCTATACAGCCTATTATTGCTAAATTTTGACTGAATTCTCAGTTGCAATGTAAAAATATAAGCAAAACCCTTTTGCTCTCACAGGTATCAATTAAAATTTCAGAAATCAGAAGTTTCTCCTTAGTTTCAAACATAATTTGTATGTACATAATGAGTATAAGTAGTACTTCAAATGGATTTTTCCTAAATATGTAGTGGAAGAAGGGAAATATGTGACTTGGACAGGTTTTAATGAAAAAAACATAAAGATGAAACCATAGCTCTACTCTCACGTCAGTCAGAATGCAAGAGTTTAGCAAGAGTTTAATTGAAGTTACCAAGTCCTGGAAGAGAAAAAGTTTAAATAAAGAAAGAACACAGAAAGAAAAGGGATGAGCTGAAACTTTACTAGGAGCTTTCAAGTAAGACTATGACAGCATTGTGACAAAATAAAAAATCTGTGAGAAAAAAACAAAGGCAGCTCAGCAAAATTGTGGGTCATTCCATCTCAAGATGCCATGGAGTTTTACTCTTCCACATCTGACTGGAAGATGTTTGGCCAGTACAGACTCATTGAGAGAAAACACCAGAACAGTAAACATAAAATTTCCACACAAAAATGATAGTCCCAGCTTGTTACTGTATATATTAATAAGAGATAATTGCTGTATCCTCCATGTGGTTTATGTGTGGTTTGTCTTGGCACAACAGAAAATGCCTTCACAGGAGTGACCCCAGGAGCTGAGTGTTAAAGCAAATGGAGTAGGAAGCTGTGCTGTAGTTAAGAAATTAAATTAGTTTTTGTCGTCAACAGCTGCCTTAGCAGTTTCTTTTGTATTCTACTCTTGAGTTTAGGTGCCTTGTACAAATAGCATCATGATGGCGGTCCAAGTTTGTGGAAGGTGGTGTTGAGCCTGGTGCCAAGGACATTTGCATACAAGTACATTTGGCAACTGGTTTCACTCCAGCTAACACTTATGCAACACAACTTTATTATTATCAAAAATTGTAATGAGCCTCCTCCTTACTTCCCCCACCACACCACACCCCCTTCCAAAAAAGAAGCTGGTTATTAAAAATGAAAAAAAAAGATCACTGAGTAACAAAATTATAAAGCTTAGCGAGTCATATAGTCCCTAGAATCAAGAAACATAAATAGTTGAAAAATTCTAGTTTTCCTAGTGGTTGGATATTGAGTGAGTAGAAGCTGAGAAAGAAAAGCTAAAAATTATCAACCTTTAGACAATTTCAAAAAATTTTCCCCATAAACATAATATGGAAAGTATCTTTTTACCTTTTAAGGCCTATGCTGACTTGATCCACAGTTGGATTCTGCATCCAAAGCTGCTATTTCTGAGAAAAAAAAAATATATTTAAAAAAAGGTCAGGTAAGCCAACATGTATGGTTTGCATGTTATCTATGTTATCTATTCACAAAGTTGTCATTTGCAGCGGAGTGTTTTCTAAGTCACCTTTAACAGTGAAAATGAAATTAAACTATAAATGAACTAACAAACATCTACAGATCTGGAAACCTTCCAATAAGGCAGAAAAAGCAAAATTCACAAGCCCTAAGAATTCAAGGTTTGGGAGCAGTTGTACCTTTCTCCCCTTGAGGTAAAACACCAAAAGAAAGATAGACACTGCTCTTCTGTTCAGGGCTCAGTATCTCAGGAAGACAGTCATGGTCTCCTGAAAGCCACTTCAGCCCTGGAATGAGCTTCTTGACTCCTCAGCAGCACCCATGGATCCTTATGATGCCTTTTGCTCCATGCACACATCTACAAATATTTGAGAAAAAATACTGTGTTCTTTGGCAACTCAACACAAGAAAATTTTCCACTATTTTGTCTAAAAAATGTGCATATTTAATCTGAGGGTGATCAGATCATCTAAGTATTGCATTTAGGACTGGGGAGGATTCTTTTTGTTTTGGTCAGGAACAGCAGTAAAAGAGTGCTTTTGTTTCCCTGTTTTCTAGTTCAGGCAAACAAGTGCCGCAATTGCTGTGGTTAACTGCTGTCTCAAGCTGGTTTATTTTAGGTATTCCAAGAGAGCAGGGGTAGTCTCACGTGATTAGGCAAAGAAACTGGAAGTCCTTCTTTGGACCAAACTTACTGCTTCTTCACATCTCCTGGCTGGGTAAAGAAAGCTCTCAGAAATCACATGTCTTCTCCTCTCTCTCTCCAGCATGCTGCCATCCTTAGCTTTTCTCAACTGGACCCCTCTGCAAGTCCTTTAGTGAGAAGGCAGCACTATAGGTTTTTTGGTTTTTGTTTTTTCAAACAAGCAAGCCCAGCTGCTCTCCCAGAACACTAGGGAGCCCTTTTGCTTTGCTGCATTCTTGAAGTTTACCAAATCATAAGGTTAAAGCAGAAGAAAAGCCTCTCACTTAAAAAGCCATAGCTTTTGCCATAGTACTTTCCATTAAAACATACTTTGTGTGTAGAAATCCTGAAAAAATCTGAAATTTCCTAGTAAAAAAATTACCTGGTTTCTGCTCATCAGAAACCCTGTGACAAGGTATGTATTAACAGGATTCTAGTGGGCTCAGAACAGCCCCTCACAAGAACTAAGACAGATAAGATTTACAGCTGGCTCTGAGGTTATAATCAAGCTTTTAACACTAAATTAACTCTAATAACTTATTAACTAACTAACTGTAGCTCAGGTTATTAGTCCCACCTGCAGAATCTTTCAAAGTGGATGGTACCTTGCTAGTTTCACTCTGAGTGTACAAGCATCACAGAATTATATCATTATTAAGAACCATGAGTTGCTCTGACTGCGGGGCTGCAGTGAGGTATTCACAGATAACAAAATTATCTATGATAGGCCTACATTTTTCTTCTTTTTGTTAAGTGCTTTCTTAAGAACTATTCTAATAAAATGTCAGGACACACTTCTGTCCGTGAACAGCTTCAGTTCTCAGAGAGCACAGTAGTCAGACAATTGATAAACTCTAGCCAGCTCTTCCCATCAACTGCTTTTCACAATTAAAAGCCCACCACACACCACCAGAAAAAAAACCCCAAAACCAACCAAACACCTGACCAGCCAACAAAACCAAACAAAACCCAAAAACCTAAAGAAACAAACAAGAAAACAAAAAATCCCAGAGGAAAATAATACATAGCTAGGAAATTTTGACCCTTTTTTCTTACATATTTCCAACTTGTAACAAAGTCAGACTATGGAGACATTCACAGAATGAATAGGTTGGAAGAGACCTTCAAGATCATTGAGTCCAACCCATGACCTAACACCTCAACTAAACCATTGCACTGAGTGCCACATCCAGTCTTTTTAAACAAATCCAGGGTGATTGACTACACCACCTCCCTGAGCAGACCATTGCAGTACTTTATCATTCTTTCTGTAAAAAACTTTTTCATAATATCCAACCTGGATTTCCCTTGACACAGCTTAGGACTTTGTCCTCTCATTCTGTCAGTTGTTGCCTGGAGAGAGAGACCAACCCCACCCGACTACACCCACCTTCCCACCAGGAAGTTGTAGAGAGTGATAAGGTCACCTCTGAGTCTCTTTTTCTCCAGGCTAAACAATTTGATCTCCTTCAGTGACTGCTTATCAGGAAAACAATAAAGAAAATAATTTAGAGAACAGTATTAATCAATCCTTCATAAATTTGATTGCACTCACTGTTTGTTTTGAGATAACAGGTAACATAGAAAACCTGTATTTTTTCCTTCATTCATACAGCTTCCTAATTCATCAACCAATGATTCAATATTTGATACATTTATTTTAAACCTACAGCAACATCAACAGCTGCCTATTATTTTGGCAGATAAACCCTTACCTAAGAAAGACTTTCACTTTTCTCTGTTGTTTGCTTCTTCTTTCGTAAACTGGCAGTGCTATCACTGATACAGTAGTTACTGGCTGATATGCCATCAGCCACTGAAACAGAAACATCCTGTTGTTTCAATTCTTTCATATTCCTTTGGTTTTCATACAAAGAACTCAGAGCAGCAAAATTAGAAATACTGAAACAGCAGCAGAATAGGTAAAAAAACTGAGGTCTTTTTCCTCTTAGAATAATGATGATATTGTTAATATAGATCTTCATCCAATAATAAAGTCAAAACTAATATTGCTAATAGTGATCTCAGAAATATGTACTGAAGCAATACTTATAACCTATGAATAATTTCAATCTTTTGTAAATATTTTTATCTTTTTAAAAATTTGTTTAAAAATTATTACAGCACATTTGATCTTTGGCCTTTAATCTTCAATGCTTAAATAGAAATAGTCTTCTTCAGTAACTAAGTAACAAGTAATGTTTGACAAGGTGAAACTCAAGGAAAAAAGTTTCAAACTATATTTTTAATTTTATTTTCTTCCTGTTTGTGCAAGTGCACTCATCTTTGTTTTCTCTAATAAGAGAAATTATTTTTGCCTAGTTGCTTAAGTCTTGTGTAATATAAACCCCAGATTTTTGATGTTAATTTGTTCCCAGTCTCTTCATGCAGAGATTTGGTTGCATTACTCTGCTCCTTTGGTAGGCCAAGTAAAAGCACAGTTCTTACAATCATCATCACAGTTATCTTTCAAAAAATCCCAATGCTTTAATGTGAAGAGAACAACCTCGGGCCAGCACTCCTTCCTATCCTTTTCTGAGGTATGTGAGAGAGGGAGTCTTGGGAAGTTTAAGAAACAGTCTAAGCAGCACTGTGTTAACGTCACAGAGTCAAAACAGCTATTTAGCTACTTCTGATTTTCCAAATGCCCGATAAGTGCATCCTCAACAGTTTCCCAGTGTTTTCTGCAAGTAGCCTTTCATATATTCATATACCCCTGCTGCCAACTTCCAACAAAGGGGCTGCACTCTGGCGCCTGGAACACTGAGAAAAAAATTGCTGCTTATGAAATAGCTGCAGCTTTAGCAAGACAGCAGACAAGTATGTTCTGCCCTTGCTACACTTTGTACTCCTTGTTTTGGAAAAACTCTCACTGCCTTCCCAGACTTCTTTGCTGACCTCTATTTAATGAACTTTTTATCATACATTGGATTCTGTGTTGCAAAGAGTAAGTAAGAAGAAAGCAGAAGCATTATAACTCGCTTCATTTCTTTATGTGCAAAGCTGAAGGACATTTCTACAGAACAGACTTGAGGCCTGATTCAGCAACTTCAGGTACTTAATTTCATCTAAGAAATACATATTCCCATCATTGCTAATTTCACAGAAGAAGAAAAATAAAAGCAAACAAATTCATCTCTGGTCTTCTATGCAACAAAGTAAAAAGTTTCAGAAATTAGGTAAACAGTAAGGTATAGTGTATTGTAAAACAGTCTTCTGGAGCAAAAGAGAGAAGAATGTTGGAAACGTTCTACTTCAGTGAAAAAAGGGACAATAGCACTAGAAAGATTTATTGTGGTCTGAATACTGAGAAGCCTACATGACCCCAATAGTTTTCTATTATCAATTTTTATCATTCAAGTGTTTCAAACTACTTCATAATAGAATTGTCCAAGTTCTACAGTTGACATGACAAGTAGCTTTGCAGGTGTTGACATTAAACTTGGTATATTCTACAACTTCTTTTTCTCGTCTAAACGCATAATTTCAAGTATGTGCTGTCTTCAGAAAAAGAGCAAAACAACGCTCTTTTCAGACACAGAGGAAGCAGTTGTCCTTGACATACTTCTTATATGTAGCTGGAGTTCTTGGAGTCCACAGGGATACACTTAGGGTAATGCGTTCTGCTGGTAAATACAGACATTTTAATGGTCTCAGAAAGGTTTTGCAAGTTCATGTTGGCTTTTATGAAGGCAGATTATATGTTTTTAATTTATAGTGGTTTTGCTGTGGTTCTTCAGCAGAGAAAGCCCTTCCCCACCATCCAGCATGTTTGTGTACCCATGCTTAAACTACATTTTCAAACTGGTGTTAGATTAGTTGACATAGGACAACTGAGTTGATGGTATGGGAAATTGACTGGAAAACTAAACAAATTGTTCACTAATTTTTACTGTTTTAAACTGCTTATTTGAATTGTTTCATATATCACAAATCATAGTTTCCCACAAGAGAACATAAAGCATTCCACATGCCAAAGAATTTAGGTTTAAAAAGGAAGAAAAAAATTAGATTCATCAGCTATGTCTAAGATTTTCAGTCAGTGGCCCTTAAATTTTAAGACTTTGCAGCTGCATACATGCACCTCAAATGCTTGTGATTTTCAGAATTTACAAGTTTGCACCTTTACTGTTTTCTCTGCAGACACCCTGACTGTGATTGATTTAACTGCGCTGACCTCCTAGCTGTGATAACTGCCTGTTCCACTGTCACCTGCTAATACTAGTCGTATATTTAGCTGCATCCCCTAACTGCATACTGGTGGTAGATATCTAATAAGTTATTCAGCCTGGATTTAGGCAAGACATCAGAGATTTTGTGTCCTAATAACATTCCCTTAAGCCATCCAAGTACTGTGCCTTTTAAGTTGTTTACTAACAAAGATAAATGAGCTTGCCTAGGCAGAACAATGACAGTAGTTGGCAGATACATTGCTCACACAGATGACCCTATTCAATTTTAAAATAAAATAAATCTATGCTGGTTTTTTTTATATATGACTTATTAAATTACTGATATGGAACTTGTCTGCCCGAGATTGCAGGGCACCGCTAATGCATTGAGTTGCAGACACTACGTAGCCTTAAAAAAACCCAGACAAAAAAGGTTTACATTAAAATTAACATGAGAAAGAGACAGGTTCAGATTAAATGAGAGATGAGGGGGAAAATACAAAAAAGTCTTGTATAATTGCTTTCCAAGAACCCAATATGCTATCAACTGCAATGATTTACAAAGCAGCTGATGACTGGAAAGACAGCTATGGCACATTAAAGCTATTCATTTAGAAGGCGGAATCACAATGCTTCAGAAATTGCTGTATCCAAAGAGGTTTTGTTGAACCTCCATAACTAGATGCACTCAGGAACATCCTGTGAAAACGTTATAGTTATTGCTGATTAGACCCATAAAAATTATTAGTTTCAGGCTAAACATTTTTCAGCTAGAATTGGGAATTTAGGAAGTCATAGAGTCATTTTATAGAAAGGTTTGGGTTTGAAGGGACCCTAAATTCATCTAGATCCCAATTCCCTGTCTAGACCAGGTCACTCAGGGCTTCATCCAATCTGGTCTGAAATGTTTCCAAGAATGGGACATCCACAACTTCTCTGGGCAACTGGTTCCACTTTCTCACTTCCCTCACAGTTAAGACCTTCTTTCTAAAATCTAACCTAAATCTTGTCTTTAAGTTTAAAACCATTCCCTTTTGTCCTATTATTGTCTGCCCATAAAAAAAATTGCTCTCATTCTTTTTTGTAAAAGCTCTTAACATACCCAAAGGCTGCTCTAAGCTCTCCCCAGAGTCTTCTCCATGACTGAACAGCCACAACTTTCTCAGCCTTTCTTCATAGATGTTCCAGCCTTCTCATCATCTTCATGGCCCTCCTCTAGACTTTCTCCAGTAGGTCCATGTCCTTCCTGTGCTGGGGACCCCATAGCTGGATGCAGTTCTCCAGGTGGTCTCACAAGGATGGAGCAGAGGGGCAGAATCATCTCCCTTGTCCTGCTGCCCACGGTGCTTTGGATGAAGCACAAGAGTGTTTGGTCTTCTGGGCTTCAAGCGCACATTGCTGGCTCAGGTCCAGCTTTTCATCCATGAGAACCCCCAAGTCCTCTTCAGAAGGGCTGCTCTCAAATGACTTCATCTTTACTCTGGTCCTATGTCTGGGCTTGCCCCGATGCAGGTGCAGTACCTTGCACTTGGACTTGTTGAACCTCATAACTTGCATTCTGTTTACTGTTTCTTGTGAAAGGTGCAACATGCTGCTCTTACAGTCAACAAAAAGAGACCTTGCAAACTTATATGCAACCAGAATTCTAATCCAGTTCAGGGGGAGCTGACAAATAATAATTAGTATGAGCTTGCAAAACAGCCCTAAAACTATTTAAGATATCAGTTTCAGGTAGTGTGGACATTTGGTCCAATCTACCAACACAGACCGTGTGTCTTTCCTTACAGCAGCTCCAAAGAGAGAAGGTCAGAATGCAGTCAGTGAAGGTCTATATGACACAAAGATTCATTCAGGAAAAACTGTGCAAAATAACAAAGTGAAAAGAAGCCTTACCAGAAAACCCTTGAAAAACACCAGCATCCAGAACACATAAGGGCACAAAACATGGGTTTTGCTGAATTCTTCAGGTTTTTCTTTTTTACATTTCTAACAAAAACCAATGAACACCATTGTTCATTGAATTATAAGAGAATGATCTGTAGTAATGAAATTAGAGAGACTAAGAAATAAAACACCTATTGCTCAATCTGTCAAGTAATTATCATTTACTTCTTCTTAGACCAGCTAAACATCTTGAGCCATCCCATTTGCATGGATGCAATAACTCAGTTTTTGCCTTGCATCTCCTTAACAGTAGACAAAATGGCATCCAGGTGGAAAAATAATATATGGAAAACAAAAACTTCACCTGTAATAATTTTTAAAATTATGTTCTACATGTATTTGGCCAGGTCAGCAAGCAGCCAGTCTCAGTGAAAATTTCCTCTTTCTGTGTAACCAAAAAGATATTTCATTATCTAGTCTTCAGATATTTGATTTGTTGACGACTTTTTTCATAAAGTAGGCCCTAGTTAGATTCTGGTCCAGACTTCCCATGCTCCCCAGATTTTTTTCCTCTCCTGGGAATTTATTGTGTGCACAGACACTCTGATGCATAAAATAATCCATTGTTCTTCATATTCTGCTAGCAAAAATACAGAGTATTTATAAATAACTAATATATTGCATGGATAAAATGCAAATCACCATACTAGTCAGAAAAATACTTTAATGTGGCCTACAGTGCTAATCCTACCCAGTGATGGCTCCCACCTCTATCCCTATCAGTTTCAGGGCAGCTTCTTAAAGCAGCATTTGAATAACACTGTAGGTACAACATACCAACAGCACTTGTCTGTGCTGGACAAGTCTGAATAGAGTCAGGGAAGTGCCAAGACACTCTGCAGTTTCTCCATTTCCTAACAGCAAAAATGTGAATAATTCTCCTAATCCCAGTTTCCCATCATTTGGCCTCACATGTACATCGCAAAAAACCATGCAGAGAGGTCCCAGATGCTTGTGCTAAAGGCAACTATAAAAGTTTGAGCACTCAGTTTTTATAGAATAAAATGAGACAATTTTACAATTTCAGACTGGAGAAAGACAAATTCTGCTGCATGAATGACCAGAGAGTCGGGGCTCAAGCATACCCTGTGGCTCTAAACTGAAATTGCAGCTGAAATCTGCAACCAATCGCAGTCACACAAAACACAAAAGTCAAACAGATTCTGAGCTTGCAATCAGAACCTCAGGCACAGGAGTGCAGCATGAAGACAAAGATCAAGATCCAAAACATAATGGCAAGATGTTTTGTCCACATCCAGTAATACATGATTTAGCTGCACCTCATTGTGCTCAGTTAAAAGAGAAAATGTGTTTTTTTTTCAAAATGATGGATAATTTTTAAAATGCAGTTGCATATTTTTAAGCAAAAAACTAGAATGAATCTCAGACTCCGTCTTCTGCTCATTTATCTCCAATGTTTTAGATGATCATTAACAAGAAACACTTCTCTTACCTCCTTCCTGAGGTAACAGTTAATTCTGAGACACCATAATATATCTAACTAAATACCAGTCCAAGAAATATTGATATTCGGACACAAAACATAGTCAAGCAGAAGATAAAATGTTTAAAACTATAGAAACATATGTAGAATGGAAGACTTTTGATTCAGCTTTTGGTAGCTGCCACATGCAATTGCTGCATGTTAACACCAATCTACTCACTGTTAGTCTAGATTTCACTAGCCTATGTCCTAACAAACTAAATGCTACCTGATATAACACTTGATTGCAAAAGCCATTGTCTTTCTACAAATGGGGGCATAGATCTATGAACAGATCTATTATCATACTCAATTTAAGTTTCTTTACACATTCACATTGTTTCTGAAATAAGACTGAATTTTCTGTCTCATCCACCAACACATGCCCAGTGAGAATCAGTAATATTACTTCATGCCTTGCTGTCTTAGTAACAAAAGGAACTTACTCGTGCTGTTTCATTTTCATTTCATTGCAGAGGCCAGTCTGAGCAGAAAAAACTAGCATTTCCAGCCACTTGGGTAAAGCAACCTGCAGCTTTGCATATGTGCAGACAAAGGTGTCCAGCAGGGTTTTAAGAAATAAATAAGGAAAACTAATGATTATGCTACCCGGCTTTCCAGAAAGCTCTAATTCCAACACTACCATACTCCTTGTATTTTTTGTTCTGTCAATAGCACTATCCTCAGAAGCTGCCCTGCCTATCAAGCAAAATATTAAAATAGACATGGTGGTATGAACACACTGAATCTTAGCTTTTACTCACTAAGTGATCCAACTGGCTTAGTAGGTATGAAAAAAACCAGTTGTGTGGAATTCAGAGAAGACAGATGATGACAGGAAAGCCAGAAAGAGAAATCAAGTGTCCTGCTTAAGAGCTGCTTGATAACAACTCAATTTTTAATCAATAACTTCCTTTTTGTGGCTAATATAGAGTTTAAATGAACTTCAGACAAAGCTAAGGAGACTTTTCTTAATTGGCATCCAAATTAAGCTCTCTGTCTCCCACATTCTTTTCTAAGCTAAAAGCTGTGTTTCTTTGTGACAGCCTTACTGGGAACTTCACTGTTCTGTTTTTCAATGAGTGCAAACTTGTGCCCTCCCAAGACTCACTTATATTACTTTACGGTTTTAGACCGTTCCTGCATTACAGCCACAAATCCTAAAGCAAGAAATCTTCACTCGTGGAAGTTCTGCTGCCTTAAAGAGAGTGGCCATAAAAGTTACTCTGATAAGCTGAGTTCAGTGCGAAAAATTAAATAGAAAAAATATTGGTCTTACTAAAAAGGAATAGTATGAGAGAAGAAATGAAATTTTTTTCTGACACTGACAAGCTGCTTTTTTTCTTTCTGAAAGACACAGCCAAATAGAGTATATTGCTTTGTTTACAGGATGTATTTTATATATTCACTTATATCCATTTCTTGTACCAGGGATGTCTTCTGCACAAACATTAAACAATTCCACATGCAGGAAGACTCTCTGCATTTACCTGGTGTAGAAAAAACAATAACAATACCTTAAAATATAAATTCCATTTATTCCCAAGTGAGACCTGTAGTTCAAACACACTTTTAAAAATTTAATCTTTAATTGAATTGTGGAGATACAGTGGTCAGTACCTAGAATGAAGACTGTCAAAACAGAGCCTAAGCAGTGATAGAGTTCTCTGTTTGATTCCCATTTACTCTGAAAACCTATTCCAATTGAAAATACAGCATCAGCAAAAGTCAGGGTCAATGCTTAAAATCTCCATATTCAGCTCTGGGACTGTATTAAAAAGCAAACATCTCCTGATAAGATTTATATTTTAAAATACTATTCACTCCCATATATCCTTTTATTTCAATAGCAGATGCAAAAGCCTAATTTTTGAAAGATCTCAATGTCATATCTAATGGGTAATTAGACAATTCACAGTTTCTTACAATGTCTTTCCCTTCACTCCATTCTCTCTGAAGAGGCCGATAGCTCTTGTCCAGGAAGACCATCCATTTTCACAGTGACAGATATTGATTTTAATTAAAGTAGCAGAAAGAAGCTGAAAATATTAAGCTCTATTCTTTCACGTTCCAGGAATCAAAATAAATTGTACTGATAATTTACACAGACAGAGCCTCATATTTATGCCTGTGTCCAAAGCTACAGCCAGTCTGCACAAGAGATGCCAAGAGAGTACTCCAAGAGACTTAATTAGTATAGAAAGCTGATTTGATGATAAGTGCAACATGTAATAGTCTTGGCACCAGCAACTGACCAGGAGAAGTGAGTCCCTATTGCAGTGAAAAACTTGATGGGCAGCAGTAGTCATTTGATTTGTTTATATAACCAAGCAAGCTGTTTTATCCCTTTGTTTTTCCCCCCTATTGCTTATTCCATGCCTGCAAAGAAAGAGTGTTTGGGTTAACATCCAGCAACTCACAATTACAACTTGAAATGCTTGCCAACTGCATAAATCTCAGGAGCCACGAAAAGGAAAAAGGGTTTTTCCTACAATAAGAGACCCAGGCACACATACATACACAGTACAGTCTGCTCCTAAGCTATGTATTCTTGCGTGTATATCCCCAAGTTTCAGAAAAATATTTCAATTGCAGACTTGGGAGAAGTAAGCAGGTTCAGAAAGGCTGTGTTGCATGTAAACTTGCAAAACATGATTTTGTTGAGGGTTTGGTTTTTTTCTGGCCTATCAGAAAGAGCATCTTATAATACAGCTTTGCTGCCCTGCAAGAACTGATGAAATCATCTTCACAAGGCACATGGCAGGCCATTGGGTAAGTGTCAGATACAAAGGATTGCTACTCTAATGATTAAAAAAAATCTATTCATCTCTCAACCTCCACCTGATCAATGAGCTAAATTGGTTTTAAATGTGATTGCACTGTATTTTAAAATAAGCTGACTAAGGAAAGTCTTATGCAGTCTATCTTCAGCCTTTTAAGGATTTCATATCTCTGCTGTTATGTGGATAGATTAACAGAAATTTTTCTGTGTGTTACATTTTCTCTGTAATCACTGCAGTAAAATAAAGGGATTTACCCAATGATTGTCATGTGTAAGTACTTAGATATTAATCAGTAATTTTACATATCAGGGTAATTTTTCCTACTTTCTCTCAAACAACAGAAATATGATATTAAATCCATAACAGCCCTGTTCTATCCGTAAATCCATCTGGTTTTCTTGTAAGTGCCTTTGAAATACTGATTCATTTGGGGAAAAACATGTTGCAAATAAACAAGTTTCATATACAGCATTTCAGTTTTGAATGCAAGAATTCAGCCATTCAATCTGGAATTCCACTGCATTCCTGTAACAGATATCTCTGTCTTGCAGGTTGTAGCACATTGTTGTTGCCTGAATACTTAATCCTTTCTCTACAATACCTTTTGAACAGATATCTCCCTTCAATAAATTAAAGATGTAACAGAGAAGCTATTCGGAAGCCTGAAATTTATCCATCTCTTCTTTTCCCCTTCAAGGATCTGTGAATTTGGCCATTACCTTGGTGTTCCTCTTGTTTGATTATCTTTATCTTATGGGCATAGAGATTTCAGGGGACCTGGTGTGACTGTGGCTCCTTTTGGAGCAATGTGCTGAATGAGCTTACTGCTCCCACTGCCTGAGTGACAGGTGCTGAGCACTGGTGTCTCTCTGATCAGGGTCATAGAGGAAAAACAGCTACTTCTGATGCACTCTGAAATAAAATAAAAGCAATTCCATACTAGTTAGGAGCATCATCTGAACCAGTGACACTTTTCCCCAGACAACACTAAGAAATTCACCACATACAGTAATCTTCTGCCACCTTGAGAGAGACTTGGCAGAAAAAGAGTGTAAAATTAACAATTAAAAATTGGCACAGAAAAAAAAACTTAAAAAATTGTTTCCACTCATTTTGAGCTCTGACAAGGGAAGCAGGGTGCTAATGTTTCCAGTATGCACTGTCTGGGGTAGACTGCAGCATAAATGTTCATCAATCCTGAAACCAATTACTGTTCTGTCTGTCAGAGCAGACACTATTTTCTCTGCATGAATATTCATTAATCATACCACTGTACACTGCAGGTGAGTTCATAGAGGCTTTCCTCATCATGAAATGCAGGTTAAAACTTACTACAGCAAAAATACATTGTAGTGCACATTGCTGAATTTTGCCAATATATCTCAATCCACTCATAGCACCACTGGAATTTCTCAAGACATGTCACTTCTTGACTTGGACTTAGTTAATGACTGAAGGAGAGGACTAAAGAATTTGGGGAAGGTGTGCAAGCATTTACACACCAAGAGATGTCCTATCAGGGAATGACCCTTGAATCATAGCATGAACTGTAGAAAAAGAGTACTTAGGAAATTTTGTGCAACTAAGAGATGATTATACCAATAAATGTAAGGAATGAGGAATGCTGAATTTCATGCTACTCTGTAGGATGTATTGTAAAACAAACAAAAAAAAATTAATTTTTTTCCTGAAGATGTGAATCTTTCCAGATTTTCAAGAAGTCCACGTCTCACTCTCAGCTGACAGAATGCAGTCACCTTGGGGTTATATTGAACAGAAGTAGCTATCGATTAGAAAAGTGTTTGCAGATTAGGAGCTTTGCAAAAGAGTTGCTCAGCAATCTCTATTAATTGGATATTTTCATCACTTGACACTTAATTTCTATCTCCATTTAAGTGAGTCAATATTGTGGAAAAAGCTAGAAAACAGGTCTGGCACAATAAAACTATAGTTCTCTTCCTATTTGTTTGGATCAGTCTAGACAAAAGCAGAATGTGTCTACCTTCAGGCTACATAACCACTGGCCTCATGCTCCATGAAAAGGCTGTAATTGTTTCCATTTGGCACTGTACCAGGGATTCCTGGATTGTACCAAGTTTACAGAATCACAGCTTGTCTCAGAAAGGAATCTCGGGTGATTGCCTGGTCCAAACCCCTCAGCTCAAGATACAGCAAGTTGTCCAGAATCATGAACTGTTTGGTTTTGAATATCTCAGAGGCTGGAGGCTCCACAACTTTTCCAGGCAGTAGAGTTTCTCTTTATTCCAGTGTTCTGACTCTGTAGCAAAATGTTTTCTTTGTGCTGAGCCTTCACTTAAGGGTAAACCATCTCAGCTCTCATCTTCTCTCTATATGTCCCTGTATGTACTCACTTAATCACTGTGCCCTTTGCTCCAGTATATCCATGTCTCCTCTTCTACTGGAGAGGAAAGATCTGGACACAGAACTCTTGATGCAGCAGGCATGACTAGAACCAAGGGTCACAACTGCTAGCAGTGTTCTTCCAAATGCAGCCTGCTTTGCCATGAGGTTTATTACTGCCTCATGTTTAATGGTTTTGGTCCACTGGGCTCCCCAGCACCTTTTTATCAAAGCTGCTTCTCAGGCCCTGGTCTGTCCTGGTGCGTGGAGTTATTCTCCTCTAGATCTTGCATGTATCTTTGTTGGACTTTATGAGCTTCTCCTTGGTCCATTTCTTCAGCCTGTCAAGATACCTTCAGACAGCAGCACAGACATTTTGTGTATCCACCATCAGATCCACCCATCAGACTTTCATATTTCCTTCAGACTTTCTCAGGCTACACTCTGTACTGTTGTCTAGGTCAGGAATAATGTACTGCCCCCAGTTTTGATCCCTGGGTATCCTACCAGTGACTGGCCTCCAGCAAGAATTCAAGTCACTATCACAATATGCTGAGGCCAGCAGTTTTCTTTCCAGTCCATCTCCCTGTCCACTTGTCTAATGAATTGTTTCACTAGTTTGTCTACTCTTGACCATCTTTTAGACATCAGGATCTCAGAAAAATCAGGTTCTATTCAATTCCATTTCTAGGAGGATGAAGCAACTAATCCCTACAGATTGTAGCATGAATATCCATGAATTGGCTGTGCTAGAACAAGATGACTGGTCATAGAAATCTTGTCAATTTTGCTCCTCAGTACGGTAGGAAACAGCACATCATGCTGAATGGGGATGAAGAGCAATTAGACCATTGAAGGAAGCCTGCTGTGCTTCTGCCCTCAGAGGTTAATATCCCAATATGACTAAAGGAGAAATACTGAGGACATTTTCTGAACATGACCTTTAAGGGGAAAAGAAAAAAGTCTTCTTTTTCTTCTCCTATATAAAGCAGAGAGCTTCTGCTTGAAATTGCAGTAAATTTGAGCCTTAAGCTAACATCAGGAGACTTGAACATCTGTAGCTTAGCTAAGAATCAGAGAATTTTTGTTAAGTAACTTAAAATATGCATGTTCTTGCAACACTGAATAGAAAGAGACAAAATTTTGCAGGGCTAGCAAAGATGGGATGGAGACAACAAATCAAAATATGTCATTGAGTTTATCCATTTACTAATTCTCAAGGTTAGCCAAGTTCTTCATTTTTTTATAAACACATCACCTATTTAATGCTTAGAAATACCTGAACAGCTCATGACAAATCTAATAAGAAAAAGCTTTTCATAGGTCTCCTGCACCTACTGAAGAGCAGGAATTACAGATTTCCCATAAACAAAAAATATGAACACAAACTCCCAGAATCCAAGTCTTTCTGATCATTGGTCTTACAGAGGGAGAGATAACTGTTCACATGTTTGAAAATACCACCTGCTCACATTTTTGAGGCATGGAGATCTACAAAAACATAGAATTTACTGTGTTCTTCTCTCATTCTCTATAACTGCTGCAAATGTCAGTGCTTCGCTCACTTAAGTTCCATTGCACAGCTGAAGTAACCAGTAGAAACTATCAGTATCAAGTGAAGATAAAACTGCTACAGCTTGTTTACGATGGATAATTGTGCCCTTTCTTCCCCTTGACACATGTAACCATTTCATCCATATCCATTAGTTGCAGTGAGAAAGCCAAGCTTTTTGACTGCATCTCCCCTAAATTCTTAAATCCCTTACTCTCTCAACAAAGACTTGGTCATGCTGTTTTTGCTGTGACAATATGATGTGTGCTAATAATTTTCTGATTTGCTGCCACTGGTGTCTCAGCAATTGTTTTTTCATCACAGAGTTCTCTTTGAAGATTATTAGTCACTGTCAAGAGTGACCTGCTAGCTCCATTGTTAGTGGTTAATAAATGATTTTTCTTTACATAATTTATACCAAAAATTAAACTCTAAAGGTTATGGGGGATGTTACCATTCCTAAAGACCAAGTCTAAAAGTGCAGGTATTGAAAAGGTGAGACACATGAAGCAGCACAGCTATTCTTGGGCAAGCATTAATAATTAGATATTACTTTGGAGAAAGGGCAATGCTTCATCTGAAGATGAAGTATTATCTTTAATATCTCTTTGTGCATTTGGTGGAACATTCCCACTGATTGTGCTTCTAATCTCAAAATAAGTTGGCAGGTTTGCCCTTTTCTAGCTGAAATATAGTCTCTTCTGGGAAACCTTTATCAACACATCCTGAAGACTGTTATGTCCTATTAAATGTTGTTCAAGGATATTTGTAGTATCTTAAATACACACTGCATTATTACAGATGAATTCTACATCTGCTTAGAGTAAAGATTTTGCTGAAAACAAAAGGCAAACATTTCTAGGGGCCATCTTGTTTAGGAAGCAGGCTCCTTGCTGTATTTTATGGAGTTGCTTCAGGAACAGCAAAGTCCACTGGGGATGAAAACCAGGCAGGTATCAGACTCCAGGGTCATTTATGCGGTCATTTATGATCTCCTACTCCCCAAGAACAAGAGGGTTCCACAGACTCTTTTGATAGAAAAGGCAAAACCACAGTATGACTGAGCACTACATCAGATTTATATTAAAAATTACTCTCAAATATTATTTCCCTTTCTCCAAATGTCTTTAGGAAATTCCTCTTTATGTGGCAGAAGTGCTTTTTTGTTTTGGTATAGTTTTGTTTGGATTAAAAAAACCCAGCCAAATGTTGATCACATGAGAAAATACAGGATTTCATTGCTTTTATGAAGAAGGAGCATGCATGTTAATCTCCTTTAATGGTTGAAAATACTTACCTTGTCTTCAATCAAGTTATTAAAAATTAAAAAAAACTGTTTGCTTGTGTTATTGAAGAAAATATACCAGAAACTAATGCACTCATTAAATGATCCCTTTAGGACTGGCAGAATCTACCCCTGAACATCTCATGTCAAGACAATTTAGCTTTTATATTTGTAGTAATTTGAGGTACCCATTTGTGCTTACCACTGTAGAAAAGGACTGCAACAGTTAGTTTTTAAAAAAAGAAACAAAACTCTAGAAGCTTCAAATTCTTTTGAGAACCAGAAATTAGAATTTAGTGAAATATTTCCACTAGATGAATTATTGCTGAGAGTGTTACAATACTGGCTAACAGACAGCATATTGATAATATCCAACTGTCACAATTCAGAAAAATATATAAAATAAAACCTCATCACATCTTCTGTGCTTCTTTTAAACTTGTGCCAGGAATATAACAAAACAAGTTTTTCAAGTTATTAAAAATATCCTTAAAAACAACTCTGCTGCTGACCTCTGTCACAAATTCCTGGGCCAAAAGGCAAGGGTCACTGGAAGGTAATTGCATATAAAATGTTATAACATGCAATTATTTAATCCCTTTTACATTAATAGCCACATTTAATCATTAAGGATTGTCAAAATGGCTTTGTCAACCATGTTTTAGCTAGCTACAAGCTCCATAGACATATTCTGAAGACAATGTTTGCATGAAAGCAAAGTTACTTGTCCTTGTATGCAATTGTATATAGTGATTTAGAAACAGCATCAACCTGTCTCTAGTCAGTCTTAGTCAGAAAACCTCATCCTATCTATTTCTCTCTGTGACCCAGAACATCCTGCTGAGGTGTATATCCTATACTCTTGTGGCTCTCCAGCAGAAAAAAAAATGTATGTGCTTAGGAATTCAGCAAGAAAAACAGAACAGTGGGGCATTTACAGCTTGTGATAGTCTTAAGTGCTATGGACTCAACTGCAAAATATAAAATCCCATTAGCTTTTTCATCTGTTTTGTGAAAAAAACAAAAAGTTTAGCTTTAGACACAACTTTAGCTTGTTTGCTTGCCCATCACAAAAAAAGTATTTTCCAATATTTATTGCAAAAGACACAGCCTTCATTACTACTACTGATCCAGCCACAGCCTATGAAAATCAGCCAAAAGATTTATTCCTAGGACTTTAGAATTAAACACATGAATGCAGTATAGTCAGATTTTAAGCAAGGTGTAGAACTTCTGACCTTCAAGTATAAATTTATAATGACATTTGTAAATTACTCTTAAGACTAATTTAATTGAGTTGAACACACTTCAGCTGAAAAAGTATTCTCTTTATACTTTGCAAGGCCTTTTTTAACCTCCCCATTTCTTTGTATGCCTCTTGCATACAAAACCTGTACTTGCTAAATGAACAATCACAGGCAGAAAAATCACAGATATAGGAGTGGTTTATTTTCATGTGACACTTCAAAGAAATGGATTTTACTGTGTGGGACCTGAGTCTTTGAGTCCTGAGAATTCCCTGAACAACAAAGACATGTAAGAAATCACTTGTGTCATGTGTCTGAGAATACAAACACAATTTCACATCTAAGACTTATTCTACAAAATAAATTAAATTAGATGCTCCCTACTTTATGAAGTAAATTGAGTAAATTAAACCAACACACCTACACAAGTGACTTTGAGCTGTCTGCCCATTTTAATAAATAAGAATAGCTTGGTTTTGAAGGAAACGGATTTCTGACAAAATAGAAAAATATTCAGCCTTTGGTCTTGTTTCATTTTGCTTACTGGGGTGGGAAAAAAAAGGTGGTGAAGAAAGTATGAATAATGAGGTCATTTCACATTTCTTGTGTTTCTTACAAGAAATAAAGAAAATAAATTTCGGAACTTAAAAATCCTAAAAAACTTTATAAAAGTAGATCTTCACTTTTATGTATGTCAGACAGCTGAAACTGCTGAAAAGTTGACTGGGGCTACTTAAAGCCAAAAATCACATGAACAATACACACCGAGCTTTAGTTCGCAGGAGAAAGAAGAGCCAGAAAGTCTTCCAGGACTGTAATTACAGAAAAAATGTGGGTGCTGATATTGTAAAATGGGAGTCAGTGTACAATCCAATTCATTATGTCACATTTTAGAAAAAACCATTTTGCCGTAGCAGTATGTACAAGGTAATTGAGTCTATGAGAGACAGGCCTACAGCGTATGACTGTGCATCTCTAAGTGTTTATGAATTGAGACGGTATTTTAAAGGATTTTCTAGGCAGCTGGAAATCAGGCATCCGGCTTTGACAACTTAATGGGGAAATGGAGAGAAAGAGAATTGTGTGTAAAAGGCGGTGTGCAAGAGGGCATGAGAAAGAGTGAGGGTGAGTGAGACAGGATGAGAGGGGGAGAGAGCAAGAAGAGGAAACAAGACCAAGTGAGAAAGAGCATGAGGAGAGCAAGGAAGTGCATGAGAGCAGGCAACAGTGATTGCAAGAGCAACAGTGAGGGCAAATGCCAGCAAGAGAGCAAGCACTTGAGAGCATGTAGGAGAAGGAGACCTTGTCTGACATGTTCAGTAATGTGAGCTTTTAATAATGCAAGACATAAGAAACTATCTTGTCGGCAGTGAACTGTGTTTTGATCCACTTACTACAGAAGGGAAATGTGACCTAACACAATGGGGCTGGAGCACTGAAGTTCAGCTACTAACACTGTGTTTGAAAGCAATATCAATTAGTTGGATGCAAATCAATTTCAAAAATATCAGCAGAACCCAGGAAGCACAAGTAAAATCTGATACAGGGTATGGGTTTCTGGTGCTGGTGATTCAGTCTGGCACAGTTTGTTTTCCTTCTCTGCCTCCTTTGCAAAGCACAGAATACAAAGACTTGTTGATTAAATGTCACCATAGACTTATACAGAGACTAAACTGTTGCCCTGAAGCATTCCCACTAAACATTCCTTTTGTATTTGAGGTCAAATTCACAGTAGATTCCATGATAGTGGAATACACATATGAGCCCTGGACCATTACATGGATCTAAGGATTCAAAAGGGTGTAGTCCTTTAGTCCGTTTCTCACTGACATCCCCCAGACTCAGGTGGAAATGGGCTTCTGGGACAGCTTCTGAGAGCATACATGTAGCTCAGACCAGTATTTCCCAGAAAGGAAGGAAATTTCTCATATTACATGCAAAAAGAATGAAAAATAAGGTGGGGAAGGAGTAGGCGTGGCTTTAGAAACACAGCTGGAAATTAGCTAGCTCCAGTACTTGCAAGAAGCAGTTTGGGTTTTGGTTTCACTATGGATGAGCTCCTGTACCCTGTTACATACTTTCCTGTCTATGATGTGCAGGTTTGCAAGTTTGACATCTTTTGGAGCACATCTGTGACCTGAAAGTACATCCTTCCTCTGTCTGTCCCACATGATGCCAGGAGTCCCACTACTCGTTGCCATAAGACTTTTTAAAATTTTAATTTTAAATAATTTTAGCTTCTCTTCTAAAAGTAAGAACTGAAAATAGAAATTATTATTAATCCAAGCACTGAGCAAAGTTAATATTTCCTCACTTGTAGATATGTTGCATAGTAAAATATTTAAAAGCCAACCCATACTGAACAGAAGTCTGCTTGCCTAGCATCCTTCCAGGAGTCTGCTTCCCAAACATCGTTCAGCCTTCTGGAAGCAGTAAAATCCTTCTGCTAGAGGCATGGAATAATTCTGAGAGAGCTAAAAATGACTTTTCATAGCTCTAGAATTAATGAGCTAGGTAGCTTGTCACTATTTGTTCATTATAAAGAAAGCTCAGAATGGTAATGGCTAAAAGTCATTAACTCCTGGCAGCAGCTCAGTGACATATGGGAAGAATTGGTGGCCTCAGTTCACTTCTTAGAGCACGTAACATTTCTCATTTGTCAGTCCCAGCAGAAAGACCACTGTTTGAATGCAGACTGGAGAGTGGCTTTCTACATCTCAACTATTACCTCTCACAGAATTGGGAAACCACCAGAGAAGCTGCTGTGGCTGCTGGGATCTCTCTTCTCTGAGTTGCACACATCAGTTTCAAATTAGGTAATTTGGCATCTAGCTACTGACTTCAAAGCTAGGGGATTCTTAAAATAAAGCAAATCCCAATCACTAGATTTCTTAAACAGCCACAGGAACATAGCCAAATGCACTTACTGCTCAATCACAATCTTTGTCTTAAATCATGGCTCTTCACTTCTCTCTCTTCTATTTTGAAGAGCTGAATAAAACCTCACAGAATTTTTTTTTAATCATAACTGTACCTGAAAGAAGTTGGAATTTACAGCACTTGGGATTTACCAAGAACTGCTAACACACAACAGCTTTGAACTACTTCTCAAAAAAAAAAAAAACAAACCAAGAACAGAGCCAACATGCAGACAACTGGATAAATTTATATTAAGTTCAGTTTGGGGATTTTTTTCAGTCATAGGAATGTGCATTCAAAACCACAGTAATTTTACCAGAAAACTTGTAGTTTGATCAACCTTTTGATTCACCCAGTGCTGAAGTACATTTGTCCCTTCAGAGTGAGCAGGAACATTGTCAGACTTGTGGCAGCCTTTGAGTTGAAAGATACTAATTATGGAGAGACAGAGAGGAAAACCCACACCAGAGATGCTGACAAGATTTTGAATATGTAAATTTTTTCTTCCAGTAAGCACTGAGACAAGCAAGGCCTTGAGGATCTTCTCGAAAGCCACTACCATGTTTTATACTATTTAGATAGCAGTGGTTGGATCCAGAATCCAGGTTACAAAGCAGTCCTTGTGCAATTCCCATTTACACACAAAATATGCCATCTTTCTTTTAGGAACACACAAATCAAAAGTTTCATGATGACATAAGAAACTAGCCTGGCCACTGGCTTCAGCCAGTGTTGCACTGTACTTAAAATAGCATTAAGTTGTCCTGCCCTACACTCTACCCTGATGTTGTTTACACGTCTGCATTTATCCCAAGTAGGAATAAAATCTAAACCTCTAAACCTAAACAACTTAACCCAGCCTCTTTGCCTTAGGGTGAACAGTTGCTTTTCCTCGACACTTCTCTAAATAGCTATGCCACTTTGAGAATCAAAACAGCCAGTGACAGAAATTGCCACAACATTTTGGTCATATTGTTTCTGTTGTACTCAAGTCAAGATCTTATGAACAAAAATACATGGTTTCTTTGCTTTTTTTTCACAATGAAATACTTAGTATGAAAAGCATGTTTTACTTCCATTGCTGTTCATTAGCACCAAATCTTTTAACCACTTTTATCTCACCTACAGTGAGTAATTCACTGCTGCCTACACTGACAGATAGCAAGCCTGACATACGCAGCTTTGTTTCTGTGTGGTTTAATACACAGCAACTGAAAATCCTGTACTCAGTCCAAGTAGTTCAGTGTGAAATCAGGATAACTATTCTTCTACAAATTCAGAATCCATTGCTGAAACTTTTGGGCAGCATTATTGCTCAGATATCAGAGAAGATATTAAGACATAACACACTTTTGTCAGCAACACCATATGTTCCTACAACTTTATGTTATAAGAAAAGGTCAGCTATATTTTAAACGTAGAAATGCAAAAAAACTAGAAGAAAAGCAGTGGACAAACTTTATGCCAAAGATTTTGAGTTGAGGTTTCTATTTAATTCTGTTAACTGTAGTAAATACTCAGCAAAGGAAGTCAGTAGATCCAGAACATCTAGACAGGGCAAAGCAGTAGCTTAAATGGCATACTGAAAATATGAGAGGAGTCTGAGGTAGGGTGAGCAGCCTCAAAGGACAACAGCTGGATTTTCAACAACAGAAACAGACCCCAGAGCTGCCTCGGAAACTGGAAAGGCAAGAGCAATGCCACATTTAATTAAAAGCTAATTGTAAAATCATGCTGATAACCACAAATATTGTGTTGATTTGATAGGACAGATCCTTTCAGCTTAAGACCATGACATCAGCTGCAGATGTTCACAGCAACAATTACAGAAATATGACTTTGCTGTTAAAAAATGGGCTGAAACCCACACTTGAAGCTGTTCTATAAAGGAGCTATGCTTAAAAGAGGCAAGTATAACAGCTTACGTAAACCACCAATTACCCATAAATGCCTCCCCTGTATAATGATGAGAATATAATTATACCCTTTGCTATATTTTGTAGAGAGCTTATTTGTCTTTTAAATTTATGGCAAAGATTTTCTCAATTTCAGGTAAACTATAAGGCATAAAAATAAAAATCTACAAATTCCACATAACTCTAAGGCCTCCCCCTGGGAGGGAAATGAGGAGTAATTTCTCACTAGTAGATCATGCTCAGTGTCTTGATATCCTTCTGAGGAAGTTTTTTTAAATATGAGTTTCATTATGAAACTGCAAGATGAAGGTAATCCTAGCAAAGATTTTACTTATGCAATAGCTTTGAAATGTCTATGTGTGTATATAAATGTAAACTTCCTGATATTTTAGAGCACTTCCTCTCCATCCCTTCTTAAAAATGTCAAGAACTTTCACTGAATTCTGAAATTCTCTTTCTGGTGGAGAAAGACCAAAATACCTGTGAGACCTGTTAGAATAACACACATAAGGACTCACACTGTCCCCACCAACTGCTACAGCAGATAACTGAGTCAAATAGAGGAGGGGCAGCTACTCCTGAGGATAAGAGAGTAATGAAAAAGTTAATTTCCACATTGGCAAAATGTAAAAAAAAAAACCCCAAAAATCCATTGTGCCTAATTATTTAGAATTGCGGAAACACAATTGTTCCAGCAACTGCAATTTAATCTCACACAGTTCCAGCTGAGGTGTTATTCTAACATTTTTTGAAAAAGGTTGCCAAAAAAGAATGGTACAAAACCTCAAAGTTCTTTAATTCACCAAAAGGTGATTGCAATATGTAACAAGAAATCAATGAGCAGTTAAATCTGAGCGCTACTTTGAAGTTAGTAAAAACCTTAATAATAGCAGTAAGATATGTCCAAAACTTCTGTCAAGGAAAGCAGAAGAGAAAAACAAATTATTTCCTATTGCTTGGTTTTGTTTACTCATAGGTTTAGGCTTGGTGTCCCTAAGTTGTTCTGGCACTCATCAGTCTAGAACCTTGCTTTTAAATGAGATCTGAAACCCCATATGTACTAAATATACTCAACACTTCAATTCATGAAAAAACTGTGAGTGACTCACTGACAGTGTTCATGTCAAAAGTCAGCCAAGGCAACATTTAAAATCCTACAGGATTTCATAAAACCCAACAGGACCCAACTTTGAATCACAGCCACCAATCTAATTGGAGGCCCGATTATCTCATTATTCTATGCTTCACATTTATTGCTCAAAAAATAGTAAAATGTACCTTTGTCTTCAATATACTGCTGTATGCAAGTACTGTAACTGTTTCCTTTCGAGTGCAATACTAAAATACATTATAATACCTTTGGGGCATAAATCTCTAATGGAGAAACCTATTAAGGTTAAACAAAACCCTGTAAGGGCAGCATGAAGTAGACTTGATTACACTTTTAGACAAATCAAGGTGTTAGTGTTAGGACAGTAGACCTGTTCTTGCCAGTCTAGTGAGAAGAATATTATTAGTTCATACTCTCAGTTTTAAAGTATCCTGTGAGTCATTCTACTTCTAAAGATGAACAATTACCAAAAGGGATTAATTTGCAACTCAAAATGGTCTCATTCCCTTGACATTGTTCAGAATGCTTTATAAAACATTATTAAAAGAAATAAGACTACTTTAGTGATTAAAATTAGTAGCCTACATTAAAATAATTTACATTTTATTATGAAAAAAATTTTTAGAGTAACACAATTTTTTTGAACTCTTTGGGA
This sequence comes from Molothrus ater, assembly GCF_012460135.2. Lineage (NCBI taxonomy): Eukaryota > Metazoa > Chordata > Aves > Passeriformes > Icteridae > Molothrus > Molothrus ater. Next base: position 97,063,897 of record NC_050479.2, on the reverse strand, counting down.
AATACTCCCTTTCTACAGTGAATCCTGAAAAAATTAAGCTAATTTTATTACACTGTCTTTCTGCAGATGTTTATTTTTATCCATGAATCAATGTTACAGGGCTTAACTGGGACCGTCCTCTAAAGAATGTGGTAGAATTGATTTACAGGTTATCAAGAGACAACACCTTTCTTTCTCACCTGTCCTCAGATTTCCTATGGGTGAAGTCCTGACTATGACTATGTAAGAGAATGTGATATGCAGCCAAATTTTATTCCGGTCAATACATATCCTGTGAGATTCCGATAAGCATCAGACACAGGAGAGGGCAACATTTGTTATTGAGCAGTTAGGTAAAACACATAATTTTATTTTAGTCAGGACACATTTAGTCACAAGACCAAAAAGTATTTTTCATTTAATTTGAAAAAAGCTCAGTACTTAAATGAAATTCACAAAACAGGGATGCTATTCATCATCATGCTCTCTATAGTCAAAATTTAATTTCCAACAGAAAATCTGTCAGCCAAAAATTTGCTCAAATGCATTCAAAAACACACACTCAGGCCCCTCATCCTGGGAGCAGCCAGATACTTTCTCCTGCAATGTGCCATCTACTTCTAGACAAATGAAGTTTCAAGAGAGATTCACCACACATATTTAAAAAGAGAAGGAATATGGGAAAAAAAAAAGAAAAAAAACAAAACAGAGAGAGCCAGCCTCTCTAATTCTCCTCTTGGGCCATCTATTTCCTTAGACAATGACACCTAGTTACTGAGGAAACTAGAGCCCATGCTCAAGCATCCCAGATTTGTTCCCACAGTTCCATATGGAAGTCCATAGTAACAACTTCAGTTGGAAGACCCTGACCACTTCTCATCAGACCTGCACATTTTTGCCAAATAAGTATGGGATACTACTGATGATCCTACAGAAACTTAAAAGAGTTGTGAATGTCTTGATAGAGGCACTTCATATTTTGGGTTTGTTCTATCATTCAAGATAGAGAGGAACACTCAAAAAATGACGAGTTAATCAAATACTTTTATTTCACTCCTGACTGTAATTTGAAACCCTGCATAAAAATATATTCCGAAGATGAAACCTAAATCATTGCTTCCTGCCAAACACACAAAAACCAGCCCAGTTGCAAGTATTTCCAGCTGCACTACAGTTTTGCCAGAATGTATCCATCCTGAGAGTTTGCCACACCACAAACAGCTTTAGTAGAAGAACTTAATTCACCGAAAGTCTTTAAAACATGTTGCCTTGTTGCTTTTTGCTTCCTCTTTCCTTCCGCTTTTTCTCCTGTTCCCACCAAGACCCAGAGCCACCCCTGCCCTTGGCCATGTCACAGGTTTGGTAGTAGGTGAGCCACTCTTGTTACATTACTACCTTGGCTTTCAAACACAGCAAACTTACAAGTGGCAGCACATTAGAACTGAAAATTTATAGGTCTAAGAAATTATAGTTTAAGTTGCTGTTCATCAACATAATGGATGTTAGTAATAGGATATACAGTCTGGCATGCATATCAGGTACACATACTATACATCTATTAAGTATAATTCATTCCCCCAAAGTTCTAATAAGGGCTGATTAATTCCAGCTTAAATCAAATGTCAGAGGAGCCAGAAACCCCAGAAAAGACTGTTTTTCACGGGTGGAATTTTGTAAATAAGTCAGACATTTTTTAGCGCTAAATGTGGTTATCCTTGGCTTTGTCTCTGCTGACATACCTTCTCTTCCCTGTTTGCATTTATTTTTCTTGCACTCACAACTGAAGATAAATGGAACTCAATGTTATGTTCTGACTGCTTGTTCCAGTGATGGTTCTTCATTGTATAATTAACTTTAATGGATAGATAATATATGTTTGAAGGCAGGTGGGAAAATAGGTAATCTTGAGATTTTGAAGCATGCCTTTGAGATATTTTTTAGCTACATATTATGTGAGCTTTTTGGCTGCTTATGAACAAGCTGATACACAATTTTGAGCAATTATGCTAAATGCCATGATCATGCTAAGGACTGACTCCTTTGACAGAAAGTTTTTCCATTGGCACAAGAATAAAAAAGTAAGGGAAATTAATAACAACTCATAATATTTGCTGATCTCTAATTGTCAGCCACCATCACTGGCAATCCCAATCTCAATGCAAACTGATGTAAACTCAGATTCTTTGAAAGGAATTAAATGTTTTGGTCACAGAATTACTGCATCCTTTCCTCTTGAGAAGATCATTCCAACCTTTTCTTTGTCACATCCTACTCAGAAAATAGAATGGGATATGGGAAGTACCAAGAAGGACCCAAAATACAGCACCATTTACATCACCTGTTTTGAAAGACAAGTTTTGCATCTTTGGTGGTAAAGTTAGCACATTCAGATGACATTTTGGTTATCTTCACAAAACTAGTGAAGAAAATTAGTGGCTTTTAACACTAATTTATTTCATAAATTTGGAAACTCATCTTCTAAACAAGCAAATTTAGTATACTACCTTATCACCATCAATTTCTCATGTAGCATGACCAGCCACCAAAATGATTGCTTAAAAGTACCAATATACACTAAAATAATCAAAAACCCCAAAGGCAAGCATATCTATTCCTGTTAAAACCCCAGTAAATATCTGAAGCATCCCCAAAGAAAATCCGTTTTATATAACTACACCCTCAGACTTCATTTTGCTCTGAGAGGAATATACCCGCTGTACACAGCAGGGCACCCTTCTGAGGAATTAAGTCAGATTTTGAAAGAAACACCAAAACACTGTGTAAGAATTTTGCCAAAACCTCTGGTCTCACCCTGAACTTTCTGTCTTAATCTGAACAACCATTCCAAACCAGAGTAAAGTCATACAGACAAATATGTCTACTTGCCAGTGAGAGAACAAAAACAATCCCTCAATTTCCTGGTCTTTTATTCCTGAGTGATAAATTCTACTGGGCATTTCAAATCATAACTTTATCTTTCCCTTATAGACAGCCACTTCATCTCCTTTCCCAACAATTCTGTGCTCTACAGGTATAAAACAGTATATCAATCTCACTGCCTTCCCATTGGAAGTCATAAGGATTGTTCCTAACATGTATTGGGTTTTGGAACTTGCTACTACCTTTTCCAACTTGACAAGCAGCCTGTGCACCTGGTAGCTTGTATGTTGTTTCCAAAGTACGTTAAGTTTGTCATATTTAAAAGTGATAAGCTCTAATTTCATAGCTTTTCTGTGTCATTGTCCTTAAATCCCCATGAGTTCAACAAAGTTTCCACTAGAAACCTGACACAGGACATGCAACATGGAAGATCAGTTTTTTGCTGTGGTAAAAAATATGTAGACAGAAAAAATTCTCATATGTATATGTATGTGTTAGAAAACATTGACATTTGTTATAATGTTTTTCATCATTAGCAGAAGATGGATTTAGCAAAACCTTTCTTCATTGATAAGCAAATAATAGTCACAAAGTATCCCTAATGTTTTTAGGTCGGTTTTACTCATTTATTTTTAAAAAGTTAGATTTCTATCCTACTTTATTAAAATCAGACCATTGCATAAATACACAGTCTTACATGAATAATTCCTGCATGTTAGTATTTGGAAGTCATGTCATTGTGTTCACAGGGATGCAAGACTACAAGGCCTGCATTTTGTCATATAATTTGTCTTGGGGAGAACTGATAAAAAGCTGACAAAAAATTATGCTCATTTTGCAATCGTAGTAGTTGTAAATACACACTGAGCAATCCTAGCAGGAGTTTAACCTGAGCCAAGAAACAAGACAAGGAACATGAAAAATGGAATCTTGGTAACTCTATGTGGCATCTTTATAATTAAGTGCCACACTGATTAGAAGTCTAAACCATCAATTGAAAATTAATGAACTTCCTGTAAAAAAGCAAGAGAGGATCTGACAATCTTGGAGAATGTCAAGATTCATCAATATGTATTTTGACAGCTGTTGTACAGTAGTTTACTATCATGATATTCATGGAGCAAAGTGATTCTTCAAATGTCTGTGGCACAACTGCTAGCAATGTGGCACCAATCATCTGATACACAGGTTTTACTTGAAGGCTTTTTATGTACTCCAGATTCTTTGAAAATAACCCTGGAAACTGTTTGTACAGCCTGCAATATCTCTACAATTGCTTTCATGCAGACATTACATTTTTTTCCCCCCTTCTGGTAATCCTACAGTTTGCAAATCTGGAAAATCCTGCTGACTCTCAGCAATACATGTGAGGTTTTAGATTTGGCTCCAAAACCAGCACTAAAACTTTTTCCATCTATTTCTGTGTGTCAGTGTCTTCTGTAATCAATCATATTTTTTATGAAGCAGTGAAAAAAAAATCAGAAAGTGTTTAAGGCTCTAATCCACACAGAGAGCTAGTTCCAGGACCTGAGTCTGAAACAGAAACAAAACATCAGTTTAGCAGGTGCTAGGAAAACTTAAAGTTTTTTTGTTTTGGTTTTTTATTGGGTTTTGGGGTTTTTTCTGGTTTTTTTCTTTCTTTTTTAGTAAATAAGTTGCTAAAGAACTTTAAACCAACAAACAAAATATGCATAATGTGTGAGAGGTCTTCCAAGTAGCATTAATAAACTGGCTGTTTGACAGTCAATTCAGTGGCAACATGGCACTGTACCTTAAGTAGAAGAGAATTTAATGTTGAGAACACACTTAGAATCCAGAACACACTGTTGGAAAAAAATAAACTGGCCTGCAAACATGCCAGGCCTGTCATCTCATGATTACTCTTCCTTCCTCCAGGAAGCAAAAACACCTCCAGAACCAACCAAACAAGCAGAGGCAGATGTGATAACTTATTTCCCAAGTGTCCTGTTAAAAGTGGTGCAGATAATCATGTGTTGATACTCCTTGGGAGCACAGATGATGCTCAGTGGAGCTGCAGGATGCTCTTGGTCTCTTGGTATCACAGCAGGGTTGGGACAACACAGTCCTGCCCTGCTGCACAGCCTGGGAGGGTGAGGGCAGGGGAGCTGCAAAGCCATAAAGCCGAGCCAAGGGAATTGCCTGCCCATTTACATCAAATGTACCTTGCCAAATTCAGCCTCCGGGCCCTCAGCAATCTACCTTTAAGCAAAAATCCCAAGCATTGAAAAATCAGCTATTACAAGTGTCAGAGAGAACACTTGCTATCAGCCAAGGAGAGACACAGACCTAGGTAAACACAAACACGACACCTCCAGCTCCCAACAGCCCAATGAAAAGAACATTTTAAGGACTACGGTTGATAACGGTAGTTTGTCTTGCTGTGCCTAGCAAATTACGTGGGGCATACTGATACATCTTTAATAGTTTAGTGTCTGAACAGAATTAACTACTTTAAGTTTTCATAAACACTTACTGAGAAGACAGAGGAAGCTATCGCAGAAAAAAACTGGAGCTCAATAAAACTAGATTAAACTCAATGAACTTGTTAAGGTTCAACCAGATAAGAGCTTAGCAGACTTGTGAGGAAAACAAATATGGTTCTATCCCTCTGTTAGGTCAGTTTAATACTTTATCAGCCCCATTTGTTTTTAAATAATGATTTGGTCTAGCCAGAGCAGAGTGATTCTGTATCTGGCTCACATGCTTCACAAAAGCCACTGAAATTTTGGAACTATTTGGAAGTCTAAGAGCTTTGTCACACGCCTAAATATTACCCACAGTTACCCCTGTGGTACTTCCCATGCAGGCAATTTACAGTTGCAGTTCTCCCTTCCCAAATTTCCATTGTGTGCCAGCAAGAACCTCAGGGAGGTATATTCCCCAACAGAGCCCATTTCCCCAGTGAACAGCAGAGGTATCTAGCACAAAAAAGCACCTCTGCTCTCTGACCTGTAGGTCAGATGAAATGGAAAAACTGTTCGTACTCTGGCAAAGACAAACCTGTGCAGTGTTTTAAACAGTGTTTTAGAGGTGCACCTGTGACAGCTGTCACACAAATAATCCTATGAGAAGGGTTTTACATTAAGAATTGTTATCAAGAGGGAGCTTAAACTGCATGTGACACATGGTATGTTTTATTTGAAGAATTTTGTGTTTCATTGTTTTGGGAAGGTTATAGCCCAGAGGACCATTACTGCAGCCAGCTAAAGTGCATTAGATGCTACTAAACATCCATTCTCTCCAGGCTTAATTCCAAAATGCTATCAGCCCTCTTCTGTGGGGATTTCTCTTCTGTGGAGAAAATGGCATTTCTATTTTGGATCCTTCGTATGCTTTGAAAGTTCCCTCCCTCCCTCACCCTTATTTTTTTCCCTTCTTGATCCTTAGGACTTGATTTCATAGGAAAGTTTTTCAGTTCATACCCTCTCTGTTATATTTTTTGTTTAAATCAGACTACTCTGGTGAAGAAATATTCAAATTATGTCTTCATTCTACATTGCTTCCTTTAACAGCTGTCTTCTCAGAAGCTGTATCTTTGCATCACAATAGGCCACAAGCCCAGAAAACAATTCAGTTTTCTAAATTACTCAGCAGTGCATTCATTTGATTAAACCAGTACTGTCTGGATCCCTTAGCATCCAGGTAACTGATCAGAGTTTTGAGTACTATCCAAACATACTTTTTAAACAAAAAATTTACATTGGAAACCAAATGGGTAAGTTTGCCTTCCTGTTATAATGATATTTCACATAGAAATGAAACATACTCTATATTTTATTTAAGAAATGTATTGAAATGAGAGCTGAACTGTACAGAAAAGGACTGTTTAACTAGATATTTTCTACAAAAAAAAATTAGTGGATCTCTGGCAAAAGCTTTGATTTCAATAGTCACAGGCAAGTTTGCAAAATAGGACAGGGGAAGCAGATCACAGAATGGCTTACTAACATCCCTGTGCTCAGCCCTGCTGTGGCTCTGTTGTGGAAATGTGACAACTGTAGGCACTTGTATGACAGTATGGGTGCCTTATTCTGTGGTTGGAAATCATACACAATATATACAACTACAAAATCATTTGAGGCATTTTAGATGACCCAAGTGTACCCATATGTCAACATGGTTGATGCTCTTTGTTCTGTAACAATGAAGAGTAATATATGCAGGCAGGCTGTCACATAAATACAGCTTAAAATAAGTGAACAAAATACTTAGCTCAGTGTTAAAATAACCACAGTTTGGAAGAGTCTTAGTTTGAACTGAATTACTTGGAGTCTTCTCAATTTACCATGTAATTACTCACATTTTAAGATTACATCATCTCATTGAGACACATTTTCCCCTTTAATACCTTGGTTTCTAACTCTTGAAATCAAGTCTGTCAGTGATAATTCACAATAAAAATACAGTGACATTTCTAAAATCTGAAAGCACTACTGCATGTACACTCTGCTATGCTGATAAAATAGACACTTTTATTCTGAAGTGCAGACATTTTGACATCTTTTAGTAGAACTAAAGAGTGATGTTAAGAAAAATTAATCTCCCTTATGATGTTGAAGGTAGGAATTTTTCAGTGAAGGATAAATTGTCAAGTTCTTAAGAGATCAGCTATTACTATGGATAAAGGATCTTAACAGAGAAAAAAAAGCAATAAAATAAACATAGAACCTAAACTTCTGGGATTTTTTAATCAACACAATCTTAGCACCAGTTACAGAATCTATCCAGCTACAATATGTTTACATCAGAGCAAACAAAAGTTATTAAGAGAAATATCAAATTTAATCAAATCTGACTTGCAAACAAAGTCGAGAATGCATTTAAGAACAATGCAAAAGAACTGGTTCATACCTCTTTAAGTAGAATCTCTTTTAATTCAGTATTTCAGTTTCATTTTAAAACATGTCAGTGGCCCATATGAAACACATGAGAAAGTTTACTCATCCTCTGTGGAACAGAGACAGTCCATCACACACAGTATTTTTACCCTTGTGGCAAGTGTTAGCAGAAGAGATTGAAACAACATCCTTATTCTCTGAGGCAGTCTCCCTAGAGTAAAAAAAAGAGAAAAAAAAAAGTGGAAGAAACATGGTAGAAGTTTAGACTTACTGTGTGCGCAATAACCCTATCACTGGAAAATATTGTGTTCTGTAGCAATTGGCCAGGGACACTTCACTGCTGCTTTGCCAGAAACACATCACCACTGTGGAAGAATTCAGGGTAGATGCAAGCTGTGCAGCAGATTTATTTTAACCTGATCTTTATGAGACTTAAAACGTGGAGGTGTGCTCCAAAATACTGCAGCTCCTGGGATGAAATGTCTGATCAACCTACATTAATGAAAGCTCAGTGACTCAGAGTTGCATAAAACACCTGCAAAAGACCAGGGCCAAGCGACTCCAGCAAAATGAGAAGTATGAGGTACCAAAAGAGGCATTCCCACAAAACCTGAGAGAAGTGGCACAGGTGCCTGGACTACCCTGGCTTTAAAAAGATTCTTAGAAGCAGGTATTTCAGGCTTTTATACAGCTAAAAGAAACATTTCCAGGAGATTGTTCAAAATTTCAGAAACATTGATTTACCCTCCCAAGATGCTTCATTCTCTTCATTACCAGAGGATAAAGACCATGATCATAAAATTTCTGCAGTAGGAAGTAAGAAAATATGAATGATAGCGGCAGCTACTGACTTTTTTAAAAACTTGAATGATTCACAGAGTCATATTAAAATATCAATGAAAAAAAATTCATGTTATCACTGACTATGGCATACAACAATAAAGAGCAATGAACATGTATTTGTGGCCAAAGCAGCAGAGACAGGTGAAATTAAGAGTGAAAATTAAAACATGCACTCTTTCTCCATTGGGGAAAGAAACAATTCCATGTTTTCCCAGTTCTCAAAGACCAATTAAATATTTGTAGTGCACCAAAATAATTAGGGAATAAAGATAATAAAGAGAGGAAAACAGAGAAAGAATATAACAGGCATTTTAGGAAATATACTTAAATGTGTTAATTTTTAATCTTAAAAGGTGTCAGTCATAGGTCTTTTCCCATATTAATCTATGAATATTAGAAACCATAGAATGAAATACTTACTGAAAAAGTAAGGAAATCTAAGGTGTAAGAAGTCTTGGATTTACTTTAATTCATTAAAATATCATCACAGGGGTAATATTGCCCTATGGAATCTGGCTGCTGTAGTGTTTTAGTGCTTTCCAGGTCCAGGCACTTAAAACCCTAGTAATAAAAATTAAAACTACAATTTCAATAAAATTATTCACTTCAGTCATCAATTAATGCAACAGTAGTATATGATATTTACATACCAATTTCAACATTTCAACTTTGACAGGTCTGCACAAAGAGTAATTGTATATTTAATCTCTGAGGAAATGTATTACTCCAGCGTAAAAGAGAAAAAACTACAGAAACAGATGAAAAAAACCCATAATGCAGTATTTCTCACTCCTGAGCTCCATCCAGCCTAGAACCTCATGCTGCTTCATAAAAATTTGTGATGAGAGGTAATAGACACTGAACATTTTTTGTTCAAGCAAAAGGATTCACAGATCAGAAGCACAGTGTGTTGACTCATGATACCTGACAGCTTGTCAGTGGTGGCAGCAGAAGTCGCTGTATCCAGCTGCTTCCCCTGTCCCACCCCAGTGCAGCATGCCTGGGAAATGCAGCAGTCCCTGTAGTGCAGTCCCTCTGTGCCAACACATTTCATAGCTGGGTGCCATGACCTCCAAACACCATCTATTTCAACCAGGATGTGAGCTCAACAGACAAGGGGACACTGACAATCTGCTCTGCTACTAGGCAGCAAAACTCCACTCACAAGAGCCTCAGCTCCTCCTTGGGACTGCATCATACATCAGATACATTTTAGATCACAGTGAAATCTTTCAGACTGGAAACATTAGGCACCTGGGTTGCAGGAGGAGAAATTTAAAAAGCCAAAAATGTGTATGCTGTATGTGTGGATTAGTTTTCACTTATCTTCAAAATCTTAAAATATCAAGTGGTGTGATGAAGAAGGAGCAATAATGAATGTGTTTAGGTCTTACAGATTCGTGGAAATGCAGTGTTTGACAATATCCAGTCTGTAATATACCTGTGAAATACATATTTCTTCAAATATTCCAAGCATATTAGCAATTTGAACTCATTCCCCCAACTTCTGCAGCTCACGCACAAAACACATTTCTAAAGGAATTCTGAAAGCAAGGTCTGGATTGAAGGACAGGAAATGCCCTTCCTCCTTACTCAGTTTTACTTGGGTCTAGCTGGAGATTCACCACACTTGCACAACACGGTGTGGGAAAAGGTCACACCAGGTACAGCTTCTAGGGCCTCTGTGTGACAGGACTGCTCATCTTTCATGGATGAAGGATATAAATTGGCCTACCAGGATCACCTTAGGTTTTATTCAATGAGTTATGTGCTTGACGTAAAGAAGAAAGCTGATTTTGAGGGGCAAGTCAGTGGTTGCAAATCCTTTTCCTACATAAACCCAGGATGATTTAGTTGAACTCTGCCTACAGCTACACAATTTCCAGACATATTGAACAGCAGTCTGGGTTTTCCAGTACATTATTTGCCCTTTGTTCCATTTTGTACATCTCTCTGCAGTTCCTTGCAGCCATATGGGCTTACGTAAAAATACCAAAATCACCAACAACAGCTTCAGTTATAAAAAGTCCTAGGACAAAGTAATCTAAGTTTCAGGCTGAGTAGGTGTTAAAATTACATGCATCTGAGAGAAATCAGCATTCTCTAACACCCTCTGATAAGGCTTGCATGCACATTAGCAAAAACTCACTGCAGATCCTTGGCACATTTAATTTAATTTGGCATTAACCAAACTATGGAAGCTGAAAAAAAGGACAAAAACCTGATTGAGCCTAAGAACAGCTTCCTCATGCCTCTTGAGATGCATATACTACCACCTTCCCCTAAAATGGTGAACTTTGACGAAGATATCCTTTTATGCTAATATAAAAAGTTATTAGTATTCAGCAGTGGAAGCTCTGGAGAGCTATTCCTAACAGTTTAAAAATAGAATTTAGAAATGTTCCTTTAAACATCACCAAGGGAAATTGCACAGTCAGGAGAGAAATTGCTTACAGTTATGCACAAACTCATGGTACTTAAGAGGAAATAAAGGCCTTCAGTCACAGAGCATCCATTTATGTCCTTGGGAACACAGGGAAAGGAGAAAAAGAATTTGAAGCTATGCATCTGAAATGGAACTGAGAGTGGGTTCAAAGGACTTGATGCAAAACAATTATTCAGATATAGTAGGAAGAGTATACCTGTGGGCAAGGAATGAACAACTGACAATCAAAGGCTGAGCTCTTTGGATGCCCAGGCAGGTCAGGACTACATCATCTGTAGTCACTCAAAGGAGAAAATGATTTCCTGAAAGCATCTCTATCTTCTAGACCATAGGAAGCTTCCAGGTTACTGTAGTGACCATAGGCCTCTCTTGAGAACCTTTCTCTTCTCTGACCACTCTTCATGCAGCAAGGAGCAGTGTAGCATAAAGGTACAGGGACTCATGGTTCAAAGCTTGTATTCAGTGATAAACATTATCTAAGAAATTACTTTTCTACCACCCTGAAAAGTTTTAAAAGGTTCCTTAAGTCCTATGAAGGTAGGAAGCAGAGCATATAGATCAAATCAGGATGTGGTGGGTACTGATACCTGCGTGAACCCTCCTCCTAAGCCCCCATCACAAGATCATGAGTATTTATAGACTGCAATGAGCTATGTATGGTAGCATTTTAATAAAGAGTTATTTTGTAAGTCTTTATAAAATAATATTTTGCCTGTATTTCCTAAGAGTACAGTATAACTTACACTTTACTTTCTAAGTCCAAAGTCAAGAGAGATGAAAAATGCTGCTTTCATTCCAGAAACAGGACTCAGTGGAAGCCAACCCTGGATATCATGGGATTTCCTTCCTCCCCAACCCCTTCTTTTTATCTCTTACAACCTTAGTTCATTGTTTAATGGCATTCATGTTTAATGGCATATTAAAACAACATTTTTTTCACAAAGCCACTTAAAATGATTTATTATAGTTCCACACAATACCACTTGTTTATTTCTCTTCTGAAATTATGTTTTCTCTTTGCTAAGCTGAGGGTAATAGCTGCTGAATGCTGATTAGGGTTTTCCTTATTTGATTACTGTTAATTAGAGTCAAGCATGTAGTGCATCAGACAGGAGGACTGCAGATCATCGTGACACTTCAAACAGCCTGTTTGACTTCAGCAGAGCCTTTTGGAAGTTTGGGGTCAGAATAAATCTTCAGCAGAGTTGTTTATGCATAGTTGTGTAACATTACACAGCATGGGGTGCTGGATTATTTGGTTAATTAGTTTAAGAGCCTGACTGTGGCAGCTCACCTCCGGGTTTACCATTGGAAATTGCAATTAGCATGAAACAGTTTTCCTCTTTGGTCCAATTTCTCCCACACAAATCATTCTCTTGCCTAAGAAACCCAGGACCACAGCCAGTCAGTATTCACTCACCCTCTTCCACTAGAGTCTCCACAGGATGTATACAGCAACATCAAAGAACTAGGCTAATCCCAGTTGATCTTGGAAAAAGTCCAGGGTTTCCTGAGGCCTTAGGGCTGTGATTAAAGAATACACCTGTCTGCCTCAGTAATGAGGTCAGACTATCTTTGCCAACAACAGGCTGCTTTTTCCCTGTGACACACCTCCTGGAGGAACTGACTGAAGAAGGTGCAAGTACAAGGCAGTCAAACAGCAATCCAGCACCAAGTAGCAGCCTCTAACAAAGCCACAACTATTACAGAACTGCTCTCCCTCTCCCAAATCCCTGATCAACTCCTTCTTCTTCATATGACACAGACTGCAAATGACATTTGGTGCTGAATTACTTCACATAAAAGGCTGGAAGTTGTTGATGTTGTCTGGGTAGGCTGAAGGTAATGTAACCTATACACAAGATATTTCTGAAACAAAGACAACTTAAAATTTACTTAAACTCCAAAATTAAAAGTAAACACTATCTTCCTCCCCACGTACTCAGGGATATAGGCAATTAACAGTTTATTTATAACTATGAAGAAAGTCCACAATAAAGTTTATACTTCATTTTATAATTAAGGAATATCTTTTTCTATGTTCTTGGTACTAGACAGTAATTTACCTTGCAACTTTATCATTCCAGTGTAGCAAATTACAGGTGGTAAATAACTAAGCTGGTATCCTTCTCACATCAGCCAGCCACAAGATATTAAAAGAGTGAAATTGACTGGAAAGAGAAATAAATTATTTAAATCAAGAAAATAGTTTCTCACACACTACATGTTACTGACTGCATTAGTGGTCTCTTACCTCAAGTCAGCCTCAGTATCTGCTCAGGCCCATCTGCTTGTGCTAATTTCAGGGTCAAGCAATTAAGACATGAAAGTCTTCTCCACATATGTGTCACAATTATCCCGGAAAATAACTGGTGTTCATTAGTCACATATAAAATTAACTGCATTATATGCCAGGCAAAGGCAGGCCCATCAGATGGTACCGAAAATAACCCCCTTTGTTTTCAAAGGATCACAGCATTTATTAATAAAAAACCATACTTTAAAAGAGATGGGATTAAAGGTGAAGACATACTCTGGAGAAAAGTTTCAATTTCTTAAGTCAGTATATCTTTTCTATATATTTAAAACTATTTCAGCCTATTCAGAAACTGCAGGAAATTCTTCTGCTAATTGTTTAACCTCTAAAGTCAACAGGGTTTTATACTCATGGTGCAGAAATCCTAAAATCCTGATCTATGCATTACCAAAGCAGCAGTAAAAATTCCTGTCACTTTCTCCTTTTCCACAACTTTCAAAATGCTCAGATATGGCACCAAAGATACTCTCTTCATTATACTCACCTTTAGTAAAAATTCTAGGAATCTGCTAAATTACATCATCTTCTTAAGTGCATTGATTGGTTTTCTTTCTGGATTTGTTAGTTATCAGTTAATTAAAATGCCCTTGATTCTGCATACCTACAGTCATGGGGAGTTATTTGTATTCTAGGAGTCAGCTAAACCCCAATTCACCCACAGACACCAAAGCAAGGGTGAACACAGCCAGACCAGTGTGGTGATCTGCACTTCAGACTAGGAGACATTCTGGGAGTGAGAAAGAAGGGGACAATTCTCTTATCATTCACAGTAAGAGGGTGCTGGGGTGTACTGTCTGCCACCACCACCAGAACGCAGAGTTTATAAAGTTCTACAACTAAAGGCAATTTCAAAGCCAACGGCTGAAATCACAGAGCATAAACTTTGCTTTATGTGTGTTTTGTTATATTCTTTTTCCTAAGAATAATTACAACTACATTTTTATGGAAAATGTGTGTGGTGCATTGTTCTAATAATGCAATAAAAAGTCACTGAAAAAGAGAGTGGACTTTTGATAAGCAAAGAAAATTCAAAGGGTAATATATTGGCCCTATATATCATTTAAAGATATTAGATTCTCCAGTAATGTCAGTATTTAATTTAGAATTAGGGAGAGAAGATCCTTGTTTCATCAGTTACCTACCTACTTGACTATACAACTCAAGACTACAGAAATACCTAATTTGCCACGAATTCAACTTTTCAATTCTTCAATCTCCAACTATGCTTTCACTTCATTTACAACAAGCATTTGAAACATTAAAGAATTAATTTTAGGGTATTTCTTCAGTCATGTTTTAGTCACCATGAATGTATGAACTGTCAGCATATGGTATTTCCTACAAAACTTCGGATGATCTTTTCCACTCTAGTCTTGGGAAGCTCCATGATCAGCAGACTGAGGTAAAACATATATTTGGAGTACTTGCGGCACAAGTTTCTTCCAGCTTATGATTAATGTCTAGCATGAGTCTTGCCCCTGATCCAGGTCATTGATTTTTGCAGGTTTTCCTTAGAGATGCTAGAAACAGGCAGGAGAGCAGGGCAGATTATACAAAACTCGTTAGGTTCATCTTCTCACCCTATTGGAAGCTCCTTCTGCTTCCTACTTACAAAACTTCTTACTGCCTGCCATAACTTGTGCAGAAAATCTGTTTCAGTGCATGACATTTACATGGCAAAAGTAGTTTTCCTAATATCTACCTGAAACCTTCCTGCACTTCAGGGCCCTACTGGTGCAGAGCAGACAGCATGCAACTCTCAGTATAGACCACTGGAGATGTTTGCCTTCTCCTCATCAACATAACTGTTGATTGCCTCTCAGCTTGTGAACACCTCCAAGACAATGCTGTAGGATTGATCATTCATTTTTCTACAAAGAGATTCCTCCCTCTTGAGTAGCATCTTATTTATTTGTTACAGCCGAGTTCTTCATTTTGTAGAGATCATTTTCATTTTTGACCTTGTCTTCTGTCATTCTTGCAGTCCATTCTAGCTTCAAATCTGATAACACACAGGCTATTCCATCATCCAGGTCATTAATAAATATATTGAGTTGTATTAGAGCCTAGGCAGGTCCTTGCAGAATCCCAGTCAGTTCCTTCTTTCATTTTGACAGTTAATCACCAACAGTGCTAAAATGTTTTCAAAATTGCCTTGCATCCTCCTTATTAATTTCTTCCACATTATGTTTCTCAAGTCTGCTAATGAGACTGTCAGATAGGACAGTGTACAAAGCCTGAGCAAAGTCAGGGTGCAGGGCACCTACTATCTCTTTTCTAACCACAATGCCTCTTACCCTGGGAGAATTTGAGAAGAAAATTAGATTGGTTTGACATATTGTTTTTTCAACAACTCCATGCTTAACTGTTAGTTAAAAGAACAGTTTCCCTGTGTTCTTTTCAGATTTGTTGTTTTGAATGCTCTTGGCAAGAGTAACATATTACTAATATTATGTTACAAAAGTAACATAATATTAATAGCAGGATTCATCCCACAACTTAATAGCGAGCTTCATCCTAAATTCCTTATTAAAATTTTACAGAATGCGAGAACTGACATGACCCAACTATAGAGACCATAAACACAGAAATATTCAGTTATCTGTAACTTTTAAATTAGACAAGTGTGAGGGCAAGCAACTAATAAAATCTCTAGTGTATTCAAACAGATGAAATTAAACTGGATGAATAATTTCAGTTGTCGTAATTATGAATTTAGAGTATTAAGAAAAAACTTAAAAGACATGGTATTAAACACATTGCCAATAGTGCTGAGCCTCTCACTGAAATGCTATGAAGTGAGAAAGGCTCATTCAAAGTGGACTAACAACAGTTATATCCTAACTATCTTTTTTTGAGACTCACTATTTAACCTTTTATTTACTGCAGGCTTACCCAGGTTTCTGATTACCAGCAATGTCAACTAAAAGCATTACTAGCTGTTTTACTTTATCAGAAGCACTCCATAGAACAAAGACCATGGATCCCAGATGGAGGACCAGAAGGCCACTACAATCTCCTACATAGCTCTGAAAAACTTTCCCATTTTTGGTACAAAATACATGCTCAGGAAACGTGTTCTGGATCTCGTCTGCAAAGAAGCTTGCTCAGATCACAATTGTCTTGCACAGTCCTTCGTAAGTGAACAGCAATATGGCTGTGGCTGTAAGAACGGTTCTGGCAATTTGATTCCTGGGTACCAGTGTCTGAAGAACCAAGACCAGGCATATCATCTGTTACTAAGAGGACCCATCAAATCACAACAAAGGAATGTACACTGCAAATGGAGCTATAGGGCTGTCGTTGCGAGGCATCCCTGAACTGGTAATAATTAGCATTGACCCCATGATTCACAGAAGGCTGATCAATCTCTTTACTATATTATATTATTTTTAAGAAGCCCATTGCTTTTACATATGGTGATGATACAGGTAGACCTAATTGGTCCTCCACCTCACCATCACCATTGACTAATTAAGAAACCACCCTTTGGTAAACAAATCTCCATAACACATTCCACATGTTCACAACAACAGGTGCAGCAAGTGAAGATAAGAATGGTTTCTCATTCTTTCCTCTGATCTTCTCACAGCCTTTCGCAGAAAGGCCTGGGAAAGTTATGTGCTGCTCTCTGTGGCCAGAGAGCTGCTGCCACATAGGCTAATATGAACACTCGCAATTAATGATTCTACTCTTCACATTCCTGACGTTCATTTCAGTCACAGAAAAAAAACAGCTTCAATAAGATGAGGAGATAAGCACCTGAGGACTTCCAAAATGTTCTATTGCATTTCTATAATGAAAAGCTGAGTATGTAAGTGACAACTGCATGTGTCAGTTGCAACCAAGGGTATGTCCTCAAGGAACCATTACACTAATTCAAGACAGCTTGAATTATTCATGAGAGATTGGATTTTAACCCAGCATCCAAGTCAATTTGAGGTCCTTCACAGCTGAAGTTCTATCCACTGATAATTTTACACTCCTACTTTCTCATCTAGAAAGATATAGGAGAAGAATAAACTGTTTCTGTGAATACTAAAATCCATGAAGTCCCAAAATAACAACACCACTATGTACAGAGGTAAGCTCTATGCTAGACAAGAAGAGTTTTGGTTGTTTTGTATATAGATAGAGGGACTGAGAATAGCTGAAAACACAGTCTCAGAAAGAAGACTTGATGTAGACATTGTAAAAGAAGCCTGCAGGGCTTTGTTTGCTTTTACGTACACAGGCACTCTCACCATACTTTTAAACATGTTATCAGAACAATTTGTTCCTTTACCTCTGCAGCTTCTATTGTTTCCTCCAGCTGCTATTCTCAAAAAATGTTGTGTTTGAAATCTAATCAAGCCTGAAAATATCCAGCTCACAGCCTGTGCTTTTATTGCTAGTTAGTCTAAGAAATGAAAGAAAAATGACTACAGTTTTTCCTTAAGACAGTTCTGATCATGGAGACTAATGAAAGGTATTGTAGGAAGGAAAGGAGACATCACACATGGAGACAATGACAATGAAGAAAGATGATGCTAAAGATTAAGCTGAAGTTAAGGACTGAATTGTTCTCAGTGTGGAAGATATGGCACTCAACAAGACTATGTCCAAGAGACACAAAACTGAACCTGAAAACAGGCTCTGAAGTATTTCAAAATGAATGTTGCAGTCAATGATGGTAGTATGTGATTAGGTTTGGTTCAATTGCAAGGCCAAAAATACAGACACTCAAAAATATGAGGAAAGGTAATGATGGAATTCCTGGAATATGTAGTGTTGAAGAGAGTACTTCTGTGTTAATGGAGCTGAGACTAAAACCTTGGGAAGTCTAGGTGGACAGAACACCTTATGATGAAGAGCCCCTCTTTCCCAGCATGATGTCTGCCCTGAGTCATCAAAGAGATATTGAATGGCTTCATCATCTACTGCTGCTGGCCTGAAAGTTTGTATGCCCAGCTGGGCTTCAGAGTGAATGTTTTGCAGCTTCAGAGTGAATTCTAAACCATGCGAATCTACTAATATTAATTCAGAAATAATGAGTGGACTGTTGTCTCACAATCACAAGTAGGGGTAACTTGTTCATGAGACAAATAGATCAAGAACTTCTTTGAAATAGAATTTAAAAATTAATGAAAAACTTCTTCATTCCTGGCTTCATCCCTACACAAAAGAGATGCCAAGTATTTACGTATCATTTTCAGGGCTACATCCATTTAAAGGGAAAACCCAGCTATTCTCACCAATGCTCAACAATTCTGGAGATTAATACCTCAAAGAGATGACAAAGGCTTGGATAATTGGAGTTGTTCAGTCTGGAGAATAGAAGGCTCTTAGGAGACCTTATGAGCTCTTCCAGTACTTGAAGGGGTCTTATAGGAATGACAGGGACAGACTTTGTAGCAGGGGCTCCTTGTGATAGAAGTGGTAGATGTCCCTTCCCTGGTAACATTCATGGTCAGGTTGGGCAGGGCTCTGATCAACCTGGTCTAGTGGAAGGTGACCCTGCTCATTGCAGTAAATTTGAACTAGATGGCCTTCAAAGGTCTCTTTCAATTCAAAACATTATATGATTCTGTGATTTCTGTAGGTGATTTTCATCCACGTATAGAGCACCCAAGAGCTGGTACATGCATTCTCAAGGTTTGTGCTAATCTGCAAGAATTTCACAGAAAAACAGTCTAATGGTAAGCACCAATTTCCAACAAATAAAATTACTTTGTTAAACAACTTAATGGTGGGAATGGACAGAATCTCCTGCAGACATAAGAAGAAAGCAGAGTTGACTAGGCAGTATTCTCAGTTTGTGGCAGGAGAGGCCTTTGCCTGTATCGCATGAATCTTCCTAGAAAATAGATTATTTCACAGCATAGATTTGTAAGATTTTTAATTATTTCCTTTTTTTTTTTTTTTCTTTTAAGTGTGTGGATTACTGTCTGAGCAGTTGAGGGCACAGCACAAACTTTTCTGCTCCAAGACAATGCAGCCCCTTTCTGAAGAAGTTCCCTACAAGTTTGGTCAGCTGTAGACTCCTTCCCACACTCCAGCACACTCTCCTTAAGCAGAGAGATATTTTCAACACAGGCTTTGCAACCCCTTCTGTGAGGGTGCAGAGCAGAGAAGCAGGGCTGCCCTGAGGGATCATCTAGGCACAGCCTCCCACAGGCAGGCACAGTCCTCAAGGATCCTGAGCTGGTGCCCGGCCAAAGCAGATGGGTTGGGGTCCCTGGCTCTGCTCAGGGCAGGATTAGGGCCACAGCTGAACCAAAATGTCACCCCTGGTCTTCTCAGGAGAAGCTGGACTCAGAAATTAAAGCCTATGGATGACTCCAGAGCCCAACAATTACTGGAAGCCAAGATTACTGTAATTGCCTGTCTTGTCACCATGACTGAAAAGAGCCATGGACCATTACAGTCAGACACTACTAGGTTTCAAACAGCTTGTTTTAACCAAAACTCTCTTCATTCATCCTCTTACTAAATGTACATTTGGGAAGCAACTTAAAGCTAAAGAACCGAATTAAAGTAAAATTAAATTCAAGCTTCTCCTCCTCTAACCAAAGCAAATTTTTGATACAGCCTGTAAGCCAAAATTCTGAATTAATTCGTCCTTTAAGCATGAACAGAATCTTTGGGCATGATGACTAGCAGGCAGTGACCCAGCAGCTCCTCCTCCAATTTAGGAAACTTGCCCCTGACCAATGTATGAAGCCTAAGGCAGAGTTCTGAGGGATTCCATATCTCCTTATCACATGTTCCTTTTGATATGGCCCTTCCAGCAAGGTTTATATTGACTCTTCAAATTTTTGTGTATCCTGTAGCATAAAGAGAGCTTTAACAAATCTTCTTCTCAAAAGACCTGACATACTTAAACTGAGTTCCCAAAGTCAAAGAATGACCACAAGTCATCAGAGGTCAGTCTTCACTGACTGCCTTCCCAAGGTTTCAAAAGTAATTCTCTAGTGAAAACTCAAAACAGCAAAGTAGCTTTTCAAGTATAAATAATAATACATATTATTTAATATAATTAATTATATTGATTATGTTATATATAATAATTATAAATAAATTAATAATGAATAGCATTCAGTTATTTAATTATTATATTAAACAGGTACATTTATTTATCCTATTTTACAAATCAAGTACCTCATATTGGTCTAGAAGCACACTCTATCAAATATAGCTCTCAATAAAGAACCTTAAGTTAAAGATACTTCCCTTGATGGCTGATGATATTAAACCAATTTAGAAACTGTAATTTTATCTTAAGTGCACTTAAGAATATGACTATTTTAACCATATTATAGCAGGTTATATACAAGTTTTTTTCTAAATTGATACCTCCACACAAACCTAAGCAATTAAGCTGTCATTATTCTACTAGACCTTAATTAGTTGCTCACATTAGAAATAGCCTGAGATTTCTCTCAGTATAAGGGTCTGTAATTAGTGTAATTAAGATAATATTTTGATTACATGACTTCAATCTTTTAGGCCACATAATTAGAAATGGAGCACATTTTAAAGTGAATGTCCTTTGGAAAAAAAACTCCAGCAAATAAACCAAAGAGTCTGATGGACTCATTCGTTCTGCATCATCACACTAGCCCCTCACTCACAGCATTGCCTGGCAAACTGCACCCAACTACTAAAAGACAAATTTGGGCCTTCTGTATGGAACAGCTGGTTCACAGTCAAAAACTACAATAGACCTATTAGATCAGAACAGGAGGGTTTAGCTGACTCACAGCCTCAGCCTGGAGGTTAAAAACATTTTCATCATTACCTTGCGGAAGGCATTTTACAGTGGGTGAAATGATCTCCAGCTCCCCACGTTTTCATTCTCAGCTACATTCTCCCTCCAAAAATTTTTCCTTAATATAAAACACTCATCATTGCTCTTCCACTTTTATTTTTGTCTTAATCCCCAGTTTTACTAAGCAATGCAGCACACTTTCAAAAACCAGATACAAGAGGAACCTCAGAGGAAAAATATACAACAAAGGGGGAGAGATATGGCACCTTGCATTTGAATCAGTGTTTCTTTTCCTTGACTTAAAGTTCAAAATATCCTTGGGAGGGTCATCAAGGCATAATTTTATTCCTACTGAGTCACCATTTTTCTATTTTAGACTCCTGCCCATGACTACAGGACAGCTGCAAAAGTCTGAATTGTGAGTCGAAGGTGACATATACTTCTTTTCTCTTCTTCATCTGAGAGACATTTTTGTCTTTTCTAAAACTTCTTGTTTTAAGAAGTTGTAGACTTCAGTCTATTATATAAAAAACAGTTCTTGACTAAAACATTAAGGCAAGTGGTAGTAAATTAATCCTCAATACTCAAAAATTGATAGCAATGTGCATACGGAATTCAGCTGTCTTTCTTACTCTGAGTGATAATTCAGCACTGCAGCTGTAAACACAGGTCTTTGAAAGTTTACTTGTAGGCCTAGCAGAATGCAATAAAAATTATATTTATTTATTTATTTATCCTTAAATCCCTCTACTTTTTAAAGCTCAGAAATTAAGAAAGACCAATGAGGGAGAAATTAGGAGTCTCTAATTAAAATTCTTGGAGTTCTGAATTTGGAGAAATTCAAATTCAGACTAAATTCTGTGAAATAAGCAGACAGAAGTCTTTGGTATCTTGCCTGGTTCAAACATTAAAATTACAATAGCACTTGTGCTACAGATTTTAGATTTACAGAAGATTAACACTTCTCTCAATGCCCTTTCACAGAATGGATTTCCTTGATGGAGTAATAGCTTATCTTCAGTTTTAAAAAGTCACCAATAAAACCAGACCAGCCAAAAAATTAATTCCCACTGAAGTCTAAAATGCTGTCTAAAATTGATGTAGTCTTTCTTTTTTCTCCAGTCCATGAGGCTGGAGAGGTACAGACCAGAGTGGTTCTGGTTGAAAAAACTTTCTCTTTTTCCCATAGTAAAGTCTAGGCTAACAAGCATTTTCAGACCTGAAACTTGTCTAGGGAAGTTTTACTTTAAGATCCCATTCTCTTAATTTTCTCTAGCCTGACCCTCAGCTTAGTTCTCCCAGGTCTCATCTCCAGCTCCATAAAGCTACAGCTGCAAAATGCCATTGTGAAAAAAACAGCACAGAACTGTCAAACACTTTAAAGGATATATTAAGCTATTTCTTCTTTAGAATTTATTTATTTTAATAGAGGAGAATTTTAAAGAGTTTTTATAGGTAGAGCACAGCCTTTCTCAAACTTCTATAACCTAAATCACTTGAAAAGGCAGTTAATCACATCAGCCACTTCTCTGCTTGCTGGCTCTCCAACAATTCTTATTATAGTCTCTTGTCAAATGAGTAAACATCTGACAGACACTGAAACGTTAATGGTTAAGGACTCAAAAATTCAGCCATCTGCAAAATCAGCAGGTGCTTTACTGAGGGCAGGTTTGCACCCCTCAAATGAGATTGAGGAGAAGAGTTTTTTATGTGTGGTGGCAAAACCTCTGATCTGCACAAGACAGAGGAAGCAAACATCCCTCACTGGAGAATGACCTCAACAACAAGCTGGGTTCTGAGCCAGGTAAGGGAAGAGTGAAAAGGCAGGTCCTGCTAGGTGGGATAATGGTTTTTATCATGCCAATGTCCTCCCTTACACACCTGGCTCATGTGGAAAACTTCTACCTGGGGCAGCACCAGGACATTCACAATTAGGCCTGAAGGTATTCATCCCTTCTGATGGGGCATAACTGGCTCAGGGAGGCAGCCCTCATGCCTTAGAAGGGGTCATAACCCATCAAAGACCCCTGAAGTGCCCCCAGACTCATTTCTGGGGCCTTCCACCAGAGGACTCTCTCGGGACTCTAACTGGTCAGAGTGACCCCGAGATACATTAGAAAGTCTCTTTTCCCAGCGTGGTGGTCGAAGAAGGAGTCTGAACTCTTCAGTTCTAGGTCTCAAGGTTGTTTATTGTTTCTTATCTATAAAATTCTTTCTCTTGGCCTGTTGAGGTCTGCTCAGCAAGACAGTCAGTGGCACTCTGCCTGCCCCCGGGGCAGTATAATTTTATACTAAAATCTATGTGTACAATATTTACAATTACTTTCCAATACCTATCACCTATGTTAGACAGTGGGCTTCTATTCTAAACCAATCTAAAAGTGCCAACATCACCACAGAAGATGGAGGCCATGAAGAAGAAGGAGAAAGGCTGGACACACCTAGATTCCTCCATCTTGCTCCTGAACCCCCATTCTAAAAACCCCAAAAATCTACTTTTTCACCTCGTGATAAATTCACTATCATTCTACTTAAACTGTCATGGTTTGCAGTTCTTCATATAAGGTTGGTAACTTGCTCCATGGGTCACAGTCAAAACTACAGGCATCTTGGGCTTTGTGCCAAGGTCTCTGAGCCCCATGGCAGGGGTCCTGGCAATCTAGGACAACCAGAAGGATGTCCTGAATTCTGACAGGACTCCTCCACATGATTTGCAGTGTTGCCTCAGACAGTGTAAAACTGCCCCCCCAGGGGCAGTAGCTGGATGTTCCCATGTAAAATGAAGTGTATATTAACCCATTGAACTTTGTGTTTCATGGGCTTCTCCCACCTCTGACAGATAAAGACTGTGAGCATCACTACAAACAACAGACACCAAAATTGCAAACATCAGGTCTTGTCCCTGGAGTCACAGTGATGATATCTTTCCTTATCTTTCCTCTCTAATATTTACTCTTATTCTTTCTTTCTCTTTCTTTTCCTTATACCTTTTCTGAAGTGCTTTCTTTTATGCTGTGATATTACTATATTTCTGCAGATAATAGCAAAAGTAGCTACATACCTCTTTTCCTTTGCAACCAACACACAGATATATTTATGAGTACCAATCACTCTGTGTCAATTTATTCTAATCCACCCCAAATAACCTATTGGCAAGAACCTAAATTACCCTTGCCTTCAAAGGCAGATCATGTAAAACCTCACACCATTTTTATGTTCCTGCGGGGATAAATAAAATATTGTCACTGTATGCACCAATATCCTCCTAAAATTTGAATTGTAATTCTGGATATCCCAAATTTGGGAAAAGTGAGCAGGAGGAGGCTAGTTTGGTCATTTGCAAGCACAAAGGCTAGCTTAATACTACACTTACAACTCATCTAGCATTCTAAAAAAGGAATGATTTCTAGTCCATTACATCTACACACAATTAGTCCTCCCAGAGGATTGTCTCTAGGATAAACCTGAGAGGCTTGATAGGAAATAGTGGTAGAGAATTTCTGTAGGGAGAGCGAATTTCTTTCACAGGTTCTTTAATGAAAGACATTACCTGCAGGCAATTGATTCTGCTTCTCTCACAAGTCTGACATTTTTCTCAGCCAGGGCTAACACATTCCCTGTATCACTGAACAGAAAGAATGGTCATTGTAGGTACCTGCCTTGAGTAATTTAGCAGTGGCAGTCTGTCAGGCACCTCTGACATATCAGAGACAAGTATTTAGTTCAGTTGTTGGAAAAATGGTGTAGCAATACTAAAGGATGTCATATAGCAGGATTCAGGGCCTAAGGAAATCCTTTGAAATGGATGCCAACTACTATTGCAAATCTCATCAGTAGGCATCTCCTGAAAAGGCTTTGGGAGAGACATATCTAACAAAGGGAACTCCTTTCTCGTGAAGGAATAATAACACACTTTATACTACAATTATTAAATAATGTACTTTATATTACACTTAATAATACACTGCAACCATTCTCTCTCAGATCTCTGGAAGTTCAAGAGCTGAGTACAAAAACTACAAAAGCAAAACCACCATGCCAACAATGTCAGCAGAAAGAGGCACAATTGCAAAGCAAATGAAAGAAATATGCAGGACACCTGGATTTACCACTCAGATTATTCATCTTTGCACTCCTTGTGCTCAGCTCTCAGACTCCAGAACTAACCCAAGTATTTGTATATTTTAGGTGAACTGAAGTTGGCTGGGATTCAGCATAGTGGCCTTTCAGGTAATGTTTGACTTTGTGGATTTTGCTATCAGCAAGTCTTGCCTTTCCTACAGCTGAGATGTACCACATGCCTTTTTTCTCCATGCCTCAGACACTGATGTTTTCATGCCTGCTGGCACATTGTCTGCAATGCACTGATCTTTTCCAGACCATGCAGTGCTGTCCACTCCCTGACAGTCTGCAAGACATTTGGCTACATGATCAACATATACATACAAAGTTAAGAAGGATTCTCATCTATCCACCAACTATCCAAATACAAAAACAACTTAAGTATACATGCTATATTCAACCCACTTGTTTGCTTCCATCCTATCACATTATTAGCATTTCTCTCCAACACTGTAATGACAGACATTAGGAGTCAACACTTAATGCCCACTCTGAATACAAAAACATTTCATTACTGTTTCTCTCAGACTTCTAGTTCATACCATACCTAGCCAGAAGCTAAAGCATTCCTAAATCTCTGATAAAAGCTGACCATTTTCCAGAAGCACAAGAACACCATTAAGAGAGAATTTGAGCTTGTGGGAAGGGTTGTGCCTAAATTTTGATAAGAGTACACTACTTTAAATAGTAGTAAGACACAAATATTAAGCACCAGCAATTTTACTGACTGTCTTCAGGGTGGCAGTAAACTAAAGAGGTACAGAGTAGTACAAGTGTCATCACTCCTACTCAGCTTACTTCAAGCAGCTTCTCTACTTTAAGTCAAAGGTAAGAACTCACAGATTTGTGTTTGCTGCTACTTTACTAACAGCGTGCTAGATACATCTGCTCTTACAAGGATTCAGGTGTGCTGAGACACTGCAAAGTCCATGATGTACTTGCCGAGAAGAACTAAACTCCTCAATAAATATGGCAATGACTGAAAGGTGAAATCTAAGTGACTAATTGTATATACATAAATATTTGTCAATTTAGATCCATTTGCAGCAGCATAATTTTTCTAAGCAGAGGTCAAAAATGCCCCATTTTTTCAGTTATGAGTAGTGTAGATACCAGATTCTGATTTATTAGCAAGATAGTTCATGAGAGAGTAATTTTATTTTTAATATGTCTCTCAAAGCTCAATACTTCAGACAAAGCAATAACGTTTTCTTATATCCATTCAAAAGCAGAGAAACTGCTTTCTCTGCTTTAATATCCCTTAAAATGGGGCGGATGATTTAAAAAGTATGAAGGTTTAAAATCAAATGACACAATTATATTGTTCTCTCTGCTATAACCTATTCAGTGTATATTGAGAAAACTTAATCCTTTGGGGTTAATGACACTTTAGAGATCCAATTAAAATGAAATGTTTCTTCTGCAGTCATCCACAAGGTGCCTATTGCTGTAGTGAGAGTAGGTAAATTGAAGTACTAGGATTCCCCAACATCTATACAACCTCCAAATATCTTGCATAATTATTTTCTTTTCACTGAAAAATAAGTTGCTAAAGCACTGCATCCTCATATAAAAACCAGAATATTCAAGCCATTTCCTTCCTTCTCTAAAGGGTTTTAAAATATCCATGATGAACATTTGTTTCTGATCCATCCCAGACCCTATCACTCCTGGCAGAAATAAAAAGAAAGGATGCTATCAGGGCAAGTCCATTGACCCAAATATCTGTCCAGGGACTGTGCCTTTCTATTCTGTTCCATTAAAGAAACTCAGTCAATTGATGCTGTTCTGTAGAAGAATGAATCACTTTGTACACTGGAAGAATTCCTACCCAGGCACCTTCCTTTGTGAAACTGAGCTAACAAAAATAATGCCAACACCTAACTCAGGCATTACATATACGCTGAGGTTGGATAGACATAAAGTCTTTCATTACTGAATTAAAGTATGGGTTGACTAAATTGATATAAAATTACTGACTTTCTGTTCTACTTTCAAAATCATTTGAAAACTGAAATGAATCCTTTCCCAGAGAGCATTTATCATCCTATTATATTCACCCTGGGGGATGTTAATGGTTTTGGACTACTGCCTCCAGCTCTTACTTCACCTCCAAGTGGGTATTATGTGATGGCAGTGCACATTTCATCAAGATATATTGCTGATTATATTTCCATTAAAGAATACAGCCAAGTCTGACTCCTAATTTTTCCAGACTAATCCACCACTGCGAGCTTCTCGGCCCTGATGAGTTCATAACGGAGAAAGGATTCCTTTCTCCTTTTCTTGCAATTTGCATAAATACATGTCCAGAGTATGAGACTAAGTTAATCAGTTTTGCCCACAATAATTAGAATGCTCACACAACCTCTTTAGTTTAATGGAGTGTTGTTCATTCAATTACTCTTTTTTCTTCATAGTAGCACAATGACCATTTTTAGCAAAATATCTCAAAAGAACTATGATTTTAGACTACAGGTTTGTATTACCCCACAAGGCATTTAAGGATGTGTTTGAAAGTACTGCTCAGGCACAGCTGAAAAATTATAGGCTTACACCTAGTCAAAATAAAAATTCTGTACTGCACACAGATTCTTCTCCCTTATACCAGTGCCCAATTAACATGTAGAAAATACACCAAGGAATGATAATACTTTGAAAGCATCACCCTCATCAATCGGGTACAAAATTCAAGCATGCAGGCATTAGCATTTGCACAAGGAGAAAATTTCCTTATCCAAATAATGGTCTTGAAAGAGAATAAGTCACCTGCCTTTCAGTTCTGCTGTTCTGTTTCCCAAATGTTCTAGTACAAAATAATAGCCAGTTGAGCATCCCAGTGCCAGCAGTTTGGCTGTAAAGAGAAGCTTGCTCGCTCCAGGCTTTATTTATTCACTTCCCAGATCTTTTTTTATATTATTTATTATCTTTTATGAAGGGAAATTCAAACTTGTTCTGCTTTTGTTGAAAGAAATGAGGAGTATTTCCTCTTGCTGGACTTAGCTAGAAGGGGCCATGCTGGGATATACAAAAGTGAGGACATGCTCAAAACAGCAGACATTTTTCTGAACCATACTCAGAGCCAGCTATAAATATGGGGAGCTTATTGCATGAGTCACACTAGCTGCTGTCACCTCCTGAGTTATGTTCTAGTATTTGTTTTTAATTATTAATATTTTTTGCTCTGTTGAGATTTATTTTTTTATTTATTTTTGCAGATCCATACAACTCATCTCACATTAGCCGTACATTTCTTGTCAAGACTGTTCTGCACACCCTACTGTTTGGAACATTAACAATCAGGTGAAATATTTGTGTTTGACACACTTTTATAGTTCCCTAAAAATGTAAATATATTACTGTAATTGCCCTTCTCAAGTATCAGTGAGTCAGGGAAAAGAAACAACATTCTCTGTCATGCAATACAAAGGAAACAATTATACTGTACAACAGCACAGGGAATGGGCTAATTTCCACATGGAAAGGCACATTAAAATCACTTTCCTTTTTTCTTTTTTTTTTCTTTTTCAATATGCTTTCTCTATAGATATTTGCATGAATTCATGTTTGTCCCAAACTAGCAGAATGCACCATATCAAGTCCTAAGTTATCATTTCCAGTAAGCCAATGTGCTAGGTAATATCCTCATATAAATAATGCTTCAAGAAAGCAGCTGAGTCTAGTGCAAGCATAGAAACAAACTAGCTAATATGGAGTGCTCTTCTTAAGAAGGATTCCCAGACTGGTCCACTACTGAGATCACTTTCATGGGACTCTGGAAACTTTGGTCTCCCTGCAGCTGTGTACATCCCTGCTAGAGATGACTGGCCTCTACCATGCTCTGTGCCTCAGTTTCCTCATTTGTAAGAAGCTGATACTGCTCCTCTCCTTATAGGGCTTTGAGCATAAAAAAACATGTAAAAAAGAATGTGTATGAGAAGGATATGTATGAATTTGAGAAAAGGGAGAAAATTTCTTTTTGTCTATAAAGCCCTGAAAAGCAGAGGAAAACCCATTACAAATTAAGGCTGAGATGGGGTTGTATATTCATCTGAACCCAAAGTAAAATATAAAACAGTTGTGGTCTTTGTTTTCCAAGTTATACATCATTACTAGATTATTAAGTATTATTTTACTCTTCAAGCTTGTTAGCATTGCAGAGACACGTAAAAGAATCATAGATTTCAATTGAGCAACAAAACTATGTATTAAAAATAAAAAGAGAGAGAGAAACAGAAAAGAAACTAAAAGGTGTCAAGTCTGAATATCCATCACATCTTCCAATTAAGTATCATCAGTGTTTAAGAGCTGGAAGAAGGAGTATTAGTGCTGAACTATGCTGCAACCCTACAATTTCTTGAGTTTTGAAGGCAAGAGATGGAGAAATGATCTGGAGCAGAGGTACATAAGTCCCATTAAAAAACACTCAGCATTGTAAATAATTAAAAACAATCACATTAGGGACCTGCCTTCCATTCCATTCCATTCTTCCTGGAATCATGGCATATGTGATGAAGTCTGTGATCACACTGAGCACTTAAAATTCTCTATATAGGTTTAGCTTTTAGAAACTTTCCCTTCTAAGGGAGAATATCACATACTGAACTGTTGAATTTAGTCTGAAGAAGGGATTCTTTGCCCCTTAGGGACAAAAAAACCCAACTTGGCAAGAGGAAAGGCTAGGCAGACCTGTAAAGAAAAAAAAAAAAAAGGCACTCACGATGCCTCCAGTGAAAAAAGATAGAAAAAGATATTTCAAGGATTAATTATTTTATCTTCTTGATTAGGAGAGGAACATCACATAACTGAAAACAAAAAAAAAAAAACCACAATCTGCTTCTATTCTGCTACTAAGCAGTGATTTTAATCCTATATTAAAAAAAGAAAAAAGAGAGGACCCCAAGATAGACTTTTATAGATTGAATAAAAAATTATGAGTTTTAAAATGGACTCAGTTTTTGAAAAAAAGTAAAGTAAGATAATGGAAGAATAATAACTTCAGTGTGTTTTTAGGGCTTTGGTAATGCTGCAAACAATATAACACAATTTATCAATGCTTTTTAAAGGATGACTCTGTAACATGTACTTCCAGGATCTCCTGTTGACTCCTTAAGCTTTTCCTAGGGTTCTCAAGTAGGTAATGTTTTTGCATGAAAGTCTGGATTTGGTAAAGCAGCTACATGCTTTACTGCATGTGATCTAGATTTCCCTATGTATACAAACACTAGGCATATAAAAGACAACTCATCCTTTTCACTGTTTAGATTGAAAAGCTAAAAACAGTTTGCTCTAAGACAAGAACATCATCCAGGATAATTAGGTCACTCTTTGCACAGGCATCTGATTAACTTTAATGTTCATGTTTCACTCATCCAGCTAAATCTTGGGAGTCAATTTAACTTCAGCAGATTAGTATTGTGGAATTGTCACAGCATTTTCCTAGGACTAGAATACAACTTGTCTAGTTACACAGTGTGTTAAAAGGATTAATCACTTTTTCTAGGCCCATTTTTACATGCTGGAATACACTGTAGATCTCAGATGGATTTCCTGTCTGTATAATTTTTAAACAGATTCCTTAAGATGTTCCCATACAGTAGTACACAGATATACATGAAAATGTTATTCTTTTACAGTTTTCAGGTCCTTAAACAAGGCTCAGCCTATTTAAAAGAATCTTTAACTTAAAAGGAAAAAAGTAAAAACTCTTTCAGGAATTATTTTTGTAACAGTTTAATGAAGAATCAATCAATAAATGAGAAAGATTTCACTCTTGAGGGAGAGAAGGAATGAGAAACAAACCACTGTACTCACAATTCACAGGAACAACCTCTCAGCTAGGAAAAAACTGACTAGAGAATTTAAAAAACAAATAACCTGTAGTTCAGACAGGCAAATTCTCATCTAATCTTTATTATCAAGAGCTACTTAATCCTAACCCAAAACCTAGAAAAGGAGACCTATTGGCCAGCCTTCTCCTACTGTCATTAGAAGCTACATCTCCGAACTCAAAGAGTTAGAGGAATAGCACAAGATCCCACTACAAGCATAGAAATCATGTCTAGCTCTGCATTCCTCTCTTTTTGGTGTTCCAGAAAGACAACACCAATGAAACTGAACTATTGTAAATCATCCTTTCTCCAGGTAAAAAAATTCCTCTCCTGCATCTAGAGGAAGAATATGTTATTCTTGATCAATTACACTGTGCTGCTGTCTATTAAACAAGATGGGCAGTATGCACTGGAAGAATAGCAGTCAGGAGCTTGATGCCTATTTTCCAGTCTTTTTCAATCCCTGTCAGAAGTGTGAGTTTTTAGGGTGTGGAGGAGAAGGTCACAAGATTCAGATCACTTGACCATATGGCCAACTTGGGAAAGACATTCCCATGTCGTGCACCCTAAACAGCAAAATAGCATCTGCAGAAGGTTTTCCATGTGGAACTTATGACAAAAATACTACAAACATTCAGATACAAAGAGCTACACTGTGAGACTCTGCATCACATCATCAGCAGCCTGTTGATAACTGCAGTTTTTTTCTTTACCACAGCTTTTCTGCAGACTGCAACATTTAGTTCATCCCTCTGGGAAGCACTGCCAGCCCTGGGCACCAGCCCAGGTACACTCTTATAACACAGGAGGCTGACAGCTCCTTGTCAGTCAAAAGCAGAGGCTGGCTTTTATTCATCCTTTTGTAAATTCAGTAGCAGTTAATGAGGGCAGAAAAAGTTTTTGATACGGATTGTCTAGTGTACATCAGGGCTTTTCAGAGCCTTCAGAAAAATCAACAATATCGGGGCAAACACAAGCCAGCTCATGGTTTTCATTCTCAAGCAGGTGCCACTCTTCTGTTTCCCAGCTCACAAGAATGATCCCTTTGGCTAGCTGAAAAATATATTAAAAAATGCCAGTACCCAATTAAACAGAAAACTTGCTCTAATCTACAGAAAAATTGCTTCCTGAAGTATCCAGTGTCTGACAGTTTGAATACCTACATTACTTTACACATAAACATGGAAGCTAACACCCTTTTTCTGTGGCTAGACTAGGAAACTCAATCTGTGTTGCAGCTTGGTTTCTGCAGG
This sequence comes from Molothrus ater, assembly GCF_012460135.2. Classification (NCBI taxonomy): domain Eukaryota; kingdom Metazoa; phylum Chordata; class Aves; order Passeriformes; family Icteridae; genus Molothrus; species Molothrus ater. The sequence continues at coordinate 97,031,617 of NC_050479.2, read as the reverse complement.
CGAGTGAAGTGATACAGATCTAGACTGTCAGAGAACTTTGCTGTGTCAGAGCAGTGCGGTCAACTAAGGAACACAGAGCTCCGTGTACTTTCTGGTATGTAGACTTTTAGGTCTCTGAGTGAGATTTCTTCTGCTACAGACATTTATTTCTTACTGGTTTTATTTGCTTCCACTGCAGGGAAGTAATGCTGAAGCAACACAGAGATACTTTTTTTTCCAGGGAGCTGTTCACAATATGTACACCTTGCCATCTTTTAGTCAATATTTCTTAAAATATTTAGATAAAAATTGGTTCTAACAAACAAAATTTAATCTAGAGAAGACTGTCAACTTAGAGATTTATTAACTTAATGAGATGACTGTGGTTTTGGTCCCAAAACAGTACTGTAATGTTGTTTTGAAATAAGATTTCTAATCCTTTTAAGAAAGTATTTGTTTTCCTTAGGTAAAAGCCCTGATAACTCAGGGACAGTCCAAAGTCAATATGAATGTCTTAGTGCAATTTGTCATTAATGCAGCACATCTTGCCAACTAAAAACAAAAAGCCATATAGTCTTCATAGGTAATAATAAAGGAGGGGATTTGCTTAAGTATCTCAATAGAAAATATAATTTGTTTATTCATTTTTAAAATGTGGTTTTGTCTAATGCTTACACTTATCAAATTCTAAACAGAAAATTTTGGGAATACAATATTAAGCATTTATGGTAGTAACATTGGTGCTGCTACAGAACCATTGAGGTTAAGATGACTTTCACATTGATTCAGACTAAGAAATGTGAAAAACAACACAAAAGGCTGGAGGAACTGAAGAGGTTATATCAGAGTATCTAAATTCTGGACTGAAATATTAACTAAGCTGTTAGCAAATGCCAGTGTATTAATTGTTGATGGCAAAGGGCCTTGGGTTTGGAAAAGGGCACTTTTCTTCAAAAGCAAAATATGTGGCTGGACTACCAAGTGCTTTAAGAGACAATATTGCTGTGACAATAAATACCACACATTTCAAATCTACAACTCATATTTAGTCAAACCAAACCCAAACCAAATAATAGGCAAGCAAAAGATAACAAAGAAACGTTTTTTCATTTTCCTTGGGCATTGCATTTGGCAGATGTCCTGGCTATACTAAGATTAGTCTTCCTTAGCATAAGGCAAAATGTGATGAACTTTTAAAATATTATCTTTTGCTGTTCAGGCTAAGAATCCACATTAATATGCAAAATTCTATTTACTTAAGATCAGTTTATATCAACAGAAGAGATAACATGGCAAAATATATGCCAATATGGATAAAGCGAGATTTTTTGGGTTTCTTTGGGCATATAGATCAGGTTAATCTTGATGCTATTTGCATAACATGCTGTTTCCTCCAAAGGTAAGCTTCGGTTTAGAACTTGATCTTTAGTTTAAAGTTTGCCCATGACTTTTCATTCTGCAACAGTGTCACAGGCACCAGGTTTCAGTAGTGTCTCACAAATAAGTTGGTTTAAAATCAGGGTTTCTACTCTAACTCACAAACAATCTGGAAACTTTACTTTTTTAGCATGATATGAGAATGTTCTATAGTTCTGAGGAGCAATTGGTTGGCTTAGAGTAAGTCCTAGCAGGCTTTGTTGATTATATGGGACCAAAGATGACAAAAATAAAAAGTACATTTCCAGTCTGAAAATCCAAGGGAAGTTACAACTTCCTTTGTGTTTAGCCCTCTTTTCAAAACTGTCTGATTAGGTGAGAGCACAGATTGTAGAGTTGATATGATCTCTCTACTATCATTCTTAAACACAAAAGGAACCAAAAGGATGTTTTCTCTCAGTTCCTGCAAAAAATATTTGCCTCTGCCCAGCTTTTGAGGAAAGGGCACACAATTTTCAGAGACTGAAGGACAGTAAACACGTAAGGCAAAACACAGAAATAATCACACAGAACCAAACCAATGTTTCTATCTTTTTTACATGACAGAAAAATGAGCTATTTCTGTGCACTCTTCAGGTATAATGTTCCATGCCAGTGGTACCTGCAACACAGTAATTGGCAGAGACCATGCCAGCAAAAGAACCTTTTAAATATAGACAGTAAAATGCTCATTTCAACTCTTAATAGGTGGTAAGGCTAGATTATAATCCATGTATCTTATTCATGTATGCATTTCTTGTCTTCTCTTATCCTCCCAGACTGCAATACTAGAGCAGAGATATAGGCTAGTCTTTTTATGCAAGCTCAGTAGTAATGTCAAAATAAATTAAAGATAAATAGGCCATCAGAGTATTATCTCAGTCATATGATGATTATTGTTATGGAGCAAGGGAGTTCATTTTGTATGAAACCAAGGTGCCTTAAAAAGCCATCAAATTCCAGTTTAGGAAAGTAGTGATGTTAACAAGATTAAAAAGAGTAGTGATGTTAACAAGATTAAAAAGGTATATTAGACTTACAGGACAAAAAATTGTATGAATAGCAGAATGTCTATTCTCTAGCAGAATAGCAGAATTTACATATCCTCTGCTGCCAAACTTTATGCTTGTTGCTGCCATAGAGGAATACATTTTATATGTGTTCACAATCATGGCTGAAATGTGAAAGCCCTGAGCTTCCTTCAAACAAAATGATAATTTCTAAGTGCAAGAAACCTTGCTTGTGTGTCACAATGCATTAGTCTTTTCAACTAAAAGCAAGCTCAGCTGGATGAGATTTTTCAAGTAGATGTAGGAGCTTCACAGAAATAACAGGAGAGACCAAAAATAATTCAATCAAAACAGTCTCCATCATACACCTTTGAGGGGGTTCCTTGAGTTTGGTTTCCTTAGCACCTTTTTTCCCTTACTAGCTTTTCCTTGTTAATGACTGAATCAATCAAGTAATGTTTACCTATGGCAGAAAACATTAAACTAAACACTAAGTCACTTGTCATTTTGGTGATTGAAAAATATGGAAAAACCCAAAGGAACAACTAGACAAAATCATCTCACACCAGCAGGAAAAAGATCTCAAATGTGACTGGCACTGTGCAGCAAGCAATAAAATGAATGAGACTTTATAACATCAGAGTCAGATATCGAAGTTCAGAGGTTTTTGTAGCTGCTACACATTGCTGTCTCTTTTATAGGACAGCAGATCTGCAGTACAGGTTCCTTTACTGAGACATTTCTCTTTTCTTCTATGTGTAAAAAGACACATGAAATCAGCCATTTTGTTTCAAATTATGGTCCCAAGCAAGCTCTTGGTAGAGTCTAATGGAAAGCAATTAATCCCTAGCAATATAAGCCTTTAATCATATGAAAAAATGCCTAACCACTGTGTTTATAATCTCTTGGAGCAGAATCTGATGCTGAAACTCAGTGCCCAAGTCCTAACTTTCCTTTTTAATGAATGTCAAATCCTAGCTCCCTTCAAAGTTTAAGGCTTGTGTTAATTTTAACATCCATGCTTCAGTGAAATGCCTGACACAAGCACTGTAAAGTCAATCGGATTATACTTTTGATTACAGGTTGTTGACTAGGGCAGTGAACTGCCATGCTGCAAGTCTTGCAAGGATTTGTGTATTGTCCCTGATGAGACATTCAGTGTTATAAATTCAGGGAAAGGCTCAGTATTTTCCTCCCCTTGTAAGTACTTTCAGTTCAAAAGTTTGCTTTTGAATTTAACCATGAATCTCTGAGAACTTCGAATAAGATCTTGAGTCCCATGCTCACCAGCTGAAGTTTTATTTCTTCACAGAAGCAGTTTCACTTCTGAAGTGACAAAAGAATACTCCCTGATACCATCTCAGCTGGTCCTCTACTTCCTTGCCATTCTAAATAGCAAGAAGTCATGTGCTGGAGATTATACAGTTCTGGGTACAACTCTTAAGATTGCATACAACACCCTTGAACATCAGGGGTTATTTTAATCATGCAGGCAACTGTTCATCAGCAACTGGACTGAAATAACCAGTCTTGGTTTCATGTGCCACACATTGCACAACTGAACAGACAATGGCTGAACAGTTTTCAACTTTTGTTCGAGGAATCTATTTTAAAAAGATGGTTCATTAAATAACAAATTTTTCATCTATGCTCTTTTGGTTTTCCATCACGAAGGAGTAAGCTTCAGCATTTACTTGACAATTGCAGCTCTTGATCATCAGTTTTGTCCAGTCATATTGAGGAAGTTTGAGTTCATTTGCATGACTGCATTCACTTTCACCAGTTGTATTATATTTGTGGGGCAAGGTTTTGGAGTGGGGAAGGCTTCTCTTTTGTGAAAAGAGGACAGAAACTTTGCCCATGTCTAATAAAACCAACACCAGCTGGCTGCAAGACACACCCACTGCTGGGCAAGGCTGAGCCCTCAGCAGCAGAGGTATTGACTCTGGGGTAACATATTTAAGATGGGTAAAATAATCCCCCTATAAAAACAAACACAAAGAGGAGAGAGAGTATGTGAGAATAACGACTCTGTGGGCACCAAGGTGAGTGAGGGAGGGGAGGAGGTGCTCCAAGGGCCAGAGCTGAATTCGTGCTGCAGCCCATAGTGAAGACCATGGTGAGGCAGAGGTGCCCCTGCAGTGCATGGATCATCTCACACAGAGCAGGTGGATGCTCAAAGGAAGCTGTGACCCTGTGGCACTGCAGCAGGCTCCTGGTAGGACCTGTGGAGCCATGGAAGGTGGAGGAGCAGGCTTGCTGGCAAGATTTGCGACCCTGTGCAGGATTCACACTGGACCAGCCTTTTTCTGAAGACCTGCAGCCTGTGAAAAATATTCACACTGGAGCAGTTCATGAAGACCTACAGCCTGTGAGAAGGATTGCTGTTGGAGAAGTTTGTGGGGGACTGTCTCCCTTGAGAAGGACCACACACTGGAGCAGGCAAAGAGTGTGAGGAGAAAGACACAACAGAGATGTTTGATGAACTGGCCATGGCCCCTATTCCCCATCTCCCTGTGTCATGTGGAGAGAGGAGGTAGGGAAGAATTGTGAATTAAGTTGGTTCCAGAAAGAAGGAAGAAGTGGGCAGAAGGTGTTTTAGGTTTTTATTTATTTCTCAGTATCTGGTCTTATTTGATTGGAAATAAATGTAATTAATTTTCCCAAGCTGAGTCTGTTTGCCTGTGATGGTACTCAGTGAGTGACCTCCCTGTCCTTATCTCAACCACGATGTCTTCTTTTATCTCCCTAGTCCAGCTGGAGAGTGGAGTGATAGGATGGCTTTGGAAGATACCTGGAATACAACCAGAGCAAAACATCACATCAACACTTTCCATTCATTAACATTCACTACCTTTTTTATATTCTGTAAGTCCTAAATATCTCCAGATTCAGTTGAAATAATGAGATAAGACTGATTGCAAAGAAAATATTCTCTTGTATATTTTTGCTCTTCAAACAAGAGTAACTGGGAGAGCTCTATAAAGAGGCCTTTGAAATGGTCAGCAATGCAGACCTGGAGGAATGCTTCTGTACTAGTCGGAAATTTTAACATGCCAGCCCCAAACAGCCCGATCCCAGATACCAAATCTAGTTGTATTAAATATAAAACAACTCCACTAGTGTTTTCATGGATGGTGGGTAATATTTATTCTGCTGGCTCGTAAGCAGCAGCAACTGAAAAGGAAGGCAGTAACCATTTTTTTTTTTCTTACAGCTGACAGTTTTATGTGCTTTCCAGTTTTTGATGAATAGCAGAATTTCCTTTTTTCCTCCTTTCATCTCTATTCATATGTCAACTTGAGCTCAACACTGAAAAATGTCACTTGTCATATCCAGACTCTAGTAATATTTTCATATTGTCTTCAGGCAGTTATAGCAATGTTGTTTAAATGTATATTGACTTACCTGTAACATAGACACAGCTTTCAGTTTCTCCACAGTTTTGCACTCTCTGATGACACTATTCACTGCTTACAGTCTTAAGTTATCTCTCAAAGGCTACATTACACATACATGGCAGAGATGAAGATGGATGTTTACTGCAAAAATCCCTTTGTCTGAATAATGTTTTTCATTTTAAAATCTCAAGCTGCTGTATCATAGATTGATTAGGCAATAAGAAAAAATATCACCCCATGTTTTACTATTTCTTAAATTTTCAACATGTATTCTGATACTGAAACAAACTATGTCTGTCACTCATTCTCTCAGGGTAACTACTCATCATACTCCTCCTCATATTGTTCTACCCTTTTTCCTGACAACAGGCTACACATAGGATGGACACTCCATTTAACTACCATTGCCTCTGAGATTCCTGAAGAAATCTCTCTTACTGAAATGCCTGTGTTAGTTTCTTTCAGCAGCATTCATGCTTACAGTTTTAGAATGGGTTTTTGTTGTTGGTTGTTTTGGGGTTTTTTTGCCTCCAATAAGTAAGTTGCTTTGGGAAAACTGCTTCTGACACTATCATTCAGGTTTTCTATTCTAAAAAAACAACTCATCATTTCATTTTGTTTGCTTTGGTACACAGCATTCAGCTAGTGAAGCTCACAGTTGAGCTGACAACTATATTATTCTTCCTCACCTTTTGGTTTTAATAGTGGTCTCCAAAGGTAAGATGGTGCTGTTAAGTGTCAGTTAGGTAAACTTCATCTTTGGAGATAAGAAATTTCAGGACCAGTAGCCAATAGCAAAGACAACTTTCTCATATGTCTGCAGACTAAGAACACACTCTGCCTTTGTACAGAAGCACTTGAATATCAGGAGGAGGAACTACACCACTTGCCAGTATTTCCTTCCACTCCACCCCTCTGCACCAATTAATACCATCATGTGATCTAGAGCACTAATTATTTTAAATTAATATTATAATTAAGATTCCTGAAAACATTTGTGCCAACACTCTGTAAAAAACATTTGTGCCATATTTTGTTTGCTCACATTTATATACTCCACTCTTTTGATAGATAACAAAAGTATCACTATCTATTTATCTAAAGTGGGCAAAATATAAAATGAAATATTTCCACATGGCAACATCATCAAACTATACCAAGTTTCAGTCAGTCACAAGGATCTTTCTTTAGTCTAATAGTCCCAAATAATTAGTCTTTTCATAACTCCAAATGCCACTTAATGCCATTTTAAGATCATGGGTAACTTTTTCTGGGCATTTATACTGTCTGAAAATAGTAAATATTACCACCCACACTCACAACTTACTTTCTATATCAGAACAGCATCTGCACCAAAGTAGTTTTACTATTACACATTTCATAAGTAAAATGTGGTGTTCAACTATACTCTTACATCATCTGAACATGGATTTCAGAAGCGTCACGTAGATTACTCTTGCTTTTAATTAAAGCTGAATAAAGTTTACTTTGCAAAAATGCCTTTTGCTTGATTGAGAATGAAACTTGGTGTCCTCAGAGGATGGCTCTTGACCTTAGGTCACTATGACTAAAAACAGACCAATTGGTATTGAATATATATTAAATCTCTTCCCTGATTAGTCTTCAATTTGATAATTAAATAAAATTCTTTACCATACACATTTGTTTCTGAGATAACCTCCTCACAAACTTATTTCTGCACTTTTATAAGGTAGCAGCCAATTTTGATTATAAAGACAACCTTTGCAAAACTACAAGGTTGTCTTGTGTAGTCAGATTGAAACCATAAATTGCTCCTGAGTTAAATCCTTCAGGTCTTACTGCTGTAAGAGCCTTTGATTAACTTCAATGGTAATTTTTCACAGTTTGACATTTTGTTACAACAATTGCATACACTAAGAAAAAATAAAAAGTCCATATGCCTTTCCAGCTAATTCAGCAGTGTTCCTGGGGCAAGAAAAATATGCCGGAAGGGCTGCCCGTACTGCCATTACATCATTGAATGGTCCTGGGCTTTTCAGGCAGTAACAGTTCCCATACTGACAATTATTAATGACATCTCGAAGAATTCTACAACTATTCCATTAGGGAAAATCAAGTATCATCAAAGGATTGCCAATTACTCCTCTTCTTCTACTATACAAAGATGCCTGACAGTGGGTGCCAAGGGGGATACATTTAGGTCTTTTACAGTCAGATGATAGGACTTAATATAGGGACATCTTTATAATGAGGGTAGAAAGGGAATCAGAAAGAGGTTGGGCAGATTTTTCATTCTATTCTGTGTTAACCACTACAAAAATGACACTATTTTTCCTTTTTTCTTTTTGCTAAAGGAGCAAAAAACACATAAACTCCATAAATCTCATAAAGGTGGTCATACTTTCTCTGTCAGCCTGAAGATTATCTTTTTCTAAAATTTCCTCATGAATTGCTGAAGGTACAAAGTGGAAGGAAAAAAGAGCAAATAGAATATCAGGACAAGGTGATTATGGCCAGGGGAGATGTCAGAAGGAGGTTTCTTATCTTCCTTTCCCATTACTTACTTACTTATAATGCAATAACCATTTCCCTATTGATGAGCTTGTCTCCTTCTTAACCAAGTTAAAACACCATACAGAATACTGTAACTCGCAGAATACAAATGCTGCAAACCTGGCTTTGATATGGAAGAATCCCTTAATGAAATGCTATAACTTGAGACACTATTTCTTTAAATATAAGCAGTTTAATCTTGAGGAAAGATATGCAATATTTTTGAGCATAAATATCAAGTTCTTACACAGTATTATAATCTAATTATTCTTTGTTCAAGTTACTGGAAAATATGAGATTAATAAAAAATTGACAGAAAAAATCACTCTGAAGGATTTTTTAATAAAATTTATTTATACTTTTCAGAAATCAGTTTTAGAGACTGTTCATTCTCTTCTTTTACAGTTACCATTTATTTCTAAAATGAAGAAAAAATATTTTTCATCTTTAGCAATACCAAATGTAAATTATCCCTTTGTTCCTCAAACCCAGTCTATCAAAATCACTATGAAAACAAAGGACATTATTTGGATTTTCCATTAGTGGAGTTCATTTTTTTCCTCCCAGCGTAGTTTCACCTGTCCTCTAACTCAGCTGAATCTTTTCAGGGATGGGGAAGAACAAAATTGGTCTACAGAAAGGAGAAGTAACAATGTGCAACTTTTTCATCCTTTCATTTAGAAAACAAGGTGGAAAAATATGAACGTTTATAAGGCCTGTTTTTTTCCATGGAATTTTCAGGCAGAGAGCAAATAATCAGGATGCAGAGTAAAGATTTCTGCCCAGAAACCCCAGTGCATCAGCAGCCTTCCAATTGTAGGCATACCAAAAGGAGTCAAGATTAGATCTTCTGTGATGATTTTCAAGATCATCAATTTTTTCTAGGAGGGGTTGTTTTTATTGTGTAGCTGTCAGCACTGTCTGCTGAAAAGCAGTTTAGATTATCTTTGGCTCTTTTAATTCTTTCCTCGCTTGTAGTTTTTCTTGCCACCATACCATCCAAGGTCACATAAACTGTTGATATATCTGATTTAATTGAAGGCACAAGACACATTAAATGGGAGAGATTACTTTCTTTTGATACAGCTAAGATCACTGGAATGGCCATGTTTTTTATTTAGTCTTTTCTTATGTTCATTTCTGACTAAGCTGCTGAGTGTATTAAGATCAGTGCTGATGCAGACACTCCATCCATGCCTGAAAGAAAATATCCAAATCACAACATTTGAGGTCTGCAATTGATTCTTAGGATGAGAACCTCAATGTTGAGTATAAGGCAAATGGTTGATTACTAGATCCCTATAGAAATAGTACATGCAGCACTTTTCCCACATTTACACACATGAATGGTACCTAAGAGCACATCAATACATGGACACAGTGTGATAAACACTGCACCAAGAATTTTGACAGCCACAGACAGGTGATGGCAGCATGCCATAATACCATCTTCTCCTGGCATAGTATGCTCTAGTTTTTCCATTATGTTATCCCATGTGAGAAAGAAACTGCACATGCACATTTTGTTATTTCAACAAACGACTCAATAGGTTGAGTTAAATAAAGAATTTAAAATAATTAAGAACTAAAGATATAATTAGAGACCTATGGTTTTTCAAAATAAGTTGTTTAAAATTTCACACTACTCTTTGCCAGAGACTTCATCTCTGAAATAGAAAAATGGAAAAAAACCCTTTCAGTAGAAAGAACAAGTTTAAAAAATGTGATACATTCCACTTTTAAACAGACTGTGAATATAAGCACCCTCTCCACCCCACTCTAGCTTTGACATTATAAGAGCACAGGGTACCACTCATTGATTTTCTCCCAGCTGCTACCAACTCAAATGTCTGATATGCAGGCAGGCCAGTGTTCTTTGAAGACATATGCCTAAATTTTACAGAATATAGGATTCAGCTACTTAAGGAAGCAAGGAAAAGCAATGGAAAACAAAGGTACTAGCAGCCCCAACACTATTAAAACAATAATAAAGTACACACATATATTTTAAAGAATATTAAATAGTTGTTATGGACAAACACTTCTCAGAAAGTTTTGATTTATCTACAAAATTATCCTGGAATTTACCACGTGTTATCCTAAACTGAGATGCCTGTGTTGTCTAAGTGGAATATTTCAAAGTCTAAAGGGTATATTATATCAGTAAAAAAAAGGTGAGAGAATAAAGCTGTGACTGCCGTGGAACCAGATATACCCAAGCCATGGAAATTATGTCCTACTGCAGGCACACACTGGAGCAAGATTTTCCCAGAGTCAGCTATAGTCCATACAATTTTGCATTTGCCTTCCAGAGCATCTTTAGGTTCCAAGAAAGTCTACCTGTGTACACTGACATCACCTGTTTGCTGAGTGTGTGTCTATGAGTTGTGAAATGTACCCTCAGCTGAGCTCTCGAGCTAATATTCCAAACAGTGGCAGCCACCCTGTGCTTGTCCGTGTGGAGCTCAGCAGGCACCAAGAAACCCTCCTGAGAATCAAGGTGACACTGGCACATCTCACTTCTGCCAAGGTCCTGCTAACAGATCCATGCTGCTGCTGTTTCACAACCCACTGCAGCCTCTGCTCTGAGACATCCTCTGCCCTGAGATGTGGTTGGATTTCTCTACATCTTGAACCAAAAAACTAATCACTGTCTAAGCTTCATAGGAGGGTATATGTCATACCTACAGGTACAGGTACTGACCACTTTTCCCTCAAAATTTATTGTGAATCAACTTCTGAACATTACAGAACTGTTTGTGTTGGGAGGGACTTTTAAGGGTTGTCTAGTCCAATTCTCCTGCAATGGCCAAAGACATCTTCAGCCAGATAAAGTTGCTCTAACCAGACCATGAATATTTCTGCAGATGGAGCCTCTACCACCTCTCTGAGCAACCAGTTCCTTCATAAAACTTTAGTGTTTATGTCTAATCTGAATTGAACCTCTTCCATTTTAGAACCAATACCTGTTCTAGTGTCGCAGGACCTTTTAAAAGATCTGGTCCCATCTTTTTTATGAGCCTCCTTTAAGTAGTCTCTCAACCTGTCCTTATTGGAAAGCTGTGTCAGCTCTCTATAACTTATGTAGCTCTCCTCTGCATCCACCATGACAGGTCTGTTTCCTTCTTATATTGAGGAGACCAGAACTGAGCACAGAACTTCAGGTGGGGTCTCACCAGAGTGAAGGAGAGTGCCTCCCTCACCCTGCTGGCCACGCTGCTTTTGATGCTGCCCAGGAGACTTTGGCTTTCTGGGCAGTGGGCACACATTGCTGAGCCATGGACAGATTTTCATCCATTAGCATTCTCAAGTCCTCCTCAGCAGGGTTGCTCTCAATCTCTTCATCCCCCAGTCTTGAGGGGTAACAAGCTAGGGTTTGAAGGCTTTTATGGTAAACCTCAACAGTCAGCAGAAACGAGTGTGCCTGCTTATTTCAACTATTTTTTTCCTGGTTCATTTTTCATGTGTCAGTCAGCACAAACAAAGCTAAGGTCTCATAAGATCTGAATTTGGCTTGGCTTTATTCAAGCTGGCGAACTTAATCAGCATCACCTCAAGGCACTCAGGAACTAGAACTGGCTGTCAAGGAAGACTGTGGCACAGTATTTGCTGTGTGAGAAGGGTTATGCCTGCAGACAAATCTGGCTGGAAGAAACTCAGGTCATTGACAAAGAAGGATGGTTTGACACAACATGAAGAAAAGTACACAACCTTGAGAGAAAGATGCTGAGGGTGTCTTTGGTGGGAGAAGAGAACAACAAATAGTTTGGGGAAGGAAAAGTCATCCTGTATGTGAAAAACTACACCTCTACTATCTTTTCATAAGCAATGGCGACTGTGGTCTGATGGAGTAGGGCAGGAAAGCACCCATTCAGAAAACCCTGTGTATTGGGTTTGAGTGACAAGGTTTAGGAGTGTTGGGAAGGGCACAGGGTTGGGTTGTGTAAGAATTTGCCAGAAGTTTCCTCCACAAGTTTGATAGAGCCAACTTCAGGTGGCTCCAAAGAGACCTGCTGCTGGCCAGAGCTGAGCCCATCAGCGATGGTGGCAGCATCTCTGGGATAATGTTGCAAGAATAAGGGAAAACAGCTATTGCACAAGAGAAATTGCAGCCAGAGAAGAGAAAAATAAACATATGTGAGAAAAACATCTCTGCAGTCACCAGGGTCAGGGGAGAAGGAGGGGCAGGGGTTGCTCCAGCTGCTGGAGCAGGGATTCCCCTACAGCCCAGGGTGCAGCTCATGGTGAGGCAGCTGTGCCCCCACAGGCCATGGAGGTCCATGATGGAGCAAAGGTCCACCTTCAGCCCATGGAACAGGCCATGTTGGAGCAGGTGGGTCCCAAAGGAAGTTGTGACTCCATGGGAAGCCCATGATGAGCCAGCTTCTGTCAGGACCTGTGGACCTGCAGGGATCCCATGCTGGAGCAATCTGTTTCTGAAGAACTATACCCCATGGCAGGGACCCTTAGTGGAGAGGTAACTGCAGTATGTGGGAAGGACCCATGTAGAAGTTTGTGGAGAACTGTGTGAGAAGTGTGTTGGTGTAGGTGAAGAGTGTGAGGTGTCATCTCTCTGAGAAGGAGGGAGCAGCAGGGGCAATGTGTGATTCTGTTACTGCAGCCCTCATCTTTCATGAACCTGTGTCAATAAGAGGGTAAGGTAGAAAATTTGGCAGTTCAGTTAAGTCCAGGAAAAAGGGAGGGATGGAGATGGTGTTTTAAGAATCTGTTTTATTTCTTGTTATCCTAGTCTGATTGGTAACAAATTCAATTAACTTCCCCAGGCTGAGTCTGTTTTGCTTGAGATGGTAACTGGTGTGTGACTCTCCCTGCCCTTATATTGACCCAAAACCTTTCATTTTATCTTCTCTCCCCTGTCCAGCTGAGGAAGGAAGTGATCGATCATCTTGGTAGGCACCTGGTGTCCAGCCAGGATCAACTCACCGCACTATGCAGGGGCAAAAGCTACATGGTAGATCACATTCCTGGTGTCAGAACTCATCACCAATTCCCATACACTTTTCTCCACTTTGTGTAGAAAAAGCAGCTTTAGAGAAATGTTTTGCAACCATCCTCATAAACATACATATAATCATTTTACCTAAGGGAAAGCCCCTTTCCAGTGCCAAACTCTAAAGTCAAACTGAATCCAGAGTGCAGAGCTCTGAGTATCTCTTTTTCTTCGGTTTTCTAAAAAATCTTAATAATTCAAGCTGTAGGTATGTTTTTAAGACTGTACTGTTCACTGAATACCATAAACATTTATATTAGCAACAGGATACACAAGTACAGTATAGATTGAATATATCAAGTTCTTCTTTAGTTATTGATTCATTTCGCTTTGACACAAATGGCCCATCTTTTATGTTTACGTGTAAGAAAAAACATGAAGCCTTGACTGGCCTTGCTGCTGTTGTAAAAATTTACTGAGGTGAAATTCACTAAGCCCTTTGTGAAACATACATTCTACTGGTATTCATTTAGTGAGACATGGGGACCTCTGGCCTCCAGCAGGTCTTTTAGCTGCTCAGCCTCTGTTTTAATATTTGTTTATCATGAAAACAAAAAAATTGTAACTCTCAATGTTAAATTGGAAAGTTTCTTTTAGGCTTTTCATAAACCAAGTGAAGCAAGCAATTGCTGTTGAAATAATTTGGCTTCCTTCATTTTAGATACTGGCACTTGTCAGATACCAAATCCCAGCATGTTGCTTGAGCTATTTGCCAAGAGTAACTTCTGGAAAGCTCCTCCACTGTGCCAATTAAATTGTCTCTTTCCTTTTACTCTTTACCAGTACTGGGACTCTGGTTTAGAATTACAGCAAAGCCTGGTGAGGTCTGCTCTGTGAACATGTGTTCAGCAATTATATACTATTAGTGGCTTACAAACTGCTTCCTCATCTGCCACAGCAGCATTTCAGCTGGTGCTTTGCAAGTGTGCCAGGATATTTCTGGACTGAGCTGCCACAGATGTCTCTGCTGAACCTTCAGTGTTATTGCCTCTGCTAAGATGGTATCTCTCAATAACAACTCATACCGGAGCCAAACACTTCCACAAGTTCTGTCTTTCCTAGACTGTCTTTCTCCCTGCTGGTTGACCTGGGTGATGAGTATCTTTTACAGGAAGAAAAAAGGATTGTTACCACTAGCAATTTCTGTATGTTTTATTAACTGTGGGATTATCCAAAAATTCTCAAAAGTTCCAGTGTTTCAGAAACACAACATCGTATACCAAATTTCCTCACCAGTCCTAGCTTTCTGAAACTTCTAAAGCTGGGAATAGGTTTTTCTCAGGTTGTTTTTTGCTTAAAATTAGTTCCATCCTCCAACATTGAATAAAAATTTACATTAATTTTAAGGACGTGCTGTCATATTAAATCTCATATTTCTGCTTATATTGGAGGAATAATAATTTAATATGAAAGCATCCAACTGTCCCCTTATACTATGTGTTATCCAAGCAAACTGGAATACAACATGTTAAACAACCATATTGGACATTTAGATGGACTGTTGGATAGAGGACAAGACAAGGAAAGGCAGAATAGACATAGAAATACAAAGTGGATTTAAACCATAGTCATTCAGTAGATCTGTGGCAAGTTCCAGAGCAAGCAGAACTCAGATTCTTTGCTTGGCATGCAGTGCCCTCTGCAACAAACCCCAGAGCCCTGTGCATGCACTGGAGAATCCCCCTAACCATTTTCTTCTAAATTTTCACATTTTTCTGTATTAAGAATGTCAGCAGATAGTGTTTAGTTCCCATTCCTCTGTGACAAACCTTTCTCTCATCCTCATCATTGCTCTTACTATCTACACTACTGTCCTTACAGTCCAAAAAAATGGTTTCACTTTACAATGGAAGAGGCAAATACCAAAACCAGTCAGGTATAACAGCCTCAAGGTAAATCAGCACATGAGAATTCAATCTTTTCTCAAATTTGGCTCATTGTCTTTAAATGAATCAATTTTCTACTATGTGTAAACTTTTTAAATCCCAGTTCTTCAGCACTGATGATAATATTCAATGTGGTGCTGTATTTTAAGTCCCTTATTCCACAGTTCCTTCTAGTGTAAGACATCTTTCTTACATTGGTGTAGCTGGGGGCAATCCTGGCATAAGTTTTTCTAATACACAGAATTTACTCTTTGCACTGGATCTGAGATTTATCATAATACCAATCTGGAATTCACAGTTCAATTAATTTTTCATTTTATTTTAATGACTCTTCTGGAAAGCAACCCACTAGCATTTGTTTTATTGTTATTATAATCTTCTACTGCTTGGCTTCCCCAGTTAAAACACATTACAAGACAATTTATCCTCTTTTCATGATTTAGATATGGTTTAATGGCAACAAATGAAACATTATATTATAAGAACAATCCTCCTCAATTAACAGATTAAATTCTTAGAGATCCAGATCCAGAAAGCATTTTCAACTCTATCTCTTACTTTAACACCTCCACATTCATAGAAGGTACCACTTACAGTAAAATCTGTCACACCTGAAAACAGTCAAATATGGTAGCATAAATCAGCAGGTGAGAATTCTTGTGCAAAGAATTGAAAGAGCAGAATTTCACCATAATTTACTTTCTTTAGCTTGCCAGGGTAATTTAGGAATGAAACTTTCCCTCCCCAAAAGAAAGTGTCTACATACCAATCTGGAATTTTAGGAGATAAACTCCTGACTTTCTAGGAGATTCTTTTGTCTCAACAAACTTCCACCCACAAAATCTGTTTCTGCATATTTGAAAGGGGTGCTTTTTTTTTAGGATGAATGATTGAAATGCAAATATGTGGCTTAAGTAAATATCCGGCTATTTAAAAATCCACAGCACAAGGACATCCTGAATCCACTCTAACTCAGTGTAGCTTGAGTCCCTCTTGAATCTCAAGGCAACAAGTATTTGTGTATTTATTTAGGGAATGCAACCCCCCCTTTACAGCATCTGAAGTTACTTATCATTAATGACTATTAATCACCCTGGATGGGCTGATGGAGTCAGCAAGATTTGGCTTGCACAGCAATGTGATATCCAGCAGACCAAGACAACAGCCATCCACAGATCAAGTAGCTCTCAGACAACATGGGAGAAGAATGTAGTCTGATTCCTCTTGACAAGATTGCTTGAGGATTGCAAAGTACTTTGTATGTTTGATGCCTTCTAAAAGACATTGAGAACACTTACTAAATAATACATGCAGAAGTACAACAAATGTCTGGCCCTTTCCAAACAGCATTCTCCTTACTGAGGCTGTGATAAAAGATGAAAATGTTTAAATCAGAAATGATTGAATGAAAGAGCTCCTACAGAATAAAATACAGAGATACATATACACAAATGTGTAGGTTTTATGGTAGCTTGTAGTCAATTAACTAGAAAGGTAGTGCAATAAAACTGTCCCTAAAATGGTTCATAGAATTGGCAAAGATTGATGAACCTTGAAGAGACACTGCCAAGCAACTTGTAGCATACCTGAACACGTGTATGTGTAATAACTGTAATAAAAGTCACCATCTCCCCACCTATAATTCACTTTAGAGAAGGCTAAGGCATTTTCCAGACAGACTTAAAACTCAAGAAAGCTTAATGTTTAAAACTAGTCATATTTGGCCCCAGCATTGCCAGACTCTTAACAGAAAAGCCAGGAGAACATAACCCAGGGCACTCTCCTCTGCAGCTGTGAGCCTGCACAGCACATGACTGACTCCTCTCCTTCCTCCTGCTCTGCCTTTCTCAAATACCACATCTTCAGCTTATTTTCTCCAGGTGAAGCCAAGAAGATCTGAGTGTTAGCTAGGAGTGCTGAATAAGGTCTTTTACACAGGCAGGTGTAAATTTGTTCAAATTAAGAAATATCAAGTCTTCAGAATATCCTTTTGGCTTTTTTTCACTATAGTTCAGAAAAGCTAAGTCTAATTTCTCTAATTCTTCTCTTAAGCTCCTGCTATGTAGCTTTTCAACTACATATTTTCCCACAAATTTGAGGTGCTATTGGAGCAAATGACCAATTTGAGATGCTATTGGACAAAACAAATCCAAGAGGATTTACCTCCAGCTACAGGTCAACAAAACTTTATATACACCTGACATTTCAATCCCCAGTTAAACATGAACCTGATCAGAAAATGTATGTAATTGCCCAAAATAACTTCCACCCACAGACATCAGGGAAGAAATTCTAAGCAGATCAAACTCACATCTGTGCACCACATGCTTATCTCTAGATTTCTTTTTATCTGCACCATAGCAAGATCAAACATGGAAGTTACTCTTTAGTATCAGGCCGCAGGCCTCAAAAGTTCATAAAGTAACCCTTCGTCTCCTACCTGAAGAAAATAGCAACTTTTAAGGTACTTTGCACAGAACTTCATGTGTAATGATGTGGGGTGACCCTACTTCCTTCCCCACCAAGTGGCATCTGCTCTAGGTTTGGTGGTTTTGTTGAAAGACTAGGAATTGTACATGAATGCATTAGAATTGTGATGCATTCAAGGGTTAATTGTATATAAGCAGGTTAGGAGAGATTGCTTTGACCAATTTGGTAGAGAATTGTAGGTTGAGGGTATTTCCAAGTTTTATCAGAGTTAACACACAGATCAATATATTTTTTTACCTCAATATTTTTACACCTGTGACATTCAATGATTATCTAAAGTAACAGATTTTAAAGACAGAATTCTCATCCTGGTGAACTTTCCAAGTTTTATTTTTCAAAGAAGCTGTAAAGAATGGTTAAATTTCTACAGCAGCATATGCTGAGGTTAAAATACAGTTTTGCAAACTCATTATACTCAAAAGTATAAATAAAATAATGTACATTGAAGAAATGAAGTCTTCAGAGATTTACTTTGCATGTTAGAAATGAATATAACTAAATAGAAAAGTACAGTATATTGCTCTGTGTATAGTTTCTCCCTGAAACTCATGACCTAATAGGTTTTTTAATGAGGTAGAAAGTAAATAAAAATGAATAAAAAACAATGCTGTAAATTAACATTGGTATAGGGGAACCAGAAAGTACTTTGGTACTACTGGTATTGGAGAAAATCCAAAGTGATAAATATTGTGATGGTCAATGAAAACTATTCTTTCGTTAACAGTTGCACATTTCCTGACATTTGAGAAGGGCTGAGGGTCTCCACTAGGGGTACCCTGATGTAAGATCAGTCTATGGATTAAAAAGAGGTACTAGAATGCAACACATAAACATAAAAGCCACTAGGATCTAGTATAGCTACTAAATCATCAATTCTCAGTTTGGACTGCTGCAGAAAGCAGAGACCACCTACATTTTGAGCAAAGAACACCATCTGTATTGCCTTAAGGACCTTCTTTCATAAAACTCAAAATAGACCTGCTCATTCTTGTACAGATCCATTTTTATTGTTGCTTGCTTGTTTGTTTTAAATAAATCAATTTAATCTTACCCTACTAAACAAGTAGAAGAAAAGCCCAAAAGTAAAACCTGAATGTAAATCAAAAGTTATTAATTCAGGAAAAATCCTACAGGGATATTTTGATAAAAGAACGACTCATTGTGACAGGGATTCTGAAGCTTGCTTTGAAAACATTTTTTCAGACCTATGATACTTCCATGTTATTTGCTAGGCAAGTGTTACAAAGAAAAATAATTATTTTCTCATACAGGCATCTAAATGTGGCTCAAGAATAAGTCACTGAATATTGCTTGTATTAACATTTAGCTCACTGACTTCTGTGTTTATGTACTATGCCAAGCAGAAATAGGAATGTGACTAGGGTAATACCTCCATATATAGGTGTTAGTGTCATCATTTTTGGGAAAAGATCAACATGATTTTCACAAATTTCCGAGTTTTGTTGTCAAGGCAAGGTTTATTCAAGCTCTAATTTTACCTAGAGCAGTGGGTGCTTTTTCTTCCTATAGTGACAAATAAAAGCAAAATCATGGTACTACTATTAAGCAATTTGCTGAGATGAAAATCAGTTTTATTTCCACCTATAGAAAGCTATATTTTTTGTTCATAATAGAATAGCACAAAGAAAAATAAATACAAAACCCACTTCAGCAGAGAGACAAATGCCTTACAAAGATACAGTTGTATCTAATCTTATTAGGCTCCCATACACTATGGTAGTATTGCATTAACAGATGTACAAAACACAATCTGCTGGAACACCCTTCATTTTGCCTGCTAATGGTAAGCAGATACATTCACTTCTTTACCTTCAAAAAGGATTTTGACTTTTCTTTCTGGAAATAATTTTTTTCCTTAAATAAACCCCTCCTTCTTGCTACACTCTCTGATGAGGGACTTGAAGACAACATATTACTTCTATCTCCAGAGCTTACTTTCCAAAGGAAGGTGTTCATCATGTCAACTATTCAGTATATTTTAAAAATGTTATGCATTTAATAGAGTATTAAAGTGTATATAAAAGAGAGACTGAAGCAATGACACAACAGCACACAAAGCACATACAGATTTTCTGTTTTCATATATATCCAATTTCAGAACCTGTCTCAGAAACATGGACAACAACTTATTTTATTCTTCCTTATCCACACTTAAAGACTTTTTTGTCATTTAAATAAAATTAAACTCAATGTCTAATTCAGCCATTCCAGAGGAATTATTACACATTATAAATGTCAAATTACCAAACACACACAGGCTGTGCCTTGTGTCACACAGAATAAAAGTACCTCTCCTGATAAGCTGGCTTTTATTAACCTTCAATCTATATATTCATTGTGCAAGGCAATCATTCAAGAAGAGCAATGAAAACAGAAAAGAGTGAATTTGATTCAAAGCTACATAAGTTTAGTTATCTTGGTAAAAGCAGTACTAGCACAGCTTCTAAAGGACTACTGAGTACCCCACAAGTTACATCTTGAATTTACTTATACTCCTGATAATTCTGTAACAAAATCATTACTTCATGATACGCAAACAAACAATATTAAATAACAAAAACCAAGAACTGTTTTATACTGGTCCCAGTAAAATTATATTCTTCATGCTTCAGAATTACAAAGGAATTTATCATAGAGCTAGTAGTAGGTGTTGCTGGGTTTAAAATATTCACCCAATCAGTAAAAACTAATTTCTGTTGGATGACAATAAAATAAGCTACTAGCAAATGCAATAAAGCTGTTTAATCAAGTAGTAGTCCAATACAGATGGTAGAAAAAACCCAGTTTGGTGAATAAATGGAGAGGAAAGGTAGATGGAGAACTAAATGCCCTAAAATTTCATATGCACCTCCAGGAGAAATGCATAAGCCAAATGCCAGGCAAATCTATGAAATTTAGTTTGGCTTTTTTATTTTTATTTTTAAAAACATGTAAACAGCTCTTAATGACTGTTGAGCCATAGCATTTACAGCTGAACTTGATTCAAGTGTTTAAATATTAGAGAAATCACATGCCTTAAAGCATCATTCAACTAATGCATTTTTACTGGATCAGAAGAAGTAAATACAGTTCCTATGCCATATCAACAACAATTCTGACACAAAGCAGCTAAATTAATTACTGGTCAGAACAAAACAACAAAGGTGGAAAAACCCTAGAGAACGATAATCTTCCTACTGACAGAGCTGCTCTGCCTTTGTCAAAAGCTGGTAGTAGGGTGACCTGAGGAAAAAAAAATACATCCTTTATGCCTCCAGAACTTATCATGCATAGTGGGAGAGACTTTCAAATGAGTTGAGTAAAAACAACCCTGTTCAGCCACAGGAATAAAGTGCAATGGGAAATGACAGAACTACATCAGTTCACACTACCACTTTGAAAGCACAATTTTAAGGCACCACTTTCAGGCACTCAACTGCAAGTTAAGAAAATTCCAGCAACTGGTAATTATAACTGTTTGTACATAAAATAATGCTGGCTTCACTATGTAAAATTACATAATTTTTGCATCATCTCTGCTTTTCCTTTTGATTTGTCAGAAGATTTTAATACATGGTCAAATCAATCAAAGTAAATTCAGCAAATCAGATGTAAGGATAAGTTTCAAGATAGTATATTCATTTGCACTTGTTAAATTTTAATGCCTGAAGTTTGGATTTATCTCTTAGTGCCAGAGTCTAGTTGACATGGTGGTGCTAGGTCACAGATTGGACTCAATGATCTCTAAGGTCTTTTCAAACCTAATTGGTTCTTTGATCTGCTGTTGAAAATTGCTCCTCTATGTACTCATCCTGAGAGCAAAAAGGGTGGGTTGTTTCAATGATATAAACTTTACTACATCATTATCCTATGATCAGGAAGATACGCTGGGTTTGATTAACAAGAAAATACTTGATTCAAAACATCAACAGTTAACACTGGGGTTTAGGTGCTCTGATAATTTTCTTACCTTTCTGCTAATCTTATGGAATTCAGCTCTTCATATTCGTGAGTACACAACCCTATACTTTGAATTCCTTTTCCTGTAACCCTCTGTCCTGATTTCAGCTGGAATAGATTTAATTTTTCTTTAAGTAGGCTGATAAAGTGCCATGTTTTGGATTTAGTATGAGAATAATGTTGATAACAGTTTGATGTTTTGGTTGTTGCTGAGTAGTGCTTCCTCTAAACCAAGGACTTCTCAGTTTCCCATGCTCTGCCTAAAGGTAGGTGCTCAGGAAGCCAGGGGGGAGCACAGCCAGGACAGCTGAGACTAACTTGCAAAGGGATATTTCGCACCATGAAGTATCATGTTTAGTATATATCCTGGGGGGAGTTGGCTGTAAATGACCATTTAGCGCTCATGGACAGGCTGAGCATCAGTCAGAGGGTGGGGAGCAATTGTAGTGTGCATCACTTATTTCTCTCAGGTGTATTTCTCTTTTCTTACCATTACACTTTTTATTATTTAGTAGTATTAGTATATTTTATTTCAATTATTAAAGTGATTTTATTGAAATGACAAGGTTTAATTTTTCTCTGCTTGAGCAGGGGGAGAGTGAATGAGCAGCTGCATGGTATTTAGTTGTCAGCAGGGCTAAACCACACTACCTTCCCTATTTCCTAGATCCTGAGTCTCACCTTCTCACAAAACAAACACCTGTTCCACACAGGCTTATGTTCAATGCCAAATGGCTGCCCTTCAGACAGGATATGGGAGAGGCAGAGTTGTTCCTCTGACTTGGATCAAAAATAAGGAATAAAAAACCAGATCCTATCTTCAGATTATTCAAGATTAAGGAACTACTGTGATTCAAGTAGGAAACGATACTGTAAAGGCAACATATTAAAGGATCAATATAAAATTTAGAAAGATGCACAGAAACTGCCTAAGAGAGGGTTCACCAAAATGAAGTGGTACAAAACCCCAGCCAAACATAAAAAACCCCACAAGCCACCTCACCCCTCCAAACCCAGATTAGCTGTTAAGTTCTAAAACCGGCCTGGAGTGCCAGAGAGTAACAAAGGTTTGTTATGCTTCAAGTGAAGCATAATAGCTCAAGAATGATCAAAAAACAGAGGCCAGTTAGAGAAGGTTATCATCAGTTGTATTACAATTTAAATATGGACAACTTCCCAGTGTTCTTCCTGATATTTCAGATTTTTGCAATGCATGTGATAGATGACTTCACAAAATGAGGGCAGCACAGAGCTCAGTTTACACGCAGAGTCAAGGTAATAATGAGCTGCATGGGAGCGAATCCTTCTCAATAAAATGAGCTTGCAATATCTCAGATTCCTGTAAAGCTACAAGAATTAGGTAAAATTTAGTATTACGCTAGGAATTACGCTAGGAATTACAATAGGAAAGTAGTACAAATTAAAAAACACGTGGAGAACAATCATCACAGACCAGAGAAAAAACAGAGCAGAATTTATGGCAGAATGAAACAATGCCAGGAGCAGTGGGTAAGAAAACAGAGCTATATACCCAGCTACCCAGGAGAAAATATTAGGACAAGAATGAAGACCTCAAAAAGTTAATTACTGATAAAATATCTTTGTGGGGTTTCCCTATCCAATGAAACAAATAACTTTTATCTTGTGATACATAACTCCTTGCAAAGTAGCAATATTGGCATGTCACTGCTGCTGTACATCAGGGGACATGCAAAGCTAAGCCTTAAAGCTCTTTAGCAAGTGTAAGTGGGAAGAAAAGAAGCTCAAATCCCTAGAAACAGAGAAACACCTTAATTTATACCAGTTAGACTCTAGAAGCTATAAGACAAGTCTGAAATACGTGATTATTGAGCAATTTCTACTGATCCTTCTTGTAGGACTTTTCTGCTCTTAGTTATTTCATGTGATACTTCTCACTCCATCAACATACCTTATCTTTACTCAATGCTTTATGCACCTTGGTTGTGTCAAGACATGGATACAAACAACTTGATACTTCATCCTCAGATGTGATATTTCTCCAAGTATCCAGTTCCTAATAAAACACCAGGTTTGCATCCACTTGACTCAGAACCAACAAATTATCATGCAGAGTAGAAAGATAATGAGCCAGGAAAAAAGTACTCTTGATCTGGTAAACCCCCACCCCTCCTATGTGCTTTATTCATGTATTTCAGGCAAAATAAATGTAGTATTCAGAAATTTAAGCAGTGTTAGTCAACATCAAAATATGATTGACAAGTAGAATTCTGAATGTTGAGATAAAATGATAAATGAGTGGGGATCAATTAAAACTATAGAAAATTCAAAACTTAGGTAGAAATTTAGCACACAGCCTTTAAAAATATGATCTTTGTGAGTGCAAGTTAGACAGAAGGGTACCTAAGCAAGTTTCTAAACTTAGGATTTTTCAAGCACATTCACAACCAGTAGTTCTGTTTAGACTCAATATGACTCCAGCAAATAGTTGCTCCTAATGTTAGCAATTAGCTGTTTTCAATCCTCCTACCCTCAGTTTAGCTTTGAGGAAGATTCACCAGAGATCATTTTGTCCCCAGAACTTTGATAATGAGCCTGTGAAATCACTACATGCAAGGAGAACGAAAAAAAAGCTCTAAAACCAAGACCAAACAATGAATCATTAATACTCTTAGAGAAATGTGTCAGAAATATCAACTATGAGAGTTTTTAGCAGATGTCACAATGACGACCAGTAAAATCACAGGATGAAACCAATCTACAAATTTTATAATATCAAGCAGTGAATTTCAATAGGCAGCTGTTCAAGTTGTCACTTTTTTTTAATCTCTGCATAATTTCTACAGCTCAGAACCAGAAAGCATATACAAATAAAAATTGCCAGTCACATTTTTACTAGCTGATGTGCTACTACCATTCATTTTCCTTATCTCATGTTATTTCTCAGTACACAATGTTAAAGCTGTCAAGATATATTTTCCTGGCTCTTGTCCTATTAACATCCTAATTCATATATGTGGCAGACCAGCTTTCATGACTGTGGCAGAGAGACTGAAGCTGTACTTCTAAAAAAGACATATTTCTGGCAAAAAAAGGGAGAGCCCCTAGAAGTTGCTGTATAAAACTCACAGATAAAACACTTCTAGAAAAGAAAAAATAAAGAATGTAAAGAGGGAAAAAATGGCACATGATTCTCTTGCTAAGTTCTGCAACATCCTTAAAGTCACATTCAAATACCATCCTATTTATGGCCACTTTTGAGCAAGTGCTTGAAGAGTTTACTGGCTTATGTTCTATCCCAGTTCTCAACCCCCCAGAGTACTACTTAAAGAAGAAAACCAAGGCTTTGAAATAGCCAAAAAAAAAAAAAAAAAAGCAGCAGGTTTTATAGTGTATTTCAATTTTGACGGCTCCGGTAAAATTCGTTTCTTCAACTTCCTAAGAAAATCTTTACTCTTAAGAGATGCAGCATTCAGATGCAAAAGGCCCTTTGTGTAGATTTGTAAATTCAAGCTCTGTATCAATCCCCTTTAGTGTTTATTAAAATGATCCTTCAGTTATGTCAGCAATACTCTGCTTTTAGTTTTCTTTACTTTAGTACAGCTCTAGGAAGAGCAGAAGTCTCCTTGTAGTCATAAAATTTTGTGTCTCTTAAAAAAATGTCAAGAGAAATGAAGGCAGAGCTAGGAGGAGACAAAATCCTCCAGCAAAGCCTGTTGAATTGCTAGATTGCTCCTTGTCAGCATCCACCAGAGTGCATGACTTTTCCACCCAATACCATTCATTACGTTGCTCTATTCCTCTGGTTGTGTTTAAGCTGTCCCATCACTATTTGTGGCAGTTCCTCCCATTAGCTTCCTTCGGCCATCTCGAAACCAAGACAACTCTAGTCCTTGCTTCCAGATTTTATCAGCTCCAGAGGACTGTTCGGACAGCCCAAATGAAAGATACCACATTATTATATTCAAGTGCACTTGGAGGGGAAAAACCTCCAAGAACAATCTTTCAATACCTAATACTGCTTTTAGGACATTTTTTGGACAACGGGTGTGACCGTGGTCACAGGGGTTTTCAGGTGAAGGAAGAGATGAGAATGTTCACTCCATGTTCAGAAGGCTTGATTTATTATTTTATGATATATATATATATATTACATTATAACTATACTAAAAAGAAAAAGAAGGACAGGTTTTCTCAGAAGCTAACTAAGCTAAGAATAGAAAAGAAAAGAATGACAGCAAAGGCAGCTCCCTCGGACTCTGTCCAAGATAGCTCGGTCCTTGATTGGCCATTAATTATAAACATCTAAGATGGGCCAATCACAGGTGGACCTGTTGCATTCTACAGCAGCAGATAATAATTGTTTACATGTGTTGCTGAAACTTCTCAGCTTCAGCAGGAACATCTTAAAGAAAAGATTTTCACAAAAAAGATGTCTGCGACAAATGGGTAATGTTTTTATTTCTTACTGTTAGGTCAGAATTATTGCATTATCCATTAGAAAACCACTTTAGCTTAAGCTTAAACTATTACCAAAAAATGCCTCTGAAGAGGACTTCAAGCAGTGATCACATTTACTTGATTTGCTCCAGCTTTCCATATGTAATTTTATTTGCTTCAAAAGCAGCATCACAATTATCATTCAAAATCAATTACTTACAAAGTAACATATTTAAAAAACCAAATGTATGTAAGCTTTACCACTTATCGCTGCTTTTCTTATTCACGACTTTAAACAGCATTAATGTCACCTAAGGACCTTCACTATAGAATATTAATCCCGATGTTTCCGGGTGTGTCATGCCTGGCTTCGTCTAGCCCTTGCTGCTGGACCAAAGGCTGCAGCTGTGGTGTTTCACCCCAGAGATACCTTTGGCCGGCTGGGTGCTGCAGCTGGGCACTCGGAACAAATCCAGGCAAAGTAGGAACTCAGTTTACCTCTGGTGGAAAAGGTTCAGGCAACGGTGAAAAGAGCGGATTCTATCATAGAGTCTTAATCCAGAGTTTTATTTTAGGATGGTAGACCTCTGAATGTTGTAACAGCTCCCAGTAGAACCCTGGGCCACATGGTCTCATGTCCTTTTAAGCCCCGGGGACAGGGGGAGGGGAAGGGACAGGTAAGGGCCAACCAGGTGTGAGGAGGGGAAGGGTCAAGGGATATAGACGCTAGGACAGGCCAATGAGCCCGGACCTGAGGGGCACCTTTTGAACTTCTGCCAACCACACGACGCCCTTGCTGGAATGCTAAGATTGATGGACAGCTCTTAGCAGGAGGGCAAAAAGGGGGAGGGGGAAAGGTTGGCGCACCTGGGGGGGTTGGGATAGGTGAAACAGGAAATCACACTGCAACACTTCCCAACTGTCAGTGTCATGTTTCTCTTACCCATGCCATTTTAAAATCACTTTTATACCTCAATACTCTCCAGAGCTACAAGCTGTCATTGCATTCTGGGACTGACAGAAAGCATTGTTATTGAATCCCAGAATTTCAGCATCCCACTGCAATTTTGTCAGGAGCCTGCAACCCCAGCATCCCACAGGTGCTTATGCTACTGCAACAGTCCAATGGATATTTTCACATGCTTTCAGAGAAGAATCAGAGAAAACAATATTGTGATAAACTGCTCATTAATCACATTAATGATATATTTAGAGGCTGGCTAATTTATACTAACTTACTTTTGTGCATCTGCCTAAGAATGTTGAATGAATGAATTTTACAGATACCAGAGAAGGGAAACACTGGAGCTGTTGGGCACCTGCCAGGGTGGTGCTCAAACACCAAGGAGCCCCAAACTGCCAGGCCAGGGCTGAAACTGGCCTGACTGGTGGCTCCTGCACTGCCAGCTGCTGGGAAGTCACAATGAAGACAGCCAAATTCTCAGCTACCTGCTGATTGGCTTTTGTTATTGAACTGGGGGATCTGGTTTTGCAGGGAACTCTAAACACTGGGTTGTCTCCAGACCTGCCAAGAAACAAAGCATTTCTGAGAGCTCATGTTCTTGCAAAATAATGTGATATTTCCCTGTCCACTCTGCTTCCTGATGTGAAGATACATTACAAAAGCATTTAAAAGCAAAAATCACATATGAAAATAAGGTGACATTAAAAAGTCCAGTTTACTTAATTTTTCTCACTGTTGTGCACTTCTTTG
This sequence comes from Molothrus ater, assembly GCF_012460135.2. Classification (NCBI taxonomy): domain Eukaryota; kingdom Metazoa; phylum Chordata; class Aves; order Passeriformes; family Icteridae; genus Molothrus; species Molothrus ater. Next base: position 97,003,796 of record NC_050479.2, on the reverse strand, counting down.
CTTACCTCACTGCACCATAAACCCTTTCTAGTGAAAGAGTTTAGTTAAAAACTGAGATTTCAGTCTTTTTTAGAAGCAGTGGAAATTGATGTTCCTCTTGATGGAAGAGAAAGTAGATGGTGAAAAGAAATGGGTTGTGCTTCATTTTGACCACGTTTTCTGATGTATTTGTTAAATTGTATTTAATTGGTTTATTTATTATTCTATTTTGAAGGCAAATATTCAGCTTTCTTTACACAGCCTATGAGGAGACTGTTCAGAGACTAAGGTACTAATTAATATAAAAATATCTTTTTGTGGAAACAAAGATTCATTGAACACAAGCAGGAAGAAGTATTTTTGGGAAAAAAAAGTACAGCATGTGCTGACATTGCAGTTCACATGGGCAAACCGACAGTTGGTGACTGCATCCTCTTGGACATACCTTCAGCATATGAGCTTGAAATCAAGGATCAAAAATTGAATTTTTTCCCAAATATTTGTTCAATAAATAAACTCAGACATATTGTAAATTCTTTTCTAACACTAAAAATCTACCTCTCTTCTTCATCTCTAGAGGAAATTACTGATCAGTCTTCTCAACTACCTTCTGGAAACAGGGGGAATCATATCAACCATATTAAAACAGAAAGTCCTTTGGAAAATATTAGCATCTCTTACACTGAGACAAAACACAAACTCAGTTTACTGTGAAATTGTGCTGCTTATAAGCTATTTTCACTGGCTGGCTGTACCAATCCCTGGATAAGGGAGAGGCAACAAAGAACTATTCAAAAGCATTTTAGCTAAAATGGGGAACATGAAAGTTCCAGCTCTTGGGGAACATGAAAGCCCCAGCTCCCAGCCCAACTTACTTGAACAGGAAACAAGTAGGAGATGCCCCTTTTTGGATCTTGTTCCTTACTGGTCTGTCTGCTTGCAAGGTGCTCTGAGGGGCGCTGGGGCTCTGCACTTGACATGCTCAATGTGCCAGAGCTCAAACACCAGCCTCAGGCTCTGAGGCTTGACATGCAGAGGTGACACAGCCTAAAAACTCTTAGAAAAATTCAGTCATAGAAATACTGCCACAGTACAGCATATTTTCTTTAAAAAAAAAACAGAATATACTGGATTACAGATATCACAGTGCTCCTACTTGTTTAACTCACCTCAATTTAAATTACTTTGTTTAGTATGTGTTTAAAAATGTGTGAAAGAAAACCAAACCCTGCTTAAATAATTTCTCAAGAGCTTGGCATAAGTGTCACCATGACAAACTTATGCCTTCAGTTTGCTCCAGGTTTGATACTCCTTGAAATTCACTGCAGTTCAGCTGTTCCCATCTCCTCCTCCAAATGTCTCCTTATTGCCCAACTCTACCTATGAAGAGCAATTTCTCTGGATGATGTGGCTATATCTCCACAACATCAACACTTTGTTGCAAGAACAGATGGATTTAATCTTGCTTTGTTCACCACTTTTAACACAGATTTGTACAGTTAAATCATGCTGATGGACTAAGAACTTAGCATGTGCATGCAGTTTAGGAGAACTGGGGCATAGAAAGGAAACTGCATCAGCCTTACACTCTTAGTATTTGTCTTCCCTGGTTTTGCCTCAGGCTTGCAGTCCTTTTCACAGGTTAGCATATCCTCCTAATGCTGTAGTATCCCAGAAGTTATTTTATTAACGGAATAAGGATCAGTATCATATGAATGAACAAAGATTAGTAACATTAATAAAAGTGATGGAAGGACAGCATTCTATTCTTTCATTAGACTAGAAATTTATTCAATTATCCTGCCAACTGAATTTAATAGGTTTTTATAATCCTTCCTTAATTCTCATTGCATATTCAATTTTTCCAATATATTTGTATGTTTCCTGGAAGAAATCCAACTATTTCATTCAGTTCTCATTTATTTTACTTTTGGGGCTCAGTCACATGAACAACAAATTTGTTTGGGGTAAGTATTTTCAGCTAAATGAGAGGAACGTTCCTTCTATAAATGTGGCTTCCCATATGGAAACAGCCCATTTATTAAATACATATGCAATTAATTCAGATATTAGTTTTATTTTTGTGAGGTATATTCTAAGCTTGTTGGTACCTAAATACCAAAGCTGAGCTTTAATTCACATCACTTTCATATTTTTTAAGGCAGAAATCTAAACTCCAGCACCAAAATGACCAAATGCTTGACAACTCCAGGCCAAAGGCAGAGCAGAGATAAACTCATCAAGTTAAAGAAAAAAAAAGCAAAACCTAACAACAAAAGCAAACAAACAAACAAACAAACAAAACCCCCACAGTGTGAGGAAACTATTGTCTCTCCTCTACAGTTATTAGCTGCCTCAGCTTAGTGGTTTCTGTTAATCTTTTGATGCTTCTAGAAAGGTTATTTTCAAAATGCATGAAAAAACACATGATGCAAGAAACAATAAGAAAAAATTAAGTAAAAACTTCAACTTCTGCCAGCACCTGGGTTAGTTTGAATAAGTAGTAACTCAATTGCAATTTTATTTGAAAAGCTTTTTTAGTAATTGCACCAGAAGGCTGTATTCATTACACTGGTTTAATGGGAAGCCTTGAGCCCAACCAGATTTATAGTAATAAGCAAACAAACAAGCCTCATGAACCCTCTGGGGAGTTTTTCAAAATAAAATGTATTTATAGTGGTGATGCAGATAAGCATCATTCCCAAAGGCCAGTTCTTTTTACAGTCAACGAGTCTTTTGTTTTCTGCAGATGAATTCAAAAGTTTTATGTTTCCAAGTGAAATTTGGATTCATCTATCTGCTTTGGTATGTTGGCATCCTAGTACTATGTTTTAATTAAATAATTGCACAAGATAATAAGCAGTGCACAAAGTGCTATATGAGTAATTATGAGTCAATTATTGCCTGACAATATCTAGAGCAATATTTTAATGGCCTGAGGGAAAGAGAAAAATCAGAAGCTAGTATCGGAAACAGACCAAACAAAAATCAGAAAGCCCAAAATAAGTTATGAACAAAATCTTAAGAGATTTACTGGCAATCCTATTAGTAAAATCTTTCAGTATTTGTCACAAAGGAATATACAGCAAAACGAGAGGGGTACAGATGAAATCTTGCATGTTTTCCACTCATGGTGAAATGTTACTTACAATGTTTTGCACTGGTGTTCAAACTGATATGGGCATTCTCGGTAGTGGAGTAGAAAGGAGTCAAGTATTTTAAGTATTGTTAAATTATTTTTTACATGGTGAACACTTCAGTATTTCAAACAAACAAAAAACCAAAACCACACGGAACAATCACAAAAACGACAAATCCACAAGACCAAACACCAACAGATAGCCACCCAAAACATATGCTTCTACTCAAAGCATATCAGACACGAAGATCCTATTATAAGTACAATGTTAAATTTTGTTCTGCTGAGGTGATTGCCTCGTTGCTCCAGCTCATCTGTTTGCACAGGTGTATCACCAAAAGAGAGCTAATATCATAACAAAAATAACAACATGAATAATGACAGAAAGAACGTTATTTTTTTTCTTAAAACCCTTAGTACACCTGGATAATGTGTTCACTCTGATGATTTACATTCTTAATGGCACAGTCCTATACCCGACTACTTATCACCATATCCAAATATGAGAATTAGATGCTTAGATGCTTGATATCAATATATCAAACAAAAATTTAGGCAACAACATACTAAATTAGGTACATGGACACAGCCAAAAAATTATGTCCTGCTGATTTTAGTCACTAACCACCAGCTCAGACACCATGCCAGCTCACAATTACACTTTCATATATAAATAACATGTACTTACTAAAAGTTTTAAAAGGTAGGAAATAATAGCACAGGAGGGTTTTGGTTGAATGAGTTTTTTGCTATTAACTTTTACACTGAGGCTGAAAATGCATTTAAGTTTACAACCGTGCTGGGCTATGGGAATGCACACAGTTACGTGAGGTGTCAAGTGGCAGATGGTAGCTTGGGAAACTGTTTAAGAGTCACATTCTGCCACACATCGATGCAAGTGCCTGAATAATCAAAGCAAACAGTAGGGTAACCATGGTGTGAATGACAATGTCCAAATACTCTAACTCCCAAAAAGTAAAGACAATACATAATGAAAATAAAAATTAAAGCCTTCACACATTTTACATCTCTGTAATTATTGCAAAAAATCATCAATATATTTATATATCTTAGGCATCTGCAGCTCTCTAGTGAAGATGTGGTTGCAGGCAGATATTTCGTCTGTGAAGTCAGGAGCTGCCATCCATTATGACTCATTAGTTCTTGCACTCCTCATATCTGAAAACATCTCTTAGTTCAGCATGCTGCAAGGGAATCTTAAATCTCTCCTTTTAATGGTCAGACAGGAGATAAAACTACAAACACTTAATAAATGTGGGCTACATCTATAACAGAGATGTAGAAGCAGCAGAAATACATATTTCTCTGCCTTGCAAAAATCACAGGAAGTGCACCTGAGAAGTTGATTTGACATCACCAAGAGTTTCTGATCCTTTTGTAAATTAACTGTAAGCTTTATAGCTCCTGAAAACCTACTGTAATTATCCAAAGAAACACCTCACAAGCTTTCTAAATTTTTCCTATATCTGTAAGAAGTTTCTACTCTCATCTTCTCTATTTCCTTATGTCCATTCAGCCTAGCCCTTTCATGTAGGGAAGGGGATAGGATGAATGGACATAAGGAAATGGGCTCCTTAGAGTTCTCTCCTTGGCTTCTTGGCCTTTGTCTCTTAACCATGTGAGAGTGCAGATGGCTCAATGTTGGCAGGTCAGCTTCCACAGTCATACTTATATTTTCTGCTTTTTTTTTTTTTTTCTGGGACTAATCTATAAAGTTATATTTAGTCTTTTCACTGTGAAACCTTGGAAAGTGACAATATTCATCAGAAAATACTTATTTATAACTGGTGCATCCTGAGGTATCTGAATAGCTTACATCAAAACATGGAATGCACCAAAGTGCAAGAAATGAACCTATTATCTGAAAAAGTAACACTCTCAAGTAGAAATATCTGAGTTGGTATCTGAAATACCAGCTCCTAGTGAAAGTATTATTTTAGAAAAATAAAACAGCTTGTGTCATATAGGGAAGACACTGAGTTCTAAGAGGACCTACTCTATCTCTCAAAGGTTTTTATGAGACTTGGCAAAATCAAGGAAAGAAGTTCTGCCTGCATTATTCAAAGTTCAACAAATAATAGCATACATGTCTTATGATAAGCAGTGGCAGTGAAACTTCAGTTAAAGATAAACTAAAATCAAAAATCAACCACCTTCAATTGCTTGTCATTGGAAACAATTTGCCCAAACATGGAATTTCAGGTATACAGAGATGATGATACTGAGGTTTGTTCTCTCCTCCTAAACATTCAAAAGCAACTTTGCTCTGCAGACAAAGAAAACTAACATCTGATATCTACTGAGCATCTCCTACCTTTTTCTCTCAGGATCTCAGAGCTATTGAATGGAAATATTAACAGGAACAGAAGCCTTCACCCAATGTAGTTAATAACTCGTGCCTTGAATAAATCCCTTTCCCAAGCACCAGAGGCAACTAAACAGAATGGTGATGATTTTACTTCTCTACCTCTTCTCATATACTCCAAAACACATTTGGACATCACAGTAATTCTATCAAAAATGTAGAAATTTACTCCTCCTCTTTTCCCCTGCTTACTTGGTGACTATATTTTGGGATAACAAATGTCTAAAATATTGCTGGGTTTGATTTCAGTCAAATTCCTCACATTTATAATGATCTTCATTTGTCATACACAGACAGCTCCCCTTAGTTAAAGACTCAAGTTCAGGGAAAGAACAGAGACACAAATAAATGAAACAGTGCCCCAAATCCAGATCACCCACAGACTCTTTAGTTTCAGAGTATAATTCAGGTCTCATCTATTCTATTAGCATACTGAAAAGCTAAATTCAAACTTTGCTGCACAGAAGCCTAGAAATATTTTTGGGGACTGAAATAATTGTTCCAAGAACAGAAACTGTTGCAGTTTAGTCTTCCAGGTTTATTGGTCTGCCATGTAGATTTTCAGCATATATTGCACTAGGAAACAACAAAATCATGAGATTTAACATCTTGCTTCTTTATCTCTAGGTTAGTACTTGAGTTTTTAAAGGGACCTTTCAGGTAATTTGCCCTCCCCCTCAGTCTTACACAGTGGGGTTTGGCAGTTTCATAGGGCGTGTACAGCACAGCTCCAAATTTAAGATTTTAGTCATGACATCTGAAGTTAGGATCCCATTCTCCACCAGGCACATTTTACAAAGATTCACAGATCTATAAGTCTTTTGCCTTTTTTTCCCTGTAACAAGGTATCATCCATCCCCACATGCAATGGTTTAAATGCAGAAAGGAGACATAATTATAGGCTGTATTTTCTGACTAGTTCTTACTAGATTTTTTCATATTTTTCCTTTAAAAAAAAAAAAAAGTGGAAATGCACACTAGTTCAATAGCTCACATAATGAAATATGGCCAGTCGTTTCAATGTGCTGTTTTACATAAAATACAGTGAACTAGGTGATTTGGGGTTTGAAATATTAAGATTTGGAGGTGTATTTTTAGGCATAAAATTTAGTTGTAAAGTTACAGTGTAAAAACCTGTCCCTGGGAGATCAGAAGAAATTTGACTAGATACATAAAGTTTGGAGCCATTTTGAATATAACATGCAGCAGTTCATGCTGAATCGGTTTTTTTATCTGCAGTGTATTGTGACAGACATTCTTCTCTCAGTTTGTTTACATAGTCCACAAGGACTTAATGTTGTATTTTCCTTTTCTAACTCTACTTATCCTTCACTATCTTTGCAATCACAACTTTACCCTGATTAAGCTCTAAGACTCGAAGACTGGAGTACTATGAAGAGGAATCAAAATGGAAAAAGAGCAAGGGCCACTGGGGAATACACAAGCACACTGATGTAGAAACAAGCACACAAAAATATACTGATGACATGAACCTGAGGAGGCATTCCAATAAATCTGTTTTGTTCTAATTCAAGACCCTTTATTCTCAGTCACTATCATTTTCCTGTCCAAAACCCAGTCCTCAATTCATACAGAAAGCACTACATATTGGCTAAAAAGACAAAGAATGTAGCAGGAGAAACTGAGTGACAAATTTTTCTTCACCTCCTACTTGTGTTACTCTCTTTGTTCCTTCCACTCATAGAAGGAGATGGTGCAGCCATCAGTTTATGGCAAAAAGCAGGTGTGCCAGGTGAACAGAGAAATGCCACTACTTGAGCTGCCTAAACAGTGACGTCTAGTTAAAGCAAGACACTTGGGATGATAGGTCAATCACTGAATTTTAAAAGAGATGTTTTACAGAGATGATTAACAGAAAAATATAAACTACTTCGAGCCATTTTAATTTCTTGCTTGAATCTATTATTGATTCATTTAAACTGAAAGGGAAAATGGACTAACTGGTCAAACAAATAAATTTGGTAAAGAGAACTATTGTGGCACCTTGCACACTGAAAAAGCAGAAGAGAACCAGGTTTCCTTTTTCTTTCAATTTCTCACTTCCCAAAAGAGTCCATTCCTATATCTCTTTCATGAAGGGAAAATTCCAATATCTCAAAACCTTGCAATCTACCTTCATTCTGTTTGTGTCCCCTGAGACCAGTAAAACTTGGATCTGAAGTCAAGCTCAACGAACAACTGCTGCCATAGTGGAAACTGAGGCACTTCCCTACAGCTTTAATATCATATTCCCAAATTCCTTGCCCACAGACTTCACTAGAAAGCAACCATATTTGTGGTTGCAGACAGCCCAATCACACAGCACAGTTTGCTGCCTGATTCTGCACTGAGCAAAGAGCCTGAGCCCTGATGCACTAGAGCGAATAATGCCCCAAGACTACAGAAAAAAAAGTCAAGTCTTAGGCAAGTCTGAAACTTCAGTTTCAAGACCTGTGGTGATGTTGCATTCAATACATGACCAAACAGATCAGATTCTGTTAGCACAATGTAATGATGAGTAAACTGAGGTAAAATCCCTTAGGAATAACAAAAAACACAGCATAATTTCAAGTTATAAAAGCCTGCCAGAGTTACTCTATCTGTAGGTAACTCTGGACTGACTGAAGATGTCATCGATTACAACAAAGTAATATCTTGGCCTAGTACCATCACAAGTTCCCAACACTTCTAAAACTGCACTGATAGCTTAGCTCATGAGCACACAGACCAAGCACAAGGGAAAGGTTTCACCCATGCCCTGATACTTGAGATGGGCTCTGCAGTTCTGAAGGAGAACCAAGGTCCTCGGACACTCTGCTGACTTAATACATGAAATACCACACTAGCAGTGTGAGAACATACTGTTGACATACGGAGGAGATTGGGTCAGATACGGATTGTATTTGGTCAGTCATTCACAGCACACTATGCAAGGCTGCACTTTGATATTTACAGGTTACTGGGTCATCTGTAACTTGTGCCTAAGAAAGCAAATCATCCATAGCATGTTGTATGCCAAGGCATGTTGAAATCTGTCATTTCAGTAGTCCTAGCAAATTACATCCACACACTGACAGGACCTATGTCTGGCTGCTACTTCCATCTGTCAATTATATCACCTTCAAAAATATTAAAATGCAGAGTATTTCAGAGACTATGTAAACCAGTGTTAAGATAACACATTTTGTATTAGTCATATATCATCGAAATATAAAAACAAACCTCAAATAACCACATTTGTAAGAAGATAAATTAGCATTCTCCTAATGAAAAGTAAAATTTCTTGCTCTTTTCTACCTATTTTGAGAACAGTCCAAAGTCTTCTTCACCTAAATCAAAACCAGTATTTTATAGACAATTTAGGACTTAGACTGTTATAGACTTTCTTGCTTATTTTATTAAGTGGTTTCTCAATAATCTACTAGCAGTAATTAACTTTCAATAAGTCATCAAATCAAGCTCTCTTTCACAAGATTTGGGGAAAAAAATGTAGCTATCACAATGTATCAATCCAGCTTCATCCAAATGTGTTTCTAAATGAAAAGAAGATTGAAAATTTTAAAGAAGATATATAAAGAAGTCCCAAGCTCCCATGAAAATAGGCTTGTTTAATTTCATCTCTTCTCTGGCATCTTCCAGTCTCTCTACCCAAAGAGACTTTGGTTAAGAAACTAATACTGGTAGCAAACACATAGTGCCTCACAACCAGCAGTAATGCTAAGAAAAGCAGCAAAATACTGAGAAATCACTAGACAGTAATGAACTTCAGAAGCAACAGTAATTATTTGGAGATATTAACTTGAGAATTTAGAACATAATATCCTGCACCATAAACCTGACAGTGTCTTAAATTAATGAGAAAATATATCTATAAAATAATGTATTGTGATTTATTCTTCATGGCAGAGTTAGAAGAGTTAATATTTTACAGGAAAACATTAGCAGACTTGACCAGAATTATTGTCTCTACTCCCACAAAGTTTAGACCATCTCTATTAAAATCACAGAGCAAGCAAAACTTCTTTTTTACCTAAAAAAATACTTTTAATGCCCTTGTATGCTATTACAAAGCATAGCTTCCAATAGCCAAACACTTCAGTACAAAATGGCATTTCGGTGGGTGGTCCATAAATCCATCGCTAATCATTATGCTGTAGAATAAAAATCACCGAAGCAATTTCAGTCATATAAAATTAGCTTAAGTATGAAAAAAAACCCAACTGCATGTTCTCTCAGTAAGTTCTCTCATACTTTATCAATGAAATCTTTGAGACAGGGTAGGTTTGCTTTTTTGTATAAAAAAATACTGTGTATGGCATGAGGCAGAACTGCATCCAGATTTATTAAGGAAATTTCCAACTATAAAGCCAGTTTTGTTTACCATTTATTCACTACACTACTATCAATTTCAATCACCCTAAAGGAAGTCTGTTTAGGCATAACAAAATTAACTTTTTGATTTTAGAGACTTAAAGGACATTTCTGTGAATAACATTTCTTTAAAAATAAATGGTTTTGCTCAAGCAAAGCACAATTAATGTCAACTAATTTTTAGTATTTTTTACAATACTGACATGCTCCTAAATAACAAGTTGGCAGAAGAACTAAACCATTTAAAAGGCAAATCTGATTTACAAGTAGAAAACTGTTTCTTGTTCATTCATCATCAGACCAACTTAAACTCGAAGTCTCTGTTTCTGTGTGAAATGCTACTGAGGAACAAATAACACAATGAAGATCCATGCAAAACTATAATATTAAATTCCTTTTGTTTGCTTTTTACAAATGAAAAGCATATCAAGCACCCCCAGAGTGTAGTTCATGAAAATAGACTTTTGCTTTCTGTGTGTGAATTCCTAGGGAAGATGACATTTTCCAAAAACCATGTATGCACTACTCTTTTCTGCAGGAGACTTTTGACAACATTTTTCATTGTATGAGGCAAGAACAGTATAGTAACCTCCCATGAGTGTCACAGGTAATAGTTAAAATCTGAAGAACATCTTATCTGTGCATTTCTGCTTTTGACAATTGCCTCTTCAAAAAACTCCATCAGCTGAGGACAATACGAGGTTTTTGTACACAGATCTAGCAGGACAAAATAAAAGAAGATCTTCTGCAAGTTCTTTTCTAAAATGAAAGGGAAGAATACCCAGCTGTAATCTTAAGCCATGAGAGAGATAAGTGAGATAATATAATAGCTGAGTTTTGCAAGACACAAAAAAAAGGACAGTGATTTTTATGATTTCTAACAATTCCACAGTAGACAGTAAGCTCAACACAAAGGAGGGTGTGATTAAAACTCCTTAATCACCTTGACTTGTTCATTTGCATTTCTTATCATTAAAAGCACCTTTGACGTCTATTGCTTTTGTTTCTCCAAGAAGAAACAGTTTTGCAAGTTGAATTGAAGCAGGGGCTGTGGCTGTGGAACTGAGGTCCTAACATGAAGCACTGATGAAAGCATAGCTGGTGAGCATCACTGAAGGATACTGGGCTGCTTCCCTGTGCTAACAGGACACTGCTGGCTCCAGATGTGAACTGGGTCTCCAAAGCCCTGCTCTGCCATGCAAAAAAGCATGACTGGACCACAGGCAGGGATCTCCAGAATCATACTTCATAATGTAACTCTGTGAAGTAAAAGGCACCCCAGAAGTGAATTGTTTACCTCAAAACCCAAAGGTATTCGAAAACTAATTTTAGATTAGTTCAGAGGTAAAATGGAAAGGAAAACTGCTTGTGGTTGGAAAACAGTAAACAGAAATTCTGGAAAAGAAAGTCACAAGTCCTTTCTCTGTTTTTTCCTGACCAAAGTTAGGCTTAGGCTAGGGGCAGAACAGCTTGGGAGAAATACAGCAAATTTTCTCCCCTTTTTTTCATGATGATTTGTGGATGACCAGAGGAGCTAAAGCATTCCTTACAACAGACATCACTGGGTGCAACTCTCCCATAAAAGGACCCAATCCAGAGACTTTGCAGAGACCATACTAACACACAGCTGTACATCATTATTTCTGAATCCACTATTTTTGCTTCTTCTTTGTTTTAAGACAACAGAAATGCTAATTTAGGTCAATAACCCAGATATGTTAGAACATATGTTAGAACATATGTTAGAAAGTCGTGATAGGCCAAAATCTACCAGATACATAATTTTATGCAAATAGCATGATAAAACTGTGATAATGTTTATCCATTTCCTTTCAACTTCAGCCTTTACCAGCTTCTTTGAACCAAGTGTTGCCTACCTTCATTTAATTTTCAACGTTTCTCCAAGTTGCTTGCAGCCACAAACCATTTCAGTGGAAAACACCAATTAATATCTCTGAAGTCTTTACGAAGTGTGCTGATGAAGTGTGTACAAGTACAAGCACACACAGTGTAAGGTACAACAACCTGTCCTGGAGCATCCTTAGCACATCCTTAGACATCCTTAGGATGTCTAATGAAGAAGAGAAATATTCCATGGTCCAGAGATGCCTTTTCCATATTCCAGCAGTATACTGCTGATGACTGAGAACACACAGCCCTGATTCTAGGATGGCACAGGAACTGCCTTTTTCTTCCCAAGGAGATTTTTCACGTTACACATTGTCGGCCATCTAAATCCTGTGACTGAGAAACAATTAAACCTGGAAGGTTTAATTCTACGCTATGGAGTAAAGCCAAGTAAACAGCTAAGGACAGTCCAACCACCCACTAAACACCTCTGCCTGCTGCTCCTGGCATGTGCCACAGGCACCATGGTAGCCCTCAGCAACAGGATAGATGCTCACAGTTTCAAGAGCAAACCTAGGAGGAACAAACCACTGCCTCAGCCACACCCCAGGCTGTTTTTTTACTGAGGATTTTTTGCACACTCTGACCACCTAACACTAACATGAAACATTTTAACGTGGAAGAGCAAACTTCATTTCTAAATGAGTAAGGTAAAAAAACCCCTGAAGTTTTAGGCCTGGTATTTTATCCTTTGCTTGGGCTAGGAAAAAATAAAGTACACTACAGAGTATTTGGAGCTAGTGTTTTGAAGATCACTGAGCAAGGCTGGCCAATTCCACCTTTCCTTACCTTCATGTTTAAGACTTGTCCACTGTAAGCACATGAAAATATTTAGGAGGAATGCTTTTGACATCTGACAGAGGACAGATGTGCTGGATACTTTTTACCTGGCAACATTCCCTTTCTCTTAGCAACAAAAAGAAGAGCAAAGCTATTTCAGAGAGGAAAGAGTACAGACATGAAAAGTGAAAACAGTACTTCCCAGTGTCAGTAGATCCTTTAGTTTGGATGATGAAAAAAATAGATCTTAAACAGCAAACACAAGTTTTATTGTACAGCTCTAAGAGCCATGGCTGCTTTAGATCTCTACAGCACTGGCAATGTAGGAACCCCTAGCTGTGTTCATTTGTGGACATCAACATAAAAAGAATGTTAAAAATAAACTTACAGCTAACCATTTAATTAGTGCATTCTATCTGCAGCTCTAATGAGCCTTTGATTTCAGGAATGGTTGCATGTGTCATAAACACTTATCCTGGGCACTTGAAATGTCCATGGGGAAAAAAAAGAAAGTTGTTATTTTTCCCATTTCTGTGATCCCAAAAGTTCTAATACTGCATCTGTGTGACAGCTCTGAAAAAATCGTTTTCTGGGTCCAAGCAAAACAATTCAAACATACACTCTGCTACTTTAATAATTACTTTTTAAACAAGACCTTAGCATAAAATTTAAAGAAAACTAGAACCATGTTTCCCTCAATTTTCCTCGGACCAATCTTCCTGCACTTAGGGTACACATTTTTCTGTGCTGATTCCTGGGATGTTCAGGCCAGCAGAACAGCACTACCCCTATTCCATTTGTATGGTCATATGGGTGACTCAGGCACCTAAGTTTTGGGTTAAGCCTCACTTTTTGATTTTAAATGTGTGTACTAATTAAATGTGCTCCTGGAGTGTTATGGACTAGTGCAGCTTTATTTAGGTGATTTTCAAGGAGGACCTAAGGATCTGTCAACGGGCTCTTTTATTCAGCTGTCCTTCAGCTCTGTCCTGGATCTCACTAGAGCAACTTGCTAAAATCCTGAAATGCTGTCTAGCCTTTCAAAAAAACAGAAGAGGATTCAAGAGCTGCCCAAGATATGCAGGTGATGGGGAGTGGGGCAGACCAAAAAATCCTTCTCCTAGATATGCAGTGATAGGACAAGGGGGATCGCCTTTAAAGTGAAGGAGGGTATGTTTAGATTAGATATTAGGAAGAAATTCTTGACTGTGAGGGTGGTGAGGTCCTGGAACAGGTCCTCACCTGTTTTCTTTTCATCCAGAGAAACTGTGGATGCCCCATCCCTAGAAGTGTTCAAGGACAGGTTGGATGGTGCTCAGAGCAACCTCATCTAGTAGGTGTTCCTGCCCATGGGAAATTGGAAGGAGATGCTGTTTAAGGGTCCTTTAAAACACCATTTTATGATTATAAGGGAAGCCAAATATTTTTAAGCCTAGTCCATTTGAAACTAACCCCAGGCATAAGGCTGTCTCTGTGTTTGTCTCCCAAGACATTTCTAACTTCATTGCTACATTTTATTCCAAATGACAAAAAGCCTCTTACCAGTAGTAAGCCATTATACTCCTACAGCTTTTTACAAAGTAGGTACCTAAGCAGTGAAAAGAGATTTCACAGACTAAAGCAGATCAACTTTTCCATGGTACAAGAAATATTTTTTTGAAAGTCAGAGGAAAATACTTTTTTGAAAGTCAGAGGAAAATCCAAAGTATTTGTGATGCATCTGTGTAGTAAAAATTATCTTCAAAAACCTCATTCCAAGTGTGGTGTATCTTGATTTCCCATGTATTTTTATCTTGTAGATACATTTTTCTGTTGTCTGAGAATGCATTTTGTGACTGATCACAAATACTTTGGAAGACCAAAATACAAGTAGCATTTTAGTTAAGTTTTTTATTTTTTTATTATCATATTGATTAACATCTAGAAAGTCCCAGAAGAAAATCTAGAAAAACACAGAGATACAAACACTGGTCAATACTAGAGGCAAAGGACTGCTAGGATGAGGAGAAAAGGAAAAAAAAAATTAAATCTCTCTGCAACTCTTTGTAACTGGCTGGCACTGCAAATGCACTGGCACTTTTTTCTTCTGTCCAACAGCTTGCTCAATTCTGAAGGAGTAAATGTAACTACTAGCTAAAAATTGCCTCTTGTTCCATTACTCATGCCTTGGAATAGAAACAAAAATGTGGACTCAGAAATCAGAATTTTTAGCAAGACTCTTGACTGTTTTTACAACTTTACTTTCCTACCTATTCTGTGGATGTAACAGCTACAGTTAGGTCCCTTCATCAGCCAAAATTGACAGAAATACCTGAAAGAACATTGTGCTTCATCCTACTGGAATCCCATTTTATATTTACCAGAATCATTTGTATTCCACAGACTTACATTTTCCCTTATGTGTCCCAGCTGCCCAACAAGTGAGGGAAACACCTGCATAGTAAACAAGAGTGAGTGAGACAAGGATAAGCACCACTGACCTCTCCAGAAAAGCCAGCAGCAGATGACAAGCCGACAATACACGGGGGTTAGCTGTCAGAAGAAAATAAGAGAGGGGAGAGAGACTTTGTTTCTTGAACTGCAGATTTCTACAAGTGTTAACTTGATTTTTAAAGAAACATTTATTTTATTTGTATGTGGCAGAGATTTAGAGTTGTTGCATGTCAAGTCAGATGAACTTAGGTAACACCACGCGCAAAAAACCACCAGGACATTCTGACCTAAAAGTTGTCACTTCTTACACTTGGGAATCTTTTTTACTTATCTGGTATTTCATTTAGGAATGTCACTGACCCCCTTTAGTGTCTTAATATTAGCTTAGGATCTGCTTTTATACAGTGGTTATGGACCATTGGTGCTGGCCTGCAAATCACATCAACATTTGTCTTATGTGTTAAAGGCTTTTATGTTTCCTCATGCAAGATCAAATGAAAAGGACAGAAAAAGCAATTCAGAGGATATGCAAGTAGAAATATGAACAAATACAAATTTGCATCTTAATAACTTTGAGATACTGAGCTCAGCATAACTGTTTGCATTACTTGCTCTGTGTAACTCCTTACTTTATGCACCTTACCTATTCATTTAAAATCCATTATCAGATACAGAAAAGTAAGTGGGGGAAATATTTTCTGAGGACTTAGCTTTAACAATTCTTGTAAGATATTTCACAAGTTTTTATACATAAATTATATGTCTGGGCCTAAAAGATAAAACAGATAAGTGTTTGCCATATGATATGATAGCAAAAAACTCATGCAAACAAACAAATAAAGCAATCAAAACCCCCAGCTTCTTGTGATGAGAGAATTGGATGTATAAATAGTGACACAGTCACCTTCATAGAGAATGTATACAGCATGTATTATTTCTACAAATAGTCATGCATATGTGCTGTCCATGTCAGGGCCTCTCTATCAAAAACAAAGGGAGAAAATTAAGAAACATTTAAAAGTGCAACAGAAATTCAAAGGCAAAAGACAACCTGCTTAAGAAGGGAGCAGAATCAAGTTACAGAAAGACAGCTTAACTAAACTGGTTGAATTTATATACTCTGAATATAAATGTGCAAACAGTGTTATTCAGAGTGGGAAGATAAATTGTGGGAAGATAAGGAACTAACTATGCCCACAATTTCCCCACTTGTTTCTTAAAAAATGAAGTTTTGAAATAAAAACTATTTCACATGCTTGTTTCCATCCACAACAAAAAAGATTCTTTTTATAAGGTTATGTTACACCTTTTTCACTCTAAAAGAAAATGCAGCTCAGTAAAAGAAACAGACGTTTATTATCAAATAAACTTAAAGACTTATCCCTAACCTTCAAAAATTTCAGAAATACTCTTTTTACCTTATTGAAGCATTACAAAGAGACCCATAACAGAGATCTTATCTGTTTTCATTCTCCTGTTTCTCCTCAAATCTGTTTGCTTTATCAGATCAGCAAACCGCAGGGCATTCTCTATCTTATCTCTCATGATAAAGATTACAGACATAGCATGAATTAATGTCAGCCTAAAAATTGTCCAACTTCTACTTAAAGAATATCACAGTTCTGTAAATGAACTTTTTTTCCTTTTTATTCATTAATTTTTTGTTAATAAGTAGAAGAATTTTACCTTTTATTTAGAAACATGCAGTTATATATCTTCCATATAGTATATTTTCTAAGAAAGGTCTTGCTCAATAAGAAAAAAAATCTTTAGAAAATACCCTAAGTAATCATCTGCTTAATGTAGAAATCCATAATTTATTACTTCAAAGATACACTTTGAAAGTTTCAATCATGAGAATGGACTTTCACATCAATGAGTTTCCATGAAATTTACAGGTTTATATCTCTTTTTTCTAGTTTATAACTGGGCAAACTCCATTCCTTATATATTTAAACCAACTTTACATATAAACAACTTGAAACCATGATGGTTTTTTTAGCTTGCAGAGAAATTTTCTAGTTGTTCAGCTGCCTTAGAGGATTAAGAACAAAATCAAAGCAGAATCAGGCTCTTCCTCTTTATGAAACATAGCAGGATATTTTAACCTATCATGAAAATGGATGGTGGCTCTCAAATAAAAGACACAACCTACACTGTATTTTCATATTGTAATATATGGTAGGGATAATTCATGCTATTAATGTCGATGCCTTAGCGTAAGAATAGAAACCTCCAGGGCGATGATCGTTGGTTTCTCCGAGTTGTCAGAGTTGTCGAGAGCCACCCGAAAGTGATTATCCCCTTGATTGCCTCTATCAAGATAGTCAGCGCCCCGCCATCCTGATACATCTGAATAAACGGCTCCTCCAGAGCCGATTGACACCAACGACACACCTGGACGAGGCTTTTGCACCTCTGCACATGGAAAGCAGCAGCGATGCATGTGAAGAGACAAAAAGAAAATTTGGTCATCTTTGCCTCGGGCAGAATAAACTGCATAAAACCTTGCTGCGCGGAGCCGCAAGCGTGAACTGGGGAGACTGACACTCGGAGGTCAGATCCGTGTTCACCCGGCGCCGATCCCGAGCTCAATGCTGTCTCTTTGGCTGCGGTGGTTTCGAAGACCAAACTTCGGTCTCGCAGACAAATTAATAAACTTTCGCTAAATTTTTGATAATTTTGGCTCACGATTTGATAATTTATAACAATACACAATAAAAAGCAGGATTTTGTAATGCTCACCAAAGCAGCATCTGGTAAACTAATGACAAAACTGATAAGGGAAAAAGCCTTTTATGTCCAACAGTGGACAAACAACATCCAAAAAGCTTAAAAAAAATTCTGCCTTTATAATTGAAGCAATCCTTTGAAATTTTATCGGGTGTTTTCTTAAGGGCATTTTAATGTTATTTGAAATAATTGATTGGGCATTTCATCTGTGCACAATGATTATAAAAACGTGGAATAAAAGACAAAGGGAGGTGATTTTTATATGCAAATGACTCACTGATATGATAAATTTGCCAATTAATCAATATCTTTGCAATGCCCCCATCTGGTGGCCAGGTGAGAGAGAGATTTTTCCTCACCCAGGTAAGAGATGCTGGATGGGCCAGTATGTATATATAAATATATAAATATATATATATATATATATCTATATATATCTGCACAGAAGTGCCCTTATTCCCTATTCTTCTATCTGAAAGCCTTTTAAAAAGATGATTAAGCAAAGGGGTTTTTACAACTCAGTCTACCTGTGAACCACCCAGCTCCTTCCCACTCACTGATATCCACCACAAGTTTCAAGAGGAGATGGAAAATGTCTCATAGAATAGCTGCCCAGTATGGTCAGAGGAAGACAGCTTTCTTAGGAAATGGGGTTGACTTGGGCCAGAAAGGGTTTCATCTGCCCAGTACCAGGGTTTCATCTGCCCAGCAGAGTAAACCCAACCGAGGGGTAGCTGCCCTATTCTTTCATGGTTTTAAGCGTGAACAGGCAGAGATCTGTGCGATCTGCATACCAGAGATCTGACAGAAAACAGCCTGCCCCACTCACTGGAAATAAAGCATATTCCAGGGTGGGGAAATTTGATTTTTTTGAGGCTGGGCAGACTACGTCTCAGGTCTCCAGTTCAGGTGATCTAAAGTTTGTGACACCCAGCTTGTGACTGGAAAGTCTCAGTAAAAGGATGATCACCAGTTGTATTTAATCAGCTAAATAAGCAATGCCTATGTGATCTTTCCTTGTGAATCTGAGTCATCACAGAAAAAAAACTAACACAGAAACTCCAAATTCTTTTAAATGTAGATTTGTTTCTACTAATTTCAAGGGCATTAATTTTTAAGCTTTTCTAAAAGACAGATCATTTTGTGGTCACATGTCAGCCAGCTCTAAAAAAACTAAGGAATAGTACAACACTTATCACTGAAAAGACACAATGCATCTGCATCAGCATTTTCTAAATTGCCAGTATTGTAAATTTAACTCAAAAGACCTTCAATTTCTCAGTTCCCTTAACCTCTCAGTTTCTTTTTTGACTAATCTCTTTTGATTGTGGCTCAGAAACTCAAACCCAAGGTTTGTTTACATTTCATCATTCAAATATAGAGCTTAGGTAAGTGGCAAACTTTCCAAAAAGGAAGGAGCTCTTGCAGAATTGATTTTTCAATTGTTTCTGGTTTACAGTCTTTTTCAAGACTCATAAGGTTCTGAGACACATGGCATGAATAAAATCCCTTCCAACATTACAGATAAACAGAGGCTCCAGGCAGTGTCTGACCATGGATTAGATGCTTATCATATTAAAATAAATAAAATTACCTAGATTGCAAGGCTTCCAGCAAAAAGATGTTTTACCCATTCTCATGCTGTACTGATGTAACCCACCTGTCAGACTGAATAAATGAATGGAATTAAATCTACTTTATTGCAGGAAACAAACATGAAAAGAAAAGGTGATGAGAGGTTACAATTACTCAGTCTGTAACTGTTTACTGTTTTTGGAAACTAAAACTGCAGCAAGGGAAAGAGACCTGGCAAGCAGAGGAGTACAGCTTTCTGAATTGGTTAAACTAATCTCTGCATTGTTCTCAATTCTAAAGTAAGGATGATAAGAAATGGAAACAATAGTAATAAAATATCAAGGAGGAATTAGTTGTAGTTCATATAGTTATCATTATATTAGTAATAATGAGCTGTGTTTGTCTTCCATGATTTCAGCTGCCTTTTGAGATGTTCTGATGTTGTATGAGATGTTTGAGATGTTGTTAATTTGAAGTTAGTTGCACATAACAAGGTCAAAGCTCTGCCTCCCATCTCTTATGTAGATGAATTCTATTTAACATTCCCAAATAAAAGTAAAACTACTGGTGTCAAACACTGACACTGATCTTCACAGCACATACTTAGCTGCTAATAGATTTTTAAGAACAAACATTTCCTCCTAAGAATTTGGTTTCAGGCTTTTGTTCACAAAAACCCCCTGTTTTATTTGCCATAACATCAGCTTATAGGGACCTGATGGTTTGCTGTAGTATGCTTATAGTAAGCATATTACATTTCTAGTACCGTCTAGAATAAATAACCCTGAGTTTCAAATTTGAGAAATATTCCATCTCTAAATTGATACCTTGTAAACTGAAATATTAAAACAAGTTCTCTGGTTCACAGGAAAGAAAATCTTTACAAATCCAACATATTTCTTCTATGGAAAGAAAAATAAAACCCACAAACACAAACACCACCACACAAAAAACTACACTAGCAGTTTAGGAAAAGTCCCCAGAAAAGAGGAGTACGCAAAAGTAAAGTTATTTCAAGATTAGGATCTTTGGCTAAGCTATGTAAATCCTTGCCTGAATCATAGTTAAAAAAAATAGCTGAAATATATAGAAAATCTAGTGTTGGTGTTTCAGGAGATAACTCACTGGCTTTGTAAAAAAAATATATATTAGCACTGATTCATCAGCTTTTATTAGGATTGATATAATTCTGATAAGAAATGCAATAATTTTGAAGAAAAAGTTTTAATTAAATTTCCAATTGATTTTTATTTTGGTTTTTGGTTTTTTTAAAAGAAATTTATGTCTGTGGAAACTTTTGATTCTGTAAAGAAAATTGTCTTTGTTGCTTGCTTCAAAATACAAAATTATGCCAACTTGCAATTGCGCAAGGAAATCCAGAGAGTTTGTCTCCACAAAGGCAGAAGAAATGACACAAAGCCACATTGCTGTGACTGAGAACCTGGTTGCAGTTACGTCTCCAATCAGACCAATGCTCTGCACCTGCTCCTGCTGAGAAGTCAAGGCAAATCTCCAGCTTCAATATAAGATGCTGGTGCTCCCATGCTTCCTGGTGCAAATTTAAATACAAGGAAGAATGAGTGGATTAGATAATAAATTGAAGGAGATCTCCACAGAACATCCAAATCAGTCTCATACTCAAAGAAGAGTCCACCACCAGATTTGATTCAGCTGTTCAGGTCCGTACACAATTATGGACTCTGGCTGTGTCCAGGGATATTTATCATTTTATCTCATGGGATGGATATTCCATCAAGTGAGTGCTGGATCCTGGAGTTAATCTAATTCAGACATCCATAATACAGTGCCTGGAAACAACCAGGAAAACTCATGTTTGAAGAGCAATCCAAAAAGGCAAGGCAAGGCATCTAATCATGGATGTTTCTGAACCCAAGGGCTTCCCTGAACACAGATATCCGTAGATGCTTCAGAAGTGAAGGAAAGCCAGAATGTTTGATGTTTAGAATCTTATCATTTTCCACAAATCTTCACTAGAAAACTCACAACCAGTGGCACATAGTCCCTTCTGAACAAAGTAATATTTTCCCAGTAGACATTCAGAGAAATTAAAGCTTGCATTTTAGTAAATGTGCATTTCTATCTCTGCAGTGTCTCCTCAGCAGTAATGTTGACACTTGATAGCCAAGAATGCTTTATTTATTTAATAAAGGTATACAGAAATGAAAAAAATCTCAGCCAGTGAAGCCAAGGAAATGCAACAATTAGGGTAACTCTCCTTCCAAGCTCAGCATGCTTTGCTAATATTATGACACAAAAATAGAGAGGTAAAGACAAGCCTTACTGCAAGATTATAACTACAACAAGACATTGGAACCTACAGTTTAGAAAAATGTGTCAAAATTCTCATAACATATATATGTAAGTTTTAGCCAATTTTTCTTTAGAAAAAAGAAGAGCAACATCAGTATTCACTCTATTATTAGGCCATTTTTTGTACTACATAGTGATGAACTGAATCATATGGTATTGTTTCATTTTGACCTCCAAATCTCTCCTTCCAGCTCTAAGATCAATCTTCCAATTTTCAAGTTTATGCAGTCATTCAAGCATTCCATATGCTGACCCACACTCTTGCCAAGAGAGATGGTTTGCAAATACTCTGAAGTTAGCATTTCATTTTTTCAGATCAGCATTCCTTTGCCCACAAAAGAAATAAACAGTGTGGGTCCATGCAGGAGGGCCCACAAGTCTTCAGGCAGCTTAAACATGCAAAAGCTTCATAATGCTGTTAATTTAATATCCCATTCTGAGGTTGGCATCTGAGCAGTTATTTACTGCAGTTAAGAAACACTCACCTCTAAGAATGGACAGTGGTCCCCTTCTGGAATTGAAAACTGCCTTTAGCATTCATTAATAAGGTTGAAGACCCAAGGCCACATAGTCTGGGTTTAACAGAACATTCTGCTTCATCTTCCAACACTCTCAAGCCGTAGCAAGTTTTCTGATATAAAATAAAACTTCTGCATTACCATACAGCTTTTTCACCCACCCACAGTAAACAGTTCAAGGCCAGACTCTTAAGAACTTTGCTATTTTTCTCCCCATAAATTGTGAAACTTGCAATGATGAATAACAATCTGCTTCCACACCTCTCTGATGCACAGCCTCCTTCACTGAGGCAAAACTTTCCAAGCAATTCTCAGGACTATAAAGTCACCCTGTGACTCTCTAATGTGACCAAAGAGCAGAAATTTGGACAGCACTCCAAGTCAAGTTGGGTTTGTTTTGTCTGTTAGAGATTTTTTTAAAATCCTTGTCAGCTGCTTTCAGCACCATCAGAACTTTACTAAAACATGCTAACAGACTCATTCTCTGCTTAGGGATCTCTGCAAGCCTCAGAACAAGGTGTTTTATTGGCTGTATTAAAAACTCCTACTAAACACTCTGTGACAGTTGTTTCACTTCAACATACGAGCAACTTTACTGATCTTGTATGAAGTTCTCACATATTGGTCAAAAAGGATTTTTCTTACATTTCCTTACAAAATGATTATTTTGACCATGCTTTTCAAGCAGGGTTATATAAGTAATGCAACCCCCTGCAAACCATAAAATAGAGGATTTCCATTCCTTGACAAAATATTAGAGAACCAGGAAAAGATTGGGAATCTGATAGTATGCAGACCAGAGACCAGTGCGGCAAAAGGCTATTCCCTTTGATATTCAACACCACACCATTTCAAAGGAGATTGACAAGTCAAGTTTAAAAAAATCCCCCAAGGAAAAGGACATCAGCACAGACAACTGACAGAGCAGTTGCTTCAGACATGAGAAAAAAGACTGAAAGTTGGGGCTTCCGAGAGAAAGTTATTTTTACTGGTTTCTCCAGCTGCTTATTTCCATGTCTCCACCAGAGAAATAACCTGGATGTGGTTATTTCTTTACATCCCTATTGCCCTGTTAATTTATAGTTTTACTGACATTCATAACATCCAATGATGCTTGCCTAGTTAGTGTGTTACTGTTTAGCAGTCTTTTCCATAGACCTCAGGAATAAACCACATTAGTGGATATAATGAAGATTATTACACTCTTCACTTACATTGTGATTACTGTGCTGCAAGAAACACCAACTTAAGGCACCATTACTCTTATTTCTTATGTACTTATCAAATGTAGCTCCTCGGCCTCACTTTCCAGACCACACATAATTTCCCACTCCTATCCCACTTCCACATCACTATATTTAATAAATTAATCAGATAGCACATTCATACACTTTCAGCCTTCAGTAGTAAACAAAGTATTGTTTACTGTGTCCCAAATGTCCCAAATTGTTCAAAGATCTTGTTTCTATTTTCAGAAAAAAACATCTCCAACTATATTTTGTCCCTTTGCAAGAATGAGACCCAGCATCTTCCAGGGGGACCACCATCCTATTAAAGACATTGGAGTGTGCATTAGTCCTCTATGAGTTGGTAGGAGTTTTCCAGTTAAGCTATTACCACCATCAAAATATCCCACAGAGTGGTGTACTACAAAGGCACCACAAATCTGTCACCAAAATAGACTCTAGCATTTCACACTAAGAAAAATGTCCAAGATCCTTTTGGACAGACATTGTTACTGCTTACTTCCTACTCATAAGCCAGTGCCTATTAGATCATTAGGGCATCATTAAAGCTCATCTATTTTCCTAAGCTTTTGGAACTACCTGCTTTGAAACTTAAGACAACTGCAATCACAGCTTAAAAGATTTATTTATCCTCAGACTTCTGCTCATCCGCAGACATAATGCCTTTCCTTGTCTGTATGCTATGGAATTTTTTTCCCCTGTACCTTCTTCATATATTTTTCTGCAGAGAAAAGGGATTATAGCAAAACAGAAATATTCCACTGTGCTTTAACGTATTTAGCCTGTATTTCCTGCCTCTGCATTATCTTACCAAGAAAGGCAGAGACAGCTATAGCAAAATAGCTATATATTTTGCACAAATTTACAGTGAAAGCAGATATAAAGCAGTTATCTGAAGTAGAACAATGTCATACTACTTGGTCTCAGTTCTACAGTTACTTGACTAGCTGAGCTGTCCCCAGTAGAGAGGGAAAGCATCAAATGATGCCAGGGGACCTTCAGTACGAGACCACAGGGCAAAAGCCAGACTTTTCTATCAGATGATATCTTGAATGTTTATACATTTCCAGTGAGAATTTCTGGTCTAAGATCAGGCATTTTTTGGCTCAGCTTCAGTTAGTGTGCTGCATTTTAACATAATGCAGTTAGCAAACACATGGAAATGGAAAAATTGTCCATATTAGACAAATTGTCCATTAAACATGTTTTGTACCAACACAATCACAAAAGATAACAGAGTATAAATATGTGCTAATCCATTTCTACTCTGTTGAACCAGCAGAACAGCAGCAGAAAAAAAACATATCTGGGACGAAATTCAATAGTAAATCCCATATCAGTACAAGTTTACCAAGAGCGTTTTAGTATTTTGCCATTATGATTATACATCTGATGTACTTTTGAAGGAAAAAAATCATTAAGTGGCACTCAACATTAAATGCAAGTAGTCTAGGCTTTATGATACTTAGTGACATCAGAATACATTGAAAAAGTGGTAAAATTACTTGGTTGCAAACACAATGTCTTGGTTTAATCATGTGAAAGAAGTAGGCTGAAAGTCAATGACATCAGAATCAAGAAAGTAATCAGCTAGAAAATAAACTAGGAAGCATCCCCATTCAATACAATCTGGAATTTTACTCACGGCTAGTAATGTGTGAATGTGCTTAACCCCAAATACTGTTTTTCTCTAGATCTCTAATACAGGAAAGCTACACTAAGACATCTGTATTTGTGGGTCTACTCCAGCAATTAATATATGGTCACCACATGGGACACTGACATTTTCATGTAGTTGGTCTTTGCACTTTCTTAAGCAGTAATTCTGAGCAATATTCTCTGCTTTCTCTTGACATCAGATCTGTAAAAGGTGGTTTTAGATGCTCTGTAGAAATTTTAAAAATTTGTGCAAAACTTCTGAGAAGGTGCTGGTTACACAATCCAGTTGCACTGGAAAAGCAAAAATGAAGAGTCTTTTATTTTCTTAAGAGGAAGGAAAAGAATTTCATGTCTGTTTTCCAGCGAAGAGACCTTGTTCTTAATGTTCATCTACCATATCAAATTCAAGTGAGATATCTTCTGTGGGAATAAAGGGCTGTCCTGGTTTAGGGCAAATTTGAGAGAGAACCCCAAAGAGGCTCCTCTAGAAAAGCAGACTCAATCGGCCCCTCCCCCCAACCGGTCCAGGAGAAAATACCTCCTTGGGGAAAAGTGGAAAAAATTGTTTATTAAACAATAAAACCTAAACAATATTAAAAAATAAAACCACTTGCTGCTCCAAAAGAGATGACAAACTCAGAAAGTCCCTCCCCGGGTTGCAGTTCAGCTCACTCAGTCTCTTATCTGTCCCTCTGGTGCTGGAAATGTTGCGGGCCAGGCCCAGCCCGGTGGGCCACAGGTGTGAGCTGATGGTGCTCCCCTGGGTGTTCAGTCCACAGCAGGTTTGAACAGGTCCAAAGAAAAAGGGAAAAAATAAAAGCCCACAGTCCAGGGAACTTCTTTGCCTCAGCTAGCTAAACTAACTAAAAGCAAAGGAGAGCTCTGTCCCGCTGTCTGTCCATCTGCAGACAACACAGTCCAGGAGCAGGAATGTGGAGGGGTGAGTGCAGTGTCTGAAAACAAACTGTGCACTTCTTCTCTCCTCCCTTCACTCTCTGGAACAAGTCTTAAAGGTGCAAAATTTACTATTCAGCATAAACAGAACAAGGTGACTGGGGATAAAAGCATCATATAGTCAACCTAGGACATGGGCCTTTTTGGAAAAATTAGTCCATTATGAATATTTACCCCAAGACTGAAATTAAATATCATGACATCAAGTGTAGTAAGAGATGCCTTCATATCAAGCGCAAAAGCAAAATTGACTGAATTCGCATTTCAACCAGTTTGGGGTTTCTTTATAGTAAGCACAGTGGTTATTCTGAAGCCTTTTTTTCAGTGTCTTCTTGTTCTTCTTTTAAAGCAATATTTTCTTAAACATTTTGAAATCCTCAGTATCACCGATTGGTGATATATGATTGTTGATACTCTTGCAAAATTCTGTCAGTGTAGTCCAGTCATTACTAACATTTCTTATTTTTATAAACCAAGCACCCGTCCTTAGTCAGGGAGCACGGAGGAAGAATTTAACTTGTTTTAGCTAACTTGACTAAATCCAAAGTGAAGCCTTACTGAAGGCATCTCAAATTGTCATTTTCACATTTAACATGGCAAGTAAATTTTAACACACGATCATAGAGGATTTCTTAGCCTCCTTAGTCATACAGAAAGCACTCTTTCACAACATCTTCACTAGGACTTAAAACCAAATTAACTAACTCAAGTTAAAATATTTCCCCACTCCCCATTTTTTTAATTACAAGGAAGCTGAGAGTCAGTCATAGCAGAAATATTTAAAGACCAACTGGTTCTTCTCTGCAATCTAAATTCCATTTAAACACCACCTTTAAATACAGTTTTTGAATGATTTTTTCAGTCTCCTCTTATATGATTCATCTGTTAGGTTTTAACAGATTAACTAATTTAATTTCATTCCTACAGGTTTTTTGAGCCAACTCTAGATCAAACCCAAAGCTATTAAGGTTTAAAATTTATTTGCTGTGACTTTCTATGTATCGTTTCTACTGAGTCACTTAAAAAAATTATGCTTTCAACCCTCTACAAGGGAACTACCCTGAGACATCCTACTCTGTCAATTCCTTTGTGCAAATAAAATCCAAGTCAGACCAAAACCTGCAAAGTTATATTTAAAATATTAGGGGACCAAGAAATTAGTGAGAAACTCTTAGAAACTGATTTGAACTTGGGTTTCAAGGGGGAGAAGAGGGTTGCTTCATTTGCTATCTCTCATGCTTCACTTGGTTCTGATTTTAGAGTACCCAGCAATTCTTTTCCACTGACAGGGCTTAGTCACTGTGGCCCACTGCATTGCTCATATCACAAGGCTGGGCAGAGTGCTTCTCTCTGCCTGCTTACCTTAGGGTCAGGGTTATTAGTCCCATATCCAGTGTTTCCTAATCTTTTTTCTGAGAGCAGTTGGTGCACTATAGAATATTTTTCTATCCTCAGGGACATCTACCACTGTTCTATGCACAAAGGTTTTAGCTGTCCTGCAAATAGACCGGGCTGCTCCAACACAAACTCCTGAAAATAACATGATGGTTCCAGCTCATATCCACATTTTGTTTTGTGATTTGCTACAATATTCTGTCTAGAAACACAAGTAGTGTTATGACTAGTTAATAAGCTGGTGGCTCCCCATTTTCAAAGACCAGGCCCCCATTTGCGTTTTGTCCAGGTTTCTTGTATATCAGCTATTTTTGAATTATCTTCAACTGTGGCATTTCATTAGTCAGATTATGTTGCAACATAAAGAGGGCTTTATGGTCAAATCCAGTATATTTAAAATACCTAAATTACCCAAGTAAGCTACTAGTTAAAAAAGCTTTTGTTAAAAGCAAAATTAGGACCAAAGTAAAATGTCCAGTTAAAGCTAATTAGAGATAAAATTAATTTATAGCAAATGATTAAAAATAAAGTTACAAATGCCAGGCAGGCACCATATTTTTAATAGCATCCCACAAAACCTTAGCACAAAAGAACAATCAGGGTGCATGCTTCCACAATCAAGGTGGCATGAAACTCTTCAGCAAAAATATTTCAACTCATTCAAAGTACCATTCCCCTCACATTAAAGGCCTATCTTCTATTTTTTCTTTTCAAAGACACATGGAAAAATCTTGCTGTCCCCTGTTCCTATTTTCTTATACTACAGATTATTGCTGCTGTTTGTATTATGAGCAGCGTCACAAGTACTGTGTCTGCATTCACCACACAAACACCTGAAAGACAGAGTGTTGCTGAGTTCTACACACTGGGAAGCCCTAATTATTCTTCCTACACAGGGGAAGTTGAACAAGTCTAGTTGGGAAGTGCGTTTGTGGGCAGGTTCACCTTGTCTTTTATAGTGAATGAGCAGCAAGTAGTTACATAAATATATTTTAAGACATAAGCACTGAGAGCAAATAAAACATACCTGTCCACAAATATATCTTCTCAACTGTTAAAAGACATGAAATATTAAAGCTTGTTAGATGTGAAGGGAAAAATAGACACTGCTCTCCATGAAGGCAAAACTGTCTCCACCAAATCTCAAGTCAAATGTATGCTAGAATAACAAATTTCATATACAATACAGTGTGACTACAATTTACAACATTTAAAATTTTATGAACCCAGACACTTGTGTTATGTTAAAAAAAAGTATTCTCTCCCACATTAAGTTTGTGATGCATGAGCCAAACTGATCCTACCTATATAGGGAAGAGTACAAAATAAAGGTTTCTGGGAGAGAGTATAATTTCCCATTTTAGACACTTCCAATATTGAGAACATTTTTTCTGAAGCTTTTGTAGAGGTGAAAACAGCTATATTTTTCACCACTGCAATGAAAAATGGTGCCACAATTTTGCAGATGGTGCCACAAATGGTGCAGACAGTTTTGGAAGGGTTGACCTAGCCACTCTAGGCCCCTGTTTCAAATGAGATTTTTACAATAAAAATTAACTCTACATCCCTCCAAACAAATAATAGCATGAAGCTATACAAAAACTTCATAGGACCAGAAGGACCCTTAGCTCACCAGACTTCTGCTGGCTCCCAGGTAACTCAAATAATCAATGCTGCACTCTCTGTTACAGCTATTTGACATTATGCTCCACAGAATAACACATTAATAGGCAAAATATAACACAGTCTTTGTTGACTCATGTGGGAAAATATTTATCACAGAAATCTCTGGGAAGGGAAAAAATGCTAAACTTTCTAAGAATTATAATTTTTGTGGAAATTTTAGTTTTCTTCTTTCCTCCCAGTGTCACTAGTTTCCACTTGATAAGTACAGTGACAAACCTTCATTTTCATGGGCATTTAACTCTCAGTTACTGAAAAGATTTATGAAGCATAATTATCTTTTCAAGACATTAAAAGCACAGTAAGATACAGGAGAAAAAGATTACAAATTGAGATGTAAGCAACAGGTTTGTGGGTGGTCTTATCTTTATTTTCTGGCACTAAAAATCAAAGATGAAGAACTTCTGCATAATCTGTTTATCTGATTGATGTTGATAAGACTGTACAACAAAAGAAATTCAGTATTTTCAGCAGGAGTCTATCTTATTTACAGAGTTATATAGCCAATTCTAACAATTTTGTTGTGGTTCATAGAGAATGATTTCTCATGTTGCACTTTGGAAGTGCCTTTAAGAGTAACACAAAATTACATTTGCAGAGTGTTTGCTGGGCTAAGTGGTTTGGTGAAAGGAGCCAAGATTTATCTGTGAAAAAACTTTGCTGCTAAGATTTAAAACTCCAAGAATTTTTCTAGTTTATATTTATTTTTCTGCTAGTCCACCCCCAACCAGCCTTCTCTGCAGTGTGGTTACACTGGATAAATATCATCTCAGCACCCGGCACTCTGGAGATGCTCTTGTCCTGCACAGCTAAAGGCTCCTTCTCTTTAGCCTCACGTGACACCTGTTTGCAGGAAGGGTACAAGATGTGAATGCAGCTTTCAGGCTGGGTCCCTGGGCCAACTATAGCAGGATTTTTTTCATCTTTCAGTTGGTAGCGCCTAAGGCAAGTCTGATCCTTGAATTATAAATTCCCTAGAAAATTTTGTATTCATGGATCAGTGCAGCATATTAAATTTTCCTTTTCTTTACCACTTCTTATGTAATTCAAAGAACCCTAAGTGGGCAATCATCCCCTTAACTGGCACTGCAATAAATACTTGTGTGCCTTGCCCATCAGCAGCAGTATAACCTTCAAAAGTAACTCTCTCTGGATTTGGGATCTGTAAAACCTCTGTCTGTGGCACTGAAGCTTAGGAGGGCATCCATGCATCCCTCTTCCTCATTTTGAACAATAATGAAGCTGCCAAATGCAGCTGAGGATGTCAAAGAAACTGTAAGCCTAATGATTTTTATAATTTAACATCTTTGCAGGAAGTCCTTAACATGTGGCATTACTTTGTAGAGTGAGTTCTGCATGTCTGTGAGATAATGTATTTGACTAAAATTGGGAATGATCACGTCTCTATCTGTATATCAGTAGACAGACACCCTAGTGATTAATTCTCTTTTTATCACATCTTTAGTTGTCTAATCTGTTCTCAGCACAGATTAATTTGTGTCTTTCAGGGGGTATTCAGTTTGTGTCCTTTAGAAGTCCTTCAGAATGGTCACCATCAACAAAAAGTTGTTGGGTTCCTCCCTAAAATGTTAACTTATCTAGATAACCAGATCAAAGTACTTTCTATCAACAGTGAAATCTTGTATTCCAGCCCTGAATGGGACAGAAAAACATTGAACCTTGGTTCAAGACAGTATCAAGCTCCATCCACTAATTTATTGAAAAGGATGTTGTGTTATAACACAGATATGCAGTAAGATGTATTGAAATTACTGAAAAGCTGAAGTACTTCTGATTTTACAAAGCAGCTATTACACTTTTTGTCCTGAGGTCTACACAGTTCAATTTCTGAGTCACGAAGAGAAATCTTTGACCCACAAGTTATATGACTGATTTTTATGATTATTACTAGGGTCTGAAAACCTCTACTAGATAGAATTCAGTTGGCGTTCAAGCTCTGTGAAACAACTGAGCCTTTAAGTGATGTATTAATCTATGTGGCTTGTTTGTTGATCAGCAATTTACAATGATCCCAAATTTACCACTGTAGAAGGCTATAGTAATGGGATAGAAGATGAAACTTGAGCAAAACACAAGATTGCTACTTGAACTGGTACATGATAATTCTCAAAATATACTGGATAAACCATTTCTCCCCGTTTGGTAAAGCCCTTCTGGGTTTTATAAAACAAATAGCCCTCCACTTGTGGATGCACAGGATGTAGATACCCAGGTGAGAGCAACAGGGAGGAAGGAGACTGCCCAGAAGAGGAGAAGCAACAGCTCCAGGCACTGGAGCAGAGATTCCCCTGAAGCCTGTTCAGATCCCACACCACAGCAAAGGGAAAATGGGAAGAAAAAGGAGCAGTAGAGAAGAACAATTATGAACTGACCAAAACCCCACCTTTTCCCCTGCTAAGCAACAGACCTGGGTGCAGAGGAGTTGAAAATAGAGAGGTGAGACTAGGAAAGGCAGAAGGAAAGGTGGTACTTTAACACCCACCTCTTTGTTTCTCACCACCTGAATCTCTTTTATGGGGTAATGAGTTCTTTTCCCCAAGATGAGTCGGCTTTGCCAACAACAATGACTGGTGAGCAATCTCTCTGAGCTTTCTCATCCTATTTTCTCTGCTGCTTCCTTCTAAGGTCAGGGGGAGCTAAGGGGAGGAATGAGCAGCTGCTTTGAAGTTGACTATTAGTCAGGGTTAACCCACCACACTGGGAGCAGACACATTTAGGGGGGGAAATCAGCTATGGCAAAAGACATTCTGAGCAGCACAGATATATGCATATAAATAGTGATAATTCTTGTGATTTGGAAGATAGAGTTCTATTTCTTTTGGGTTCTGATTTGGGTTTTTTCCGGACACATTTAGATTTTGGACTCAAATTACACACACAGATTTCACTCCACCACGAATTAAAAATCTAAATACACCATTTACATTAAAATGTATTTCCATAAAAAGACAAAGCTGAATTTTGCCTGTGACCAATCACTATCCAAACTAATGTTCCTCAGCCCTGTTTCACTTGCCTAATTTTAGCTT
This sequence comes from Molothrus ater, assembly GCF_012460135.2. Classification (NCBI taxonomy): domain Eukaryota; kingdom Metazoa; phylum Chordata; class Aves; order Passeriformes; family Icteridae; genus Molothrus; species Molothrus ater. The sequence goes on along the minus strand of NC_050479.2, from coordinate 96,971,655 downwards.
TAGTTAATTTAATACTGAAAAATCATGTGGGCACAATAGTTTTCACATTATAGGCCTATCATGGAGTTCATTTAAGGTAACTCTCAACAGACATACCTCTTAGTGAAACTGCAGGCAATTTACATAGCTCTGCTGTCACTTCTACAATTAGAAGTTTGTGGATCCAATCTGGTTTTCAGGAGGTTAACATAAAGAAAGTCAAACTGCAAGTTGCTACATCAGTCATTCTGACTTTGTAGACATAATCAGTTCATCAATGTCTGCTTAAGATTTTGATCCCTGAAGACACTGTGAAAGTTGACTGCAAATAAAACAATCCTGAAGTTTGTTAGAAACTGATCTGGAATACTTGCAATATGTGAAAGCTGTTCCAAAAGCCCATCATTTCATACACAGTGTAATAACCACAGGCATGTTATCAGTACCCTTAAGGGACATCACAGCTAGGACATGCAAATATAGGAATAGATTAATTTTTGTTCAGGCCCAAAGCCAAAAGTTAATTCTTCAAAAGAAGCTGCTGTGAAAGTACATAAGCTCCCAGGAAAAAATAGGGATACTGAAGTGCATTCAGCCATTAGAAAAGGTCAAATGTCTATGGTTTGACAATAAATAAGCTTGTTTCTTATTTCTACCCAAGTAGTTAGAATGCAGTCTGATGCATTCCATTAAATTCCTCCTTGCCAAACTACAGACTACATAAACAGTTACTAGCCAATCTCTAATTATAGGTAAGAAAGCTATGAGATGAAACAAATTCCAGTACAGCACTACAAATTCAGGAATACTTCATTCTGACTGGTTCTCCCACTAGCTCTCAGTGACCACGGTCTTCAGAGTACAGTTTTATTACAGTTTCATTCATCATTACTAGTTTATGACTGAAATCAACAAAAACTGCTGCGCTAAGAAATAGCAATTTCCTGGTTCTAACATAACACCTGGGAGTGATACTCTGAAAGGAGAAAATAATTTGAAGTTTGCAATGCTATAAGTAATCCTCTGTGCAACTACAGCAAATGTTGGTGTTGCAAAATACTTCAAAACACTCATGGATAAAATATTTTCTTCTGCTTTGTTTCTACATCTATGAAACACAAACAGCTGTTTCTTTCAGTATCAGGATAGATTAATGTGGCTTTTATCAAGATAGAAGAACTGGGAAAACTGAAGTAAAGGACAAGGAAATCAGAGGATTGACTACTAAGATAATCAGACACCCCTAACTTAGGCAAGGTTTCAATTTCTTCGTCCTACAAATCATGGTGTTTGATAAAAAAACAGGCTGCTGCAAAATTACAAGTATCACTTAAGTTCTTAAGAGATGTGTTCTATAGCCTCTTGTAGCCACCCATAGAAAGTTTATTGCAAAAACCTGCAGGACATCATCCGAGTTATGGGCATAAAAACAAACATACATTTCTGTCTCAGGCAAAGAAACTTCCATTTTACAAAACTGGAAAATGTAGATAAAGAATTTAATACTTTGCTATTACAAAAAAAAAATCAATAAATGCAATTAAGAAATATTTTCAAAAGACAGAAGTCACCTTCAGCTACTCTGTCGAAGCCAAGTTATGGTGCAACACGTTTTCAAATTAAACAGCCAACAAAGATTACCTCCACACTTGCTGTCATTTTAAACTGTTAGCCAACAGTCCACTTCTCTACTACTAAACACAAAAGTGTGTTAGATCCTACATTCTTCCTGTTTAAAAAAAATTTTAGAAGGAGGTAAGAAAATAGGTAGTTAAAAAAAATGAATGTTCTCTACATTTAAATTGAAATGTCTTTTAGAAAAATTTCAGTTTGAAAAACAAAGTGTGTTAGGGCTACAGTTAGCTCACTCACTAATACTTTCTCCTTAATTTCATTATTTCATTTGAGAAACAAAATAGCTACAGAAAAGATTAATGGAGCCTCCCAGAGAAGAAAACTGGAATTGGAAGCAGGCAGCACAGAAGATTCTTAAAAGCAATTTTATGGTCATCTTTCATTTTCTTTGCTTTTTCTTCAGTCAGCTGTGAAAGTTCATTTTTGTATACATTCAGCAGAAACAAGAAGTCTAAGTCACCATCCACAGTTCATTGCATTAAAATTGCTACTAACAGGTGTATTTTAAAAAATAATGTTTCACAGTTCTTTGTGTCCAAAGTTACCCTTTTTCTGAAAGCTGTTATTTTTAAATGAAAGAGATCCCTGCAATTTTATATATCTTAGCTGTATTTATGAAAGGAAAATTGGAAAAGAGACAAACATAGTGTTTATAATATTTCTCTGAAAGGTCTGAAGGTCCTAGAAGTTTGTTTTCTTGCAACAATAGGAGATGCAGTTATTAAAGTTATTAACATTTTCTTGAAGTAGTTTTCCAGATTTACCAACAACTTTCCCTGAAGTAATGTATCCCATCAAAAATGGTGGTATTATTATGCTTCTAATATGCTTTTAATGTATGTATTAATTTTACACATACACACACATATACATAAAAGTTTTTGAATTATGTATATATAATGGGCATAAAACTGAATAGATCTAGATCTTGCAGAAGATGTGGACATGGTTCTGTGATTCTTTTTCCAGGTGGCCCTGCTTGAGTGGAGGGTTTGGACTAGATGACCTTCAGAAGTCTCCTCTAACCCCAACCCTTCTGTAAGGCTGAATGTATTTTACATAAATTGTTGTGTGACATACCATCCAGATTTGATAATACGCAAATGCATCCCTAGTCTAGAGAAGGCATTTACCCAGACTTGACAGACACACACTTCAATCTTATTGAACACCAGCAAGTTTCAAACAAATCAAATCAGAAAGGAAATAAAATGTAGATTAGTAGGTACAGTCATAGCTTTGAATACTACCAGTCAATTTCACCATTGTTTCACTTACCCATACTTATTTTTACAGTTTCTCTCACTAAAAGCTTAACATATATTTTGTGCTCCAGAAATTTCATTCTAATCTCCAGCCTAAGTAAGAAAGCTCAGTTTTCTATCAAGCGACGTTTCAATATGTTGAACTCCATTAAGCCTTTGGTAGTCTAATATTGTGAGTTAATGATGCAGTGTATGCTTTTCAGATTACCATATTTAATGGTTTTCCTCTCCCCTGCCTGCCCAGTTTCACATTATAAAATATAATGAATCACCTAAATTTAAAAAACTGGTCAAAACATTTAAAAATTACCAGGAAGAGGAGAGACCAAGATGGCATGACTCTGTAAAATAGGTTTCTTTTGAGAGCCATACTGAAATCACAAAATTAAAGGATCAACTTCATTGCTATGCCAAACTCAATTAGAAGCATATCAATGTGAATAAAGTACATAACACTACTGGGTTTTTATATAGCTAACTCACACTTCAAAAGAACTGGAACAACAACTTTTTCTGACCTCTATGCTTAAAAAAAAAAAGGTCTGGTTTGGTTTTTTTTGCATTCACCATCTATAAGGAAGGAGTAATATGTAAAAACCTAATTTGAATTCTGGAAAACTATAACAGAGTTACTGTTCATTAGTAAATTTTTCTTAAATTTAACAGCTTAAATATTCTGTAAAATATTAGGATCTTGATAAAAACCACTCAGAAGGCCTTCACTGCCAATGCATATATTTTGTTTTAACATGTTTCATATTATTCAATAATGAGCAGCCAAGAAAATATTCCAGTAAATCCTGGATTTCAGAAAGTATAGATAATTGGAATATTTGTTGTGTTCCTATGTCAAATGTTATTTCAGCATATCTTCCTGTCAGCTTACTTTAATAAAATAATAATGAATTTCAGAGCAACAAGAAAGTTAGAAACACAAGGAAATAACAAGTGAAAAGAAGCTACTTTCTGTAGCTCATCTTCAAATAATGAAAATATGGTCACAACAATGAAATCAGGCCAAATACTGAAGATATCAAAGCAGATCAGGTCCTTCCAAGCATATATTAGAGGCATCACTGAGGAAAAAAATTCGGAATGGCAGCACTTTGTTACAGAATTTTGTGCACTAAGGGTAACTATGTGGTACTAGAAACCAGAATTAGTCATGCAAGTGAAGACTCTTTCCTTCACCTCCACATAATTCCAGGACTGTGGGACAGCCAAACCCAGCCTTGGGTTTGGAAGCCCATGGCATGGACTGTATATAAGAGGCGGATCAGAAATTTCTGACCCAACTAGTTAACATCCTGAATCTCAAACCAGTCTAACATCCCTGGCCTGTTTGATGAACTGCTAAAACCATAAAAACATTGAAATTCATTTTGCAAGGGACCTCTGAAGGTCATTGAGTTCAAACCTCTGCTCAAACCAGGGTCGATTAAGAGACAAACTTTTCCACAAGACATCACTATTCTTGGCAAGTTCTGGCAATTCTGCACTGACTAAAAGAGTTTCTCTGCATTGTCAGTATTTCTACTTGCACATTTTTCATGAAAATTCTGAATATGTTTCTGGTTCTATATAAGCATTGAAATCAAATGAAACAAAACCACAGAGCTAATGAAGCTTGGCACAAAAAAGGAAAGAGAGGAAGGAGGGAAGTGCTAGGGCAATCTTAATTCAAGTCTATTGTTTCAAGAAGCTGAAAGCATCATTGATGACTCTGTTCTATTCATGTGACCCCCCAGTTTGAGACACTTACATAACAGCATCTATCCCAGCGTAGTTAGCACAAGTAATCGGCAAGAATTGTTTTATCTCCCATCTGCTGCCAATATACTGGGTTTTCAGGCCTTCATGAGTGATGCTCTTCTTAAAGGCCCAGATCTTCTTCAAATCATAACACTAGTTGCTGTCTTTGGATTGAGATGGAGTTGTTCCTTATTTATATATACTCCTGAAGAAGCACTGTAAAATGAACAAAAGTACCAGTTCATTTGCACCTGCAGAGCTATTCAGAGGGACCCTACATCAGAAAAATAATGGCAGAAGTGTGTTTACCCCTCATGTAAAAAAAAATTAAAAAGCACTAAGGCTATGCCGGGCTATACTTAGCTCACAAACTTTGACCTGTCCACAGGCTGCTGTGAGTAACATTTCCTTGGATACTAATCATCTGTCCCAAAACTGCAGGAAAACCCATTAAAGCCACCCATCACCACGAGGTTTCACACATAACCACAACAAAATGCAAAGAACTCATATTCTTAAGATACATTTTTTAATTACTTCATATTTGTGAAAAATGGAATTCAAACAAGATTCTCGGCACCAAAGTTATAGCACATTTTAAGCAGAGAATTAGTGTGCCAAGTTTCCCATTTGGGAGTGGACAGATTTTTTGGTTTAGTCCCATCTCTCTTCCCTACTTCCCCCCCCCCCCCCCACCTTTTTTGTTTTGAGAATGCAGAATAAATAAGATCATTTGTTTTAATTAAAATGCAGTGTGCTCTGTGTGCAGGATAAGAGTGATGCATCACCTTAGTGTTAAAAACAGGGCATTTCTCTTTGTGCCAGAACTGGGCTATGAGTCAGCTGTACAAAAATGAATTCCTTTCAGAAGGAATTCAATTTGCAAAAAATTGACAGATAAATGAAATCTAAAGAAGATTAAAATATATCCTCTTCTAAAAATCAAAGGTTAAATGCAAATATCTTCTATTATTTTGTTGAGGCAACCCATTGTCAGACATATTTCGGGGTTTTACCGTTTTCCATTATAAAATGACACTGGTTTAGAACTTGAGATGAAAATCCCTATACTTCCTTCTCTACTTCCAAAATGAACTTTCTTATGCTTAATAGAAAATGGGTAAAACAGCAGTCTTTTTTGGATTTATTTCCTTGTAATTTAGCTTTTATCATGTGTACTCTCATTTACATGTTGAGTGAAGTATTCAACCACTGATCTCATCTTTCTCCAAGAGGTATTACTGAGATGCATAGTTCACTTGCTAACTAGAATTTCCTGATCTAAAATCTTCTTGCTATATTGAGCTGAGTAAAAGTAATGGTGCTGCAACTGTTCTGTAGTTTTCTCTCAGGAGTTCAAGTCTAATGCCTGTTGCTTTATTTAACTGTCAAGTTGCTAACAATCCTTCTCCACACAAGGTGCTGAATTTTGCAGAAGTGTTTTTCTTCCCCCACCTCTGATCTGTTTCCAGCCAACTTTTCTAATACTGTTATAATATACAGCACTGCACATCTATCATTTAGATTCTTTTTACAGCTCTTTTCTGCCCTTCTTCTGGTCAAAGGTCACATGGCTCTTTTACAGAACATGGGTATTGTCAAGTTTTGTTCAAATATCAACTTAATTTATTTTTAAAACCCCACAGTTTACAAATCTTTTCCTTCCATGAGTTCCAGTCAGTTGTCACTTCCCACTTCACTGTTGCGAGCTAATGCATGACGACTATGCTGATCCACCCTCTCAGGCATCTGCAGTTCAGGTTTTGTTCAAAAAAATGGAAGCATCAGTTAAGTGGAGCCTTTTTTATCCACCTCTCAGATAATTTCAGGATATCAATGACCTTTTGATTGCAAACACTGATATCCAATACAGTAAGACTGACTGTGAATACATTGGATATCAAATATGTGTACATGTTCCTACACACACACTTTGGGCAAGATGGTCACTTAGGTCTTATTTACCTCATTGATTATGGCAGCAGATGGTACTCTGCAAAACTATTAAAATACCAGTACTGGTCACTAGGGCCTGTTATAGAGTTGTACAAAAATAATTCCTTGCTATTTTTGTCCTACAATTGCTTATTTGCTGGCAAAACTCTTCTACACAGTAAAATCAATACAGTAGTTACTTTCTTCAGCATCCAGACAAGAAACCTGTATGTTCAACCTTCAGCCACAGTTAAAAGTATTTAAAAGTTTGCCTGCTTATTTCAGCAATATCACAGCAGTTCCAATTAAAGATGTCTCCTTTAGCCATATATTCTGCCTCACAACCCCCCCCTCCATGTTCTAACATCATCTCAGTCTGAACAAAGCTGCTCGTCTAATTAGTGTCTCCTGTCCTCCTATGTAATTAATGTTCCAATTATACTTGACTAGTCTGTATGGAGGAGAAAATCACAAGCATGTGAAACTGTCACATATGTTGCCTTTTATATTCTAGGTTACATGAGTAACAGCCACAAAGGTAACAACAGAATAGAAGAGGTATCAGTAAAGCCTTGATTTAGCCTTTGAGATTGATTTGGATATTAGGTAAGATGGAGCTGCCAAGTGGAAAATCAGAATTCTCTAATTTGTAAAGTACACAAAATTAAACCTAAGGAAGGCTATTTCTATTGAAGTAGTTACATTGATTACCATTTTGTTCTGACAATCTAGAGTTAGCTTTCCTATTTTCACAGGAACTTCTCCCAGCAAGTGTATAAATTTGTACCAAGAAGAAAAATTATAGGAACATTTAAGAAGTTGTGGGCTTGACTTCATATTACTTATAAAATACACTCTTTTTCTCTAACCAATCTATCTGTTACTGAATTTACTTTGGCTAAAGCGTGAGCTTCCTAACTACTTAAATGTAATCAATGAGCTAAATGTAATTCCAATAAAAACAAGAAAATAAGAAATAACTGTGTAGTACCACCCCTTTAACCCCACCACCCACGTGAGCATGTCCCATGTCCATTTAAAACACAAAATGAGTTTGTTCTCACTGAATTAAATAATGACTACAAGAGACCTCAGCCTAATTCAGACAAGAATAACTTTAAAAAGTATTTACAGTAAGAATGAATGGGGAATGTACAGTGTATTATGCTGATATTAAAAAAAAAGAATTTGAGAGTTAGAGTCAAGACCAGGAGTCAAACCCCTAATGTCATCCAATTCTTCCAGCACTTTACAAAATGCTAAGATAATTCTCAGCATCAGGCTCCAGCATCCCTATCAAATGGGCAGCAAATAGTTATAGTTCCTTATTGGTTTACAGTCAGAAGTTTGGTCAATTCAACATAGTTGACCAACAGCTACTCCATCAGTTCCTCTAAAGTTTCCTTGGGAAGCTAATCCAGATTCACAAAGAACCATCAAGAAACAAATTGAGATGATTGCTTTTACCAGCATATAGACTATCTGACCTATTTTAATTTTGTTGACTTCATTGTAATACCATGATCTGGTAGCTTATGACTGAAATATTTCACAGATTATGTTTTACTCCTTCTTAATTCAGGCCAAATACAATCCATCAGAGATACATTTTTTTTGATCCATTCTGTCTTTTCTGAAACTCACATGACTGTGAAAACAAGTAGACAGTTTATGTGTCAGGGAAGATTGTCTGGGAAATAAATGAATCATTTAGAAACACGCCAAGAGCTTTGTAAAATTCTCATCAAAAACTCAAGAAGTCAAGAAATCATCCCCTATCCCTAAAAAATTGTCTCAAAGGTTAATATCCCCACACTGCCCCGGCCTGGCCTGATTGACGGCAGTTGACAGATACCTGGTGTAACTCTGACCTCCTTATCACAGGAGTTCCGTGCACAAGATGATTGAGTCACACAGAGCAAGCATGTTTTGAAAAGAACCAGTCTTCATTTTGTAGTTAAAGTGGATGTGGATGTCCAGCACTAATTTCAAACTGGACAGAGTAGATCAGTGTGCAAAGCAGCACTGATCCCTAGCCAGAGAGCTCTCACAGCAAGGTTTTTTCTAAATTTGTATTTTTACTCACTGGTTTTGGCTAACTGCTCAATCCATCTTGCCACTGTTCCAGTGTGTTCCTAGTACCTGCTGCATGACTGGCTTGTGCAGCACTGAGTTGCCATGAAGAGGATACCCAGGAGGCAACTTCATTATACAAATTATCAAATGAAATACAAGTGGGTTTTTAACACCCTTCTTGGTCAAGGTCAAATGTTCAGGTCAGGAAGACTGTGAAGCCTTGAAAAAAAATTCCCTGTGATATTGTGTCTCATTAAGTCTTACCACACATATCTAGCTACTCTTTTGCAAAAAAGTTAAACAGCAATATGATATATTTGAATACATTTGTTTCATTTATTGTTTAAAAACAATAAATATGTCCCTATCTATTCCCTGTATGCAGAATCAGGAATTATTGGCATAGTTAGCAAAGCCTTTGGTTTCATTTTACAAAGATGATGTAACAGGCTGTTATACACCAATCTGGAACTTTCTCACAAAATTGGCCCTTTTCATGTTTTTTTCTCATACCACATAGTCTTCTAAGTTGTTAAATGATAACTAACAAAACTATGCTGTTGAATTATTAACCAAGCCATAGCTTTCCTTATTTCATGGTTAATTTACTTCATACTTTCAAGGGAACTTGTGCCTGATTTCCAAATATTGCAGAATGGTTGCAAGTCTAACCTAACAGAAACAAGCTTTTCATCAACAAAGCTTTGTGACTTATTTTTTGTTACTGTTTTAAACTAGATTTGATAAAAGAGGAAAAATTGCCTACATGATTTGCTTTCTGCATGAATGATTTTAAAAAATATACAAATGATGGATCAAAAGTTACAGAACTAATCAACCATGTTTCCTAAAACAGATGAAGTTTCACAATGGTTCAGTGGCAAGACAATGTTTCAAAAATCAAATGAAGATGAGAGCCATTTACTTAAAAAATTTCCACTGCCAACATCAAAGTTAACTCATTGCAATACAATACAGGAGGAAAAAAAAAAAAAACAACAAAAAAAGAACGATCATGATTCTAGTGCAGGCACATTTGAACCTGCCAGCATAAAAAGTATTGATTTCAACTGAACTAAATTTTATTCTTTCCTTGGTTATTTCTCCACTTTGAGATTATCCAGGGAATATATGTTGATACCTACCAGATTTCTAAAATACTTTATCTTGAATTAGAAGCAGAATCAAACTTTTCAAAAACTGGACTGGATCCAAGAATTTATGTCAAAAATAAATGAAATGTTTTAGATTTCAGCATTCAAGTAATTGATTTTGAGTGAATTAAAGCTAACTAGCTTCACAGGTCGGCCTAATTTGTGAAGTTTAGAAACAGAACCAAGGGCTTCCTTTAGGCAACGTGGGACTCATGCTACTAAAGGCATTCCTCAATACATAGCATATAAGCAGTGTTCTTTTGCCGCTTGCGGCCGGACTGAGAACTGGAACACATTTCTCTAAGATGAGGGAAAGGATACGAAAGGTTATTTAAAGACTGGGTCCTAAGGAAAGATTACTTAGAAGATTGAACTATTGATCTTATTCTCCTCCTTGCCTCCCACTAACCTGATCTTTCCAACAATTTTGTTCTCATTAGGAAATTTCAGCATCATTCATCAGAGAAGAGACAAGAGGCAAATACTACAAGTTCCGAGAAAATTTGCTGCTGTGCAGAGGACACAAGGCCTAAGTCATTCCTGCTAATGAGGGAATGACCAGAACTCTGAGCTCTTCAAGTCTGGCTGACTCAGTTGAGTAACCAGCACGTGCGTACACCTTTGAAACAGCTATTGCATGAGCTGTGACCTGCTCATCCTCCCTAGCAGCAGAAAGAGACATGAGGACACCCTCACATGCATGGGTGTGAAAGGAAGAAGGGGTAGGGAGAAAGCACACACTTACTTAAAGACTGTCAGTGTAGTGGTCTGCAGATCTCCCAGCTTGTGCCCAAACCATCCACCAACTCCCAGTGTAGTGAAATTCCCTTGCTGCAGAAGAAGGTCAGACCAAAATTCCAAGGGTCACTCAGGAAGACGTGTAAGAGTGAGCCTAGTCCTGTGTAAGAGTGAGCCAGCAGGAACTCTAGCCAAATGCAATAGCCCAAATGGCTCAATCAGCCATCCAGCTGGGTCTCAAACATCTTTGAATGAACTGGACCCATACTAACCCAGGGATTGCAAGACTCATGATGAATATTGAATGGGAATGAATGATCGCACCTTGATTGCTGTGTCCAGTTCTGGCCCCTCAGTTTGGGAAGGATGTTGAGACACTTGAGCACATCCAGAGGAGGCAATAAGGCTGGTGAAGGGCTTGGAACACAAGTTCTGTGAGGAATGGCTGAGGGAGCTGAGGGTGTTTAGCCTGAAGAAAAGGAGGCTCAGGGGAGACCTTATCACACTCTACAACTTCCTGAAGGGTTGTTGTAGTCATGTGGGGGTTGGTCTCTTCTTGTAGGCAATCACTGACACAATGAGAGGACAAAATCTTAAGTTGTGCCAGGGGAAGCTTAGGCTGACATCAGAAAAAAATTCTTCACTGAAATACTAATTGGACACTGGAATCATCTGCCCAGGGAGGTAGTGGAGTCACTGTCCCTAGATGTGTTAAAAACAAGACTGGATGTGGCATTCAATGCTATGGTTTATTTGATGAGGAAGTGTTAGGTCATAAGTTGGACTTGATGGTCTCAAAGGTCTTTTCTAACTAATTCATTCTGTGATTCTGTGAGTCGGTGATTCTGTTATTCTGTGATCATGGAGTCCTCTTTCCAGGCATGATAACGCCATTTCCCTGTGTGGGCAACCACCAGTACCTAGAGAAAGCCAGAAACTTCTGATAGCTCTTGATGATCTGCTGTGGGTGGGACCTCTAAGATACTCACTCCAGGAGTGACTACAATACTTTATTCTCTGCTGAGCTTTTAAGTCAAGAGCCCCTTTTTATTAATACATAAATCCAAAGACTATAGTAATAAATGCAAGCTTTTCATCCACTGCGTGGGGTCTGCTCATAACAAAAGACAAGAGTGAAGAAAAACAGAAAACAAGAAGGTCCAAACCTATCAGTACATTCATGTTCTTATATTTTTTTTCTGACAGATTTCACTCTGAATTTATTAATGCCATGATTTCTTGTGTGTCTCATTGGGAACACAGACCCAAGCCTCCATGCTTGCAGGCTCAGCCTAAGAGATACAAAGCATGCAGGCACCAGCTGAAGTCCTTTCCCCAGACCAGTATCAACCTTGAACTCCACTTGTATGTGTGGCTCTTACTCATAGGCAAAAGCCATACTCTGAAGAGTAGGTCATGAGGGTATATTGAAGATTATTGGAAGCTAATGTACAGGCAGTTGGGCCCATGGATTAGCCGATAGTCACGCTCTTTACTTCACAGTTGATTTAAGTCATGCCTTACAATTAATCCATGTTTCTTGTACCAGCTCATTGCAGAAATGCATTTTCAAGGAAAAATGGTGGCAAGTCCTATATATGTAACAGAGAAGTCTATTCACCCATGGGATTCTATTTTCAACAGCTGCTTCATACCCATGTATTTTAAACTACACACTGGTGCTACCTCAAAATCTCTGCGATTAAAGCCATGATCTAAAAGCTTATTCAAGTCATGTTGAAACATAACAGGCTGTGAGGCTGAACACAGTCTGACAACTAGTCTAATGCAGATATTAAAGTTATTTTTAGGAATCTAGCATATATGGCCTACATTTAAGGTCAGAGTGGGTAAATCTCAAAGTTACTTCAACTCCTCTCACTGTACTGCATCTAGCTGCTTTCACAACAATGACTTCTCAAAATACAGATTGTTAGTAGGGTGGTAAATTGTTTCACAACTAATCTTGGATGGCTCATGTGCTGATATCACAGGGATAGGCTTATTACTCACTTATAACTTTGCTCAGACCAGCAATCTATCCTTTGTAGTTCAAATATTTCAAGCTGTGATAATAGCTTTTTTAGCAAATGGGATTCCTAAATATCCACCTTTGAGAATGAGAACATCATTACAAATGGACATACTTCCAAAAATCACCAGCTCTTCAGCTGTTTTCTGTGAATTTCTTTTTCAGAGACACTTAAACACATCATCTATCATTAATCCCAAATGCTGTGGCTCAGTATCAACACTTTTGAAGAGATAAAAGCTGAAGGAAAATAAGGAATAAAACATTTGTCAGACTGAACTCCCATGCCAAGTGAATGTTACAGTTATCAGAAAACCACAAAATCACTTACGTTGGAAAAGACCTCTGAGATCATCACATCCAACCTAAATGCTCCAATTCTCAAGCTGTAAAAAATAAAAAAGAACATGTGGTTAATGTGAATACAGTTGGTTCAGAATATGTAAAAGCCAATGGCTGGCTGGCTGGACATGAGCAGAAAATCTTGGGTTTATAAAATACCTGACAACTGCGTGAACTTGCTTCCCTTTCTCTGCATCTGTATTATCATAGCATCTGAAGTGATGAAGCTACAAGCTGAAACATTACAAAAAATATTTCATACTTCTGTAGTTTTTTTCACTACAGAAAAAACTAAACTTCTTCACAGCAGAAGACCTTTGTTTGGTGCATGAGTACATCAACTTTCCTCAAAAACTGCTGGGATTTTTTCCCAGGTGAATAGTGGCTACTTCAGTTTCCAAAACTTGGGTATGATAATGTCAAAACTGTTCTATATTGGATTTCTAGATAACATCCACCTCAAAAGCTGGGCTTGTAAATTGAAACTATAAATGCCTCTGAAAATTTGGGTTGCTTTGTTGAGTCAGTCCTCAGAAAAAAATGGACATCTGTCTCCTCTGAAAAAAAAAAAAAGAAAACATTTCCATTTGCAAGATTTCTAGTTTCCAGGAGCCCTATAACAATTTCTAAGCAGGATAGTTGAAAAAGAAGACTAAAATTTCTTATTACTTTGAAAACCTCCAAGAGTTTTCAAAATCATTTCAGCTGGATGTTGAGCTGGCAAAGAACAGGAGTCCCTGTCACACAGAGACAGTACAAACAGTTACTCAGAATTGTGCATATCAATATCTGACAGCTGAGTACTTAAATGTGAAACCAAACCTGAAAGAAAAATCAGCTATAAGGAGTAATTCTCTAATGCAAAATCCATAGTGCTATGTTTCAGCCACTGCTTGCAGCCTTATTTATCTTAACTTTACCTTATTTTTTAAATGAAGTGTCGCAAATGGCACACAGTTCTCAAGATCATTATAAAGTGGAAGATTAAATCTCAATTACAAAAAATACGTCCAAACAGACAAAGGTGTCTTCAGGCCAATAAGCCAATTGCTTTTGTCTATAAAATGTAGTTATGAGTATAACAGTGTTTCCTAGGGATAGACCTTTGTCCTTGGTCGACTCTCATTTGTCACCACAGAGGGCACACACAGAGTACAACCAGCAGCCAAGCCTCGCCCAAAGTACAAGCAGCACCAGCAAATAGCACTTTCAGAAACGGAAATGAGAGCATAATATTTTTGTAATTTATCACTGTCACTAAATACCATAATTCATAGGTCCAGCCACATCAATGTAATTTCCTGATTTTACTTTAAGAAGATCTAACTTGACACCTAGCAGCATTGATTTCCACACCTTAATTATATGATCCCATGGTAAGCTTTTCTGCTTCTAAACAATTTTAGCAGATTTTTTTTTTATTACATCAGTATCTCCTGATATTTTGGTTCCTGAACAAATAATATTCTTCTGCTCAACTAACCTACATGGTATACTCTACATGGTGATTATTTTCACATCATATTTGAAAGTGTTATTCAGGTCAACAACTGACAATGACAGGAGATAATAAAAAGTCTGCTCAACATTTCAAACACTTCTTTACCAACACATCAGTATTTTAAAATTAATATGTTCATGCTGTTGCATGTTAGGATGAAGGACTTTTAATGATCATCTACACTAACACCAACTCAGATTTCTTTGTTCAGGCCCTATCTTTTGGTACTGGGATAAACACTGTGAGCAGCTAAATCGTGCATATGTTACTTTACACTGGGCATCCAATCCTTAAAAAAAATAAGAAAGAAAGAAAGAAAAAATTATGACTGCCTAAACTCCATGAATTATACATACCTTTAAGTCTGAGACTTCAAAGTTTTCAAATATTTAGGTAAACATTATGATTTTGATCATGTTGTCAAATTATTTTGCCAATGCCATCTCCAAATTAGGGCCTATGCCAAGGTCGGGTCAATTGAGAGATAACTATTCTTGACAGCAATAACTTTTCCACTCAAACCAATAACTGCAGTAAAGTTTAGTGCTTCAGTAAAGCACTCGCACAAGGAGACACTGATCTCAATAGAGACTTCCAGTCACTGGTGTTCATCATCAGGTGAGGCAGGTGGTTGCCCAAGAGCTCCTGGGCCATCATACTTTATTCTCTGTGATTTGACTAAAAGCAACAAGAGAGCAATTCTAAACTATGTACTCACACAGTCAAGAAAAAAAGAAAATCTCAGTTGGGAGGTAGCGAAGGCAGCCTTGCCTTCCAGCCACGTACTGAACCTCTCCTCCTCATTCTCTCCTTGGCTGAAGGAGAGCAGTAAGCAGCACCACTCTCAGCTGAAAGAAGGCAAAGTTTTCCTTTGCTGGCTAGTAAAAGGTCAGGAGACAAAGCAGTCATGCAGCCTGGCTTTGATGATATCAGGACAGCAGCAGGTTCAGGGCTGACAGTTAGCCCCTGCCCACAGCTGCAATCCACCATTCTGTCAGTACTGCACATTAAAATGGATGCCACTTTTAGGCTGGGATTTCAAACCACAAGGCAGCAGTTCAGCTTCAGGTCAAAATAGTAATGACAGCTAAGGTTAGCAAGCTGAGGCCCAAGCTAAAATTATGCGTTAAGTTCAAAATGCATCTTGGACTTCACCCCTTCCTCCCCAGGGGTAAAAAACCCAGTGATCACTACATGAAATTTTCCACTGTTTTGTTTGTTTTCCACTTAATACTGTTTTGTGTTAAGGGCACAAAACCCACCTTACTGGGCCAGAGCCATGGAGAACCTTGCCAAGTAGCAGAAGGACACATGATACTCAACACGACCTAGAGTTCATCACTCTGGTGCTCCCCTAGGACCTACAAGAACTGGATTATGAATGTTAAAAATTATCCCTGCTTATCCCCTATCTGTTTATGGACCAGTCATCTCTCACAGTTTGTCCATCTTTTTTGGCATCTGTTCACTTTGTGTCTGCCTCCATGACATACAGAAGTCCACTATGCACTGTATTGAAGCATACTTATCTGTTTATCTATTTAAATTAATTTCCTAGCTCTTCTGTGGTAAGATTTAGTGAACAACAGTTCATCTCTTGCCTTTACCAATTTTATAAACCTAAGTCATAGCCTACCACAGACAACTCTGCTTCAAACTACAGTCACAATTTTTTTAAATTTCAGCTACTGCATTCCCTTTGTCATTTTGACTAGTTACAAGAGCAGCAATTAAATCCCCTGTGCCTGCCTTGAAATGTAGAAACCAGAACAGCACATTACCTCCAACTTCTGTTAGTATTCAGCTGTAACTGCCTCTAGAATTCAGCACCATTGGGAAGTAGGACTGTCATTCATGCCAGTACAGGACTGAATGAGTTCCTGATATGGTTCTGAAACATTTATTTGAATTAGTCTCAAAGTGTGCCTAGTCCTCACTTTTGACAATCATACACTGCAAACCCTATCCATTTAAAGCCCTATGCATTTAAAGCATCTTATCCTAACAAGGCATAATTTATACATTTTTATTCTTTAGAAGCTTCACATAATACATGATTCCCTTTTCAAACTGAAATCAACCTCCCTGTTTTTCAAGGAAACTCCATCTCCAATGGTTGTCTTTTATAGAGCAGATTGAACAAAATTAAAACAATTAAGAATCCTATAATCAGTGTCTCTCTGATAACTGAAGTATAAATACATAGATACAAAATATTTGTAAGAAAAAGCCTTGCATGATTCAGATTGGAAAAAAGAGAATCCTTTAAAGTAATGCTTCACCATTTGGTGAACTATCAGAATTTCTTTATTGTTGCTCCTAAGCCAGAAAGACAAAAAGACAAACTTGAGTCCCATAGTATTAGTTATGTGTAAAAGAGACTCCAAAACAAACCCAAAAATTATGGAAACAATTTCACCCCCTGTCCTAGGTTGACTATATGATGCTTTTATCCCCAATCACCTTGTTCTGTTTATGCTGAATAATAAATTTTGCACTGCAGAGAGTGAAGCAGGGAGAGAAGAAGTGAGCAGTTTGTTTTCAGACACTGCACTCACCCCTCCACATTCCTGCTCCTGGACTGTTGTCTGTGGATGGACAGACAGCGGGACAGAGCTCTCCTTTGCTTTTAGTTTAGCTAGCTGAGGCAAAGAAGTTCCCTGGACTGTGGGCTTTTACTTTTTCCCTTTTCTTTGGACCTGTTCAAACCTGCTCTGGACTGAACACCCAGGGGAGCACCATCAGCTCACACCTGTGGCCCACCGGGCTGGGCCTGGGCCGCGACATTTCCAGCACCGGAGAGACAGATAAGAGACTGAGTGAGCTGAGCTGCAACCCGGGGAGGGACTTTCTGAGTTTGTTTTCTCTTTTGGAGCAGCAAGGGGTTTTATTTTTTAATATTGTTTAGGTTTTATTGTTTAATAAACAGGTTTTTTCCACTTTTCCCCAAGGAGGTATTTTCTCCCGGACCGGTTGGGGGGAGGGGCCGATTGAATCTGCTTTTCTAGAGGAGCCCCTTTGGGAGTTCTCTCCAAAATTTGCCCTGAACCAGGACACCCCCCAATGCCCGTGTACCAAAAAATAAAATTAAGATAATAAGATAATTTTAATTTCTCCAAAGGGTTATGCTCTCAGTCTTTGGCACAAGAGTCATTTCTGCTGAGCCAGAAATGCACATAACTATTTTAACAGGTATTACCAGTGTGATTTCTTCAAAAAAACCCCAATCTTTGTTATGGGCATTGTTCTTATGTCCATTTTAAACTTGAATAAAATCTGTGATTACAAAATATATCAGAGCAATTGCTACCCTGATCTCTTGCAAAGAGGGAAAGTGAATCAGAGTTAAATGATACTGGATGGCACCTGGCAGCAGCAGGCTGCAGTGGAGCTGAAGACAGAATATGCAGCATGAAGACTAGGAAGGAAAAAGAAGGGCAGAGGTTCACAGCCTTCTTTGCAGTTTGCCTTTTATCTGGACACCTATCTGTGATAAGAGAATATTAATTTATTTGCATGAAAGCATTCATCTGAGGCAGTGGAACGAGTTGTGCAGACAAGCTGTGGATGCCCCATCCTTGGAATTGTTTAAGCCTGGGTTAGATGGAACTCTGAAGAACCTGGTCTAGTGAATGGAGTCCCTGCCCTTGAGAAGTGGGCTGGAACTAAGTGATATTCAAGGTCCCTTCCAACCCAAATTACCCTATGATTTTATGTAGAATTCTCCTTTTTATTTCCTATATGAGTCTAGTACCAAAAAAAAAAAAAAACAACCAAAAAAACCCCCAATTTTCACACCGTAGTGATGTTTAGTTACATAATTTTTTTAAAAGAGTTTATATGCCAATGAATTACAAATCTTACATATTTGTCAGAGCTGAACTCCAGAGCCATGCATGTTGGGCTGCCTTCTAACTACTCAAAGATTTACTCTTTTGTCAGCTCATTAAACAGTGTGCTATTTCCTTCTGCAGAAAATAAATTTGGATGTTCTTTACTTTGCAAGATATCTTCCTTGTTCCTCTGAGTATCAGTAAGAACACAACCAGGTTGGAGAAGCCTTTATCCTACTCTGAAGAAAAACTCATGAATATTCAATCACTTCTGAAATGACTTCAAGGTGAGAAGTAGCATTTACTTTAGAAAGTAAATAGTTATCATTAGTTTTCAGACCTGTCCTAGTAAACAGATTAACCATATCATGACTGGACGTAAAGTAGAAGAGCTTTGGACCTTCTTTCATCTCTGCCACATTTCTCCCTTTCCAGTGTGAGGTGTACCTGACCTGAAAATAGATTTTATTCAGAGGCTGGAGACTAAAAGTCTTTGTGTGGCACAGGCGAAGAAGCAAAAGAGAATGTCAAACAGAAAAGCTTCATTTGGTCACTCACTTGAAAAAAAGCACAGCTGCTTGAATTCTTATTAGTCAGAGATAGCCTGTGGGTATGTTGCTTCTTTTTAAATCTTTTATTTTTCTTTCTCAGCTTTCAACAAACTTTTCCCTTTCAGATATTCTGCTTGAATAAAGAAAAAAAAAAAAAAGAAAAAGCCCTCAGACTGATGCAGATCCCTCAAGACACAAATATATTTGACAGTTTTGATAGAGAGGCACAGCCTTGAAAATGGCCCAGAATGAATGAATCAATCTATGGTCGTCAACACAAAAACCTCAAGCATCCACAGCTGAGCAGAATTCTATAAGCCAGCATTAGAAAAAGTGATGTTAACCTTCTTGTAATGAAATAAACCAAACCTTCCCTAAAATCCTATCCAAAAGAGGGATAAATTTAAGCAATCAAGAATGGAATCAGACCACATTGTTTCTTTAGTTAAGCCACTAGTTTGTTCAGCACCATTTTTTGTCTTATATAATGAAATTATTGAATCCTCAGAATTTGAAGACGTTGCTTTATTCTAAAATATCACCTAAGTCAGAAAGCTTTATTTCCTTAATGGATGAAAGTTTAATTTCTTGTGCATCTCCAGGTAACTGCTCATTCAATTTTCAGAGAGCCTACATTTGTACTTTTGCCAGTAGATTTCAGCCATACCCTATCAACAGACTAGCAAATGCAGAAGTTCAAAATTTCACAAACACACACATTTGCAAAGCACCATAGTTACAGCATTTTTGGTTTGATATAAACTCTAGCAGAAGGTTAATGTAGGATGGACTGCCAAAAAGTGAAGCTTAAAGACAGATTTGTAGTAGGAGGAGCTGTTGATCACATATGCCTGTTGTTAACAGATTTTATTCTTTTAAGTGGTGGAAGAGGGTAAGAAAAGAATGAATGCGTTGAAAACTATGGTGAGGAAACTTAGAAACAGGATATTCTCTCTCTAGATCTTTCTTATTTCCATGACATTACAAATAAGAATGCGAAAAACAGCTTCCTTTCTTCACAAATAGAGGCATGTGGAAAAAACAAACAAATGTAATTTACTCACTATATAATGTCATAATATGCATCATCTTCTTTCAGCTGGAAGAGGAAAGCAAGTGCACAGAAGATCCTAGCTTGGAAGAGACCTGCAGGGATTCCAAGTCCTGGCTACACACAGAGTAATTTAAAAGTTAAACCTTACATTTAAAAGTATTGTCCAAGCACTTCCTGAACATTGACAGGCTTAGAGCCTTGATCACTTTCCTAGGGAGTTTGTTCCAGTGCTTAAGACCTCCCTCAGTGGTCTATTATCCCATCTGAATCTCCTCAATGCGGGTCTAACCCGTTCCTTGGCATTGCATCACCAGACACCAGAGAGGAGATAGAGGCATTTCCGCCTCTGTTCCTATCTCAGGGTAAGGCTGGCCCTTTTAGCCATGGGGGCACACTCTTGACTCATAGTGATCTTACCATCCTACCCCAGATTCCTTCCTGAGGGCAACATTCCAGCCTCTTGTCCTCCAGTCTGTACACACATCCTGGATGATCCCACCCCAGATGCAGAACCTGCAGAACTTGGCATTTATGCAGAACCTAGCATTTATGCTTGCTACATTTCATATGGTTGGGATGGCCCAGTGCTCCAGTCTACCAAGATCTCTCTGTAAGGCCTCTCTAACCAATCACCAGCCCAGTTTAGTATCACTGGGAAATTTACTTAGTGTGCATTGACTCCTATGTCCAGATCACTGATAAAAGCATTGAAGAAAACTGGTCCTGAAATTGAGCTGTGGGGAACACCACTAGTGACTGCCTAGATGTTGCCCCTTCACTACTTTGCTTTGGGCCCAGTCTTTCAGCCAATTGTTCATCCATCCTATAGCACACGTCTAGCTTTATGCTTGCCCAAAAGGATACCAAGACAGTATCAAAAGTTTTCTTAAAATAAAAATAACAACAACCAACCAAAACAACAACATATTCACTACCTTCCTCTTGACCACTAGGTAGATAACATTCTCATAAGAGGATGTTGGGTTAGTAACGTGACTTCATTAAGTCATGTCATCTTTGACTGATGACTGCATTGTCTTCCAAGCATTTTCAACTAACTCCCAGAAGTTTTACCAGACACCAAATCAGACTGACAGTCCTACAAGTACCAGGGTCTTCTTTCTTGCCTTTCTCAATAATTGGACTGATCGGGCAACTTCCAGTTTACCAGGCCCTATCCAGATTCTCAAGACTGTTTATAAATGAGAGAGGTCTCACAATAATATGAATAACTCTTTTAGTATGCTCTGCTTTATCTCCATTCCTGTTTGTGAGCTAACCGACCTCAAGTAACAGATCAATGTTTCATTGAGTCCTCCTTTTGCTGTTAACATGATTAAAGCCTTTTTGTGATCCCACATCTTACTCCCATTTTCAAATCCAATGGAATTTTAAGCCATATGAATTTTCTCACTGCAGTGGTGGTATCTCTGTCATCCTCTTGCGAAACCTGATCTTACTTACAAAGTCCATATACTTTGATGAGCTAGAATTACCTGTCCCTGTGGTCAGGACCAGCTATTTGACCAGCATTTGTGGACCCCAATTCCTACAAAAGATTCTGATGAGACTTTACTAACTGGATCCTTAAGCAGCTTACAGTGCGCTCTCCCAAAAGCCATGGGTGTCTACTCTGCTAACGGAGCTCTTTCATATCACAAAAGATTTTAAACTTTACCACTTTGTGGTAACTGGGGCCAAGATAGACACCAAACATCATTTCATACACAGACCAACAACAGATCCTGGAGGGCATTTTTCTTAGCCAGGTCCCTTGGTACCTGTATCAAAAAGTAATCTTCAAAGTGTTTCAGGATTTTCCTTAACGCTTTCAGTGTCTGCTGTATGATAGTCCTACCTAATATCTGTGACATCAAAATTGCCCATAAGTACAGGGGTGACCGATGTAGTGATTTTCCTTAATTCCTTCTAGAACAATACATTGTGGCTACCTTGCAGGCAGAGTGATCTTTGGTAAACTCTGACAACATTTGTTTCATTAGTTTTTGTACTGGTCCTGACCCCAAAGTTTTCAACCACATCATCTTTAACTGCGAGTGCTGTAGAGTCCAGCCCATCCCTTATATACAGCACACCCCTTCCTATTTGCCTGCCCCACCCACCTCTCCCTGAGGTGCCTGTGAACACCACAGCACTCCATCACTGGACTCTTCCCACTGAGTCTCACTTATGGCAGTGATGTCTTGGCTCTGTTACAGAGACAAAGCTATCATCTCCTTTTGTTTATCCCATGTACTGCATGCCTTCACATACAAACATTTCAGATGCGCTCCAGTGTGCTCAGTTACATCATGGTGCAGCGTGAAAGCCCACACTAACACACCATCATTCAGGATCCAGGCATTGATAGGCTACCTGTTTCTTTCACTGTCATTCCCTACAATTGGGAGGACAGAGGAAAATGTTACCTGCATTTCCAATCCCTTTTGCAATCTCTCCAAGGCCTTGAAGTCTCTTTTTATCACCCTTGGACTTCTAATTACAACTTTATTGGTATGAAAAGGATGTATCAGGCTAGGAAGTCTTCTGTTAATATCTTTAACACAAGCCCCAGGAGAAGTGGCAAGCTTCCCTCGAAGGCAGATTTGGTCAGTAGATCAGACCTGCTGTTTCTCTCATAAGTATAAATTTACATTTGTTTCTTCATGGAGGCAATCATGATGGGGATGTTAAGAAAACCTCTGCTCAGTCATCCAGGAGCCACTTGCACCATCTGAGATAGAACTAAAGCCCCTTCACAGCTACACACCCCACACTCACAGACAGACCAGGCTTCCTCACCAGTTTGACTGTAGGTTTTTCATAGCAGAATCTCAGACTCACAGATCCTTCAAATAATTTAATCTTCATACAATAACTAAACAACAACATAACAATTCAAATGTTTCAGGTGCCTCTGAGGAGGGACCCAAATCAAATGAAACCCTGTTCTTTATACCCTTGCAGTCTAAGTGTGCAATAGTCTGGGATTGTCAGCTCCTGCCATGTCTCTGAGTGTCCGGTCACCTGACTGGTGCTGCTCTGCTACTCCCACCACTGTTTGCGCTGAATGTATTTCTCAACAGGGGAAATAAGCTGACTTGACTTTGATGACTTCTCAAGAATGTGTGGGTCATCTTCAACCTCATCATGTCCCAGTCCATCCAACTGCAGAGCTTGATATCTGTTGTATAAGGACACACGGAGGTGCAAGGAGACAAGGAGGGAGTTCTCTCCCTGGCCCCGGTAGAGACTGATTTCCTTTTGGGGAGAGAGTGCAGGATACCCCTTACCAGGTGTTGTACCTAGTTAATATTTTTGTTCCAGAGAGGACAGCAGTGTTTCATCAGTCAGCCCCCTTCTCAAAATCACAGATGCTCCTCAACTCCTCACTGCATCCCAAAGCTCAGTCAACAGGAGGAACAGCTCTTCTACCTCTGTGCACCTCTCACAGACATTGTTGCCATTGATCTCAGACAGCAGCAAATACCCTGTGCACATCATGCATCTGGAGTTCTAGAGAGCTGCATGCTCCCCTGGGAACTCTGTCTGGATATCTTCCCTCCAGCAGCTGTCTGTTCTTGCTGCAGCCTGGGCCCTCCCCACACACAGCCTGAGGGCTTCAGTCACCCAGGAACCCCATCAGGCATTCACAGGTTCATTCCAACCCTGGTGCTCCTCTCAGTGCAGGACAAGCTGCTACCACTGCTGGTACAGCTCCTATTACTGTCCTCCTGGCACAGAGCAAGGGCTGCCATCAGCTTCCTCAGGTTCTGACTGCATGAATTAAAACCTCCTGCAAGTGACTGAAATGGAACAGTGTAAGAACATTATTCCCTCATCAATAACTCAGAATTAATTCAACCGTGCTAATTTGCTGAGAGTCAATAAGTGCCCAATAAACAGGGGCAGAAGTGCAGAGTGCAGGGGCAGCCAGTGCTGCTCCTTGCACCAACCAGGGACCTCAAAGTGAGGAAAAGTTTCCTTCTAGGTTATATCTGCTGCCTCTGTCATGCTTTACAATGACCAGATAATCTTGAAAAGCAAGATGGACAAAGAGGAAGAAAATCAAAATCAAGGCCATTACATGGGCAGCTGATTTGCCCAAAGTCTAAGCCAAGATGAATATCAAATTCTAAAAGTAATGATATACATTAATTTTTTAAAGTGAGTGATGGAACACTTGTGCCTTGGAAGTTAGCTGCTGGATGTATTGAGGGTTTGCAAATGTCAGGAAAAAGATGGGGAGGAGGTGCTCCAAATGTCAGAGCCGAGATTCTTCTGCAGGATGTGGCAAGGACTATGGTGAAACAAACTGTCCCCCTGAAGCCCATGAAGTCCACAGGGGATGCAGAGATCCACTCACAGCCCATGGGAGGAGTGCTCACGCTGGAGCAGTTGGATGCCAGAGGAAGCTGTGGTCCAGTGGGAACCTGAATGGAGAGAGAGAGCCCTTGTTTCCAGAGATAGAGGGCTCTTGTTGCCAAACTAGAGCAGCCTATCCTTAGACTACTGCACACTGTGGGTGAGTGATTCACACCACAGCAGTTTTGGGATGACTGTTTGCCCATGGGAGGGACTCAAGTTGCAGCAGTTTTGGCAGGACTGCTGCTCATGAAACTAGAGCCATGCTGGAAAAGTTCACAGAAAACTGTCTCCCATGGGAGGGTCCCTATGGCATAGCAGAGGAAAGCTTCCTCTCCCTGAGTGAACAGAAAAAGGTCTCTGATGTCAAGTTGACCAAAACAAAGCCCCATGCACTGTCTCTCTGCAGGGTCAGCAGGAAAGAGGGAGGGGCTGGGGGAAGAAAAGGTGTTTTAAAGGCTTATTTTACTTATTGTTATCCTCCTCTGTCTCTGTTAATAATAAATTTATTTTATACTTTTCAATTTGAACCTGTTTTGCCCTTAGAGTGTTTTTTTCCTGGTCCTCATCTCAACTCATGAGCCCTTTGCTCAATTTTTTAGCCTCTCCTCTTTCCAGCTGTGAGAAAGAAAGGGTGAGCAAACAGCTTTCAGGGGTGCCTGGTGTTTGGCCAATATCAAACCACGACAGACATGTACCTTAAATAAGCAAAAAAAATCCATGTTTACTTCCAAGTGAAAAAACATCATAGAAGCCAGTGCTTGCATTATTCTGGACTTTGAAAAACCCAGTTATACATATTTTAAAAACAAAAAAACCCAAAATAGCAACAAATTTTTCTGGCCCTTACCTTCCAAAATCACACACAGAAGTAAAAAATGAGGAGCAACAAGCACTCTTAATATAGCAATGCAATCATCCATACTCAGCCAAGAATTACTGCCTCTAAATTAAAAATCTTCTCAGACAGAGGGGCTTTAAGGGGTGCCTAACACCCCTTGCCCCACATCTTGCAATACTTTCCCTGGAGCAGCCACTGACTGTGTGTCCCATTCCAGCCAGGCTGGACCTTGGGGTGACTGCACCTTGCTGGGTGCCATCAGAGAGGGGCAGAGGAAAGCCCTGCAGGGGTTCAGCTGCTAGGCAGAGATAAGTATGGGGACCAGAGCAGATGTGCTTTTGCAGCAGGGGTAAAACCACACTTCCTTTGGGAATGGTATGCATGTAAACATTTACCAACAGGATAAGGTCATGCAATCTCAAGCTTGAAGCCAAGGGAACAAGGTGCTCAAATCAAAGTATGTCCAAGGCAAACACTGAAGCCTGGAAAGAGGCAGGGTGATGGCCTCCCTGGGCAGTGAGCACATCCCAGAGCTCTGTGTTCAAGCTCACTGTCCCTTATTCATTCAGGGGCAAGGTAACAGCTCAGAGACCTATTTTTCAAGCAAAAATTTGCAAGAACACAGTTTTTCATAGAAAATTACTGCATTCAGAAATGTAAACACCCCAATCAGCCAGAAGGCCAGTAATTAATATTTGGAATAAATACTGGAAGTTATCAAGGCATCTAGTGCAAATACCATGAGTTGCATTTGCACATAGTTCTGGACAATTCAAGGTACTGAGAAGCGAGGCTATGAGGTTTCCTGATGAGCTTAAAAAAAATCCTGCCCAGCTCTTTCTCCCTGCCCGTGTGTTTTGTTCCACTGAGGAGCTGCTGCTTAGGTTCTGCTGCCAGTTTCAGCCCCCAGGAAGAATGAGAACAAGACTGGCAGGTGGGTCTGAAGCCGCAGGATCTTTAAAGCATTCATCTCCCCTCAAACCCCTAGGTGTAGGTCTGTCTGCTAACCCCAAGGACATGGAATCCTCCAGGATGCACAGCGTTGGCTGCCAGCTCCCGCTGCGCTGTGCTTCCTGGCGGTTGCCATAGCACTAAAAGGCAAACCTAGCAACAGGCACACAAGCCTCCAAAGCACACAAGTCCAAAACACATTTTTAAAATAAATTAAATTATCCAGCCTTGCCTGTTACCCCCCCCCCCAAAAAAAAAGTACAGCATGTTTCAAGAAGCTGTTAAGAATGTGCCATTTCTGTTCAGATGCACTAGAGAAGGGGTTTAATTACCGCTAAAATTAAACAATGAGTGCTGCGCTGTGACAAAATTAAAGTAGCTTGCAGGAAGATTTGCTTTTTAATATGTCTTTTGTAAATCTATTTATCTGGCAGTTATTGATGGTATAAGTGGTTTTGTTAGGCATCAGAAAGCAAAATAAGAGTTTAGCTTTTATTTTAGACCTTTTGTCTTGCAACTCTAATTTTATGGAAAAAAAGTGGTAGTACAGCAATTTATTTGTTTATGTTAGTATCACAATTAGAGATTATTTGTGCCTTTTACAAATCAAATCAATCCCACTACAGCTCAGGATCTTTCTTTACCTTCCATTTTCTTGTGCCTATCGACATGATTATTGAATACATATCCTAAGTGTCTCCAGTTTCTTCAGATGTGTATAAACTTTGCTTCTGAAATTCTCAACTTTTTCAGCTTCAAAGCCTTGGATATTAATATTTTAACTCTGTGACACATATTTAAAGAAACAGCTTAGAGAGGAAGCTAAGAGCATAAAACACTGTATTTCTGCGAATTTCACACAGTTAAGTATATTCTACACAATAAAAATACAGCCATTTTATAGAAAGAATATAAAGTTCTATAAGCCAAATAGACATGAAGGAGGATTGAAGAAATAGAGGAATGTCCTGCTGTTATTATTTTCTCTCAATTGAAGGGTTTTTCCCTGCCTCAGATTATTTTTTCCTGAACAAAACATATTTACAGAAGGAACCCTTTGAGTAATCATTCTTTCCCTCTGAAATAACAGGCTCTGAACTGTGGGAAGATGACTGGAGAGATAATTCGAACAAAAGTGCCCTACCAGGTTTTCCAGGTTTTGCAACTGACTTCTTTTGTGAAATTCAGGCTGAATTAAGTGGTTCCACTCACTGCCCTTAGAAACTTCATTGGGATTGATTTGGCTTGTTTATCTGTTATGAAAAATTACCTACATAAATAAAACACTTCTCATCCAAGAGTCTGAAGGGAACACACAATGTTGTACTGAGTCCGTAAGGAAAGCAATCTCATTTTCATCCTGACAAAATTTACCCATGTATCAACTTAGGGAGAAGAAGTGAGCAAGAAGGGACAAATTTCCCAAGTGCTAAAGAGCAGTGCTCCTCAGAGGAGAGTGCAAAAATTGGATGGAGTATATCTGTGTGTTAACACCAAATAAAATACAATTATGTATTTTAGAGGTTCATCAGTAAACTTTGAAACATTATTTTTTTTCTCCTGCCTGCCCTCAGCATGGTCATGAGCCTGCCCACAACTGCAAAGCAGCATGCTCAAATGTTGATTAGAAGTTTTTGAAGGTTGTAATTTTATTCAGTATCTCCCCTGATGAATGCTGACTGTTCACATTCATGTTGATATATCTGGAATCACAACTCATTAAATTGTTTCCATCTGTAATTGGTCTTTTCAGGGAAGGTGCTTGTGAATTAGAAACCCTTCCCCCTCATGCACACTTACTACAGACAAATATTAGAATCAAGATAGTAACAGTCGTGGCAAGTCAAGTACACACAGAAATTATACCATCTGGCAAAAATTAGTCAGCCTGAGGGCTGGTTAATGAACTGTAATATACACAATTGAGCATGCATACTGAAGTTGCAATTCTTTATGATACCTGTGGACATGTAAATTCTGCAGGGGACATAAGAAGCCTTTCTAGCATGCAATTTATTTATTTAGGGTTTGGTTTTGGTATGTACAAGAATTAGAATGAAAAGCTTTTCTCCAAGACATTTCTGCATACCTCTTGCTGTTTCTGTAGCAATAAACAAATTAATTTTGGGGTTTGTAGGTGGCAGAAACAGTACAAGATATCTAGTTCAGACAGAGGTTTGGATAGTTTTCAGCACTGCACAAAGACACACAGAAAATAAATTTGGGGATTCCACCATCAAATTGTGACTTATACATTTTCTGCTGTGCATCAAGAATGACAAACATCACCATCCTCTGCACCTTATTCTTCTCCATACTCTAATTACCAGTACCTGAGGAATCAGCTCTAATATGGTCATCCACCAACTGAGGACAGCAGCTGTTAACTGCCCTCCACAGATACCATTGCAGGACCCCATCATCTGACTGCCGCTGCGGAAATGAGTATCTTAAATGTGCCACTTCATAGCTTCTCCTGCTAGCTCTGCTGTGGTAATGTTTCTGTTTAAATCCTCTTTCTATTTAAATCCTCAGGGCTTCAGTACTCATATTCACAGAGAACAGTACTGTATGTGCCACTGAGAGGTCCTGACTCTTCATCAAAAATAAGAGTTAAAAAAACCTCACACAGATTAACCACATGCACAACTGGCACCAAATCAATGTGATGGCACCAAATTAACTTTTGTATAGCTTCTGATACAGTGCATGCACATCTCTAAACAAACATACATCTGTGTCAGAAAATCATATTTATTAAACAATTATATATTTAAAAATATATGTATGTATGTATATAAATATATATATTTATACACACACACACATTTTTTCCCAAGCACAGGATTTAAAATTATGTCTTACTTATTTCAAATACTTATATTTCCTCAAAAGACACACAAACTTATGTAAATATTTTTGGCACCTGCGAGGTGCCAAATCCTTAACAACTTATTGGGCAATGTTAAAAAGGAAGAGAATTCTCCTTGTGCCTTACCTACTGCTTTCTCCACTGTACTGTGTGAATTTCCTCAAAAGAAAGACTTTTTTGTTTACAAGAAATTTTTGTAAGAACAGGGGGAGCTGTGGAAAGAGTGAAAAACAAAGCAAAACATACTGGTCTATGAAAGTTTAGACTGGCAGGGCTAGAGGGCTGTGTCAGCATATTTCACCTGCTGGTACAGGTCAACACTTGTGCATATATAAATTGACAAAACAGATTAAAAACTCTGCAGGGCAGCTATAGGTAAACACCTTATCCACTTCCCCCTTCCACAGCACTATGTCCTATATTTTCATCATTACTTAAATGTTATTGAGAAAAATATGTTAAGTGAAACTGGCCTGCTGAAGAGAGGTTCTTTGAGTTGGTTTTTATTTCTCATTTAACACAAAACCTGTTTTAGAAAGCTTCTTTTTAACCTCCCTCAGTAGATACTGAGCAGCCCCATTTCAAAGCCCCAAAGGGCAACAATGCATCATCTTTATTAAAGGTTGAGATTTATCTTCTGAAGAAGGAAGAAGAATTCAGCATCAAACACTACTTTGGCAAACAAAATCCCACTTTCATTTATTAAGTCCCCAGAAGGTTGTTCTTTGCAGGGAGCACTGGATCTCAGCACATGACTAAAATGAAGGTATACAGACGGTATATGCCCATATGATTAACCACTGCATTTATTTGCAGAGTGAGAGTAGGCAATTACACCAGGCTCACCTCTGCACATTAGCACCAGGACGCTACTTCAGTTTAAAGAGTACAGATCACTTCCAGCCCTGTTCCCCTGGAGCTAAACCGTCTCGTCCTTAAGCCACAGCAGCTCAGCTGGGCTGCTCAGGGAGTGCTCCTGCCGACTTACTGTAAAACTTCCCTCTGCACTTAGAGCTCTGTAAATACATGATCAGTGCTTCTGCTGCTCTCTGTGTGCTTCCTAACACTGCCAAGGGAAATGTAAGTCTGCTTCATAGACCAAAAGTCCTTTACTAATGCATGGTTTATTTGTATTGATCAATGTAGTGCAATTATTCATATTAATACCCACAAGGAGTAGCAAGAGATGGGAAGAAAGAGATTGCCAAGACAAAATTCAGGGCTAGCATGTGGATTCCATGGGTGACTTAAAACTAATTTGTATGAAAACCAGAAGCTGTTTCATTAATTCTTTTATATGTTGAAGATGGCCGTGAGAAGTCCTAAAAATTTCATTTTGAACAGGAATCTGTACCTTCAGCTGAAATTAGAATACTATTTTGAAAGACTGCTTAAAGATTGGATTGAGGTATTCCAGAACTTTTGATAATTGCACAAAATTCAGAACTTGCACTCTTCACAAAACTGCATGCATGCCTAATTTCTTGGACTAATCTAAATCTCAAGGTTTTCATTTTAGAATGTTCATGTTCAGTTTTTTACTTCAGCATGCATTATTTTGAATTTTAGAGTTAAAACTTCGAAAATCTCTCTGTCAAGAGAAAGTCTAAGTCTAGAATGCAAAGGAAGAAAAGCAAAGATTAAATTATTGTTTCCAAACAAAGGTAAAAGTCTTCAATTAATTTTTGGGGGTTTTTTTTGTCAGTTTATATGCAATATTTATGCTGGCCTGGTAACACTGCAACATGATGAAAAGTCTTATGCTCCACACTGCAATTCTCTCAAGGTATCAGGAAATTGTAGTCTGGCTATGATTAGCAAGGAAGAACAAAACAAAACACTCCTTAATTGCCTTGCTTCCTCAGATGAACAGTGGCACTTACATTTGACTAAATGGCATTTACAGCATGAGACCTGGGTCTTGGTCCAGGTCCTTGCCACCTGGTAATCTGCTGCACTAATAGGAAACTATAGTAATAAACTGACCTTACTCAACATTTCAGCAATAGGATTTGAAAAAGAGACATTCACTAAAGCATAAAAAAACCCCATCTCTTCTACAATAGAAATTAACTGAAGTTAATTACATGTAGTTTTATCAGGTATAAATGGATTTGTGATGAAGATAAAGTTATACTGACAGACCTTTAATTTTTCCCTGACACACTGAGTTTTGCTCTTCTGCTTTCTTCACTTCCCTTGTTCCAGTGCCAGTTCACAAATTCCCAGCTCTTCATAATTCTTTCTTTTTTTCAAAGCTATGGACTACCAAAACAAAGTTCATTCTGCTTTATAAACAGCCCTTCTGTTGTCTGTGCATATTGTTGTAGGAATGGCTGCATGAGTAGGGTTAGGAAAATATCTCCTGAATTTATTTTATCACAGAGTTGGCACTGAGGAAAGTCTGCTTAGGAAGCAAGGCATGCACAGAATGATCCTTCTTGTGGTGTATTCTCTAGATTTGGCAAACTAGCTGTTCATAGTCTGAAGATTGCCTTCAAATCTCATATGTTATTGCCACTAATGAATTTCTGCATGAAGTTACTTGGTTGCTCTTAATCCATTTGCTGTTGTGGCCTTCACAGCTTCTTAGAATATATTCCACTATTTACTTCTTAATTGTATATATTCACCATTGGTAAATTATGAAAGAAAAAATATGTTTCCATCAAGCTGGTTTGTTGTTGAAGCATTTGGATGAGTTTTTATTTCCCCAGCTTGTGTTACTGCCCATTAGAAGTACCAGATATTTACATGCCCTATTATTACATTGTGCCAGACCTTCCAGAGGGAAGCTGTTTTTCCACGCACTAAAAGCACCTGATCTTTTTGGACACCAATCCATAAGACTTCATAAACTGCTATAAGTATCTTTCTAGCTATATTGTATCACTGGTCAAAGGGCAAGCACCTCTTATGGATGCAGTAAAGAGTACTTCCTACTACACTTTTATTTTTCCTGGAAGTTTCCATTCAAGTCTTGACCCACAGTGACTCTCATTAGCTCATAAAAGCCAGCTAGATCCCAGCTCAGGATTCAGTTGCATAGAGGACACATATTTGATCTACTTTCTATGGATTTTTAGAAAGAAAACCTTTTTCTACCATCACAGATATGCACTTACAGAAATGGCCTGCTGATGCATGCAATGTACAGGTGATGGGAAATGCATCCCTCTTTCAATTACTGTTCACAAAAGTGAACTGGAAAAGTCAGTTTGCCATGAGACATTTGAAGAATGAAGATAGCTCAGCTAAACCCTGAATGGTTTCTCTTTCTCAAAGAAATCTCTTTGCCTTCTACTTAATATATCATAATTTCCCTTCTTGCTCTCCCCTTTACTCATTGTGGGAAACTCAAGTTTAAGATAAATCAGTAGCAGCAATGACATGGTAAACCTACAGATAAAAACAGGGAGAGAGCAGGAGGATTTGAATAGGATTGCAGGGGGAGAAGTGGCTTTAATTTTGCACAGCTATTTCCACATAAAATTCTGCGCTTCCCTCCTTAAAGCTTCTGTCAAAAACATTAATCTACAAATAAGCCAGTTAATTACATTTCCAAGTAACTGGTTTCCAACAAGTTTCCCTATGTCTTGTTTGTAACAGTTTGTGAGCCACTAAGACAAAGCTAATTGATAGCTAAATTATGGAGATGCATTTAGAGGGTTAATTGCTTCTGCTTGCAATCAGATTTTTTAAAGAGCTGGAATCTGCATATCATATTAAGATTTTAAATGACTGGAGAACCAAAATAGTGGGGTTTTCTCTCTCAATTTCAAATATTGAAAAACAAACACTGCATCAATCTTTTTCACAAGAATCAGAACAAATCACTCCTGCTGCTTTCCAGTCTTTATATGACACTGGAAATTATTCAGGCTCATCTTTGAGGCTTGCTATGAGATAGTAAGATAGAGAGGCTCTTGGCAGCAGCTGTTAACCCACCTGCAGAGACAACTTCTGTCTCATTTCATCTCCTGAATTGTTCAAGCTACCAGACAAATGTTTACTTATCAAAGGCACCACATGGCCCTCTGGGACTGTGCAAGAAAGGAATGTTAGAGCTTTCAGGGCCTGAAATCCAAGCTGGTCCCCTTATTTAAATATTGGGCAGCTATTAAGCTGCATATCATGGAATGCCAAAAGACCTAACCCAGGGCTGCAGTAAACTCTCCCTGACACGATGTACATGACCAGTCTCTGCTAACAGCTGTTTCTGTACTGGAAACCCTAAATTGCATGTTCACCAGCATCCCAATTTATCATCATCTTCATAGGAAATAACCAGTGAATCAGTAACTCTCAATACCGAAAGCTGTATTTTAGAGGATTAATTTGCCTGAGAAGTAGTTAATGTTAAAAAAATAACATATATTGAAACCTATTTAAACAAACTGACACTCATATCCTCTTAATTTTATGTCCTTGGAAATTACCTCTGCTAACAGCTTGTTTTTTTTTTCCTTCTGGACAGCTAAAGGTGACAATAATTCTGAAAAGTAAACACATTTAATACTGACAGGCAGCATGTTAGCATGAAGCCTTGCAGTGCTTTTGTCTGTTGGTGTCCTTCCTAGCAATTATCACTATTTTTTTTTTATTCTAGTCATAAGCAAGCTAACAATAGAATGATGAAAAGAAAAGGAATTTTTTTTACAATAATGGTATTGACTGCCTTGGGAAACAAAAAATCTCACTACATAGAAAGCAATTCTACCTTGACTCTGGAGAAATGAAAAAAAAATCCCAAAGCTAAGAAAGCAAGCTTCAAAAGCTGAGAGTTTGTAGCAGTATTTATTTAGGTTATTTTGTTTATCAGAAAACCTTAATTGCCATTTAATCATGAAACTCCAGAAAGTCAGAACCTACTTTCACTCTGGCTACTCAAGGAAACCAAACTTGAGAGAGTCACTGGGAACTGTTGCTCTTACTGGGCCAGTACAGCCCAGTGTGGAAGAGGGGCAGGAATTTCCCAGGCATGAAGGTCATGATAACAAGCAGTCTCAAAAACAAGAATGATCCAAACTTAATGGCTGAAAAGCCACAAGTCTCAGAAATTTCTCATTTAATTTTTTTTCTGAGCATCCCCAGAGTCAACATACAGCAATTCCAAACCAACCAAATCCAGAGCTGGTTTCTGCCCAAAGGACAGAGGAACAGGTCAAGAGGGTCACACCAGGCTCTATTTTGATCAAGAACTAAGTTGCACATCTTTTGTCTAATCTTAGTCCAGATATACAAAGGTTGTAAAGTGTTATTTCTAGGTATTTACAGTTTGATACCTAAATACTAAACCATTGAAGAATAACAATTTAGCTACTTGGAGAGGGTAAACCCAAGAAACCTAAAAAATTAACACAGCACGTACATTTCTTGGTATTTTTCCCATACTTGATGTAGATTTTCTGAGCTGCTCTCACAAACACACTATTTACCAGCTTTTGTTAGTTTGTCTATTGTAGGAAAATGTCCTTTTTAAGGCAAAAGTAACCATCACCTGACTTTTTGCTGAGTGATACAGGCTACCTTTTTTGCCCAGTGTAGTGACTAACCATGGTTTCTACTGCTCCCAAAGTCAGTTGCCTACCATAATACAGATTATGTCTTAATTTAAAATTGGGAAACTTCTGAATTAGGCTGTGGAAATCAAAGAAACACAGTAAGAAGGAATGAGATTACCCAGACACAAACATTAAACTATTTGGTTCTTTAAATGCATACTAGCATTTCAACCAAATCACTGCTATTGAGTAGTTCCTGTTTTGGAATTCTGCTCATCAGCTCAAGTTTGCCAGCTTTTGTTCATGATTTTTAATGTGGTTTATAAGCCTTTCCTCAGAAGCAAAGTCTTCCACCTGTTTTGTAAATACCAACTGCTACCTTGTATGTTTGATTCCATGATAACAAGTGACTGGAGGTTCTCTGACATAGCGGCCTATAGAGGAAAAAAACCCAAACAAAAAGTCATTTACTGTTGCAGTGTGATGCCATTTCCTGTTTCACCTATCCCAACCCCCCCAGGTGTGCCAACATCTCCGTTCCCCTTTGCCCTCCTGCTGAGAGCTGTCCATCTACCTTAACATTCCAGCAGGGTCATGGTGTGGTTGGCAGAAGTTCAAAAGGAGCCCCTCAGGTCCGGGCTCATTGGCCTGTCCAAGTGTCTTTATCCTTTGAGCCTTCCCCTCCTCCCCCCTGGTTGGTGCCTCACCCGTCCCTTCCCTTCCCCCTGTTCCCAGGGCTTAAAAGGAGACAGGACCATGCGGTCTGGATTCTGTTGGGAGCTGTTACAAGATTCAGAGGTCTATTATCCTGGAATAAAACTCTGGATTAAAACTCTACAATAGAATCCTCTCCATTTTCTCTTCACCGTCACCTGAACTTTTTCCACCAGAGGAAAACTGAGTTCCTACTTTGCCTGGATTTGTTCCGAGTGCCCAGCTGCAGCACCCAGCCGGCCAAATGTATCTCTGAGGTGAAACATCACAGCTGCCGCCTTTGGCCCAGCAGCAAGGGCTAGACGAGGCCCGGCACGCCCCACCCGGAAATATTGAGATTAATATTCCTTACAATTTACCTTGTTAAACAATTATTTTTTAATTTCTAAACTGCTCAGCTTTTTTTCCACCCACTGTGATTCTACCCTGGTTCCTAAGCCACATATACTTTTGTCTGCTCCCACTGCATGACCCAAAATACAGACCAAAGGAAATCTAATTTTTCTCCTGCTGCCCTCTCTGCCACACTGAGAGAAGGGTCCACACTCAAAGAACTCCCCACTCCTGAACCCCCACCTTTCCTCTCAAGACTGCAAGCAGTGATTCTTCTAGATAACATACTTTTTCCCACAAATCAAATATTGTTATGTTTTACAGTAGAAGAGTGACATAGTATTTTCTGGTTTCCTCTGCTACCTTTTTGCAAAATAAAAAGAAATTACCATATAGGATTTCACAGTTCTAGGTTTTAAGTTCAGATTTCCAAAATATTTTGCATTCAAATTCCTAAAATTATTTCCTGACATATAAATAATTATTTTCCCTATCTTTCACCCAGGAAACAGAGGCAGAGGCAGTATGATGGGAATTAAAAAAAAAAAAAAAAGTGATCACTACTGACTTCCAGTTCTTTCACGCAAACCACACTTCCTGGTCCTTCAGCAAAGGCAAGTAAAAGTCATCATTCTTAAACTTGCTTGTGAATGTGCATGCAGTAAATTTGACAATAATGATCTCCCAGAAAACAGAACGACAGTAAAATGTCAACTAGTAAAACTAGTTGATGCCACAATAAGAAGGTTACCTTATGATTTTGATATTGAAGTAAAAGAGAAACACTGCTTTTTAAAGAGAAATTGTTCATTTAAAAAAATAACAGTGTTCATTAAATTTTCTTATTTGATTTTTCAAATGCATTACACAAAGCTCTTACACATGAGATGATGCAATTTTTGTAGTTATTAAAAACATCTTAGTATAAATATTCAGCCCTTTGGGAAGAGTTTTTATTGCAGAGACTGTCTATTCCCTAAATTGCATTGGGAGAAGCTGAGGAAATGAATCACCTAAGATTGATGCTCTCTGTCTTTGGAGTAGCTTATGCTGGATCTTATCTGGAAACATTGATCTATAAAGTCACTTAGCTTTATAAGAAAGTATTTTTAATCTAATTTATGAAGAAGTTCTGTGGGCTTCAGACTGTGATTATAACAGTTCTGTGCAGTAACACTTGCTTCTCTTAAGAAGCAAGGCAAATTAATGTATATTAACTTATAATCATAATCAAAATCAACACTTCAGTGTTGATTTTCCAGAGACTTTTAATTAAAAGCAATTTATGAATAATAATGTTAGCTGTACAATTCTGTGCCTAGAATTCTATGCCTACAAGATAAAGATGTCCAAGTCAGATAAAAGGGTATCTGAGGATTCAGAGTTCATGGGAAATGAACAGTGGTCAAAGAAATTGTCTATACTGAAACTAACAAAAACCACTCAGGAGTTACCCAAACCAGCAGAACATCTCTTACAAACGAAAAGCTTAACTTCTATAGTTTTCAATAAATAGGATTTTTGAAGTCTATGACTTTATTTCCAGGGAGACTTACCTTAAAATAATTTTTGGGAAGGATTTTTTAGATGGATTCATATTTTAATAGAAAGTTATATTGACATTCTGAAACTGATTGAAATCACTCCTTGCTTATCATTGCCCATCTTGGTTGGGCTTGATTGCTGAGAATTTTGCAAAAGATCAGCTTCCCTTCAATGAGGCATTAAAAAGCAACAAAGTGGACAAAAGAAAGGAATGGGAGGATTCTGATGCCTTTCCTAGGCAGCTTGCCAGGCAGTCATGTTTCTTGAACCACCCTGTCTTCCACTGAGCAGAGACATCATTTCCTATAAGTTATGGTAGGAAAGTTATCCAAGTTATCCACAAGTTATTCACAGAGCTAAGTACTTCCACATGTACTCAATATTATTACAAAACTCCTCAGTTGTCTTCAGAAATAGTTCATATTTATGTATGTTTTAATATTGTCTAATCTCCTAAAAACATAAATCTCAGGGAACACTTGGGTCTTTCTTTATTAGTCACCTTTGTGAAATCCCTGCTCTTACACCAAGATACATCTACAAACAGGTATTCATATTTGGTGCTAAATAAAACTGTTCCTTTCACCATCCCAATATTTAGCTATTGATGAGCAAAATAGAGCAGAGTTCAGTGTGGATTTTAAGTTAAAAATGAAGATATTCTGAATGCATGTCTTCTGCTAGATCTCCTTCACATCTAAATACTTATGAAACCAGCATATTTCTATCTACAGTGTTTAAAACCTGGCTTTCTGAGGGAAATTCCTTGCAGGGTAAGATGGAAATTCAAGATTCTGGCAGCCAGACTAGCTGTTGTTTCCTTCTTCCTCTCATCCAGTGTTAACACTACTGTCACCCTTTTGTGTTGCAACTAAAAAAAGCATTCAAGACACAAGAGTCCCAAATGTCACCATTAGCCTGGTCTGTAGCACACAAATTTCCCAGGTAAGAAAAGAGCCCGGGAATTAGACAGTTTCCTCCAAGCCACTGCTCCTTGCGCAGGCTGTTGTCAGCTGCAATTCCAGCATGACACACCATTACAAAGCACCCTCATTCCAAAGGGGCACACTGTCTGTCCCGAGCCTCAGACACAATCCCCCTTGCCTCCATGCATTACAATGAAATCAAAGTCCTAACATGATTTAGAAAAACAATTCCTGGTGCAGGATTAGCAAGTGCTTTTGCAGCAGCAGTAAGCATTAAGGGGCTGGCTGGCATCCCATAGAGAACACCATTATTCAGCCTGGTTCAGCACAATTCTGCTTGTACAACACATTCACTGTATTTTTGTTCCCACATTTCTTCATTATTGGCTATATTAGCATGAGAACAGGATTTCTGTCAGTTAGAACTGTATGAAAGTTTACAGATTTTCCTCACAGAGCATCCTGCAATTGTCTTTGATTTTATTCTAATTTATTCTGAGTCTGCCCAAGTTTTGTTTTGAATTCCCAGTCAAATTCATTGAAGCTAACAATGTAGACCAATATGGCAAAAAATCCCACAACACTGCATGTCTTTTCATCTATTTTGCTTAAAAACTATCACAAAACTCCTGAAAGTGCCTTCTGTCTTTCAGAATATGCCCATCAAATCAATTAGTACTCATCACAAATATCACCTGCCCACATACCAAGTGCAACCTGATTTCTATCCCAGGAACCTCAAAGAGAAAAAAAGAGTTCAGACAGTGAGTTTTGTTTTCTAAAAAGACTGCAATAAAACTTAAAAGTACTCAACTGACATTTTTATTCGCTCCTAAATGCAAAGCCTATCATTCCTGCCTGTTCAAAAATAGCTTGAAATAAGAATCACCAGGTTATATGGAAATCTCCATACAACAAGGCATCAACATCCATCAACAATCATCTAATTCCTAGTTTTCTGACACAGTTATTGATGTACTTCGCTGCTTTATTGCTGTATTTTCAAATGGACATTTGGATTCAAGAGTATATAAATGGTTGTATTAAGGCCACCTTTCAAGGTTCCGATGTGTCTGGGAATGCAGAAATCAGAAGGTAAGCTCCAGTAATCAAAAAC
Source organism: Molothrus ater (assembly GCF_012460135.2). Lineage (NCBI taxonomy): Eukaryota > Metazoa > Chordata > Aves > Passeriformes > Icteridae > Molothrus > Molothrus ater. The sequence continues at coordinate 96,932,640 of NC_050479.2, read as the reverse complement.
GTGTTCAAAGCTAATGGAAGACCCAGCTATCCTAAGCAAGGACTGTTAATATGACCTAGTTTGCACTGCTATTGTGTTTTCTACTCCCTTCTGACCAAAAAGGATTTTTTTTTAAAGGTATTTTGTTTGCTACTACTGGAATTTGTTTTCTGGTCTATGATAGAGCTGAAATAATTGCCTAAACAGTGCAATTTGAGGTCATGACAACAAAAGAGGAAAAGAAATTTAAAACCATAAGGTTCTAATCCACTGAATAATGTACAGGCCTTTTTTAGAGACATTGTTTATTGATTACCACAACAGAGAGTGGTAGTGAAACTACCTTCCAACCAGGTGTGAATTTAACACCTCACAAGAGCCTCTGACTTGTGTCCTGATTCCTGGGCATGATGACTGGCCCACCAGAGCCACAGGTGTTTTTAGCTAAGGAGATAAAACCACTGTTTTCTGTCCTCTTTCAGGATATGTCTGCACTACTCTGAAGATGGGGAAGCTCACTCTAATTCACAGAAAGGAATTAACATAGCAATTAGAGGTGTTTCTTTTGGTTTCATTTAAGACCAGCTGACAATACAAAGGAAAGAGCAAATGTTTCTCCTTGGTATATTGTGTTATGCATGTTTTCCTTAAAAATTTGGAAGCTTGAAAGTCATTTCCCTAAAAATGCAGATGTCATCTGCTCATAGAAATGAACACCTCTCTTGTAAAGAAAATGGTAATTCTCTACTTAACACCTTATACTTTCACTTTGTGCATTATACAAATATTTGGACTAATATAAATAGCTATAACCACAACACATAGGGCATTCCAATGACATCACAAAAGCAAAGTTTTGACTATTCTTTCATGGTTTTTATTAAACCATTCAGGCTAGTTACTTGAAATGCTGCTGTTTCTGCAGTTTACCAGATTTAATAAAAGAAAAACATACATAAAAAAGAATAAACCATTAAAATACTGAAAAAAATCTCTCAGTCATCTAAAGAGCTGTCCTAGAAAAATATTTTTTATTAGCCTTTTCATAAAACTTTGCAATACATAAAACTACATCCCAATATTTGAGAATTTAGATGATGTTACTCAGAGGAAAATACCATAACTGACTACTGATTAACTATTTATCCTATTTGACTACTGATTTCATATTTATCCACAGCTGTGATACACTTAATAAAAAAATGTACCAAAAAAAGTACCACTCATAAGCAGTTCTAACAGAACTTGAATATATTGGATACCTTATTTAGTATTTCTTATAAACAAGAATTTGATTTTTTTTTTTGTAGCATGACTGATTCACAATAACAAGCAATACATCTTTTGAAAAGGATCGTTAAAAAAATCACAATGAGTTATTCAGCTTCTGTTTCAAATGGGTGAAGTTTGGGGAGATCTACAGAGAGGGCCTGTTCTAAGATCCAAACAGAGGCACATCACACAATCATGTCATTTCAGATTCTCATCAGCAGAGAGGACAAACTATCACAAAGATATTTTATACCAACTGGCAGAGTTAGATTTGAGAGATTTTTATTTCCAAGGGCCAGGACTGCATATTTTTCTATTTAAAAATACTTTATCTCCATATGAATTTCTGAATAAGCATGTCCACCTTGGCTGAGGTCAGCAGAGACTTATTGGTCCAAAAGCGCAGTTTTATATAAGGAAGAAATGCCATATTTCATTAGAAGGGGAAAGGGAAAAACATTTTCTCTCCTAAAAATGAATTCAGGCAACAGGTGGGTCTCAAACAAAAGAGATAAATCTACTTTATATATAAAAATACAACAAGATAGATTTGTAGCAGTGCATTTAAGAGACCAGTATATAAATGTAACAAAAGTTAGGTGCTATCACTTTTAAAAATGACATCATTTTTTGATAGCTATCACCTGGAAAAACAGGGAATACTCAGTTACCTCCAATGCTGTCTTGTCTTCTTCTGCCTCACTCTGTCTGTGCATTCACTGATGCACTGCATCAAGTATCCAAGCAGGTTTAACTTCACAAACTAACTTTTTTCTTTTTTTTTGTTAACCTTTCTGCAGCATAGCTGCGTTTTTATATCCAACATAAAAATAGTATCACCTCTCTCTTACCCTAAGGAGATCTTGTTGTGGAGAGGGGCAGGAAATTAATCCCTCACTACACCCTCACTCACCAGTAGTAAAACACCTTTGTGCCTTTAGCAGCCACAGCAGGGAAGTTGAAGCAGAAAATGCCAGCTGCATCATGCAGAAGACAAGGGTTTAGTGAGGCCCTGGCTGGTTTTCTGGAGATCAAGCAACTCCCACATTATATGCAGGGTCAAAATAACTGTCTTTCAGGCTTCTTTCTGGGTGGAAAAGCATTTTTGTTACCCATGTTCATGTTGCCCATGAGACCCTCACCCATTTCTTTACAGGACCTTCATCTATAAGAGGGTCATAATGGCAACATTCTTTCATGAGTAACTAAACACATAAAGTAAATTCTTCATCTGCATGACACTAGCCACCTTTTGGGACTTTTCAGGGGTGACCCTTTTCAGCTGCCTAGGATTGGGTTTTTTTTCTATGGAAGACAGGGTCTGTAAATAGGAGTGATCTATTTGATTACATCAGATAATATAATGCAAGAAAATAGAAAAGGCTTTGAGTGAGCCAACCTGTTCTTCAAGTCTCCAGTAGCTGCAGCAGGTAACTGAAAAATAAATACCTGCTGAGAACAAACTTATAGTTCAATTAAAGAAAAATGTTGTCCAGACAACAAAACTACAGAAGACCTCTAACTATGGAGGCAAACACTTCCCCAGAGAATGTAACCCCAGGGAATGTAACCTGTAGGGGTGCTAAAAGTACTTTCCATAAGCAGGGTACCGTACCAAGTACAAATACATTTACAGCATGACATATAAGTAGCTACACAATTTAATCACTAGATTACTATATTTCTATCAAAATATCAACACATGTCTTTTCATGACAGTTTTTTTTTATCTGTCTAGAAAAAACTCCAATGTTTTAACCATGCAACACAAACACCACAGGGTGAGTTAAAGATAGGTTGAATCAAGACTGTTTTTTTAATTGAATAACAGAGCTCTGATTACAGTTATAAGCTAAAATATACTTAATCAATGACACACAGTTAAATCACCTCCAAAAATTTTGAATATTCATTCTATCTGAAGACTATAACCAAATTTCATATATCGCTGCAGAGAAGGATAGCCTGCTGGCCAGGATAGATGACATAGTAGCTTTATAAATGAAAAAAAATGGATCATTTCTGAATTGGGAGGTGGATAGTCAGAAATGTTTATAAAAGGAAAAAAAAATCCCAAGCCAAAAAGAATAGAAGACTTACACAAAGAAAAGTATTTATGCATTCAATTAACCCTCTCCACAAGCTTCAGAAACAAAATATTAGAAAATTTCACCAAAAAGAGGTACTACAGTGAATGCATGCTTTTTAGTCCAAAGGTGCTTTCAAGAGACCTATTGACCATGGGATGTACCACCAGCAGCCTTGTGTGGCTTTTCAAACACCTGCCTAAATGTTATGACCAACACTTTCTGAAATAAAGGTTCAACAAATCAGGGATGGTTCCTACAGCGCCACTCTACAAGATACCTAAAAATCTCCAAAGATGGAAAAAACAGGGGATTAAGAACATGCTTAGTTCTACAAGATTTTGAAAGCATAAGGGATCTTTAGGTAGGTAAAAAGAAATTTCAGAGCCAAAGGTTCATCTTTTACCAGTTTCTGGCCATATAATCTTAAGGCTTCTCAAGAATCAGTTATTCCCTGTGCTTTAGTGTAGTGGAAAAACACATAAGCTACATGCTCTGAAGTAGGAGCAGGAAAAAATCCACAATGGTGCAGGGACTTGACAGTCCTCAGCCCAAGATATGTCCCATCCCAGCTGACAGGAAAATTTTATGTGCCTACAATCCAACTTGACATAAAGATGAGTTTAATCTCTCAGTGGAGCCTCAGGTCCACTTTGAGAACACTTTGACCTGGAGGCTCTATTTTTAGTTGGTAAGTGTTAGAACTTTAACAAGAAAAGGTTTTGTCTATATTAGCAAATACAACATACAAAGGGACATAAATTAAACATGCCAGCTGGCATAAAAGATCCAGTTATGTTGGAAAACATCCTTTGGCTCCAAATATCATTAAACGCCTGCTGAAAGTATCCCTGCCCAATCTCAGATCTGAGTTGAGACAGCAAATTTTTGACCAGACTAGTTGTCAGGTGCCAAAATACCAGGAAATAATAATTTTTCAAGTACAGACACTGAATCCCAGTTTAGACCAAGTTCATTAATGGGCTACCTGGGAGTTGGCCCTGTTGCTGCTACCAGCTGAGCAGTAATCAACACTGAGGCAGTGTTGGGTGAGCAGAACTCACCCAAGGTACAGGTCTGCATAGGCCAGGCAAGGTCTGCCTAAATTTGTGTTCCCTGGTTCACCACTCTGGAATTCAGTACCAATCACCACTCAAAACTCTTGTTTTAGATCATATTACATAAATCTGTTGAACTAGGTGCAATACTGATGCATGTGAAGAGAAAAGATAAATTTAGGAATAATAAAGGGAGATAATATCATATTACCTTGACTTACTGTGTAGGCTGCACATCCCATAAAACATGGTCCAAGTGCTTGATTTCTCATTTCACTCCTCACTCAGTCCAGCTGCCTCTAAAAGTATACAACACATAATTTCAACTGAATTTTAGGACAATACATTTTTCAAGAACTTTTCTGGGTTAAAAAGTTTGTATCACATCACCTGAATGCTCAAAGGACAGAGCTCAGAGGGGAGCTCACACAGCTGAGTGCTAAAAGCCTTCTATTAGGGTAGAGAATACTAGTTGTCCAGGTGGACAATTATAATACAAATCAAGTATAACTTTAAGTTATCCAGCGTAGTACTTAACCTAAACTCTCAAAGCATCTATTTCCTACTTCCATCCATACTGGTAATGTCAGACTGAAAGATGTTACTTCAAACTACAGAGTGCTAGACTTGTTGTCAAACTCAGTCTGCTTTTATCCCATCCAGACTAATAGAACATCCCTTTTAGATCACCCTGCAATCATATTTGCACTTTTTTATTATGTAGCAATTACATTACAGAGAACATCTCAAACATTAGTCTCCAGCATCATTATGAATCAACAAGACTACAAATAACTCTGTGTTTGGCCTAGTCTGGATGCTGAACCTCACTTCCAAGAGGGTACAGATTGCAGGTGGTGTCACACACACCAGTCAGAGAGGACAGCAAGCAGCAGGAAATGCCCACCATGGAAAACGTGTTCCTGCTGTCAAGGGAATGCAACTAGAATTGCAGATAAAGCACAGCAAGATCTTTTCAGGGGTCAATAAAAAATGTCTGGGCGTGCTGTTTGCAATTTCCTTACCAAAGGAAATTCTACCTGTATTCATATGCATTACATAAACTGCAGCTGGTGCAACAAGACCCGAAAAAAGAGAACTTCAGAGCAAACATTTTTTTCATTCCAGATGATCTCTTGCCATGTCAATGTGCCAAGGTCAGATTTGCAGCAATGAGTATGGCATTTACTCCATGAGTATGGCTTTGTAACATCATCCAAAGAGAAGGAATGCAGCCAACAGCACTCCTCCAGGCCACCCCTGGAGCCTTGCTAGTGCAAAGCAGGGTAGAAGGTTCTCCACAGAAAAGTTCAAGAAATCCTCCCAACTGCAGCCAGACAAAAATTGACAGCAGGTATCAGTGTATCCTGTAGGTTAATTTAGCTCCTGACACATCCAGGCACCAATAACATGATGACTCAAGCATCTGGGCTCCCCATCTCTAGTGAAATAACAGATGCCTAGTGGCAAATTCACTGGGACAGCTCAGAAGGTGCATCTCAGCCAGGAGCTACTGTCTTTTCCTCACTGTATTGGAGTTTGAACTGGCAGGGGCTTTAAGAGAAAGCTAGGGGTGTTTTAGCCAAAATGTGGGCATTTAATAGTGTGGATATAACAAATGTTAAAGACTTGACATGAAACATGCTTAGAAAGTTTGCTCTGCTGGGGCTTCCTTTTTTAAAAGATGCCCAGGGCACCAAAACACATTTATTTCAAGGTAATCTAGGATGAAGAACCTATCACCAGATATTGCCATGAGGAAGTCTTAACTATCATGAGATACTACCAGTAAGGGAGTAAACGATTAGAATTTTCAATGTCCCAGAAAGTGAAGGAGAAGCTTGAGCTGACTTTGCAAGAAGCTCGGTTACCAGTAATTCTGGTAATTAAAGTAATGCCAGATCAAATACTTTAGAAACTTCTCAATTCATTCCCAAAGCAACAATTCAATGATATTAGACAGAAAAATATTCAGCATTCTTCCTTCAGAAAGAATAACTTTAGATCTTCCATAAATACTTTTAGGATTAAGTGTAGGTAGGCAGATGAGACTGCATCATGGCAAGAAATGGCGAGTTCTGCCTTGAAATTGAATATCTCCTTTGTGGGGACTTCAAGTCAGGATGGCACAGCTAAATAGAAAAGTCAGTATAAAAATGTTAATCTATCCAAGAACTGTAACTTGTTTTACAAGCATCATTATTTCAATCACAACAATATTACAGCCTATTATAAGTAGCACATGCTAATATTGATATAGTGATTGTTTAGTAGAACAAATACAAAGCAAGAAGATACAATAACTTATTGAGATTGAACCCAGCTGTCTAAGGTAAGGTAGGAGTATAACATTGCTTAAAAAGCCTTAAAACCCAGTTTGAATATGTAAGTGTAAAGTTCAGCTTCAGAAATGTTGTAGAAATTGAGTTAATGATGGCCAGTGATGGGGATGGTAATTTATGATTAATTTCACAAAAATTTGTGGTAATATGTCAGAGAGACCAGAAGGTGGGGCTTGGAGTTGCTAGAACATTTTAGTTTGGTTTTGCTTTGGTATTTTTTTCCTTTTGTTTTTGACTAAGTATTTCATCCATTTGATTATACATCTAAGAGCGTAGCTACAAGGTGCACTTTACTGTCATGATCACAGATGCCTACTACCAATCATTACTAAAGAAAATACAACTAACATTTAAGGCTGGCAAAATTTTAAAATAGCATAATGCGTCTCTGATATTTTTAAATTAAAATATAGGTTTTATATAAAGCAAAGTATTTCATAGGTTTGAAAAAAACATATACACGAGCCAAGGATCACACAGCACATATCCACCAAAAAGAAAGACACAAAGGCAACAGAGTGTCTTTGGATTACTGTTAACACAAAAGCAGCTCATGATTATTTTCTGTCCATGCCTGTGAATATGTTGTCATGAAAGTTAGCAAAAACAATTCCATGTCCCTCAGACAGCATGTATTTAAATGTGGGAATTCTACCCAAACTAAGTTATTATTTTTAAACCTGCATTTTCCAGTAAAAATAAGTTGAACACATTCACAGCTGCATAATAAAGAAAGAAGTACAAGAACCTGGGGATTATAGTGGCATTAAAAAAAAAAGAAAACAGATATTGAAGCCAGTTTTGTAACAAAACTATTAGACTTTTCCACATGGCAAAGACAAAAAGAAAACCATAAGCAAAACAGAAGGTTGGACTTGTTTGAAATGTTATGAAGCAGAGATTACCACAGCCTCTTTTAGTGAAGGCCACTACTAAATGAAACCACTGCTTTAAAAACCCACTAAAAATACAAACATAAAACTCAAACAAAGCAACCCAAAACCCCTATCACTTTGGTTGTGTTTGAACTCTTGCCCTCCAACTACTGGAAAATGTATTCCTGTCATCTGATGAAATATTACTCCATAACCATTTTGTGATTCAAACACAAAGTTCAAATGCTAATAAATTAGTCTGTACCCTACTAAAGTTAGGAAAAACTTCAACTTTCAGAGCTGTAAGCAGCAGCCTGGGCTCTGTGAGTAAAATCAGTACATATTTGGATGCTGTGAAACATAACATTACTACTAACATGGATTTTCTGGCAGAACTTGTAGAAGACAGACAATCATGACAGAAAAAACTGAAAATTGAGAAAGAAAGTGGAAGGAACTGCCATTAGAGAACAGCATACTTGAGCTTGAAAATATCACAATCTTCAAACCCAATTTAGTGAATTCCCCAGAGGGCAGCAATAGAAATAATGATCCTTCCTGTCATGTCACTTGTACAAACACTAATTCATCCAAGCCCTGCATGAAAAGGCAAAATAAATAAAAATACAACTTCATGTTTAGAACAATGATAGCCATTCTTCCTTATCAGGAATGTGTGAAATTAACAACAAGTGTAAAATCTTTTACTATCTGGCAACAGGGGAAGAAAAAAAAATTAACAAGGTTTAGATTAGAAGTTACCAATGTAATGTCCTTGGGAGACACAAAAATATGTTAGAGTGAAAGTGGACTAGTCAAGGAAAAGAGCCAAGAACAGACATTTTTATATTCAGAAAGGAAAGGCATGTGCTAAAAATCTTCACAAAGTAAAAAAACAAAATTTAAAAAAAAAACCAAAACCAGGCAGATGCCATGAATATGTGTATCCTTTTAAGGGCCTCCAGTGCTGTTCCTATGAGACAGTACATGTGTCTTTCCGCCTAACAAAAAAGGAAAAGTCATATTTTAGACCAACAAAGACCTTACAACAATGCACAGCACCACACTAAGTGACTGGTCTTAGGGAGTCTAGTGATTGCAAATATTTCAAAACTGTCATTTCTTATTAACGTGTACATTTGACTGGGAAGAAAGAAGGTAGCTGCCTTCAATTTGGCTGTGAATTTCAGTTTCATTTTTAAAAAATAGGTGAGAGAAGTCCATTTTTTCTCTCCTTAACAGTGGGCATACTTGAAAGAATCAAAACCATGAATTTGCACAATACTCAAGCTTCTAGCTTTCTTGACTTCAGATTTATGTTTTCAAACTTTCCTTAACACTTCAAGATAAATTAGTCATTTTAGAAGGAAAAAACTTGCAACAATTCATCAAAAGGAGTAAGTGCAACTTGAAAGTACTGGTTTACGGTGAAAGCAAACTGTCTTAGGAACATTCAGCGGGAGAAAATTGCAGTGCTACTAGCCAAGTATGAGATGCATTGGCTCATCTGAGAGGGAGGAAGGGGCACTGGATCCTCCTACTCAACAGAATGTGTTCTGGAAGGCAGAATCCTCCTGCCTTCCAGAATGTGTTCCTCTGCAGCACACACTGATGTTCTGAGAGATTTAATCACTGCCAACACAGCTGTTGTGCACCCAAGGTCTGCTGCAGTGCATGGTGCACATCTCCCTTTACCCTGCTGGCATAGGGCTTGCCTAAAAATAGCTCTGGCAGTGATCCAGGTACATGACCCTGCTAAAATTCAAATTTTAGCAGTCTGTATGCCCTTACAAGGTGACAACAAGTTGTTAGTGACAAAGAAACCCCAAAAACCTAAAATTCACTTTTTTTTCAAAGTTTCATATTTTTTCCAGATTTAAATTAACTGAAAAAGGGGAAAATGGTTATTTGACATAAATACAAAGAAAATGGAAAAGCTAAGAAGAAAAGCCCCATATTCCAGTTATTTCCATTATTTCAGTTTTCAAGCTTTTGAAGTACATAAGAAATATAAGTGCCAAAGGCAAAGGCAATGCACAGTTAAACAACAGCACAGAATGTTCTGATCTGTACATCTTAAACAGCAAAGGGTCACTTAGGAACACAGGCTGCTCTCTGTTTTTGTCTGTTCCTTTATTCAAATAGTGTGTTACCTTTTTTCAAATGATTCTCCAATCCAAAGTCTTTTTTACTTAGTTCATATCTATTTCCCTGTGTGCCCCATACGCCCATTAAATTTTTAGTCTGATGAACAAGATCCTTTACAGCACATAATGAAAAATGAAGAGCAACTTTGAATCTCCAACAGGTGGGTGTGTTATCTTCCTCTCTCTGGTCTTTTATCTCTTTCTCCCCACAGAGATTGCATCTTTCTTATTAAGAGAGGCCAGGAGATGTGTGCAGGCAATCTGAGTAGCAAGCTGTTAGAGATTTTCATATCCCTAGCCAATTCTAGAGAAATGTGACTGATGTTTCACCCTTTTCAGCACTGATGTGTGTACAAATAGCAGAAATCATGTTAGCCTTTGTCTTTTTAAGCTTATGTAAAATATTTATGTCTAGATGGATGCTTTTGACAGCGGAACAGCAGACATGTCCTATCATTAACTGCACACATTCAACTATTTGCCCTGGTAAAAACACTTACCAGTGTGACAAAATTAAATCTTGCAGCAGATGCCTTGTGGGTAGCAATATCAGACTGAGTGCAAACATAGTTGAAACTGATGACATTTTGTTCTGTATCACAGTGATAAAAGCTGGTAGTCAGCTGAGATCCTTTTACTACTTCATTCCTTGTCTAAAGCCCTATGGTACTGCCGCATTTGCCAGCTGAAGTGATTCAACCCTGTCCATGTTGAGATTAAGGAGAAAAAGTACTAAAATAAGATATGAAATGTATTTGGTAGGTGTGAGTCTGAAAAGATTTTAGAATGCAATTTTTGTTTTAATGGAAAAATTACTGTCAGCTTGAAAGGTGAAGACAGAACTCCATATGATACATCTCTGCTAAGACTGTGGTTACTTGCTTCCTGTTGGGATTCCAGAATATTTACCACTTGTGTCTTCAGACTACTCTAATTCAAGATTTTATATTTCTACCTAGAGAGAAACAAAAATAAAAATCCTACAACTCCTTACTAAACTTATATTTTTTACTGTCATATATTTTTTACTGTCTCACTGTATCTTTTAGCTGAGGGCCATTCGGTACTTCAGAAGCTCAAAAGCTAATGTCTCACCAACAAAAAAAAAAACCTCCTTTTCCCACCCACAACCCAGAACTTTAAATTGTCTCAATTAGTGTAAGTATAATCCTGTCACTGAAATTTGCATCTAGGAAAAAATATCAATGAACATGAGAAAAAAAGCCTGACAGCATACTAAATTAAGGAAACCATTTGTTTCATAAACTGTGTAGTGGAAAAGGAGCTAGAATTTGACAAGACATATTTTTCATAATGGTCCCTCTGCTCTAACACCTGGAGTGAGTTAGCAGGATAGAAAAACTGTAGGAATTCCATGCTTTTTCACCACCTCTGGTTGCTATCTTTCAAATCCGAAAGCTGCATGGCTTTGTTTTGCATTACAGTATGGGTTTTCAAAGAGTAGTCCTTTATTTTCCACATGGAAGAAATCCTGGATTTTGGATCCTGACTGAGAGCAGAGCTTTGGGAGGCAGCCACCCTAGGATGGCTGGTGCCTACATCTGCCTGCATCCACACAACCACATCCTCCAACCCATCCCATGGGTCCTTTGCTTGCAGTGCTGCCCCACAGGGTTTTCTTGGGGCTTCCTTCATCCTCAAAATGCAACAGATCTTATTCCATCTATTTTGTAACTCCTTATTCCCAAATGTTATGGCCATTGGTATGAAGTGCTCCTGTAAAGAGACAGCAGTATTTGCACTTTGTATTACCTGTGCAGCTGTGTACCATGTTTTCTTTCATGGTCTGAAAAGTCTGAATATTTTGCTAAGTGTCTTCAAAACAAACTTTTCCCAAGTTTTTTCTTAAGAAAGCTTCAGTTCGACTGGCCAAATTTCAGTTATCTCTCTGGCAATCTGGCATACACTTATATATAGTCTGAAACAATCTAACACTTTAGGGTTTTTTTGGTAGTCTGAGAAAAAAATTGAGAAGTGTAGCCAATTTATTCCTGGGTTGAACATGAGCAAGAATAATGAGAATTGCTCCAGATGCACATAGTAATTACTATTCTGATATTTGGTGATACTATACCAAAACTGTATTCCAGAGAGCATAAAGATGTTTTATATACAGTAACATTGAACTGATAAAAAATGCACATCTTATAAGCCACAGAACAAAGGCATAGAGGTGCTGAAATCCAGAGTTCTGTACTGGTTCTGTACCTTCTTGAGGTATAGCCAAAAAAATTTTCATGCCCATGTTTGCATACTGTAAGCTGGCAAAAGAGCTAAAAATATATTTTAACCAGAAAGATAGTTTTTCCCACCCCCAAAATAACAAACTCTTATCCCTAAAAGAACTTTCTTCCTCAGGAAAACCTAACATTTACAAATTCTATAAACTTTGAAAAAAATCATGATGCAATTTCAACACCATTAATCTTTTCTGTGGTTTACATATGATAGACAATTGCAATTGACATTCCTGGTGAAGATACCGTTCATTAGCCAAGTAGTTCGCTGTCAGTTTGCTGGTTAATATTTTTCTTTAAGGCTGGCAGCAGCTAATAGCTCCTACCTTTAGGTAATTACTAGCTAAACAGGAAAATGTTCTGAAGTGCTCCAAACACAATATCAAAGATTATTTGGGCCATTTAAAAGTTTGTCATGTAAAGGAGAGTCATGTAAAAAATTCACTCTTAAAATTTCATTTCAGCACTTATGAATACTTAGCAGTCACTTTAAAAAACAAGTTTTTTGGCATAATTATTTTGACTTGCAGTATGTTCTTAGATTAAGATTCAGCTTTGCTCTTCTACTCACACAAGAGATAGCCAAAATTAGACTGAAAAGAAACATGCTAGTTTCCATAGTAATTGACTACATATATCGACAATAATTTGACAGCTCTCTAGAAGTTTTCAATGAATTTAAAACCTGTTCTTTTGCCTTTAAGTACAGTTTCCTCAGCTGTACATGCTTATAAAATTCTTCTCTGTTCTTCTGCCTCTCCCAGGGCTCATCCCACCTCATTTTCATTAGCTGGCTATAACCCAGTGATTTAGCCAGTGGGTAATGGTCTTACAAGACAAACCTCTTTCAGCACCTTGCATTACCAGCCCACCAAGAATCCCACCCTTTAATAGTGAGGTTGCAGAGTGTTACTATAGCCTATGTTAGCAAGGGGATAAACCAATTTTAGGCTACAAAAACTCCATAGGATTCCATTTAGATTTTTCACTTATGTGTTTTCATTATTCACTAATAATTGTCAGCCTACTAAGGCAAGGTGTTTTAGAAGTTCTAATGACCCCACTCAATTCTGACATAAAGGTACTATGATATAGAAAGCTCTCTCTAAGCTTCTTATTAGACATGTCAACTTCCCTCCTGAGAGTTTTCCATTAAGATTCAAATTCCTGCCACTAAAGTCTTCAACTTTCTTCAGAACAATTTTATGGCAATTACATAATATATGCATAATTTAGATCAAACAACAGTTGACCTAATGAATTGAACTTGTTCATCAGAAATCTTCACTGAACCAGGGTTAATGGTATTAATTGTCAGTCATAAAGCTCAATTCTTTCTTTATCAAACTGTTTTTGTTGTTCAGATGAAGTTGTTTCCAGTGAGAAACCAAGCTGAGTTTTGTAATAAAGAATTATCATCAGAAAGCACTCGTCAAGAATTAAAGTATATGTGATATGAGATTAACCATATCACTGCTTTAAAGTTTATATTGGACCAAACAAAGAAATAAAGCAAAGTTTGAGAAACTTAAAGGAATAGGCATTTTAAGTCTGACTTGGTATATTTATGAGTTTGGGATTTTCTGATGTCTTTTCTTTTTCATTCTTCAAGTTCCTTCTGTCCAGATCTCCTGGGGATTGTTCAGTAGTGATCGGTGTTGCACCTTACGATGTTTTTAAAGCTACAAGAGGGATACAAACTCTGATTTTTATGATTACAGATTCTAGTAATCTAGTGAGGAACTTCTCTATCATATATATTCTAAGAAACACAGCTGCCAAGATTTCACTTGACTTGAAAAATACACATTTACAGTCTGTACCAAATATCAGATTTCTTCCAGAACTTATATTTTTACTGTCTCACTGTATCTTTTAGCTGAGGGCCATTCAGTACTTTAGTCACCACAAACATTCTTGCTTAGGCTCAAAAATGTTAAACAGTTTTTAAGTCAAACTCATGGACAGGCATATTGTCAGATCAGTATAAAAGCAGAAATTACACTAGATTTATTATTGTTATTATTATGATGATCATCATTATTGACTTTCTCCACATGCAAATAGAAACTTGACCTGATTAAAAAAAATTCTCAAAAGAGAAGGAATAAACCTGAATATTTAAATTGCCTGCATACCTAGTTTTCATGGGTTTATCAGTTATTCCATGTAATTTTAGCCGCTAGTTCCAAGTTGCAGAGTAAGAATCAATCCTTTATATCACTTTTAGACTTAATTACAGAAGGAAAATTGAACTGGATTCAACTTGAATATTCAAGTTTCTATATAGATTTTCATGGAAAGTGCAAGCCAGTGGGTTTGAAAGCCTCAGGAGATGTATGGACATAAAAGATTGCCATGGATTAGCAATGTTGTAGAAAAAGTACTGTATGAGAAGCTATAAGCAGAGTTCACTGGTTTAATTCTGGTTTTATCTTGTATCAGTAATATTTTTTATGTGCAATCCTCAAGCTACCATAATTTTTAATGCAATACATCAAGGAAGCATGACGATAAAAATTTCTGTGATCAACATGCTAGTTTCCTGCACAAATTGCTGTGTAAAGTTATTTAAACACGGTGACATGAAGTATATTTAGTCATGATTTTTAGAATTTTGCTTAACATCTTTAAACAAACATTTAACAGTTTCATTTAATATTCCATATTTTATTGCATTTTGGCACTAATTGTCAGACTTCTTTCAGCCCTTGCATTTGAATAACTTGACATGCTTTGCAATCCTATGAACCATAAAAATCTCAAAAGCCTTGAACACTTTACTGGAAAAAATCTTAGCACTTGTAGAGGTAAGAAACAGCCAAAGTCAATTTTTCTTGCCTGAATGATGAGTACAGAAGAATAATTGGGATGCATACAAGCTGTGATCTGGGTCAAGTAATCTAACCATGCATTGTAACATAAGATTCCTATACTCTAAAAACTATAACATTGCAAAACTCTGAGCCTTACCTCTCTGATACAAACCAAGTGACTTGAATATTTCTGCCTGAAGTCTGTAAGTCAAACCTGCAGCTCAAAGAAATGTTTGAGATAAACAATTTTTCAAAGGTCAAATGAGGTTAAAGTGAGCATATCCATGGCTAAGACATTTCTATGGTTTGTTGCTCACACTGTTAAATACATTCATTTCAGTGACAGAATTCATATTAAGAAACAGTCTTCAGTCCAAAGACTCTTCCTCCCAAAAATACTTAGATTAAAACAAGTTCATCTTTCAACTTCTTCAAATAATACATCTTAACCTCATTGGAAGGCATGCCATGCTTACATTCTTTTTTGAATGCATTGCAGCTTTGGTTGTGTTTTCGGGCTCCTGATGTTGTCATACCCGTACAGCTAGCACAATTGACTGCTTGATATTTACAAGGTTATATAAAACAGAGTTGCCCTTTGCTTTCAGTAGTGGCACAAAACAGGGAGCTAGTCCTCCCAGAAGCCTGTGACAACTGTTGCAGGACTGAGGGGTGCCACTTCCAATTGCTGTCTGAAAACCAAAGCCCAGTTCAGAATGATGTCCCACAGAAATTCCTGTGGATGGGTCCCATGCCAGTTTTATTTTTTTTCTTATTGCTCCCCCAGGTGTGTCTAGTGTTTACAAGCTTTTCTAACATTAAGCAATCCAAGACCAAACAATGACCAAAAGTATTCAAGAGCCCACAGCTGCAGTATGTGCTATAAAACAACATCCTAAATGAGTCCATCCTTAAAATAATATATTACTTTTATCAGATAAACATTTTCATTTTTTTTACCTTGGACTGTGTCACTAGCCTGTTCTGCCTTTTGGTGAAAAGCCAGATGAGCTAAGCCTTGTCTTAAGAGCATTTACAACTACATAACAATCATGTGCTTGATAAAATTTACTTTCCATATGGTATATTGTCTAGCATTATTACTGTTGTTGAGAAAGTTATTTACAGATTTTTCCTATATCACCTCCTATCCAATACCTTCTTAAAGCTCTAAGTAATGAAATTATTTTCTTCAGTTGATGGAAATTTCCCCTCTCTTCAAAAAATGTGCTAAAGGTTCTTTCCCAGTTTCTTAGTATATCTGGCTAAATTGAATAGAAACTACTCTAACTTCCCTCCTGATCATTACTGAGGAGAAACACTACGATGAAAAATTATAACATCTTAAAGATGTCATGGGATCATGGAATATCCTGATTTGGACGGGACCCACGAATATTATCAAAGTCCAACTCCTGGCCCTGCACAGCACCATCCCCAAAAGTCACACCCTGTGTCTGAGAGCATTGTCCAAAGGCTTCTTGAGCTCTGGCAGGTATTTTTTTCTTCTCAGCTCTGGCTGAGACCACTTCCCTGGGCAGCCTGTTCAAGTGCCCAAATACCCTCTAGGGGTAGAACCATTTCCTGACATCCAACCTAAAACTCCCCTGACACACTTCCAGGCATCTCCCTCACGTCCTGTCACTGGTTTACCACAGAGAAGAGATCAGTGCATGCCTCTGTTTCCCCTCATGAGGAAGCTGTAAAACTCCCATGAAGTTTCTCTCAATCTCCTCTAGGCTGAACAAGCCGAGAGACCTCAGCCAGGCCTCATATGACTTCTCCTCTAGACCCCTCAGTATCTTCGTACTCCACCTTTGGACAGTCTCTAATAACTTTATCTCTTTCTTATATTGTGGCACCCAAAACTGTCCCCAGCACTCAAGGTGAGGCTGCTCCAGTGCAGAGCAGAGCAGGACAATCCCCTCCCTCACCCAGCTGGCGATGCTGTACCTGATACCCCCCAGGACACCATTGGCCCTCCTGGCTGCCAGGGCACTGCTGACCCAGATCCATCTGGCCTTGGACCAAGAGCCCCAGGTCCCTTTGCATGGCAATGCTTTCGAGAGTTTTAGCCCCCAGCCTGTCTGTAGGTCCAGGGTGGCCACACATCTTTATAATCTTCCACCTGGCTAACAGGTGACTTTTTCTTAAAAGTGGTGAGGAACTGGATACCTTATGCAACATCACTGTTCCTTGAGATTTGATAATCTCAGTACAGGCACTTTATTAGCTGCTCATATTTATGTATTTTGAGTATTTTTTATGTATTTTGTATTGAGTGGGCTGCTCATACGTTATGCATTTTTTCACATATCAGTGAGACCAGTGGGGAATGTCCAGAGTTCTACCTCTCTCCAGCCTCCATTAGGCAAAAGACAGTATTTTCCCCATAATCTCTCTTGTAAGTCTCTCGCTAGCCCATCATCAATTGTTTCAAATTGTTTTCAAGCATACTTGTACTACAACTTACTGGATATTTCATCTGAAACTTGCAATAAATTAATTTAAAAAAGAAATCATAGAACAAATTTAATGATTTCCTGTATAAAAAGCTTTATGCAATTGCTTTGTCAGGTCACTCATATCTTAGTCGTTTTTCTACTAGTATTTATTACTGCGTGAAATCCAGCACTATATGGTAGCCTCCTCATTCTGACACACAGAAGACTTCGAAGGCATGAAAATCCCTATTCAGCAATACTCATAGTGCATCAGCTCAGAGATGAGGAGTACACAGCCACCAAAACAAGCTTGAAATGGACAAGTAGAAGGATACTAAATGAATACTAAATGTAAAAGGATTACTTACATCTGAAATTAAAATAAAACAAGTGCCCCTTTCACAAGCATGCATTCTTTTGCCAAGACAAAGTTTCTATGCAATACAAAAAACCAAAGGTCATGTTGAAGCTCTTACAGCATGTTTCTTATTTGTCTGAAGATCTTACAGCTGAACTACCTGAGTTTAAGAAGATAAAATTAAATTATATTATTCATAATGCTATATTGAGAGCACAAACCAAATACAGGTTACATAAATCAATAGGCAGTGTTTTAAGAAGAGAGAACTTTTTGGTAAAGAAGCAGCCTATGTGTGCTTCTGTGTACTTCTTTCAGCCTGTATGCTTCTTTCATGACTTGTAAAAAAATGATCCAAAAGTTTATTAAATTTGTTTTATATTTCAAAACACTAACCACACTTCTTTATCCCCCAAAACCTAAAAAAAAAATCTTAATATTGAAATACAGATATTTGAATTAACTTACAGCTATATAAAAAATTTTTATTCAGTAAAAAAATTCAACATTATCTCTAATTGCTATCAGGACAATCAGGAGAGTATGGGATTGTTTTGGAAATATGTTGAAGACAGATTTTTGATCCAACTACTTATACAATTTGAAAAAAAACCCAAAAAATAACCATGAGAAGTTAAGTACTACCCCAATAATACAGGGTAGAAATTGAGGCAACACAAACTTTCGTAATTCAGACTGCCCCTTCAAAAGAGCCTGCCATTCAAATCCAGATTTTCCTTGGACTTACTTACAAAACATGACATATTTCATTTTTTCTCTTGTGAATTTTTGGCATCCAAAGTAGTCCAACAGCAGTCAGAAGTGAAATATGTTTATGCATCAAAATTATATCTGCATGGTTTCTGGTGCATTTGAGAGTTTAGATTTTTGAAGGACTTGTCCTTACCAGGAGATTGTTTCAGGAAAGATGGAGAGACTGCACTGAGCAAACTTTATTACTGCTTGAACTTGAGAAACATCCTGGATGAAGCTGTCTTCATTGAAACTGGGGAGTTTGAAACCAGGTGATCTTAGAGGCCCCTTTCAACCCAAATCGTTCTGTGAAGTGACAAGTCAAGACAGCCAATGTGGTCATTATCCTTGTATCTCCCTCTGGCTCCTCATCCAAATGTTATCTTGTTTTTTAGAAACTGCACCACATATGGACAGGAAACTCAGAGTCAGATCTCTCCTAGGTCATATGAGCAAATCCTTTGTCTCAGCCACAGACATGATTTGATTGTTTCTGTAAATTCTTCCCTGGCCTCATTGTTCCCAAGTTGCTCTGAGGAGAAGCTGCTAAAAATGCCTTCCCATTCTTTCAACATCATTCTACCTCCAAAACCTTCCACAGGTTTTGATAGGTGTGTTCCCTGCTTCTCTCCTTTTTACCATTATTACAACAGCATCACAAAGATCTTCTCCTGCTGCATTAAAATCATGATAGGGGAGAGTGGCTGATTTTGTTTCAAGTTGCATTTTAACCCCAAAATTTTTAGCTCTTTTGTCTGTAAAGAAGTTCTGTGAGTCAGTGCAACAGAATAAGCTACTGCTTACTCACCAGACAGTAAATAACTATTTGTTAAGTAGAAAATTATTGTTCAAATTTTTTTCATGCTGTGTCATCACCTAAACTACTCATCAGTTATTTCACTTACCTCCCCAACTCCAAGCTTTTGCTCTGCTTTTGCTATTCAGTCCTTGTCTGATGAGGCACTTCAGCTTCATACTGTATTTTATTCAGCTACAATTTACAGGATTTAAGCTACTGAAATCTCCTTTCAATTGCTCTGGTTTAAGAGATGTATTACTCATAATTCTTGAGAATGATATACAAACAAAGCAGTCAGACCTTGAAATGAAAACTTATATAACTTAATCTTTTAGCTCCCTGCCTGTGCATACGGAACAGAAGTCCCATCAACATGCAAGACATTATTTAGGTGAGTGCTACACATGATTTTATTAAGCATTAGATGCTTTATGATACTTAGGAAAGACTGACAACACTCCTGAACTACAAAAGAAAAGCAGCCTCCATTCTAAAGCAATACAGTATTTCAAGTCTTTGTGTTATGTTACTTCAGATACTCATTACTGGCATAATAGCCCAAGCATTAAGCTCTGAACCCAACTGTGCACACATTTTACTGTATCATTTACTTACCTAACTGCATGAATCACAGACTTACTGCATGTGAGATTTCAAATCATTGCTCCAGCCTCAACATGCACTAAAAGTCAGAAAAAAAGGAAAGCAAAATGCTGATATCTTTTGGGAAAAAGTAGTATATGCTCAGCTAAAATATCATAAGAATATCAACAAAGTGCTGTTAGATCATTTATCGTCTAATAGTATGAGGGATGGTAATGGCTAATATTACACAAAACTGAAGAGAGCTTTTATAGAAATCTTAAGATTGAAGTAAGCCAAGGTATTTTTCAGTATAATTTTTACTGAGGTCCTTCTGTTATACCCAGCTAACTAACACATTCAACCTGCCCAATATCAACTCACATCCTTTTAAAGTAAGTAAACAAGAAATATCTGTAGGAGGAAGTAAATGGAAAGGTGTTAAATTCTACTAAAAGTACAGAAAGCAATAAATGCATTAAAACATCCTAGATTAAAGCATTCTCATTCTTCTGCTTAAGTAACAACACTATGCTTTCAGTAAAAGCATGTACTAACATGTCCAAAGATTTCTGCACCAGTTTCTACAGTTAAGATTATAGTATCCAAAAATCAACCTTTCTGTAAAAGCTTCCATTCCAGTTAAGCTTAACAGATTTATTCTAGCAAGCTGGAACATAGACCATCCTCTGGTTTTTTAAATTCTTCACATCGTGTTTTTAAATTTTTCTGTTTGGGCTAGTTTTTAAAGTTTCAAAAGCACACAACTTATTTCTGTGCTTTGAAACCTCCATTTCCATACAGCTCATCTGGTATCTTTTTCTTAGCCAAACAAACAAGTTCCTGGAAAATTTGAGATTCCTATATTCACAGTACAAAACCGTGGTCATTTCCCTATTCAGCCACATTTGCCTGTGTTATCATAGAAATCCACCTGGATTGAAAATATGCAACATATTGAGTTTAAGAGGTTACTTGAAGATATGTAAATAATGCTGTGTCCTCTGGTCATTTGTAACAGAGGTGATGTTTTGTAAACTATAACATGAGAAGCTATCAAAGATCAACAGCAACTACTCTTTTCAACTGAAGGAAAATACTTACAAGTTAGGAAGAGTATACCAAACGTGCAATAATACGGAATAATCTTCTAAAAGATTAAATTATCAAACAACTCCACACTGAAAATTAAAACCAATGCTGAATGTCACATTTTAGTTGTAGCATACAATAATCCCAAAGCAGTGAGTTAATATGTGACTACAGCAACTAATGTTGTAAGTACAAGCAAGTTCTTCCATTATCTATTTTTTCTGCAGTATGAAGCAATGGTTTAAAAGGGCTTCTTTGGAAGAATGGAGAATATTTATGGAACCAGGATATTGGAAAGTATTACACATTGTATGAACATTTAAAACTAGAAGTCATAAACATAATTCAGATGAAAGCTTGGGGCAGTTTTTTCCTGTTGCTCACCTAAATGCCCATGCATTCTTTGTTACTTTTCCAGTAACACATGGCAGTAATTTGATCTATAGATTTGTGCTTGCTAAATCCAGCTGATTCACATTATACCAGTTCCTACAAATAGCAAATGGCTTGAATTTCTCAGAAAGACAGATGTGGTCAGGAAGGAAGCTTGCTTTAAATCATCTTTAAACTCTAAAACAGTAATATCAATTAAATCAGATGGATATTTATAGTAGATAGCATGAACAGCAGGTTTTTGCCCTTATTTCTCACCTGCTCAGGAGAGATGAGGAGAAGTGCCACATCTCGATGCATCATCACACCAACATGAGAGCATTTGTGCAACCCCTTCAGCTGTCGGTACCTTTCAGTAGCACTCAGAATAACCCCACAGATCTCTGCTCCTCCTGCAAGCAGAGGAGGGATGGGAGCTACCTTGAGAGAGCACACCTTCACTTCATGCTCGATGAGGGTGGCACACCTCTGGTTCCTTCCCTCCCTCCCTAATTAATAGTCAACATATCACAGGACATTCTGACAAATCCAGATGTCCAAATTGGGAGTGGGTCAGTAAATTCTGAGTGCCCTTGAAGGGGCTTCGCATTCAAAAAGCAGTATCTGTTAGACAGAGAAAGAAGATAGCAGGGAGGTATCTTAAGGGTGTCAGGAGAAAAAGCCTTGAATCACAGCTATCTCATTTATTATTAAAAAGGTTCTTATGTGGGTAACTGAGATTTTATATTTTCTGAGCAGAATCTCATATTCTCCCACTCAATGCCTATTATTTCAAAGAGTAAAAATAACAAAACTACAGAAATGCTGAGCAGACAGCATCTTCTCATTAACATGGACATATCTTGGTTCCAGGAAGCAAAATGTAACAGATTTGAAAATTAAGTACTGTTGGTCTGACTCTGTCCTCAGGAAAGACAAGTCTTAATCAAAATAAATTCTAATGAATGAGATTATTGGACTTCAGGGTTTAAATGGTCTATTTCAAGACTAATCATGTTTCATTCTCAATTTTAGTGTTGCTTTCATTCATTTCTTTCTATTGCATTTTGTGTAGGTTTTACAAGAACAAAGACATTTAAAAGTCCTCTCAAAAGTAAGAACTCTATGAAAATAGTCCATTTCCATGTATCATTTCATATCAGGTATCTCTGATGGAGAAGGAAGTTCAGTTTATGCAAGCATTTTGATCTACTTTGTACTAAGAAGCTTTAAGTGTTTTCAAGTAGTTAGTTTACACTCCTCATCATTTACTTGAGCTTTACTTGAATTGTATTGTATGTTATTTCAATATACTCCATTACTGCTATAGAGAGAATCAATCAAACCAGACATTGTACTTATCCTCTGATAGAAGTATATACTACAGGTAGCTGTCAACTTTTTGGTTTGTCTGTTAAACTAATAGCCTGTACAGAGACAAAACCCCAAAAATTATATTGAGGAAGTCCAGAAGAAGATAAAACTTTTTAAAAAACTGAAAGAAAGCAAAACCAAAGTGTTTTATTTTTTCTGCAAGGGAAAATTCTTTTGCAGGGGAAAACAAAAAAAAGATACCTAAGAGAAAATGGTACCTGCAAGTTTTAACCTGATATTTAATTTAGTTTCAAGTTAGCCACTAACAATTTAATACTTATTAAAAATATCTTTAGAGGCCAAAATTTAGGTGCACCTACTAAAGAGTGAGAAGCACAGTAAAGAATATCTCTGCTTTGTCTCACTGGTCTCTACAGGAAATATTTCATCATTCCTTCAGTCATTAATAATACTGGATTTATTTGATGCCAACATAACAGCCTAAGACATTACCTTCTTTCTAAAAAGAAATCATCTTTGTCATCATGGAAAGTTATTTGACATAAATCTGGAAATACAGTAATTTTCTTAACTTCATTGGCTTATTAGTTCGTACTACAGCTCAAAGTAGTGAATTGAGAAGTGAATGTACAAAGATATCAATTAATACATTCATGATGCTGGTCTCCACAATCATTTTGCAAAAAAAGCCTAATCATCACCACCATTATTATAGCAGATTTGTTATACTTGGGGATAGGTAGCTTTACACACGTTTGGAACAATTAATGGAATATAATTTTCCCATAATCATACCTAAAGAAGTATGCATTAACACGTGTAAGGAGATCCTGGTAATAAACATGATTTTTCTCATATATTTGGAAGCTGTAAGCTTATCTAATTTTTATTTTCCATTAGCAAAATTTCTAATTCTGTCAATAACTGAGTTAAGGATGTCATTCAAACAGTTTACATTGCAACAGTCCAGGTACAGGAGAGCTGATTTTCTCTTTTCACATTTCATTTCCATTGCACAGAATAAATATGGAAAGCATAGATCTTCTTAGTAGACACTTAGATTACACCTAGCCATCCATAAATATGCTTTTCAACTTAATCATCAGAAGCCTCCACAGCCTACTGTATTAAATCAAGATAAAATTTTGCAGGACAGGACATAAAGCATGTTTCTGTAAATGACAGGAAAACAATGAATAATTTTTCCTCCCCATAAATAAAGGTCTTTTTTTTTTTCTGGATATTTCCCCTTCTATGACCAGAACAGTTCTGTTTGCATTCTTTTAAATCTATTTATCCTTATGCTCTCTGGTGGAAAACCTGTAAAGACACAGTCTGTCTGTATGATATAGCTCAAATTATGATACAGAACTTGAAGTGTTTGATTACTGAACAGGTCTTAAGGTAGTTTCATAGAAAGATGCAAAAGATAAAGCCCAGATTTTCTGGCTGCTGGCAATGTAGCAGAGGATCAAAGTACTCCATGTACTCATTCAAGGTAAGTATAATATAGTCTGTCTTATGGGCACTAAAAGTTATGTGGCTACTCCAAAAAGCTTGTTATGCTGGGCTTTAGTATCAACATAATTCATACACATATTTTCAACTCCTGTACAGCCTCAGAAGCTTTATTTGTATACAATGCTTTCACTTGCCTCAAGCAAGCACAGTCAGAAACATGTGTTTCCACATTATTCCCTTGGACTTGCTGACAATGATGCTCTTCTCTGTTCTACTACTAAAATTAACACTGCTATGTTACTAAAATTTGCCTGATGCACATTATCAAACCAACACATGAAATTTGCACCTTACATCTAGCATCTGAAAAAATACAACATAAAAGAGCCACATGCAGCAAACTGACTCAAGGCAAATAAAGTCTCAGTATTTTTCTTTAGTTTAAACAGAGCATGTGGACTCTTTTCTTGCCAAAAATATGCAGAAACTTAGGTTAGAAAGACATGTCAAACATGCTACAGCCAAGGGATCTGGCCTGACTTGTGACCTTAAATCCAGCCTCTTAGCCTCTTCCTTGTTGAAGATTAACAGCAGAAAATAAGTTATTAACTATGCAAATCAACTATTCAGCATAATTTATTTAATAGAAATATTGTCACTACCAATACATATTTCAGATTTGTCCTAAAAACAAGAATATCTATTTAGGAGATGCAAATTTCTCAGAAAGTGTTACAAAATAATCAAGCAGTGAAGTTTTTTGGATTTTATTCCAGTGGCTTCAGCACAATTCAGACATCCCTGAGAAGCTTATATTAGAATTTGGAGCAAAGTGGCATCAATACTAATTCTAAAATATTAAACAAAAATATTACATAAAATATTACATAAAACAAAGTCCTTTCCTTTTTATTTCAGGAAATGAAATTACCTGTAGCCAAAGACATATTTAATGCATGATCAAAACTGATGCAGGAAAATAAGTCACTAAAACAGTAAAAGAAGAAAAATCCACAGCTTCTACCTCAATAGTTCCCAATTGCCATTTTTTTATCAATTGCAGGAGTTTTTAACTTGTACACTTAAGCTTTGATTGAAGTTTTATACTTCCGCTACAAAATGAGACAGGTACATCGGAGTTTCTACCAAGGTATTAACAGGTAAGGGATACATGTTGTGTCCTGGCTAATCTTGCTTTTGAGGACATCATTTTATTGGTTAAGTGTTGCAGGAGCACTGCAACACAGAGACAGTCCTGTCAGGAAACCAGAAATTCTGCACATGGTGATGACTGTGGGTCAAATCCTGGCACAGGGAGTTAATTCTGCTCATCCATCTACCTCCAAACAAAGTACGGTCAATCATTCCTTGTCTAGACCCAAGTGGGACTCAATTTCCCAATTTTAATACACTGAAAGCAGAGCAACTACTGAGCTCCCAAATAGACCATGACGCAGGCTTGATTAGTCTCACTCTGAGCCATTCAAGTTTCAAGAACTGCTTCATTTACTTGATACTGAGACTCTGACTAGGTTCTGAAGTGCCTTGTCACAATAAGGAATTTAGTTAAATATTGAGCTTGAAGTTTTTCCCAAATTCACATAGCCAAAACAGGATGGTAAATGCAACTGAGCTGTAAAATTTACTAATAATAACTGAAAAAATAAATTGCTATGTCACAAGAAGTGTTAAAATAAAGTGTCCTGGTTTAAAAAGGAAGTAAGTTTTGGGGAGTCTGGTGGTCAAACCTTTTGGAAGGTTTTCATTCTGAGTTCTGTGTGTTGCTTTTATATATTGTAAGTAAATATATTTTTTTCCTTTATTCCTAAGTTGGAACCTGCTTTGCTCTATTCCTGATCACATCCCACAGTAGACACCAGGGAGAATATATTTTCATGGGGGGCACTGGCATTGTACCAGCATCAAACCATGTCATAAAGCTTCAGCTAGACTTCAGGTTGCAAATAATTTTCTAGATTATAAACCTATTTGAATTTTATGGAAACAAGCAAACAGACCATCCCAATGGTTTAGATCATCACAATATAGCAATTTAATTCTTCATCTCCACTTATCTTTCTTTTATACATAATGTCAGTTACTGAACTTGTCAAGTTATTCCAATCAATTATTCACAGACACTTGCAAGAGATTTTGCTTAACTTAGTACATTACTTAGGTCAACAGGAAAAAAGTTTGAACAAGAAGAAAACCTTAGAGGAAAAAAAATTACTAAGTATCTCATACATAGGGATATATTGTTCAATATAAGAAGAAAGGCAATGCACATGGTTGTTATTGTTATCATGAGCAGCCCTTCAGCTTGGCCTAAGACAGATACCATGATCTTGCTGAGTATACTCTGTGCTGCAAAAGAAATGTCACACAGCCTTGGAAGTTGTCCCAGGAGACCTCACACCTCAGCTCAGGCCAAAATGATCCAAATCATTCACACTGATCAAAGCATAAACTCATCTCCCACCACTTTTACTGGAAATTTTACCAGCTCCACAGAAAACCTAATTCCATGTGTAAGTAGCTTAATCCTTGGATAGTTTAACTCAGTCCTACCACAGACATATTTTGCTGCAGTTCTAGCTTATGTCTTCTTTACTCCACACGTGTAGGGAAAGAATAGGTCATTGCTTTCATCTTCCCAACAACATTTTACACTCATTTGAAGGCTTAAAGTCCCTCGTTTCATTAGTCAAAACCCCTGGTTTTTCAGTATGTCCTCCTAACCTCCTCTTCATTCTTGACTTCTAACCAGTCTTTTTGCTGCTCTCTGGGCAGTAACTGGCCCTCTTGACCCAAAGTGTGGGACTCAGAATTGATGGTGAAACTGGGCTGTTACGAGTGTATAGCAAAATGCATTCCAGTGGGTGGGAGTTTTTTGTGCAAGATAGTGCATTTTTCTTTACCACAGCCCAATATAAAGTTTTCTTCTGTTGAAATGGCAAGATATTGTGTACTTGTGTTATCTGTGGTTTTTGGACAAATTTATGTAGCAAATAATGCCCTTTGGTCTTTAAAAACATTTCTTTCTCTTTCCCTGCAGATGGGAAAAATACAAAAGCATTCTCAAACACTGCCTGTGTACTACCTATGGACAAAATTACTGCTAGAATAGACTAAATAGGTGAAGGTGAGTGGCTGGTTAGCACTTCAAATTGAAAACTTGCTAAAAAACCAAATTGTTCTGTAAATAATATGTTATCATGAATAGCCTGCCTCTGGTTGCACTTGGAGCCTGTATGCATCTCTTCATTGCATACCGTTTTCCTGCTCAGACAGACCTTCCTCTGGCTTATTGGCAAACTCATTTTCTGAGGAACATTTTAGACCTTATGTGATCTTAATTTATACTAGCAAGCATCTGTGACATGCTCATCAGTATTCACCCTCCATACACCCTCTAAAAAAACAACATTAAAATAATTTGTGAAGGAGTTGATAATAGATGAGATTTTCTTACTTGACTTGTTCTGCTGTTCAAAGCAACCTGCAGAGGATGACTGCACAAGGCCTTTGTAGGAGGACCTCATTTCCAGGTTAAATGATTCCTGACTCAGAGAAGGGTTGCTTCAATAAGATATGTCACTGAAGATATTGTGAAAAGCTTCAGAGTGACATCTTTGTAAGGAACATGGACAGTTGGGCTGAATGCACTCTCAGCAAGTTCACTGATGACACCAAGCTGTGTGGTGTAGTCACCTGCTGGGGGGATGGGAAGGGATGCCATCCAGGGGGACCTGGACAGGCCGGAGAGGTGAGCCCATGCAAATGGGCCAAGTGCAAGGTTCCATACCTGGATCAGGGCAGTCCCAGCACACCTACAGTCTAGGCAGAGAAGTGATTGAGAGCAACCATGCAGAGAAAGACTTGTGGGTGATGGCTGCTGAACAGCTCACCGTGAGCTGGCAGTGAGTGCTTGCAGCCCAGAAAGCCAACAAAATCCTGAGCTGTGTCAAAAGAAGCATGGCCAGCATGCCTCTACTCTGCTCTTATGAAAAACCACCTGGAATACTGAGTCCATCATAAGAAGGACATGGAACTTGTTGGTGCAAGTGCATGGGAGGCCACAAAGTTAGTAAGAGGACTGGAGCAACTCCATTACACCAGAACTGGACTCAGTAGTCCAGGCTGCGAAAGTCAGGGCTGTTCAGCCTGAAGAAGAGAAGGTTGTGTGGAGACCTCTTAGCACTTTCCAGTATCTGAAGGGGGATCCAGGAAAGCCAGAGAGGAATTCTGCATCAGAAACTGCAGTGATGAGACAAGGAGAAATAGGTATAAATTGAAAGAGGGGAAATTAAGGTGGGATATTAAGAAGAAATTCTTTACTGTGAGGGTGGTGAGACATTGTGTTCAAGGTCTGGTTAGATAAGGCCTTGAACAGCCTGCCCTGGGAGGAGGGTATGGACTGGATGATCCTTAAGATCCCCTTCAATCCCTTCACATTCTATAATACTATGACTTAAGTAGAAAAACCCTGCAGCATTGACAATCTTGACCTCCTCTTTTCTTCCCTAGGCCCAGTGTTCATCTTGCCTTGCAAAATCAGGAATCTCCTCTGCCTTCATCCATTCTGTAATATATGTTATGAAATAATTCATGCTTATAGAGAGAATGTATTTTATAAGATTGTGAAATCCAAATGAGTCTCTGACCACAAGCAGCCCAACGACAGACGTCTACTTGGAATTCCGAGATTCCTGAAGGCGGCAGGAGAACAATACCCAGTTGATTTACAAATAGATGTGGCCAGCCGATGATTGCCACTATTCTGAGTGATCACAAGATGCCCAAGGACGATCATTGCCCTACTGATACCATCAATCAAGATAACAGAAGTCGACTTCCCCAGACACCAGCTATTGACCAGGAAACAGCAATTGTCCAGCTCTGCACAGTGAAAGAAACTGTCTTGAATATTCAGAGTTACAAAAGAAACTGGGACTCTGCCTCAGGCATAAAAAACTGTATAAAACAGCCCCGCAAGAAACGGCACTCGCAAGAAACGGCACTCGTGAACAGGGGAGGGTCTGATGCAATACAGGACAGATCCAGGTTCACCCAGCGCCGATCCCAGCCTCGACGCTGTTTCTTTGGCTGTGCAGTTTTTGAGGACAGTATTTTGGTTGTGGAAAAAGAAAAAGAAAATCTTTTCGCATTTTGATAATTTGGCTTTTCAATTGATCATTTATAAAGCATCCTAAAGTGGCCATCCTAAAGTGCCACATCATCCCAAAGAACACAGTACACTCAACAGGTTTCTGAACATGTTGCCCAGATCTGTCCTGCCATATCAAAACATGTTTTAGGAGATAGCATTCCTCTTCTCTACTGAGAATGTTTTTAGTAAACACCCAATATGGAATTTTCAACTAGATATGTCTTTATAATCAACTAAGATAAGGGCTATTTTAGAAAAGGAACTTGAAAGTCTTATAGTGAACACCACAGTCTATATATTCTCTAAATAGCTATTTCAGAATCAGAATGCTCTGTCAGACACAGGAACACCTTGCCAAGACCACAGAGTACACCCATGCCTGTGAGTCAGGCCAGTCCCATCAGCCTACTCCATTTAATGAGTGAAGCAGAGCCTGGTGGCAGGACCTATTGGAATATTTACCAATATAGTCAGATGGGACGTGTCTGAGCTTGTCTGGCCCTTGCTGCTGGACCAAACAGCAGCAACTGTGGAGCTTCAACCCAGAGACACTATAGGCTAGCTGGATGTTGCAGTTGGGCGTGTGGAGACAAGTCCAGGCATGCAGGAGGTCTGGTGGCTGCGGAATGGAGCTTGCTTGTAACAGGGTCTGCTCCTTGGGTTTACCTCTGGTGGAGAACCTTTAAAGTGATGGTGAAGGAAAGGAGTTGGTTCTGATGGAGGGTTTCAATCCAGAGCTTTATTCTGGCCCACAGGCCTCTGAATCTAAAAACAGCTCCAACAGAACTCTCAGACCACTTGGTTGCTGGCTCTTTTAACCCCGGGGAGAGGTGGGGGGGGGGAGGGGTAGGAATCCCACCAACCAGGTACATGAGAGGAGGTCTTAAGGGACAAAGGACCTGGATGGCCCAATGCTTCCCCAGGGGTAGAGGACATCTTTTGAATCTGTCTAACCACTCAATGCCCCTCTGGAATTCCAGGATTGACTGACAGCACTCAGCAGGGGAAAGGAGAGGTGACGGACACGCCTGGCAGGGAATTATCAGGGAAGGGATCCGAGGTTCTGGGGTAAACCCTGAAATCACAACGCAACAAGGACCACCTGTCCTGTACTGCTGATTGGAATCAGGGCTAGAGGCTGCACATCCATAATTGTTTCCTTCATCTTTAACAGCCTGGCTCACTAGAAAAACCCTGATTTCAGGCTGCTCAGTGAAAATCTTAACTATTTCTTTCACTTTACAAAACTACACATCTGGTCTCTTCAGTTCAGGTTTTCTACTGAATAGTGAATTTGACCATTTTTTAAATTAAGGGACTTTACACCAGAGGGAAAATAGTCATCAACTCAACAAAAACCATGAACTCTAGTATTTTGTGAGGCCCTTGTTCGACTGTGCTTTGCTGTTATTATTCTGGGAATTAATACTGTCTCTTCCTTAAGTTATACAAGTATTATGAACATGAATAAAATTTAGGAACTAGTCCTTTGACATTTTTGAGCAGTAGGTGAACTCTTTCAAGTAATTAATTCCACAAAGGTTATGTTTTTGTTTGCTGGTCAGTTTACCTTATGTAATAATAACTTATTCCTTTCTATTTATGTTAATTCAGAGCAGTCAGAAAAATTATTTCCCTTTTATTTTTCATTCATCTCTTTTTTGTCCTCTAATCGTATAATTGCCTAAAGAGATTAAAAGAAAATTTTGTTTTTTCAGAAAATAAAGCTTCAAGTCAAGCTGAACAGATAACTCATACTTTGCTCAAATCATACACCCTAAACCTGGGAGTGTAAGAAATTTTTCCTTCAGCAATTAGCTGGCTGATCAGATGGAGAATTTAAGGAGCTAGCTATACATATGTTCCACTGTGATGACTGCACAAACCAAGTTTACAGGTATTACCCATGCAGAAGTTAAGGAAAATGGGAAAAAAGTGAAGTACAAAAGTGTTCAGACTGTAACAGCCCAATTTACTTCGCTAAGCATTCTCGCAGGGCTTGTTTAGGGAAAGAGAACAAATTTGAATAACTGTTCCCTCAGGTTTCCATCTGAGCTTGTCTCTAATCACCCTCAGTTGTTTCTGATGGATTTCAGCCATATAATTCAAACCTTTGGCAGAAGCTTCTCTGACACTATTTGGCTTTTAGAGCAGAACTGACACTGGTAACAAAACATTATGTGCTTTCTTGCTTTTAATTAGATTCTGCTTCCTTTATAGCCTTATCTCCAGGATGACTTCTAGAGGTGGCAAGTGGCATCAGACCTATTCTGCATCAATGTTAACATGTACTGTGCTGTTCACCTCAAGCAAATGTGACAGTGAATTATAATAAATGTAATTCACTGTACCACCAACTTGCCCTGACTTTCAAACAGCAAGCGCAGCAGTCATGTGATCCAGGCTGAATGTGACTGTAGGTCTCAAGTCTCAATTTCTGTTTTTAGCAAACACTTTAGAAGTACTTGAAAGGAATGGTTTCTGTGTTAAAATCAGAGAAACAGTAAAGACATAGAGACCAGCAAAACTAAAATATTGCCATTTTCCTGTGAGACCTGTTTTGTCTCTTTGAGGTTACAATTATCTTCCAGACATCCTTCATTCTTTTTAAAATATCTTACTTTGATAAGCTCAATGATTTTTAGGTTATCAATAACAGTTCACACAATATTTAAAAAACTATTTATACTTCACAGCCAGGAGACAGTACCAAGAAGAATCATAGGTCTTTGTACTGCTCTTTTCCAAGTGGTCTCTCTTATGCCAGGTAAACCACTGGATGTTTTTTTCACTATTTTTGCTTTTCAAGCACATAAAATTTGTCCTTATAATGTCAGGACATACTTGTTCAAGGAAAAGTGGCTAAACACAGAAACACCAACTGAAGAACATTATGAATAGTTCCGTGGTGAGTATAAATTGCTCTTCCTCATTTCCTCCCCATCTTCAAAACACTGAGTTACTATCAGTTGCTGTATTGCCACAAGTTTAGAGGGAATTTATTTTTTCTTACACACATATTCATGCTGCAGAGATGCTATTACCATTTGGGTAAGATGGCACATTAGCTGTACCCCATTTTGTTATGTTGGGGTGACTTTTTTTAATCTTGCACTAATTCTAGCACTTACCAGTTGAGATCATTTTACAATCTAAAGTCCAGTTTAACTCTTTTATCAGCTTTATATGTGTATCAGCTGCTTACTTACTTCTTGCTTTTCTCCAGCTGCCACAGCAGCAAATTTCTGTCACTTAGTTTGAGACAAAAAAAAAAGAGTCAAAATAAATTGTATTTTTTTGGTAGCAGCATTTTAAAAATTGACTTTTTTTTCTAGAGTTAAACAGCTGCATATAAAGAGAACTACAAAATCTTCTCACTAATTTAACCCCTCTTCCATAATGCTAGCAGTTTGAATTAGAGTATTTTCTTCAGTTAGCAGGCTTGAAAAGTGATCCAACTTAAATGTATTTCCCTGTATTACCAAAAAAACCAAACTAACACTGCACATGAAACACAATAGTCACTCCTGCTCTCTAAAGGAAGTGTCAAGAGGCACCATAATTTCCAGCCTTTCCTTGAATCTCTTTGGTATATTAAGATGTCTAAAGTAAGGAGAGAACCCCAAGTGGGGCAAAGCCCTTTGGTGTGATTACTGCTGTATGCTTCTCAGAATTAAGCTGCAGGCAACAGAAGACAACTTTGCAGCTAGCAGGTCTTCCTTCCCATTACTCAAAGAGATAATGTTGATATAGTTAAATATTTTCTAATTAAGATGAAGAAAACATGAAAAGCCAATACATCAAACAAGTTAATGTAGTCAACTACAACAATTACCTGAATCAAGTCTTGAAATGTTGCATCTGAGATGAACACTTTTTAAACAATAAAGCTTTTGCCGTGTTAGAAGTACCTATTCATCATTTAATGAATACTTGGACTGCAACCATTAAATTAAGTGTGTATTTTGCATTACCCTTGCTGTAATTTACAGGTCAGGTCAACGAGCAATAATGTTGTTACCAAAACAACAAAAAAAAACCAAAACAACAAGCCTGCAAGTTCAAGCTTTATATTTAATTGTAAAGCTTCAGTTCCATTTTAACACAATAGTCAATGTGATTTCATAACAGAAATTTATCTGTTCTCTGAAGATATTAGATTGTGCTTTTCTTTTTCCATAAATCATATCAAGGAATATTTCTTTTCCCTGAAATTACAGATAGCAAGATAGCAAATTCAACTTAACCATACTTTATTCATTCTACCAAGCACCCCTCCCCCCAGCATAAAATTATGAAATACCAGTTCCTGCACACTATTCTGAGACCCATTCTTAGAGAAAAGACATCAGTGAGAGTATATGAACTGAATAAGAATAAACTGATGTGCTTATTCTTCACAACTGAACTCCTATGGGAGAAGCAAGAATGAATTGAGCCAAAGAAAATACTACATGTCTTCGGAGACATAGTCAATACTCCTAAACTATTATAAGATTTGAACACTGGATTAAAAAGAAAATCAAAGTAAATGCTTTAATTGTCAATTTTATGCAGAAATTAGTAATAATTTAAAACTATTTATTGTCTCTTGCTTTAAAACTATTTTATCAATGCCATCAAAAGGAAGCAGAAAGATTATTATACAAAGATTATTATTATCCTGTGAATGAGTTTTCATTAGAGAATTGTAAGTGCACATGATAAACTAGACCAGCACGGAAAGCTTCAGAGGAACAGAAAAGGCAAAAACATAACTTTTTTCTAAATGCTAGTGCTTAAGTCTTAAAGCATGCTGATAGGCAGCAATTACTAGCTGCACACTAATGGCTTTATATATAGAAACAATTACTAGGACTATTAACATGGTAACAAAGAGGTCAGGCTAATCATACAGGATATATCTATTCATATTTTTAATAACTAAGGATTTTCTTAATGAATTTTAATCAGACAGGCATTCTAGGTAAGCACTATTTCTACAATTGTGTCAAATTGTTTTACACCTACAATGTAGATATAATAGGTAGCAATTTTGGATACTCACTTAAATTTCTTTAAAAGCCAAAGAAAAAATGGAAGTGTTTCTGAGGAATTGATTATTTCATCCTAAGGTAGGTGTGCCTGTAAAGATCAGACAAATCCCATTTTTCAGCTGGTTTTTTCTACTAGTGACTACAAAGAGATTATAGCCAGCTGTGTCAGTGGCATGACGCCCATTCTTGAGGATTAACTTGGCCTTAGCAGCAATTCTTCCATAATCACACAAACTGTTGAAGTGGCAAGCCATGTCAGAAAAGCAGCTAATTACACTTAGAGTTACTTGATCTTAACGTTATGGTCATGCACTTTGAATCATAGAATCATTTAGGCAAGGGAAAAAAACCCCTTAAATCCAACTGTAAACCTAATGTTTTCAATTCCACCACCAAATCACATGCCTAAATGCCACATCTACACATCTTATAAATACCTTCAGGGTTAGTGATTCAGCCACAGCTGCCTGTTCCAAGGCTTGACAACCATTTCTGTGAAGAAATATTTCCTGTTATCCAATCTAAATGTCCCTGGGTACTACTTGAAGAATAATTCTGGAAAGAATCATTCATGTTCCATGCATTGAAAGCAAGAACTTCCAGTTTAAGAAGAAATGCAAAAGACTTATAATTTGGAATGTCAGATATTGAGGGAAGGCCTTAGAGTTACCCTCAAGAAGCTCTCTAGCCTACTTAAGCTCAAGCAGCCCTTATTTTATTGGAACAATGAAAACTCCCATAGTCTTTAGGGAAATGAAGAATGAGATTTACAGAAAAACATCCCAGTCAAAGACATCCACACCTCTTTTCTTCCAGCCAAAACCTCCACATGCTATTCAATTAGTGCAACCCACAACTGAAGCTAGGCCTCAGTCTTGATCAGGGTCTTGTTTTGATGGAGAGTTCACTCAGATATCAGATCCAGACAAAAAAGTTGTTTTGCAATGCAGCTTGGACACCCTTGTCTGGAGCCCCAGGCTCCCTGCAAACACAGAATGGTAGTGCTGAAGACAATAAACACTCCACCATGAAAGAATATAGCCTAGTAAACGTCTCCCTCTTCCAAGACACCTCTAATCCTGTTAAATTACAGGAAGATGTCTCACCTAGTGTTCCAGTACTAATCTGGTGTCATTCCTAATGACTGAAGTCTAACCGCAAAAGTCTTGCAAGAGAGCTGACAACCAGCAAAAAGTTCTGGTTCAAGTGCCCATGTTGCAACTGGCAACAGCAATTCCACTTCTAGCTGCTGTCTTTACTGCACAGCTATACAAGGCAGCTGCTCTGCTCAGCCACTAGCAGCAGAACTGTTAAAAGGTGATACTTTTTGTCCTAATCATTTTTTAGAATAGTTCTATCATGTCAGTAAATAATTAAAGGAAACATTTTACAATCATCTTCACAGTAATTCCTACAATTAATGCTGTTTTGGCATTTTAATTTTAGCCATCAGTCTTCAAATGCACAAAATAGTAGAAATTTACCTTTAGCACACAATGATTTGGCCAAGTAGCAGCACCTGGGTTTTTGTCTTTCAATCCAGTTGCTTTATATCTTCATGCGTCTGACTTTTCAAAAGCAATTGAGAGGTAACTGAAAAGAAAAAAGATGGTTTTATCACACAGCACTTTGGTTTTCCATTTTAGAACTGTTATACCTTTTTTTTTTCCATAGGTATATAAGAAGGTCAGAGAGCTCAAGGAATCTCAAAAAGCTTTTCAACTATCAGAGAGGAAAATTTCCACAAGCTTTTACTTGCAAAAGCTCATAAAGTAAAATAGAACTGACAAGATTAATATAACAAAAAAGCCTGTTGAGAACAGCAACTGATAATATCAATGTTTAATTCTATGTATAAATGCAGTTCCATGGCTCCAGTTGACTGCAATTTTTTTGACATTTATCACAGAAAGTGAACATCTACAGTTGCTAAATGATAGAGAAAAAACCCTATTCTTTGTTACTTTTCCATAAAGATTGAATCGCTGGTGTATACAGTATGCCCAAAGATATGTGTGCAACACCAAACTCCTTTTATTCCTCATCCATCATAGATGAGTACAAGGGCAACATTCATGATGATTTGAAAATCCCCATGTAAACCACATCTGCATCTAAGCACAGTCATTGCTATACCAATACACATCTTCAAATTTCTTTGTTTTTTTTTCATTCTAACAAAAACTCAACCATAGCATTATCATATCAGTGTATATTTTTAAGCACATATTGCACATGAAGGTTCTACATGTAAGAAATAACAACAAACTCTTTATGTTTTCCATCAGAAGGCACACTTTCTGTTTTCAACAGAGGGAGTATTGTTCCTCTCCTGCTTTCCCTTCTTCCCTCCTCTTATATAAGGTATAAAGAGTTTTACTATTACAAATAAGATTTCTCCCCCTCAACAGCCAGAAAGCTGTTGAGGGGGAGAAGTCTTATTTGCGGTCAAAGCTGTAGGCTTTTTTTCTCAGTACAATAATACTAATCAGTAAAAACACCCTAAGAACACTTTTCAGAACTAAATTAAACAGGAAACTATCTAAGACACCATTTGAGGATTGGGAGAATTCTAGACAGAAAGAAAAACAGAAGTCATTTATCTATCAGATTTTGTGAAGAGGTCAGACTGACAGAATAAAATGTAATTTAAGCAATTTTTTTTCTTGCCTTTCCATTGGCTTTGTGTAATCTAACAGTATACTTGTACTGCAAGGGTAGGGGAGAGAGCATAATGTGCCCTGAAAGAACAAAGAGAAGACAACTTGAACTTTGCCTTTCCATGGGTTCTATCATCACCCTTGTTTTTCACTGGATTTTTTCAAAATTTCCCATTTTGCTCCCAGACACATGGTGTAATTTTTGAGGCTTCCCTTTGGGGTTATCCTGTGCAGGGCCAAGAGTTCATCACTTCAATATGCTGAGTTGGAAGGGTCCCACAAGGATCATCGAGTCTGACTCCTGGCCTTGCACAGCACCATCCCCAAGAGTCAAACCCTGTGTCTGAGAGCATTGTCCAAACACTTCTTGAGATCTGTCAGGCTTGGGTCTGCGACCACTGCCCTGGGGAGCCTGTTCCAGTGCCCAAACACCCTCTGGTGTTTCTAATACCCAGCCTAAACCTACCCTGAGGATATTCTATCTTTCTCTTCCATCACAAATCAACTGAATAAAGAGTGGTGCATTACTTCGAATTCTTAAGTATTAGAAATAGTTCTCACATCCAAGTGTTTAATTTTTTCAAGCTGTGCAAGAATAATGCAAAATACTAGCAAATTTTTCACCTAAGATACCAAAAGTTTAAAACTGACAACAAAGTATTTTCAAATATTTTTTCAGTAATCTCAAGAGACTTAGCAAGTCTGCCCATTTCAGCATAACCTAAAGTTAAAGTAGTATTTGGGGTATGGGAATAGGAAGAAGTCATTCCTTTGAAATAGTAGACAAAATTCTACAAAATGGCATTAGTCTTTTTTTGACTGACCAGTCTTTTTAAGTTTAGGTGTCTAATAAATAACCTTAAGTAAAATCTTGCTACTCCCTTGAGGCTTCTAGTTGTTCTTTCCTCACTCATTAGTTCATTGAGCACAAGGAATTAAATCTATACTGCAACATTTACATACTACTGGTATTTTACTCAGCAGGTCTCTCCCTGTTGAGCTGCTATACTGCTGATTGTCTGCTAAGTGACTCTAGCACTGTACAAAGGCAGTGAGACATCACCAAAACCTACCACCTACACTACTTTCTTGTAATAAGGAAAACTAATACTGCATTGCTTATATCCCAATCTGTAAGTGTTCATCTGCATGTCATAGCTTTTGTTTCAAAAAGGTGCTAAAAACTCCATCTTGTCATTATGCCTTCTGGGAAACCACATCTCTAGCTCTACACTGAGTTGCATCGCTCAGTACCTTGTAAAACCTACAGCATGCACAGAGCAGATATTTTTTATCATTTCTTATTGAAGTGCTCTGCACAAACATGTTTTAATTGACCAGCAGAAGTTTTGTTTCCATGAAGCAACAGTAGCCTATATGGACATGGATTAAGTGGCAAGCAGCTGTGTTTCTAAATATTAACCACTGTCAGCCAAAGCAGTGGGACATCAACACAACATTCAGGTATTTCCTCTTCTCCTTATTTTTATTAAATGGCACTTGGCTTCTACTGAGCCACTCACCATCCTCCTACTCCATCACACACAGAGCACCCCAGGCAGTCAGTAAGGCTCTGCCAGTGATCAGCTTCAGAATACACAGCATGACCTTCACAGGGCCTGTTAGGCAACATTCCCATTTCCCTATCATGGTAATGAGAATTTTTTTCTATAATCTGATATTTTTGTCATGTCCCTATCCTTCATGTCCAAAGTGCTAAACAACAATGGATTGGTTACAAGATTGTTTGTGAATGTTCTCCTCGGTCAGGTAGCATATTTTTAGCTGTGGTCAAGAGCCATTGCTTTGTAGGGTCAAAAGGATCATGATGCTACAGAAAAACTCAGTTCAAGTTTGTGAAATAACTACAGACTTCACCTGTGTCTTAGAACCTTATTTGGTAACTTCAATGACATTACAGGAAGCCATTAAACCTTTTGGTTAGAAATCTTCAAGATTTCAAGAGGACAAATATTTGCTCAAACATTTAATTGCTTAAGTAATTCTCCTGGGCTTCAGCTCTTGTGTGTCTTTGAGTGGCAAATTTAAAAAAAGATGTTTCATCCATACTCATGTTTTCTACAGCACTTTTTTAAAAATTCAGTTTTTCTCATAGAAGTCTACCCATTATGCTTACAAAGTTGCCTCCACAGTGTTATTTCTAGTTCAGTATTTGAACTAACATAATTTCTAGTTAAAAGCCTTGAGGAAAACTGAATTATGTATTGCCTTAATTGCAAATATGCTAAGATATAATAATATGGTTTGGTAAGAACAAGACAGGTCAGCTCAGTTACATTAAGAATTTGACACACTCACTTCATTCCTTTCCTTAATCCTGTTCCTGCAGGGTACACACAGGTGGAGTTGTAGCAACAAACCTGTCATTGTTCTGTTTGACAAATGGGCTATCCTTAAGACTTAAAGGGTCCAATATGCTCTTACTTTACACACATTTTCATTACCAATTTCTAAGTCTTCATTAAAAGGTTTGACCTTTTCCCACTGGCCTCCCTAAAGCTGTAACAAGGAGCTTTAAAAATTGGCAATAATATTGATTTCTTAATGTGGCAATTGAAGTACTGATCTGCATATTCCTCTCCCCAAAGCTGAGTACAAGCTAAATCCCACTCAAGATACCTAATCCTGCAATCCCTCTCCTTTATATTCTGTACTTGAATGATTTTACAACTGTTTTCTTAGCTTTGCTCATTTCTATTCCTCTCATCTTTTACATTTTAAACATTGTTCACATTTTACTATCCTCTTCCAAAATATGTCATGTGTGTTGACTGCTTTCCAGATTCTAACAGAAACCTAAGTAATGCATATCTCCCAGATGTTTCCTACCTCACTAGAAAATAATCTCACTATCTCAGAAGGGATGCAAATTTATGGAAAAAGTAGTACAGCTCATGGAAATACACATGGCAAAAGATCCCTCAACAGGCACTAGCAAGAGAGTCATTTTTGGACTAGGTCACTAAACATCAGAAACATCCTGATTAAAGGGTTCTGATATTCAGGGAGTTTAGGAACACAACCAGCCACCAAAAAGTACCATTGAATCCTCTTACTTGTACTCAAGAGCCATAAAGCTGTGAAGGACTTAACAGCAGACACTGAGAAAGGACTTCTTTCTCTACACAGAGAAAGGATCATCTAAAATAAAAGCTTATTTTCAGGCTCTATAAAGGCACATCAATTCTGTAGCTGGTCCACAAGGATATTCTTCCCCCAAATATATGAGTGTAGCTTTCTATGCTTGATGAGGCAAATGCTTTGCTTTCATTTTTCTTCGGTTTTATTGGCTGTTCAATGCCACAATGTCACATTGCATGGGCAATTCCCTGTTGAGCTCCTACTGAGGCAGAAGAGCTTTTGGTTGGCTCACATGCAGCTCTGATAAGTAAACAATTCCTAGAATTCTGTTTCCCAAAACTTTTCTCACACAGCCATCAGGTAAACACAAAATGAGGTACCACAAAGCCAAGGAAGGTGCTAATTTAAGTTTTTAAAACATTAAAATAAGGTCTATGTTTGGGTTCAACTCATCTGCTGCAAACTTGACCTTGGCAGAGAACGTTGCACTGTCTCAGATCACCAAGGAAAATTAAATCCTTTTTGCTGTGTGGTCATTCAGATTTATAGTTCTGATTTAGATGCTGCCTACAGTGACTCACACAACTGAGATCACATTGACTCAAGAGTGCAAGTAATACTGCAGAAGTTCACTGTTAAATTTCTCATCTTGCTGCAGTCTTCACACAAGCAACTCTTACAGAGTTACTACCAAAAAACACTTTGGCTGTCTGAATTTTCCAGATTCACTGCTGATTTAAAATCAAAAATTTCCACAGTAATTCTTTCTGTGCCCTAGGATGCTGCTTAATGCACCACAACCACACATTGGCCACTGCTTTCTTGTTTTTTCAGTCAATCTTATTGTAAAGCAGCCCACTGGTTCCTGAGGATATCATCAGTCCAGATCAATTTGAATTTCACCTTCCTTTTACTGGCAGGCATTTAAACATGGCCTGCTTTGAATACCTGAATTCGCAGTTTGTTTCATGCTCCATTAACAGTACAGGTAAGCTTGTGGATTTACAAGATATATGCAAGTACAGAGGGCTATTCCAGCCAATGCTTTTAGTTACAGCTCCAATTGCATTCAGGTTCCTTCTCTCTCTCCCAATTTCTCCCCACAAACAGGGCTGCAAGTAGAAATTATTCTAACTGGGCATGCATGCCCAACATGCAGCTCGCGCTGTGTGATACTTGTACACAATTTGAACAATATTAATAGGACTGGTCCCAACCAATTTTCTTGCTTTTTGCTGCTCTTTGATGCAGCATGCGAAGATAAATATTTCAGCGCACCTTAAAGCATATGATGGTTAACCATGGTAAGTTTCTATGAACCTCCCTCTGATTTGCTACAAGTTATGAAATTAATGACATAATATGTACCCTAATGTTAAAACTTTGGGTGTACAAAGTAAGTTGATAGGTAGAGTTCTCTACCATCAAATAATTTCATTTTTTTTCTATGTGTAGCATGATATGCAATAGCATAATATAGAATTAAGTTTCAGCATAATATAGAATTAAGTACTGTATACACAGTTTTGGTCAAAAGAAAGCACAGGACAGAATATTCCCCTCCAAGTTAAATCTTTCTTTTCTTGATTACAAGGATCTCCACTGGAGCTTACAACTTCAAATCATACCTTTAAAATAGATAAACATTGTTATTTTTTACATTCCCTTTTAACTTGCTTCTCTATCCAAAGCCTACTATTCACTAGTCTTAGAAATACTGATGAGACAGCTGCTATACTTCTTTAAAACATTTTCCATAGAAGACATTTTTTAGGCAGCTGAGTATCGATATGGCAATACCTTTTTCCAAGTTCCCACAACTTAAAACACAGCATTTGGCTTCTGTCTCTATGGGTGTTCAAGCTATGTGAATGTTAACAGCTTACAGGATCCTAGTACATGGAATGAACGGTCCAATGAACTAATGGATTGAACTTTCTTTTTGTCATCACTTCTTTAATGACCCTGTATCATACTGGGATCTCGCTGGTGGTGTCTAAGTAATGTCTAACCATGGCACAGATAATCACATCATCTTCCAGCTTTACCTCTCTATAAAGCTTTCAGCTGAGAGTGCATGTTGAATCCATGCTGTATTTAGCACAGGTATTGAAACGAGGAGATATCCCCTAACAGGACAAACAGCTTTCAGGAAGCATCTTTTGAAGTGAGATAATGACTCGTTCATGTAGCTAAAAAAGAAAATTTGCATCAAATATGCCTGCTCAGTACTACAGCAATTTATCCAATTCTAATATTGTGTGTCCCATTCTGACTGTTCCTAGACAGCTCTTCTTCCTCCCAGTTCAGTGTGCATTTAGGAAGATAAAATCTGCTTCACTAGTAACAGAGTGACATGTGCTCCTCCTCCATGTATTTTTCCTCAAAAGAAAATAAAAGATTCATATCTAATTATTATACACTAAATAGAACTATAGAGAGATTTTCTAGCTTTTCAAAAGTATCTCAATCATTCAAGTTTCATTCCCTTCAGTCCTAACAAAATATAAATATGCTTCTAAGAGAGGGTCAAAAATCAAAAATAAGAGTATTTAAAATAACTTCAACTACTTCGTAATTCTCCACTTGCTTATTGCAGCTGGTAGCACCTAAGAAGACTACATCCCATGCTATAAATCACAATATATTCTAAGACATTTACAAGGCTATTTAATGCTGTTCCTTTTAAATTACTGATGTTTCAAGGGCTGCATATGACTATTTTTCTTGTTTATTTTTAATTTTGCTGTCATAGAGGTAACCCGAAGTCAACTTAATGAGTGCATAATGTAATTTCACTGCCATAAATGGAAAGTCATTTGCATGTCTTCAAGCTCCCCCATTTTATCTTCATCTAGGTATTCACCATTATGTAATATACCTTCTCAAGATCTTCATTACTGCTTAACCGTACAAACTTTCTTCATTAGGTTTGAAATATGAGTCAAGCCTCTTAGTCTTCAACTTATACATGTGATAGATAGGATACTTAGTCCTACTCTTTTTTCTTTTCTGATAAATTTGAAAAGCTTGGTCTCCTTTTTATACCTTAGATTAGCCTTCACTCATAATTTCTTGCATCATGTATCTTTTTCCTAGAAGGCTTAACTGACTAAATTGCTTCCTCCCCCTTTCTCATTTCTAACACCATCATTTGTCAGAAGAAGTCTGTGCATTTCAGCAGAAAATTTAGGCTTTCTGTGCTGGGTAAATCAAGAGCTTACTAACAATCATAGAAACACCAAACTGTGTCAG
The DNA here is from genome assembly GCF_012460135.2 of Molothrus ater. NCBI lineage: Eukaryota > Metazoa > Chordata > Aves > Passeriformes > Icteridae > Molothrus > Molothrus ater. The sequence goes on along the minus strand of NC_050479.2, from coordinate 96,889,384 downwards.
AGATATGTCTCTATTTTAGATTCCATTTCACCACAGGTACATTATCACCCCATATTTAACTTTGAAGGCATGGTCCTTTTTCTACAGTTACTTGTACAATTGAAATGTGGAACTGGTAAAGGTTAGAGAGGCAGAACATACTCCAAAATTTTGATTAGCAAAACAAAAGCAGTGACTTTTTCTACTAAGCAATTGATTACTTTAATGTCACTTTACCTCTTGTGTTTAAGAATATCAAATGTTTAAAATAATTACTAGACATGACACAAATGCTATGTTATTAGCAGGAGGTGTTTGTTGATCTGCCCAGTTATACAGAGCCTTGGTAACCCACCACAGAATTTCTCCACAGCACAGGTGTATGGAAAACACCTTGCACTGATGCAGCTAATCTTTAGTTACACACTGAAGCCCAGCTTCTTTCTAATTTTTATGGTCAGGTCTTCATTTCTTCTTACACTTCACTTAATCTTTAAAAAGAGTTTTTAAGTCAGCCAAGGCAATTCTATCTGCAGGTATGACCATGTAGACTGATGCAAATCTCCCAGCAATGTCAAGTACAATATGTCAATGTTGCAGAACAAAGGCTAGACTGAATTTCTTCCTCCTGTCCTATACTGACAATGTTTTAACAGAGGCACATTTCCTGCTTTCAGGGAAAGGTGGCAGACAGCTTATATCTTTAGCTTCTAGAAAAATCAAGAAAGGAAATCAAGAAAGGGAAAAACTCATACACAAGTCATTGTCTTTCGACATCATTTTGCTGCTTAAATTCTAGGCAATTCTAGTTTAGCACTTTCTTTGGAGAAAGGACCCAATCCATGCCAAACATTATCAGGTATAAAAAGACTAACTTATGCTGATCTGAATCTCCAAATGGGATATCCAGTTAAAGTGAAGTAGCCAGCTCAAGTGACTAACACACATGTGAGCCAGTAGTCCTTTGGATATTGGCTGGGATCATGCCCCAAAACACATGACCACTGAGGTCAAAAGCCTCTTCTTCAGGAAAAAATCTTGCTTATATTTACAAGATAACTATGTTTGCCTGTTGGGTCAGCAATTCCATGTTCTCTGCTGCTCTTCTTTCAGAAATTTGCCTTTGTATAGCAGATTGAATTTATTATCTTTAAACTTTCACACTGTTTTAAATTTTGCTACTTGCAGTATTTGGGATCCAAGGATTTTAGGCCAGAATTTAAACATTTTGGACTTGTCTGATACATTTCATACTTATCTAATATATTTGCTTATCTTTCTACTGCTTCCCTTTCATCTTCCCATCCCAAACATGACTGTCTTTGACCTTGTTGGTACACCTGCTATTTCCATGCCACAGTTTTGCCTAATTACTGACTGCTAGAAGTAGTATGCAACTGAAATGATGGAAAAAATAAATCATTTATAGACCCTCCAATACACTGTTTTGTATTCACAGACCTGTGTATTATTATCACTTGCTATTTTGTCTTGCATCCATTTCTTTAATAATCATTAAAAAAACCCAACATATATAGCATGATTTACACTGATCAGAATTTATAATGCGTTTACAGCCTTAAGCACAGATCCTACTTCATCCACCAATATTTTCTCAAGTCCATGTACAAACCTCTGGATATTGGATGCTTTCAGCCTCCAACACTATATACTTTGAGTGAAGAAATCGAAATTATTTGAGAAGGAGTCCACACCTCGGTTTTGGTCTCCTATTCTACAAAGTGCTACTGAAGCAGAAGAGACACAACCTGAAATTCCAGAGCTGTCAAATCCAGTCAACAAGCAAGATGATGGCATGTTGATCTGTTTGAGGGTTTTTGTAGCTAAGACTTGTGAACCATGCAGCACTTAGCAGATCTCAGTTTGTATTCTGCAATGCAGCTCTGTTATAGCTGAGAAATTTTGAAATTAAGAAGCTACCTAAAATATTTCACAATAAAATAGAACTACCTAGTTGCATTGGGCTGTTTATGCCCAGTATTAGTGAGAGAGCTACCATCTTACTTCAGGCTCCTGAGACCTGAAAGACATTTTATGAGTAAAAAGACCTCCTATACTGTAAAAAAATATATATATTTAAGGTCTTATAGATATATAAATATATAAGACCTCCTATATATGTAAAAATCAAGTGGCTGAATTTTGAACATAATTGCCTCTTGGTTCCAATATATTGCACGGGTTTGTAACTTCTATGATGTGCCCCATTTCCCCAGTTTCAGAGTTCACCTAGCTATTAGGTGTACACCATTTTGTCACCCCAGCCCACTATGTTTCTAAAGAATGGTTTCCCTTACAAATTAACAGAATAAACAACCTAAACCAACACATTATGTAGTTTATAGGAAAAAAGATACAGAAAATCATGTTAAGCACACCACTTACTAATAATTCCATTTTATGTCCAGAATGACACATCATGAATGGTCTTTTAGGCACATTTGACTCTTTCTCAAATTCAACTTTGTTTATACATCTCCATCAGGCTCTTATTCAAGTTCTCATAGTTGGTTCTCATTATCATTCAACCACAGTTTTAACACCTGTATTCTGTAGGATGAGAGCGAAACACCAAATTCCAGCTTTTTGATGATGTTACATTAAGTATTTATTACGAGCATTACTTATGGCTTTCATGAAAAGAAAAAAATTGCTTTAGTGATATTACCATAAAATGTCAGATTATAATTAAAATTATGAAGAAACAATTGTATACCATAAAAGATACTAAGCCAGCTATGTCAGAGATAAAAGATTGCAAGAACCTAGCTTGTGAAACTACTTTCCCTGGACAATATTTTGCTCTTTAGATTTTCATCTATCTTTTTTTACTTTTTTATAGGTTTTTTGTTGTACTTTGTAATAAAAATCACCAAAAAAGCAAAACAGAGGCTTTCAGAGTTGGGTTTTTTCCTCTTTCCCTGAAGTATATTTAAATACACTTTTAAAGACTAAAATAGCCTAAAGCTTTACGCAGGGCTATTGCCAGTATATTTTGTTCATTAATGATTCTCAGTTCCTTAAGTCTTCCTTTAGGACTAGTGTGCCTATTCACCACAGAACACTTATCATCAGAGGTTCAAGCTAGAAAAAAAATCAAAATAAGATTTGCTTATTCCTAGCATGTCAGATATGCGTCAAGTGTGTTTTCACAAAGATGTTTAAATTTGCAAATCATTTTCTTTTGTTCTCTAACAATTCCCAAGTGCAGATTTTTGAGTAATATTAAACTCTACCAACATCAGTAGGGTGATGGTCCTGTGATATTTTGATGATTCAAAGCAGCAATACAGTCTCGCACCAACTGAAGCTTTGCATTCATTTCCTTCAATTCCACCCAAGCAGAGCCAAAAGCTTCTTGCTATACAGTCTCTTGCATGAGCAGGTTCCCAGTCAGTACATAAATTTACTTTCTTAGAAATCTGCTGCTTACACAGTTTGACTCTGCATTTTCAGTCATCCGAATAGCCAAACTAAAGTTAGCCAAAAAGCAAGGACAACCAGGTTCTGGGAATATAGACATGGTTGCATTAGCTTTCCAGTGAGTTTGTGGAAACTGACTAAGTGACCTTTAGTTGCAATGACACAGGGTGAAGGTAATTCTGTTTGTATTATGGCTGGATTTTTTTTTTAAGATTAACAGATTATCCCTAATGCTCCTTAGCTATACCCTTTTTGTTGGGAAATGCCACAGTCCTGAAATAGGTCTGACTGCCTTTCTGCTTAATTTTACAATCCAGATGGATGGTATAGAGGGAACACAGATCTTGTTGATTTTTTTTAAGCATTTCAAGAAATGAGACTAATCATAGCGTAAGCCAAATGCCATAGCTATTTTATACCTCTGGGTGTTGGGCGCACAATTAAGTTTAGAAAAATGTCGGTTTATAGACCTTTCCTTATGATACAGGGCTCTGAAATCTCATTGTTTATGCTTTAATATTCTTACTAGCGACTTCCATTTCTCCCAGTCCATCTTCCCAACATTACAGTGACACATGCATGCTTTTATTCCCATAACTACTCACTGAGCTAGGCATAGATAAAAACCATTTGTCCTGGTTTGACATAAAGAGGGAAAATAATGACTTTCAAACATAAGATTAAGATGCAGGTTTTTGTTACTGGCTTTCCTGGGTTTGGGTTGGTTTAGAGTTGTTTGTTTTGTTTTGTTTTGTTTTAAACTAGGTAAGATTCAATGGTATATTAGATCTTTTACTTTCCTAATGCATGCATTTTACTTTCCTAATGCAAGTTTCCCTGAACTTCAACAAATTCAGTCAGAGTTCTGGAAATTTTGACTAAACTATTTGAGTTTTCCTCTATTTCTCAGCATTTAAATTTTGGCCTGACTTTTCAGTGTGCAGATTATTAGGTGGAATTACATTTTATCATTAGCATCTTCTGAAAAATAAGGCAATAACAAAAAAAGGAAGCTTTAGGTGAAGCTATAATAGGAAGCTATAATATATCTGAGAGGATAGGAAGCTATAATAGGAAGCTATAATATATTTGAGAGACCACTGACTACCTTTTTATTCATCAGGCACAGGAGGGATGAATATCTCATGAATGCCACAAACCCCTCTATATATGACTCATCATAGTGGTTAATTTCATTCAACACAAACATGTATGTTGGTCTTGTCTTTGGTTTAGCTCAGCTGAGGCACAAAGGAAAATTAAAAATATACTTTGATCTCAGAGACATTCTCAAAACATTCCAATTGGTTTTTCTACAGCAGGAGAGCAATTCTTTCATTTGCCTCACCTAGGGAGATGTGTCCCTCTGGGGACCCAATCATTTTCTTAATTAGGTGAACAGACAGCAGCCTTAAAACATTTCCCAATTACATCAGCAAAGATCTGGCTGTCAAGGAGTGAGACTAAAGAGCAACATTAAAACAAAATAGTTCTGATTAAAGGCTTCTTTCATAACACTCTGTTGAGAATGTGGCACAAGTGTTGAACAACATAAGGTAACTCATGAAGCAAAAATAGTGCATCACTACATATTTAATTTCTTCATTGAAGTAGAGGTAGTTAAGTCTGGCTTCTATTACTGCTGATAAATCAAGAGTCATATCAATAACAATCACTTTTGAAGGCTGTCAAACATCTTTGTGGTAAATTTCTAGCCTCAAATGTCATCAGTTATGGAGATCCTCCCACCCTTTCTAACCAATTGTTCCAAAGTGATTCTGCTTTACCCCATTGCAGTTCCTCCTATCTCTGTCCACAGAAGCTCCCCTTTTTACCCCTTTTACTCCTTTGCTCATTCACAGGTAATATTTTCCTGTGCATCTCACATATTCAAAGCATTCAAAGCTGGTGTATAAAGATAGATATTTTTTTCTGGCATTTGTCTAATTATGGGCTGACTTCCTATAACTTTTCTACTTGAATTACACTACAGGAAAGAATTGAGCAGCACGAAATTAGGATAGCTAACCAGTGGCACTGAAGTTCTTCACCAAAGAACTTCACCAAATTTTCCTCTCATTTACCTTAAAAAAAAAAAAAGAAAAAAAGAAAAGTAGAAAAATATTTTGGCAATTACTCTTGATGTCTCCCACAATTTACCATGGCCATTTTCCCTCTAGTAATTCAACAACAAAAAACATGTCACACATTTTAAGTGAGGTTTAGATTTAACTAAGAACACCCATACTTCACCATGTGGAACTCAGGAAGTTTTTTCCAATGTAACAGTAACACACATTGGCATTTAAATCAATTTCACCTTAAAACTATTGAAGATTTTGTTCAATTCTCAATGTATGGCTTTACCTCTAAGTAATTTTATTTAATGAACCCAGCTGTTGAACTGGCACCTTCAGCTTATACATGGAGTACCAATGTAAAGGATGTTGCCTATAGGCTGAACCATTAAATCAATTTTGAAGGCTAAGCAAATATAAATTATAGTTATTTATTTGCTCTGCTTATTGTAGTGTATTTCCAGTCATATTACCAAGGTATTTTCCACATCTTGACAATGGCAAATCAGTGCTGCTGACATTTGTCTGTCAGTTATTAGCAATACAATGCCAGGTTTCAAAAGCTAAGGTTTTGGATGCCCTTTAAGGCCTAAAATATTTCTGAGGTTTTAAAGCCTGTCTAGGCATCACAATTACCCCTGGTTTTTATTTCTGTGTGCTGTTGGCTTCAGCTAGTTCATATTTGTTCCTCTGTGAAGTGCAGTGCACAATGGCAGCAAGGACTCACACCCTATACTTGAGAGCTGTAGGAATAGAGGATGGATAACCAGCCTGCCCCGCTGCCAGGACCAGGGAGCATCACTCCTTCCCTGCCACCTTCCCTAAGCTGCAGCCCCCAGTTTGCAGCACAGGACTCTCACCATTCAGAGCCACAAATCGCCTTTTTTTTTTTTTTTTTTAAAGTAGTGGGCAGTCTTTCAAGATACCTGTATTGAAGGAAAGCTACATGAGTCAGTCCATGTTTCCTAGTCTGTTCCAACACCTTCAGCACAATTGTTAAGGCAGGAAATCACATTGAAGGAAGTCTCTTATCACTTGTTTCTCAGAAAACTGGTTTGCTTCTGGTATTTTCCCCAGGCTTGCCCCTGCTAGTGTTTCTAAGACTGTAGGACCAACAACGTTCAGTGCAATATTTTTTTGGCATTTATTAACTTAAAATAAAGTACCAAAGCCCCAAAAAATTTATTTAAGCAAAATATCATTTCTATCCTGCTTTAAGTCAAGTTTTTGACAAGCCTTGGAAAGGTACTATCAGCTACTTCAGCAGATAAATACTCTGAGAATGGAGACAAGATAAATTACCAGCTATCTTATCTGAAGTCCTAAAGAAGAAGGGACTAATAAAAATGTATGGCACATAAGAAAATATCAGCAGCCAAAAAACTGAGCTATTTCCTAGTCAATTATCCATCTTAAAACAGGATTCAAGCATTCACAATTACAGATTACAATTCAGTAACCAGGTATTTTGTATCAATTTGTACAGATTAGTTCATCTCAGAGCTGTGGTACAGCAATGGGCAGGGCTTCATACCAGAGCTGCAACTTGCAAAGTCAAGAATCAGATTGTGTGCACTTTTAAACCCGTTGCTATATGCAAAAGTCTAATATAGCAAAAAAAACATTCAGTAGCTTGACAGAAGCCCTCTAAAGGTGTAAAGCCACAGAAATTGAATGACAGGTTGAATTGATAGCATTTTATTTAGAAGGGGCTATATGCAGAATTTTGACTTATTGAAAATCAGTGAGGTATGATGGTAGGCTTTGTTTCTAAAGGAGATAGAAACAAAGGAATGGTAAGCCTTTCAAGACTGTTAAGACCAGTTCAGATCCCAGTAGCAGTTCCTTTTCACTCTATTTCTAGTACTTCCCAATTTCTGACACTATAATATCCTGCATTTTTAAAGCAATCTTCTGTCATCTTCCAATCTTCTATTGAGATACTGGACCAATTTTCTAGTTTCATTTGAGGTAGCCCTATTTCTTGTGTTAGAAATCCACACCCATTCTGCACATTTCACCAAGGATTTTAAAGATTATTATACCTTGCCTGTTATCTCCTTCCTGAATAGAGAAACTCTTTCTTGTACAGGAGCCTTTCCACATTTTGTGTAATTCCTTGGTTGGTGATTCATCCTGTGGAAATTAACATTACTTTTAAATGAGCTATATTTCCATAGCAAGCAGAGGTGCAGCACTTGGGTGTTATATAAGCATCAGTTCTCTTTTCCTGACTAGGCAACACAACACATATGCAAGAGATCCGCAGTAGGCAGGGCACTTTGAACACCATGTATTATCTGAGAATAGGAGGAAGTGGTACTGACTATTTTTCCACTGACTACACTGTTAAAAATATAAACAGACAGCACTGTCCATTCAGGAATTAAAAAACAGAGGGTGTTTGCTTTGGGTGTTTTTATTTCTCTTATACCATCATCAGAGACCAGCAATGAGCCTCATTAGCAACTTTCTGCTGTTTTGCCCCCATCTTTTCCCTTTAGAGAAACTCTTTCCTGAGATTCTGAAATAATTTTCAACAAGTTTGGTTTCCCTGCAGAGGGACACATTCCACAAGATTTAAGGGCTAAAGTGACTTCACACACTTTAAAACAATTAGGCCAGCTGTTACTGTACTTGTCATCTGACAACTCCAAAGATTTACATCTTAAATAAAGGGAAATTCAATATTTACATCCTCTCCCAAAAGAAGGAGCAATTGTGATTATTTTGGGAATAAATCAATATTGTATGCAGTGAAAAAAAAAAACCAAACCCCTATCTCCAGTAACAGTGTGGGTTAGAAATACTTCACTCTCCTTAACCTCTATCAGATTGAATGACTCAGAGCCAAGGTAGCTTCAAGCTGGACTGCTGGTTGTTTGACATTCATTTTACAGCAACAATAAACCTCCAGTTAAAACATCTGCCTTCAAGTTGTATTTCACACATGCTGATGATATTACTGCTGAAGATATCCTTCAATTAATTATTCTTGAGTCCTCAAACTTCAGGTCTGTTTCAGATTTTCACTATGACACATTTCAGCAAATACTGTGAATTCTTTCTTTGACTCTACCTATACTTTTTACACACTTCCAAAACCACTAAGGAGCAGTTGACAGATTCTTTCATGCCTTGCCACAACTAAAAGCCTTTACTGGTGTCAATTAAAATTTGTAAGGATCAAGCAAAACAAAAATCAAACTAATAAATTACTCATTTCTACTAGTGAGGGCTCCTAGCACTTATTGACTATCACAAGGCTTCCTGAAAGCAGAAAGGCAGCACTCTGAAAAGCTAGTCAATGTGAGATGTTACAGTTTAACTGCAGCATGGCTTATCCTTGCAGGAACTGCCTAATTCTCACTCTCTAGCCATACTTCAAGAACAAATAAGCTAATAATAAATTCTCATATAAAAATCCCCACACAGGATTTTTTTTTCCATTCATTTCCTTTGCAACTGCATCAATTTCATTATCTGTCAAAGCAAGCCATATTAGCTATATAGACAAAAGCGTTTAAGCAATGACTAAGATACATAAAAATAAAATCTGACAACAATCCTTTTTACCCCCCTTCAGAAAACTCTAAGAAGTATTAGTTTCTAACTGAGAAAAATCCAAAAACAAAACAGTCTCCCACACTGCAATTACACTTAGATGTACAACACCATCTGCTCATTTCAAAATAGAAAACATCAGTTGTTCCATTTTTTGTCACTTATGGGATTAAAAGCTTAGCAGTTATTCCTAAATTTTGATAACAATTTACATCATTTAAGAGACTTGAAAAGAAGAGAAGCTTTCCTGGTTAAGTCTTGCGGTTGCTTATGTCACTGCAAATTCTTTCCTGCACTGTGTAAAATATTTATCAGAAAACCAAAATCAATCATACAGTTTTGTGTCCAAAAGCTATTGAAGGAGGTAATCTATTTGGTTTCAATGATGCTAAGGAAGTACACAGATGTCCATGTACCTACATGCCAAAATTCAAGTCTTAATTTTTTGTTCAAAAAATGGCAACATGCTTCATTAACTGGTGTACTCTTTTGACAATTTGTTGAGCAATCTGGTTTTAGCCATTCTGGCTCTTGACAAAAGTATAATTTGCACCCTTTACCTTGCAGAGTAAAGTGTTGCAGATGACTTTATCCCTTTATCAATCAGACTCATTCTTTCTTTGTGAAGCTTCTGTTTCCTAAATTCCATTTAAGAATGTAATGCAGATAACTACTGAAGTAATTTACATATAAGCAATAGCAACAGTGGTTAAGTAGCAATTGCATTTTCATTCCACTGTGAGCTAAACAGCATATTTAAGTTTTCTGCATCTATGGATACAAGCACAGAGATGCTTTACTGTCATAATAAGTGAATGTAACACATGAAAAGGACTTCCTAAATGAAAGGAAGGCACCCCATATTCCCCAACTAACCTCAAATGAAATGTTATTAGTATTCAGCAAAACACTGAAAAGTTGTGATTTGTGAAGACAGTAAATTGGAAGGCAAGGTGACATAATACTTAAACAATACTTAAGGCAAGATACTATATATAATACTTCACACAAGTTCATTAAACTCAAGCTCAAGCAAATTAAACCAATTTGAAAAAAACTCAACTATGTCCCTGTCTACAAATTAAAAGAAAAGATAGTTGTATTTATGCCACTATCAGGAATTGCATATTTCAGGAAGTGATAGAAGAAACAGGGGTTTTTTTAATTGAATTGCTATATTGGGACAAAACTTCTGTATTGTCTGTGCATCCACTTTCTTTTTGTTGAAAAAACAAATCTGAGCAGGTGAAATGAATCTCCAACAGAAATGATGGAATATATATTGTGTTTACTTCATATCAAGCACATGGTGCATTTTGTCTTGTTTCAGTCTTCTAACAACAGGAAATGCCTATAAACTTCCAAGAAAACACTATGTCAACTTAAAGTACAGTAGCAATCCCAGTGTACATTATTAAAAGTATGATCTAACCACTTTAAAGCAGGGAGAACAATGCTTAAGTGGTGAGTTTCTCACCTAAGGTCAACTAAGAAAATTCTGGTTCAAAAGCATTGGTTAAATGGCTTAATGATTCAGCATAGTTAAATGGCTGAATTACACAGCAGTGACTCTGGCTACTGCACTGCATTTAACTCCCTTGCAAGATGTGATGGAAAGGGGGAAGACAGCAGGTTGGGGAATAGAACACAGCTCAACAGACAGCAGAGGACTCCAGCATCACAAGCCCACGTGCTGGTAGCCACGGTGGTGGGGTCAGAGCTACCAGAAGGAAGGTGTGTATTTACATACTCCAGCAAGAACTGCCTGAAGCTCAGGCCAGAGCAACCAAGACAGTTGTACAAGTTGACAAGGCGGTCTCCCACAGACTTTGAAAGCTTCCCTGCCCTTTTATCTAACCAGTTTCTTGGACATAGACCTGGCAAGGACAGCAGGTAGCTGGAAGTGCAACACTGCCATCCAAAGCATTATACACACAAGCCACTGGATTCTCCTGCCTGTGGATTCTCAAGTGATATACACTCCAGTTGGACTGCCACCTCTAGAAAAGTGAGTGAATCTTACCATCTGGTTGGCGGTGATCACACCTATAAAATTACAGCTTGGTTTGAGAACTATGTAGGGAATGCAAGCATGGACATTACATTAAATCAATTCCACACTGATGGTGAGGTTTTTCTCCCTTTACTTTATCCCTTTAAACTTTATCTGATGTATCATGGCAAAGGTACCAGGCAGCTACACAAGAGACCTTTGAATCTTGTTCAACAGTGTATATTTTCTTCTAATACAAGTTTCCTCCATGCCTCTGTTCTCTAAGCCCCTGTCTAACTAGCATGACTGGACATGGAATGAGGTTGCCAAAAGGCTTACAAGAGGCACTTGCGTCTCTCCAGGCCATTGGGAGGCTGCATATATCAATTGCTACATGTTCTTCTCACTGAAGTGAATGGTCATTTTCTGAATTCCACCAGCAGCACCTTAGCTAAGCTTAAAAAGTAGTCCTGTATAGCTTACCATATAAAGCTTCAGCTTTGTGTTTTGCTAAAGCTTCTCGAGCACCTAAGAAAACCCCAACCCTGGGTAAGCATGATGACTTCTGCGCAAATGCTAATGTCTCTAAAATCTGATTGTAAAAGCAAAACACAGATACGGTCTTGTCAATCACATGGCTGGGGGCACATAAGACATCAAGAATAGAATAAAATTCTCTTTTCTGTATTAGCAGTTCCTCCTAAAGAAAGTATTAGTTTAAATGTAGGCTGCCTAAGCTGGCAGAGGTGAAATGCTCTTTATCAGAGGTTGATTAATAATCTCTAATTTAGTTCATATAATTGTGCTCAGTTATGAAAAAATGCAAACCCTCTTGGCCGTTCCTAAAGTACCAAATGATGTAACATAGCTTAAAGCCTCTCTTATTTTCCTGCTTTCTCTAAAATATATTTTACATCTAGAGTTAGGAAGCATTAAAGATCTTTTGTATATTGCAAACTAAGAACTTGGAACAGACAACTAGGAAATTCAAAGACTCAATATTCAGAAATTAATTCTGACCTATTGCAAGAAATAGGGGAAGACTTTATACAAGCACACCATCCTAGAATGTGGTTAAATAGCAGGCTCCAATGAGCCAGTACAACCAGTGCTTCCCTGTGTTTGTAAACTAATGTTTTATGCAAATTGAAGAAGCACACAGGGAGTATAGAATTCTGTTGATTCCAATATAGAAAGCCTAAAATGCAATAGGCAAATTTCTGAAAACTATTTTCCTGGTAAATAACAGTCCTCAGAGGTGCTTTCCTCTGACTTCCTCAGTTTTTGTTTCTATCATGTGCCAAGGGTTGTCTGTAGACAGTCAGAAATCCAGCAGTGCTCATAGAAGCAGGGTGCCCAGATCATGGTACTTCATCTTCACCCCAACTTCTACATAAACTTTCTGAAACAAGACAAGGAAGTTGGTTTTTTTAAAAACTGTTGATCAGGTTTTTTTCTGATGCAAGGCTACCAAAAGCATCAACAATTTCAAATAATGCAAAAAATATTAAAGGTTAACCAGTGCCTCCATGCTGTTTAATTTTCAGTAAAGAGTGTTTGAATATTTTTTCAGTGAAAACATTCAGAAGAATTTAATTATTACTAAGAGTTTAAGAGCTGTAAGCAGCTGGAGAAAAAAAAAAAGTGAATCCAATTAGTTTCCAAATTTAAAGACAATGTATTTGAAATCTGAATTCTTATCCAACTCAATCCCCATCAGCCCATGATATTTCCTAGAGACTGGCAGGAAGAAAAAAAATTCAATTATACAGAGCAAAAGAAGAGTCTTAATTTATTTTTCTATTATACCAAAGTATATTTTATAATATATTACATATAATTTTACAAACTATTATACAACTATATACTATAAGATTATACCATTATATATACCATATATATACCATTATATATACCATATATATACCATTTTTGTTCTTTGTTTAAAGCCTGTGATCTACTATGCTCTGCAACTGAGTAGCCAGGCTGTCAATAAGAGATGCACCCCTGAAAGTCCAAAGTTCAGGTCATTCATTAACTGTGCTACTTTTACCTCTATTTTGTGGCAGCAAACTTGTCAGTGCAACTGAGTTCTTTCAGGTTACATGTCTACACTTAATCTACTGAGTTAGGCCAAGCTGTCACACTAATTACTTTCAATAAACAGAAAGTTTAAAAGAGAAACATGGCTATTCAATATTATGATAGAACATTAAGTCTTATTAGTAATATTAAAATACTGTTGAAGAAATCCCTTACAGTTTCCTACACTTTTTCAGACAAATTGATGTATTTGGTAATTTTGCCAATTCAGAACCACAGATTACATCTCTTTCCCTGCTCCCCCAAGGAAATACTTGAAGATTGAAATGGCAGCTCATCAAATATATTGTTAATAAGGTGACCTCCATGTGCCAAGACAGTGGCATGACATTTAGAGAAATCTTGTGTTAAGTGTCAGGCCTTTGAATGGTTAATATTTGACATCTAGAAGTTTGGGAACCAACAATATAGCAACAATTATCAGCTCCAGATTTTTTTGTGTTCAGACAATCCTATTAGCTACTTCCTCTGAAAAGCAGAGTTTGCAGCCTGATCAAAGATTTTTCTTTTCTCCAGAACAGCATCAAGCCAATTCTTCCCATAAGGGAAAGAACCCCTAAAAACATAAAACAAATAAAACCAATATCCTCCCCAAGTATACAAGTCCGTGTCCTTTCATTCACCATAAAGACCAGCTTCACCTAACTCAGCTGAAAAAAAAAAAAATTAGTCTTTCAAACTGAGGAATTCAATGATTTTGAAATAAGAGAAGCAAACAAGTTTTTCAAAACAAAATAACAAATAGGGGTTTTCTTTTGGAGAGTCATTATTTGTTGACAGTTTCTTAATCAATTCCACAACTAATCAGGGTAACTACAACTTCCATTTTCCATTTTCCATGAACTTATTTGAAGTGGCAAGGTAGACTAACAAATGAACGTGGCTACATATGACACTTGGAGTTTTAGATTTGCATCACTGTTTTATTTTCAAATACTGTTTTGTTATATAGGATGTTTTGGGGTTTGTTTTTTTTTTAAAGAGAACTTTTGCAGAGACTGCCGTTAAATTTATGTTCTATAGACTCACTTCTGCAAAATAATGAAGGAAGTCAGGAGCTGGGAACAAAAGAGTGTAGTTTGCAGATCCTAGATATAAATTTAAACACCTCTGTGTGTATATATATTTATGGACATGATATTCAATTAGTGCACAGAGTTTTGAGTCCATATCAAAGGTTTCAATTATTCCGTCCAGATGCAGACCTCTAATTAGATCATTCTGCTTAGCCACTAAAGTAATATTATACAGAAGTAGAAAGAAGGACACAGTCTTGTTTGCAGTGTCACACAGGACAGGTTTCCATGTCACCTCAGACTGGAATATTAACCCAGCACAAACTTCATGATGCCCATCAAGGTCCACAGAAAATAAGGTGTAAAGTTTGATTTCCTAACTGTGATTAAGCTACCTGGTTTCTGGGGGAACACATTCACTTACTGGCAGATTAGTTTCTTCACTTCTTGATTCAAGTCGAACACATACTCTTCTCATCCTCATTATGACATCCATGGGCTTTTCATGGAGCAAGCCCACTGGAATGTTTCAGCTGATAGGCTGAAACATAACTGCACCTGTTAAATCATACACAAACCACCTGAAATTTCCTGCACCACACATTAATTTAAGCTTATGCCTGTCATCATAGTGAGTCAAGAACACAGTGGCCTGGGAGAGCTGCAACCACAAGGGCAGGAGCAGCACTGAGCCTCTCATTACATGACATTTCCATCACATACAAAGTCACTTGCTCTCCCAGCAATCAATAAGCTGACATTTAGCCCATTCTCAGAGTGCATTGGTACTGACATACTCATCCTGGCCCATCTACTCTGGCCTGAAAAAGCATTGTCTCCTGTCCTTCTTCTTTAAAGGCTTATCTCTATCTGTCATTTTGTCTCAAGTAATCTACGTGAGGAATCATAATGCTCTTCAACATCCAGAACTAGTGATCCTGTTACAAACCCATCTCAATTACAGTGAATTTTTTTCTCAATAAAAAAAACAAGGTTTACATGAAAATCAAATTACTTACTCTGTAGTAGATGTCAACTGCAGTAATAGAAGTTACCTACTTATTCTATTTTTATATATATTTTTAAGATTTTTCATACCAAGTTCAAATTCTGTCTTGAAAAATTAACCATACAATTAAGTTTTAAAGGTCTCTTTTCACTAGATGGAGTTATGTGTATCCTCTTTCCCTTAAGAATTTATATAGATCAGCTGCACAAACTCTAAATCTCTGTAAATATCACATTTGTTTATTCCTCAGGATTTGAACGGTCAGTTTTGTTTCAGTGATCAAAAAGAAGCATCTGCAATTCCTCATAAATGCACACCATAAGCAAGGTATTTTGTTACCCATATTACTCCAGTACTTCTAACCAGCAATTCATCTAGAAATTTTCTGTTATAAATAAGGAAGATTTGTCACACCAACCTATTTTAGAACTTATAACTTCATAGAATCGCAAGTTCTGTGCCAAACTCTTGCCTTTAACTATGTTTGAATTTTGAAAACAAACCCAAGCTTTCAGCTCCAATCCACACTTATCTTTCAGTTCTAATTTGGTAAGAAACTCACTCAAAAATATACACAGCATTTTTCAACTCTTCGGCCTACAGTGATTATTCATCAGCTAGCTCAGGATTAGCACTCAGTATGTCCAAGGGTCAGAAAAGTATATTGCAAACAGAATGGCATCTCCTTCCTACTTATGCACTTCTGCAAGTCGCATGTGGAATAAAAACCAACGAGTGACACACACATTTCAGGACAATATACTGCTGCTTTATTTTCATTTTCTATTCCTTAGCACTGCTTTCTGCCAAGATTTGGCAGCTGGCATAAAAGGTGGCAACAACTGTTTAAATCATGCAGATGAAAGAATCTGTTTTGTCCTTTGGGGATTTTGTATCTCTGTATTGTGACCCCAAAGCCACTTGAGCATAAATTATATGATTAATTTCAAGGAACAGGTGTGACCCTGTTGCCTTCTCTCTTCAGGGACTGCAATGGACACAAGAAGCACAAAAGCTTGACAAAGCTCTAAGATTTACTTGGAGTTCCCTTGAAGTTTTAATATAGGATTTTGGACAGCTAACCCATGCATGTCTACTTTCTGAAGGCATAGTGAGATTCATGATTGCCTATACTCTTGCAATATGGGAGACATTAACGTAAATAACTATTTCCTATAAACCATAGCCTAAAATTCTGAATAGTGTTTAGCTCCTTGCTATTATTTTGTGAATATCTTACTTAAAGCAGCAAAATATACTTCCCGGAGAGTCTTCTCTTGCTTGTAATCAGAATGCCAATTTTTCAATTTGTCTGCAACACTTGTTACCAAAGAGTCAAGGTTTTAAAAGGTAGATCTGTAATATTAATGATGCAATTATAAAGAAATACCTAATTCAGTGCAATAATAAGCCTGATACTGAGGTTTTATTTTAAGGTCTAACTGGGCCACTCAAAATTGGCAGAGGAAAGAGAAGAAGAATGAAATCCAGAAGTCAGTCACTTAAATGTGTTTGGAGCAGCATTCTAGAATAGAAGATATGCTTTAAAAGGCAGTTCCAAACAGTTTTAAAACAATTAGCAAATTATGTCTGGAAGAGGACATATGCAAGCATCCAAAATTAATGTGAGCCACACTCTTTTTGATGGTCCAAAATACAGTCAGTTTTTTCTTTCAAGGCTCCTAAGGAAATTTGAACTTGTCGTTCTAGCAACATTCTGAATGGCCTTGCTATGTCTGAAATACCTGTACCTTCAGGAGGTGAAATATACATATAATAAGCATATATAAACCAGTCTTTTCTTTCAGGAAAAAGAATATTGACTAGTGTTCTCTCACTGCTTGGTCTTAATTTGGGCAAATTAAAACAAATGTTTTGCCTATAGAGAACAGAAAATTTTGGATATGAACACTTATAACAGTTTACATGTTTAATAAATGTCAGCTTTACTATTCATACTCCATGCAAGCTATAAAAGATATTTCACCACACCCACATGAGCTTTATCTGCATGATGTCTGAGGTACTTTGCCCTTTGCCCTTGGGGCTTCTGTACTGAAGCTTCTAGTACTGAAATAATTATGTATGCAAGTTGCCAAACAACTCTTGATGCCCCTTTCTAGTGAGCTCCAGATGTGAATAATATGTTTCCGGCCTGAGAGAAAAAGAAGTTTTAAATCTAGGATTGGCATCTACCACACAATGATAGTACACATTCACAACTCTGAATACATAAATGTAACCCATAAAATATGTTGGCTTTTTATTTTAAAGCTGTGATATTCATAAATGAAAGAAATTTCTCCTGGGACTGAGGGGATGTATATAAATAGTGGCTGCAGTCTCACCATGTGTCTTGCATTTCTTCCATAGTAGTAAGGGTGCATTTTAAGAAATAACTGAACAGCTGTTACAGACTCCCTATCTGGTTTCAAGATACTATGCTCCATTTCTGTCATTAAAGCACCTATTTGTCTATTGAAAGCAACTTTCTTAACATACACCATGCATAAGCTACCACAGACTTCACTGCATGCACATGGTGTCACTTAAAAATGTGTCTGCTGGCAGCTCATTGTACCTTCTTCCACTAGTGCCGACATTCAATGTATTGCCAGCCACGGACTGACATCCCTGTAAACCACACTTTACAGGGATGTCAGTCCATGTTTGTCAGTCCATACTTTATGCTTGTGTCCTATCTGCTGCGTCTGCATGAAGGGATGCAGCTTTGGCTACATGGAAAACATCTGATCACAAAGCGGGTAGAAGAGCCTCTTTCCAAATTCATTATTGATTATAAAAAAAGGAAACTTTCTTTCAAAACTTTTCTGAAATGATTACTGACTAAAAATTTTTCTTAGAAATACATCTGAAAAGTTTTGGTCACAAGTTAGATCTCTGCCACCTTGGTTAGAGCCCCCAAAATGTTGCATGTGAATGACTTCAGAGACTGTTTTTATGAAAGAGCCACCCATATTGGAAGGCAGAAGTTTACAATTTTAAATTGTGCTTAGTCCCACTAATCATTTCCAGAAAGAATGACAGGAAAGCAAAAGACAACTGAGAAACAAGTCTATTTTGAGGAGGGTTCTGGACCAGAAGACCTCTGGAGATCCCTAAGTTACTATCTCATTTTGCATTTTTGAATTCATGTATATTTGATCACCTTTTTAGCTATCAGTAAATGGTAATCCCAGTCCCATTCTGGAAGACTCAAGTCTTTCTCCAGCTGTAGCTTTAAGACTAAATTTAAGCATTCTTTTATTTATCCAGTAAGTTTGTAAGCCCTTTGGGAGGTCAGTTATGTTCTCAAAGTTTTCCTCTACTAAATGAAGAGCTGTGCTCTTACTGTTACCCTCTTAGGGCACAGCCTAAGACGCATCAAGGGAGAACAAAGCCTATTTGCAGAACACAGACAAAATACCCTATCAGTCCTTTCTTCTAGATCCCTGTAGAAAGGTCTCCTAATAGAATAGCTATAATTATCCTCACAGATAATTACAGAACATAATAACACAAGTAGTCTTCAACAGATCCCCTCAACACAGAACAATGTAATTTACACCTCTTTGAACACATGGGTAAGGTTTCAAGCTGTGATTTCTTGAAATACTTCAGTACCCAGTGACCATAAGAATCAGCATCATGCGGAAAGGAGACAGGAGGTGAGAGCAGGAACTTCAGCTCAGTTGAAATGGATAGCAAAGACAGCAACAATGGGTTCTAAATAATCAGCGTGCTTAAAGACCACATACCTCCTCCATCCCGGAGGCAAACCTGCACCTCAGAAACACCATCTTCCCCTTACTAGGCCATGTTGTCATAAAGACCACGTGGCACAGCCAAAACTCTCATGGCTGGAGAATGGGATATACTCTTGGGAATTATTTTTACTCAAAATCAAGGAAAATCATGTCTGTCCTGCCAAAAATGTCCCAGGACAGGTGGTAAGACTCACTCATATTTAATATTCCTACAGGTGGCAACCTACAGATCTGAGATAGAAGTCACAGAGTGAGAAACAAGGACATGAAAAGTTATCCCCTTGTCTCTGTCACTTAATAGTGGAAAACTGACAGGAGATATCAGATTAAGCACTGCACAGGCAACACACGCAATTATGGTCAGTATGCACCCTGGAAAGACATTTTCCCTACTTCCTGCCCCACTCCCCCTCAGGCCTCCACTCCTTCCCCTGCGCTTCTGCAGCCAACTCTGACAGTGAAATAAATCATGCTGGAAATGCAATCCATGTTAAACAAAGCACACCTGACAAACATGGGCACAAATAGGCAAAACTGACCCCAATCATTTCTCCATTTATCATGGAGGTGACCTTCCTGATACAAGAGAGAAGAAAGCAATAGGCAAAGGACAAGTATCTAGAAGGGAAAGTAGAAGGAGGCAGACTCTTCTTTAAACTGCAGTTGCATATTTCTCCCACTTGCAAAGAGAGTAGGATTAGAATTAGAATTACTGACCATGATTAAGGACACATTAGCTTTTAAATCCCTAGGTACCCACTGAATTTTAAACAAATAAGTTAATTATGGGCCAATGGATAGGGGAAATGGGAGAAACCAAGAATAAAATTGAAAACATTTGGAGTCTAAGGGTATTGCTTCATTTCATTGTTCATTAATTTGGCTGTTCGCATCTCTGAAGAAAACCTGCATGTTGTAATTGTAAGAAGGCATTTACCACACATTTAGGATTAGTTCTGCACTTGGTATCCTGGTTGTTAGTTATCTGAAACACTAACTTCTTCCCCACTTCTCTCCCTTTATATTTCTCTGTTCTTGTGAGACCATGCCTGGAGTGCTACCTCCAGTCCTGGCATCCTCAGTAAAAGACAGACATGGACCTGTTATTTAGTGGGTCCAGAGAAGAGTCACAAAAGTCACAGGGCTGGAATACCTCTTTTGTGAGGACAAAGCTGGGGTTTTTCAGCCTGGAGAAAAAATAGCTCCAGGTAAACCTTATTGCAGCCTCCCAGTATATAAAGGGAGCTTGTAAGAATCAGAGTCTTTTTGCCAAGGCTTAAATAACAGGAAAAAGAGCAATCACTTTTAACAGAAACAGTGTAGGTTTAGTTTGGACCTAAGGAAGGAGTTATTCATGATGAGGTCATCAGACAAAGTTGCCCAGAGAAGTTGCGGATGTGCCATCCTTGGGAATGTTCAAGGTCAGTTGAATGAGGCTTTGATCAAGCTGATCTAGTCAAAGATAGTCCTGCCCATGGCAGGAGAGTGAACTTTAAGATCAAGGCGAAATCCTTCTATAGTTGTAATATGCTTCCCAATGTCACAAGCAGTGTTCTAATTCCCTGAATGGGATAAGCAGATAAATGAATATTATTTTATTTGCTCCTATGTTTTGTGTTCTGGTGACTGCAACCAGAAAACTCTCTGTTATCTACCAGTATTTCACTTGATCATACTTGAGCTATGCATTTTCATGATACATAGAAGAATTCAGAGATTGGCTCAGAACATAAACCAGGATCATGCAGTCTGACTGCTTAATTCTAATTGCCATCCTAATTACTTGGGCTGTGTTCTTTCAGACTAGTTAGAAGGTGCAACTTAAAACATGAGGCCTAGTTTCAAATGAAAACTTGGATTAACTCAACCACGTCATGCATAGTCTGAAATCCTCCTAAGAACTTGGTTGACCAGCAACTATTTGGATCCAAAAATTTCCTCCTCTATATGAAATTATAAACTAGAAGCAAGACCAGAGGTGAACATAGGAATATTAATCACATGCTGTCCCTGAGCTCCACTTGAATAGCAATGTACAAACAACTGAGCTTCCAAACCCTTCATAACTAAACAAAGGGTTAGGGGATACAGAAAAATGGCAAGTTATTATTAGAAATCCACTTTCAATGATTTGGCTTATCATAGATATAACTGCTGTATTTTAGTCTAACAACTTTGAAAAGTGCTACCTAATCCCACTAGCCAGGAGAGCCAAACCCTTCAGTAACAGCTCCTCCACACACACTGTTTTTACCTCTCACATTGCCTTCAGTGCAAAGTTTTAATTAAAAGATTTATCTTATTTAAATAAAATATAATAATTATGAAATATAATAGGCTGTACATTCATGAGGCAAGCGCTTGTACGATGCAGTTTAATAGTACTAAATTAAGAAGCCAGTAAATTACAGGAGCTTTCAGCCAAGTCAAATGATCTGACTGTGCCTGATTAGTCAAGGACCTATGTTAAGAACAAAAGAAGAATGGTATCTGAATGTTAGACTTAAATTAGCAAGTTGCTGCTTTCTCTTGCATAGCAACAAAACATTACAGCATTACAAGGCAAATACCAGTCTGGGCATTATTAGCTCAGTAGAATCATTCCAGACCTCTAGTGCATGGGATAATTCTGCATTTTAGGAGATACATAGGAACATACATGGCTGGAAAGCTAGAATAACTCCCAAGTACCTGTAATCATTTAGAGCTAAACAGAATTCACAATCTCCCACCAGAAAACCTTTTTCAAATACAACATTTTCGATTTGAATTCTGAATAAATTCTGTTATTGGACCAAAGTATAGCTTTTCTTTGCCTTATATCAATTATACTGGGTCCCATTTACATAGACAATTTAAAATCCCAGTTTTTTATGAGCCAGTATTCTGTCCAATAGATTTATTGTCACATACCATGTCTGACATTTTGTAAAAGAAAAAATGTTACTGGTTCCAACCACCTAAAGGAATAGCTACTAATGATACTCTTATGATCTTACATCAGATCTCCTGATAAAGTTTAATTCTTCAACATTTATAACAGGCTCAATAATGTACAAATTCTACTGGCACAAAGACATGGGGGGAAAAAAGCAGTAATTTAACTGTCAGATTAAGAAATACTTAGCATTGTCTGAAAGTAAACGTATCTATGAGTAAAGCAAATTTGACATCAGAATCTGAGTGTCCATTGCAGGACTATTGTGTACAGGCTATGCCAAATGAATTGGCTATAATGACTCACGCAAATTAGAGCAATTGGAACACTACTCTGTTTCCTACTCATTAGTCAAGCCCAGATTAACAAGAATTTAGTATTTGAAGAGTTTCCACATTGCTATTAGACAGCTGGCACAAAGAATAAAAATATCTTTTGTGAAATTTCAAGCACTGTTTAGTCAACTAAATCAAGTAAATGCTTTGCAGCTCACATGTTCACTGTAATCCCAGAGCAACATCTGTATTGTGTCCAATTGAGCATTGTTCCAACAGCAGCATCAAAAATTTTAAAATTAATATTATTAATATAGCATATGCACATAAAATACATGTACATAGAATGCTGGCTATGTATGCCTCTCCTTCCAGGAAAACAGTTATCTAGTAGTAGCTCTAGTAAAACTATGTTCAAAACTGCTGTGCCTATACACTTAAACTCCATAAAGGGACTCAATCTCACTCTAATTTAAGTTTTATATTTGACTTTCAATCGACTCTACAAAAATTGCCCTTTTCTGCACCTCATTTCCAAAGACCAAGACAACAGGGACTCAAACAGCACAGAACATTCAGAATGAGTGTATGTGATAAGATGCACAAAAATGAAAATAAAAAATATATTTAACTGCTATTTTATGAAATACCAATTTTAGTATTTCATTTGCTTTCTTATTGACATTGTATCAACCTTTTCAGGGAACCGGCAACAGCAGCCAAGATTTTTCAAAATAGGAAGGCATACACTTCCTATTGAATTCCAGTTGCTTCCTTTGTTCCATCTCCTTTTCCTTCCCCCTTACACCCCATTTGGCTGACCTTGAAGCCTCCCATCACATTTCATCAGCCATGGCTCCCTCAGGGAATCTGAGTACCCAGGTCCTTGGTAACACTTCTCCCCATGTCATACACCCATGTAAACTTATTCTATTATTTAGTATATACTACTAAGTGCCACATATAGGATTACCTTCTGTTCTGCAGTTCTTTGGATCTTTCTATTTAGAATACTTTTGTGAAGTTTTGTTTAATCTGCAGCCTCCTGCTTTATTTTGGAATAAGACCTGCTTGAGCATTAGGTTACATACAACACTGATTTTACATCTTGATACTGGATTTCCACCTCATTCTGTCTACCTCTCCAGCCAATAAACTGATATAACTGTCCCAGTTTCTAAATTATAAAGCATTTAATTAATATAAATTAATTATATATTAAGAACTTAGAGAAAAGGTAAGAGATGCACTGAGTTGGCACAAGGTGCAGTACAAACTTGTGTTCCAATGTGGGGTCACAGTTGAAATCTTGCTATAGCAGTCACCTGCTCTCTACAGATGTCTGCATTTCTCCCCCTACACTGGAAACACGACTCTACTGCTCTAACCAGTTGCTAGGAGGGCAGGGAATAGACCATGCTGAACTGAAGAAAATTATGCTGGTCCACTAAAACCCAGCAGCAGCAGCACACACTAATCCTATTATCAACATCTTGACAAAAATCAAATGAACAAGAGTACAATTATTTTAATTGCTTCCTTTTGCACATAAGAAATGTCAAAAGCTATCAGACCAAATCTATTTACAAAACATTTATAAGATTTTGTGTTCACATAAAACATCAGAAGATACGGCAATCACAGTCTTAGCTCTTGATAGGAGGCCTGATATGGCCTTTCAACCAGAATATCTACATATTAATATAGTCCTGTGGGACAGCAGTTAGCTCATTTTTGACATTTTGCCTAGGCTGGGATTTAGGAAGGCCATATTATTTCTTTGATTATCATGGAAGCATTCAACCTGCTTTCCCCACCACTCCTCACTGACTCACCGAAACCTTGGGCAGGTCTTCCTGGAGGAGCTGAATTATTCACCCCAGCCTGGCAGCCAGCCTGACACAGTGCTTACAGTACTTTCTTGCTTTCTTTCTAGAACGTAGCACAGGTATAAGGATTGCTTATAAAGAGAAAGAAAAATATTGACAGTTAAAAAATTAGTCCTTCCTTCACTTCACTTGGAAGAACAGAGGTCATGAAATAACACTGGGGAAAAAAACAAAACCGTCTATTAAACATTTAAGTTCCTCTAGTCGAAATGACTATACTCATTCTACTCACGTCACATGTGTTCTGCTCTTTTTAACAGGGCATTGCATAGTGTGAACATGCAAACTGGGAAGCCTCCAAGTGCCCTTCTCAATGCATTCAGTTCTGTGATGGCATTAAATTTAGAACCTCAAGTATGTGTTTAGGGTATCTAAATAAATTAATTAACTAAAAAAATATTAAAGTCACGGGTGGATGATGGATGGATGACAACTATAGAAAAATATATACTGTTGGTTAACTATTTAACATGTAGAAAAGGAAGCTGCAAAGACACAACATATTGTCACCTTGGTACATGCCATCCAAATTCAATTCTCTGCCTCTAATACCCAAATAATTTAGGGCCTATTGAAATACTATAAAGATGTACTCTTTTTAGGAAACTGACCTACCCACCAAATACCATCACCACTTATAAATTTCTGCTAGTGATTATTTATGCCTTCTAGTGATTATTTTGTGCCTATATGATATGCATATGTCATTATGTCCATTTTTATTCACTAAGGCTATTCCTTACATCTTGATGCAATCTTGAATTACAGTGTCAGAGGAAGAGCAGAATATTTTCACATGCAGAAAACACATGAAACATGACTTGTTGTTTCTTTTCTGATACCAAGAACAGTTATTAGGTCTGTTTCACACTTTAACTGGACAATAGGAAGCAGTCCCACAATCCCTGAGCAATCATCAATGCCAGTTAAATAAAAAATTTTGCATCAGAAAAATCTGCTTGATGCCCAGCTCTTCTAATCACACACTGAACCTACTGAAGCATCAAATCTTCTTTGGGCATCTTCTTCCACTACACTCAATGAATGTTCCACCCCCTTAAGACACCTCCACATCAAAATAAAGTTGACCTGCAAGGTCTGACAGTGCCTCAAAAAAAAACCAAAAAAACCACCAACCCTAACCAAACTCTAAACTGTTTTAACTTCAAGAATTTCTATTGTTATTGACTTTAAAGCATAGAAAAAAATGCTGTGTACTGCATGTTGTTAATACGTTCTCTGGGACAGCAGTACAACTCAGGCTGGTTCAGCCCTCAGTGATCTGATACCACCTGCTACAAAATCCCTTAACCAAATGTGTTAACAACCTCAGATACCATGCTGGGTGTCAGTGCCAAATGGATATTCCTACAGCAACCCCCATGTCCAACTGCCTTAAACCTAAATATTAACATTTTTGCTACACAATTATTCTATCACTAGGTGCACTAGGTGTTAAAACTGGAAAAGTTTTAGAGGTATTTTCATTTGAGATTGATAGAGAGGCTCCAAAACCAAGATCAAATTTTAAGACCCAAGGAAAAAAACCAGTATAGAGAAATAAATTCACTTAGAGACAAGATAACTCTGTTCCAATTTCAAAGAAAACTTCATAGTAGACTGTTCCTTGCACAGCAGACCCTAGAGCATCTCTCAGCACTCACAGGTCCACATTACACACTAGCAAAAAAAAAATAAACTACATGCCTATTTTTCAGTGAGCATGCATTTTCAAAGACTATAATTATACCTGTTACCTTGGTATAATTGAACAAATTAAGATTTAGAAAATAGAGTGATCTCTTGATATTTATAAAGATCATTTAAGGAGATTTCAGACCTGTAATTTGGTGAGTACTTTTAGCCATTCTAATTATTACCAATTCTGCAGTCTATAGCACATAAATGACTTTTTTCTTTGTACTCATTACTGGTGGGGAACATTATATCTTCAAAGTTAAAATACCGAATAATACAAGCTTTACTATGGTTTTAACAGCATTATTCTAGTAGACATGAGGATGAATAGTGCATATAAATTTACAGAGAAATTGGCAAAGGAAAAGTCATCAATAAGGTTTAGGAGAGATGAAGCTTGTTTTGAATGGGTTGACAGATATGAATAATTTTGGGGTTGGCTGAATAAAAAAGACATTGTTTATTCATTTCTTCACAACCTAGCCAGACACATACAGACCTAAATAGAGCATGGTTTTACTTTTGAGAAAAACTACTTAGCAGTAACTTCCAAAACTGAGAAATAAATGCAATTTTGTGGAATCAGGAAGTGTTAAGACATTTCAAAAATAGGGAACTGTTACAGAGTATTCCCCCAGGAAAATTTTTTGACATGGTAACTTCTAACTGAATGAAGTGGACATGTGATTCCATGAAGGTCCATTTACTAATCCTAGATAGTAATTTCTTCATTTACATTGACATTTTGGTCTGTATGAAACATCAATAAGTGCTATCAGAATTAAGGTGTGGATCATATTCAGACCTAGCCAACCGTTACACACAAAGCTAAAAAAAATTAGTACTTGGAAATTACCTTATTACTAATTTATCTTTATGATTAAAATTATAGTCAAAGAGCTGTGGTTGCTCTAAATTAGGACAAGCAAAGAGACAACCGCAAATGAAGATCCACAAGATCACCCTGAAGCTACTAAAATTTATTGCAATTTAAGAAACAAAATATTAATGTATCAATATGCTACTTAGAATCAATGCTCAGTGCCTTTATAGCTATACAGAAGATATTTTCCTCCCAAAAAATCCAGAGTGATGGTACTAAACCATCTGTTTCTTAGTTTTTAAGTATGAAATCACTTGAAAATACCTAAGGCTCATCAGAATATTAATTGAAAGAATGAAGATCAGCTACCAAAGTTATTTTTCATTAAGTCACCTTCAACCAAAATATTTCTTACACAGCATATCCTTTCCTGACAGTTCAAAGCAACTATTTTAAGCTCTTGCACGTGTATACAATATTCAGAGTAGAAAATAATTTTCATCAGCCTCACACAATTCTATGGGTACTTAAAGCTTATGAAACATGAAAGTTGATGCATATATCCTTTTGGTCCTTTATATGGGACACTCATATAATTTTCAGTAACTAACCTTTGTAACTACTCCTCATACTTCAACTTATCTGATTTAAATACAGAATTTCAAGTGTACTATTTTTCCTTTTCCCAAAACATCCTCCTGGCATTTCTTCCTGTAGCACAGAAATACCTGAATATCCTCTAAAAACTAATTTGTGCTGTGCTTGAAGATTTGACAGACTTTAAAAAAGGAGAAATATTTCCAAGTCAGGAACACAAATTAACATGCAGATTTTTTTTTTACACTGTCTTAAATCACTTTCTCAAAATAGAGATTTGTAACATATTACTTAAGAAGGAGCTATGCAATTCCAAAGGGAAACAATAACTGGTGATGTTAAAAGTTGTGTTTAAGAGCAAGGAAGAGGAAAGGATTTCATCTGAGGATTGCTGGCCCTCATACTGCAGTTCATCTACACTCACAGGCATAAAATTATGGGTTGGTTTCAAACAGTAGAAAGTTGATGAGCCCCCCTGTGTTGTAAGTGGCCTCTGTGTGACTACTTAAGATAGTCATTTATGGTGACTACAGGTTTTTTATTCACAACACAGGATAAAGCTCAATTCAAACCCTGCAGATCAGAGCCTGTTATGTAACACATGATTAAGCAGTACATTCAGCCTGAAGAAGCCGTATGCTCACAAAAGCTCCCTGCAGATCTCAAAGCAGCTGAACTTCTGCTGGTGTCTTAAGAAAAATCACACACCTGAAAAAACACAATGGATCTGATTTCAGGTTTGAGGCTTCATGAGTTAATATACTGTCCTCCCAAGCCTCCTGTTTTTATACTTGTAACTCAGCTTCAGAACAGTGTTTAGGAAAAATAAAAGCAAACACAAGATGGGCTTCCTCAGAATGTATAATAAAGGACCTCATAAAGTTTCTAGTGGAAAAATGAGATACCATACTCTTCCAAGAGTTTCAGTCCACAGAAAATAGAATGGGACTGGAGGTTTCCTGAAGGCCTTCATTCAAAATCCTGCTTTGAAGAAAAAAAGCTTTTTCATAAGGGCTGCAAGACAACAAACGAGGAGATAGATAAATATTCCTCTACAGTGAGTTCCCAGGAAATTGTCACAACTATTCTTTACGTGAATTTAAATTCCTAAAAAATATGTTCCATAATCAGCATCTTAAACCAATGCATCCTGCACTCCTAAAGCATTCACACAGCTAAAATTTTGCATTAAACCTTTGCAATACATATACAAAATGTTTAAAATATTTTCTTTTTAGAATTTCAAAATATCTGGTATATATGTAGCTATTCTTATACAGGCTAAATACTAAATACTATCGCACTGTAGTTACTGGTGAGCATTCTGGCAGCCTCTTGGCAACATGCACATGGTGCAGCTTGCCTAGGTATACCACCAAGCACAGAGTGTAGCCGGAGTGAGGAGAGCCCTGGGTTAAGCACAAAGCCAAAATGCAAACCACACAGCCATAGAGCTGTGCCCTGATTAGCCACAGCACACACAGGTCACTGACATCATGTGACAAGTTTATTACTAGCTCACCACCTTCTTTGGTTTCTGGGTTTGAGTGCCTCACTAGTGTACCAGTATCAGGACATGGAATGAAATTACTCACTGACTACATATTTAATTTTCCTGTTTTCTATGGTATTCATTAGCTGTCCAATAGAAAGACACATTCTGCTTCTGGTTGCTGTGAAAACCTCCCTACATATATATGCCAGTGCTTAGCAACATGGATTAGGTAATAGAAAAAGAATGTAAGAATTCCTTAAAGTCTTTCAAAAGGACAACACTTCTATGTGTCTTTTCTGACAAACAGATCTTTCCTGCAGGTCTCCTTCCAAGAAAAGGAATCTTGGTAAGCCTCCCTTTATCCACATGAGGATGACAACTGTATTTTAAATTAGTTGCAACAGAGTTGAACTCTGGTGAGAAGAGGTTGAAGATAAACCTGTTTTCATGTCTGCCTCATGGTGATACTGGAGACTATTCATTCCATCAAGGTAAACAAGACATGAGCAGCAGGCCAAAGAAAGAGGGCAACCTGAGGGGGCTTTGCCACCTTGGCTGCAAAGAAAGCCTCCAGCCCAGGAAGACCAAATAGTCAAACACCCACTTTGTTCCAAAAGACATTATATTTTAATTTTCACTCTGTTTTTTCCCACCAGGTATCCATCAGACACAGCCCCATAGCATATAAATCCAGCCATGCACTTCACAAGGTAAATTAAGCAACTGCAGAGCCACAGGCAAGTGACATCACAGATGCATCTCTCTGGAAGGGAGATGTAGCTTCTGCCTATCCCTCCCCTGTAGTCATTCTCCACGGATCTTCAGCCCCAGCTTTCTTCTGATTTGGAGCTGCTACTCCTGTTGCTATTGTCAGAACCACTTGCTTAATGCAGTCACCCTCAGGAGTCTGAAAAGGCAGAGCAGCTACTTGCCCACAGGATATTGTACTTCTCCCAGATAAATGAACCCCCTGTCCAGCTGCAGAGTGGAGTGAGAGAAAGCAGCTTTGGTGTGTGCCTTGCCTGCCTGGGTCAGCCCACTGCACACGTATTAGTGCACCTGGGACTGTGGCACAATTCTAAAGTATTTACAGACAAATAAGGGACTAAGCACAGCATTGGCTTCTAGGGAAAGAGGGAAGCCCCACCCCTCAGATAGACCCAGTCTCAGCAACTCACCTACTGCAATATAATGTAAGGACCAAAAGATACCTTCTTTCTCCTTTTATGACTCCAGCTTTCTACACAGTGGGGCCCCTTTGTTTCCATTGTATTAATCATGGCTTTCCTTCTTTCTCTCCAATATATTATATTTAGAACAAAATCTTGTTTAAAATCCCAAAACAAAACCATGAAAACAAAAAAAACAGATATGTTAACAAAAATTCATTTTCACATTTGACTTTTATTTTACAAAATAAGCACAAATTTCAGGCTAGAAAATATTGTTCAAGAAGTTAATTCACCTAAACCACCTGGGACTGGTCAATGCATCAGTCCTTAAAGCTTTTCTCACCCTTGCTGAATTTTCAAGCCATAATTTTGAAACTGTTTTTCCTGTGGGAAAAGCCAAGGCATTTGGGTGCACCTGGCACTTTCCCAGGTGTGGAAAGGGGACCATAAAGCTCTAGGGATTTCCTTGTTAAGGTTTTCACATTTTTCCCAGAAATCTTAGAGCTGTCTTTCCAGGTTTAGGAATGAGTTTCCCCCTCTGTGCTGCTTCCCCCTGCTCAGGCTGGTCGTCACCAGCAGCCAGAGGATCAAGGATGTCCCACAGCACCTAAGATCCAGTGAAGAGGAGCAGCAAGGTCAAGCTAGGCTCTGCTCAAACCCCACTGGCCCCACAAAGGGAGCAGGAAGGGGGTACAGCAGGGCTGTTACTGAGTCTGCTGCTGTAGCCTCACATTTACCAAGTGTGGCTAACCCAGGCAGGATAAGGCACAGCAGTCCCAAAAATGAGTATGCTGCACCTCTTCTCTGAGCTTCTGTCCTTGTAGTCAAAAGCCCCATTGCTTACAAAGTGGAAGGTAGATGGGGATGCTTCACAGTAAAACAGAGAATAAACAAAATGTCTCACTTAGAAATACGGCTTTAAGGACTGTCCTGTTTTATTGTAGGCTAGCCTTCCACCTGTGGTCTTTACTGACCTTTCCATTTATTCACACTCCTGCAGATGGTGATTAAGTGTTTACTAGGAGCTTTATCAGAATGCTACACATGTAGACAGTGGTGACTTCATGCATACAAAGTGCACCAATATCACCAGAAGCTCGTGAAGTGTTTTTGTATGAGCAACTGCATTGCATGGCATATTGGGGCTCTGCTGCAATTTAACTGCTTCCCATTATATTAAACACACAATATGGTAAAACCTCACCCCACACTTCCAACTGAAAATAAATGCTTTTCACACCTCATCTGTGGACCGAATTTGCTTGGTCCCACACTTGCCCCTCTCCCATTCCTTCTGTCTCTTTAAAATGTGTGTAGCTCTCCATGGCTGTGGAGGTAGGGTGACAAAACACTACCTACTACAAAAAGGCTGAATTTTATGCAAGTTTTCTGAAAGCTATCAGGTCACAAGCTATGACTGTTTTTTAAGCAGCTAGTCTACCCACTGTGATATGAGCTATCAGATGCTGACAGTAGGACAGTTTGCAGAACTAATTATGTATGATAGCACCTGGAAGGAGTGCTGTAAGGAGATTTTTAAGAGCAAGAAAGTTTGAAGCATTTCTTACTAACTCCTTTTGACAGCTGGTGTCTGTAAGTGTGCTGTTTAGCTAATGCATGGGTTTCAGAATCTCACTAATTCAATCAAGGCAGGAAATTATCTCTGTTCAAAGGTTTCATTTTGTTAGGTAGGTACAGTTTATCTAGTTATTTTCCATAATTACACAGATTTTCATAAGGATTAATTTGAAAACAATTTTTGAAGCTATACCTTATTTCTTTCTTCCTGCATCTAAATTACTGTTTTCTTACAATGAATGCTCCTTGAAATTTTGAGTTTATCTAGGCTTTCAGTCCTCAACCGTGTTGTCAAGCAAAGCAGATTATCCAAGCAAAATCAAATCCTTACTATCTTAGCAAAATTAAACCTATAAGGGATCTGTAAGCAGAGTTCTTTGAAAACCAAACAACCAGGTGAACCAAGTTGTGTTGCAGCTCATGTGCTGGAGGGAAACAATGCCATCCTGAGAGACCTTGACTGCCCTGAGAGCTGGCCCATGCAAACCTCAGTGGGTTCAACAAGGCCACATGCAAGGTCCTGCACCAGGGTCAGGCCAAGCCCAGGCATGAGTACAGGTTGGCTGTGTGTGTGTGTGTGTGTGTGTGTGTGTGTGATGAAAAGCTCAGCATCACCCTGCAGTATGCACTGGCAGCTCAGAAAGCCAACCATATCCTGGGCTGCACCAAAAGCTGTGTGACCAGCAGAGCAAGGGAGGGGATTCTGCACTTCTGCTCTGCTCTGCTGAGACCTCACCACCAGCTTTGTGGTCCCCAGCACAAGACAGATCTATTTGATCTATTTGATCTATTTGATCTATTGGACCTATTGGAACAAGTCCAGAGGAGGGCCATGAAGATGATGAGGGGATTGGAACACCTCTCCTATGAGGAAAGGCTCTTACATCTGGAGAAGAGAAGCTCTGAGGAGATATTATAGTACCTTCTAGTCCCTAAAGGGGCCTGCAAGAGAGATGGAAAGGAACTTTTCACAAGGGCAAGTAGTGACAAGAGAGAATGGCCTTATAAACTGAAGGAGGGTAGGTACAGATTAGGCTTAAGTTTAGATATTAGGAAGAAATTCTTTTGTGAGCGTGGGAAGACACTGGAACAGACTGCCCAGAGAGGTTATGGACTCCTCATAGCTGGAGGTGTTTCAGGCCAGGCTGGATGGGGCTCTGAAATCCCTGACTTAGCAAGTCGGCATCCCTGCCCACGGCAGGGGTGTTGTAGCTGGATGATCTGTGAGGTCCCTTCCAACCCAAACCATTCTATAATTCTCTGGTTCTATGAGATACAAAATGAGTCCTTTCTTCAGTGCAGTTTGAACATGCCATGGAAGGGCAGATGGTTAAAACAAGATTCAATACCCTGTAGTCTAAAACTTTCATCTAAACCCACAAATTGTTAATTCAATAAGTAGTTTGTCTTGTCCCTATTAATTGATACATGTATATTATTTGACTCATATTCATCTGCAGTAGATTAGTAAAGAGACAAAACTGAGCTCAGCATTCTCCTTCCCTTGCATTAGAAATTGGTATATTAGAATAAGCAAAAAATAATAGAATATCCCAGTCATTGCATTGCAGAAATGAGTAGCCCTGAGATGTAGAGAAATGTGTGACATTTATGTCAGTTTAAAAAATGCAGCAGAGATGTAATATTACTGACAAGTTTGCAATTCATATAGTTTTGCTTGAACAAGGGCAGGAGTAAACCCATTTTTTCACCAGTGAAAGCACAATATACTGCTTGCAAATTAGAGAGGCTTTATGTACTTTTTCAAATACAGTAGATCTATCAGGTCTACCAGTAGCACCCATCAGAGAAGTCCAAGATGCTGATTTTAATCACTTTCACTTATGCTAGTCTGTCAGCACTTCAGCCAAGGTCACTCACTCTGTACCTCACTGTTAGTTGTGAAGTATTTGTCTGCTTTGGAAGCTTATGATACCTGGGTTTATAGAAGATTTAATTTTAGGAAATTTTCCAATACAGTTTGACTGCAATATGTTTATTGTAATCATGTTGTTTGCATAATTGGCATGGTGTTTGCAGTTGATCTTCATCAGACTAAAATATCCAAAATTCTTAAGTTAAAATCTTAAGAATTTTAAAATTTAACAATTTAGTGAGGTGAAAGCATGCAAGTGTTGAATAAGTAGACTTTTCTGTAAGAAAAGCTGTAGCTGCAGGTTTTCAGGATAGCCCCCTTAAGTAATTTCACATATTAATTTTGATTTATGTATCTGCAAGATAGCTGTTAAATAATTTTGCACCATGCCATAAGAAAAAAAACGATCAATGCTCATCTTATACCCAGTAAGGTAAGGTATTACAAATGGAAATTACTGCTACAGGTAGAATTGTTAAGGATCAGATTGCATGTGCCTTCTTATTGACAAACAACTTTGAAATGTCATCAGCAGCTTAATTTTGTTCTTTTTTGTTCCATAGTTATAATAGTTATTGCTTTCTTATGAGAAAAGTCACAAGAATCTAAAGCAAGATAATTTCCTTTTCTGTCCTAGCCTCTTTTTTTGTCATTGTTACTATCTCAAAAGAATAGAAACTCACCTATTTTTACCACTTACACACCCACATCTTCTTGCCTATGCAGAGGATATGCATATTCATCTCACTAAAACCGTGCATTGATGTGCCCGGCCAGTCCTGGCCCAAAGGGTCCAGTAATACTTTCCCTGCAAGTGAGAGTCAACATACTTAATAAAGAAAATGAACACCCTGCTCTTCCAAAGCTGACCAGAGGTATGGGAGGGAGGACTTGGCAGCAACAGTTGAATTGGCTTGGGAAGCAGAGTGAGACTCTCACTCCTAGTTGGGATATATTTTATTTCATTGGGACTATGGCAACTTGCTCTCTCCTCATTCCTCATAATTGGCAGCAATGTTCAAAATGAGCCACTTTTTTTTCTTATTTTTCTTCCCCAGCTAGATTCATTTGCTGATCCCAGTGCAGGGAGGCACAGCAGCTTCAACCAACCCAATATGTATATTAGGAAATAGCACAGATGTATATAAAGAAAATAGGACAGATGCCTTCACCTTCTAAAGCCTAGTCCATGCCTATAGCATGTTAAACTGGCCAAATGAAGGAGAAATATAAACTAGGAAATGCTCTTGACTAGTCCATGCCTAAAGCATGTTAAACTGGCCAAATGAAGGAGAAATATAAACTAGGAAATGCTCTTGACTAGTCCATGCCTAAAGCATGTTAAACTGGCCAAATGAAGGAGAAATATAAACTAGGAAATGCTCTTGACTATGTAGCAACCTCACAGCCCTTTCCAGAATGGAGCACCAAAGGGCTGCTGGTGGTGGTTTGCAGGTATCACTGTTAAATAGAACTCTCTCCTACAGCAGCAAAGGGGAAGCCTGTACTACCACTGCCCACAATACAAGGGCTGTAATGTCTTTCTACTTCTCCCAAATCCAGTTTTACCTAGGAATTTACCAGCTTTGGAGAAGTCTACCCACAAGGAAAAACTGAGCCAAATTTTTTATTTCCATCACCGACCAGCTGTAACTGAATCATAGCTCAAAAGCTACAGAAAAAGTAAATGAAGAACAAGTGCTTTTGTAGGTTGAATTAAATGGTGCTCTACAATTACTCCAGTCTCCAAAGTAACTAGAATTGATTTTAATTTCTTTACATCAAGAGGAGCTTTCTATAATACTAATAACTGAGATCTTTAAAGTTACTCAATACAGCTTCTCACTTCCTCATTTAAATGCATTAAGAATGAGTTTTGCTTCCCATTATTATTTTTTGGTGCCAGATTTCTGTTCCCGTTCTTACAGAACAAGGTGGCAGTCAAACCCCTTTCTATAGCCACACAGGAAAAACAGGATTCAGGGCTACCCACAGCATTTTTTCTTCAGTCTGACAGAATACAGGCAGTCCAGGTAGTACTAAGCAAACACAGATGACAGCACTATCCATCTTCTTTTCTACCCTTTAAAAAAAAATATTGTTAAAGCTCTAAATCTGTTACCTATAGATGTGGCTATTACCACAAGTAATATACCACAAGTATAGTACTGTGAAAAGAAATATTATCTGCATAATTCTAATGATGTATATTTTATAGACACAGCATTGTGTAAAAAATTATTACAGATTGTGGTAGTCTCAGTGTATTGCATAGGAAGGCAGTTAGAAGAATCTGATACCAGTGGTAATCTTTCCTAGTTGGATCTTGAACTACTAATCTTTAAAAGAAATCCTTGGGTCCAGTGACTGTAAAATGAAAAATTAACTTAGTTAATATTTTATTAGACAAGAGCAATATTATTTAAAAAATGCAAAAAGACCTTTAATACTTTGAGTTCTCTTTTTGGTAAATATGATTTGATTGCCTATCAAGAACTGAGCTACTGATAATCTGAATATTTTAGAGAATATTTATATTGTTTAAGGCCAGCATCATACCTCAGCAAGCTCAAAAGTGTGGATGCCTGAATATCTTCAATTTCTTTTGTGAAAATAGTAAATCTTATGTAAATAGTGCTAGTGGTACCGAATATTTCCCCCCTATGCTCTGTTCCAGTTGACACCTGGACTGAGAGGAATCCTGTTTAAATCCTAATCTCTTTTCCAAGAGCCAGGGTAAGGCAGAGACAGCAAACACTGAAGAGCCAGGCAGTGAATTCACCAGCGAGCAAAGGGGCACAAAGTGTGTAATGCTTACAGAGAAAAAAGCAAGAAGGAAGTTCCTATTCAGGTCTTGGTGATGAGGGACATGCTTTAATCAATACATTTGAATTAGCATTTTCTTGTGCACAATAAAGTAAGTATCTTGTGTTCTTTCCCCTATCAGCTTAGTCTCTCTCTTTCTGGGTTTCAAATTCAAGGCACTTTCTTCCCTTGTCAAAGCTTAATTATACCCCCTCAGTTGTTTATCATCAATGGTGAGGAGTGATCAGACAGAGTAGCAGATATGAATGAGAAATGCCTGGAATACAAGGTAAGCTGTGGAGTCTGTTAAATTTTAGAAAAAAGCAAATTTCAATTTAACCCAGAGGGTTAAGTTTGCACTGGCAGTTTGCACCTTCTTTGCCCACCCCCAGCTGTATATTCTTTTAAATAGGGCATCTACTGAAATAGCTCAAGACCAAAGTTCCCTTGAAGCCATGAGGGACTGAGGGAAGATGGATACTGCATGTATTTCAGAACATTATCTGACAAGATGGTTGCAATTTGTTCAACCCTTCAGACACAACTTTTTCCTGACAAACTAGAGAACAAATGCAGAAAAACAGATTACTATTACTTGTTTCCCTGCCTTGAACAACAAGCAGATGGGCTGATCTATTGAAAAGCTATTAAAAACACACACTATGCTACTCTATTATCCTTTCCAAGTCACAACCACAGTTTCAAGCAGTTGATTTTTAACCTCAAAACAAACACAGAACTGTCGGAAATGTGCAAAACCATAGATCTCAATGACGCACTTCTTCCCTTATACAAAGGAAAGATTTTTTGTCTTGCCACCATGTCCATGATGAAAGAGGGTTTGATTTGAACCAGCAGAAATCATCATCAGTGCAAATAATGCATAGTCAAGCAGATGTCTTCTTTGTATGTATTACATGAATGGTGAAGACATCATCTTAATAAAAGTGTTCAAGAAATTTACTTGATTTTTCACTTCAGAATGATAGTTACAGAAAATTTTCCTGAGACCAACTGTATTAAAACCATGCATCAGAACAATGTGAATATAGGGGCATTTAACAAGGTTAAAAAGATTAACAAGGTGGGGAAAGGCTATGGGTATTGACAATATAACCACATCACATGTAAGATTATTTTCACAGTTTAGAAAGGAAGGTTGCTTGAGTGAGTGAAGAGATCCAGCTATATTATTTAATCTTTATCAAAGAAAAAGAAAAACATTACTGCTTTTCCTAAAACAAAACATGATTCTTTTCTTACTATATCTTAAACTTAAGGATTTCAAATTTTGGTTCTATGTAGTAATCTAGAACTTGCATAAATGAGGAATGGTCAAAATAAATTGATGTCTAAGAATGTATCAACTACTGCAAACCTTAATATGTTCTGGCGGCTGACCAAAAACCCCAAAAATCAGTGGATAAGTCAACCAATTAACTAGGAAACAATCAAAACATTTGTTTGAATGTACTTATTGCCGTTATACCAATTTTTCATTGTGAGTGAGTAAAAATATTGTCAATTTCACAAAATTAACATAATTTGCTCACCTTTTGTTGATTTCTTCAAAGGTAGATTTGCTTCTCTTGTTCATGATTTGCTGTTTAAATGGCTACTTTGATATGGTGATGCTTTTATGTTTGTAAGCAATTCTTACCTGCTACAATGGCAGTAAGTGTTTTAAAGTACAATAGAAATAAATATGTCAGAGAAAAATGTAGAATCACAGAAATGTAGGCACTTCAAGGAACACAAAAAATGGCCTGTGTTACTGAACCCTCATCTCTTTCCTAAAGGCTCCTAGCAACCTTCCAATTTTTACTACATTACCTCCTAAGTACTGCTGGTTGAATCTAATTTTGCTTTTCACTTTCATTCCTCAATCCTACCGTGGCACATCAAGTAGAAAAATGACTTCCTATGTGTCTTTTCTCTCAGATTTGACAGCTCAATATACAGGGTTTGCCTTAAGGTAATGTTATAATACAAGGGGGTTTCTCCTGCTGCCACAACCCTGTCCAGCTTCAAACCCATTTAACACACCCCACCTGCACCCTCATTACTGCATTCTTTCCCTTCTGTGTCCTGTGTTTGGCAATGCCAGAAGAAATTTTTATTCTTATAACAGTGCAGCCTTTTGCAACACAACACGCTCACAACCAAAATCACTCACAGCTCAGACAGGACCTGGAGTGTAAACACAAAAGCTGCAGGTGGAGACACGGGAATCACCTCCTTTTCTCTCTGGGTTGAAACTTAACTTTTGCTCCCTCAAGTTTGATGGACATTGGATTCAAAAACCTGTTTTTCTGATATTACTATTTTAAAAAATTTTCAGCTTCCTCTCAAATAAATTTAAATCTGTGTCCACCTTTTCCCTCCATTTCAGTTAGATTAGCCAGTTCTCCTCTCTATTTTGAGGTGCAATTGTTCCTTGGGTCTCGATTCCATATAATGATTTTTCAAATGTGCAGTTTTTTTCCTATGCTTTGGCACAGTTATGTGTAAAGATATTTGCACTAAGGTAAAATAAAAGTTGATTGTGAAATTCCAGGTGTCTATTTAAATTTTATCTCTCAAACATTTAAAAAAGGTGAGGTTTGTTTCATTATTCTTATTATTGTTACCAAAATTATAAATCAGTAGTTCAAATATTAAACTAATAATAATTTGAACTAATGGTGGTTAATCACCAAAAGGGGTAGCACTAACTTCCAACAACAAAATGGTTGTATCGCAAGCAAAACTGAGTGCACCGTTTTATTCTATCTATCATGAGCCTTTTTAAACATAATTTTCTTTAAGTAGTATGCAAGAAATGTGTCAGATTTGCCATCCTTAGAGCCTGGTCTGTGCTGCAGACTAAACCCTGGACAAAACTGGACAATATTATTGGAAACTCCCAGGGTGAGGGTATAACTCGGTTAATTCAGTGTTCCTTCCATATAATCTTTAACTGTAACATTCAGTATCACAAACTTCAAAGTCTATAGTTCTGCAACAGAGTCATGTTTTGATTGACAAGGGGTCCATCAGTGCTGCCTATGTTTTGAGCTACAGCTCCCCTTCAGAAACCTGTGAACTTACGTTCACAGTAAGCACCTCTCCAACTTGGCACTCCCAACTTCTGGAGCCTTCCAAGGCTGAGCTACACTTCCTATGAAACATCCTATGTCTTATGTCTGCATTGGCTTCATGAAACTTTTGTTCCTACCTGTGTTTTCATCACCAATATTGAAGAGCCACCTAGTGAACACAGGATGTCTCACTCTCAGTTCTCCTGCTAATGAAGATGAGACTACAATTAAGCTGGCTGGAGTAAGGGAGGGTCTGTCACATGTATATAGGCCATTCTCATGACAAGTGTAATATCCAGCATTTAAATTTAAGCTTTCAGTTTGATTTCAGACTATGTCAAGTACAGGACAGAACCACAAAAAGAGTGACTGAGTGCTATTCACGTTGTTTTGAAATGGAAATATAATCACAATTGAAAGTGTCAAGCAATATTTATCTATAGCCGCAGATACCTCAGCCACAGCTAAGTAGGTCTTGCCAGGGTCCTTGAAAATAGGCCACATTGGCTCTAACAATCTGAAAGGGAAATCCAGATTAATATAAACCTTTTTATCACTCTGTTCACAGTCAGTATAAATTCACAGTTTTCAGCTTTTATATTTATAGCACATAGGACTTTAACCACGAGAAGCAACTTCCATTTCTGCAAAGGTCTCTGAACTGTGATGATTCCCATATCTGAGCAAGAGTTCCTAACTTTGATAGCTATTTGTATCCTAAAATACCTTTAATGTACTGGTCCATCCATTCAAATATGAGTTATCAGTCTGACATTATAAAGAAACAAAAGTGATAGAGAGCTGAGCCTTTAGTCTAGAAATTCAGTTTGAATGTAATTTTAATGTTTTTGATGGTATTCACAGGTGCTCTTCTTTTTCACCTAAGGATATGAAGGACTTTGAGTCCTAAAACTTGTTACAACAATGGCATGGAAAGTTATCTCTCAAAACCAGCAACACATTGTACATTTAAGATGCCCAGCTCATGTGAGATACTGAAGGATGGTCAAGGGTTTCATTTTCCAGTGCCCAATTCTACTGTAAGTTTTGAGAGCACTAGCCAGAGGTCCTGGTTCTTTTCCACGACATAACACAAAACAGTTTTCACCAGCTCTGTGACAGAAGTGTTTCACCCATGGGTATGAGTTTCTGGGGGACATCTCATCCGGAAGTCGACTAGCATCTTTTTATTAATTAGTGGTCTGCTTTTACTGCAGTACAATTAGTGCACATTCTACCTTCTCATGGAGTTGTAGCAGCATGCCCATCACCTTTCCCATGTTTTTGGGTACCAGATTTTGATACATTTCTGACAACCAACATGAGTATAGATAACAGGACATAGCACCATCTGTTCAGAACTGGTATTTTCTCTGCAAAATCAGTTTATGTTGTGCATCTTATTCTTGTCATCTGTTATCTCAAAGCTTCTAATATTTCACTTCAGAGTTAGCTCTGAACACATTTATGAGATGCAGATTTAGGACTGAAGAAGCAGATCGACAGTTACTGACTGGCTGCAATTCTACATTTAAGAAAATACAAGTTACTTCCACCCAGCTCAGCCAAGAGCTCTCTGAAGCTTCTGTGTGTTAGGAGTATTGTCACTCCTATCAAACCTGATAGAAAAATATAATCTAGAATGTTCTCCTGCATTGCTGTGTTTCATTGCCCCAAAACAGGAGTTCAGAAAATCATTATTTTTGCTCTTCATTAGAAATGACTTGTCAGATATTTAACTACCAACAGATATACTCCCTAACCCTTATTAAATAGGTTAAATAATTTAACCTATGGCACATGTTTATTTTGCACTTCTCCCTTTCCTTCTGATTTTTAAAGATTTTGGGTTTACAAGTACTCTAAACCCAAAACTGTGACTTAGTTTTAGTCTGAAGCCTTTGGGGAGGGTAAGCTCCATAAAGATTTCCTAACCAGTATGAGCAATGTATTGGTGCAAGAAAGAGCAGTAACCAGTCTGAGTATATTCATTACTCAGGTAGGATAGTATCGTGCTTAACCCATCTACAGAGTATCTCACCTGGCAAATATCTGTTAGAGTAAGTTTGGAAAAAAAATATTTTATAGCAAAAATAAATTATTAAATTTGGATAATCATGCTTAAAACACAGTGTGTCTGCTTGTCATGACAAGATGGACACCTTCAGCAGAACTCTGAGAAAGGGATC
The DNA here is from genome assembly GCF_012460135.2 of Molothrus ater. Classification (NCBI taxonomy): domain Eukaryota; kingdom Metazoa; phylum Chordata; class Aves; order Passeriformes; family Icteridae; genus Molothrus; species Molothrus ater. The sequence continues at coordinate 96,848,016 of NC_050479.2, read as the reverse complement.
CATACTTCCATAAACAGCAGGGATGATTAATCCCAAGTTCTTGTTATTTAGACTTTTGACTGTGATCCATGCTGCTTTTATTCTTACAGCACCAATCTTAATTGGGTGGCAGAAGTGCTGCTGTTCTACAGGCCAACTTTCAGGGAATTGATAAAAGCAAGCAAACTGAGCAACTGAGCCCCCTGACAATGAGAATTTTTCCTTTTTAGTTGGGTTTCCACTACAGTCCTTAGACTGTCCCACAGACTGTGTGCTATGAGCATGCCTCCTTGCCTCTCCCTAGATTTAGACAACAGCACTGCAACAATTAGTTTCACTGTCATCATGCCTGGCTGGCATTGCCAAAGTAGTAGGAGAATGAATTTCATACATCTCTGGTTTAGGCCATACTGTCAAGACAGAAGAGACAGATACCTACAGCTTCATCTCTGCTGCAAGAGCAGACTGCTGGGTTGGCATTTACGGATCAAAGGAAACATTGCCTGAAGAATTTCCTCTGTCCAAAGATAAAAGGAATGCAATACTTTCATGGTAAATTTGTCTGAGCGCGTTCAGTTACTACTCTTTCGGCATGAAATAGTAGAGATCATATTCCCAAACAAAGTATCCTGTGGGAAGAGCCAGATGCTCAAAGGTAGTTAAGTAACACATCTTTATTGTAGCTGTCACAATATTCCCAACCAGAATATATTTTCACAGCTCCCTTCACACTGAACTAGCTTCTGCAGCTATTTATCACAAACTGGTCAAGCACGTGCAGCCCCTCTCCTACAGTGTGAATATAAAAGGCACACAAATATACAAAAGTAGCGTTTGTTGCCTGTGCAATATGTTGTGCAGTGGGTTAACAAGAGACCCCCTCAAGTACTGAAGCTGCAGCTGTTGCAGGCATTAGGAAATCTTAAGCAAAGAGTCAACTTCTGGATGAAGTGAGTTCTTCTATTACTGTGTTCCAAAGGCTTTTGAAAGTCTTGGGGCTAGTACGAGTCATACCAATGGATTTTATACCAAAGAAACAAAGGAAGTTTACTTTTGTGTTAAGCATTTGTAAAAGATCACGACTGAGGACTATCTTCTGCTATTCTAGCACCAGGTCTCTGCTGGGCACTCCCAGCAGTCCCTCTGAAAATCCCATCAGTGAGAAACACAAGGCTCAGCAAGGATTTGGGGAAACAAGCACCTGTCACTCTGTCTCACTGTCCTGACTCAGGGCTTTTCTCTTCAGTATTTTCACATAAAATGTATACTCACTCAGGTTCATAGCCTTTGAACCTCAGGGTGAGGCCAAATGCTTGAGTCATTTAAAACCTGGTAGAGAAAGGAGAAAAACAGCCACCCCCTGTCAGCTGGATCCTTACTTAATTCACTTACACTTCATTTCAGCATGGTACATTTTAAGGTAAGCCACATAGAGCAGAGGTGTCTTAATTTGTTTTTCTTTTTTTAGGTGCCTTTGACCTGGCCCCTAAAGACCTTTTGGTGCCCCAGTTAAATACCTCAAGAACTCATCAGTGGTTGTGAGTACCCATCTTCCAGCCCTCTGTTTTACTGAGTCTTTGTGTGATTGCTAGCTCTAGTATATCTATGCCTGTCAAGCAGAAAAATGGCTTCTCATAGTAAGTAAAACCAAGAGTAAAACCAGAATGAGTGGTTCAGCTGTTGATGTGACTGCTACCTAATGCCATAGCAACCTGACACACATTTTAAAGCTTTTGTGGAGGCCAAAAGAGGAGCTCTCAAGCTTTAAGCAGAGCAAAGCTAACTTCATTTAAGTTACTTTAAACAATTTCCTCATATGTGATCCCTTATGTGTGATCTTATGTTCTTGCTTGAGCTTTTTCAAGAGATTCAGAATAATTTGCATTTGCACAGCAAGATAGACACAGAGAAGTTAGTTTTATAAACTGCCTTCCTTAATTGCCCTGTTTTCAACCATTACTTAGTTTTTCTCATGTATTTTTCCTTTTGTCTTCCTCTCTTCAGCTGGGAGGTAGATGAAACACAAAGACTAACAAAATAGACATAGAGTCCAAAACCCAAGCCTTTAGCTGACCAATAGCAAATATGAGGCCTCTTGGGATCCAGCTGAGTTCTGGCTTTCCTCAGTCTGTACAGATACAGTGCCTAATCCTTCTCATCTACCCCAGTTGTGCGGCAGCAAAATTCTTATATATATTTAGCTGGGCTGCAATTGTTTTTAGACATATGACACATATCTTACTGAATCTTGTTCACTGTCTTTGGGAAAATGGGAAAAATGAAAACCCTTGTCATAATTAGAAAGTTCATCAGAACTAGTGTTTAAAGTCTCCTGATCACAAAAACACACGGTGAATCTTACCAAGCCCAGTGTTTTGACCTCAAACTTAGAAAAACATTTCTAGATTTAGAAAGCCTGTCATGTTGATGACACCAAACCTTAGCCCATCTGTGTGTACGCAGAAAGCAAGTTGTATAGCATCAGGGGAATTTAATCCACCTCATCTGGGCCAAGCTTATTCAAATGGTTTCAGTTGACATACATTTGTCTCCTTTATCTAATACTATCCCTTCAGAAATTGTGTTTTGTTTTAAAAATAATACAATACTGTTAAAATAAATCCTGCGAGTATAACTTCTAAAATATGACTCCTGAAGGCAGATGACCTTTTGGTTAGGGGAAAAGAAATTATTAGTCCAACCAAATGTTAATAACATTTGGGTTACACTAGGTAAAAAGTTTAGTCCTGCAAGCACTAGAATTCCACAACTGAAACATCATATTTAAATTTTGTAGTGAAATACACAGTTTCTGTTTCAGTATTTCCATGACCTTTTCTCCAATCTGTTGCAATTCCCCAGATTGCAGGTTCTTGACCTAGACTACCTTTCTCTATTATTTCTGTTCTATGCTTGCCACAATTAATTTATTATAACTTTGATATTTACTCCTCCCTCCACATTCCCACGATTCATTACCATCCTTGAGCTCAACCTTACAGATTTGCCAGTGCAGATATGACCAAAAGGAGTGGGCCCAATGCTTCCCACATCACACTTGCTGCACATGAAGAGCACAAAAATGTGTACATGAGTTGTAAATTTCCATAATCTACTGCTGAATATATTACTGACAGCAGGTCTTTTCATAGCCAACTCTTTAAGGTGACCTCAGCATCTAGACTGGAGAAAATTTCTGTGCGTTCTTTAGAATGGCTGTGTTATCTGTGTTTTTTCAGGGCCTTATTTCCCTGTTATTAGGTGTAAATTACTGTGTTCTTTCACATAGCAGACAAATGTTGAGAAATCAACATTTTCTATTAATGTTTACTTCATTCTTTGTGTATACTCCTCCAGGCCTTGTAGACATTTGAGTACAGTTTTTTTTATTTTCAAAGTATCCTCTTTAAAGGACTTTTTTTTCTATTTATGTTATATTGTTCTTCTGAATAGTAAATATTTTTCCATTGATACCACTCATATTTCATGGGAAAAAAAGGTCTAAAATGTAAGGGTAATAATCTGTAGATCTCTAGTGGGTGGCAATTATTGTATCTTCTTTCTTTATTATTAACTCAGCATAAATTTGTCCTGACTGTCAGTATGGGTGGTAGAGAGTGAAGAGAGCAATGGAAACTGCAGTGCTAGCATCCTGGCTAACAGGACTTGCAAGGGAGGTTTACAGGTTTTGTTGGACCTGACCTGCATTTTGTCAACTACATAAGCACAAAAATTACTTCCATCCAGCACTGATTAGCAATAGTATTCATAACCAGTTTCATTATTCTCACTTGTTCTTTATTAAAGAATAAACTGTCATTTCAATTTCTCTTGCAAAATCAGTCACTAACTAGAAAGGACTATATCTGACCAAAAAAAAATCTTGGTTAAAGCTGACTGCCTTCCATCTTCACTCTAGCATTTTGTAATTAGCAGTTTACAAAAATGCACTTGTGGAAGTAGGTTACTAATTTTTCTCTTTTCACAATTTTTCCTAATTGTCATGAAACCTACACAAGTGATAATCTAGTTATCAGTCATACTAGAGTTTTCTCTCTCAACACTTGAGAGCCTTTTCCCAGTGGGGCAGATTAATGCAGCTTTCCAATACATTTTGGAGTTTTCCTACAGAAGAAAGCAATTCTTTCTGCATGTCTCTTTGTGATCAAAGTTAAACCTGTCCAAGTCAGAATTCAGAATGACTTAATTTTTTAATTAAGACATTGCACACAGGAGAGAGAGCTTTCCTTGGAAACTTGGTTCAGTTTGTTACTGGCCCCACAGGGTGCCCGAGATCTAACGACGTGAAGGAGGTCCTAATTATATAGCCCAGTGACAAAACACCACTGCTTTCACGCCAAAGCAGAGGGATGAAAAGGTCATCGTAACCTTTTCATCCCTCTGCTTTGCCCTAAACGGACCTTTCCTATATGAGTCTTAGATAACCTACAAAAAGGAGAGTAGAAATCTGTATTGCTTCCAAGAGGGACAGAACTGGAGGAAAAGCAACAATCTTAAATGACCTTTTGTTGAGGAGAAAGGTTATCAAACCAAAAGGTGAGAGGTTATCTACTTTTAGGCTTGAAGAAAAACATATGTAACTGATCCAAATGATATTAAGCATCACATTGTCTCAACAGTTTACTTAAGACACTTTTTATCAGCATTTAACTGATCAAAGTATTAACTCATGAACTTATCTGTGCATTTTCAACATAAGTTATTCATCTTTGCATTTACAACATAAGGTGTCTAATTAACTGAAGAATTTCTTGCTGTATGCAGCTAACATTTCTTTACAAGTCAAATAATTTTTGCTATCTAGGGACAGTGTTTCGTATAGGGAATAGTTTTCATAACATATTTAATTAGCACTAAAGTCCTGCATGCCTTGAGCTTTGGTTGGGGATAAGATGCAATACAGGAGCCTGCGCATTTCTAAAACAGAAGAGGCAGAGAATTTAAGTACAGCTTGGTAAAAAAATAAAATACAGAAATGTTAATTCTTTTTGGTTCCTTTGATAAACAATAGAAATATTTCTTCCATGTGTCATCTATTCTAGAGAATAGAGTTGCCTTGACAGAAATCAGTCCAGAAAGACAATGATAAGTGAGGTGTGCAAAGGCAGACAAAAAACTTTATTTTTACTGCAGACCTTTCAATGTGGTAAGTTGTGTGCCGCAAGTGATTTCATGCACTATTTAATTTGTGGAGGTCTTCAAAGAAAATAATTAATCCAAATGCACATTTCTGTAGCTTGTCTTTTGCCTTTTTTTTGATTCATATACTATTTCAATATGTTCATTTCCATATCTGTTATAGTTCCAACACCAGTACATCATTAATTAATGGCAACATGGTTTTCAAATCGCAGACTGAGGACAGTTACTCCTAATATTTATAAGATGTCCTCCTTCACTGAAATGATGCCTCAGGTGTCACATTCAAGAAAGCAAAGGTTGCTTGCTAATTCAGACTTAAGATAACTGTTTATTAATTGCTGTCTGTGTGAGAAACAGCAGAAGCTTTATTGGTTTTCTTGTAGCTTAAATTTTCTAATGAATTTAATTAGGGAATATTTTTTACTAAGTTCTTCATTTATCAAATATACCTGTTCCTTAGAAATGCCAGAGAAGCTTGTTACGTGGATAATAGTCTTAAAGTAATTACAGTTGATAGGAACCTATCAGAATTCATTTTCTAGTCAGATAGTATTTACTCTGGTCCTAAGGGCTTTCTAGTTCATTTCTGTGTAAGATTTTTGATCTGTGTTCTTATCATCTGGGAACATGTCTGAGCAGTCAGCTAAGAACATCTTGCATCAAAAGACTCACCTCATTTGGAAGCAGAACCAATTATTTTTTTGCTGTTCATTCTATTGCTCAGAAGAAAATATATTGCTTGATGTAAAAGATCCACCTCTTCAAGCTTCAACAAATGATCCATGGCATGAGAATAATTAGTGTCTTACATTTCCAGCTTGTGGTTTCCATGTCTGTTTCTTGATTTTGTTTCAGGAACTTATAAGTTAAGAGCTTGCAGGAGAAAAATCTATCTCTGTCTAGATATTTCCTGATAGACCCTACCAGTGGAGAGATTTCATATGGCAAATATTTTTGGAGATAAATTACTTAAACCTAAGGCTTGTACATATACACAGAAAGGAGGAGAAAGTTAGGAAAATGAGCTGTGTAATTAAATATCTCTTTAATTTGCCAACACAAGGTAAGAACATGTGGCAGCATGCTGCCCGTGGCAGCAGCTTGCAAGGGGACTGATTGCAAGATACCAGCATCAGAAGTGCAAAACAGCCTTTCAGTAAACTTGCTGTCACCTTCCCATAGGGCTGGTGCATTAGCAAGCTGTCCTGGGACACCTCTCCACCAGGACCAGCCAAGAGGTGTGTTACAGCCTTGTGCTCACAGCTGGGTGCTGGCCAGGGTATCTGTAACCCTTCAAAAACCCATCTCCCCAAGAACATACCCTGGCAGCAGCCCAAGGAATATGTTTTCCTGCCATCCCTCAGGCTAAAATTATGCTCTGAGCAACCTGAGGACTGGGCAACAGGATCAACTATGCCCAAGTCAGCCTTGGGAGCTCCAACAGACCTGATGAAACAATGCCTTTTTGATAAATGTTTCTGAGATTCCATTCCTGAGCAAATCCATTGCACTTGTGGGCAATGGAGACAGGCTTTCCTCATGGCAGAGACTGCAGTGTGTGCTCATGGGCTGGTAGAGATGCAGCATCTGTGCCCCTGCTGCTCCAAAAAAAGACTTTCCTTTTTCTTTCCTGCCAAACAAGATGAGAAGTGATGTCTGCAGTGCATAGCTGAGCAGGGCTGGGGCCAAGAATTCCATCTTCACTTCTGAGGCCCCGAGAGAGCTTCATCCCTTGCTCATCTCCAGCATTACCAAGAACCTCCATTATGAGAGATTTCAATTAATTTTAGATAGGGCTTCCAGTGACTTTCTAGTTACCTGACAGAGAATAGAAACTTCACTGCCCTTCCAGCTTCCCTATAGTCTACGACATCTCAGGCTTGAAATCTACTTTTGAAAAGCCCTAGGTTTTGCATCCATTTCTTCCCTCAGCAATTTCTTTCTGCTGAAGAGTTAATTCATTCAGGATCTAGGTTGACTCCTGCAAGCTTCTCCAAGATAAAAAAAAACCCATGGTTCCCATTAGTTTGCATACTGACAGTATCTCATAGAAAAAAACCCAAAATCTGGAGCCATAATTACAAGGAGCTTACCTCACAAGTTTCACATTCATCTGAATCACTGAAGAGGTTATCCTAGTTGAAAACTACCTGAGGAAACTCATGTACCACAGGAAACTTATTTTGGCTCCCATGTGTCCCAAACAAACAAAGTGTCTTCAACACAGTTATTTCTCCTGACAGGAACCAACAAATTACTGAATACAAATCTAAACAATGGTACTCCAGGGCACAATTTAGGATAAAAGTAGATTTGGGAATGCCTACACAGACTTTACACACCTACTTCACTAGAAAACATTGAATGCATCACCTTTAATTCTTTCAGTGACTTATGTGAATCTGAAAAAACATAGTTTCCATGAGCCTAACCATGGATTTAAAGTCTGCACCCAATGTTGTACAAACTCTACTAGACTTGAGTCAGCAGAGATAAGTCAAGAGATGTAGGACCACAGATAAAGGGCCTGCTCAGCATCCAGTCTCTAGTCATGATCATATGTGGATACCAAATTAATAAAAACACAAAAGGACAAGAAAAGCACAAAACCAAGGTTCATAATTGTTACATATTTGATTTGCTTTGCTTATCAGTGAAAGAAGGTGGAGGAAAGAAGCCACTTCAGCAGTTCCTTGCTGTGTATGTTCCTGTAACTTCTACATAATCCAAAGCTTCTAAAGTTACTAATTGTGTGTTCTATGTGTTTTTATACACTGCACTTGTTTCACTGCAAGATTACAGGACATAAGGTCTGAGACATGTGATTGTGCTGCAAGAGGTGAATATTTGACTTCCACCATTAAACTGAACTGCTTTTCTCACTTATGTTACTTGTTGAGAAGCATACAATTAGTGAGACATCTTTTATTCTTTTCATGCTCATGGCAGTAAAATCTACTACAGGGCATGAATTGTGGAAGTGAGCACTCCTTGTATAAGTCACTTTGTTTGATTTTCACTCTTTAGCCTAAATGCAAGTTTTAATTTTATCTGAATAAGGCAACTTTTTCTTATTCAACTAGGGCATACCAAGCTTAGCAATTCTTAAACTTTATAAATTTCCCTGAAATATTTTTCAGGTTGGATTTTCCTTTCATTGACATGATTTGTTTTCCAAGTATTTGTGATAAAAGCAGATTTTGAAAAATTACTTTCAAATACTCCCGTTCAAATATTAAAATATTATGTTGCAAATGACAAAGATTTACTATTGCCATTGGAAAATTACCCTTTGAAGCAAAGGTCTGACATGTTCCCCTCATTTAATTTTCCTCTGTACCCTTGCAAAAGAAATTAAATGAAAAATAGAGACAACCTATTGAAGCACAATGCATTCAAAAATTAGGCATTGTACACATGTTTGTTCTTAAATTTTTATCTATTTTTACTTATTTTAAATTTTTATTTATTTTGTTTCTTTTATATTATACTTGTTCATGACATTGTGGTTTTATTGTTTTTAGTTTGTTCTAAGCGTAATCTTTTATATATATGTGTGTGTGTATATAGATGTATATATAAAATTTAATGTGTTTTGTCCAGTTTTAATACCTTTGGAACTTGAAGACAGTAATTGTAATAATTTCAAGACTTCTTTAGCAAAGTTGTGCATTATATTTATAGTCATAACTTTAAAATATCTAAATGTTAGGCTGAGTTTTGAAACTATGCTCACCCAGGGCTATGAAGAGGAAAAAGAGTAGCTCCTGTATTATAAAAAAGTGTGTGATTACAGGTTGCTAAAGCTGACTTGAAAGCAACCAGGCCAAAATGTCAAAAATAGTGGTGAACATGCATGAATTATTCCCCAGGCAATCCACCTATCCCTCTTTTCTGCTAGTCTGAATGATTTCCTATTGCTGTAATCTAAAAGTTGTCCTTTCCTGCAGTTTTTAGAGTGGTATCTTTGGCCAATAAAAAGAACTTTGTAGTTGTCAGTTAGCAAAGAGTACGTTTGTTTAACCAAGTATCTTTTTAAAATCAGAATTTTCTGTCAGCCAGCATCTCATTAACACATACACAAAAAGCACAGTAGTATAATAGGACAAAAACGCAAAGACTTTAATTGGTATTTTTCTTCTGTCATTAGCAACTTTTTTGGGACCTACTTTCCTGTAAAAGAGTATTATATTCTCATCAAGGAGTATGATCCATTAAACTCTATGTTGCTATTGAAATTGTTAGACTAAATAAAGACAAAGATCTATCACATAACATGTAATGTTCTGCTGCAACAAAATAGCAGAATAATTACTAACCTAGTTATGAGATGTACAGACAACTGTGTAACCCAGTTCATTAACTGGCATAGGGAATTGTTTAAAATGCATCACATGGATAATTTATTTCAGGAATAAAGACAGCCCCAGAACTTACATAGCTTCTTCCTTTTCATTGTCTAGAGAGTATTATACTTTAATGTCAATTGCAGATAGTGGGTTTTTCCACTTTACATCAAAAAATAATCAAGACTTAATTAAAGCATTGGTTTTTACTCATGGACTACTGATACTTGAAGTCCTACAGGCATGAGTTTCTCAGGTCCTCACAGGATAAGCTGATGTTCCTTGGCTCCTGGAGATCTTTTGACTACTTGCCTTTATCAGGCGGCACAGGGAAGTGTTCACCTGGAAAAATATTGCTCCAGATCCTGGCATTCAATGCACCTACTTACATAGTTGGGTGAAAAAACTCTTCTGCCCTGTCATTCTCTTATTGTCTGAGATTGCAAGCAGTCAAAATAATTTTCTTCGAACCCTTGTTTCTCCAGAAACAGTGAATGCCAGTGAGATGGACTCTGCTGGCTACGTTACCCCAGGTAATAGGATGCCAGGCGAGCTTCGGACTGTGTTTATTCTTGGACACAAGGGATTGAGTTCTTGATCACATCTTGGAAACATTACAAAAGTGCCTCAAAGTATTTTTTCGCTTAGAGATAAATTAAATATGTAGCCAATATTAATCTCCAGATATTATTTCCATTTGAGACATCCCTTAGTCATGGAAATAAATAACAAACTCAACTGCAATCTGACTTCAGACGGCTACTTTTAGCATGGCACCCCAGTTTTAGCATGAGACCCCATAGCTACTTTTAGCATGGGACCCCATAGCTCCAGTTTTAAAACTCCCATTTGTCTGGGATCATAGGTTTTCATTGCTATGGAAGCAAACAGATTTTCAAACGCTGCTTGGCGTGTATTAGCATGCCAAGGAAATACTCTTAAAAGACTGTCAGAGACTGACTCCCCTTTCATAGAGACGGATGCTTGGCATTCTGCTACAACTTCCCACATTTACCTTCTTTTAGGAAGACAGCTGACACTACTGCATTGTGACACAACGTTGCTGTTATAATTAACAATTTGCAAGTTGCATGGTATATTTCTTATTTTACAGGAGATTCAGTTGCTTTGTCTACTAATTTTCACAGGAGCCATACATACCAGTATAGTGATGAATAATTAACACTTCATTTTAAAGATTTTTGTACCATAGATCCCATCATATTTTTGCATTTTCTTTTTTAGTCCTGGCTCCTCTCTATTTCTCTTAAAATTTCACTTCATAACTGTGTGTTCTCATGGTTGAGGTAGTCTTTCTCTTTTCTTTCTAAGTTACAGTTGTCTGACACCTAATGGTTTATTATCTCTCTGAAACCTTACCCACTTTATATATTTCTCATCCACTTGAGAGAAAGACTCAGAGCTTAGGGAGTTGCTGCTCAATTAGCCTGTGCCTGAGATAACAGGGGCCAAAGGTAGTGTGCTTAACTTTCTTTGCAACAGCTTCCTACACATCCACAGCTTAAGCTGACCTACCTTGAACCCTTGGTCACCTCCAATCTGGTTATAAATCAGTGAAATCATATCTAAGAGGAGGTTTTGATTGAAAAGCTCATTTTGATGGGCAACAATATTATGTTAAGCTTCCCTGAATTCTGTTAAAATCTTCTAACTAGCAAAGATGAGTCAATTTTTTACAATAAAATTGAAATCATGTTTTATTAATGGCATGCTTGGGATTGCTTCACTGTTCTTTCAGTTGATTATATCTATGGTAGCTCCCTGGTTTCTGGGTACTCTACTTTAGGTGATTTTGATATATTCATAAATGGCAATGAATTCTCGGTACTTCTGTAATATTTAGGAATGGTTATATCAGTTACATTTTTAAGATAGAAAGCAAAGATTTATTTATTTTGTTTGACTAAAAAATGTCAGCTTTTAGGACACTGTACATAAATAGCGAAACAGTTTTTAAGACATTTTAATTACAACAAAAATTTTCAGTATTACTTAATATTATTGAAGATTTTGAACTGAAATAGAAGCTGGGCCTGGTTTATAAAATGCATTAACTTGCATGTAGTTTTTACTGTCTAAAATTTGACATGGTCCCCAAAAAGAATTTCTCCTCTTTTCTGGTCATGCAATTTGCCACAGTAGGAAAACAGTAGGGTTTGGGTATGTTTTTTTCCATCTTAGCTTATAGCACCTCCTTGCTGCTAAAGGACCATTATAATCTTTCATTATAGGCTGAAGTTAACATAACACTACAAGGCTTTTCTGAAAGCTTACTGGCTTTCTAAAGGGTCATCTTTTTAAAGTCATTCCATGACTCTCTCAAGCATGGGAAGTATGGAACATAAAGGCTATAATCTGAAGGTAATAGTGAAGAGGGAAAAGTACAGAATGGTCTTTTAAAGTAGTATGGTTAGACTAGAATCACTGAACTAAAGGAGGCTTTTATTCAGAAATGGGCTGATATGAAGATTCTTAACTAAAATTTTCCTATATATACCTGCTCTGAGAGAAATTTTCTATTGCTTATTCTGTAGGATTTTGAATACTAGTATTTCATTAGCTAGCTTTTGTAAGTGGGCACTGCCTTCAGATGTTAGCATAATTAAGCTAGTTCGGGGGAAGCACAAATATGAAATTCAAATGGACTTTACAGTACCCACCTATTAAACCTTCCTAAATTATGTTCTTTACCTCCTAAATGAGGCAATGCATTTACCTTAATATGAAAAAGATAAGATACATTTCGAAAGAGCTACCTATTTGCATTGAAATCAACATACCTATAATTTATACTTTCCTGTAAGAAGGCATGACTATGGGGAAAAATAAAAATTAATGCAATAAGAATCTAGTAATGCATTCAGAAGGAAAGATAAAAGAAAAATAATCCAGGGAAATTCTAGGTCTCTGGAGATGCAAGTTGTTTCTTCAAAGTGGGAGTGATATGGCAGCAAACTCAAAATGTTTTTTTCTTCAGATTGCAAAGGAATCACATATCTACTGTTAGATGGTGGCAATAAAGTAAGTATTTATTACAACTGAGAATTCAAGTTGGAAAAGACAAATTAATAAAGATTTGGCAAGTGGAAACAACCTGAAGGGATATGCACTTAAGTAAAGCTGAGTAAATAGCTTTTACTCTGAAATTGAGCCAAAACTTATAGGGAAGTGGTAAAAAAGTAGAATAAGATAGCTTTCAAGATAGAATAAGTTAGTTTTCAAGGCCAGGTTAGCAGATGGCAAACATTTGCTTATTGAAGAGTAAAGGAGAACTGACACAGCCGTGAAACCAACAGACCTGGTCAGTGAGTTCACCTACGGGTTTTTCGGAAAGGAATCAGAAAAGCAACACAAGATTATGAATAGGAACACAGACTGTCTGGTTTTATCGGCCTTATGTTTCAATTTTTAAAAAAGATTAATGCCTTGGGCAACCTCGAGGTGGAATGCTAATGGAAAAGTTCAGGGAAAAAAATTAATAACGATAAGTGTTAATTCTTTATGAACCCCTTGTAAACCCCAAGCTGCAGCTTCAGAAATTCAGCCCTGGTAGTCTTGTGACAATTTATGTGCATTGATTAGGAACTTGACTGGTGATTGCAATTAAAGGAGAGACAGAGACTCAAAAATGTGATTTTCCCTTCAGCTTTTTTCAAATGTCCTTTTTGCTGTGTTCTTAAATTGCTTCCAGTGCCTATGTTTGGCATCTGTCTTCCAAATCAGAACATGCAGGAGTGAAGATTCAACACCATCTTTTCAAAGACAATGAATAGGTTTGCATGATGTCCCCAAATTACTCAGAATTGCAATGGAAAAGTAGTGGCCACCAGTCCCTTCTGTGTATTGATGAGTGATGTAACTCTGAGTCTGTGAAAAAGGCAGGCATGCAGCGTGTTCAGAACAAGTAGCAAAGAATTTGATTTCTTAGCAGATGCAGGGAAGGGAGAGAAATGCTTAGTCGAATCTATTAAATTTTCCTAACTGGGACAAGGTATTCTTGTTTCCAGTGTCTAAGCAACAGAATGTGATAAAAGAGTCTGAAAAGCATGATGGAAAGAAGTCTTAATTTAATTCAAGTGACTGTATTTATGTATTAAAGAAAAAGATAAGCTAAAGTAGCAGGTAAAATTGAATATCAGGTTTCTGATTTGCAAACTATTAAAATTAGAGATATAAGGGACTTTTTGTTCTTGCATCTTGGAAATCTTGGTCAAATCTGTTTGATTCTGCCATCACAAGCATTGAAGAGGCCATTGCTTAGAACTATGCAATTTGAAATTGTTCTTGAATAGAAAATGTGGATTAATTTTACCTTTAAGAAAAAATATGTTATAAAAGTTGAGAGCAAAATATAGGGAAAATCTAATGTATAAATGAAGTTGATTCAGTGATTTTGGCAGGAACAGAGAATATTTTTTAAATTGTTTGAGTAATTTTCTTTTTGTCTAGTTTTTTTTGCATGTGAAAAGAAAACCCTGGAAATGAAGTGTATTAGCTCTGTCAAATTTATCATGAAAGATCATGCAAGTCTTTCCTCATTGGTGATATAGATGGACTACTGCAGGTGATGTACTAGTTTAGATTTAAGAAAAATCAAAACTCACTACGAATTCTGGGATAAAATTTCTCTAATGTGATATTCCAATTTAAACCTTCCTTTCCAATGGAAAAACACTCCTTGTAACTGGACATGGGAGGAATGTTCAGCCTTTCCCTAGCAAGGTTCTGATTATCAGATTGAAGTTATGTATATTGCCTTAGAAAGCAAAGTATGCTGTATCTCCTCACTCCTTTACTCTTACACATGCTTTCATCTGTGGAGAGGGTTCAGGAAAACTGGCCAAATTAGTTGTTTCTTTAATGGAACTGACACTCTTCTAATTTGGGCAACAGAGCTGAGTCATGGCTCACATAACTGCTTAGCCAAATTCCCTCTTCGTCATTTACAACTCGGGGAAAAGAAGCCTATGTGATGTTGTTTCAAATGAATGCTGATATTGAAGATCAGATTAAGGGGGCCCCAGCAGTGGAAATATCTTTAGCTGGAAAATGAAACTAAGAGATTATACCTGTCACTAACACAGGCTCATAAAATTATTCTTGTTAAATCTCTCCACAGGACTAGGGAACTAACAAATTAGCTAGCTCCTTTAACAAAAACTACTAAATATCAAAGTCAAGAATGGATCTCATCAGAAAATTCTGAATTGTTTCTCCCACTTCAACTAAAAGCAAAGAGCCTGAATATTTACTTGTCTGTCTATTCCTAATTGTCTGTCAATTACAGAATGAAAATTGAGTGTGAAAATATTATTCAAAGTCTTGCTCAGCCTCGGGCAGGTTATTTGATGTGCCACTGCTCATGCAGGCACTGTGTATTAAAGACAGAGTAAGGTATGTGGAGCTCGAGGAATGCAATATGCTGCCAGGTGACGCCCAGAAATACCTCCTAGTGTTTTGTTTCAGAATAATAATGCAGTGAAATATCAATAAGCAAGGGCGGACCAGCTTGTTGCAGAGTTTACGTAGCAAATGTGTCTCAAATATGTTCTAGATTTGCAGACCTGTACAAAAGCTCCTAAGGATATTAGACTGCTCAAATTGTTGAAAAGAAGCAGTTTCAACTTATTGCATCCCTTTTCTTTCAAATCCTTCCCTGAATTCATAAATGCAGGGACAATTAAAGGAAAAAAAAGAAAAAAAAAAAAAAAAAAGAAGAAGAAACATAATAAGAAACATAATATGAAAGAGTTCTGGACATCACAGGCTCCACTGAGTAAAGTAATGGGACAGTCAAGGAGGGACTGCACCTCTCTGGCAGGATAGTCTCCTGAGCTGCTGCATGTATGGGAAAAAACACACTGGGTAGTAGGTAAGTGTCAAGTCATTTGCTTTTAAAGTCTTTCATGGTTCTCACTGTTGCTGTCATTTTTAATGAGAGTCTTGTATTGTGTCAGAAGAAAAAAAGAGCTCTCATGTGGCTCAGGATGAGCTAGAAATGAGCAGTACTGCAAATTAAAACTATCATGGCTTAAAGGTGGTACATCATAAGAAGGCAGCAGATGGGAAGGGATCCTGGCTGTAAGCAGGCTCCTGACAGTATCCAGCCATGGCAAGGCTGCTATAGCTGCACTGCACTGCATCACAGAGCTGGCTTCTCTGCTGGCTTTGGGGACTGAAGCACTGCGGGAACTCATTGGTGCAGCAACTGCATATGTAGAACAACCTCTGTAGAAAAGAGCAAGAATCCCCTTGTGCTGCTGTTTGTTTTTTTCCAACTTACACTAATATTTACAGATCTCTAGCACTTTATGGTACTGGCTGGTATTCAGAGTGTTACTAAAAGCCCTGCTGCAATCTTTGGAATGTCAGGAATAAAAGA
Organism: Molothrus ater; assembly: GCF_012460135.2. Classification (NCBI taxonomy): domain Eukaryota; kingdom Metazoa; phylum Chordata; class Aves; order Passeriformes; family Icteridae; genus Molothrus; species Molothrus ater. Next base: position 96,832,125 of record NC_050479.2, on the reverse strand, counting down.
AGAGAAAAAGTCTAAAAGTGAGACTAACATAAGAATCACCCACTGATACGGTACAGGATTCAAGTAAGAGACTACACTTCATTTTCTCCATAGAAATGTGCACATCCCAGAGAGCCCTGATGGATAGCTGGGTGTCATGCTCTCAGTTCCAGAGGTTACCAGTCCATGAGTCACCTGCACCTAATGGATATTATTAGCATTTCCTACCACTGACCCCAGGTATGTGAGCAAAATGATCCAATACAGAGCAGGTATAGCTGCGCCTAAATTATCAGTGCAGGTATACTGCAGTGCACTGGGGACCATCACACAAGCAGGGCCAGGAATGTGGAAGAGGATAGCCAAGATCAAATTAGCTGACTGCTCCTCTGAAGACCACTGCACACAGTGGAATTGAGTACTAAATAAAACATTGAGATACTGACTTGTCATGCACACAAAGCATGTGGCCACAGAGACCAAGTCAGTCAGGTGTGTCTAAATCCCAGGACTCTGCTCAGAAATCCTGGATGCTCTTCTGACATATGGATTAGCAAACAAAAGGCATCAAAGAAGTCAAAAGTTCAAGTGTGTTTCCACACAGCTCTATATTGTGCTTGTCTGTGTTTTTAATTGGTTTTGTTCATTACTGCAGCTTTTTAACAAAGAAATTATAAATTAGTAGTGAAGGGCATAGAAACTATTTTGATCCAAGATATCCTTTGATTCACTTGTATCCTACAGTGATTACTAGCTCCTTTGTTCTCCTCATTGCCTATTATAATATGGATGAGAACACACATATTTTGTTTTTATTCTGACTGGGCCAGGTTATCACAGCATTGTTAAAGAGAAAAATACTTTAAACAGCATGTGGCTTTTACTTTCATCACCACTATAGCAAAATAAATGACAGTAATGTCTCTCATATTTAAAACAATTCATCATTAGAAGGTATATCCAGTGAATGGCCTATTCTGCATATATGATTTTGGACATAGATTTAACCTCTTTCCTTTAAAGACCTGGTAGTATTTTATGGGTGGGATACTTCACTATTAAGACAATTAAAATATTTGAATGAAGAACTTTGGGACAATACCCTGGTTTTTCTTCTTCAAGTTACTTTCTCTCCTTTGTTCTTTAGCCAACTGTAAATGTTGCAGATTGAGAAGACCAGAGAGAGACTGGAGAGACTGAAGTTAACAAAAAATTTAACTGGGATAGATATTGACAAGCATAAACAGAAAATTATTTTAAGGATATTTTCATTAAAAATTTGAGTCAAGCCTGGTTTTATCCTATAAAAAGATATACAGAGCTAGTCAACCCTTCCTTAGTTTCAATTCTGTGCCTGCTTGCTTGAACTGGAATATTTTATGTTACATTTCACAAACTGAAGATTCTTTTTCAGATTTTTCATATGAACATTATTTTCTTGTTTCCAGTACTGTAACACTTTTATTAGTGCATTTAATATTACAGATTTTAAAATGAAAGAGAATAAAATGTCTATTATAAGCATTCTTATTTTATCCAATAAGTCTGCTGTACATGCAGTTCATATTTCCACAGGCTGCAGCATATTAATCCTAAATAATCAAGATTAATAGGAAATTCTGTGTTGATTTCTTCTGCTCTTCTTCTATATGAACCCATTTTACTACAGAAGGTTTCTGGCAGCTGGTGCTGTCTGTACTACTAGCATAAGAGAAATTGATCTTGCCCTTGGCTTTCTTATATAAAGGCTATTCAGGCTTTTGTAAATCCAATCTAGTTGGCTTTGTTTGTAAAACAACATAGAATTCAAGCTTCTTCATTTAAGAAAAAGTTACCTGTTTATCTTTATGCAACAATATGGACATAAAGTGAAAGCAGATGGGGTTTATTTCAGTCATGTCCAATATCCATATTGTCAAAGGGAGTTTTGTGAAAGCCCAGAGAGGCTCTGAACTACCATGAAAGGGAGCCTAGACCAAAGGTACAAGAAGCCAAGCATCCACAACTGCAGTGCAGTGATAGCTTCCCAAATCTAACTTCTATTAACTATTCCATTAACACTTTGTTAAACAAGTGCTACATTTTGTATGACTTACAGCACTTTCTATGAAAAGTACAGATTACAGGCCTAGTTTAAGCCTTTAAGCTTTTAATTGCCAATAAAAACCTCTTGGCTCATTTGACTTATTGCCACATTAGCAGACTTTGCTTTACTTCCAAGTTTTATTTGAGATTAGCACTGATTCACAACTGCTGTCAACAGGATTGTCCTTGATGCAGTGGCTCCAGAGAAATAACCTAGGGCATTTGCAAGCAAGACTTCTGAAGAGCTGAATCAGGATAGTTATCCAAAAGGGTTAGAGTGTTGCTGAGTTCTGAAGACCTGATTGAGTTGAGGAAGGGACTTTTGTCCACAGGCAGCAGGTCCTTTAAAGATTTATCACAGGAGGTCACTAGAGAACCTGATGACATCACTGAAATTCCGTGCAGGCAAAATTTTGTGTGAATTTTATATAAGAGAAAATAGCCATGGAAAAACACTAGTGTCCATCAGGCCAGTGATCAGGGAAAAGGTCAGAAAATTATTCATTTGCTTGCCAGACCCAAGGGTGAGCCTCAGGTGATGATTTTACTAACAGTAACAGAAGGACAGTATTTTCTAATCTATGTAATCAAGAATGTAATCCTTTCTCTTTGCTAGTAAAAAATATGAGTTTTTTTTCACTGTAAGCTTGTGTAAATGTATGAAACAGACTAAAATAAAATTGACAGGCAGCAAGCATTCTCTGTTTTTCCAACACTACAAAATGCAAACCCAAAAGGACTGGCCACTCCAAACAAATTAGAGGCTCTCAAAATTTGGTCTGTCTCTCCAGAAAGGTGCAAGAATAACTTTGAAATAAAAGCTCATTAATAACTCTGATCTTCACTTCAACTACTCTCTTGTCACTTGGGCAAAATCTCAAAAAGTAAGCACACTGTTTCTTCATAAGACACATAACCTGCTCATTTATTAACTTTTGCTGGTTAAAATATAAACTTTTAAGTTTTGCACCTCATATATATACTACCTTAAGTACTGTCCATTAGTACTAACTGTGAACATGCTTGCTGTGTAGTTAGAAGCATGGCTAAAAGCACTTAAAGTTCTCTGCTTAGGTATCAAGACCATATTTGTGCATCTCATCTGATGTAGCTAAATGCTTTAAACTCATTCAGAAAGGCCATATTTTAGGATTCAGATTCCACCTCTCAGATCTTTCTAGACAGTTGTGTGATCCCATATCTTTTATCTCCCATATCTTTCATTAAAGTCTTGGGATTCCTACTGAATGAGGAAGACAGAAAGGGTTACTGGTGTCTGCTAGCATAGTTTCAGGCAGAATTTTCTTCTAAAACCTGGGAGCAGAGGAGCAGATGTGTTGAGGAGAAATGTGTTTTATGAACTTCACTGTACTCACGGATGACTGGCTTTAGTAGCTCCACCTTATAGTGCCAGAAGCTATTTCTGCTGGCACACCTCCCTTCAGCTCTGTGCTAATAAACCCTCCTAGTCCAAGCATGGTTTTGCTAAGTTTAGTGTATGAGCTTAAGTAACTTCCACCAACTCAACAGAAGCTTGAAACTAGTGAGACAGTGAGGAAGGATTTTCCAGCTATTATCTTATGGGCCACACATTTATTTCTTCTGCAGAGTCCAACCTAAAATATATCTTCATCACCTTACACTGTGTTGGAGTGAATGAAGATGAAGAAGGACATAATTTAGAGCCAGGATTTTGTTGTTTGGTTTTTTCTTTAAATGAAAAATATCTGATGCTCAAAGAAAGAAAAATACTAGTCAGGAATTACTAGTTTTATCGTTTTAGGGAGTTAAGGAGTTAATTTATGCTACTGTCACTACCTGTAAGTTTGCCCTATATTCATATACATATCCTTCTTACATCAAATTATGAGACCAGCTGTCTTCTTCCTAAAATCCAGTTTGCCTCATTAGCCTTACTTCACTAGGTAGGTGCTACTCATATACTTGTCTGCAAGGTCTCCTTTGGGTCTTCAACTTGTCTGTCTCTCCAACATTCCCTGTGACTCTGCAGCATAGAGGGATCCCTGGAAAGGAATGGGGAGCAGCTCACCAGATCCCTGAAACACATCCTTGTTTTTATCACCAAACTGAAAAATCTGGTCACAAAATTGAACACTTATGCCAAGAAACCTTCAGGCAGCCTCTGTTGTGACAAAATCCAAAGATATCCCTCCTCCTCCCTGCTCTGAATAGGCAGAACACAAATAAAGAGTGGTGGGCTGCTCATAACAGATCTGTCACTGCCCCTCACCAGCCTGCTTCATCAGAGCTACAAAGTTGATCCTCAGAGCGATTTCATACAGTAGGGTAGGGGAGAAACAGACATACTCCTAACATGCAGGTAGTAAGTAACACTACTTTTGCCAACTTCTCCGGTTCATATTATATATTTATGGTGAAAGTCCTAAAGAATATCTGAGAAACTATCTGTCTTTCTGGCAAATTGTATTTCATTAATAAGCAGAGATCTCTCTTCCACTGAAAATGTTCTTGGGAAGTAGAGCCGTGTCTGAGGCCATTTAGCAAGGATCCTGCAGCCTTAAGTGTTTGCAGTAGCAAACTTTGAAATCAAGATCATAATAATTCTCATGCCTTTAAGAAGAACTGTAATATCAGTATTAAGTCATGATCATTTCATCATATAAATCCTAAGTATGGTTAGTCTTTATCTGAATTTCCCACTAATTTTCACAGTATTGGTCCTGCCCTCAAGTTTCAAGCTGGGTTTTGTTCTGAGGCTTGAGTAATACCTGCCTTAAGAAGGCTGGAGTTGGAGGCCTGGTCTACTGAACATGAGCAGAAGTGTTGTGGTATTACTCTATACGTTCATTTTTGTTATGCATTTCAGTAGCAGAAAAAAATTCCAAGAGCAAATATTTTTTCTTTCTGTGGCAAGTGCTAGGCAGTAGTATCAACATAGGCCAGTGAGTCAGATGGGTGCAACCTTGGAGATCCCTACAGAATCTAATTGTTAAGCTTGATTAGGCAAATTTGATTTGCTAGTTAATGTATTTGTGCAAAAAAAGTACTCATCTTAATCGTGGTCCTTAATCTTTCAGTAATCTAGAATAATTTAAATAACTACAAAGTCTTTAATTTGTCATGAAACGTATTTCAAGTAACTTCCTCTATTGTCTCTTCAAGTGTCTCAAACATTGCATACTTGCCTTTCTGGCACTGGTGCTCTTCAATTTCCATGTCTCAGGTGGCATAGCCATATCCCTTTTCTGTGCCTTGATGGTTTGGGCTCCTCTCCTGGATAATCTGGTATCAAGAACACATTTTATGACTATTTGGCATTCTTTAGTTGAGAGTTTTACCATTCTGGGTTACAGATACCAGATGTAATTAGTTTCTCAGCACACCAGCAGTGCTTGCTCTGATATTTATCTCCTTCATCTTTCTGCTCATTAAGCTGCTGCATTTCCAGAGCTCCTTCCACCACAGGGGTCTGCAAGAACAAGGAAATCAGAACAATTGAACCTTATACCATAGAGCTATATCAGTATAACAGATTTTCTGGAGGAGTATTTCTAATCATCACTTTCCGTCCAGGACCTTTTCTTCCTTTTTCCTAAATTTGCCCTGACTTCATTTTCATTATGGCAATGCTCAGCAGAGAGGTGGCAATACAGCAGGACACTTGACATTTAAATAGTCAGCTACAAGTATCTACAAAAGAGCAATCCTCCTCAAAAGCAATTGTTTGTTATTTCATACTTTCATCCTAGCTGTTATGACACATCTCAACATATATCTGCTCTGGCTACTCAATTTTAGTTATTATTTCCTCTCAACAAATAACACTCTTGTTCTGTTCAGGGTTCTACTATTTTTATCTTATAGGCTGGTGTTAATTCTCATTTAATGGGTAAAAGTAAATGACTTCTGATGCCTGTGATTTTATTTTCTATTTTACTTTATCAAATGAATACTTCAGTCAGTAAACTTAAACCTCTTATTATTTGAAGCATGCAGTGTAGATGCTAAAGAATAAACAGCTGACTGAAAAATGTATCTCTGCTTCAATGTATTCTGTAGAGTTCATCCCTAATCACAGCCTAATTGAAACCAAATTGAAACAAAATCTAAGCAGAATTTCGTTTCAGTGCTGTTTGAGTGCTCTGTCCCCACCCATTGGTTTTCAGAGTACATCTCTTGTACGTGTAAGTAAACAAGCCAAAGTTGACTGTTGCGAAGGGCTGAAGGTTTCAGTTTGCTAGATGCGTCCCCCTACCTTCAAAACAGAGCACAAGCATGACATTGCCAAAGGGCGAAAGTCCTCCAAATTTCCCCTGTTACAAATAATGTTTTCATACCTGTTGTGGTGTGTTTTATGTTTGTTCGGTTTCCCCCCATTGTTCTCTCAGAAGGTCCTGCCCTGTTACCAGTTTGTGTCAATCCCCAAACCCCTCCCCAGTTGTCTTGGTTACTAAATGTATCTTTCTTGTTCCCCACCCCTGGCTGCCTGCCTGTCACTCGACACCCCTGCCTCTTTTTCTAGAAAGTTCGGGCCAGGGTGTCGGGTGATTGGGTTAGGGGCCAGGGTCCCCCCCACAACTGTGTTTGATTGGTTCTCCGATTATGCCAATCCTTAATGTATCCTTCTCTGATTTGCTATCTTTCACCCCTCCCACCCTCTTTAAAACCCGAGGCTTTCCCTGCCTCGGGGATCTCAGCTTCTTCCTCTCTACCGCCTGCGTCCCCTACCAATAAAACCTCCTACCCCGAAGAGACTGAGAGTCATCTCTTCATTTCATCCTGCGACCTTGGAGAATCACAGCGGCCAACGTCCGCAAGGCTTGACATCGCCTTGGGCACAAGGCCCTGACTTCATGTTGGGGAAGTGCCTTACTGGCTGGAGGTTGGCTGGACACTCATCTAGCCTGGGTTTTTTGCTTTTTATTCGGCCACCGCTCCACATACCAACCATGTTTGGTGTTTTTTTTCCCTTTCTTTTACAATTAAATAAAGAATAAGCAGTACCAATGCACCTTTACTGATCAGAATGACACCCAGGTTATTACACAATCTACCATTACTGGTATGTCGTCTGTGCTCCCATTATTTTCAACCTGCTTTCTGCAAATGATGGGAAAAAATGTGTTCTACACCATGTTCATCATGAAAAAACCCTCCAGGCATCAAATTCAGCATATGCTATCATAGACACAGTGCAAAAAGTACCCAATTCTCCCTTTTCATTTATATTCTGTCCTGTGGTATATTTTTTAATGTACTTGTACATTAGAGACATCTAATCCTATTATTTCTGCAAGATTTCATCAGTATACAAAATAAAATTCCCAGGCATTATGCTGGTCATCCCTATCCCTGTGTAAATGAACAACCTTTTGAAGCAACAGTGCATAAGTTTCTCTAAATGAGATTGAAGAAGTCTCCTAACTGCAATATATAGTGCCATCATTGCTTCGTTCTCTACCAAGAACACCTTTGGCAAATTCTAGAATCGTCTATAATAACCTTTGTTATAGCTGAGGTTTTCTCTCTTTATGCCATAATAGACTGAGACTACCAGCTTATATTATCCCCTATCACACAAGTACAAGACTTTGCCTTTTGTGCTGTGAATTTTTCGCCATTTTTACTATATCATTTGTTTTGCAAAATATTCCACTTCTGGTTTCTATTAAAGATACCCCCAAGCTTTGTCTTAGTGCATTTTATTATTACTGCTCTTAGTATATTTTTGCCTATCATATTCAATATATATATTTACTGAAGGTCTTTGACATATCTTTGCTAGATGCAATTAATTAATTGAAAACTAGCTAATGAATTATTAAAAATTAACTAATTAATTTCTGAAAATTCGAACATTCTTTATTTTTTCTCATTAATTAAGATTGGTTATTTAATATTTCTTCGACCAATTTCCAACTTTTTCTGCTCTGCATCATTTTGATTTCTTTGATTTGTCTTCTTGCATGCTGACAACTGCCCTGTGCTTGCAATAAACCATATTCACTCCTTTGCTACTGCAAAGGAGTGAATATGGTTTATTGCAAGCACAGGGAGTTTTTCCAGGCCTGGAAAAACTTCCTGTCAAGTATTCAGCTCCACCACTTAACTTCTAACCCAGCTTGAAAAGATACTGGTTATTTGGTAAGATTTGGGGTGGTTTTATCTTTACTGTTTCTTTAGAAAGAAATTAAGACTTTTCTTTTGATAACAACACTCAAATTTATGGTAGAAATTCTATCTAAAACAATATTTGTGTATTATATTCCTGTCATACAAGACTTCACAAAATAAGTTCTTCATAAAGGGTCTTTGATACTTGTGAAGAAAACCCTCCATGCAACTCAACAACAACAACATGCTATTAAAAAAATAACCTTCCAAGTAAGGATTACATATTTCCCAAGAGGAATAAAGATCATCCAATAATTCATTTTCAAACAGACCAATAAATTGCTTTGTGCCCTGTTTAGAGGCTTAATAAGAACTCAATAAATCAACTTAAAACTTCGGATATTGATCATTGTTTTAGTCTTTTATGAAAAGTATCCAGAGGACAAACATATTTCTATTCATGTTGGGGTCACTCCATGGCCTATTGACTGAAACATTAATGCTTTCCATAGTCTAAGGCTATATGAAGGTTACTGCCAGGCTATCTTCCATTCGCCTTCTTTGTGTTTTTAGTTACACACTGTCGCAGACATCTTTCATGAAAAATCCTTTCTTAGGATTTTTCCTTGTGACAAGCTGCAGTTCAGCAACCAAAGTAAACAATGGTTATCTGCTGCTGTGGAATGCAACAGGTGATTGGTCTCCTGTGGGTGTTTGGATTTCTTGACCACTCATGGCAGAGCTGGCTCTTGCTCTGTCTGAGACACAGATCTTTGTTATTCATTCTTTTCTATTCTTAGCGTAGCTAGCTTCTGAAGAAACCTTTTCCTTTCTATTGCTTTTTAGTATAGTCCTAATGTAACATATATCATAAAATAATAAGTCAAGCCTTCTGATCATGGAGTCAACATTCTCATTTCTTCATCCTGAAAACCCTTGTGACCACAGTCACAACACACCACCTTACAAACCAATATAAGTCATAAAGCTACGTTTAAAGAACTATTTATTCTGCCAATACATTAAATTTCACACCTTGTCAAAGCAAGTGATGCTCAGTCAATCAAATTATGTAAGTGCATATGTTAGTGTACAGTTTTGAATTCTTCATTTTATTAAAAGTCTAATACAAGTTGTTTTTCTGGTGTCAAATATTTGGTTATTGTCAAGCATTTTTCCTTTAAGTTTCCTGTTAAATCTCAACATGCAGCATGAGTTACCTTGCCTATTCCCACCAACTGTGGTCAAGTTTTTTGTACAACTGATCCTCATTGTAAAATCAGTTCTAGATATGTCTCAGGCAAATAGACCTCACCCACATGATGTAGACACTTGTTAAGCAAAACAGTTTACTGAACAAGTTAACTATTGAAGTGTGGCACACAAATCAATGGATGACCACACAGCAGCAAAGGGTGCACTTTCTCGCACTTTTTGGCACAGGTTGCAGGTGGAAATTCCTTCTAATTCTGGCTCATTTTTCTTCCTCCCTAGTAACCCTGGGCACCACTCTATGAAAACATTACTGATCCTCTCTGCCATGTTCCTTCTCTCTGCCCGGCATGCCATGTACATCTATGCACTTCATGCACAAATCCTATAGTTTCTGGGTGGAATATCTTACTGCAAATCATGCAGTCTCTCTGTGTGATAAACACTGGAAGTTTTCATTTTCAGTTCTTTTGTCCTTCCTACTCCCAGGACAGCTCTACTATTTATTGTTGCTTTTCTCAGTTTACAATGTGCCCTAGAAAACCTGTTCAGCTAGTTTTTCAGTTTCTTTGATTGATTAACTTTTCTGTTACTAAGCCTGCTTTCTGGCAGTACTATTTTGTCTTCTTGTGCTAAACTTTGCAATAGGATCTATCAAACTTGAATGAACCAGAGAACAATGGTGGATACATTGTTTGGTGGTCTGACACCTGACCATTACTGCTTTTTTACATCAAGCTTCATAGAATGATGTAAGTTTTCCCAGAACAACGAATTTAGTATTCAACTTGAAATAAATGGCTGTATCTCTTTGCAGAGCATAGATCTTTAGTTTTGAGTGGCGATCTTAGCATATCACCTTTGAATATGTCTAATTTTCTCTTTTGCTGTAGCCCACAGCTTTCATGCTGAGCATTGAATGAAAATAATTGGAAAATTCTGGAAACCTGAAAGATACTAGATCATTCTATAGGCATCCTGACTCCTTTTCTTTTGGTTTTTTTCTAAACAGGTTTCTTGCCAGGCTGTGCTGCTGTCCAAGCCAGAGGGGGGAGGCTGGGAGGAACCTGGATCCATGCCACAGCACAGGGATTCTGCCCTAACAGCTAACAAGTGACATGGAAGACTGCAACTACAGTTAGGATACTGGAGCTGCACAAAGGTGTTCCCACTATGCTCAAAGCATGAAGATAAGCAATGTGGAGAGCTCTCTGAGCTCCTTTGCCTCTGGATCCTGGCAGTCGTGTTTTTCCAGAAGCCTGGGCTAGTAGTTAAATGGGAGGGTCCACAATTTAAATACTGTCATCTCTTCCATTTCAGTGCTTCTAGATATTGATGTTCCCAAAGATTATCAGCTATCTGCTCCCATTAGCAGTCAGTCTTCATTATTTTTCCTTATTGATTTCTTACCACCCTCTGAGCCATGTTAAAGAAGTTATTCATATGCAACAATGTTTATACTGAAGGATTTTGTTTTAGTTTTGCTAATGGCAGAAAACCTAGGACTACTTTTTTCCCCCAGTACAGCTTTTAGTGCTGTTAGCAGCTTTCAAGTGCTCCAGGTACACAATTTTCAAAGTTAAAATTGGGCAATTTAACTTTGATAAAAATTCCTCTTTTGTATCCTGAAGTTTAAAGTGTTTGCCCACTCCTCAATCCTGCTCTTTAGTACATGGTCAATTTGTTTCCATTTTATGTTACTTACATGCACAAAGCTCAATTCTTATCCTTTCCCAGAATTTGCCTACACAAACAGTCACATTTAAATTTCATAGCTCCATGGTATGGGAGGGCAATGAATGTTAAACTTCCAGTTTAACCTTTTTTACAGCATTATGTCATATTTTTTGTGACATTTTGTTGGGCATTAAAGCATACAATTTTCTCCTCTCACTGCAGCAGTAGCAGTCATATTTTAGCTCTCATTTAGTGATAGAAAAGCCAAACCATATGGTTCTTCTATTACTTTTAGAGATGCAACAATACAGGAAAAAGAATTTGGTTTTTCATGCCCTTCAGGGAAGGGAAATACTAATTTTTTTCTGATACTTATTTTGTGGTGAAACTGTGGCATATTGGAATAGTCTCTCAAAGTATACTGGGAATATTAAGTTGCAAAAGTCTTCAAACGAAAAATCCCATAATGAACATGGTAAATCCAAGTTTCAGTTAGTTCAGGTGTGACCAAAACAGAATTTGAATACTGCTCATTCATTAGCAGTATTACTGCTCATTCATGCACAGCCCCAGAATTTTCAACAAAATTTAAATATTTGCTGATACTTTTAGTTAATCTTTAATACAGTGCTGTGGAAACTAGAACAAAATATGTCTAACATGTCTTGATCATTTCATAGGTTTTATCTCTGAAAATAATTTTTTTGGTCATGTGCATGCCCGTTCTGCTGACACTTTCACAGGATTTCAAAGTCCTACAATAATGACATCTCTTTGTCTAATAGCCAAAAGTATCAATACCTCCTCCTTCACCCCCTACCATTGTTTCTCCATTTCTTTAAAGATCAAAATCACTCAAAACCAGCAAACCATACATTAAGTATCTTGGCATTCAGTATTGCTCCATCTTTGGTAGCCTCATAATGACACACTGTATTCATCACTACAACAATGCAAGCTCAGGGTGTTTCTTTCAGAAATCTACTTTTTGCATGTGAATTAGAGCTAATTAGCTGTAGTATTTGGGGGGTTTAAACTCATTATTGCGCAAGTTTTTCCCAAGATCTTCCTCTCTGTTCTAGCAAAATTATTTCATTGTTTCAGGACTTCTGGAAACCTTCTGGAGTTCAGGAAATAGGTCTACCATGATCCATCTAAGTCACTACAATAGGCACACCAGAGCATTCTTAGTTACAGGCTTGCCACTTGCCATGTTTACACAATAAGAATATGTGCATGACCTTTCTGCAACATTTTAGGTCAGAGTTACTTAGAGAGTGTTTCCACATTTTAGCTTTGCTAGAGGCAAGTCAGGTTCAATGGCTGTAATGACACTGTCATTTTGTTGCCTTTTTTGCTGCTATGCTGGGAATTCAGAAGTTATCTTCTGTGCCCTGTCACCATTTGTCCTGGTTTAGGACAAATCTGGGAGAAAGTCTCACCAGGACACAATCCCCATCCCAGAAGCTGCTTTGCTTCTCTGTAGAGATTTTTCACATGTGGAAGGAGACTGAGTGTCACACAATACTTAAAGGTAGTATACGCAGACCACTTATTTCTGGCTCTTCGTTCATGCCCCAAGGTTGCTTCCTAGACATCTTGGATGTTGGGTCCAAACTTTTCTAATGCATGTTTTTCAGGCTTACAGTGCAAAGTGAATGCAGAGCTTGGCATCCTCCTTGGCTCTAAGGGTAGAACCAAACCCTCACAGGAAACACACATCACATACTGTGTGAATGCAATGACTTCACAAAGTCACCAGCTAGATGCCATGCCCCAAAACTGGAGACAACCCCATCCAAATATGGGATTAAAAGCCCAAGAAGAATACCACACATGATGCAGACAAGTGGAAAGCATCAAGGGGAAGAGCAGAATAAAAGGCAGCTTTTAAACAACTATCCTGATAGTCTTAGTGTGCAAACTAGGCTTTGACACGTATTGGAGGGAAAAATATTCTCAAAAGGAAGACCATATAATGATCTATTTTCTCAATAAAAAGCAATAGTTACACTGGAAAAAGCAAACAAACAAACAAAAAAAACCAAAAACCCAAATGACCAAATTTTATGTTTGGCTTCTCAAAGAATAAAAGTTGTAACTAATGTTGCTAAGCTGATTTATGAAGATGAACTAATGGACTTATTAACATTGGCTTTTCCTCACAGAGGTAATATTTGTTTGCAGTTGGATATTTTCCTTTGCCAAAGTTGTTGGTATGGCAGTTATCAAAATGAAAAGATATACTTATCTCTTGAAGCCACCCATTCTGATCTTCACTGGCTTAGGTACTTGCCCACACAATGCATTCCTTGTTTTTAACTGGCTTTACTACCAGTAAATGATAGTACACTATTTCTGAGTTTTTAGCTCTCAAGGAAAAGCTGCTGTTTGAGGGCTGGTGACTCCTTTTTATGCTGCTTTGTGCCAGCCCTAAAAAGGCCTGTGAGCAAAGGAAAGCCAAGCTGCTCCCTAACCAATGATCCTTTAACTTACAGCAAAAGTGACTTTCATCACATGCAAGAAGAGAGTTGTAACTTGCCAAATTTAGCAGGGCTTGCATTTTAATCTGCATGTATGAAAATAATTTGAATCTCTGTTTTATGTTAAAATGCAGTGCCACATATGATTTTCTACTCTTGTTTTATTGTGTGGATTTGAACAGGTCTTAGGCAGCTACTATCCCTGTTCCCTTTGTGCCTCAGGGCTTTATTAATCGTGAACAATAAGTCACTGTCCCTGAGAACGAAGAGAGGCTAATGCTTCCTAAGTACATTATTGCCTATTCATTTGCCCTTAAAATCATTTGGCTGAATTTCATCTGTTCTTCCATCTGTGAAATCATCATTTAGCTGAATGGTGATTATGCAGAGTTCCTTTTCAGTTCTTCATTACTGTTTAATAGCTGTGCTGTCTTTAAAAGATTGTCTTATTTTTACTATAGCTCAAATGCTTCAAACAGCTATGTCTTCACATATGATGAACACTCTCCTTTTCCCATCACTGAGTTCACTGGTGGGAACGCTAGGGTAGCTCAAATACTGGGAAGGACTGGGAATTTTTTTTTGTCTTCTCTATTCACAGTGGAAGTTTAAGGTTGTTTCTCTACATTGAAGCCACCACTGTAGACATTGAACTATTAGTGAATGAGCAGGGTTGTAAGTAACAACAATTTTACATAATTTTAATGTAATTTACCCACCATTCTATTTCTTCTTCAATCACAGAGACCTTCTCTGGCCCTAGAAATCCTTAGATTAGAGAAAATCAACTTCTATCTAGCATGATATTTTAATGTTTGCAGGGAGTACTAAGACGAAGCTGTGAAGTTTATTTTTTCACTGCCTGTTTTAAGACCTTGTCTGTAGAGAATATTTTATTGTATATGTATTTGCAATGTATCATCATATTACCATGCTTTTGTCATCCATTGAAGCTAGTTTAGATTTGGTTTTTTTTTTTCCTATAGTTAGCAAAGATTTACATTCCTCTATTAATACAACTAATCTATCTTACAGGTGATTTCCTAGGAAGACAAAAATGTAAAAAGCAAGTGAAGGCTGTATTGCCTTGTTTGTCCTAGAGCAGGCAGTCTCAGGTTATTAAGCTGTTAGCCACGAGCAGCCTGTGACAGGTACATCACACTCCAAAGACACAGCTCAACCTGAGCCAACAATCCCTCCTCCCATATCTGACTATCACTTGACTCATGGCTCAGTTCCATCAGCATCTTCAGGGTACCTTTTCTACACAGACAAACATGAATACTGTCTTCTATATCTCTTTTGCCACTGGCAAGCAGATCTCTATTTTCTAGGTGTATTGTATTAATAATTAAAAAAAAAGTCAGAAAACTTCTATTTCAAGGTGTATAGATTCTACATTCTACCTTGTCACAACTTTCTCTCATATTTGAGAAGCATGATAAGAAGCCAAATGCTTTCAATGTCTTTCAAACAAATAAGCCACAGTCCTCAAACGAAGAAAAAAGTCTCCATTTGGGGAGGAAGAAAGGGTCACTTTGTTCCCTGCACAGTCTTTCCTAGCCAAATGGAATTTAGGTCTACACAGCAAAATCAAATGTGATTGCAGGAAAATAAGGCACATCTTATGCAGCATCAGTAGATATCTCATGTCAGGATTAAAACTCACTGATAATTCTGGGGACTTGCTCTGGGATCAGGCTCTGGTACCCGCATTTCACAGTGAAATTACATGGGGCAGGTAAAGGCAATTATCAATAACCACAGTCCCTCTTTCTACTCTTTAGGGGGATCATTTGGGGTTTTTCAAGGAGGTATAAATACAGGCATTAACTTAACTGGGGTTTTGCTCAGTGATTATAATCTTAGAATATATGTGTATTTGCATAAATTATTCTAAACTTCATAATTTGAAGATTATTTAGCTTTTTGGTAGAGAAAAATGAAATCTGCTTTAGGTGACTGGTAAAGTATCTCAAAATAATTTTGTTACGTTAGTGTAGATATTCATAAACGAACTTTGAGTTAAGCTATATTTTGAAATTTGTCTTGAATTTCAGACAGTCACATCATTGGTCAATTACATTCAAAACTATGTTCATATATCTCATACGACAAATTAGAAAAGGGAAATAAGTTTTGTCTTTTTCCACAGTACATTGCACAGGTGGGCCTGAGCAAATTTTTTTTCTTTTTTAAATGCAAACATCCATATTGGTGGGACGGATCCCTGACTATTGATATACAAGACAATTAAATTTAGGAAGATTATTATGGCATACTAATGGAAGTTCATTTGTATTGCTTGCTGATCACACCCCTAGGATGCACAGAGATAAATGCAATATGCCCTATACTTACATCAGTATGAGCTTATACTTTCATATGCACAGACATTCTGAGGCTGACCCCCATTTGGCTCTGACCAAATCAGGTCTCTCAGCAATCGTCTTGACAACTCAACAGCAAGAGGCTAAACAGGTTAAGTATACATTTTATCTTTATTGGCTGCTAGGAAAATTAACATCAAGTTTTACTTTATGGGATCAAAAACTTCTGTCCATAAAGAGTGTAAGGAAAAACTGAAAGTGGTAAAGGTGCATATCCACTAATCATTCAGCAAACTTCAGTGAGATCACAGGAGTCCTCTTCACATTTCCAGTGCTAAATGGATGTAATCAGAGTCTAATCCTAACTGGTTTACTCTATAACACATCCTTCCCTTCCCCTACCTCCAATAAATGCAATGATAAGGCTTCTCTTGATGATATAACTTTGTCTTTACAGAGGTAAACTTATACAGTGAATTTCAAGTTTCCTTAAAACAGCAGACAAAGGCTTGTTATTAAGGCTTGTTATTTTCATTAAAAAGTGCCACTATGAGCAATTCTATTGGCTCAGTATTGTATTTTCATTCATTTTGACTTCATCTTCATAACTCTTAACCATTCAGCTGTTTCTGCTAATTATACTTTATTCAGACCTAGCTATCAACATTATGCATGCCCTAGATGAACAGTGTGAACTGAAATGCCCATTACAAACATCCATGTCAATGTAATTATTTTTGCATCAAATATCAATGATAGTTATGCTTACTGCATGTCTGCAATCTTGTGAAAAAATTTAAGTATTGATAGTCCAGCTCTCACCACTGACAAACAAGTCTCTCACCCTACTTCAAAAGAAGAAATGGAGACTTTAAGGAGCCTAACAGGAAGGGGTGTTTATTAAGAGTGAAAAGGGTGTTTATTAGTGGGCTACAAGGTTGTTATAAAGCGTATCAATTATTCCATTTGTGCCAGAGTACAACTCAGCAGAAATGCAGTGGTTGGTAAACTAATTATTTAGCAAGCTCTTTCTTCCAGCCACCAACAATCAGCCTCCCTCCATCCACTCAAACAAGTTTAATCTTTTTAAATAGACATAAATTTTTGTTTTGTCCTTGGGACATCTTGCTTAAGACTAAAGCAGGCTGGAAACATCTGGTACCCTTCTTGAAGGGGCTTGGCAGGCTGTAGCTAAATCCCCTCTGCAGGTGTTTTCTTATCAGTTGTTTTCAGTTTACCTGCAATGCTGCTGTCTGCTGTCCATGGAGGAACCAGCAGGATGCACCCCCTAACACAGACATGGCTTCAACAGTCTTCCAGGTGAGCAGTGCAAATTGGTATATCTTACCTGACAGCTGTACCTCTTGATTTCGACTCTTTTGGGGCTTACTTATTATCCGGTCTTGTATCACATGTTAGGAAGAACTCCAAAGTGTTCAATTCTCAGTCTTCAGATAAAAGCACTCTTTAAGAAGAGCACTATGTTATTTAAAGCTACCAAGAAAACCAATTACTGAAAAATACCTGAGTCGGTAAAAGTCATGGCTGTAATGTGTGTGACACTGTGGAGCATTGTGGAGCAGACTAGAGAATTTAAAAGAATTGGTGTTAGAGAAAAACACAGAAGGGAATCTATGACTAAGAACTTTTTTCTCTAGGATTTTTTGACTTGGTCATTTGAAGAAGTCTGCTCATTGCCCACACTTCTCATCAATAATCAAGTAACTACATCTCCTCTTGGATATTTATATATTATCATAAATCTCTAGTATATTTTACTTATAGGAGGCACTTGAAACTTGAGAAACTTTCAAGCAAAAATCTGTAATTAAAATCTTCAGTTCACAGTCAGCCATTACACCATGCATGATAGTAAATTTTCAAATAAGAGTTGCATTTTATCAAGAACACTGTTGCAATATTTATTTCCAGTCATTTCATGAAAAGTCTTGAAGTTTGAGGTATTATGTCAGCACTTTTTTAAAATGACTGTCAATTAAATGGCAATAAATAATTCTCTGTCAAAGACAGAAAAACCCCATACACCAAATCCCTCACCCCAAAAGAACTACTGCATGGGTTTATATTTTATTAGCATTTGCTTACATGAAGCAGCAAAAATTAATAGATAACTATTTCTTCTTTTTCTAATAGAAATATTTCACTTTGTTCTTTGCATTACAATGTTGGTATGCGAATCTTTGGCTTGCACATCACCCCAGAAAAAGAGAAAATGAAAGAAAAACCTTTGGCAGGAGAGGAAAAGAAACTGCCAAGAAAGGCCAGTCATCATGCAAACCCTCCCAGAAATAAAGCAATCCCATCACAAATCTGTGCACTGGAGCTTTAATTTTAACACTGAGGCTTTGAAAATTCTAGCAATGGGAAATGAAGAAATTTACTATTTTTAAGGAAAAGAACAAGAAGTCATCAGTGTTTTTCTCCTTCCTACATCCAAACATGATTTTTGGACCTGTTCTGTCTGAAAAGGAGTTGTTCTTTTTGTGTCTGATTTTCAATGATACAGGCACAGTTTTGCAGAAGGCATGCTGGTATAAACATTTTCATTCTAATGTCAGCTGACTTCTAATGAGAATTAGGCAATATTTTCAGAATGAAGTATGCACACATGTTTTTCCTTTCTAACTCCAGAGGAAGAAAATTCTTTTTTCTTTTTTTTTAAATAAACTTTTTTGTTTGAGCAAGCAGCTATCTCACTAAAATCTTTGTTGTTCTTATAGTAAAATTTAGAGTGCACAGGAAAATATTTTAAGCATATTAGAAGGAAATTAATTATAATGTCCTTGTGACAGTCTTTGAAATATACACACACACATGCCCAAACACATGCTTAAGTTGAGACTAAAATCAGCACACGTTTCTGATTCCGGTAACATTTCTGTCTATTTGAAGGATGTATTTCCCCCAAATTAGAGCATACCTTCCAAACAAACTCAGACAGAGAGCACAGATTCTCATCACAAAATTTCAAAATGTTTACATCTGAGAACCCAGACTATGGAGCCAACTGATTCACCTCCAGTTTATATTACATGACTGTATAATTACTAAGTCAGAAAACTGCATTGCATTCCTGATTAATGCAGCAATTAGAAATTATTTTGCAAATATAGCACCACTGAATTTTCTCACAGTCAGTTACATTTTAGCTGATATGATTTTCTAGAGAAAACAGTGATTTCATGCTGTCTCCATCAGCTACCTCAGATGTGTCACTCATCTGTGAATGTCAGCTATCTACCACAGCCCCAAGTTCCAGGGATGTCAATGGTACAAGAAGTACCTCATCATTCTGTTAGCCTAATTTTTTTATTTGCTTAGAAATGCTGACTTTAATTAACTGAAATAAACTTTAAAGGCATTTTTAATAAAGAAAATAGAAATTTATCTAACATTTTTATAAGCCACTATTTTCGCAATGTAATTTGGTTTGGTTTGGTTCATTTTTTTATACAAATCCCTCAAAGTGATTCCCAGGAGAAAACAGAGCTTCTTTATCCACAGTTATATCCACAGCATCTGTATATGTATGTGTGTGTGCATATATATATATATATATGTGTGTGTGTGTGTGTGTGTGTGTGTGTGTGTGTGTGTGTGTGTATATTTAAGTGGGAGAATTGTATAACAAACCAACATTGGATTCTGTTTTTCACAGAGTAAGCCAGTAGCACTATACCAGTGATTTTCAAGTGTGGAAGAAAACGTCATACACAGCTACCTCTCAAAAGCCAGTATACCAAATATCTATCCATAAGTAAAATACCTCACCTGTTGAATGTTCTGTCCCTCTAATTTTCCTAGAGTTAAACATGTGTAACTGGAGGAGAATGTCACCTAAGCACAAGTATAATAGGCAGCACGCTCTTTCCTAGGAGAGAAATACTATCAGCCAATGCACACTACATTAATTGACAGGACTGAAGAAAAATATGAAGAAATTAAAAGAAGACTCTTTCATCACAAAATAATTCAGAATGGGAAGAGAATACCTCATTCAAACAAAACTAGAAGACTCTTGAAGAATGAAAGGTTGAATGCATTCTTTTTAAGCATGTTTTCTAGCTCCCTTTGTAATAATGGGAGCACAGAAATGTTTTATTTTGCTTGTAGAAAGGACTTTGCCCAGACCTTATGCAAAGCACATGTAAGTTTGTTTTCTCATGCAGTGCAATGTGGAAAGTCCATATTTCACTACTCAACCCAGTCATATTGTTTTAATGTCCTGGATTAACAATGTGATAAACAAATGTTATAGAAATGACCTTCCCAAAGTAGCAGGAGCAGAGCTCCCCAAATGTGCAAGACTTACAAAGACCAAGTAACTCAAATCAGAAAAGAAGTTTTATTGTCATTTATGCTGCCAGCAATGTCCAAGTCCATTTTAAAAAGATTTTGACATAATAAATGGGTCTATCAGTATACACTGACAAGTGAAAATCTCACATAATTGGCTATCTCCGTTTGGACTTGAACTGTTAGCTCTTATCAGGATTGATTTATCAGTTCACATCGGAGAAGTCTCCAGGATCCTGGAATAATGTGTTGTCTCGTATTATCTGTGTGAGCACATATGGTATCTCACAAAACACAAGATGAGAAAAATATTTTGCTACTGTACATCACCAGCAATCCATCTGTTTTCAGCATGGCTGCAGCAGAGACACTGCTACTCAAAGCCCCCAGCTCTTCCAAGAAGAATTCATTTGAAATGTTGGTTAGTGTAAACCATAACCAAGCAACTGGAAGAGACCAGAAAAATGCCTAATACAGTGGTCACTTCATCACTGCCACTCAGGGATGAAGTGTATGACAGAGCATGATATTTTTCACTAAAAGGGATAAAATAAGAACTGCTTGTGGGATTACTCACAAGGTCTAGGAAGACAGTTTTGTTCTGGGAGAACATGGAAAGAAAATGTTAATGGCTGGCAGAACCTCCATTATTCTTTGCTTCCTTCCTTAGGTCTTCCCAGAGCCAGAGTGAAACCTTGTGATCTTTCAGACTTTTCCTATCTTCCAGCTTTTGACTATTTAGAGTCATTTTTTTACTAGTAACTATGAAAACTTTGGAAAACTTAGCATGACCAGCCTGAGAATCCTTCAGGTAGGCACAGGTTGAAACTTCTAACCCATGATTAAAACTCCTATATAAGACTTTAGATTGACTTGCGAGTCAATTGTAATAGTACATGCACGGATCTTAACTTCATTTGTTAACACAGTGAAAAAAAAGCATGCCTTGATTATATGCAGTGCTGTAATTCATCTTCAGTAGAACTACAGCTTTATTTTTGCACATGAAAGAGTGCCAGGTACTGGCATTTTAACATAATCATTTCTATTTAGCTGTGATTCTAGAAAGACTGGTAAATGTGTACACATTTTACACATAAGCAAAGAAACACTGTTGAGAGCTTATGAACACAGGGATGAATTTGTAATCTAAAGCCCAGCCATGGTGTGTTAGTGTAACAAGAGTTCATAATTCTTTATGCAGGCTAAGGAACATCAATAAGCTGCTTCATAAAATAATGAATGTTTGTAGTAATAATTTCATGGATTGACTTCAATTTAATGGCCTTTATTTCAATATAAGTTCATGAAGGATATAATTGGAAAACAGGTTCTTATGAAATACATTTAGTGAGAATTACAATTAAGCTCATGTTGGTGTATTTGGTGCAGTTTTTACATACTGTCACTGTTTATGTGATGATTCTGTTTCATAAAATTTTATGTGTCAATTAAAAGCTGGACATTTGCAATGGCTTTACTGAATATTCTTATTGATTAGCTAGGAGCTGGTGTGACTCTGTGTTGCATCAGATTTATCTTTGTCCAATACAAATTACTTCTGAGTGTCTTTTGATTTACGCAGCACGAATCCATAGACACTTTGCATCCTTTCCCTCCATCTGCCTGAATTTGTGGTGTCAGATGGTGTCACATTCACTACCCAAGGGATTAATTTTCTCATTATTCAACAGGGACAAAGCAAGAAGTAGACCTGCCAGCGTGCTCAGCCTTGACCTGCCTCTAGGGCAGAGCAGGTAATGCATTCCCTCTGCTCTTGCCTCTTTAATAAGAGAACTAAGAGCAAAAATCAGTGCTATTAGCACTCCTCCGCGAAGAAATGGGCCTCAGATCTTTTACTTGTGATTTGAACTAGTGACCTGAAGATAAAGACTTTGCATCTTTTTCATTGAACCTTTGCAATATCTGGGTTACACGTTTAAAATGCATACTTGATTTATATTCAGCATGTCCAGAACACAGCTAATTCACTGAAATAATAATGTATTTTTATGACTAGCAAAGCTGGATAGCGCAGTTCTCTCTGTCCATTCCCATTCCCTCTCAACATACCACTCTCTCTGTCTTGAATCAACAACTGTTTGTGCAGTGAATCAGATTTTAAAATGGAGAACCATGAAAAAGTTATACAAGAGAACAAAGTGAGCACTATGTAAGCCAGTTCTGATGTCAAAACAAAAATATGTGCTACCAAGTTCTTTGGTCATCCTTTACTAATTATTTGTAAATTACAGTAAATAGTACAGAAATTATTTTTACATTTCCAAGCTTGCAGAACAAATCTATATAATGAAATAGCAAATCATTCTACAACTGCTGTAAACTAATCCTGTGTATGCAAACAGCAAAGAAACCCAAACAATAAACTATTAAATTGGTAGTGAAGAGAATGCAGCAACATATGACAATGAGAGCAAGAGACTGACCAGAGTTATGACTCAACTCTGTGATAGTCATTTACAAGTGCTTAATTTTTTCCTTTAAAATGTAAGTAAAGAAAAACTCACCTTTCACCGTTAAGAAGCTCTGAGCTCTGGAGTACATGAAAAGAGTTATATAAGTGCAAATTGCTGTGCTTACTCATATATATTAAAAAAAATCACTTTTTCATTAAATGCTTTTCTTTGTTCAGAAGTCCATGTCTTGATCTAGCAAACCTTACTCTGCCCACTCAAATGACCAGAATCTGTGATTCATTCACTCTGTGCAGCAACACTAAAGCTTTGCAACAGCTTTGTATATGCCCCATGATGAGATAGGCTGTGATGTCAAAGTCTGGCAGCCTAGGGCATGATGTGAGTTTAGATGGGAGATCTTCAAGAATCCAAATTGTACT
This sequence comes from Molothrus ater, assembly GCF_012460135.2. Lineage (NCBI taxonomy): Eukaryota > Metazoa > Chordata > Aves > Passeriformes > Icteridae > Molothrus > Molothrus ater. The sequence continues at coordinate 96,809,089 of NC_050479.2, read as the reverse complement.
TTTTAACATTTACTATGTCCTTTGACAGATGTCATTTTTTCTCGAGGCCATACTGAAATAAGAACTCATTTTGCAGTGTGCTTTTGGAGGTGGTCTTCACTCAATAATAAAACAATGACAGAAACCCAACTGGAAGGCAGGGTTCATTTTCTATGGTGCTGTAATAACAGGGACACTACTAGGGCTTAGAACCCTTATTAGCTGATAAGAAACACCACATACTTGTTTTCTTTTAGAGAAACACCAACTATTATGACATCTTATCTTAACTGCTTTATCTTATCTTAATCCCCGTGTGAAAAACAGGGTTTCTACACGTCCCGGCTAATTCTTACACAGTGTGCACACCCAGCCTGTTGCTCAGCAGTTCAGAGGTTGATATTCATTCTTTTCTGATCTAGTCCATTTTTATTACTGTTTCTCATCTCAATTCTATCAGCAACCTTGGATTTGTTCCTCCTTAATCCACTTTGATGTAAGACCAGCCACTAACTGACTCACCGGTTCACAACCACCATCAGATAAGGTCCTGTTTTCAGGGCAGCTGTTTCCAGCTCTCTGCAGTAGGATTATCCATAGTGCTAGTCCAGAACCATTTATGGTGCCTTCCAATATTCACACATTACCTACACATGCATGTTTTATTTTTTAAATCACATTTTATTTTGGCTACTACATGTCTTAATAATCAGCATCCTCTAATGTAATGTACAGTAATATTGCCAACAGTAAAAATGAGCTGTGCTTACTAGAATGGGCTCAAAAGGTTGAAATACTGAGCTAAGAACTCCTTCAAAGCAGTTACAAAGTGCTACAGACAGAACAGCAGGGAGGGGAGAATAGTCTCATCTTGCTTGTAGTGAGTTTGAGCCTACCGTGTGACCTGACCCATCAGAGGTTTATCTCAACCCTCCTGCCGCAGAATAGCCTCAGAGGGCCATGCCAACATGGGCTGCTCATAGCTGAGCAGAGTAAATCTACACTAAATGGAGATATCCTGCTATTTTATGATGTGTCCCCTGGGCTGGCAACAGAAAAACAACCTAGAAGGAGGGTGGTAGCTCTGGGTAACCTGGGAATTCAGCAGAAGAGGGAGAGGTTCTAAGGGGACAGACACATCACACAGCAGAGTTTAGAAGTAGAAGGTTGTAAAGTAGCTTTTTATGTATTTCACTTACAAATCTCTAATGCAATAGGTATTTCAGAAAAAAAAAGTTGTAAAAATGCAATGTATTGTCAGGTTTCATCTAATGTTAGTTAATTTCTCATTTTTCTGATGTTTATGTTGTAAAATGTAGTAGATATGCTCAATATGCTAAGATTAATTAATGCCTACTTATCACTACCAGAGAATTGCTGTTGGTATCCAAAAGCACATCCTGTTCCATGAGTTCTAGCAGGTGTATGGAGTACTAAAGACTTCCATATAGAAAGCTTGCTTATCCAAGCAAATAATGCTTAGCTGCTTAACACTTGCTGTGTAAGTTGTTGAGCTTGCTAATTCTTTTATCAGGCTGAAGAGAGACCTAAAATCCAGCCTCACAAAGGTCAAACATATGCAAAATGATCAGTGTCTTTTAAACCAGTGGAACTGATGCAGTTTCCTATGGATCTATTGGTGAGACTTCTGCAAATATATCAGAAAGATGGCACTCCTCACTTTTCCTTCCTTAGGATTGCAAAGTATGTATACACTTACAGCTGATGGCTTCCTTGAGATGCTTAGATAAAAATTAACAAAACCAACCACAAGAGGATTTTCTACACATTGTGTAGAAAACCCATACTCCCACATGCAAGACATGTCTCATTTCTGAAGGTGAAGAGGGGGTTTATACTTGAGCTTTGAACCCAAGTATGGGTGTGTCAGTGATGATGTGTGTCATCACAAAGAATTTTGAACGTTAATTGCATTGGTGGCAAATGCAAACAAATCTTTCAAAATAGTGAATGGAGATCATTATACAAAGAAATATTTCCATGCACCTTAGATGAATAGAAATCCAAGTCTAGAGTTATAAACAAAGTCCTGTATCAGTTGCAACCTGAAGCAGATTCTGAACTGAATCCAAATCCAAAAGTTTCATCTTGCCCTTCCCCACAACTGCTTTTGTATCTGAAATTCTGAAAATTGACAAAAGCATTGTTGAATCCAAGACTATTTCCTCTACAGGCTTCAGAGTTGGTCTCCTTACCCCAGAACATTAGATGTATAAACGCTGACTCTGTGCGCAGAAAAACCACCAAGGATGGGAATAAATGGCATTGCTTCTATCAGCCAGAGGGCTCATTTAAATCGAACATGACATTACAGAAATTTCCCAAATTTAGTCTTCAGAAGCTGTAAAGTGACGTAATCATATGGCATGAATCAGGTAAATGATTTCGTAATGACTTAAAAGCTGAGCTTTATGCCTATACAATAAGTTTTTGTTAAGAAGTTAACAAGTTTCAGCTCAGCAAAGCAAAATGGGTATGAGTGAAAACACATTAATTAGACTCTTAAACAGCCTTGTGATGGGGCAGGACCTGTAAGTCTTCACAGGCCAAGCCTTGAGAGGCTACCTAAAACAGAGGATAGACAGTGTTAAAAGAATTAAGTAGGTATTTATTAAAAGGCCTTCAAAGAATACACCTTGGGCAGTACAAGAGCCCGGCTAAGGCTACACCCAAAATGGACAACAGGTCACACATTTTCACACTTTTGTAAGTTTTGGTCGATTTGCATATTAGGGTTAATTGTCTACTTACAGCTTCAAGTTATGAAGTCCCATCCTCCCAGATTGCTCTCCTCAATTTGCTGTCCATACTTTTTGGGCCTGAAGCTGCAATGGTGTCCTTGGTTCTCAGGGTGGAAAAGGATTGTTTTGTCTACCTAAACTCTGAGGAGAACTTGCTAACACTTTATATGAAGTTCAGAGTTATACACTGATGCAGAACAGAATCTGCATAATATGAAAGCTAAAACTTAAGGCATCAAAGTGACCCAGCAAGCAAAAAGTCTGAAGATCTCCTATCTATGCCAGAAATTGCTGAAGATGTTGTCAGTTGTTATGTTGCAAGTTGTGAAGTTAAGCTGATCCCCTCTGCCAAACATTTTGGGCACATTTTGAGTTAAAAAAAAGAATCATCCTTAAAAGAGTAGCCTAAGGCCATCTGATGCAGTTAAGAAATTATTTGTAAGCATATGCACATGACACTTTGTTGACTTCTCCTTCATTCTTACTGCTGGCAGGAACTTGTCAAACCAATGTGATCCAAAATGTATCAGGCCATACACTTGTGGTGGTTATATTTTTATTAGGAATACACATGTGTGCTCTTTTGTCCTCTCCTTCATTCATTTTTTCCACAGCAGGAAATCTCAGCATATTTGGCATGCAGGCACATCAGCACAGTACCATCTCCAGTGAGCACCAAGAGGCTTTCCAACAGGAAGCTGATGAATCCACAAGACTGGAAAAAAGAAAGTGAGAGGGAAAGTTTGGTTCAGTTTCATCCCACTGCTCACTTGGAAGATCATTCCCAGGCTCTTTCCCTGTCTCCCTGATGTTGGAGCTCCTGTGCCAAACTGGCTCTGTAGCTCCCACTGCACCAGTCCCCTGTCAGGGCATCACAGGGACTGTTACAGCAGGCAGGGACAGTCAAGGGGGACAGGGATAATTACACCCTAGCAGAAAGGGAAATGCCCACAGACAGGACACTTTGTAGCAGTTCTTTGCCTTGCAGATGTTCTGTAGCTCTCACTGCACTGGAGGCCTAATTTATTGCAGCCCTTAGGATAAGAATGTCTACTTTATTATTAAAGTATTTCTACTTGTTCTAGTGGTGTTTGCTCTCCTCAGGTCCCAAGAGAAAATAGAGAAGTTACGCACTGGCTTCATCTTTTAGTGCCTTCATGTGTCACCACGTTCAATATTTCTGTGCTGAAAGAGTCCTTGGGCACTGCTGAACATTTCAGTCAGTCACTTCCCAGTGTTTGCTGGGTGTCTCTGCACTCAGGTATTGCTGCCTCGTTCTTTGTATTGTTTTTTGCAGTGAGTGGAAAAGGCACATTACCCTGCAAGCTAAAGGTGGTGCAGACTGTTCTCAACATCACTAACATAAACCTGTACAGGTAGAGATTTTGGTATTTTGTTTAGATCTGCACAGAACTTTCCCTGTTTTGCTGCTGCTGTTACAAAGTGTGCAGCTCTCTGAAATTGCTGTTTGCCTGCTAAAGGCTTGCTTTCAGGAGGCAGGAACTAGTATTTATCATTCATTTCAGCACAAGGCTTTAAAGGAAAAGGTGCTTTTTGACTCATTTTGACATGTATATTTTGATTTTTTTCTTCCAGACTGAAGAAAAGTTTGAAATAATACAATTGCAAAACAAACATGACACTTCACTTTCACAAATGTTGTACTTAAACCAGATATTTTTCTGCTAACCATGTCACATTAAGACCTACTACAAAATAAATGACTTTTTTGATGAAAATGTTTGAGGGTTTTTTTCTTCATTGCTCATGCTTTTCTCTAATTAGGGAAAGGAAGATATAAAAAAGGAAATAAAATTGAGTCAGAAAATGATTAATGACTTCTAAATGAGTTGCATGGGAAAATAAGAAAGTTCCAAAAACAAGGCACTGGATTAGGATCACATGTGTTAAGAAGAAAATGTAATAGAATTACAGCAAGATGTAGAAGTTCACATTTCTGGGGTATAACACAAAGGAGATGATAAGTGAAACAAGGGTTTGAGGAGTCATCAATGCATGTTAAAGTTAATATGGTTTGAAGAGAGAGAAAATTAACAGCTAGGATGAAGATTTTTGATGGGTTAAAGAAAGAAAGAAAGTGGTTTCTGATTGTGGTATGCCTTCCACAGAAATGAGACAATTGAAGATCTGAAAAGGCTGCAACACTGGTGACAAGACAGGAGGATTAAAAAGAATATTGCTGTATTCTATTTGCCTGTCTTTGCCACTGAGTGCATAAGCTCCGGCTGATTCCTTGATGGTACAGCTTCAATGTGGCTGTGAAAGGGGCAGGAGGAGAATGAGCCTGGGCTCTGAAAACATATGAACTGCTCAGGGGGCACATGCCAAACAAGGAATCAGATCTTTTTAAATGAGATCTTAAGAGCAAAAGCAACTTCAGTCAGGGCAGGGAATGACTATAATTTATTTTATTGAAGCTGACAGTTCTAGCTAATTTATGGTTAATGTAAACTATTTAGACAATATTTTCAATTTTAGGTGGTTAAATGAAGTCATTTAAGTTGATTTTCAGCACAGAAAGGAAGGAAGCCTGGTTTTCAAAAGCCACAACTTCAGGTGGGCTTATTGGTGCTCTGTCAGTTCCTAGCTAGCTGTCAAAATACGGATTTAGGAGCCTGGCCATAGTCAGACAAGACAAAAAGTCTAGTCACAAAATATACTGCCGGGCTCTCTGTGAGAGCCTTAACAGCTCAGAGCAAAGCTTTGGAGAAAAACACCATATATACAACAAATTTTGTTTCTTGTTCAACTATCTGGGCTGATTTAGGTGATTATTTTATGTGTTAGACTACTTCATCAGTATGTGGATGTTGTCCCTTCAAACAGGTGGATTTTCTCTCACCCCCACTGAGTCACCTTGAAACTTTGGCTTGTTAAAATGCCAGAGTGCATCTATAGCAAGAGAAATGAGTCACTACCATGGCCTGGTCAGACCCCATCAGCTGGACTTGGGCAGGGGGACTATTGTGGGTTCCTGAGCAATGCCAGGTGGAGATGGCAAGCCTTGGACCATTGTTTCCTAGTGCAGGGCTCCATCCCCAGCCCAATCTGCCTCTCACACAGATTCTCTCATTTCCCTCTCCTCATGTGAAGCCTGTTGAGTTGTGTCAGCAGCACAGAGAGAGACTTGCCCATAGAATGCACAGTGTCTTCTCCCCTGAGATGGTCACTGTGACTCCCTCAGTGCCCCTGCTCTGTGTGCTCAGCACAAACAGACCAGAGGTGGGGATGGGGAATGGATAGGAGAAGGGAAAGGGGCAAAACAAAGCCATAGGTGAAGTTGTAACCTGTTTGGACTCTGTGTTCCTGGGAACACAGTACATGACAACTCCTAGAATTGTTTGTCTCACATTTTTCCTAATGTATTCCCTTAAATATTCTTATGTTTCTCTGTAGACAGGCAAGGAACAAACAGCTCAGGAAAGACATTCATTGGTTATTTTTTTAACCTGAATTTCATTTACACTGTTCTGTGGAGAATGAAAGTTCCTGTATGCTTCTCCTCTAATCAAAAGGCAAAAGTCTTTTACAATATGGAATGATTAACAAATTACGTGAAAGTATTAAAAAGATGGAAGTAGTATCATTTAGTTTACCTGAAACAACCATAATTGATTTATTCTACCTCATTAAATTTTGGGTCGTTAAAAACCTAGGATACAGCTATTTGTGAGAAACATTAGATTAGAAACATTAGATGACTCCTTGCTGACTCATGAGTTTTCCCCATCATTAGAACAAGCCCTCAGTTAAAAAAAAAAAAATGAAGCTTTTTTTTAAAGGAATCTCTAAGGTTTATTCTGAAAGTAGTGTCCAGCTCAACACTTTTTAATATTGATCTATCTGAAAATCACTGAGGAACACTCAGCCACCTAAAGTCAACAATAGGCAAACTGAGGGACATAAAAAAATATTGGTCCATGCTAGACAAGGAGCACTGAACACATTTTGCCCATAGAATGCACAGGAGAAGATATTGTCAAATTGTCAAATTAGGAGAAGATACACAACTTGCAGGCTCCTAGCAATGCTGTAAAGGAGCTCAGGGAAGTTATGTAGCTGCAGGAGTGCCTTGCTGAGCATGATAGTTTTCATCAATGAAAAGCTGGCAGCACTCACACTGCAGATTATACTGGTGGTTCTGCATCTTGACATTTCTTCTGCCATCCTTTAAAGGTCCAGGTTAACATTTTCTTCTACATATCAGCATTTGAACATCTCTTTGTGAAAGTGGCTGGGAAAATGAAGGGCAGCAGAAGAGAGCAAAGCAGTCTGAAGTGCATATATAACTGCCCTGTAAATAGCTGATAGAGGTTTTTGATAGAGACACTATCTGCACAAGTGCATTAAAAGCCATACTGAATATCCTTCAGTGTAACTAGCTGCAAGATTAATTTAAGCAGCAGTTGAATAGACGGTCAGGACATGATTCCCACGTTCAAATCCCTGGATTAGCCCCACAGTTTAGATAATGCAGTCTACGAGGTCCACTTTGTAACTGTTTCTCATCATCCAAGATTTTCCTTTGGATTAATGAAAAGATTAATGTCTGGAAATCCTTTGAATTTCCTTTCAGCAGCATGAGGAAGCAGTGAAGTTATTTACCCAATTAAACATCTCTGACTTCCCACCCTTATTTTAAAAGTGGTGATTTGGCAACATAGATAAATGAATATTAATGACCATTGTCTTCCCTTCCTTGGCTTATCTGTGCTTCATCCTCAGCTGTTGCTAAAACAATTTGCAATTGTATTTGTATTTAAATGTATGTAAATAGCGGTGCAAATTGGAGTTGCAGTTTCTGACAGAGGTCTAGAAAAACATCATTCCAGAGATGCTTATTTTTAAATGCAGAAATGTGAACAACTTTCTTTTCACAAAGTCCTCCATAGACAGTGAAATGCTGCTCTCCCTCACAGATTTCTATCAGAGGATCTTTCAAACAGCTGACCACTTTCAAATCGTGCTATTGTCCCTACCTGCTACAAATAGCTTAGCCAACTTTGAACCAAAACCAGCCTTTCACTGGATTATGCATTGTAAAAGGCTTTGGATTATTTTGCGTGACTGGACCCCTTATTTACAACAAGAAGATTATGGTTTTAAACAATAAAGAATTTTTGGACTCATGAAGATTCAGATATTTTAATTAATTTGCTAAACATTTCAGGATAGAAGGTTCTTGGTAATCTTCTAGTGCAATTGATACCATAGAAATTCCTATGTTTATGAACACTTTAAAAATAGTTTGTGCAGCCCCTCTGATACCCTAGGTGACAAAACAAGTCATACTCACTTATGCTATGCAGATACTGACTGCAGCACCCAGGCTTGTTAACTTGGCTACTAGTTTTTAAAAAAACGACACCCGGGAACTCATAAATTCTGGCATTAGTTATTACTCTGTTGCTATAACATTTGGCTGTCTCACAATCTTTCCATTTATTCATGGTTATTTACCTATGGGATTTGTAAATGAGATGAAATTCCCAGTGGTAGAAGAAGGTCCCCAGCAAAAAGTCCATTGCACAGGAGGTTCCACAAGCACCAGAATGATGAGGCTTCGTTTCCTGTGAAGTGTTATCTCATGGTTCACTGTCTTTGGCATTTTCATTCTGAGACCAAAATTAAATTTCTGCCATGGTCAGACATTTATTACACCCTTTATGTGTGCATTTTCATGTCTTTATTAATATTGGATCTTAAATGCATTTACCATAAAATAAATGCAAATAGGGTCTTGTTCACCCCTGTGACCCCTTATGTTCATTACATTTGTTGAAATTGAACTACCTTTTCAGCCGATATCTCTATTCAAGATTATTGGAGTTGGCCAGCCTGCTCCCAGTGGCAGGAAAGGTGGAACGAGAGCAAATGCCCACTAAGAATGCCAACTACTTTATTTACACCACAATAGAAATCAGCCCATGGCCCTCTGCCCTGTAGAGTTTTGGTCCAGCCTTTGCTTTAATGAATGTAGCCCCACAGGGCAGTTAACCTGGGGAAATGTTTTGCTGCTGCACCATGCAAACTGCACCGCCTCACAATCTCTTCTCTTACTATAATAGTCAGCAACTTTGGAATGATTCAAACTGTAAATAATTTCTGGGGCTTATCAGAAAAGGAACAGTGTGGAGAATTATAAAATTGTTACTGCAAATAATAGTCTGAGAACTCCAGGTCATCCTCACCTCCAGCGAGGCAACTACCTACCTTCTCATGAAAAACAACAGCAGCTCCCTTCCCGGAGACAAGGATCCATGCTTTGAGAACAGATGGTGCTACTTATGATGCCAAGCACTCTGCACTTCACTGTTTATTAAATTGGCCAGAGAAGACTGGAAGATCAGCTCTCAAAAAACACACCTTAGCCATGATGTCTGCACAGTGCACACTAAACCAGTGCCCACTGAGGACCTTTTACACTGTAAAGACATGCAATATGCACAGGTGGAAATCAGGCCCTCTGGGACTTTTCCTCCAGATGATTTTTTTTAACTCTGTTTCTATTTTATTCATAGAATTTTCTTTTCATTAATTTCTGGAAGATCATGGCAACTGCCTTATAATGCCCCCAGTACAGATGGTGTCTGCCTCTAAAGCTGGTGGAGAGGAAACACTATTGCTTTGACTTCACATCTTTCTGGCTCCCCTTTGAATCCCTCCTGTGACTTAGGTACAGAGTTCTTCGTGACTGCTCTACTTCTTCCTAAAACAAGTGCCAGAACTCCCAGTCTTCAATATTAGCATGCCCATAGTTTTCAGCAGAGCAGAAAGCAAACCTCCTAGCTTTCCCTCTGCTCATCTCCTCAGTAGTGACCCAGTGTCTGGGTCACTGGCTGAAGTCTGCAACACTCAACAGGTTACAGGTGTTTGCTGTTGTAGAGGTAGTACTTGAGACATTTACACAACTAGCATTTCTCAGGATTCAGCTTGGTTATCATATTTATCTTCTCAATTTCAATTGTCTTTACAGCACTGTAGTATACCAGTTTTATGATCTAAAAAACAAATTAAAAAAAGAGACACCAAACAGTTAATTTCTGTGAAGGAGCAGTTTCTGGAAAGAATAATTCCTGTTATTGATTTTGACTATTTGGTATTTTTGGGATTTTAGAGATTGCTCTGAAAAGAAAGTATGACCCTGAAGTAGAAGTTTGTAGCACTTCACCACAGCCTCAAGTACTTGACAAATGCAGTTATACATTACCTGTAATCATCATCTAGAGGGGTGTCTACACTGCTCTCAGCAGTGAAAAATCACACATTGCTCCATTAGGAATGCCTGGCAGTGGTAAATTTCCTGGGAGAAGCTCTGGACTTTCAGCTTGCGTGTGTTGACTGCTGAAAGATGAAAGTTGTTTAAAGGACCTATGCCCTCTGACCACTCCTGCATTCACCGCTTTGGCTTCCCTTCCTTTTCCTTTTTTTAAAAATTTAAATTAAAAGAAACCCCCAAATCTGCCTTGGGATGCATTAAATACCATGTTTGTGTTTTCAGTTTGAGGATTGAAAATTGATCTCATTACAAATGGACATACATTGGACAACCTATCTCTTCAGGTAAAGGTTTTCCAAGTCTATGGAGATCAAAGTGGCTGTGAAAATATTAAGTTGGGGAAGTTTCTTAGTGGTCAAACTTTAAGTTTACAAGCCAGTGGATCCTGCATAATCAAATCAGGTCTCAGAGTTGGTTCCAAAGTCACATCAGTGGGCAAGTTGGAGAAGCTGGAGGATGGGTTTATTGAAACCCAGAAGCCTCTGGAAACAGCAAGCAGCAATGAGAGGGGAGGGAGAAGGGAGCCAGACGAGTCAGCAGGGAAGCAGCAGAGGAACTCTGACCTAAGACCACTCACTTTGTTCCATGTGGCTGGAAGCCATTCTTATTTCAGGTTCATTATTCTTCACCAGCCAGAGGACTTCAGGAAATCAGCTTTTTTCTTCTTTAGTCAATTCCTGGCTAATGCACAAGCAGAGCTTTGCTTGCTAAAAAGAAAAATTATTTACTGGGATTTTGACATAATGTTGGGTTTGCATGGGCAATCAAATCTACCGAGCATTACAATCAGCCACTGGCCAGCAGCAATGGGGATACCTGTTGTAAGAGTCCTTGCAGTGCCATCTTCCCCTGGATAAGGACAGACCCCTAAAGCCACAGTTTTGCTCAGTTTTTATAATCCAGAAGGCCAGGGCCCTACCTGACCAGCACAACATGTGCATAAGTTGTTGTAAATCTGACACCCCACATAGAAAACATTTCTTAAATATCATAGCTACAGACATAAGATGTTCCACAATGGCTATTTCTGGAGGAATGGTTTCTATTGTCTATTTACAACTGTTTTATCTATGTACAATCCAATCACTTCAGCAACAGGGACATGCTGGCATACTCCAGCCAGGATGTCAATAAACACATTTAGGCATAGAAATTACTTTTATCAGGGGCAATTTCTAGATCAGTCTACAGTTCCCACTGGGTGGGCTCTGATAACAATCAGTCAACTACTGCATTATGAAGGTCCAGTTAATCATTTAGTTTCAGTTTGGTCATTGTCTCAAGCTTGTCCATTATCTCATCCATGAGGAGACAGCTGGGATATTCCTGAACCCCTCAAGAAATTAATGATTTGCACATAGGCACCTTGTTACCAAGCTGCACCACAAATATAACTAAAGAACAAGCTTGCTTTCGCTATTTATAACTCACAAATTAAGTCCCACAGTTCTTGTCACACCTAGTTGTCCTGGATGGGAGGGAAAAGATGTGGAATAGTTTTCCTGCTCTTTATGATAAACAATTGTCTGCATTAGAATGTCTCACTTGCAAAGAATTTAATCAGCCAAAGCAGAGGATGACCACTCAGATATTTGCCTGCCCTCCTTCAGGGCAGCTGTGGGGAACTGAACTTTCAGCTGTAAGTTGGAATGTCTGACTTGTGTAGTTTGAAGGGAAGATAGCAGTTCTAGCATACCTGTTATTTCCTCTGCTCTGAGAAAAGAAAGAATTGAGAGCATGATGTGGATTTTGATTAGGCTGCTTTAATTAAAATATACTGAATTTTTCAACTCTCAGCCAGGCTGAAAGAAAACTCAGGTTCAGTCTTCATTCTTCTACCAGAGATACAATTTATTAGTATGAAGTTAGCTTCTTCATATTTGAGAGTTACAATATCCTATAAAGTCTATTACTCTTGATACTCATTTTTCATAACTAATACATTTCTAAATTCATACAGAAAGGAAGGGAAGGGAAAAGGAACAGAAGCTTAAGGGAGGGAAGAGGAACCAAGGGATGGAGGGAGAAGGGATGGCAGATGAGAGGAAGGGAGGCAAGAAGGCATTTTCTATATATTTCAATGTAGTATCACTTATTCTAGCAAAACTGCCATGCTTTATACTAAATGAGAATCTAAATTTAAGTAACTAAATTGGTATATAAGCCTGACTCAAGTAAAAACAAATTTAAAAAAAACCAAACAACCTGAGCATCTACTGAACCTGGCACTTTCCTTTTTGATATGCATTTATGTAAAACAATTACTAAAGGTTTTTATGGGAGTGCATTTACTTCTGTCTCTCCAAATAATGACATTCCCATGGTAATCTTTCTTATCTTCAAAGCTTTTATCTTCGCTTTACAGGATTTTTGCTTGCAACAGCAATGCTGACTGAAAGGTATCAGCAAGATATAATTCATCAGTAGATATTCCAGTAAATATTCTTTGGGACAGTCATCTTCTAACATGAGAGGAAAGATGTAGTCAAAGGGAAAATAATATGAAACTCTCTCCTTAGATCCACGTTATGCAAACACTTGAATATTCTCAATATTAACTGATCAACACATGAATGTGCAATAGTCCCTCAGTGGAAATAATCTGCAGCTCACAGAATCAGATATCTTGTTTTAATGTTAAAGCAGCTCATGTAAATCACATGCAGCCAAAAACACTCCCTATTTAAAATTGTATGATTGATTTGTATCAAAACAAACAAGTTTTAACCATAGGTATTCAGACAGCTGTGTCTTTTTACATGTATGTAAATATTCATTAGAATGTCCAATGGCTTCCCTGGAAGATTAGTGAGATTTTACTCTGGGTTAGCTAATAAAAATAAATTGTTGAAAGCAAAAAAAAAAAAAAAACAAAACAAAACAAAACAAAACAAACAACAAAAAAACAAGAATAATTGTCACAGGAATTGGATAAAATATTCCTGATACAGACGGTTCTTGGGGAATAACTTCATTCCTTCCTTCTGCAGCAATCACTTCCTGAATAGTACGTTAAGATGTGTACAATGTTATGTGTGATTTCACAGAGCCTGACATCAGCATCTTGTTTCTAATTGCCAGCACCATATGATGGGATGCATTAACTTAAAATACAAACCTATTGGAAGTGATTCTTATCTCAACCTCACTATCAACAACATAGTACCAAAAGAGTCACTTGAATTGTCAATATTTTACTTTCTACATGTCTGCATTTGTCCAGCTATAAAGAAATTATATTCATCACTTATTAAATCACCTCAAATAAATAGATGAAATTTCTGGAATTAACAAATATGATATCAGGAAAACACAGACAAATTCAATGTGTATCTGAAAATATGCTTTTATTATTTTAGTGTGCATTCTATGAACAAATGTGTTTTCTTATTATATGTTTTATATTCAAAATTGCTATAAGTCCAGGTGATCAGAGTTCTAGCTAGCTAGCTAGTTATTTTTACTAAAATTCTTTCACTAAGCTTTTGTTTCTGCTTTTCTGTCCTTGTTACAACAAAGACCTTCAGATTTGAAGTAATAAAATGCCGTGCATTCCCATGGATAAAACCAGAGCTTAAAAAAAGCTCAGAAAAGATTTTGCACAGTTCACATGTCAGACAAACTTGTTCAGGCTCACATTGCAGCAGAATACAAAGAACAGAAATTCCTAGCAGTCTGTACGTATGCATTTACTGAAGTTGTCTGTAATTTTCAGGTGATATTGGCACAATGTTGCACAGAAGAAACCACAAGCACTTTACAAAAATCTCTACGAAGAGTCTGAGAAGATGAAAGCAAGCAAAGACAATAAGAAGCCTGGATGCAGATTCTAAAGCTGTTTCAGTCATGGGAATGCAAACATAGGCCAGTCGTGTTTTTTCAGTAAGATGTAATGAAGAGACTCAGAGATCAGCATGGTATTACAATGGCATGGATACTGAAAATGTAAGAATTACATACAAATATTACGAGGTGAAAGAGAAATCTCAAGTTACATCATTATTTGCATAAATAAATGTGAGTGTGTACACCATATGCAGACTCCCTCCCCCTGACTTCTACAGAAAAACGTAAAGAGAAGATTTTCTTATACTCTTTTACTTATACTTTTTCTTATGTTGGACAACTTTGTCCTCCCTTCAGTCCTGTTTCCCACAGAAAGGTGATAAAGGAGGTTCCATCAAGAAAATCCAGTCACTGTAGGCTGAATGGTGAATGTAAGGAACTTTCATCTAGCAGATAATTTACCTAAGAGGTTTACTTTCTTTAGGTACCAGTCCTGCAACAAATATCATTCAAATGATAATCAGAAGGGGTGGGGGACACTGGCTTTTCTATGACTATGTGGCTTCAGAATTGTATCAATATGGTTTCAGAGGTCTGATAAATATCAAGAGTAACTTTAACACTGAAATTCTAATGGCTGCTTTTTTGCACAAGAATTGCAGAAAGGAACATAAATTGCATTTTTGAAGTGCACTTCTTTCTCTAATACATATGAGCATTAAGCAGGACTAGATACTGCATTTCATTTTTCAAACCGGTCATTTTTTTAACTTTGCCATACATTTCTTCATCCTGAGAAACACAAATTAGACTCATAGTTTTTACAGAGATATTCACCATAATATTTATGACTAGACCACTTTCCTATTTTCACTTAGTATCCCTGTGTGGGAGATTGCAGTTCTGTACCATCATTACCCTGAACAGTAAGAAATATTTTTTAAAATATTTTTATTTAAAGTGAATATCACTTAGACAATAAAGAGTTTTACCTGCTATACATGAGAAGTAATGACCCAAGTGAAAATAATGAAAATAAACATCTTAGGTGATGAACATAACATTTTAATACACCTTGTCAAGATACTGATTTGGCTTGAACTCTGGAGTGACTCCGGCATCTTTTTATGTATCAGTATTCTCTATATATTTTATTGGCCTATCTTTTATGTTTCTGAGTAAGCAGTGACCATAAATAGTAACAGGGTAGAATATGTTAGAGCATATTTAAGTAAGGATAAGATGGTCAACCAAGACATCATTCTGAGACAGTATTTAATTAATTCTATCATGACAACAGGAGATCATCTCTGCTTAACTTGCCCTGTTTTCCAGACAAGCTTATCCAAAGGATTCAAGTTTCTGGTCATTAATGACTGTAAAAGTGCCTAATGAATTAGTTACACTCACAAATTTCAATATTCTGGTCAAACCATATTTTAGAAGTATATGTTTCCATTAAGTCCTCTCAAATTTTCCATTGGGGTTTTAATTTTTACTTCTTTAAAATATCTCAGTAATGGTATCCCTTCCAAACACCCATGCCTTCACTTGGTTGCATTGATGTCATAAGTTTGAAGTCTTGTGAGCACCTGTGAAACATCACCATGTCTGATCATAGTTTGTTAAGATTTTTTAATTTTGCTTCCTGTTACTATTTTTGGTAGGTAGTTTTTTCTTCAACAGAAAGTGTCTGCACTCTATCAAAATATCAAGACATATCACTGGCTGTCTCAATATTAATCTTATTTGTGATAAAATGATGAAAATGTTCCCTCTGAAAAGTACAGAAGAGATGTCACAACAGCCATAGGAGTTAGTTGATACTGAATCTATTGCTTGATATGGGTAAGAAATTTTCATAATAACCTGACAAATGTTACATGCCTCAGGTTCAGAAGCTACTCAGTGTCATGACTGAAGTTTTAGTGTATGGCACTGAGCTGGAAAAGAAATCAGTAGGAGGTCCATAAAAAATTACTTTGATTGCATGTAGGGTGCATAGGTCTCCAAAGTGTTAAGCTCTACCAAACTATATCCTTCAGTGGAACTAAAGGCTTTGTCATGTGAATTAAAAATGTAAGGGTATGTTCTGCAAATTACTTCTCTTAATGGGATGCCAGAAAACAGAGAAAACACCATCCAGAATTCACATTTGAGATGGATGCCTCTGAAGGGAGAAGACTTAGAGTGGAAAATGGGTTTGTAGCACCATTTTTTATAATTAGTCAAGGGTAAATCTCAGAAAAGAGTGTTTTTAGACATGAACGCACACATACGTGTACACTTATGTCCTCATACACATGGAGAGAAGAGTAACAGTACAAAACCTTTTACCAACATCCAAACGAGCCTCTGTGTCCTTCAGAGCCTGACACCCCTGTATGTGTGTCACATTAAAAGATGCATATACAAGAGCTGCATATGCACAGTTATGCTTGTGATTCAAGTCAGACAAAACCTCAGTTTGGAAAGAAGACTGACGGTATTAGTGCCTCCAAGGTTTCAACAGAGCCTGTTCCTTACTTCTTGTGTATTCCATGAAATTGTTGCTCTCAATAGCTTCCCTGTATGCTGATAGTGTTTATGTTCTTATGGGACAGTAAAAATTTTTTTAAAAAAACCTGACAGGAATATAAAACTTCAGATAAGCAGAAATAAGTAAGGAAATTCAGAACTTCCAAAAGGTAGAGCTACTGTATTTCTTGTGCATGTGAGAAAACGAGAGTCACTTCTGGCAATTAGTGGAGCTGGTACTCCACTACAGAGCTGTTTAAAGATTCAGCGCTGGGACACAGATGGCAAGAAATGCTGCACCTTCCCTTCTGCAGCAGCTCTGAGTCTGGGTTAGTTACAGCGTGGTGCCAACAACTGGCATTACAGCACAGCAGACAATGCACACAGCCAGCAGTGACCACAGAGGGCTGTAGTCAGAAAGGGTGCAGCATCTCTTCCCTTTGCTTTGTAAACTATAGCCCGTTTTCACTTTCACACACTTCTCAATTTCGTTTTCATGCCTGTACAGAGGACACTGAGGTTGTCTCCAGTCATATAAAGTCTGTTCAGGTGCAAACTTCATATTTAAAAGACTCGCAAAAATTGTGATGAATCTCGGCCCACAATATATTCCTAAAACTTCCCTTTCCCTAGTTTACATGTCTATAATGCCAACACCTGCACCTGAGCTAGTTAGTTCAGCTTTTCTAATTGCCCAAAGTTAGAAGCAAGCACTTTCAAAGGTATGTTCATCTACTTTATTTTGATTGTCCATTTAGGATGAGATGCACTGCACCAAAAAGATGCTTTTTCCTCTACACTGTCTTTGAAGAAAATCCAGAGTGGAAATAATCAGTACATTTTTCATCAGATTAATCCCTCTATATTTTTCAAATCAAAGAACACCTTTTAAAAGACACTTGCTCTAGCTGTCCATAGGTTCATCCTGAGCCTCAGTCTTTATGTACAATCCATGTGACAGTTTAATAACCTTAACTGAGTTTTTCCTATCCTGCTGTGATATTTTTATTCTGGTGGGTTATGACAGGAGAAGGGGAGCACTCCTTGTTAAATTACTAAACCTTTTAAGAAGCTATCAACTGTTACAAAGCTCCCACAAAGCCATGTAATATACCTTTAAGGGAGGTTGCCATAACCAGCTGAACAGGCAATTAGTCATAAACTGTGGCTGCACTGCCAAACACCTTTACAAAGTTTCCTAGTGGCAAATGGATTTGCTAAAGAGATGCAGTCCATGGGTGGGTAAGTGCAGTTTCCCTAGCTCTGTGCTGTGTTTCTCTCCAGGAAGAATAAATCTGTCTCAGCCATTCAGACACTGAAACTGGATCTGTTGTATTCCTAGGGTTCCATCCATTAATTACCCTGAGGATTAAGTTTAAGGCCTTCGACTGTCTTTGGGAATAGTCTGGAACCAAAAGAAGGAGAGTGACATGAACCTCTCTTTTGCAAATGTCTGAAGCTAGTCAGCAGAAGGTGCTACACTTTGCAACACGTAAAATTGTCATCTTTGCCTACACCTGCAAATTCTGTGAATTATAGTTACTTTGCATGGAGGGATATAATGTAGGAAATGTTCTATCTTGTTAATTAGTCTCATGAATTTTTGCTCATATAAAATATCAGAAATATACACATTTGCACCTACATGAGTATATTAATGTCATTAGTTGTCTATTCTGAATTAATCGAATCAACTTTAGGCAGAATTTTACATAGAGAGCAACAAAGTTCTTTTTGTTAGCAGGAGAGCTGGTTTTGAATGTTCACATTCCTGTTTGGAGGGATCTATGGGTAGTCTGGAATCCTAACACAGGGAGTATTTTGTAGAAAATAGCTGGCTGCCTGATTGAGTCAAAAAGTAGCTGCTGCTGCAGTAAATCTCTGCCATAGTTTAGCATGAAGGCATATCTGAATGGGGAAACAGAGCCTTGCATTTTAGAAGCATATATGAGAAATGAAAGTGTCACATGTGACAAAAAATGGATATTTCACCTGGGAAGGGATATATATAAAATCAAAACATGCCATGAAATTGGAATCTATGATACATTTCAAAATGAGGGGTAACCCAGCAGATTAATGTTGTTTGTACATTTTCAGCAATCCTGCAGTCACCTTGTACTTAACATTAGCCATGAAATGACAGCAGAAGCAAACCCAGTAAATATTTATTTAGCCCTAAGGTATTAAGACTAATCCCTTCTGTTGTCCCCTCTGTTGTTCTTTCACACAAATGTGAAAAAGTTGGCACATGCAAGCTTTAATTCACTAGTGGTAAGCTAAGGGGATATAGAGCTATTTTAACTTACAGAGGTACTGGCATAAGCAGTTACAAAATCATTATACTGTTACTACAATGTAGGAGAAAAGATTTAAACGTTGTACTGTGGTGGCTCTTAACTGACTGGTGGATCAGAGGTTTTCTGTACAAAGGCCTGAACCCCATCATTTCATGAGGAGAATTTTATGCTGAGGATTTCTGTGCTGCAACCAGGAGCTGACAAATGCTTGGTGGGGTTTTACTGGATCAGCTTTACATTAGTTCAGAAAAAAAAAAGTGAAAGAACATAGTCCAAATGTTTTTTGTCTTTTGCATCAGCACAGCTTTTTTAATAGTTAACACTTGTGCACCCTGGAATTGTGCCACATATCCTAACTCTTCTCTGCCCATTTTATGAGCCCTGCATGTTCCACTTCCATGCCAATTCTCTGAAGCTGGCGTCTGGTGTGCTCCAAGCACATCTTCTAGATACTCACTTCTGAGTGCCATGAGCTTTCTGCTTGTGTAGCTATTTCATTCTGCTTCTTCAGCAGATCTCCATGAATTCAGGAAATACAGCAAGCTTACACCTCCTCCAATATCTGTCTATGCAGAATGGCCTTAAGACAGTTTTTCAATGAACTCTGTGGGTTCTAGATGAGCTTCTTATCATGGCAGGTTTTTTCTGCAAAGCTGCCTGGTCATACCCTGTACATCTTTCAAAGGACAGTTTGAATTAAGCCAGGCCTATTTGCAATCCTGACCTCATTCCTTGCTCTAACATACTTCAGCTCTGAGGAGTTTTGCTGCTCATCCATTCACACATGGTCTAGATACCTTTAGCCCATTGTGTTACCTGTGAATATTGAAAAACAAATTTATTTCATTGTCACACTCTTATGAGGTGGTTTTTTTTTTTCATTCAAAATGTAATTGGGTCTAAACTAATAGCCATACACTGGGTTATTGATGCCTACAATTATTATTAATACAGCAGAGCAAATTATGATTCAATTTAGTTCAATAATTACAATAAAAATATAGAAAAATCTTCTACATTGAATTAGAAATAGACTTATTCTGTGTTTTTTCATTGTAATGCTGCATTTTGTTCCCAGATTATGTGCCTCTAATTATTTTGTCTTTAAAAAATATAGACCACTTGCCAATAAAAAAATGTTGTTTGAAAGAAGAAACCCAAAATGAATCATTAAAATATGTCAAAATAAGCAGTTGGTGATTTTAAAACGAAACATTTCAGATCTTTTTACACTGCTTCCGTATTTTTTCAGCTGTAATTATTTGCCAAATTACATTCATTGATGTGAACAATTTTGGTCACTTTAAAACTGTACTTTCAGTGACTTTCACAGTAACTGAAAAAAAAAAACCTCTCCCTGCTGTTATAACAATAAAGGATGTAAAAATATTCTCTGCAAAATGGAGCAGGAACAGTCATAACAGCTGAATAAGAAAGAATATTTCTGTTTAATGAAAGTAATCCAGTAGGCATTTTCCATCCTGTCTGCATTTAACAGTTGTGAGTGGTCTACAGCTGTATCTAAAAGCTTTCTAGCACCTCACGTAAAACATTTTTTCATCTCCCAGGCTGAGGTTCCTCTCTTGCCTGAGTTAGAGTCTACATTTGAGTCTCAGATACATACCCCCAAATCAGTAATTTTGTGACTTCTTTCTTTATCAGGGCCCACACTGTCTACTGAATATGTTTAATGTAAAAAACGTGATTTGGTAAATAGGGGTTTACATATTTCAGATAACTTTTAGTCTTGGAGATTCTCACTCACCAGAAATTCCAGCTTTTTTGAAAATGGTGTATACTCCCTTGTGAGAAAATCTGATTTGAATTCACCTACATTTTCTTATTATAACAGGAGATTTTGGTGTAATTTCCCAATTCACTGTAATCAAATCAGATCAGCGCTTCTGTACTGCTAAGATTAACACATAGGCTGAATTCTACATGTGCCAGAGACAGTGTTTTGGTCATACCAAGCATATAAAATAAATCATGTGCATAAGTCTTTGCAGGATCAGGTTACTTGTAAGAAAAGTTGCATCTAACACACCTATTTATATAAATACATTCATACACAGGTAGAAAGATTAAAGATAGAGAAGATATGAGAATGATGACTGGGTTGCCACTAGAATTCTGTTTTGTGTAGAACACAAGAATTGTTCCTCTGGTAGCATATAACGAGAAAGCCATAAATTTCTCTCTGTCTTCTACCTCTGAGACCTTAAATTTCAAAAGATGTACTTATGTATTACTGGTCAGGGACATATAAATATTTAATGGCATAGAGCTCTGCTCATAATACACCAAAATTAAGGACTATAGTATTTTTCCTTCTGGAAAGGAGTTGTGCAGTACATAATTTATCCTATTCTCCACACATACAGTGGAGGGTACAATGTCTTCTGTTTATTGACTGAACAGAGCACCAAAATCACCCTTTTGGCCAAAGTTCTAACACCCCAGTTCTCATGCAGGGTTCATATCCTTACAAATGAAGTTATTTATTAGTGCCTCACTTGAGTTATTTGCTTCCCTCATGGGTTCCTTATGGTTACAAATTATTCCTGTGGACATTCTAATTAGAAACAAGATCAAAATTTTTCAGAAAGAGAATAATCAGCCACTGGAATCCTGCCAGGGACTCCCCAACACTGGACAGTTTTAAGATTCAGCTGGGCCATCTTTTCCACACCATGCTTTTGCCAGAAAAGATTGGACCATATGATCCCTGATGTCCCTTCCAAGTCAGAGTTCTATGATTCTATGAATGTCGTTTCTGAGATTATTAATAAGAATATTATCAATCAAGTCAGTCTGACTTTGGAGAAGCTTTTTTATTCATTTGCCTTTCTGAGAACTTAAGACCTTGATGAAGGTGCCTCACGGAAAATGGAAGTGATACAACCAACAAACAATGCAACAAACAAAAAATGGCTGTCAGGGTTTAGAATGAGTATTTTAGATCAGTCAGCCAAGAATCCTTGGAAATTTGATAACAATTGGCTATACATTTTGTGCTATCAAAATGTGAAACTCTTCTGTCCTGGGGAAAATGTGCTTGGTTTCTCATTGAATATCTACATGGTTTTGGGGGCTGTTGGCATTTATGCCTGAACACCACCTCTCCCCAACAAGATCTGTTAGAATCACTCTGTTACTGATATAACCACAAGTATTTATGCAGTTTATTTAAACCTCATGCTGAAAAGGCATTGCACCATCATACATCTCATGACAAACCATTCATTTCTGATATATTTAAAAAAGTCAGATTTGGGGTGACAGGGATTCAGGATGACCAGGACTATCTGCTACTTCTCTGTATTTCCCATTTTATTTACTGTGAGTTTCATTTAATTGATTGCCAACTGAGAAGAATATAACTGATTAAAAATAAAGAATAGAAATAACATAAAATAATATTTGCAGTTTAAAATGTGTAAGTTAAATATCCAGCCTACTCAAGGCAGTAGTCTGTAGTGGAACATGCAATCTTCTCTCAAAATGCAGTTCATTAACTGGATGATGCTCTTCCTGAACCACATGAAATCATTTACACAACAGAACTGCAAATATTAACAAGTTTTTTGTGATCATATTATCATAAACAGGTAAGAAATAAAGAAACTATGAGAAAAAAACTCCATGAAGTTCCATGCCCCGCAAAGTCATGAGGTAATGGCTTTTCTAAGATTTGTCATTCTAGGTGTCTCTGCCCATGGCAGGGGGATTGGAACTAGATGATCTGTAAGATTTTTTACAACCCCAACCTTTCTATGATTCTATGACTCCATGATTCAGTGATAAGAGGGCTAACAGATCCCATTTCCCCAAAAGTGAATATGGCCACCATCATGGTGTTTCACAATCTACTAACTTCAGGAGAAAAATCTGAAGAATGGGATTTGTCAGGTTGGCATGGTTTTTCATGCTCATGAAACGGTTTAGAGAGCTTAGCTGAAGTAAAAAGTGAAACAGCATAGCAGCTGGTGCAAAAAGATCCTTAAATATTTGATAGATGATGTACGTGAGAGAAAGCTTTGCTCTGGCTGAAAGAGGGAGAATTGCAACAAAGACCCAAATTTATTTTTGCCGTTCTGCCCATTATACTTAGGATTACAGCAGAAAGCACACAAAAAAAGGCGTTGTTCCTTTCAAGTGCAAAGTGTGACTGCATTTCATTCTTCTCCATCCCTTCTGCAGATTAAAGCCCAAGAGTGACTACTATGTTTTCACGCCAAAATATAGATACATAAATAAATCACTAAATAAAACTGATCATCTGCTGCAGGACAGATGTTAACAAAGCACTTGTGGCACAGAAGTGAAATTGATATTAAAAACATTTGCAAACAACCCTATGACTGGCAAGCATCAAAAACCAAGAGATTCATATTTAATGTTGGTACTTTTCTCTAATTCAGATGTATTAAAAAAAGAGACACCATATGCTCAGGGGTGGGAACAGGGTGGATATACCAAAGTGACATTATATAGAAACTATAATAAAATCACTGTTGAAGAATTATTCCCATATGACATGCTGTTGAATGTGCTTGGATGGAAAGGAACTGACAAAACATAAATAATTAAATATATAATTAGGCCTTAAAACTTGCCGTTGAAAGATAGTATTGAGGATGCAACTAATTTTATGAGGCATTAGCAGGTATGAGTTTGTGGCAGGAGAAATATGTTTTACAGCCTGTGTTTCTCAAGGTATTTACATCTACATGTCACTTAGAGTGACTTTTCTTTTAAGTGGGTTCCTCTCATTCCTAAAGTCACACAGGAGCGTGTTCTACCAGCCAAGCCTCTATTCCTCCCGGACCGTATCTGATAAAGGATGACATTAGAGGAATGTCAGGTGTTTCAGTTACTGTACACCTCATGTAGCATATTCCTTTAAACTGATATATTTCATGTCAGTTGAAAAGAGGACTTTGGTATTTCTGTTACAGGGTAATAGAAAGGATTACTTAATCCTTTCTGAGTAGATTGCTATAAATTAGGGACAAAAACCTCAGGCCTCATGAACACTTAAATAAGGTGGTGTAGGTGTACCCTTATTCCACCCTCCAGCCCCACTAGTTAAATATTACAAATCCAAACCTCATTTTTGCAGAATCTGAAAACATTTGTGAATTTGGGACAGCTTCCAGGAACTTGCAGAATGTCTCATTCTGGAGGACTCCAACAAGGAAACAGTAAATATTTCTGAAATGAAACATTGATATTTCACATCTAAATTATGCTTTTGTTAAAAAACTGACCTAATTTGAAGGGGTCAGAAATGTGCATAAAAGCCAAAAAATTAAGCTTTTTTTTTTTTTTTGGCACAACTGAAATTACATTTTTCCCTGGATGACCAAATAAAAAAATCCACTATTATGTGCTCTTAGTCTACTCAGATTTTGAGCTTGTTACATAACGATTTTGATCAGGAGGTGATTTCTTCATAAAATAGTTATGTAATTGCAATTTAGGTGTAGTTATTATTAATAAAGGAACTTTTTTTTCCTTGCAGGTATAAGGCTTTTTGCTTCCTCATAAATGCAGCTTTCTCTTGTATATGGGAAAAATTAAAGGGGGGCAAGATATTTACATAGATGAAGACTCCAGCCTCAGCGATGCCTTTGTGTGTACCAGTGTTGCTTTTCTTGGTGTGAAAACAGCGTTTTTGAGGCTTTTGGCCTGCCTGTAACAGCATCTATTAAAAAAGATGTGTCGAAATGAAGCACTCTTGTGCACAGAGATCTGTTTTTAAAGCTTCATAAGGTTCCTTCAGGTTTTTGGGTTTTTTTTCTGAAAGGATCAAAAAGCGTGTAGGTGCATTCTGGGCTACCCTTTTCAGGCTGAAACTAGAAGGGGAAATTCAGAATTCAATTACATATGTAAAATCATAAAAGTAAAGTGTAAAAGCTGTCTAAAATTATTATGCACGCCTCTTTGCCACTCAAAGTTTTAAAATACTTGATCTGTGAGATAAAATGTGCTCGAAAATCATTCAGAGACTGAAACCTTCACTTAGTTTCAGGCCAAATCAATTTTTGTTGATACTCAAAAAAGGCAGAACAGAAAATGCAATGTACACAGGCTTCATAAAGTAGAAACCTACAGGTATAACAATGTGACCTTTTATTACTGAACCATGCTATGTTTCAATCCTGTGCTGGTTTTTGAATTCACAGAAGTTAAGATGGTTTCAAGAATGAAACATGGATGTAAGCAGCACAAATACAGCATGTTACTGCAGTCATCTTGTGACTTTACCTTGATGCATCTTTCATACACTACATCTTCAAGCTGTATCCCTAAGGCATAGGCAGGCATAACCTTTTGGTTCATGCACTTCACTCATCACACAGTGGAAAACCTGCTGCATTTAACTATCAATCCACAGAGGAAAAGATGAGGAAAAAGAAAAGAACCCAAAGTTTACACCATTTTTAGTACTTAAATCCTTGCCAAGTTGTGCTCATTTCTAAGGGTAAGAATAAGCATTCTCAAGGAAAATGAAAAGACTAAGGGAGGAGCAGTTGAGAAGATGAAGAGAGTAAGTCTAAAAAGAAAAAAGAGCAAGCTCCTCCAGGGAATTCTAAACCTGCCTCTACTCTCATAATTAAGTGAAGCTAGTGTAACAGTGCAGATACTAAAAATTAATAAATGTTCGCATTAAAATGAATGTTAAAACTCTCTTTTCCTTTTCCTTGAATCAGGAACCAGCTTCCTGCTGGGGCTGAGATCATGTCAGTGAATTGGCATAATGAAAATATCACTGCAAAATGTAGGTATGCACTATAAAATTGTGACCTCATTGAGATATATATTTCTTTTTTGGAAGTCATCTTTCTTCTTTTTGGCACTGTAGAAAAGAGGGCTGATTTTGGTTATCTCTAGTTGTGAGAGAGACCTCTGTGAAGATACCAATAATCCTCCTACAGAGCTGGACCATCCCTCCATAATCATCCCTCCTCCACCACTGTACCACAGGGTTTGGATGAAACAGAAGGTCAGGGTCTCTCCCTGCTGCAAGGAAGTCAGCCAGACTGTGGAGGTGTGCCTGGAGGCGTGTTTGACCACTGGAGAGACCAGTGCCAAGGGCAGGGAACTGCCCTATAGGGATGTCCAACTGGCACCAAGCAGACTGGCAACATCCTCAGCTTCTGGCTAATAGTTTTAGCCAGGGAGCAGCCCCAGGGTGAGTGAATCACTTAGCATTCTCCCTCTGCTGCACCAGCTACTCCACAGCTACAGACCAGGGCATGGTCCTTTGGTTTTCTTCCCCTCTTTCTACCTTATACCCAGACACCTGCTTTTAAAACGTCATAGTACCATAACAAGCCTCACTCACTTATTCTCTTTTACCTGTCTTCTCTACCCATTCCCTTCACTTTTCTCCTTCTTGCCTTCCTGTGCTCCTTCTACTCATCTTAGGTATATAATGCTTGTGCCTAGAAAGGTTGTAGTTTTAGAAAAAAGTATGCAAATTGTGAATCTGTCCAAACAGATATGTATGAATCAAGTAAGTTTTGTATTTATTAGTATAAAATATCACACTTCAATAAAAATGCAAATAAAGAAGAAGAAAGAAAGGCAAGAAAACAAGCATGCAGAAGGAGACCAAGAGACTACAGTAAAGAGAAGCAGAGCAGAAAGAAAACAGGGAAGCATTGCCTTGCAAATATGCTTCTGAGAGGAGCCATCAAGTTTTCTGTTCTCTTTGTCAATGAGGTAAGTGGAGACAGATCTAACTGGAAAGTCTACCATTTCCTCACCTATTATTTTTTGTCTGCCAGAAATGTATGAGGAATTTACTTAGACAGCTGTGAGTTTTAAATCTCTTGGCTGAGACAACAGGAATCACAGTTGCACTGCAGATTGGATGATACATACTCCTGATCACAGTGTGAAACACAATGCTGGAGAGTGATTATTGTCAGTAACTGCATTACTCTTTTGTGACAAAAAGCCCGAGGTCTGGAACTTTTCTGAGATACATTAAGAACTTGACCACTCTGTGAGCAAGAGAAACAATTTTCTAGTTGTATTTTGCAATGCAGAAGGAGTCAGACACTCATATTTATCCTTAAAGGGATAGTCCTTGATTGAAACAAGATTTAAGTATGTCATCTTTAATAGGATTGGCAAATAGATTTTAAAAATATCATATACCATGCAACTACATGTATATTATTCTTGGCTAAGCTTGTTCATGATTTAAATCAAAATATTATGATAGATATTTTATGAGGTGACAACAAAGACTGGTTTTCATTATACTGTATGCAAAGAGTGGGAAACATAAGAATAATCCATCTTTATAATATATTCCTAATTTTAATCATTTATGCATAGCAGACATGATTATAGAGCATCCTTCCCTCAAAAATTTCTCAGTGTATCCAACAGTATTAAAAACACATTCTACTAGTGGTAAGGCAAACTGTGTACTGTGGGGTGTTGTCTGAGCCCTTCCCAAACATATCCATGGATGATCAGAGCAAGGAGTCCACCACTGGGTCAGGAAATGCACACACATAAATATGCAGACCATGTCCTTTGGTCTTGCTGGCACTGCTGTCAGTCACGCCTGCTACACAGCCTACAGAGATGCTTTTCCATTGCTTTCTAGACACGGAATTGGACAGGCACCTATTTCCATACAGCACAGAAAACAGCCCCTCAGGCAGCAGTTTTGCTGAGGCATACTCAGAGACAACTAGTCTGACTTCAGCTGGAGGGACAATGCAGAAGCACAACCACCTGTTAGCAAATCACAGAAACTCCGTGCAATAACAGGCTAAATACCTCACCCAGCTGGAAGCACATGAAAAAAAGAGGCAGGTTTTGTTTGGGGTTGGTTTGGTGCAGTTTTATTTTAAAGGGTCATAACGGGTGGTGGTGTGCAAGCATTGCCAGGGAGGCCCTGGTCCCATCCATTGGAATGGAGGCGAGAGTGTTGAGAAAAGCACATTGTTCTGCAACAAATCTATTTGCCCATTCTCACTGAAATGAATAGCCCTTCATTCCAGTGGGAATTTGTGCCGTCACTTCAAATGTTATGCATATAAATTAATTTCACACTGCTTCAGGACTTTGTTTTCAAACTACCAAAAGGGTTAAGAACTGAGAAGGAAACACTTGCCAAACTCCCAGGTCTAAACTAAGCATAAGAGGTTTTGTTGGTTTTTTTTTTTTTTGTTTGTTTGTTGGGTTTTTTTTGTTTGTTTTTTTTTTTTTTTGCTTAGGGGGAAGGGCAGGTGGGTGAACAATGGCCAGAAAGAGAGGGAAATGGGGACTGGAAATAAAGTACAGTCTTTTGTATTTCTACTGCTCAAAGATGCTTTTGAACAGGACTGCTGCCAACTGTGGAAAAGCATCTTTTATGGAAAAAATATGCCAGTGACAATGGATTTACAAGAACTGAGCCAGTGTGTCCTATATGCATTTATTCCATATTATGCAAGATTAATTGTTTGGAGCATCATGCTTTCAGGAGTGTTCTAAGCATCAGGGAGCCAAATTTAGAATTGGTATCATGAAGTCAAATTTCCTTTTGTATCATAACTCCCCAGGATGCCTGATTACAACAGTGCTGAATCTGGCACTGGAAGATGTTACCTACAGACTGGGCACAGTTCTGCTTAAATATGACAAATTGCATTTGCTTCCTTAGCCTGCATGAATTGATGTACATAATTTGGTGCTAGAGCTTCAAAACATTTTATTTTAAACAGACTTAATGCTTTTTGTTGTTTTGGAATGAGAAGGAATAAAAATATAGCAGATGGCAATTTGAATATACTTGTCAAAAACAGGATTTTAAGGTTGCACTCTCAATTACACTGTGGCCTCATTATATTCCCTACCCATCCTAGGAATGCCTTAAACTTGGTGTAAATGTAATTATGAAATGTAATTTGTTTTGACTGCTAACTATAAAATGGGATTTATCTGTATAGGACTCATCTATACAGGGAAATGGAATAATTACACCCAATTAAAACATCTACCTGGGATGTTACATCAGCAAAGCCATAGCAGTATAAATTATTCTGCTACAATTATGCTCATTAGTTTTCCCAGTAAAAAGGCTCTTATCATAAATAAAAATGGGTCTCTAATGATTAATTCAGTATTATATTTATCCAGGTTTATTGGCATGAGGGAATACATTGGTTACCATGGAATCAAAAGGCAGAGTCTAACAGCAGAATAAAGGACCAGGCATCAAAAGTATCAGCAGAATGAGAAACCATCTTTTAAACAAAAAGGTTTGCCGTATGAACATGTCTGTGAACCTTTGGACAGCATCCTGTGTACCACCTGAGCAACTCCATGTCCCTACTGCAAATTGGGACAAGTACAGTTTTGCACTAGCTGAGGATTAGACTGGCAAAATTACACTGATTTCATAAAACTTTAAGTCCTTTCAGTTATGTTGGTTTTCACAGCAAAATGTTGAGGAATGTCCAACATCCATCATAGCCAGCAATTTGCTTGTAGTAACTTTTCGCCTGAATTCTGTTTTGTTTCACAGTTACAAATAAATGAGGCCAGTTAATTGGCAAGCAGCGTGGCTGAAGACGGAATGAACATACTCTTGTGAGCTTCTGATAAACTTAGCCAAACATATCTTTCAGAGAAACCGCTCTTTATGTCCACTATTGAAAGAAATCAGCAAATATTTTGGGGAATATGTGGTACTTATGTGAAACTCACTTGCCACAGATGTTTCAGCAGCAAGTATGGTATTTATAGCAATTCAGTTTTTTCCTTTACGTTTTGCAAGGACAGTGCATCTGAAATGAAAAAGAACACCTAGACTGCAAAGAGGCAAGATTCTCAAGCCACTTCTTTTAAGGTTTTGTATTTTGCTGTTGAAAAATCTCAGCTGGGGATACATCCATTGACACCATACCCACAAAACGAACAGCGCCAAGATGCAGTAAAGAAACTGCATTTCTCATAAAAGTCACCTTTAATTTTGTGACCTGGTTACAGACTGCTCTAATTCTCAGACAGCCCTTAGCTGGACTCCAGGGACCTTGGGCAGAGGCACAAATTCCCTCTTCACCTCGAGCAGTCACTTTGCCCGAACAATACTCGAATCATTGGTCTCCGCCCGTGGCTGGGACACCATCGCTCCCTGCGGGACAGCTCTGCTCTCGTCGGTGGCAGCGTTTCCCAGAGCAATGCTATGTGCTGTGCCACAGCCAAGAATCCCTAAAGGCATTAGCGTGACAGAAACGCTGCCTGCTGCCCCCGGACCCCTGCCGGCCCCTCTGCGCGGGCTGTATAGGGCCGTATTTGGTATTCCTCGGTGAACTCTGCACAGAGCTCGGTCTGGTCCCAGATGGTTTCAGACCTTCGGATCCTGCCATCTCTGACGGACTTGGTATGGCCTCGGAGCCGTTCGCTGCACGCTCCCCGAGTGCCGCCCAGACGTCGGCCCAAGCCCCGTCGGGAAGAGCGGCGGCAACGGAGCCCCTGCACGGCCCCTCGCTGCCCCGCACGGGGCTCTGCCAAGGGCAGCGTAAGCGATGTGAGGACAACGCCGGGAAAGTTTATTGTTGGCAAAACCGGTGGGCACGTGCTGCACGCCAGCGGCCCCAGTGCGGGGTTCCAGCCCAGCTGCCAGCCGCCTGCCGCCTGCCGCCAAGGAGGAACCGCCCCTCCACGACCATCCGGGAGCGGCCCCGGCCGGATATCCAGACTCTCGGGAATGCCCTCGCCCGGCATCTGGCAGAGGGCCAGTGCTGCGGCCGGTCCCCCGCCGCTCCCCGCCCAGGGCGAGCGCTACTAGCCGATCCCCAGGCCGTGGGGCAGTGGCCGCCGAGGCCACCCCGGCCCGGCGGCGGGGAGGGCAGGAACCTAAGGGGCGGCGCGAGAGCTGGTCGCGAGTGCAGAGTCCGGGCGGGCGGGCGCCCCCGATCGCGGTCGGGCGGTGGCGGGATGTACCAAGAGCCCCCCGGGGGAGGACGCCGTTACGCCCCCTCCCACCAGCCTCCCGCGGCACTCTTGATACCAACGGGAACCGCCCCCCCCCCCCCCCCGATGCGCGAGGCACATCTGCGAGTCCCACAGTGTGGGGCGGGAAAGGCGGGGGCGAGGAGACGCGCCCCGGGGCGGGTGAGGGGTGGTGAGGGTCGCTGTAGAGGCGCCTGGCACACGCGTCCCGCCTTCCCCTGCTCCCCCCTCCCTGCGGTGGGTGGTGCGGCCCGCTCTGAGAGGGCGGGAGCGCCGCGCCCCGCCCCGCTCCAGTGACACAGGCTCCGTGTGGGGAGGTGCCGGCGGCGCGGTCTGCGGGACCGGGTGGGACTGACCGGGCGTCGTAGTGGCGGCGACTGCGAGCCGAGCCCGGAGAATGGCAGGGGTTGGAGCCGCTGCGGAGGCTGCTGCTGGTTTCTCTCCTTCGCCGCCTCCTCGCGCCCGCCGGGAACTTTTCCTAACGGCTGGTGGCGGTGCCTCCCCCCGGTGGTGGCAGCGGCGGCGGCTGCTGCGTTTGGCGGTGCCTCCCGGGCCGGGGCTGGGGCTCCTGGGGCTGGTTTTCTCTCGTTTCTGCTGCAGTAAGTGGAACTTTTCCCCTTGGCGGACGGGCGAGGGGGCGGGTGGAGGAAGAGGAGGAGAGAAACCTGAGCCCCGGCAGCGCCGGGGGACGCGGCCGAGTTGAGGGAAACTTTGTCTGGCGCCCGGCGGCGGGGGCCGCCGGCCGCCCTGCGCGGGGGAACCGGGCAGGACGTGGCTGGGATGGTGAAGGAGGGAGGTATGTGAGGCGGGTCCGAACCGGAGCCCGCGCCGCCGAGACCTATGGACTGTTTCCTCCGGGAACATCCGCTGCGACCGCAGTCGAGAGAGCGGGTGTCCCGGGAGGCCAAGTATCCCTGGCAGATGGGCTGAGGTGGCAGCCTCCCGGGTGGGGCAGTAGGGGAAGTTTATTCTCCTCCTGGGGCTTCCCCCGGCGGACGGCAGGTTATCCGCTGTAATTCCCGTCCTGAGCGGCGGGATTTCGCTTATTTACGAGAATTCACGGGCGCTTCCCCCCCCCTCCCCCCCCCTTATTTCCCATCCCGAAGGAAGGACAGAAGGGTCTTGGTGTTTTATCCGGGTGTGCCTGGGGGGAGGAATAGTACGTGCTTTGCCTCAGGGGGAGTGGGCTCGTGTCGTTGTTCCCTCTCAATGAGCGTGAAACCCGTGCTGGTTTCGGTGTGGGGTCGCTCGCCGCTGCTGCTGAGGTGGGATCGTGTGCTTGCTCTACATCACCCGCATCCTGAGCAGCTGCTGCCGGGGACACTGCGGTGCGGGCCCCACCGGGCTTGGCGTGACCGCCCGCGGGAAAATGCCATCACCTACCCTCCCCGTTCATCTTCCTGTGGGGAACAAACAAGCAACGTAGCAGTTGGAAACTGAGCATGAATTTATTTATTTATACTGCATGCGGTGAAGTGTTATTTTTTTTACAGCAGTGGAAGATGAGAGGGGATAAAAGTAGACTTAGACAAGAGCAAATCGAAAACCCTCATCCTGCCCTTGTATTCCCAATGCAAGGGAATAGTTGGCAAGGATATTTTATTATAGGAGACGCTGTGTCCCTTCCCTCTTTAATGAAGGAGGAAGAAGTTAGAGGAGGTAGTCTCTGGAGGTTCATGTGATAAAAATACCCAGGAGCGAGCAAGCCATGCCGCCGTAAAACATTTGTGTAGTATCTGAGAAGTGCTTTCTCAGGGAGGGAGTTGAGGCGCTGTAGGATTGTGCTGGTGCATGTAGTAGTCTCCCCCCTCTGGCAATGATGTAGCTTTCAAAAACGGTGATTGTTACTAAGTTTGTAAATATCTAGAAGGCATCACATTTCAAACTTAAAGGCTTAAAGACTTAGTTTTCATATGGTTGGCAAACTTTTTGCACTAGCACTTTTCTCCCCTCCCTTTGTTCAGTGTTATTTCTGCTTTTTTGCAATTAAAAAAGTGAAGTTGCAGACTTGACATGACCTTGACAAGCTATTTTTACATCTAAATGTGAAGTTAATAGTAACGATGAAGTTAATAGCATCCGTGCCTAGTGTCATACAGCGACTCAACCATTTTAGTCTTGATAAGTGTAATTCGGGTTGTCAGTCTTCCCAGATTCTTTTTTTTTTTTGCGTAAGTGATAACTCTTCAGAACTTCAGCCAGAAGTGGCAATGTTGTGTTAAAATAATTCTGTTCTTCGAGCACAAAGTTTTGAAGTATAATCTCTAGGTAAAAGGGAAAACTTGAAAAACTGTAACAGACTTTTGGACTTGGAGGTAAGCAACAGGGGAGGAGGTTTTTTTGTCAATATCTTAGGTTTTAGTTTTCTTTTTACCTTTAAATTTCCCACAGTTGTTTTCATTGTGTTTGTAACTGTAACATGTGACTATGAAGGAAAAATATTAATACTGTGCTCTTAAAAGTGCTCTTAAATATATTTTGAGCATGTTTACATGTTGATGGCACCCCAAACTACTTATTACTTTTGGTTGCCTTTTGTCCTGCTATTCAACTAATTTTGATAATGGTAGCAAAAGAAAGATTTGAAAATGCTGCCATAAATGATCCCAATCCTAGTAGAATAAAGTCACTACAAAACCAAAAAAATTTTTATCCAGTCATTTTGATTGGCAGTTAGAAATTATTTATTTGAGCTATAATTCCTCAGAGAAATATTGCCAAAAACATCTCAACACTCACACCAAAAAACTGAAGGGGGAAAGAGAAAATATATCAGGAATCTGAAATAGCAGCTTTTCTCTTTTTGAGTGAATATAGACCTGCTTTAATAAATGCTGCTTCTTTTACAAAAGTAAGACTACTGGCTTCAGGTTATACATACAAGTACTTCTTCCACTTCCCTGTCAAACAGTGCACGATGCCATGAAGTGCGTGCTAAACTTACATGATCAAAGTAGTGTAACCTTGAACTAGGGGACATGTATGGCATCCATAGAAGCATCATCATAGCCTTTAATCTATAAAGTAACTTATTTTGCATTGCAGCAAATGCTTTTCAGCTACGCTGTAAATGAGGACTTGTGTGCTACTAAATAACTAATTCCTGTGTCTCATTTGTTTGCACACAGTGAAAAATTTTGTGCAAAAAATTTTTTAAATGTAAGCTTGAATTAAAAATAAGCAGAACTGTAAAGTGAGATGAATAGAAAGATGTTCAAGATGCATTTTTCAGGTATTTTGTTGAAGAAATAATTTTTTTCAATTTAAATTGCTGGTTATGTTAAGCTTCTCAGTAAGATTAGACAAAGAAGTATACATATGTCATCTAAGATCCCAATGAATTTTTTTTCTTACAGGAGCCTGGAATGCAGAACTCCAGACTGGCAGTAGACCTGGAAGGATTGGGTTATAAAGGTGTAGATAATGGTGTAGAGTGCAGTGTACCATATACAAAAATAATTTAAAAAAAAGAAAATCCCCAAGTAATTATTGATGAGAACAATCTGGCTAGAAACATTTTTACTAATTTTTCAGGTGAAGTCATGGCAAATTCGAATGTCAAGCAAAGCAGGTTACCAACTTGGAAATGGGAAGGTGTAGTAGAGTTATCAGCAAGACAACAGAATGTGCTTTTTCCTCATTTTATGTTAATAGTTAAGAAATCTGCATATAAATATGTATTTATGTTTTGAAAATGGTATGGAAATGAATGCTTGTTTGAACAGGTGTTTGGTGAAGCAGTACAACAGCAGTGAAAGAAGGAATAGGAACACTGTAGAAGGTGTTTGAAAAGTTGGAATGAAATAGTGGTGAACCATGTAGTAGGTTGGGCAGTGTATGAGGCTGCTGTGTGAAGAAACAGAGCAGCTGCACTGGTAAGAACAACAGATAGGAGAGTTTAAATCTGGATTGTTTGATAATTAACAAAAAATTTTTTAACGTTGGCAGAAGTTTGTCCAGACTGTACTTGAGGATAACTCAGAATATGAGGTGTGATCTTTTGAAAGAATTCTTAGCTGTTTCATTGTGGTATGTCTGTTATTTTTCCATGTTACTGTTACACTGTGATGCTTTTGGTGTGCAAGAACTCTCATTTACATATAGAAATGAAGTACAATGTTATTTGAGTTAGGATCTGAACACCTGGAGTATCATAAAGGAATTGTGATGGTTGTTTAGCCACTTCTGCTACATAACAGTTGAACAGTTACTTGATTTAAACAGTGTTTCTCTCTTGCCTTCTTAAACAACTTAATTTGATGTCATGGGATATGCATTCTCTTTGATAGTGGAAGAAAAAGTAGCTCTAGCAGGATTTACTTTTTGTGAGATAGTCAAGTATCCTGTTTAGAAATGTGGTCAAATCTAGCTTGTTTTCTTTCTGATCCCTTTTATGTAGTATTGCTGACAGGGTGATATTGAGAAACAAAGGACTGTTCTGTAGCAGGAGAAGCAAAAATATGTAAACTTTATAGACTACTTGTACCAGCTGATTACCCTTCAGGTGCTGGTAGTAGAGCTTTTAAGGGAGGCACAATCTGATGTAGATTGCATCTGATGTGAGAAGGGAAAAGGAGTTGGGAGTGTGTTGCTTCAGAAAGCAGTGTCTGGGGCTAGTGAGTGGAGCATTTGTGGAGCTCAAAGGAAAAATAAGTTGGAAACTCTAGAATCAAAAGTCTGAATTTTGATTTGTAGAAACCAAATCCAGAGTGAATAAAATTAAGGTAAGAGAAGAATAAAACCTGGTACACAGAAGATAATCTTGCTAAGTGCCAGCTACCTGCAGTGCTGTGGGTAAATGTTGTTTTTTAGTGTTGGTTTTCTGTTGAAGAGCAATAAAATTTGCATCTGCTGTTACACCAACCTGTCACTGTGGAGGTGGCCTGCCCCACTGCTGTGTGGCTGAATTCAGCTTTGTCCAAACAGCTCTTTATCAGAAGGTACGGTTGCAGACTGCTTGGATATGAGTGCCAGGAAGTGAGAATGCTGAGATTGTGTGTGTTGTCTGCTTGCTCTGGAGCCCCTGTACACTGCCACTTAAAGGTGGCTCTGTGATGACGGATTACTTTGCTGTTTGTGTTTGTACCTCAAGCTTGTTTCCAGCTTGGAATGAATGTGCTGTATTGGATGAGAATTATTGGAACTTTGGTTGGTTTTTTTACCCTGATGACTTCTGTTTTGCATGGTATGTGGATTGTTATGCAGAAGTTTCTGTCAGGAATTTTCTAAGGCAGCTGATAGTGGGAAGTGAGTGACCAGATTTGCTAAGTGAAAAATAGGTATAGGTGCAATTATTTAATTATTATTACTTTGTTATGTCACATGTTCTTGGATTTTGTGGTTGTTAGAGGTGGAGGTATATATGGTCTTTAAAGGTGCCTTTAACCAAAACACTTTTGTGTTTCTATGGTTTGTTTTTGGTAGGGTTAGCCTGTCTAAAACAAGATTTTTGAGCAGTACTTATTTGGAGGGTAGTTGTATTCCATGCCTCAGAGTCCATAGGTGTCTGAAATGCAGTAATGTATTTTTATTGAGAGGTTGGAGATGAAGAATTTTTGATTAGGCATGAAATAGGTTGATCAAGTTTTCTTGTTAAAGGGATCATTAGTATTATTCTTTATTTCTGGTTAGAAAGCAGAAGGATTGCCTAGAAAATAGTATCATCTGAGTATGGGGAGAAATCACAAGAAAAGCTAAGAAAGAAGAGGTGGGAATAGCTGAATGTGGAAAAAATGCAAGGAAATATATGAGAAGCAAATAAAGAATGACTTGTGCAGTAAAGGATGTGTCAGGGGAAATAATTACTATGTTTCTGTCTCTGTCATGGGGACAGATGGTAAAGCTGTTGGGTCAAAGCTTGTCTTACTCGCTGGATGTCCTGGATGGTGAAGGTGTAAAACACTGTGTTAAAAGGAGGTGGAGGTGTGTATGAGTGAGGCTCCTGAGGGGCCTCATGGACAATATTTGCATTCATTTGATTCTAAAAATGGTGGCCCATGGTTGCTTAGTACGTAAGCTCGTGATGAAGAGCTTCGAGGTGTAGCACAACTTCCAAGTCATGGTGAAAACACCAAACCCATTTTTTTGGTGTTATCCAATACATGAATGCTTCAGGAGTTACTTTTCAGGTAGTTAACTTTCAGACTTTGGACTGTTTCAACTGTGAACCCAAAAATTCGTCTTTCTGTCCATAAGTTAGCAATAGAAGAAAATTAGCAGCAGAAATGAAAAAAGCCCTTTAATGTCTTAAAGCGTCTGTTGATGTCCTCTATCCTTTTACCTTGGTTTTTCCAAGTGTATGGGAAGGTAAAGGTAGGTAAAATTTAGCATGTTACCAAGAAGGTGACTTTTAGTTCAGGTATTGAAAAGCAGTAACAAGCTTCCAGACAATCCTCTTTTATCATAGCTGCATACTTTTATTCAGTGTTTCTGCTTCTTTTCAGTTGTTTTTCAAGTAGTGTGCAGGAGTAAGAGCAATTTTAATTTTTTAATAGTGTAAAATATCATCCATCTTATTTTCAGTGTGAAGGCTGGTTGAGTGTAACTCTCAAATTGACAGAATATTGAGATTATCTGCAAGCAGTAGACAGCTCTTGCCCATTTCTCTTCCCCAACCCCCTTCCCACATCAGATTTTCATTATGTGGCATTTAAGATAATGTTATATGTCTACAGGGATTCATTGTTTTCTCCTTTTCTGTTAGTCAAGGTTTGTATAACATGATAGCTCTTAAACTAGTTCTGGGATTAGTTTGTACAGAGCTGAATGTTCTTTTGAAAGTGACTGTTGTTTTGAATACTTCAGTGTAATGCAGTGGCATGTGCAAAATTGAAATTGGGTCATTCAAATGGCAATCTCCTGCTAAAGGTGAATAAAGACTAGTCAAGTAGGTCTCCATTGCTGATATGTGTACCAATGAGTGGAAAAAAACAGCTGAGCAAGCTTGATGAATTTATTGGTTACTTTTGGATTTGTAATTTTTGTTAGCCCCTCAGTTGGAAGACTACAGATTAGTGTTGGATTTAACATATTCATACTCCTGTATTGTGTGGATATTCTTTGTCCACTTCTGTTGCCTTTTTTACTTGAAATACCACCCAGTCTTGCTGCATGTGGTGTATTTGTATAAGCTGAAAACTAATTATTGCTGGGACAAGCATAACCAAAACCAGCCTATTGGATGAAGAGATGCTGGAGAAAGGATATGAAGTTGACATGTTCAAGATGGGTAACTAAATTTCTTTTCAGTATATATAATTTGGTAGAAAAATAGTAACTTTAGTCACGTAAAAGTTAAATTACATCAAATACCATGTAACTTCTTCATAGCAACAGATTAATTTAGGGAGTAAGATTTCTGACTCACATATAACTTGGGGGTAATTTCTTTCCCCAAATTCCTTTAATTTCTCCAACATTGACTATTGACCATTGCCACAATTAATAACTAACTCTGCTAAGGTTGATTGCTAACAGTTGGAGAAGAGAAGTCAAGAGCTGTTAAGCTTAATATGATTTTTTAATATATTTGTAAAGATTGCATTATAAAAATCCACTTGTCAACCCTTCACCGATGCTGCTGTTCCTGTGTTTTAAACGCTTCAATGCACTTTTGATTTCAACAGATAAACTTTCTTGAAACAGAAATAATGTTATTATGACTTCATTAAGGCACTGTACCATTTAAAAAGACGCTGTAGTGCTAAAGTAATCAACTATGAGAAATTGATGGTTGTGACCATACTGTGAATCACTTTTTGGG
The DNA here is from genome assembly GCF_012460135.2 of Molothrus ater. NCBI lineage: Eukaryota > Metazoa > Chordata > Aves > Passeriformes > Icteridae > Molothrus > Molothrus ater. The sequence goes on along the minus strand of NC_050479.2, from coordinate 96,770,710 downwards.
AAATTTAAATGCATCCTGTTGAAAGTTTCAGTGTGTTACTGGTAGCTGAGGTAGCAAAAAATAATCTGCCTCTGGTAACTAGCAAGTGTAATATAGCCATTTATCCAGGATAGGATCTATAGGAAGAAGCATACTAAGTTCTGTGTAGCTGTCTGAGGTATCCCAGGTGGTTTAGGCTTCTGCATGTGTCTTATATGTTCTACATCGAATCTTTAAAGTCCCTTCCAATCCAAACCATTCTGTGATTCTATATATAGAATATATATACCTATATATAGTACATCTATAGTGTGTATATATATATAGTGTATATATATATAGTATAACACAACTGTTAAGTTCAACAGCTGTAAGTAATAAGGTTTTTTACTATAACCAGATTATCACAATTGATAAATCAGTGTTTCCACCTGAATATTTAATAACTTAAACTACCTCCTGATAAATCAGAATGTAATCTTTTGTAGAGAAACAGATTTGTGTAGGCTTTATGGAAAATCTTAAAATGATTCAGCAGTGTTCTACTTTACAGAAAGAGGTGAGGACTGTGTGACTCTACAGAATTGTTAGTGAAAGTTCTTTTTGTGATGAATCTCCAGAGCTACTCTACAGCTGCGTATTCTCAGTCTCAAGAGACATGGCTTAGGTGTAATAAGTTGATGTGGCTACAAATAGGTGAAAACTGAAATGAAGTGAGGAAGACCAGTTTTGATGGTGTCTCCACAATCTGAGACTGCTGTGAAAAGAGGTCCTGAATTGATTGCTGTAAGTACATGGGAGAAGATACTGGGCAAAAGAATAGTGAGCCCTTAAGGGGCTTTTAATAGGATTTCCTAATATTTTCTTGTGGCTAAACTGGTGAGATATGTTTTGGGAAGTGGATTATTAGATGGGGGAAAATTTTTGTGTCCTGCTGAACTGAGAAGATTCTGAGTCCATCTGGAGGCTGGTCACTGGTGGCACCAGTGCAGGGGCAGTTCAGCAGCATTCTGACCTCTATTCCAGGTTGTAAGGCACTTCAAGCAAGTTTATGGATACTATGGATGACTATGAGGGTCAATTATCTGCTGAAAACTGGGGTTAATTGAGTGGGATGTCCACAGGTCAGAAATAACTGTTGGGTACCTTGTGAAATTCAAAAGCAGATCTGTCTTGGGGGGGATGACCCCATGCAGCAGCAGAGATGTGGTGCAGACTGGTGTCAGGTGCCTTTACAAGAAAGATCATAAAGGTCCTTGTGGGACAGTATGTGCCTTTGTCGTGCAAAAGGTAAAGAGCACACTGGGCATGCTCAGCCAGTTCAATGAAGCAATTTGGACTTCTACTATTTGGAGCTTGTGAGACTACATCAAAAGTACAGTGCACAGTTTTGTGCTCCCAAATGTGCGGCAGGTGCAAAGGTGAAAGGCCACTATGGTAGGGAGTCACCACATGATGTATGAAGAGGGCTGGAGAAGTGGGTTTGTCCAGCTTTGAGAAATGTCTGAAGTGGGGCACCCTAATTGCTGCTGGCATTATTTAATAGGCAGTGAGCGGGAAAATAATGACAGACTCTCCTTAGCTATGCAAAGGGAAAGGCTAAGAGGCAGCAGACACAAGCTACAACAAGGGAAATCACTATAATGTGTTAGCAGTATGTTTTCCCATACAGACAATGAAGCGCTGAAATAGGTTGTGGAATCTCTGTCCCTGAAAATATTCAGAACCTGACTATGGTGTGACCCCTGAGCAATTTGATCTGACTTCAAAGTTGGCCCTTTCAGTTGGGGATGGGATTGGATAATTTCCAGAAGTCACTTTCAGTCTAAATGAAGCACATAGTGTGCATGGGCAGGCATGAGCTAGTATACTTAGTTGCTAGCCCTGGAAGGAAAGTAGAAGAAGTTGGAAGTCTTCTGTTTAGATTAAAACGTCAAAGTAAAGTCTGAGGCAAGTTTTTCCTATAAATCAATTTGACTGCTAAAAACTTCAAAATTGGATCCCATTGTTACTTCCTAATGTAAGTTATATATGTTAGAGAATTTGTTAAATAAAGATCTGGCTACATCTTTTCTGTTACTTCAATAAGTAGCCAGTAAGAACTATCCTGTACAGCACAGAGCTGGGTGACAGTGTGAGACATACTGAAAATGTAGCTTAGCAGTAAATTGAGCAGCTATCAAACAGCATTCCCTAGGCTTACTGTTGTGGTGCAGTTCCTGGATAAAAAGGGGTTAACTTTCTGGAACTGCCTGCATTGAGCTGGCCTTAAGAGCTAAAAAAAAGCCAGCAGTGTCAGCAATGCAGGGGGCAGCAGCCATCCCATAACTTTGTAATGTAACTGGTAACTCATCAGATTTTTTACGGACAGCTGAGATTTGCTGCTCCTGACAAAATAAGTTTGTTCTATATCTCATTGTATAACCACAGTTGTTCAATACTGGCAGATAAGACTAAAGCTTACAGGTAATTGAAAATGTGAAGTTAATATTTAGCTGTCCTTCTGAAGTTGTTCGAGGCTTTGCAACATTACATAGTGCAAAGTACAACCTCCCTTCTCTTCCTTGCAGACCTCAGTTCTCCCCAGAGTAGGTGATGTGTGGAAAGACAACATACAAAAAGTCAAGGAGTGGTCTACTTGAGGCCGTCAGGGCTGTCCTAGGGATTGAAGGTCTTGTTCCTTCTGCTAGGATGTCACACACATCAGTGTATGTGTGATACACAGTGCATCAGTATTCCTGACCAGTTTCTAATGGCTTTCTGGTTTCAGTGTAGGAAGTACAGTGCAGGGGACAGGAAATGCTGCATGTTTACAACTGTTATTGAATGTTACTGAAAGCTTAGAATTTCATGTACTACTTACTAATGTCACAGAAAAGCCAAAACAGAAACTCCCCAGTACCCAAAATCCTGCTAACAGAGTGTTTATTTAAAGCAATTCAGAAACATTGCTTGTACAGAAATGTTTGGTAGTTATGTGGACCGTGTACTCTCATACCACTAAATGCAGTGGGCAGTCTTTGATTATGCCATGTCCCTTTCTCCAGCTGAAGTTGAAGAAATATTCAGTTCTGCGTGACTTGAACTTTTACTTTATGGTTCCTACATAAAAGTAATATTCTACTAAAGACAAAGATGTTAATACAACAGTATTTTTTCATTTGCCTTGTTCTCCCCAAAATGGCTGAAATGCTCTAGATAGTTGGTTTTGTGGTGATTTGTTTAAGTTATTCCAAGTCAGGAGGTTTGTGCCTAAAACTTCTTGGTTAGGTTAGGAGTTTCACAGACCTTGCTTTTTAGTATGGCACACCTCTAAATGTCGATAGTTTTGCCTTGTCAAAACCAGCCAGCGTTTCTGGTGGTATCTGTCAGAGTTAATTGGGATTTTTTGTTGATTTTGTTAAACTGCATTGTGTTTATACTGGATGAACTAAGACAATGAAAAACAACCTGTGTACTCTGACTTCATTGGCTTCATTCATCTGAACTGAGCAGTTCAGAAATCCTCCTTTCCACCCTTACCTTTGAGTAGGTAAAATATGGCATAGTTCTAGGACGTGTAGCTTGAATTTGATCACGTTTTTGTTAGACCTTATGTCTGAACATTAAGTTGAACAATAATTGTATATTTCAGAAATTGGCAGTTAATTGGTTCTCTGAGTTGACTTAAGTTTGCCTTGATAATGAATGTAGAGGTGGAGTCTGAGAAGGGTAGTGTAGTATCGGAAGAACAGAAAGTATGGAAAATAAATTTACTAAGTAACAAAACAATTAAGTACTGATATAGCACTGCACAAGTCAGTAAATACAGGCACAGAAATATGGTAATTCTTGATTTATATCTTCATTGCTTCTCCTAGCCAGCTGGATTGACCATCATTTCAGCATGTGTGCTGTGCAGTCTTACAATTAATATGTAGATTCTGGCTGACCATTGCAGCTCTCCTGTGCTACCTGGTGTAAATACTGTGAAATGCATGAAAGATCAGGTATTAATTATTTGGACTTCTCTAGTTGCTGAACTTTCCCTGAGGAACAAGGACTACTGAACCAGAGGCAGGGTCTGTCTGATGAAGTAAGGTGGAAGGTTCTTATCCAAAAACATTGCTAGCTTGTGAGGAGGGTTTTAAACTATGCATGTTGAGATGACCTTTGATTTTTCACTAATCTGAAAAAAAAGCAAAGATACAAGGAGCAATCAACAAGTGTCTGACGGGGATATGATGGAATTTGGTTTTTATCCCTTCCCTTGTGAAGGCAGCACAAATGAGCACAATTGCAGACTTAGGATCTCATTGGGATTGCAGCAATGTTGTGGAATAGCTTGCATGACTGGAGTCATGCAATTAGCTCTGTTTGTACCTTCAGGAAAGGCAGGCTGGCAAGGTGAAGAAGAGTGTCTAGAATGCTTGGAGCTAGACTGGCATGGCTAAACAGAGAGCTGGAACTCAGGAAAAGGAGAGTTCATGAGCTTTGGAAGAAGGAGCAGGCAAATCAGGAGGATGTGATGTTTGCAGATGGAAAATTAGAAGCACCAAAGCCCAACTGTGATTTAATCTGGCTACTGCTGTAAAAGAAAGTAAAAAAAATATTTTTACAAATACACAAGCAACAAAAGGAGGGCTAAGGAAAATCTCCATCCTTTTTTGAGTGTGGGGTGAAACAGTGACAAAGGGTGAGGTACATAATGAATTTTTTGCCTCAGTATTTAAAGTTAAGACTAGTTGTTCTCTGGGTACCCAGACCTCTGAGCTTGGAAGACAGGGATGGGGAGCAGGTTGAAGCCCCCATAATCTGAGGATAAATGGTCAGTAACCTGCTGTGCCACTTAGACACACACAAATCGTTGGGGCCTGATTGCATCTACCTAAGAATACTGACAAAGCTGTCAGAAATGCTCACCCAGCCACTTTGAATGATTTACCAGCAGTCCTAGTTCTAGTTCACTGGAAGTTAGCAAATGTGATGTCCAGCTACAAGAAGGACTGGAAGGAGGATCAAGGAGACTACAAGCCTGTCAGCCTGACCTCAGTGCCAGAGTTGGTTATGGAGCAGATCATACTGAGTGCCATCACTCGGCATGTGTAGATGTGGCACTTAAGGACTTAGTTTAGTGGTGGACTTGGCAGTTGTAGCTTTATGGTTGGACTCAGTGATCTTAAAGGTCCTTTCCAGCCTAAACAGTTCTGTGATTTTTAAGTCTCACATCTGGACTGAGATAACTCCATTCAACTGCACAGGCTGTGGTCCAAGGGGCTAGAAGGCAGCTTGGCAGGCATAGGTATAGAGCCCTGGTGAACAACAAATTGAGCAGTATCAGCAGTTTGTCCTCACAGCAAGGAAGAGAGACCTTATCTTGGGCTCTGCTAAGCATTACAGCAGATTGAGGGAAGGGATATATTTTGCCCTAGAGTACTGTATCCAATTTATGGCTCATGGTACCAGGGAGACACTGAGCTACCAGAGCAAGCCCAGAAGTGGGTCACTGTGTCGACTGGAGCACAAGGTGTGTGAGCAGAGGCTAAAAGAGCTGGGCCTGATCAGCCTGGAAACGGGAAAGCTGCAGAAAAGGAGCCCTTATTTGCTGCCTGATGAGAACGTATTAAGAACGTAGATCAACACTTTCTTCAGACACCCCACACAAGCTGGAGTGTGGAAAATCCTGAGCCAATGTAAGGAAGTAAAACTTGTCTGTGAGAGAGAAGGTGTCCAAAATATTTGAGGAATCAATGTCAGGTGGTGATATCCCAAACCCGACTGGACCAATCTTTAAGCAGCCTGATATAACTAGACCTACATTGAGCAGAACTGAATGGCCTCTTGAGGTCCCTTGCCTCTTTACCTACATGAAATCATTATTCTCTACATCAGTATTAGAGCTTGTTTTACTTTGCCAATGATAAATGTATTATGAAGAAAGCTGTGCCTAGGAGTTCACTTGTGTCTATGGTAATTGCTAGGTGACCTGGTTGGAAATGATCACTATAGCTTACATCTGACAACATGACCTGCTGAACACTTTATCAGAGCATTTCTGTGGAAGTTTGGTTGGTTGGGTTTTTCCCTCCCCTCTACAGGCTTGTACTGATGAGTAGTGGTTCCGGTGACTTGAGTCTGAATGCTTCAGTCTGACAAATGAAGTCAGAGTGATTAAGTCAAGAATATCTTAATAATACTCTGGGATAGACATGAGTTTTTTGGGTAATCTAGCAAGATGCACATTATAATTACCCTCATGGTTAGGATGGCAGCTTATGTAAATACCACTGTGTAGCAGGAAAGTGACTTGCTGCTTTATAATGAAAGAGAACAAACAGCAGTGACAAGAATCCTATACTGAACACTTTGTATTTTTGGGTTCTGATTGAGTTGCCTTTTTTTTTTTTCTGTTAGTCTGTGAAATGGCAAGTTTATTATATGGTAGTGTTGAAACAGCAACCATTTAACTTGGAAGAAAGCTGGTTTTTGGACTGGGTTGGCATTTGGAGCACCAACCCGTGTGTTTGCAAGTTTGTGGCTAGGTGGAAGAGAATATGCTGTTATGGCATTAGTAGCTTCTACATTTTGAAATTAGGCAGAAGACAGTAACTCCTCAGACTTCTGTAATATTTTAGTGGTCAATCAGTCAATCCCTTATCCCCAATTTCTCTTCCCCTCAAAGAAAAAAAAACAAAATCCCCCAAAAACCAAAAGAAGAGAAAAAAGTGGATATTGTAATAGCATTAAATTGCCTTTCTAACTAAGGAGTGGAGAGGCATGGAGTCTGGAAGGAAGTGGCAGGGTATTTATCTGACCAGACCAGATTTAGCAGTCACTGTGGTCTGGGAAGTTTTTTCTGGAAGGATTTGTTTGCTGGAAGCTATAGTTTTCGGTGATGCTGGAGGATAGTAGGATTGTGTCTGTTGCATTTCTTGGAGTATGAGGTGCCCTAATTATATATAAGTGCTAGTTACTCATAGCAAATTGGAATAAAGATGAGTTACAGAATTTTGAAGTACCTTAAGAAACTGAGGGATTGAATAGTTAAGCAAGCTGAAGTATAGATGGTTGTTCAGTGATGCCCATGAGGCATCCTTTGTGGAGGAGAGTATTAAACTTTGTGTATGAATTATTATAAATATTAAATATTTGTATAATTGCAAAGAAGGCCTTGAGTATGTGGTGGTCAGTTCTGTGAGGTTTGCCAGAGGTCTGGTTTGAAGGGGCTGCCTGTACAAGGTCTGAACTAGGCAGTGCACTGTTGGGAAGCATGTCCTCTGTCATGATGTTGTATTGGCATCCTCTTTGAAGTGTAATAATGCCAGCTTTGAAATTTCTTAGCTCTGAAGAGTATACTAGAATTGAAACCTTTTAAAAATAAACTGATGTTCAGAAAGTGACAATTTTTGTGTAATGTCATTGTATGTATCATGAGAGGCAGTTTATATATAGAAGTCAGAAAAGTTGAAGCACTAGCTGACTAAAACTGTGATTAGGTGTTCCTGTAGATCTCCAGAATGGAATTTCTTTCATAATCTTGAACTCACAGCCCTGCAAATAAGTTAAGAGATTGAGCTTTAAAATAAATTTTAAGCAAGCAACATTAGAGTTATATTTAAGCATAAGGTTATAACTTGACTTATTATTAAACATGCTGAGAATGAGTTAAGTTTTCTCAAAGCTGAAGGCTGTCATTTCTCCTAAATCTTACTTGTTGCTGAGAATAAGACTTCTTTGTAAGGAGTGATTTGCGGATGCCACAGTGACTCAGCTGAGGACAAAATGAGGCTAACAGATTTCATGGGGAGTTAAATATACAACAAACCTAAACTTTTGAAGAGTTAAAAGCTTTTAACAAAAGACGTGACAAAAGATTAATATCTGCTTGTGGATCAGAATAAAAAAACATTAGTCATGGAGGAGACTGGTGACCTGCTGTGAGCTGGCTGTCCCTCTGATGAAGAGGAGAACCTTTATTGAAAAAATAACTAAAGGATACAAATAGAAGGAAATGAGAAATATGTTCGATAGGAAAGTAGCTATTTTATCAACTTGCAATGTTCAAGTTAAACCAAATGCAAGCTGACCTGAGCATGAGAAAAGTATCTGAAAGTGCTCTAAGTAATTATGTGTTAGCAGAAAGTACTGGCATTCTGTTTCATAATGTATTTGAAGTTCTACTTACTGAACATTAAAAATGAAATGATTTTGCCATTCTAGATACTGTCAGTGTTAATTTCTATTTTGTGTTTTCCCTATTTTGTTCATGTATATCTCGGTTGGTTTCTTGATTTGCAAAGCAGGTGGAGGATAGTCTTAAACACAGTTGAAGAGACAGCAGGTTTCTGGGAAGAGGATTGGGAATGAGACTTGTAAAAGGAGTGCATTTTGAAGTCTTCTCACAGTAGCAAGATCTGGATGACCCCAACGATCATGCTAGAACAAGTGGTAGAAGCTATGGGATGGAATGTTCCAAGTACCTGAAGTGAGAAATTGTGATTAAGTCCATCAGCATGTGTGTCATATTGGCTAACAAGAATTTTAAGGAGGACTAGTTTATTACTTCAGTAAAAATAACTATTAATCTTATAATAACAAAGCAAATAAAATCCTTGATCATGTGTAGGATCATCCTAGGTTAGTTTGATTTTTTTTTTTTTTTTATTACTAAATATCAAACCTTTCTAAAGTAAAGGGTGTGGAGGTTTGTCATTTTGGTCAGGGTGTTTATTTGAGGAATTCATATTCTGTAGCCTCAAAGGATTTCTTTATTTCAATGGGCTTGGTTGTTTGGGGGTTTTTTCCCTTCTGTTTTTGTTCTTTTTTTTACTGCTTTACTAGTTCATCTTCTTCCTAATCTCCACAGGCATTCTCTTTTTTGCAGTGTAAGTTCTTTTGGACCTTTATCGGGTTACCTTTTATAAGAATAATAATGGGCTCTTCCAGTCCTTTCCTGTAGGTCATGTTTTCTGGGCCTTGGAGCGCACTTTGCTTTCAGACTCTCTAGATGGCTAATATATGATGTGTGCTGTTCAAGCTGAACAACTCCAGATGGAGCCTCACTGATGTTGGCTAGAGCATATACTTCTATATTAGCATATTCTATAGTGTCACTTTCAATTCTTGGTATGTAATCACCATGCACTTGCTGTAGCTTTCAGAACACACTTTGCTCTCTAACCAGTTATTTAACATTCTTGATGTGTTACTTAGACCTGTTCCTGATGGCTGCTAGTCTAATTTGGACCCGCTGCAGCTTGAAGGTATTTTTCTGCCTGACTGGGAAAGGTTTGTTAAGTGTAGCTTCACTTGTTTCTTTGTGTATAATGCATTAGTCATCAGCTCCACCAAGATTCAGATGTACAATTCTCCTTTTGACCTTGAATCTTCTGTTAAATATTTTGGTTATGTGTTTAAACTGGATGCCACACAGGAGGACTTCAGCCTTTCTCACCAAATCAGTTTGTCAGAACTATTGACTCATCTTTTGTGTTTCAGAAGATTTCTAAGATCATCTGGCACTCTTTAACAAACTTTCCAGTAAGATGTTTGAGTTACATTAAGGACTGCTTGTTTCAATCTCTTCTGTGTATTTATACTTATTGCTCTGATACTTAGGGATTTGAATGTATTTAAATGGGGGTGTGAAGCATTTTGTGGTGGTTAAGCAGTAGTGGTGTGTATATAGATAACTTTAGAACTACTTGTTTACTCTTACTACTAGTTTTTTTGAGGGAGTGGGACTTGAAATGAGATGTCTTCCTCCAGTCCTGCTTTTGAGCCTGGCCTATTTATTGGAAAACTAGTACCTCATTGTCCTGCTTATTCCTTTTAAAGGAGATAGGATTGGAAGACTTGGTGAAACAGAGTTGGAAATAATAATTACAGAAAAACTTCCAGCTGCTTCATAGCCTGCCCTACTTATTAGTTCAACATATTTTAAAACATCTGAAAGTTTAGTGTCAGGATAAACATGTATGTCTTAATTTGCTGTGTGTTAATATGTATAAATGATTATAATGTAAGAACATGTAAAATGGACATTGATGTTAATGTCGTCTAAGTCAAAATTCCACACAAAGTTTTAAAGTTCATGGGACTTTAAATCAAACTACTCACTAAGAATGTTTACAAAGTTTTGACCTTATAAAATTGGCTTTCTAAGAGTGTCCTTCCCAACTCCATTTGAATCGTGAGCCTAACATTACTTTTTAATTTCCTCTAGTGTCTTAGATTGTCCTGCTGCTTGATACTAAAGGTCTGTGCAGCATGGTGGTAAGCAGAGTATGCAGGGGCACAAGTGCTGTCTTACATGGAGATAAACTAGAACAGAAGCGCTGGTTCACATGGCATTCTGAAATAAGAATGGTGGGTAACAGCCAACCCTGACTCCAGGGGCAGAGTTTTTCTGAAGCTCCAACTCCTGACTCTATGAGTTGGGCTCAAGCTAATGTTAAACTCTAAGTTGTAACTACTTTTTCTTTGACTTTGTGTTGCATTGGAGTAAAGTGTCTTTGAAATCTCTTTCTTTGCTTTCTGTGTTGCAAATGTCAGTCTTGTAGATAATTTATTGTGGAGCTGAAGAGGTTTGCATATGTTGTCATCTTTAACTCCTTTGTGCTAGGATGACAGTTCTTTGTCCAGTATTGCATTACCTGGCCTTTTAACAGGCAGTGGGAGTCCTCTCTCTGGGCTCTGGATGCTATCTTATGAATGGTAGCTGTAGCTTTCCCAACAATTATTTCTATTCCTTTATCCCTCTATGAAGATACACATGTTGATGCAGCAACTAGAGGGAGATAACTGACAGTCTCTTCCATCAGCTGCAGGGAATGAAGGAGCAGAGTAAGACAAGCCTCCTGGCTGAATGGTGTGATATCTTGTCAGCTGTACTTTTAGGAGCAGCCAGATGGTGGTTCAGAGTGTTTCAGAATTCTGCAGAACATCCTGTGATAGCACTTAACTGAGAATCAATCAGTCTGGAGCTTGATGTTAGTAAAACCCTTCAGCAACAGCTAACTTTTGAGACAGCACTGAAATCGAGACTGACCTCTTCACACAGTTCTCATTGCCAGTCTCTTTGAATTTTCGGTTGCTTGGAAAAGATACGGCTTTGTGCAACTTTATTTTATAATTTTCAACTAGAAGTTATATTCCCCTTTCTATGGTTTTTGTAAGAAGTCAGGCTATAGTCACCTAGAGGAGAGCTGCTCATGCCATAAACCATCTCAAGACTTGAACCTGTTTTGGGCCGTTTGCAGGCATAGGAAGTTAACATTCAGAAGTTAACCATTTGCAAGTGGTGGATTTGCATGTACTGCATCATGTTTTTAGTTTCCTGTTGGTATTAGGTAAAGTTCAAGATTCAAGAATCCCTTGACCTTCAGTAAAATGAAAAAGCAACCTGAGAGAGCCTGAGAGCCTTCAGTAGTCTTGGCTTCAGACTATCAAATTGCTATGCATCATTTCACTGAAACTTTTTGCATTCTGGTAGGCTTCTGTATGCCTATTATACTGTATGCTTAACATGGAACAAGGTTTTAAGTTTTGCTCCCTGAGATGGAAGTAATACATTCCTGGTTTTCTTCTTTAAAAAAATAAGGCAAGTTCTGTACAAAAAAAAAGGAACTTGAGCTGAGTCCTGTAAATGCAATGCTTATAGAAGCTAATCTCGTGCTGTTCCTGATCTCAGCTCACTTGTCCTCAAAAAACTGATTGACACTCCAAGCAGGGATTGCGATAAAGCAGATCCTTAGGTGAAAGTAACACTAGGTTATAATACTTTCTCTTTGATTTAAGTGAAGTTTTTTCTTACGTACTTGGTTAGCACTTCTAATTGGAAGCTGATGTTGAGGCATTTTGTACTACTTAGTCTTGAATCTCTTCCATTCCTTGGTTCTGATCTTTTTTTTGACACAGTAATTTGGTCATGCCCTGGTACTCAAAAGACACACTGACTTCTTCCCAGTCATTTAGGCATATATTTTTATAAAGCCTTAAGTTGAGGTTTCAGCTTGTTTTCTGAAGTGTCTTTAGGTGATTTGTTTTTCCAGTTAAACAAATCTGAAAATGCCACTGGATTTGTGGAGCTGTGCTCATTGCCTGGGTTGCAATCGCCTCTTGTGATTGGCTGAGCTAATTCAGAAGGTTAAATCGGGAAGAGAACAAGTGAGTTTTTGAAGGTAGGGGTCTTTTAGGTACCTGATGAATGCTGACACAGGAGGAGGAGGACTGCAAGAATAAGCTTTTTGATGTCAGCTGAAATTCAACTGGCCAAACAATAATGCTTAGCCTGACTTTGAGAGTGTTCTGCTGACATAGCAACTTGCTGTCTGCAAAATGGAATGTTCTTGTTGTTTTGCTCCATTTATGATTGGACCTCTTCTGAGTTCCCTGCCACTAGTTTGTGCTAAGGCCATGTATACCCATGAGCTGAATAACTTGCTGATAGAGGGGAAAAATTAAGTTTTATGCTCTTCTGTAGTTTGGCTTTGTCTTGTGGAAATAGTCAGCAGGTTGTGGAAAATCCGTGGCCAGAAATGGTCAGTATGGTCACCCTGTCTTGCCAGAAGGGTGCTGTTAAGTGGGTAGAAAAATGCATTGCTTTTATAATTAGACTTGTGCATGGCTGCTTCATATAGAAAATCTAAATCTGCTGTTTATTGCAACAAATAACAAGCCTGCAAATGTGATAAGTATTCTGTCATTCCAAATCATGAATACTTTGTTGTGTTATGAAGGTTGTCATAATTCCTCAGTATCTTTTTTTCAGTTAGTAGTAGAAACTTAATTCAGAATTGATGTTGAAAATATTATCATGGTCAGTATTTGATAGCACCTAGTTCTGTGGCTTTTAATGCTGCAAGTGAGCCTAAGGGATCTTTTTGTTTTGTTTACTCTTTAAACATTCTGTCAAGTTGCATGAGTAGAGTCATTGCCTTGCTGTTTCAGGTAGTATTCTTGACTTTATTGCCAAGCATGGCATTGGATCACTGTGATCAAAAATCATTTAGTGCATAGGAATTTAGCTGAAATTGAATCATGATAAAGTGCTTGAGTTGGCAATCTCATCAGGCACTGTGTGAAACAGTACAATTTTATGTATTCCAAGGAAACAAAAAGGAAAGGGAAGGCAGATCTCTAAAAGCTTGGGCAAATATAAAGAAAAAAGTAAGAAAACCTCATGTTGCTGTGTTTACCTTGAGAATTTACAAAATATCTTGATTACTAAGTAAGTACGAAGTGTATCCAGAAGTTTTGTTGAGAATGACAGACTTCAATATTGTGAACGTGAGGCAGAAAAGGTCAGATTTCAAGAGGAGGAGGGCCAGGCCTCATTAAAACAGTAAATGCATATTCTATGTGCCTGTGTGTCCTAAATTTGGATCAGTTAAGAACCTGAATAGTGTGGTCTTGAAGTGGCTTGTTCTTCAGAACCTTGTGCATTATGAGCCTCTAAGTGTGTTATTTTGGGGGAGACATGTAGCTCGTTATTCAATTACAATCTGTGAGCAGAATACTGACTCTTGAGTGGAAGTCTTTATGTCAAAGGAAATACTTATCTTGAGCATCCTGAGCCTTGGAGAGCCCTGAATATCTGCATGGTAATTAGCTTGCTAGTTTGAACTATTAGCTTGATTGCTCTGCAACTGCAGCTAGTTAAATAATAACTGGATGGAGATACTGTTCCAAATCAAGTATGTGGCATTGGCACATCAGATTTAAGCTGTTTCTGCACTTTAAACATTTTGGAGTCTATATACTGTTTTATGAGCTGTATGTAAGTTCAAGTTAAATAATTTGTGAAGATAAGTTTGTTTGTTTGTTGGTTTGGGGTTTTTTTTGTCTTTTGAGTCTGACTATGTGTCAGAAGATGAGATAAATGTAAAAATGTAAAATTTGGAGTAGTGATATATTAGCTTTCTACCTCCCTTGCTGGAGAAGGGGAAGAAAAAAAGATCTAACTGATCAACATTCTATGCCTGCAAGTGTGTTTATGTCTATAAATATATATAGGTCCTGCTCAGTTCAGTCTGTAAATCTTGAAAATAGCAGCAATGAAAAAGTTTGACTTCTGAAAATATTCATGTCATTCATGTGAGAACACAATGTTCTCATAGCACAAATGAGCTGTTAGAGGTATTCCTTGGTGGGAAAATTGTTGAGTATTGACTTTTTAAATGTACAATGGTCATCTTTATGTAGCTAAAGCCTCCAATAACTGGGAGCAGAGTTGTGAAAAAAAAAAAAAGTAAAAGGAAGCAAAAGACCTCATGTTAGACCTGTGTTCTGTTAACTGGGATATTTTTTCAGTTTAGTTTGTTACCTTCTGCAGAAGTGTGAACAGTTTTTGTAAGTTCACTTGTGGGGTTTTTCTGTACTAAGCTTTTTGGGGTTATATACAGCTAATCACTATGATAAAGTATAGGTTAAGATACAGTAGATTTAACTGTAGCAGAAAGCAGATTCCTGAATGAAAGTGTTTTTCTTTGCTTAAATTACATTACAGAGTATTTATATCCAATACATTCTGAAATACATTTCACAAATATAACTTGTGAATTTATTTATAGGGTAAAAAGCAATAATCAAATACTTTTTAAGGAACATTCCACCTTATGTTTAAATGTAGCAATGGCAAGTGGAGATGAATTTTGGACAGAACTCTGTGCATCCCAGTTTGCAAATAGCTGCCCTCTTTCCAGTGTCTGTTACATTAATGTGTTAGATAAAAGGCATGAGGAGAATAGACAGAATGTTCTTGCGCTACTTGTCATGGCAGATAGTCTCTATTTGAAATGTGTTATGGGTTTTTTTTTTACTTTTCTTGTTATTTTTTGTCCCTTCACCAGCCCCACTTACCTACTGATGTATCAACAATATTGGTCTGAATTTTTGGCTTAGTTTGACTTATTTGTGTAGCTTAAGGTGTTCATACTGTTGATGTTAGTCAGTAGTTTTATACTGAAGAAATCCATAGCTAAATCACTTTTTTGGGTGACTTCATTGACTGAGAAATAGTTTGAACAATGAAAAATCAATCAGTGGGAAGGAGAAAGCTTTTAACAATGGATTTGTAGACAAAGGCTTTTAAGGACTGATTTCCTGAACACATGGCTTGCCTTTTGTTTGAGCTTGGTGAGTGAAAAGGCAGCTAGCTCATGTCTCAAGATGGATGACTTCTTCATGCGTATGAGAATGGGGCTAATAAAATTTATACTTGACTTTTTGCTTCATCAGTGAACTTCTTTAGTTACAGCTTGAGCACTGACTTGGTATCTGAAGAGAGAATCAGAGCATTTGAAATAGCTCTGTTAAAATCTGAGCTCAGAAAAAAGAAATACACTGTGGACTAAGACTTTGGTTCTTTTTCATCAGGTCAGTTTGCTCCAAGAGAACTAATGAGTCAAGTTGCTGGAGCATCTGTTGGCAAAAGAAATTGTGAATCTGTGGTATACTGAACTGCTTTGTCCTAGTGGATTTCCTTTTTTGAAAGGAGGATGGTGTAAAGTGCTGAGCTTAGAATGTAGCTGCTACTGTGGAAGACATTTTAGGTATTAAGCAGAAATATGTTGAATCCTAAGCAAGCACTTGCCTATGCCTACTCTTGCATATTTACTGTCTGAGACAAGGTCTTGTGTGAAGACATACCACTGCACTGAAGCAGAAGAATTACATATGTATGATGGTAAATGTCTTCATTAGGAGGTAGGGTAGGAAAGCTCAAGTTGAGGTCTTTGAGTGACTGTCACTGTAAACATGGAGTGGTTTGTGGGATTTTGATAGGGGCTTTTTTGTTTGTTTTTTTAATTGTTGCTTTGCGGTTTAAGTATTTACTGGTATGGTAAGTGCTAGAAGTTTCACTTATTTCAACTTATAAAAGATATGACTTGATAAATATTGTTTAAGGAGAAACATGTAAGTGCAGTAGTTTAACTTAAGTTTTTGCTTGATGCTCTAGATCAGTAATCAGACTGCTAAAAAGTACCAAAGTACCATGTCTTGTTTTTTTGGTAAATCTGAATTCACAGAATGTTCATATCCAGTTAAATTCCCAAAAGACTGTTAGCCCAGTTATACAATTGTCAGGTTGTTTTTATATGAAGTTGTGTATTAGTGGTAGTATCCTCTGAAAAATGATTGATCTGTGCCTAGGTTTGGTGTTTTTGCTTGAAATGTGTTTCTGTAGTATTTCCACACTGTTGTGAATCAGTTAATCAGAAAAAAAGCAGGAATTCTCTTCTAAAAAGGTAAGCTAATTATGGAAGAAGGCTTACTGTGAAAACCAAGCAACATAACTTACTTGTGTAGCAACTAACACTTGCTTTGTTTTTAGGTGCCTTAGCTGGACCAGTTGTTGATCCACATGTGACAGCAGTTTGGGGGAAGAAGGTTGCACTGAAATGCATAATTGATGTAAACGAAACAATAACACAAGTTTCTTGGGAGAAGATATATGGTAAAAGTTCACAGACTATTGCTGTTCATCACCCTGAATATGGAATATCTGTTCAAGGAGAGTACCAAGGAAGAGTGGCATTTAAAAACTACTCACTTACTGATGCAACAATCATCTTAAAAAATGTAAGCTTTTCTGATGCAGGAGAATATGTTTGCAAGGCAGTTACATTCCCGCTTGGAAATACACAGTCATCAACAACTGTAACAGTATTAGGTAAGTAGCTTCTTTTTGAAAGCAAAATTCTGCAAATAACTTACAAATAAGTTGAATTTTACCATTTAACCTAAAGAAAATGTAAAATATGTGTTTGCTGGGCTTTGATTACAGGTGTGCAATTTTTACTAATGTCATAGAGGAGACTTCTTTTTGTTCTTGCTCCTTTAGAACTTGTTATTTGACTGTCTAGTTATTAAAAATAAATGAGTTCCTATTTAGGAATTATGCTGAAAACAAACATTCAGTTTGTATTAGCAGTGTTTTAGAGCTTTGACAGACAATGCTGATACCAGGGACTTGTGTGTATGTGCTGGGAAGCTGCTGGACTTGGGTTTAGCTACTGCCTTGGCTAAATGCCCTCAGTTTGTAGTGGGTAATCACCGGTCTTCAGAAAAAGCAGGTATTTCTAAACCTTGTTGGTTTGTCTCAGTGAAATAGTCCATCATCTGTAATGAGGTTAGAGAGCACCTAGTAAGGGTCAATGCCCCATGCCTGGAAACATTTGGATGGGACTTTGCAGCAGCCTGGTGTAGTTCAAGATGCCCCTGCTAATTGCAAGGGGATTGGACTGGATGACCTTTAAAAAGTCCCTTCCAATGCAATTCTATGATTTTATAAATATGCTGCTAACATGATAATTTAATATAGCTGCTTAGGTCTGGTGATGCAAACTTGTTCTTTGCACAATATAAATGTAAAGCAAAACTGTCTAGATGACTGCTGGGAGTTGTGGGAAGAAAGAGTCAATTTAAGCTCTTGACTGTTTGTGGATAGTCATAATGTGAAACTTTGATAGACTTGAGAGTTTGTTTACACTAATTTTCTCCCTCTTGTTGAGGGCTGTGTATTGCTGTCATAAGGAATTAGTGCTGAAGTGCAAGTAACTCAGGTGTTACTGCAGTGTAAGGTAAAATGATTACCCTGAAACTTGAAAGCCTCTTATTAAGCTGCCCTCTCCTTACAAGAGTATTCTTCTTGTACTAGTGTAAGGTACTTCTGTATCTCTTGCCAGGAGTAAAATATTTTCTGTAGCTGAGATGGTTGTGAATGACTATTTCTGCAAGCAGATGTGCTTTTTAGGATCATCTCTTGGTCTTTGATACTAGCTTTTCATAGTAGTAGAATATTCAATGGGATTAATCAGAGGGCTGTAGCACCGTATGTAAACTGGTTTTCACCACAAGGTGGGGCAAAATAAATGCATTAAAGTAACTGGCTTAATCCAATTTGAAACCAGTAACTTAACTAAAATTCTGTGTGATGCACAAAGCATGTGGTCTTATGGTTCTCTTTTTCACCTGACTTCCATCAGTACTGCAAGTGGCTATGTGTGTGGCTATTGTAGCAGTCTCTTCACTTCAGGTTTCAGCTATTGTGCTTTACCAGTAAGCGTGGGAATTTCTTACTACCTCCCCTCACCTTTTCTAGTCAGTTCCTCTTTCTAAGATTGTTTTTTTTTCAGGTAACATTAGTTATTGTGTCCATTTTGCACTCATAATATCAGGTTTCTGGAAGAACTTGGAAAGCACATCTATGTTTCATGTGCTTATTATTCTACATTTGGAAGAATAGAAGGACCACAACTTGTTTCATTGAATATACGTTATGCAAAATTGCATTTGAAATAGGCAAAGAAGTATTAGTCAGGCATACAGTGGTTCTGATCATAGCTTTTTTCATCTTTGATGCAGATGATTGCCAATTGCTGTAAGTCTGTCAGGACTCTCTAAATGGCAAAACCCAGCTGTTATTTGCAAAGATGCTTTTCCATCCTAGTTACCAGCAGCTTCACTTGCATGTACCACTAGGTAGCCAACCCTCTGTTGGACTTAAGTTCTATGGCCTCAGCTGTGTATTTTCTGTCCTTTTAGAAACTCTTTGCTACACTGACTTGTAGGCTTAAACTGTCAAAATACTGGGGAAGTAATGATGTTCAGAATATGTTTGTAAATTAAAAAATTGTGAACTTTGCTGGCCTGAACTCAGCAATTCCAAGCTCATCAGAATCTTAAGGCATGCAATTGCTGTAATTTAAATCTTGATGTAACTTAAAATAATCTTCAATGATACATTGGCTGCATTCTCCCACTGGTCTAAAAAACTCTTCCTTAAGTAAGGGAAAAAGTTCCTGTCCTAAGGCTGAGGCTGTTTCCAGTTGAAGCAGGACTGCCTTTTTTCCTAGTCCCTGTGTGTTCTTATTCAGCAAAGAATTTGTTTCCTTCCCCTGTGTAGCGGACATACTTAATCATGTACTAGATGCTTTTACACTATAAAGTGGACACACTGAAGACAAATGGAAGAAAGAAATAACTGCAACATAAAATGCCCTGTGTTTTGCCACAGCACACTGATCACTTAAGACCATATTTAAAACTTCTTGTGTGCCCCAAGTTTAACAGATGAGCCATGTTTGGTGACTTTGCCCACTCCCAGTTTGCTTTGTTTAGTGCTTCATGTCGTCTTAAGGAAATGCACTGTAAAAGAAGAGGTTAAGACAGTGGAAATGCTTTTAGGGTCAAACAGATATATTGAACTTTTCTGAAACTTTGGTTTGCCAAACTTAAGTTGTTAAACTTTGCAAAAATGGCAAAATTTGGCAAGCTGTTGGTTTCCCCAAGATTCCATGATGCTGACCAAATGAGGCAAACTGGTGTCTCAGGGCAGAAGAAAGGACTTGTTGCTGGGTAGCTTGCAGAGGTGATATAATTTTTATGTGACTAACTTGAGTGCTGCCCATGACTATTTAAAATACCTGGTTTGGTTTAGCTCTGTCTTGCTAAGTTGGATTTCTTATCATGGGTATTGATAAAGTAGGTCTTGTTCCTTTGCAGCCTAGCTCTTCCCAATGCTACAAGTGAGGAATAAATTGTACAAAGGAGTGTCAAAGGCATAGGTCATGAATTAGATCCTAGACACTCTAATGCAGAAAGTCTTCCAATTAGAAATTAAAAGATTATGTATGTCAGGCAGTATAGATATTGGGTACTACAGAATACTCAGGGCCAAGAAAAAGTATCAAGTAGATGGCAAATTAGTGAACTTACTGGCCTTAAAACAAAGAAGCAAACTGCCTCCCCCCCAAACTATTAAAACAAGAAAACCTTAATAAGTTAATAATTAAGTATTAATTAGCATACAGGATAAAGTACACAGAAAGATAAAGCTCCTGGTTTCAAGGTGAGAGAAAATTAAAACTTGAAATACTGTTTTGGAAAGAAGTTAATCAAGTACATGTCAGATGCAATGAAGGAAATGACAATTTCCAGTGTCGTGCTATTGCCAAGGAATCAGTGAATTTAACGTTGGGAGGAAATAATCCTGTGTGTGTTGTAATCATGCCAATATCATCCAGACCTGTGCCCAGTGTGCGCAGAAAATTAGTTTTAAAACCAACAGAAGCAATTGAAAAAGGTTTATGAAGTACAGGAAAACCAAGAAGCAGCTTTTTGGCCTCAAAACTTGATGCAGTAGGATTTAATGCTCATGTCTGGATGCTATTTTATGTTCATTTTCTGTAAAAAAATTATAAGGACCAGAGCAGCAAGAGATTTCTGGTATGCCTATGTTGAATGTAAGGTGAAGGTTGAATAAACTGGGTTAAATTAGTGGTGGTCATGAGTCTGTTAAAGGGCAAGCACAGATGGGCAAATTAGTTGAAACCTTTTGAACAACTGCCCATCTATCTTCCATGCTTCAGCCATCCTGTCTTTAATTCTCAAGTATAATTCACACCATAATGTTGCTTTAGATGGAACTTCACACTGTGGAAGTAGGTCTTGCTTTTGCATGTTAGGGGATTGATGGCTTCCTTTTCCACACAAAGCATTGTCCTCACTATCTTTTTAATTTGGCCTAAATAGAGCATAAGGTTTCTACTGAGTGGGTCTAGCAGCTTCTCTAATGTTCTCCCAGCTGCCTCTTGTGGCCTCCACCACCATTGTGGGCAGAGAAAGTAATTAAAAATCACACTCATGTGGTGCAATGAATGGTCCTGGGATGAGGACTGCATATAGAAATTACACTTCCACAAAACAAAAAATTAAACCAAAAAGAATTCCAAAACCCTATTTTGGATAATCTATTTTCCAAACTGAAAATGGTAAAACTGTTTTGCACTGTGAGAGATGAGATGTCAATGCCCCCTTGTAGTTATGGATTTATTAACCAGATACTTCTTAATCCATGACTGAAAATCTAGAAAGGCCATAGAATAAGTATCTGGGCTTCTGCTTGTTTTGTTTCAGTTGCTGGGACAGAGTAGTCCTGAATGATAAACTATAGAAATAAGTATCCTAACAGCGATTGCTTTCCATTTTTCAGTATGTGGTTATTTAGTTACCTTGCAGTTGATGTGTCGTACAAGAATCACAATTTATGAGAAGATATGACAATAGAAGCCTAAACATTTCTGATGTATAAAAAAAACTAAACATGGAAACAGGTAGGACTGGGAATAAGTATATTTTATGACACTGAGTAGTTTTGAATAGTTTACCTTTGGTGTCTAGTTGACAAGTGTAAAACCAGGTATTGCACAATGAACTCAAACTGACAAATCTCTGGTATCATTTGAGAAAGTAGGTGTTTAAAATTAGATCTATCATGCTACTTGAAGGCTTCTTTTTCTCAAAGTACAGTACTGAGTAGTCCTCTTTGGGTCTGGACATCTGTGCAACTTAGTTAAGAGTTCTTGTTTACTTACGTATCCCTTCAGAGGTGGAGAACAAATTACACAGTTACATACTTTGTTTTGAAGAAAAATCAAAGGAATAGAACATATCAAGCTTTTATTTCCAGCTGAAATTATTTGAGTCTAGAGTTTTGGCATGAAATACTAACGATAGCTGCTAATTTAATTTATTTTACTATTATGGAAATCTTGGGAAGGGAGGGATACAGCAAAAATTAGAACTTTCATGTATGTAAAATTCTAAATATAAATTTGGGTGTATACTTCTGCATTTTAGTAATGCTACAGAAGCTATTGAAGAAATCTCTACCAGTGATTTTGGGAGGACAAGGCAGTAGTGTTCATGTTAAATCAGGAAAACCAAATTGTGGTTCAAATAACAAAACTATGTTACATCAAGTTCTCCATACTAGGTTTTAAAGGCTTTTTTTGTGGATGAGACAATGCTTCATGTGTACATCAATTCAGATATGCAAGCTTACTGCACAAAGCTCTAGCTGTTGCTGGTGTTGCAGAGCAGGGAATCAGATTTTGAAAGAAGCTGTATTAAAAATACTTCAGATCTAGAAGAGTGAGTGTTCAACTTGGTAGAAAAAAAACTGCTATTGGCTTATTTTCAGTAGGGTTACTAACAAATCTCAGAGGGTGGGCATTCAGAGAAGCAAAGTAGAAAATAATTTGCTCTTAGTATCCACCCAAACAATCTTCAGTTTCATAACAACTTGTATTCTTCAAGCATTTCTATGCATAGAACAGAAAACACATTTTTGTAAGGTTATCCATTTAATAGTTGCCTTTTCTTTTAGTATAATTGAGCAAATGATAAACCAACTTGTTCAGACATGAGGAGTGTTAGACTGAGCAGAAAACAGTCAAAAACTGATCCTGGCACTGAAAATAACTGAAAATATTTGTTATCTTTGGAAGGCATAGGTAGTTGGAGAACTTGCCAGGTATGGTACTTTGCTCTGTTCTGTTCCAAGATGTGTCTGTGGGTCAGCTTCAATTTATTGGAAAGAAATTCCATGAACTAACTTTTTTCCTTCTGATACTGAAAGGCACAGAACTTGCAAGACTTATCTCTGCTTTGTGATTAGTGAGGGCTGATCCACTGAGGTGGATTCTGAACTATTATGGTGAGTAGCAATGACCTTCCTTCAGAGGACTTCAGTAGCCAGATTAGAGCAAGACCAGGATTGTGGAACAGGCTGGTACACTACTGCAAACCTGTCCCTTACAGAACTGGTGACACAAACGGGCCGTTCTAAAACACCCCACCCATGGTTTGTATCTGGAGCACCAGGTAGTTTTTCTGACTTGGGCTGCAGCTGGTGGGTGGCTTGTACAGGGCCAAAACAGATTTGCTAAACCAAAAGGAAATTTTTTCAAACCTTTTTAGTCTATAGTCCTCAGCAGCAGACTTGTCCATGAAGAGCTCAATTTCCCTTTAGAAAGAATTGTGTTCCCCAAGTCTTTAAAATTTTGGGTTGAGCAGGGACTTTACGAGGCAGTCACATCCTTCCACATGCAGATTTCTTTAGTCTTAGTATTGAGTTCCATGTAGGCAAAATATATATATATAGGCAAAAATTTTATTTTTATATAAAACAATGAATTTTATTTTTATTTTATTTTGTTACTGAAATTTTATTTACATATAGATTACTTTGAATATTAAAAACTTAGATAAATTTTATGTACAATTGCATATTTCTGTTTACTTATTAGATCCTTTATTCAGTGTGTGGTTTGTATATATAATAAAGATGCAGCTTGGAAGTCATTTCTATAATAGTGATCAAGAAAAGCTTAAACTCCTAATGTTAGAACACTGAAGTAGATTTCAAGTGACACAAACTGACAGTATAGGTTAATTCTTAAATGCTTGAAAATGCAGCAGAATCTAAGCTTTTTGAAAAAAACCCTGCAGTGTCGTTTCAACCTAATACCTTAAGTTCGCTGTTGTCAGACACTGCAACTGAAGCACTGCAATTGGCATTTTGGATCTAACCACTCTGGAATTCCCTTTCAGTGCATTAAATGTATTGAATGAACAACACTGAACTTGAGTGAGTGGACAAAGCGGGGTAGTGTCAGCAGACCAAAGCCTTGTAGAACTGTCATCTCTTGAGATATGCGTAGCCTTCTAGGATGTCTGATTAACATGAGCATTTGCAAGCGGATTAGATCTTGTTTAACTTAAGTAGTGACACTTTCAAAGATGTGGAGTTCTTGTTTAAATCTCCTTTTTTTCCCCCCTCCTTAGTTGAACCTGTTGTGAGCTTAAAGAAAGGACCAAACCCTCTAATAGATGGTGCAAATAGGACAGTAGCAGCCACTTGTACAGCAGCCACTGGAAAACCTGCTGCGCAGATTGACTGGGAAGGAGGCCTTGGTGAAATGGAATCCACCTCTACTTTGTTTCCAAATGAAACAGTGACAGTTGTAAGCCACTATGTGATTGTCCCTACACGATTTGCAAGAGGAAGACACATAACTTGTGTAGTGAGGCACCCCGCCTTTGAAAAGGAGATGCGATACCCTTACGTGTTGGATATACAGTGTAAGTATTCTGTGAGGTAATTACTCCTGGTTTGTACCTTGCAACTTCCCCCTTAATCAGTGTACACCTTCCACGGGAAGGAGATGAGCACTTTCTGCTTCAGGAAAATGGAAACTGTATAGAAAAGCTGTGATAAGAGGCAGGTCAGGCAGGAGTAAAAGCCTAGGGTCTCTGAATTGAAAATAAAGTCATGAAGCTAGAATACTGTTACATTTCTACTGTTTTGGATATTGAATCATGGATAAACATGAGGGTTGATCCAAAAGCTGTTTATAGTGTCTTACAATTTCAGCATTATTAAAAAAGAATGCTAATGAAAATTCATGTGTGAGATGCTAAGTTGAAAATAGGTCTTGTGGTGGTCAGTAAGTTACTTTCAGATTATTCACCAAGCTTTGTCCACTCTAACTAGCCCAAGGAAACAAGAACATAATAATATAATTCAAACCTGCACTGGGCTTCTTTAAAAAACTTATGGCTTTTAAAAGACATGAATACAAAACAAGGTGGCTTACAATGTTGCTTAGTTAAAACTAGTTAAAACAAGTAAGCTTTAGGCATGTGGTCCCTTTTTGTTAAACAGTGCATATATGAACAAAACCAACTATTTTCGTGTTGGTCCTTTGGTGGCCTGTCTTGTGTGCTGCTTTAAAGTTCCTAAATCACAGAAGTCTGTCAGTTCAAGTAGAACAAATGTAGCGGCTGGGAAAAGTAGACTTGGCTGTTTTGATTTGACTAGAATTTGATTTTGGCTTGGTTTTGCTCTGTTTGGTAAAGAATCACTTATTTTGGCATAAAATAGTGATTAACACTGCTTTATTTTATTGGTCTTGAAATAAAGTTCTAGATTGGAGGGTCATTGATACAGAAATAAAACTGAAGAGGATTTGTATTGCCTCAAACAGTGAATAAAATAATTGTTTCCTGTTGAAAATGAAGTGAGGGTGCAAGTTGGTCTTCAATATTTTCATCTGAGATTAGCGTTAATGCATGTTTCAGAATTTCTAACAAGGTTGTATAGTAAGGTACACAGCAGCAAGTGAGAAGCAGTGTGTGCTCTTCAGTCTTCCCTAACACTTATTAGCTTTTGCAACTGCATCTCCATTTTGGCTCCAGAGCTTATCCCAAATCATACTAGTTTGTCTGTTCCTTGGCTTGTAAATATTTTTCCAATGCCTCTCTGAAATCACCTCCTGGCTTTTTAGAGCCATAACATAATTCTACATTTTGATGCCAATGGATAATTTAATCTTTATAGTTGGCATCTGTGAACTTTTTGGTGATTTCTTAATTATCTGGTTTTTCCCAAGGTTGTTTCTGATCCTTTGCTGTATCTTTTTAGTGAGAAGTAGTTCTAAGTTACCATTCCTCCTTCCCAAAAACATGAAACTGATTCTTTTTTTCTGAAGTCCTCTCACTTCTAAGGGTGCTGTGTGGTTGCTGAAAACACACTGGGAAAATTGCGCTGATTGAAACTATTTGTTCACTGCTGCATATTAATGTCGTAGCTTGGAACTGTATCGTGCTCTCTGTATATTTTGGTGGTGGTCTTTAAATTAAAAACAAAAAGGCAACCAACAACTAAAGCAAACAGTAAAAAAAAAAAAAAAAAAAAAGGAGAAAAATACCTATTTGTTCTAACAATGTTACACATGATTCACTTTTAATGTAAAAATTGTGATTGTTCATAGATTAATTTTTTTTTTTGTCAGATACCCCAGAAGTTTCAGTAACTGGCTATGATGGGAACTGGTTCATTGGAAGAGGAAATGTTCAGCTCAAATGTAATGCTGATGCAAATCCATTACCTATGGAATTTATGTGGACCAGGTAAATATTTATGAAAAGGGATTTGGCACATGATTCAAGTGGTATAATCACTTTGCTTACAGTCAATGCATGTTTTGAAAACAAAGAGTATGTGACTTGTATTGGTCATATTGGTTTCATCCAGCTTTTTAAAAGGGGAGTACAAGATATCTGTTTGTATGAATACAGGTGATATCTTGTAAATTTATGTGCCTAAACAGTTTGTCATTACTCTCAGGGTAAAGTGTCTTTAGTTACTCAAGGTATACTGAGCTCTCTGTGTTGCAGCACGTAGAGCAAAGACCAATAACTCTAATAAGGATCCAATTATTATTTACATATGCCTCTAATGAAAAAATTTAAAAGCTTACATATCATCCACATTTCATGAATCTGTGGACTACCATCCCAGGCTTAGCTCAAAATCACTGTGATGAGAAATTTCAGCACATAAAAATTCCTGTGTTTAAAAAAAGCCCCTAACAGCTGTACCATTTGCTTCTTCAGATGCACTAGGTTCTTAGTTCTCTCATTTGAATTTGAAACATACATAAGAGCTAATCAATACTACAAATGTTCACAATTCTAGAAGAAATGAACCTATTTAAATACATTCAAAGCCATTTGAGCTTCAGAGATCACTGTTAGACTTCCTAAACTTAAAATGGAAGAAACTTTTACAGGAAATCTAAGTTTTCTGGAATAAACCTGGTATGCCTTTTGGAGCAACAACAAAACCCATCCAAAAATCTAGTACTGGTGAATAAGAAAGTTCATGTGTAAGGAGGAAATCCATGGAAAAGAAGGGTAGCTTGAGCTTGGAGAAGTGCTGTGTTGAACTGTGTACTGTTTGACTGGTGTCAGATTACAATAGGTTGTAGAACTCCCTTACCAACCAGATTTGTCCCTTGGAATCCAAGATGGCATTGTATTTACTGGGATAGTGAGATTTTCATGGTTAGTAATATTTTTAAATGTTGCATGTATGAGAATTTTATTAGGATAGAGCTTTCAAACCACTTGACTGGTTTTTTTATAACGTTTCTTGAAATAAGTACTTCTGGTACTATGAATTATGATGTATGTGACTGATGACTTTTATCAGCAATTCTGGGCAATACAATAATCACAGCAAAGGACTAGGGATCTTGTCTTGAACCACATTTTCTGAAGATTGTATTTAGTGTTAACTGTGAAGTGTTTGTTTCTTTTCCCTTGAGTACCTGTTTTAAATAGATGGTTGCCTTTTTTTTCAATACTACTTTAAAAAAAAATCACACTTTCTAAATGCTTTCAAGATATTGTCATCTAGTGATCTAGTTTGAATATTGATTTAGGCCTGCTTGGCTGTTAATAGGTACTTAGATAAATCAAAATGGATTTCAATGGCATGGAATTACACAGGTGTTTAATGGACAGTTGGCAGCGCTGTTAGAATAGTTCCAGGGCCTTTGCCCTTTCCCCTTTTTCTCTTGCATTTACACAGTTGTTACTGCAATGTCAGACAGAATTGTACAGGGAAATGATAGATTTAGAAAAGTCAATTGATAAAAAATAATTTTTTCAGCCAGTTGTTTCCCCAGGTGTATCACCAAGTACCACATTCCATTTCAGTGCTGTAATTTAGACAGAAGAGTGATGGGAGGTAAGAAAAGACAGTTCAGGAGAGGAGAAACTGCTTGAATTCTTGCTCAGAAGTTCTAGTCAAAATGTCCTCTAAATTAAGTATGTATGAACAGAAATATCTACTGGATGCAAATGAACAGGCAGCTAATCCTGACAGCAGAAGTGCTTCTAAACTGTTAGTTTTCAGAGCTTGGGTTGTCTTGTTCCTCCAAGTTCTTTTGAGATGTTGTTTGCTTAGCTGTAGTAGTGTTGATTTTAGACAGCTTGCTAGTTCCAGCGGATCTGACATTTAAAGGATTTGGCCCAGAAATTAAATACTGAGTAAACCTTCAGGTGTACCCTGAGAGTATTGAAGGGAAGCCCACTGGAAGTGTCAGAGCACAGTGAAAAAGTCATTCCAGAGATTATTGGCAATATTATTTTAAACTCCTTCTGTTTAAACTAGTTGTAAATATACACATTTGAAATATAACTGTTCTTTTAGGTTGGATGGACAGTGGCCTGAAGGATTGTTGGCTGTTAACAATACTCTGCAATTCAGCAGCCCTTTGACTTATAACTACACTGGGACTTACATCTGTAAGGTGACTAATGCTCTTGGTCAGAAAAGTGATCAGAAGACTATCTACATATTAGGTAAGTTTTACTTCTTAGCAAAGACAGTTTGTTAACTTGGAACATTTTTTTTGTCAGTGATCAAATTAGCAAACTGAAGAGCCAGTTGTTGCATGAAATATATGAAAAATATATGCTTTTTGTGTGAAAAGCCATTGAAAGTGTGGATTTAAAAGCTATAGCACAATTTGGGATTGAACTGACTCTTGAATAGGAACATATAGTGGAAATTCTTACGGTTAAGGTGCTTCTGAGATGATTATTTTCTTTTGGTAATTTAACTTTTTGTGCAGTGTTAACCTGTGTTTGACAAGACATATTGACTGCAATAAGTAGTACCTTGTCTTTAATAAATTGAGAAAACAGATGTTCGTGGAAGGAGAACAATTATGTTTAGAAAAGTTAAAGATGCTCTTTTAAGGAAGTTAGTTATGTTCTGAATTGTGTCCATTTTACACCAGTTACTTGTGTCATTTTCTCAGGGTGCAGATACCCAGTAATCATCAAGTTAAATACCTCATGCAGAACCTTTGCTGATCTACTTAGTACCATGTAGACAATTTGTGTGTCTGTGTAGCACTACTGCTGCTGGAACACACATCCTTGCATCATTAACACAATGTAATTAATTTTTTACTGTGACATCTTTTTTGTGAAAGAGCACTATGACTTACAGTAAGCATGAATACTTCTATACACGTGTGGAAAAGCTGTTCAGATTTTCATAAGGGATTAAGTAAATTAGCTTGATGAATAAATGCTAATATTATAGGGCTTTTGAAGGAAGATAATAGACATGAAAATTAAAACTTCATTATGTTGTATTGTGTTGCTGCTTTCCAGTAAGTTCTTGACATTAGTTATTTCATTAAGTAAATTAAGTGTCAACGCACATGTTGGCCCATTAGAGAATGCAGAGATGGTGGATACAAACATAGATGACTTCTTTGTTAAAATTCCATATGAACACTTAAGAGTTAAAATGAGAATGAGAATATAAGACTAAAACTGTAAGTACAAAATGTTTGAGACCACATCAGTCAGAATTCACTTTGACAGTTCTCTGCATCTTTAGAATGAATGATAATGTTGAAGTCAGTCACTGTAGGCCTCTGTGGAAAGCTAGTAAGTTCTAATTAACTGTCTAGTCAATGAGCTAGTTAACTGGAAACTATAGTTTGAGACAGTTGAATTACTTGTAAACTACTTAATACCTAGAATTTTATATAATTTAAAATATTTCAAGTGCTGCCAATTGTTATGAAAGTTATTTCTGTGAGAGTTACTTTTGGGCGTTTTGTTTCTAAGGTTGCTTCTATGGAGAAGACTTCATGGCTGCATAGCAGTCTCAAAACAATTACAAAAATTGGCACATTGTAAGAAATAGCAATTCAAAAAATTAGAAAATCATCATTAATTGGGGTGAAATGTTTGACTCGAATATAACTTTCAAATACACTTGCTCAAAAAATAACAATGCAGTTTATAGCTCTGTTCTCAACCCTATTCTAAGGAATGGGGAAAAGTTTTTTCAAGTCCACTATTATTCAAGTTGTCAGGTCTGTAAATGTTACGTGATCTAAACAGACATCATGCTTTTTACCATGACTGTCATACATGAAAATTTAAGGTTGTCATTCAAATTATGTTTTCAACTAACAGACTAAAACAGGCCAACCAGAAAATCCTAGATATTTCCTAAAATGAATCAAGTTTTTAAAAAGCAGGGTAGGCATACAGGCTAGTTGGGCAGTGGTGATGGTTTATGTTCTAGCCTAATGCAAATCTTACAGAGTCTAAAACAGCTCAGTGCAGAGATAGTTAAGCTGCAGCAGTTGGCATTTGCTGTGAATTGATGGATGCTGTTTGTGTGTGCTGCTTTTCAGCTGTGCTCAGCAAATTGATTTTACTGTAGCAATTTAACTGCAATTAGCAAACCTTAGCTGTTTTCAGGGAGCAACAAAACTGAGCCTCACTTGGTGTGCAGAATCATACAGTGTCATGGTTCTGCCAGATAGGTCCACCAGTAACAATAAAGGTTTTAGCTGCCAGTAAATTTCAGTCTTTAAAAGTGTTATGTTGATCATGCTGATAAAATGATTAAAAGCACTGTATATAAACTTTTTGTATATAGGAGACTTGATTAAAAAAAGGAGAGGTGAAGCAATTATTAGTATAACACCTGTATTGTTTTCAGAAACAAATACTAAGTACATTCTATTGTAACTCTTAAGAATAACTTTACAAAGTGATTGGTTCTTTAATTGAAATGCCCTAAAGTGATGCAGGATGGGCAAGTGACCAATAATCAATTCACTTACCACCTGTAATATTTGACTTAACTCACCAGGTAATAATAGTAAACATGGCAGTGATGTACTGTAGAGCAATAAGCTGAAATAATCAATTAGCTTATTTTTCTGTCTTTGCTCTTAGCCACTGTATAGAACTTGGCATAAAATGTGAACTGAAACTTGGAAGTTAACAGACAAAGCTGTATGACCACACCATCTTTCAAATTTTAATTATGAAGCTGTCAAAAAGGATTTATGAAGTTAATGTTTCTGAACAGTCACCATGCTCGTAGTTGTTAAGCTTTTTAACTGCTAGAAAAAAATACCCATTAAGTTGAAATGTGTTGTAGGTTTGGAATGTAGCTTGTCAAAAGATTGGTTTTGGTCCTGATATTCATTGTTAAAATCAAAGCTCTATTTTTAATAAGTTCTGTTGTGCTCCTAAATCTTGTTAATATTCTTGAAGTGAAATACAGAAATGAAAGAGAAGTAGTTGACAGGAACTAAATAGTATCTTCAGCTTCCAGATTCAGGAGATTCTACATCATTATAGGAATAGAGAAATACTCAAATAGTTTTTGAAGTGTGATACTTGTTTTTATTTGGCATTTAAGGCCTAGTCATTTTTGCAGTTTTTATTAATTCAATGATGTAAAGCTAAACTTTTTCCATAGTTGTCCAGCAAAAGCAAGTCATGCTCCTAGTGGAGTTCAAGCATTGAGGTAAGTTTTCTAAAACATGCTGTCAGTTTGATATATAAAGCACTTCCTTGTACAGTATTGATTTACTCAGTTTTCTTACACAAGGAATTGAATTTTGTTTTCATGACTCTGTGTTCTTTCACCTTCATACTGTTTACTGAGGCTTTCCCTTTCTCCCCTTGCAAAGGAGAGGTGACCTGTGAGGCTTGCATTAAGGTTGGAACATACTTCTTCTGTCATGACAGCCTTTGGAAGAGATTACTTTTGTTAAAAGTAAAGCCAGCCTTTGTTAGGCAGCAATCCTAGAAAGGTGTTTTTTGTAAGCACAGGGGTCACCTTCTTGTAGAGTGGACACTGTGAGGATTCACATAGCAGAGACTGATAGTTGGTTTTAGGTTTTGCTGCTTCATATATAAACCTCTGTTCTGAGAGCGCCTTGTGAATACAGGCACTCTCTTATTTTCTAAATTACATATTGGAGGGATGTTGACAAACTGCTCTTTAGCAAAGGGCTTTTGCTCCCTGGTCTAGTAGGCTTTGAATTTTCAGTGGTCTTCCTGAATATTCTTCCATGCTGGAGGTTACAATAATAATAAGTTTTTCTTGTGCCCCAAAAAAATACCAAAGTCTTTTATTTGGTGCTTTTGCTCCCCGGTCTAGTAGGCTTTGAATTTTCAGTGGTCTTCCTGAATATTCTTCCATGCTGGAGGTTACAATAATAATAAGTTTTTCTTGGTGTCCCAAAAAAATACCAAAGTCTTTTATTTGGTGCATGAAAATCCCAGCTAGAAACCACAAAAGCACACTGAACTTTGAAAGTGGATGATTGATGAGAGAAACTGTTGATAGCAATATTAGTATTATGCTGCCAAAATAGAGGTGGGGGAGCAGACACTGAAAATAATTCTAAGGAAAATGTTTAGCTCCAGTGTGAAACCTTTGTAGGCAAGACACTGTGGGGAGAATGTTATGCAGTATCCTCACTGACTACTTGACATTAGAGCAGCAGTGGTTGGAGAAAGAAAGAATCATAAATTTCCAAATCATTTGCTCTGAGACTTTGAGTCTTCTTCCATGGAAAGCTGACTTTCCCTACTGTCATAAAGCAGTTGCTACATAAGCTTTTCAGCAGTTGAAAGAGCTGATTTTTAAGACCTAACTGCACAGAATTATTATTCAATTCTAAGTACTTAACATCTAAGGGTAATTGAGCAAGAATAGCAAGTTAAGACACAGTAGTATGTATGTATCTGTGCAAACATACAAGCAATACATACACAGGCAGGTCCTTGCCACTCAGTAAAATGGCGTATGCAAAGAGAGATCTTGTAATTTGTCAAAGCCAACTCACTTGTGGATTAGATGTAATTGATAGCAGATCCTTGTCTTGTAGGAGGCAAAAAAAAGGGGACATTTGCATCTTGAATGGTGTGGGATTGTTTTTTGCAAATAGAGAGAACTATTTTTGGCCACTCTGTTGTGGCTTTTGGAACCAGAAAGACTTTGACTGTCTATGTTAACACACAGCAACTCTCCAAGGAACCTTTATTTCCAAAACTTTGTTTCTGTAATATGACAAATTCTAACCCAAGTAAATTGTGACAGTATTGAATTATCTTACCTGTTGTAGAACTGGTCACTTTACCTCTCGAATACTTCATAGTAGGCTAAATCCAAAATGGTTTATGGTTTAAGAGTATTGTGTTCTCTTGTTGACTTTTTTTTTTTTTTAACAATGATAAGACTTTGAAGATAGTGATCTGTTTTTAGGGATGATTCATCCATCTCTTTCTACTTTCTTCTCTCTGATATTTGGCTTATTGTTGGCTTTGAATTGGCAACAGAAGCAGAAGTGAGTCCCAGAAATTTGAAGGATGTGGTATAGCAGGAGGACTGAAGCAGGGAGATGTAGTATTTGGGATGCGAAACATGTTATGTTAGTTGGATGCCTCTACTAAACTTAATAGTAGAAACTCCCCTGCCCAAGATAAGTTGTTGGTATTGTAAGAGCTGAGAAAACTATATCAAGAATAGTCATTTAAGGGAAAAATAAAAATATCAAGCTGACACTGTTGAAAGTTGGTACTGACTTTGATGGGAAACATCTGGAAAACAATTAAGAGTGTGAAAACTAAGCAGTGCACTGGGACCATGGTCCTTTAATTTGAGGTGGTATCAGAGCTTCATTTGAAGTCAAGAAAAAATCTTGCTTTTATTGGCAGAAAACGGTGTCAAAGGCTTTGAAACCAACTAGGAAATGGAAGGAGACAATTTACTTGCTATATTCATACCAGAAAATTGGGTTTTGCTTTGTTCAATTATGTCTCTTATATTAATGGGGGTGGTAGCTATGTAAGAGTAGAAGAAATTTTGTTGGGGTCTTTGCTTGTCCTCATCATTATTGCAGGGTACATGTAATAAGGATTTGAACAGGCCCCAGAACATAGTAAGAAACAAAAACTGAAACCAAGATGTATTTAAACTAAAGCCAGGTATTTTCCAGAATTTCTGCTACTTTTAGCTCCCTGACCCACATGGATATTTTAATATGTTGTGCTTTGTGCAACAACAGAAGCCTACATCAGTGAAAGAGACGAGAGCTGTTAAACATCAGGTACGAAATAAAGTGTTAAAGGAAGTCATCAGTAGGAAATTGTTGCTTTTGAATAAAGTGCCATATGAAACAAAATTTAAATTATGCCCTTAATGTTTTAGTGGAAAGCATTAAGAAGTCAAACATTTATCAGTGATTATTTGAAATATTATAGTTAAAGAACTTGCTGAAATTAAATAATGCCATCTTTCTTAGCTACAGATATGAGTGGCATTTTCTTGATTTGGAGATGACATCTGAGATGTTATTTGCAAGCAAAATATTATGAGGTGGACATAAAACTTTGGCATTCCTCATCTTAACGTTGTTCTCCATTTGGGGAACTTGCTTGGTACAGGAAGAAAAAAAAATTAGCTTTACATTTAGAAAGTTCTGGGTGATGTCAGAAGTGAACTCATATTCTTAGTAGCAATTGACCTTATAAACAAGAAGGTACAGTTTTAATTTTGTCATTCTTCAACAATAAAAAGTACCAAAATAAATAAATCTTAGAGTTATCATGGTTATGTATTGCAGGAATACATATGAACAAATGCTTAATTGATCCTGTGTTTGCAATTGATATAATATGTTAATTAGTGCTTGTTGGTAATGCAGCTGGACAGCCTGACAACTGGTGGATGAATGGGAAGGTTTGAAGGAAAAACTCTTTGTAAAACACTGAATTTCTAATATATTAATAAGATTGTAATTGCCACTGTGCTTATTTCACATTTGTAATGGTAAAATTTGCCAGGATGCAAATACTACATCCTTGTGGTTGTGGAGAGATAAGACTTAAGACTTCAGTGTCAGAGGCAAAACAATTACAAAGCCAAATAACTATAGCCAAACAGGTATATATAGCCTGGAAGGATTTTGCTGGTACTGTTTGAAATAGTGTTTTAAGGTCATAAATCTTGTGTCTTAAGCAAATACCTTTTCAAGGAAGAGAGATTTGAACTTCATGACCTAGGGATGTGTGGGACAGAGAACCCTGGTAAACTTGGATTCTTTAATCTCTACTTCTTTGTTAAATTACCAAACTCACTTTAAGTCAATTTCTACTAAAATCATAATCTGAATTCCTCTTATTCATTTTGGTAGTGCATCTTTCTTGTTCAGTTTCCTGTCTTCTGTCAAATTAATTCCATTTATGCATAGTACCCTAACGAACCATCACTTTTCACATTGTTAAGGAATAAAATTATGCCCTTTGAAAAACTGCGTAAAAGTTTACTTATGCTTAAAATGTTGCATTCAGCAGCAAGGTGTGTAGTAATCATGACAAATATGAGAATTCTGTCTAGTATGAGAAAATTGTATGTCTGTTTCTGAGTGGTGAGATTAAAAATCATATTTATGGCTATTTAATTGTGATTTGTCAAATAACTGAAAGCTTGACAAAGATATAGTTCTATCTGGTTTACTTTATGGTGGTAAATTTAGGGTACTTCTAATGTGGTGGTAGTACTGCTTTCATGGATCTTGCTTATGGGCATTTAATTAAATTACATGATATAATAGGCTGTCCATGCAATAGTCTCTCTGAAAGGTTCAAGCTATAATAACATGTTTAGAATTCCTTTTTTAATTTTAAAATAGTTAGCTTGTAATGGGCAAGGCAAAAAGTAACTTCTTTTCAGTGTGGCATAGAAATAAGAGTTGTATATAATATTGTGGTTGATTGGTATCATCTCAGTGTCATCAGCCCATCACTTGGAACCTTGCCTGCAATAGAGATGCATACATCTCCAATAGACCTAAAGAACAAAGGCAAAAGCTGCATGCTGGAGAAGCTTGGTATCTGGCAGTCTCTTGTTTACATGCATAACCTGACATGAAATCAGTTTATATTTTATAATGAGGAATTAATATGGAAAATTCTTTGTGCATGAAGGATTAAATGGCTTATAGAAGGAATGCATAGATATAATTTTTGGTTCAAATGTTTCAATTTTTTAATGTTTTAAAAACCTGAAGGCTCCTTGCTCAACATAAATGTTACTTTGAGATTAATACATACCATTTTTAACTATGCTTCTTTCACTAATCCCAAGGTGAGGCTGAGTAAGTTTTATTAATGAAACAAATGTTTTTGGAGAGAATAGCTTAAAAATCAGTAGTTCATGCGACTGAGCACGCAGCTCATGGTTTTTCATTCTTATATTTAGTGCCCTGAATTATTTCTAAAGGGGGAATTTAATGTGGAATAGTTGACACTGTGGCATAATGAATTAATTTGATCCAGAATTCCCTATGGCTGGATGGAAGGTTAGAGGACTGCTTGAGTTTTTCCTCCTTGGAGGAGGTAAATAATGATGTTCAGTCAACATCTGAGTAGAAAAACTCCATCTCCTTATTTTGAGGAGGGCAAATTTTGTACCTGAAGGTTATTTTTACTTTGTTCGCTCTTCATACTTTCTGTACTGCTGCAGCTTAACTCCAAACCATATGTAAGGAAGCTAGTTCAAAGCTTGTGAGTAATTTAAGACTTCTATAGTGCCATGAACTTGAGAATGAAAAACTATTCTTGTAGAACATACCCATCAACTTTGCTTTCTTATAAACCCTTAACTGATTTAGCTCGCATTGACATTCTGTGCCTTTTCTGTGTCTTGTCTACTTCTTTGCTCTTTCCATTAGATCCTCCTACTACTACCACTCGACTGCCCACGGTTCCCTGGCATCCTTCGACTGATGGCACCACAGGTTTAGCAACAGAACCTAGAATAATAAATTTCCCAACATCAACCTTGCCAACAAAGCAGGACGACACTTGGGGTATCGTTGTTGGTTGTGTGGTGGGTGGGGTTCTTTTGCTGTTACTTCTTGGTACTCTGGTTGGAGCCGTCTACTATAAGAGAAGAAAGACGTTCCGTGGTGACTACTTTGCTAAGAACTACATTCCACCATCAGATATGCAAAAAGAGTCCCAAATAGATGTTCTTCAGTCAGATGATATGGGTTCTTACCCTGGCAGTATAAAAAAAGAAACAAAGCACCCAATGAACTTAATATCTAAAGATTATTTAGAAGACCCTGGAAAACCTGAGTTGAACAATGTAGACAATACTAACAGGTACCAGGACCGTTATGAAAGACCAATGGATTACCATGAAGGTGGAACATTTGGAATGGGTTTTATGCATGGTGAATTTTATGAGGATGATGACTTTGTTTCTCACTTAGATGGTGCGGTAATATCTCGGAGGGAGTGGTATGTGTAATAACCACTGAAAACTAACATGTACCTGCAGTTCACTTCATTGGCTGGTCACTTTCAGATTGTTTATACTTACACAAGAGGAGGAATAAACTTTTTGAAACTTTTTTTTGAAGGTTTTTATATTGTGACTTGACACAATGGAAATACTGAAACTGGGGAAAATGTATTTGAGCTGCTTTTTTTTCCCAATGCTGTACTACTGTTTAAGATTTGAGTTTTAACGCAGAGTGCTTATATTGGTCTACGTCAGAGTTAAAAAAAAAAGACTAAATTGAAGTTGCCGTTCAATATTGTTTAAGAATAAAAAATGGCTGTCTTGGCTCTCTGATTTAAAAATAAGTTTACCCAAGGCAATGATCAAATTTGAGGGCTTTGAATTACTCCAGTCTAGGTACCATCCACAGTAAGCTTAATGCTTCTGTATAGCAAATATTTTACCAATTAAAATGAGTTACAGCAGAATTAAAGCTTTATTTTCTAGGGCTTTTTTCTGCATAAAAATGAATACCTCTTAGCATTTTAATGAGCCTTCTTGTAACTATATACTTAAAAGTTAAGTCATTGCACTGAAATTAACTTATGAGCAACATTTTGAGGAGTAACTCTAAACAGGTCAAAGGCTTGTATTTGAACAATATGAAAAGTTATTTTTTTAGTCATTGATTTCTAAAGCTTACTCTAGTGTCTGTATATATACATACAGTGAGGTGTTTTGTTAGGCCTGTAATTGGCAGGGTATCAAAACTCATTAATGCATACAAGATGCTCTTTGCAACTTTACAGCGTGCAATTTTTGAGACCTGTTTTGGAGGCGTTGTTGGAATCTTACCATTGAATTTAAAAGCTGGTTAATTGGACACAGCTAAGGAGAAAACACCCCTATAGATTCCAAAGCTGGAGGCTAATGTGAATATGCTTATTTTCCCAGGTGCCAAAAAGCATTAGAGTTTCTATGACCAGAAGTTAAAACAGCGGTTTTACGCTGCTTCGGACTAAGTAACAATACCTGCTTTGAAGAGGGTAGCCAGAGTTTAAGATTATTAGTAGGGAAGTAGACACTTGCACTGCTACTTTAGGTATTGAAAACACACTCTTTAGTGGTGCAACTAGAGTCTATGAAACAGGAATTCAGTCTCTGTGCAGTCTCTGTACCGCAGTGGATTTGTTTTCCCTGCAAATAATCCATACTGATTTTACATGTTCTTTAAAATGACATTGTATCCATTATACATAGGAAATCTTGTCTGACATGTGAAATAGTTCTACTTTATCTTGAGCAGATTCACCAAACTAAATCTGCCCATTATGTGAGGAGGAATGAAACAACTTTAGATGAATTGCAGAACAACAATGAATTCATAAGCAGAATATTAAATCTTTTGCAGTGCCATTTTTAAGTGTTTAGCTTGAGGAAATTGCACCTGATATGGCTCTATTAGTATTTGAAAACTGAAAGGAGAGAAGTCTGCTACCGTTGATGTGAAATAGGTTGCATAATTACAGCTGCTCCATGAGCATTGATGCTGGAAGTTCTTTTCTGTCCTCATGATGTTTGGTAGCTCACAGCATTTAGAGCTTCCCAAAAATAGTTATATTGAGTGTTATAGACAATACACTGTGATTGCATATGACTGCATGTCTTTAAAAAAGATTAAGACAACAGCTTTATTTGAAATTCAAATGGAAAAGCATCCCTAAACAACTTAAGTTTAGGTTTGGATAAATGGAGTACTGATACATGATTGACCAGTCTCTAAAACAATAGCAAGTGATATTGTGGTTATCTGTAGTTTGAGTGCAAACACAAGAAAAGGAGTGAAATTTCTAGCAGAGGGTTCTGATCCAAATTATCTCTGGAATAAAGAGATTATACCTCTCTTCAAAAAAAACTTGATATATCATCTTTAAAAGATGGTTTTACTTGGAAATAAACATAACCATAAACCAGTTTTCCACATGGGATATCTTGCTTTTGTCTCTGTGGATTTTTTGCTTTGATTTTTTAAAAAATATGTATATTTAATTCCTATGGGTTGAGAAGTTGAAATGTTCTGGAGTTGAAGTTATTAATAGGGATAGGGCTCATGTGCGTTGCAATGTTTTGTACATTATGTCTACTGTAAAAAGAATTGATTGTACGTACAAATGGCTGTTGTGTGAATAAACTTTTTCTTACATTCTGGAACATAGGTAGTGTTCAAAAATGTTGCACAGGTCTGTTCTTAAAAATTGGAGATGGAAAAGCACAATAAACCCAGAGGCTGGATAGAATGAACTAAAGTGTTTAAGCTGTGTGAGATGGGCTGTTTAGTATTCCCCTAAGAGAGCATAAACTTACAAAACAAGTGTCTTCAGAAACTCTTTTAAGAAGATTAAGAGAATGATAAATGGAGGTGTTTGCCATCCAAAACATTTGTTTTCAAGCACAGCTGATAAAATAGGCATTGCATACTTCAAAATAGTCTTGTTTTTTCATTCTATTGTCTTTGTTTGCTTTAACTATATTTCTTGGAATTAATCAATTCCCATCTATTTCTGACCATCTGGTGGTTAAAATGCTTAGTAGGTAGCACCATACATGTTAGGTACTCTCTGGCTTGTTCAGCTTGGCATGGTGGTCTGGGTTTATGACCATTCTCCTGGTTAGACCGATGTTTTGCCAAAGCAATTCAAAAAACCAAATGAAGTGTGCCCTGTGGTAATTGCATTTAAGTTTTTGTGTGACACTGTGCTGGGATGTTACTATTTTTCCTGATGTTCAGAAGTAAATGGGTGTTTGTCATCTTACCCAAAATCAGACTCAATGGGTGGGCTTTGATTGAAATTATAATACTTTATGATGTCTTAACATGATAGCAGAATTTACTAGAAGAAAAGGCACCATGAAGTTCAGATGAAGCAGTCAAGGAACTCTTCTGATATAATCACAAGGCCAAAGCATCTTCAAGAATTCTACACCTAAGAATCTATATTAGTTAGTTGAGACTTTCTCATTTCAAGAAGAGGGCACCCAATGTAAACTAAACTTGAGCCAGTTAAAATGCAGTGGTTAGGTGACCCTTCCACTGATTCATGTGCCCATTCTTCAGGAAAAATTATGAATTATTCTTGTGTCGTAGCTTAAGCCCAGCTTGCAGCTAAGCACAACACAACTACTTGCTTTCCCCACCCCCATTTCTTTGCACCCTGGTGGAATGGGGAGGAGAATCAAAAGCAAAACTTGTAGGTTGAGATAGGAACAGTTTAATAATTGAAAACAAAGTAAAATATAATAATAATAGTAATGGATAATGAAATGAGGGAAACAAACAAGTGATGCACAATACTTCTTTCTGGGTAATTTCCCCAGTTTATATACTTGGCATGGTGTTCTGTGGTGTGGAATATCCCTTTGGCCTCTTCAGGTGATCTGTCCCAACCGTGCTCCCTC
Source organism: Molothrus ater (assembly GCF_012460135.2). Classification (NCBI taxonomy): domain Eukaryota; kingdom Metazoa; phylum Chordata; class Aves; order Passeriformes; family Icteridae; genus Molothrus; species Molothrus ater. The sequence continues at coordinate 96,730,524 of NC_050479.2, read as the reverse complement.
CTAGTTTTCTTTTGTGCAGCTCCTCACTGGCAGAGCATGAGAGAGAGACACACACACAAAATAAAAGTCCTTGACTTAGGATAAACACGACTTAGCAAAAATCAAAACATGGGTGAGTTATCAGCACTATTCTCATGCTGAATCCAAACCACTGTACAAGCTCCTGAGAAGAAGTTAACTCTATCCCAGCCAAAGCCAGGACAGTTTATAGTGTCCAGGCTGGTATCTGATGGACACATGGAGCTTATTCCAGGAAAACCGATATATAAACCAAGGGTGGTATGTTGCATTCATCTTTGAGGAGCAAAGTAACTTCTGCAAGTTTTTACTCTAGGACTTTATTCTTTAACATTAAGGAAGTCAAAAAAAAGCTTATTTCAGTTTTTTTCAAGTTACTTAAATATACTTTGTGAGTGCAATCCCAGGGGAATGTTCATGTCAGATCTTTGATAAGCAGTGAGGGGACAGGAATTGTTTATTAGAGTGCAAATCAAGTGTTGTATTTTAGGTTGCTTTTTTTTTTTAATTGAGGGGTTTTGCTCAGCTTTCCAGCATACAGGCAGAACAACATAAGAAATCTGAGTAATTGATAAATCATATTGTATAGTCTCAGGGTTTTTATCTGTGAATAGAACATACAGCTGAAGAGGTTCTCAAAATTTCCTTCAGTAAGAGATTAAATAGAGAATGGTTGTGTTGCATTTGAATAATAATAGACTGCTTTAGAAATACATTGAAGGTAACTGTGTTAATTTTAAATTTCTTCACTGTTGAATTTTGTGATTCAGTACTCAATGTAAATGAGAGCATTATTTAATGTATGCTGCCTAAATTTTATAGGTAAGTGTTTAGTGCAGCTGACATGAATTATTCCAATTGTGAAACTTTTTGTTGAGCCTGTTGGCACTAGTTTAAAGCACTGATGATTTTAAGTTAAAGTATGTTAGCAGCTTTTTCAGTTTTGAGACTTAAAATTTGATTTCTAAGCATAGTGAAAGGAGTCGTCTTTAAAGACTGACAAGTATGCTAATTCATTATGGAAGTTGTTCAGCATTGGATTTCACAATGCTAAGGTCTAAAGAAAAATGCTGTAAAAGGAAAAAAAAAAACCCACAGCTTTTTCTCTCCCTTTATTAAAATTTATTTATAAATATTACTTTCTTGTAGCTTGAAGTGTGAAGTCCTAAAGATGATAGGTGGTCTTAGGGTTTGCTTTAATAAGTGTAAGCCAAGTATTTAGCGTTTGTTTGCATATTCATTGCTCCTAGTAGTTAGTATATGGGGGTTTTTACCCTGATTTTAAGTTTTTCTTTTTTGCTTTCTGCAAACTTAAGTGCCTTTAAAGAAAGATTGTCAATAAACTATAGTTGCCTAGGTTTTTGAATTAACACCTTGTTAGCTTATTTAAGTGCAAATCATATGTTTTGTAATATCATCTTACCTTGAAATTGAGAATGAAAGCATGCTGCTCATATTTAATTAAAGTAGTCCATAAAATTTTTTAAATCAAAAATTTTGATTTCACGAACTCTCTTAATTTCTCCAGTTGTTTAGTTGGGTAAGTTGAAGCAATACTACAAAAGTGCTAGTGCAGGGCAAGGCTTTCTGTTTGGCAGTGGAAGGAAGAAGCATTTCTCACAACAACGCTGAAGTAGCTTATCTGAGTATTAAAAGTATATGAACTTCTTAAAGTTGTAACCTATGCTATCACATTGCAGATGTGCCCTTTAAGCAGACATCTTCTGTTGCTGTAGCAGGGGCTGTGATTGGAGCAGTCCTTGCTCTTTTTATCATTACCATCTTTGTGACAGTGCTGCTGACCCCAAGGAAAAAAAGGCCAGCCTATCTTGACAAAGTGTGAGTATGTGTTGGACTTTTTTTCTTATTCAGTTGAAAGCAATATGCAGAAAGAGTTTGTTCTGTACAGTAATTTAAGTGTCTGACTTAATTTAGCAGCTATTCAGCTTTTTTAATTTCAGGGCTCTATTTTCAGAGTACACAAATGTGAAATCACACATTTCCGAAAAAGAAATAAGGAAGGTAAGAATTACTTTGGAAGTAATAAAGAGCTTTATCTCATGAGAAGTTTGGGGTTTTTTGAAAGAAAACTATTAATGGATTTAACTGGAGGGCAAAAAAGGGTTCCCTCTTGACTGGTGCCAGTGACTGCTAGTTTGTTGTAACTGCAGATCTAACTTGCAAGGTAAATTTGCCATGCTTTGCAAATGTGAAGGCCCCCTAAAATTAATCCTGAAATGTTTGTAAAATTAAGCAAGCTTCCACTGATACATGTTTACTGATTTCTTGTGCTTTCTGGAATGTTGGTTGTTTCTTTAAGCCTCTGGCACAGACTTGCAGTTTACTTTGTTCAATATGATCAAACAAAAAAGAAGGAAACAAAAACATCTGAAAAGACGTTGTCAGTTGAAGGGGATGATGTCTAGATTCTGTTTGGAACATGCATAAAAAAGTGACAGGGGCTTAGAATATTTGTAAATATGTGTCTTTTTACATCCCATATACAGTTTCTTACATCCCATATACAGTTAACACTAAAACTGAATTCGAAATGTTGCTCATATAGTTAAAGAGAACTAAAGAAAAATAACTAAGAGCCTTTAGCATAAAATAAGTTTCCTCATTTGAATTGAGCTAGCAAGATGAATCAAGAGTCTTCTTTTGAGCAACTTTTAACATGGTTTCTCTTAAATTCTGTATCTGAAGCTTATTTCTATGAATGATCTTAAATATTTAAATTATTTTATAACCACTTGCTTTCACTGAGAAAGTTAAAATTGAAAAAGTCTTGCATGTAAGAATTGCTAGTAAGGCTTTCTCAAAGGCTTTCTAAGGGAAGTCTATAATTTAAAAAGTTGTTCAAGCTGTATCTCGTAACTTAAAAATTATGTTAGATACCAGTAGTTTCTAATCCTCCTTAGTTGGAGTGTTTGGGGGGAAGTTCAGTCTGCTTAACACAGGATGCAATAAATAACAAATTCTGGGTAGTGCTTTTCTACAAAAAGTGTCTGCCTGAATAATAGCCAGTGGTAGACATATTCCATTACAATATATCACATCTGAGTCATTGCTGACTGAAAGGTGTTTGTCCCTGAGTACTGAAATGCTGGGTGATTTGGCAGTTATTATCTGACCATTCAATTGGACTTGACAAACATGATGTGTTATAGTTCATTCCCCCTTTTACTACAGGATTGATCTTCCGCCCACTCATAAACCAGCCTCATCTGAGGAGAGAACGTTGTCAGTGCCACAGAAAGAAGCTATGCTTCAGGTGAGTAAGTGTTAATATGTATCTTAAATTGACTTCAGGAAAGTGTTAACTTTGCTTTATTATGTTAACTTGGTTCTGATTTTGCCTTCCCAGTAATATATGGAAACCTTTCAATGGTTTCACAACCAAGCTGTTTCTCTACGTATGTGATATCCAGATCTGTTATCTATAATGTTAAAGTCATCCTTAGAGGTGGAAACTTGTAACAGCCTTTGACAGACACAGCTCCTTTTGAATTAGAAAAATCTAAAGTTGAAATTCTGTGGTAAGAGAATATACATATATTCTCAAGCATATACAAGCAGTCTTCATAAGAGAGAAAAATTATGCTTGTAAACTTAAAAACTGACCTGATCAAAAGCTCCCTTGCTGGTAACAACTGCCAATCTTTTGAGTTATTAACGGTTGATGGGTGGGGATAGATTGGAATTTGGGCTTTGACATGGCTAATCTACCAAAGTATGAGTTTGAGTCTCGTTGAAGATTACTAAATCACTTTTAAATACTTGCAATTATGTAACTTCTAATTTTATCTTTTCTGCTTGCATTTACCAGCAGCAAATGACCCCATACCAATTTCATGACAAACAGTTGAATTTTTCGTGTGCTTTCAGGGGTAGCTTCTTGTCATCTAAAGTAATGCTGTCCAAGCAAGACAACAATAGGCAAGAAACTTCTTTACCAGCATTTAATGTTTGTGTGGGTGTAGTCTGATCAAACCAATTTGTAGGGGTCACACTGGAAAGCTGATTCTAGCAAATGAAACACTTTGAGTAAGTGGGGAGCAAGGAAGGGTAGGTTCTTCCTTACAGCACGGTTTTGAGGTTGACTTGGAGTGCTTGGGAAACCCCAGGTGAATTCAGGGTTCTCTTGCACTAGGCATTATAGAGGAGACCTGTTCTTGAGAGGTCACTTAAGCTAATGTCAGTTATAGGTCCTGGCCATGGCCCTTAAAGTCTCTTCTGTATGTGTGTTTATATTACATTAATCAGTCAGATTTTTTTAGATTTCTGCTTACATTGAAGAAAATTTCTGTCATCTATCAGTATTTGTAAGAATTAGATTGTAATTGTTTTTAATAAAATTTTTGTTCCATCCTCAGTACATACCATAAATAATGATTCTAACCACTGATGTGCTGAATCATAACACTGAGCTAATTAAAATAATAATTTGTTTTTAAGAAATATCATTTTTCCAATACTATGGTGTATCTTTGCAATTTTAAGGACCTATAAAAGTCCTTTCTCATAGAGGGGGAAAAAAATCTTCACCTACCTTTAAGAAGGATTTTCATGGAATTCTTAATAACATTGAAAATATTCTTGTAGATTTTCTTTGTGATTGATGGTTACTAAAGCTCACCAAATAGCAGTTGCTGATAAAAGCTTTCCTTATTTCATAAGCATTACAATGGGTAATACTTGTGTATATTGTTGCTGAGTGAAGCAGGAAAATATTCTGAGATCCACTGCTGCAGTAGTAGTGGATCTAGTAGTAGCAGCCTGATGATTACAACATTGTGAAGGTAGAAAACATTTTGTTGGCATAAAGAATAATAGGTCTTCATCTTCTTACCTTAAAGGTGGTACCAAAGTACCAAAGATGATACAAAAGAACCAGTGCTTTTCTGTGCTCAGGATGGGCATCAAAGCTATTTCTTCTATTACTATAGTACTTACAATTGCAATTTTTGATTAATCACTCTTCTGCTAATATTTATGCTTAAAGTATTTGAAAAATATTCTCTTGCTTATAGAATCAAAATGTATGGTCTATTGTGGTATTTGTGCATCTTTAGTGCTGCTAGATGGCAAAATTACAACACTAGGAAATGCAATTATTTGTCCTTTACAGAGCAACTTGAAGTAGACATAAGAGAATGTGTACCTTATTGCTTTCCTCTTCAGAACTTTGCTGTCTTTGAATTTTTTCTCATTGTGCTTACTGTGATTTCTGTTAATGGGTACTAAAGAATTTATGCTGAACCTGGCTGTAGTCTTGGAATGTTCAATTAAATGTTTTATGAAAATGTATTTTTTAAATAGAGAAAAAATTGTAAAGAGACTGAATTGAATATTTGTTTTCCACAAATTAGATAAACAGAGTTTTAAGTTGTTTTGGGAGAAGAAAGATTCCCCTTCAGGTTAGGTGTTAACCTGACTTTATTTAAGAAATGGATGTTGCCACAACACTGTTAGTGTACCTGTCTTTTTCTGTCTGTGGAACTCCAGAACTGAAAAGACCTGGAGCTGGAGGCTGTCTTCTTAGCTGATACTGCCTCTAATCAGTATGTACTCTGTTATGCTTGAGGCAAGAGCTTCATTTTATCTAACAGAAATAAATGTCAAAATACTAGCTTTAGCCAAGAAGTGATTGGTTGTATTGTTTTGGTGTACCAAGCCAACATTTGGATAGCTGTAAAGAGGCAAGAGAAAAAAGTTAGCAGCCTGTCAGGATGTCTCATCCTGTGTGACTAAATGTCTGTACTCACCGCTGTACTACCTGGTGTTCCAATTGCTGTCGTGCCTACCCAGAATGAGATGCCAGGTGAGCCTCTCACTGGGTAGTTAAGATGTAAACTTCTGGATCTGCTAAAAAGAACTGTAGGGGAAGTGTCACTGCTTTGTCAACCACAACAGATGATCAGTTCAGCCTGAGTAGAAATGATAGGCTGCACAAAGGTGCAAAGTAAAGGAGTGAATTTAAATGGTGCCTTCTGCATACTCACAATAACTTAGAATTGAAAGTGGATTTATTCAATTTAGGCTGATTCTGGTAAGTTGTTATAAATAATGTGCTAGTTTTTCAATCCTCTCTGCTGTTATTGTTCAAATCATGGACAGTAGCTTTTTTTTATCTTGTAAAGTATTTAAGATTCAGTACATGATGCTGAAATTCTCCTTTTTGTATCCCAGCAATCAGTATTTAACTGATTTTATGCATATCTGAGTTAGCAGGTGATGGCATTAAAATGAAGATAAATTAACTGGACCTGTGAATAGTACTGGACAGCCAGTATCTTTCATGGATACTTCTTGAGACTTGGAAACTTGTAGTTTACTTTAAAAATACATTCTCATTTACCTCCTAGTGTTAATAATGAGCTACCAGTATGTACAAGTACTATGTAACTGAGTACTCATAATTTCTCTGTACTGGTACTTGAAGGTACCAATTCATGTGTTCTTGTGAGTCACTTCAGAACTGAGAAAAACTGGTTCACTTATGGCCCTAAAAGAGGAAGGCAAAAGTCCAAAGCATAAAAATACAATGGAAAAATGATATTATAGCTTTATTTACTATGAAGACTTGTCAACTCTTTTGTCAACATCACTGTTACTTTTGGCCAGGTATTCTTTTAATAATCATTGCCATGGAAATGCTATTCTGTTGCTCAGAACTATCTATTACTTGTAATGTGAAAGAGTGGTGAGCAGCCTGAAGGTTATGTCCTTGTTGAGAGAGGAATCTCTGCTTAACAATGTGGTTTTTGAGGTGAATAAGGAAGAAGTTGAGCAATGGAAGAATTCCAGTGGCTTAAAGAGGAGTTTTTCTATTGCATAATATTTTAAAAAGGAGTGTAAGAGGGTGCACTAATTCTGGCAGTCCTTGGCATCATTAGAGTAAGCTTCGTTGTTTCAAACAATATATTACTAAGAAGCAAAAACTTATTTACTTTCCTCTAAACATGCTTGAGATGGGCAGTCTTTGACAATGTTAAAGAACTGAAGTTATTAATTTGACAGGTACTTCTGAAGGAAGGCAAAAACATGATTTGCACAATGCAGTGCAGCATTCAGAGTTGTTGAAGGATTCAGAATTTAACAAGGCTCTTCTGTAACAACAGAAATAAGAGTGGATAAGGGAATGAGAAGAGGCATTGGAAGAATGCCTCACTATTTTGCCAAGCAAAGTTCTTTAACTGTAATATTTGTATTACTGATCAAAACAGGAAAGAAAAAGATGAAGTTGTCTTAGCACCATTAAAAGTATCAAATACCATTTATCAAATGATGATGTTTCTGAATCAAATTTGAAGACATCAGCCACTGAACCCTTAAACCTAGTATAATGCTCATTCATTTATAGATTATGGCTCTCTTGCACTCTTCTATTTCTTTTCGTAATGCTTTTTATACAGGTGGGAATATCTCTTCCTTGATGAAAAAGGAAGCAGTATTGTTATTATTTGCCTTAAACCAAAGAACTGTTTAGACAAACAAGATTGAATGGAAGGGAGCACAAAATGTGCATCAATAAAATAATCTGCATTGATAAAGGATCTTGCAATAGGAAAAAAAAAATTACCAGATTGGGGTTAGAATGAGGCACAAGCTTTTTTTTGTTAGTGGATGCCTTTGTAATGGAATTTCTAAATTGGAAAGGATCAGAAAAGGGAAGATGAAGTTTTTAGCGAGATAATTGGTTTTAGGCTTTTGAAGAACTGTTCAAGAAATTCTTAGAGTAAAACCACTAAAAGAGGTTTTATGAAACTCTGCAAAATGTAATGGTAAGACAATGCAAACTTCTGTTAGGCATCCAAGCACAGAATCCCAGATTGTTTCTATTCAAGAAGACACAGACTATGTTTCTCTGCACCAGTTTTGTTTGACAGAATCCTGTAATTTTGGTTGTCACTTGGTCCATGCCTGTAAAATGTATAATTGCATTATCTTGCAAAGGTGTTGTCTTTTCGTGCCATGTGAAATTATTTTCTTTGACTTACAGTTTTAATTGAGTAACCAACTGGAATTTGCTATTCTGGTTTCCGTGAGTCTCTAACTCACGTCCACATCCACTGTTGGTAGAATTCCTCAAGCAAGCAGATTTTTTGTTGTTGTTTTGTTTTGTTTTTTGTTTAAAGAACATTAGCTTTTGGTGGAGATGGGATTTTTTTTGTTCCCCATGTGTGTTTTGTCTCCTTGTGTGGTGAACTCATGCTCTCAGCTCAGGTTTGAAGGAGCAACGCTGCCTGCTAAGTAGTAAATCACATATTCTCAGAAATGCAGACTGCATTTTAGGACTTGAGAAGCAAAAGCACGGTGACTTTAAGGACAGGAGGGGACACTTTGAAATAGAATTACAAGACAAAAAGCTTGACAAACTAAAGTTGAAAAATAGACCGGTGAAAAATAACTGTTGGAGGAGTGTAAAAGGTTAGGAAATATTAGATGATTTTTGAAGAAATTTTGCATATTAAAACTTAACTCAAAATTGCTTCAAAACTTTACTAAACAAATGTAGAAAGGTAAAAAGTTAAGGGGAAGGAGGAGAAAGTAAGAACAAAATATCACTGAGATTGGGTTCTCTTCAAAATAATTCTTGAAAGTAAGAATACGGATGTATGACCACTGGAAATGTTACCTACCTGTATGAATACTTGTGGAGGGACTTCTGCACAAAGATCAGCAACCTAGCCTACTTTGTGTTGTTGCTGCCACTGTGATACTGTTAGGAAAAGATGGAATTGCAAAACAAAAATTAAATACAATTGTGCGAAGGTGTTGCTTTAGCCTATTGTGATCCTGTACTAAGTGTGGCATAAAGGAAGAACTTTACTAGGAGTGATGATACTAGAGTACAAACTGTACCCTAAATCATAATTCCTAAATGGCACTACTCAGTGTGATTTAATCAGCCATTAACTCAGGCAGTTGGTGATTAACTGGATGTTTGAAAACAGCCCATTTCACAAATGAAGTTTTTCTATCATAATGGTGAAGAAAAAAATAAACGTGAAAGAAGGGAGATTTCAATGCTTCTGCATGAAGGAATTTCTCATCCACCAAAATTCCCAAGTCCTGCTCCTCAGGACTGCTCTCAATCACTTCTCTGCCCAGCTTGTGTTTGTGTTTATGGTTATAATTGCTCTTACCTGTGTTTATGATTGCAACTGAAAGGTGCAGGACTTTTCTCTTGGCCTTGTTGAACTTCACAAGGTTCACACAGAGCCACCTCTCAAGCCTGCCAAGGTCCCTCTGAAGGGCATCCCTTTGCCTCCAGCATGTCACCACACCACACAACTTGGTTTTATTGGCAAACTTGCTGAGGGTACCTTGATCCCACTGTCACATTGCCAAAGAGATGTTAAACAGTGCTGGTCCTGATACGGACCCCTGAGGAATGTCACTTGTCACTGGTCCTTGCTTGGATTTTGAGCCAGCGATGAGCCATCTCTTTGAGTGTGACCATCCAGTCAGTTTTTTATCCACTGAGTGGTCCATCCATCAAATCCATGTCTCCTCAGTTTAGAGATGTCATGTGAGACAGCATCAAATGCTTTGTATAAGTCCAGGTAGGTGACATCAGTTGCTCTTCCTTTTTCCACCAACACTATGATCCTGTCATAGACAGCCACTAAATTTGTCAGGCTCAATTTGCCCTTAGTGAAACCATGATGATGGTTACCAACTATCTCCTTATTTTCTATATGCCTTAGCATAGTTTCTGCTCCTTCATCTTGCTGGGCACTAAAGTGTGGCTGACCTGTATTTTCTCAGGTCATCTGTTTTTAGACATGGGGGTCTTATTTCCCCTTTCTCAGACAGTGGGAACCACAGTCCTGCCACTACTTCAAATACAAGATGGATAGTGGGTTAGTCACTTCCTGTGAAAGTGTCTTCAGAACTTGCAAATGTATCTGTCCCCTGAACTTGTTCACCTCCAGATTCCTTAGATGATCTTGAAGCTCATCTCTTGTGGTTGGCAGTTTGGCTGGGATGGAACTAATTTTCTTTGCAGTAGCTGAGTAGCTGGTAGGGGGCTGTGTTTGGGATTTGTGCTGAAAATACTGTTGATAACTCAGGAAAGTTTTTTATTGCTGGACAGCATATTGGGACCTATTCAGCTTCTTGTACTGCCCTGCCAGCAGATGGACTTGAGGTGTACACAGAAGATTGGGAGGGAGACAAGATATTGGGAGAGGGAACACAGCTGGGACAGGTGACCCTGACTGATCCTCATCTTTTTTCCGCCAGCCATTGGATTGTAAGAAGGATTCTAAATGACAACCAGTTAAGACTAAGGCAGAGTGTATTTTGGGATGACTGGTGGTTTTTTTATTAACCAAAGCTGTTCTGCAGTTTTGAATCTTGACTTGTTTCCCCTGTAACTTCTCTTCTTTCAGAAAGAACATTTTACTTTGCAGAGCCAGTACAGAGAGAGAGATGCTGGAAACTTGCAGCACATGGTAAATAATAAGATGGCTTGAATTCCTGATTGAAGCTTTGATTTCATCTTATTCCATAAAATAAACTTATAATGTTGGTTTTCATGAACAAAAAAATATTTGTCCATCCTGGTCAATAACTGTTGGATTGTGTGAGTTAAGTGAAAAGTAGCAGTACCATTTTAATATCCTATAGTAGTTTGATGACTAATTTAAATACTTAAACACTCCAGCTTTCATTTCTTGGTGAGTAACATAAAGCAGAGGAGTGTTGACAGACATTTTTGTTGTTGCTGGTTTGCTCTTTAGATTTATTGATCTTTAGAGTCCAACTTCATTTGAAACAAGCATTTGAAGTTAAATCTGTCTGTTAGGGAAATTTTTAAGTTCCTGTTTCTTTGTTCATAGGGCTGTCTTGGAGATAATGTATCTTTGATTTTGCTTAAAGCTTTACCAAGAACAGGAATTGCAGGTTCTATACATGAACTATGAAACTTATTACTTCTTATGTGTGTTTAGAAAGCTGTGAATGGAAGGCAACTTACTTGTGGGGCTGAAGAGCTACAGGAGCAAGAGGGTCTTCAGCCTATGTATCCTGTGTATCAGCAAACTCAGTACAAAAATTGGAGCAACAGATACCCACAAAGCTCAGGACCTGGAAGAGCCTACATCAATACAAGGGAACATTATGTATGATTCTGTACCTAGATGTCTTTAACAAGGGGTTTATTACCTGTTGGCTCTATGACCCTCATGTCTTTTTGGCTTTCATCTCTAAAATAATTGGGGGTTTTTTAATGTGTGAAAAAAATGGATGGAGAATTTTATACAGGTAAACCATATGGAATTTAAAACTTGCCTCTAGTACCTGGTATGTCTGTGTTTTTGTAGTAGTATCAATCTGGCAAATGAGGAGAGCCACTTAGCTTTTTTAACCTTCACAGTCATAATCTGTATAACCTGTATTAATTGGTTGGCACATGCCAAAATGTAGTTAAGCTTTTTTTGCTGGCTATCTCTGGGAGCATTCTCTCTGGATATTTTACAAGAACCTTACCCATATAAAAGTGAATAAATATGAGCAAGACAGCTGAATCCCTTGTGACATTAGCAATCTCAGGCTGAGCCATCTTAGCTTGAGATATGAATTTGACTGGCCTTAGCTATTGATTTCTCAACCAGCTCTACCTCTCTCAGTCAAATGAACTACCTCTCAAATACTGACTGGCTGGTCCATAAACTACACTGTTCGTCTTCCCACCTTGTTAAAAGTGAAGCAATTGCTTTACATCAAAAGCTTTTTGTTGTCTATTGATTCTGCTTGTTGCTGGCTTTGGTTTTACAGTTAGGTCTACATGAAACTTAGTTGAAGGAGGTAGATGACTAGGCAGACAGAACTTTCTCTAAGTGTCTTTTGTGAAGCTTCATCTGTTCTCCCAAATATGACTCCTATTTTAGATGCTGCAGTTTATTTTCCTTGGTAATAGATACATTCCTTGTTTTTTCTTAGTTTACAACAAAACTGCCTATGATGTGTTCTTATGTCTTAGCAAGAAAAGAAAAGCTTCAGTCAACTTCAAATGCTTGTTAGCACTGTCCTTTAATCTTAACCAGTAGTGTGAAGTAACTGGAGAATGTCCTGACATTACCAGTGCTAAAAGTATCCCACATAAATCTTTTGTGTCTGTGGTAATGCTTAAAAAATGTGCTCATGATCTTTCTAGAAAAATAAGTTTTCCTGTGAACTAAAAAGTAAATATTTAGCAAGTAAAAATATGTATATAATGTGTTAGTGCTGAAATGAGCTCATAGGACAATCTTAAAATATTTTAAGACAGTAGAAAAATGGGTTGTGTCTAAAATTTGCCAGAGAAACTTAAGAGACTTGAGTATTCTTTAAGTACATTATGGACATAAGTACAGAATGATGATTTTTGGTCAGATGACATGAAGGACAAGATGTTAAGAAGGCTTGGTGTCATGCTGAACTACCTGTTGTACAGAACTGAACATTACTTCTGGGATATTAGTGTGTTTTTCTGCAGGTGTTTGAATTTTTTTAGAGGCCAGAGTCAAGCTGTAGAAGCAGCAGAATTGAAAGCTAGCATAGGTGAGTGTGCTGCAGGCAGGGGGCTGTTGTTAAACCTGTATTCAACCTGCATTCATCTCCATCACAGCACAAGTTAATGAGATCTCTGTCCACAATTGGGCCAGGTAAATTAAATTCTTCTAGTTTGTTACAGGTAGCAGCTAGAAGATTATGGCATGGGTGCCTGTATTCTGGACCCTGTAGAAGTAGGTATTACCTGTTCTCTTGCTAAGCAGCTTTCTGTTAAATGATGTAATGATGTGGTTCAAGTTGACAGCTGAAGGAATGGCAAAAAAAAAGGTTGGACAGAACCTGCTTTTTGGGAGCTATCTTTAAAGCATTGGCACCTTGCTTTTCACTTAGGAACTGGGCACATTCATGTAAATTGAGCAACTGTTTTCAATTTTAAAGTTTCCTGCTGTATTTGAGACCTAAAAAGGGCTTATGTCCCTCAAAACTGTTTTTCCATAATGTTAGTTTATGTAGCTACCTCTTTACATGAGCATTGACTCACCTATCCTTACATTACTGCAGCTCCAAAAAGCATCAGCTGTCAAAACATTGAAAGAAAACAGTGTTGTGGCCAAATGAATGACAGAACATGGAGAGGAACTATACTGCTTAAGATAATTTGATCAATATTACTGAGCAAAACTTGATACCAAAAATATTTGAATAGACATTATAGAATGGCTCAAAACTGTTGCTGTGGCAGTGCTTCCTCTGCATTCATTAGTACAATGTGGTATTGAGCAGGTGATCACTTCAATCCCTTTTGCAAAAAAACAATTATTTTGGATTCAGGAAAAATTCTTCTACTGCTTTTTATAATTATTTGCAGATACTTCCCTTTTTTTTTTGTTTGTTTGTTTGTTTTTGTTGTTTTGGTTTTTTTGAAAGAGATAAAACTTTAGGGGAAGGAAGAATGCTATCAACAAAGCTATCATTGTTTCTTTTAATGTGTAAAAATAGCTTAAAAATAAAACTGTAATCCAACTGTGTTTTCCAAGTTACATATCAACAAACTACAGAAAGCTTGATTTGCAAACTACCCATCAGGATGTAGTTTGCCCTAAAGTTATTAAGGAAATACATTACCACCGACAGGTTTGTTATCTGTGAGAAATGGTTTCTTTGTAATCTATTCAGGGACATTTAGTATATTAAGTTTTTGAAATGTTACTTTTAGTTTTAAGTGTGGCTGAATTTGGGGGGAGAGATTTGGCAAAGAATGCTCAGAAGAGAACAGAAAAAATGTCTGCTAATTAGGCTTTCTCACTAAAAGGATTGTACATATAGAAGTAAGTTTGATCTGCTTTTGTAAGATGTAGGAAATGTCCTTTTATATTTTTGTACATTTTAAAATGCTTGTATTTGTAATTTGACTGGAATAAAAACATTCAAAATATAACATTTTCTTCTGTTGTTTAGATTTAAGATTACTTAAAATGCAAAGTCTGGTAAAATGCATCCACTTTTTTGGTGTTATGTTTCTTCTGTGGTTGTATATGCAGAACATGTTCTTTTTACTAACTCTACCACTTTGGGATATTGTGGTGTTGCATGCTGAAATCCTTCTAACTTTCATCTTACATAACTGGAAGCATATAGTACTGTGTGAAAATGCTGTACTGAGGTGAACTGAGCACCCAGAATCTCTGGTGAGGGAGGTAGGGAAGGAGGGGAAGATTAGTAATTTGCATCTCTAGCATTGGTAAATGTAAATTGTCCTCTGCCCAAGTATCTCTAAATTCTACAAGGTAGTCTAATTATAAAAAAATCTAAGATTTAATGTTTGGAGTATGTCCAGAATGACTGTGGATACAATACAAATTTTCATTGTATTGTATCCACAGTCTAAGAAATTGTACTACTAAAAGTAAGGAAATACTTAACAAAATATTATTTAAGGACTCCCACTGTTCAGTCACAAATGATCTAATGTATTTTGTGTTGAGCTCAAGTAAAGCACAATAAAGATGTGTGATAATTCATGAAGAGTGAAGGGAGACTTTTCACCTTCTGACTTGTTTACTTTGCCTTCTTTCTGGCAACGTTACTGCTCTTTTGTCCTCTGAGGGATGCAAGTTCAGGTGCTGTGTTGTTACATAGGTGATTAAAATTTATTATAGTAACTTTTTAATGCCACAAACCTGAAAGCATTCTATCTGAAACATTGTTTTGTGTGAAGGCTGAGTGAGTGCTCTACCAACAAGTAGTTGCAGAGCAGATGAAATTGCTTTGACAACTTGGGCCACTTCAGAGGTTGCTGATGAGGACAGGTAAAGCTCCAGGTGAAAAAAGAAATGTCTGTGTAGTTTCCTGCTTGACTGCCCTGTGGGAGGTGGCCTGAGGTTTTTTGTCCACCTGTAGTACATGTCCAGAGTATTGGGAGACTGGGTTTGACTTTCTGACAGAAGGTAAATATATGATATTTCTGCATTTATTAAAAGGTATGACATGGTTCTTGGTGAATAACTTGATACCTGTAGCTGAATTATGTTGCAAATGCACAAAAAATACACTGTGAATCTTAGTAGTAATTATTCAAACAATGTGAAAAACCCAAATAGGATGTGTTAGATATTTTAATCTTCACTGACAACCCCACAGTGAATTTTTTTCTATATTTGTTTCTACTTGATTTTATGCTATATCTAAATCTAGATCCTTCAATTGTCACTAGAAAATAAATGTATTTAAAAGCCTACAAGTCAAACTGTGACTCTTCTATCCCTTTGTGGGACTAGTATTCAAGACTTTAAATCAGAATTGATTTCCAACTTGGTCTCAAAATAAAGCAGACTTGAGCTTCCTCATCAACTGAGATAAATTTCCATATCTGTGCAAGGCTAAACACAGAATTCATAGAGTATGCTAAATATATTAAAACATCATTGCAATTTGACTGAGTTTAGCCACAGATTTATTATATTCCAATCTGAAGTGTACTAGGTTAAATTAGACTTATTATCTAACAGAGATTTATGGGAAATAATTTCTCTAATACTGATTGTCAGAGGAATAAGTTTAAGATACGCTATAAAAGATTCCACTGACTTTTCTGGTTGTTGTTGGTTTTTTGGGGGTTTTTTTGTCCTTTTCCCAATGTTAGACTTTATTTGTTTAATACTGTTTTGGATCTCTGAATAGTGAGATATCTAATAGTGTTGCCACATTAGTTCCTGTCCTTAAGAAGGTGTGCCTGCAGCTTCAGTTTCCCTGACACTTCATCTTGCCTGTCCTATTAAGAAGTTTTACAGTCCTTTGTATGACTTCTAATATTCTGTGCTTGAACAGCAAAGTATTTTGGGCCAGTATTGTTTACCCAGTTCAGCTTATAACAAATTCCAGAAAATTATTCTTTCCCTGCTGATGTGCAGTGCAGCAGTGTGCCCACAGAAGATGCTTCAGCCCTGCCAGTTGCCTCCTCGCTTGTCAGCGGAGAAGCAGACCTTTGTCCAGATGGGGTCTTTCAGGTGATATGTGATGAATAGTAAGCAAGAAAAATGGCAAACATGGAATGGAGCTTGGAGGAAACAGTTCCTGCTTATACAGGAAGGTGGCATTTAGGCTACTTGCCTATTCCCTTCTTGAGACAGAATAGCTGGTGATAATAAAGCATAATAAAGTGTAGTATAATGATAACATAATAGTATGGCTAGGAATCAGCAAACAGAAAAATATTGTTCTCTATCAAAGCAGTGACTCTCTGTTTTCTGAAACAATTTTAAATGAACTAAAGGTAACCATTGTCTACAAAGCTCCTCAGTTTCGGATGTGTCCTAATAGCAGGAAGAATCTGGTTATTCTGGATGTTGATGCTACTTCGCTGATTGTTGCAGGTTATAGCAGGTTATCCCAAAGCCAGTTTGTAGACAAAGTGAGAAATTTAGAACTGTCACTTTCAAATGTGTTACTATGAAATCACATTCAAGTTTCACCATCTGCTTAATGTGGGATTTGTATACAGCTTAATTAGCCACATAGCTGTGTACTAGTCTGTCCAAAGATTCATCTAGAAAGCCAAAGATAATTGGATTTCTAGTGTCACTGATCACACTCAAGTGCATGATTTGCACAGCAAGTGTAATTGACCCCATGTGTATCTATGTGAAATAAAATGCCCAGTGGATACTTGTATCTAAAAGCATTGATTATACAGTAAGTAGTTTGAGTTACTGTATTGGGAAATAATTCAGTCTTTTCAACTGAAGAAAATCTAATTAACTAAGAAAATCTATTCTTTTAAAGACTGCTGAGGGAGGGGGGTGGAAGAAGCTGCTGTCAACCCCCCAGAATACAAAGTCTCAGCTGAAAGTCAAAAATAACTTCAACTGCAACTGAATAGCCAAGCAAGTAGTGGCATTGGCTTCTCTTGTAATGGAAGCTTCAGCTTTCAGGTAAGTGTTCCTCTTGGAAAATAGAAGATGAATCAGAGCTTTGCAAGCCTTTGCTTGGAAAAGACATCAGCCTTTGGTGTCTAAAGACAAAGCTGGGGATGCACGATGGATACACCTGGATGCTGCATGTGCTCACTGCACCTTTGACTTCCCCTTCCACTTGCCCTGTCTGTGAGGGTGGCTGGGAACCTTGGCAGAAGGGCTTCTGCTGCAATTCAGCTTCTCTTGACATCAGCAGTTGGATTTAACTCTTTCTGCTTTCTGCCTCGCCTTGTCCTGTCCCCTCTGCTGACACTTTTAGCAATATTTTGGGATTTTTTTTTTTTTATTTCCTAATGTTCTAGAGTTAAAGGAGCTGATCTTGGTGAGCTTCTGAGCTGGTGACTTAGACAAACTATTGCAGACCATGGTATATGATTATCTAGTAGTAGGCTAAACGATGCCCTAAGATGTTTGGAGCTGCTTTGGACCTACTCCGGCACCATTTGACAAGTACTGTGAAACAGTTCTAACATGCGTTAAAAGGAAGAGCTTCCTTAGGAAATCCCACAGAGTCATAGAGGTGGTAGTGCTTTTTTTCTGCTGTTAATTTTCTTCTTGTTTGATTACAGCTCACAGCATAATGTTCATAGACAGATGGCATTTAATTTGATCACATACAATTCATGTCTTCTGTCCTGAGTAGACATTTGGTAAAGGGGAAAAAAACCCACTGAGGTGATATGCAAGTAAACTTTAATCTGAAATGAGCATGTTAAGGGCTATGCTTAAGCAGTTTCTATGGGAGCTCACTGATAGTTTAGAGAAAAGTCAGACAAGCTAGGCACTTACCATTAAATGCCAAGCCCTAGAGAAGCCAAACCTTGCAAAAAAAATGGGAAGAAAGTTTTTTAAATTACATTGAATTTCCCCTAACTCCAGCTGGCCAAGTTGCTGCTTCTGTAAATAAAAATATTTCATTGATGTCACACAGTAATACTTTTTTTCTTTTTTAAGATTCAGGAAAATAAGCAGAAGAAAATTCTTGTAGGGTTCCTACACACAATATGTATATGATGAGATACATGTTGATTGATGCAGTTCAGGAAACTGTCTGTTCCCTGTCACAAACTCCATCTTGCCATTTCTTACAAGTTTAATTGTATCAATAATAGCACACTGCAACAGCAAATGTTTGCTGGCTTTTATAAATGGAATTTTGGAATTCTTTAGGAAATCTAAGTATTTTTCATATTTCTTCTGAAGCCTATTTACTACTTTCTCTTACAAAGATAGTTTGCTGCTCCTCTGCATTTAACTAAGTATTGCTTTATTTACTTGGAGGCAGAAATTTAATTTTGAAATATAAGGTCACTGTTGCCCATGCTTGACAGACATAACTAACAAGTTCTAAAAGAGACCCCTGTATGTGGGGCTTTTGATTAACCTGCCCCCTTCCCTTTGAGACTTGGAATCTGAAATCTTTTTACTGAGCTTTGTATTTTCTGTAAGTCTGTGCATTTAGCACATGTATTTGCTTTGAATTACAGTTAATTTAGACTTACATGCCTGACATTTTTGAAGATGAAACTGAAAAGAAGGGGAAAAAAAACCACATAAAAAAATTACCGAACTGGCTGCTGGTATATTCTACCACCTAAGTGCCAAAAGACCATTTTAAGAGCTGCCACTGAAGTCCCACTTGTTTACTGGAGAACTAAACAAATAAAGCTGAAGGGAATAGTGATTGTTGAGGACTACTGTGCATCTGGATAGCACTCACCCTATCTCAAGATGGCTTCCGTTATATTAAGAGCTTGTATCTCACCCTGATTAGCAAAGGAAATAATTAAAATATAATCAGGCTCTCTTCATTAGAAATGTTCTTGAATACTTCGAAAACTGTCAAATAACTGTTTTCAAAACTGAATGTTCCTATAAATAAAGTAAAAGAAAAATGTTGTGACTGATTTTTTTTTCATGCATGTTTGGCTCTAATACCAGGATAAGCATACATTGGTTTTGTAAATACAGAAGACTAAAGCATTTTGGATAGTTACACAGACTCAAGCTAGCAGGGACAGCTCTTCCATGAGGCTGAGATTTCAGAAAGTCACCATTTCAAGTCAGCTGGTGAAGGGATAAAGATGGAGTTCAGCCTAGGTGTAAAATGTATTTAACCCTGAGCCATTGGTACATTAATACTGGTAAGCTGCTTGTCCTGCTGTTTGGATCTCCCCCTGGCTTAGGCAAGTGCCCAAACTGAAGTCCTTTCTTAGATAAAAAAGTATCAAAGGTACTTTTTGGTATGTTTCCCTCTGAATTGCTCCACTGTTATTGAAATGCTTGCTGTTCAAAAAATATATTCAGTGAACACATGGGACTGCCTGTAATAGGTTTTATGTATCTCCAATTAAAGCAATAAATGTCAGGACAAAGTGATTTTGCTTCCCCTTAGGCCTGTACAGTTGGTTACCAAAGAAAGCTGGTGGTTACTGCCAGGTAGGTGGTCAGTGCTGCTGCCCTCATTAGGTCTGTGATTGCCTGGTGTAATTATTCTGCAGCTTAACATTTGTGCAATCAGCTGAAAATACAGAGAAATATAAAATGGTGTGACCCTCATGATACAATGCTGCTGTGCCCCTTCAAGTGAATTTTCTCTTTTGAAACATAGATTTTTCCTGTTTTTTCCTATTTGAGAAAGCACAGTATGTACAGTGATGTTGCTTAGTGGAAACTGAAACACTTCTTTATTTCCCAAATTGCAAACCTTGGAAAAAACATAGGTGAAGTTCTAATTTGAGCTGATACTGAAATTTTTCAAGAGAGCCTACACTTCCATTCAGCCTTTGTGAAACCTGAAGATATGTGGTTTTATTGTGAAGTGAAACCTAGTTGTATTCTGCAGTCTTCTGCAAATTCTGTGTATCAGATTAAAAGGAAAAAAACGTCCTGCAACACAAGTAAGTTTTAGGTTTATTTCTGTGCTGTATCAAGTTTGTGTTCTTCATCAGTATCCTCCATCACACATGTCTTTGCCCTTAATAGCTGTCTCTCAGAAATTTATTCAGCTATAATGCTTCCTAATAATTAAGGATTTTTTTCTGAAATGTTCCTTGGTTTTTTTCTGGTAAATGAAAGTTACAGTGTAGCCAAAGAATAGATCTCCCTTTACTTACATATTTGTTGATAATGCCACTTCTCCCCATTTGCATGAATGCACCTTGGGATGCAAGAGTGAACTGAGCAAAGAAAATCCTATTCCATCAGGATGAGACCAATTCAGCAGCTGTAAAAGGTACTGCAAGGGACTCTCTGTGCCCAGAAATGTGTTCCTTGGTTTGGTGTGGTCTGTCACAGGTAGAAGAGAGTGAGACAGCAGATAGAAGCTGTGAGACAGTACAGGGGGTCTGTCTGAAGCTGATGGCTTAGCAGGTGATTTCGGTTAGTGTGTCACCAGTGTGAGCCACACTGAATGTGCCCTGTGCACCCCACACATCCCTGCTGAATGCCAGGATGAGCTGTCAGCCCTGGCAGGCTGCTCCTGTGCATTTGAAGTGAAACCATATGGAGTGTGAGTGCAATTAAGGCACTACCGCTTTTGCACTTGCTTGCAGTTCCAAATGACTAAAGATGCCCTGAGTACCTAAGGAATTGCTTAAAATATAATGATGATCATCTTAATGAACACAGGAGAAACTGGTGGGATGCTTCTTTCAGATAGAATCATGTATGATGTCAGAATAGCCTCCTGATACTGAACTGATGGTCTAAATTTACAAATGAGGAGGTTTTCTGAAAAGGAAGTGTCCTACTTTAGCTTCAACTGCACATTTCCTTCATTTTGGAAGTCTGGGATTTTTTTGTCAGCCATAGTCACTATAAGAGACTTGCCAATTTCTGTCTTGTATTGGAAGGACCGAGATAGACAGAGTGCTCCACAGGGGACTTCACAAACAGAGAGGGGAACTGGCCTTTTCCCTTGGCCTGCTGACCAGGGCACACTGCTGCAAGGTGGAGTTCACCAGTGCACCCAGATGTCTTCCTGCAGAGGCCAACACTTGCTCTGTTCTTTCCCAGTTCCTGCATTTCTTATTGTATGGATCAACCTGAGCTTCTATAACTGAGGAACTGAATCCTGGCATACACCTGGTTTGATACACGTGTGCTGCGCATAATAGTTTTGACGGGTAGTGGTCACTGAACTTCAACATTGATAAAAATGTTGACTCTCTTAAAAAGGGAAAATTTTCTTTGTGTGTTTGGTCACACTGTGGGTTTGTGGTTTACTTGTCACACTGCAAGGGGAATGGTTCATTCTTTGCTGCCATGGTAATGAATCAAAGTTATCAGCAACACAGCAGTTGTGTAGGTCCACTACAAGCTCAGTCTCTTATAGTGCCTTTAATATCACTTAAATATCTCCAGAGACTTGATCTGGAGATTGTATTTCAATACAATAAAAATATTGTATTTCAAAACAATAAAAATAAATCATTATTTGTAGATAGAAAAAGGAGCAATGGTGCCATTTGCTGCCCCTATTTCTTCATCATTCTATTGTAAGGACAGAATCACTTTAGCAAAAGATCACGTAGCCTGGCTTATTGCAACATGTAGCTTCATAACTGGGATAGCTTCTAGTAAATATATGTATTGAAGAGTATATGGTCTTTTACCTTTCTCACACATCTTGATTAATTAATTTTTAACTTAGACATTGTACCCAACTTTTCCTAGTGTTCAGGAAGCTGTCTCTGACTTGGAGGCTTATAAAACTCCTTGCACAATAAAATCATCTTTCACATCTTTACTATCCCGGAATCTGCCTGATTATTGTGGTCAGATCTAGAAGGTGGAGGTACCTGAAAGGCACAGCAGCCTAATCAATTGAATTCTGCTGTCCTGTGTGTTTCCTTCTCTATTGGCAGAACCCGCATATTATCTGATTTAGGTTAAGTCATTGGTGGATTTTGCTCTCAGAGTCACTTCAACACTCAGATTCAGGGTTTATGGAAAAGGAAGTCCAATGGTTATGAGTGGAAAAGGACATGGCTCACTCTTTCTCAGAATAAAGAATGATGTACCTCTTGGAAAATCTGATTAAAAAAATAACAAAAACCAAATAGCTATGTGGTATATATACACCCCAAGTCCCAGGAAACAACTCCTGAAAGCAGCATGATGGAGTTGGGGAGCAAAATGTCTATTATTGGGCTTCATTAATAATTATGTCATGGGGGAGGAATGGTCCACTACAAAAGAGTAGAATTTTAAACTATGCTCTTTATTCTTTTCTTAACTGTTGATCCATTCTGCAGTTTCTGAAAACATGAGTTTTGGCCAGCAAGGAAAGAGTAAAAGGTGCAGTTTGTTACTTTGGGTGAGTGGCTCAGTCCAAGGAGATGTTTTCATCTCAATTGTAATGCTAGCTGTGGAAGATGGCTGTTCCCAGACTTTACTAAGACTGCCTGAAAGTGACAGTGCAAACAAGCTTCTGAATAATGTGATGAACAGGGAAAGAGGGACAAGGATTAGTTTTAAATTGCTAGTTAAATGTCCAAGCAGACCTATATTGGAAACTTACTTAGGTAACATTTATGAACCTGGGGACAAAAGCTGTCTGAACTGACAGCAGCAAATGAAAGCATGGCTGCTGAATTGCCCAAGCTATAAAAGAAATCAGAGAGAACATAGAGTACTTGTTGCTTTGGGTGTAACAGATGTTGCACTATGTACCTCTCCAGCCTTACAAAGTGCTTACTGTGACTTTGAAATTTTTTTGTGTAGTTCCAGATATTTTATCTGTGGAAATCCTAAGTAAGTAGTATCTGTGCTTCCCAGAGAGCAGAAATGCTTTCATCTCTCTGGTTTAGATGGTGGGTACGTCAAAAGCCTACAGAGTGAACTGCTTCCCTGTTGTTACATGCTTGAGCTCTGAGACATTGGTGTCTGGGGTAGTTATGTGAGAAATGTCCCAGTAAATCTGCTGGGACATATGGAGTACTTAAGAACTTTAAGTCTAGGGAGATATCTCAGGCTGTGAAAATAAGCTTATCTACTGTCACTTCTAGTTGCTCATATATTCACTTTCACTGACTGGCATTGCTTCGTGTGTAAATCTGTTGTTTCGTGGAAGGCTGTTTAAACGTGATGGTTCTGGGACATCCTGATTTCCAGCTTATAGGTGCATTTGGTAAATCCATACTATTTCCTCTTACGATGAATTTTCTTCAGTTTGAATTCTTCCTTCCTGGTGTTATGGCCTCTGTAGCCAGCAGCTATGTTTCACCCTTGCCCTTCACGGGGCTGGGTTAAGGAAGTTCAGCTCTCTCTTGGCAACGCCAGACTATTGCATGTAACCCCCTAAAAGACAAATAGTTCCTGAGCCTTTGGCTGGCCTGCTTTGTTGTGAGCACTTGTAACTTTGGTTTTTAAATCTCATACCAGATATCAAATCTTACACATAGCATCCATGCTTTAGTTAGTGTTATTTATTAAAATGCAGAAAAGGGTGGGAGTTTTTTTCCCCATCCAGACACATGGGAAACAGTTTGAGGTTCTTAAGCTGCATGGGGTTCTTTTGCCACATATGGTGGCATTGTAAGTGTTCCCAGCGGCTGACAGAGTAATTAACCTGGCTTTAATTATTTGAAATGCTATATTTGGAGGAGGAGGATACATAATATGAACAATGAGGCATTAGGATGAAATTAATTCCATCAGAGTGGCCAGGAAATCCTGCAGAGCAGAGCTGTAGTGCACTTGAAATCCTACCAATTAGTGTCCTTAACTCTCTGGGCCTTGCTTGTGTCACTGCCTGCTAATCTGTTGGTTCAGTAGAGCACCTTAAATCAGGCATAGCTGGAACTGTAATTGCCTATTTGCCCCCACCCAACATTCTTCTGTGGCCTGCAGGGCAACTGCTGCCCAGGCCTTACTCAGTGATTTGTGCTGTTTTTAAAGCCTGGATGGTTTTATATTTGGAATAGATCACAGTTCTATATAGATACTTTGTTCACCAACAACAGGAATGGGAAGCTGGTGGTTCTAACAGCAATGGCGTCTTTGGAGGAGACTCCAGGAGCATGCAGCAGGATCTGAAACAGTGTTGTTTAACTCTCTTAGAAAGCCCTGCTGTTAACAGCGCACAGGGGGTCCAAATAACCCTCCCACCCCCAGCATTTTTCACAGTAGAGGTACATCCAGTGAAGATCCAGGGGTTAGGCAGTGCTTCCAGGCACTGTGAGGTTCCTGTGGCTGCCCTTGGCAGGGGCAGGAGACAAGCCACAAGGAGCACCTTTGAAATGTGAAGGTTCTTCTGGTGGGGATCTGTGATTTTGTACAATTAATGGTGTGTTTGCTATACAGAAAAGAGAATTTAACCACCTCCATTAAGCTACTTGGTGGGCACAAACAAAGCTTTTGTTCCTGCCACAGTTAATTTTCAAAACAGAAAATCTTCAGTAAGGGATGTTCAGAGCCAGACTACAACAGAGTAGGGATTATTAATTCTGAAGTTTAGCAACCACAAACAATGGAGTTGTATGGAAAATAAAAATTTGGGATTGGCTTTTTTGACTCCATAGTACGTATTCTCATATTACTTATTAATTCTCTTGAGGTTTTGTGTCTTCTTATAAAATAGCAGTAGGTCCCCAATTTATTGAAGTAATGAGGAAGTATTTGCAACTTTTGACTTTTTCAACATCAATAACTTTACAACCCAGAGAGAGTCATAGTAATTCTGGTTTTGCTATGTGAGTTTAATGCTTTGTGGCAGCTTTTGATGTCTGCTGAGCCTCTATTGTTATGCAACTCAGAGGAATTAAGTGCTGGAAAAGTTATTAGATGTCTTGAGTGTGTTTCACCAAATGTACAGATTGTTTTATTTAGGATCTTTGAACATAGAAAACAGTCTAAAGCCTAGGTGCTATTTCTTATTATTACTGCAAAGTATTAAATGCCAGGGGCATGGCTGAGCCAAACAATGGAAACGTTTTAAAGCAAGTCCTCCTGTAGAGGGGCAAGAAATAAATGGCCCTTCCCCAGTAGCTCAGCTGCTTAGATGAGGATGGAACCCAATATGTTCTGTCCCTTGCTGTCGGCTGGTTTTCTCACGTCTGAAATAATTAGTCAACACTAATGAGCTGCAAGACCTTAGCACAGGGCCAGTGAGTCACTGAGCAGTGTTCAGGCTGCCAAACATTGAAGCACAGCACATGCTAGATAAGCAACTCCTGTCTCATAGAATTTGCAGCCTGAGAGCTCTTGCTGCTGGTGTAGCTGAAATCACAGGGTTTGTGGCTTTCTTCTCTTTCTGAAACTAAACTTCACAAATCAATGTTGCCATGGAGAAGCGCCTCCTCACCATCAAGGGCAGATGATGAACTGATTAACTGCAGAAATTTGACTGCAATAGTGATAATACCCCTGAGATATAAACCAGGTACCATTAAATTCAAATAGCCATTTTCAGGGAAGCAGTACTTCCTTCAACATAATGTAGTGTTGGCTAATCAACTATGATATGAAAATATAGGCACTGATGGCTTTGTAACTAAAATGTGGATGTTCAGCTAGTTAGGAGTGAAGAGATACATCTGATTTATGCCTTCATTTCTACAGATGTGGATATAGAAAAATGAAGAAAAGGTTCTCTTATGCACATTTGGAGCACACACAGAAGATACATAATTTTTTTTCCTTCCTTTGACATTTTATTATTGGTAAAAACATGATACTCAAAAACATGATGCAGGGAACTTTCTGATTGCTGTGGGATTTCTACATAACTGTTCTCCCTCTCTTTTTTTCTTGCTTACCAATTTGGTTTTTGTCTAGGAAAGTCCTTTGCCTTGTCTCTGCTGTCCTAAGTTGCTTGCTGAAGAGCATTATTAAGGAGAAGAATGTAACAGGTTTAAATAGTAGTGCTATTTTAAATCTTGCTAGCATGAAAACGTTGATCAGTTTTATATCAAAGGCACATTAAGAATGTCAAACAACTGGAGAAAGAGGTAAAATATCAAGTTGCTTGCAATTCGAAAAGGAATTTTTAGTTGCTATGGAAAGCAGGTTAAGCATGGAAGGGAACCTGCCTTTGCAATGGCTATGGGAAGAGGAAAATGAAAGATGCCACAAGCACCATATGGGCTGGTGTGTCAGATGGAGCTGGGATGCCCTTTCAGTATATTCTGCAGCTCAGAACATGTAGGCTCCTCAGTCACTGCAGAAAAGGGCAGAGAGCATTTCTTTACCTAACATTCAGAAATGCCTCTGAAGTGAAGACTGAGGCTTTTTTAGAAGAAAGAAGGGATGCATCCTTTCTGGAGATAAATCTGAAGTGGTACGTGTCATCTTTGTCGTAGTGTGGTTATATCCCTTGCATGTCTCCTTCTGCACCTCAGTAAGCAGATTCAATCTGTAATTACAGTGGCAAGTCTGGAAAACCAACATTGGGATCTTTTACTGAATGATAAAGTTTCAACTAATCAAACGGTCCACAAGAAATCCTTCACAGTGCCATGGCATGTTGAGTAGGATGCTTGTAAGGCTCTTTAAAATGTTAGGTTAGTTGAGAATTTGCCCAGAGAGTCTGAAGATGCATTTCTGCAGCTGCTTTAATGTTTGAGGTTCACTTTTGGCTCTAAAGGTGGATCTGTCAATGCCTAATGAGGTCTGTCTGAGCTCCAGATATTGTATGTGATTGCATGTGATATTGTAAACAGTGCTGGCCTGTCCCAGTTCTCTGGTGGCTCTAAGTAGGAAAGCAGTGCACTAATGAGGGGGCTTGGCTGTGTTTCCTGCCCCCCTTCTGCAATTAGGGGCTGCCTGGCTGGGCAAGGAGTGGAGCTGAGTGCTATGGGTTGGTGTTGGCTAAAGGCACATGGAGAAGGGTGACCTTGGAATGCAGGGAGGAGGGTGACCTCCTGACTAACACCTCTGTGCCTTGCTTAGACTATTGATTTTGGGGGAGTATGTTCAGCAGGGAGGGTAGTGCTGCTCTGTGGACACTGTGAGGCTGTAGCTGTGAGCCCTGGAGGGAATGCATGAGGACTGGTTGACATTAGGTGGCAAACCTGTTCTGTTCTGCATGTGTCTGCAGCAGGAAGAGCTGGCTGTTGTTGCTGTGAAGCTACTGGGCTGAATTAACCAATGGTTTGAATTGCTGAGGTAAATGGTCCTTTCTCAGGACCAACTGTCATACCAGTGTTTGGAAAACTAGTCCATTTGTAGTGAAGGAAAGCTAAGAGAGCAGGCGTTTGCAGCAGACCTCCCTACCTGGAGATCTGTTTGTAAAACATGTTTTTACATTAAAAAAAAAGATCAGTAGGTGCCTTTCTCATAGTTGTCTGCTCATTTTGCCCAGTTATTGCAGTAGGGCTGAATGGAAGTGCATTTGCACAGGATTCCTCTTCCTTATCCTCTGTAGCAATGAGCTCATACATTAACGTATCCCTTCCTGGAATAACTCTGAGAAGGGTAGTGCTTGTAAACAAATGGAGAGACTTGAAATCATTGAAACACTTTGAGGGTATTCTGGTCACAAGACAACATTTGAATGCAGATGAGTAAATAACAGAACAAGAAATTTATGAGAGGCTGCTGCTTGTGGTTAAGGAACAGTGAAAAGTCAAATTAGCATAGAAATGGATATGCATAGATTAGAGGAATGAGGAAACTAAAGTTGCACCTGTAGTAAACTGAATTGGTAGGAGAGAGTGTTTCTACTGACTGTGAAATAAATAAATAAATAGGAGGTCCAACCAAGGTCATGTTGGAAAGCACTTACCTAGAGGCTAATACAGCCTTTGTGCTGCCAGAACAACTCTGTTGGATTCAAAGCTGGGAATTAGATGCCCTAGATGAGCTGCTTATAGAGAACATTGATAGAAATGCTGAATTCAAAAGTCATACAATGCCACATGATAAAACAGTAACAAAGGCAGGTAACAGTCACTGCAGTTGTCTTGCCTGATTAGACTGAGGGGTTTGCATCACACTGAGTTCCAGAGGCTAAAACGACTTCATCACTGTCTTGCTGCACACCAGAGTGATCTCTTGAAGACCTACCCTCTCCTGTCCTGTATCACACCATGTCTCAAAGCAGTCCAAGCAGCTAGCAGGCTCAAAAAAGCCTTCTTCAGGAACTGGAAGTCCTCCAGAATGTTAAGATCCGGCCTTACATCATATATGTTTTCCAAAGACTGTTCTCTGCACAGGATACATTTGTACCAGCAGGTAAGGAAAGCTGAAGAGAGCCTTGGGCTACTTTGTATTAGCAGAAATAAATTCTTTAGAGGAACAGGTGAAGTCATTAAAATGTTAAGGTACAGATGTAGTGGCATTTTTTTCCCTCTTAACAGGTGATTTCTTTTGGTTCTTGACTTAATTTTCATTGTCAAGTATCACCTTTAATTCACTTATAATCGACCTCTCCTCACATCTTTTCATGAAAAGCAAAAAAGGCTTTTTTGATGGAGAAGAAAAAGTTACTTAGGTGGAGTGTGAATAAGCTTGAATTTGAAGCACTGGGGTATTTGTCTCTGTGATCAGGTGATGGCTTTTCAGTTCTGATGTTCACCTAGGAGAATATCTGTCCTGTTTCAAAATTCTGCATTTTTATAAGATACCCCATTTCACTTGATTGTGTGATACAGAAGTGTCCTGGATTGCCAAACAAATTGTATTCTATTTGCCATCTGTATGGCAGTTGTCTTCTGTTACGTGAGCAGTTTTTCTTATCTCTTCCACACCCACTCCTCCCTCCAGGGAAACATCTGCTTATAATAAGCTATTGAATATTACTGCATGACTGATAAGAGCTATAGTATCCCATTGTGAGATGCTCTGCCCAGAGGGAGGAGCCAAGCATTGCTACACAGTTATAATCTTGAGTTTCTGGAACACCAGCACAGCTTTCTCCACTGGATTTCCCAGAGGAATAGCTGCCTCTTCCACTGAATCTTCAGAGGAAGACTACACCCTTCTACAGGATCCCTG
This sequence comes from Molothrus ater, assembly GCF_012460135.2. Classification (NCBI taxonomy): domain Eukaryota; kingdom Metazoa; phylum Chordata; class Aves; order Passeriformes; family Icteridae; genus Molothrus; species Molothrus ater. The sequence continues at coordinate 96,701,587 of NC_050479.2, read as the reverse complement.
CTCCAACAGAACCACACCTGACACTCCAGGAGGGCTACAGCCACATTTCCAATTGGACTGCTACCAACACTCTGACCAACAGGGTGTCAGGTTGTGCTCTGACTCTGTCAGTGTTGTTTTAGTTTACTGCATTGTTTATTTTTATCTTTTAATTTTCTTCCCTAATAAAGAGCTGTTATACCTGCTCCCGTATTTTTTGCCTGAGACCACCCCTTAATTTCAAATTTATAACAATTTGGAGGGAGGGGGCTTACATTTTTCCATTTCAGGAGAAGCTCCTGCCTTCCTTAGCAGACACCTGTTTTTCCAAACCAAGACAAAGAGTTGCTTTTTTTTCATTTTAAAAATGCTGGAGTTTCTTCTAATTTAGAATTTCTAACACATAAAGTGCCATTGCGATCTACTCCATGGTAATACTCAAGATGTAGGTGTATTCTCCAGTGTTTTTATTTCATTTAAATTGCTTAGGCCAAAGGAACCGCAGAGTAAATGTTGCTGAGCAAGAACTTTGCCCAGCTTTCTGGTTGCTCAGTTTACTTGCCTTGCTTCACCTACAGCAAAGACCAAACTCTGGGACACTTTTTTACTGAGCAGGTTCATCTCTCCCTGTACTAAGCAGCTCATCAAGATTTCCTCATCCTCCTGCTTTGCCTGCTCCCTCCCACTGCCTCTCCATGTTGTGACTTGCCACAACACGAAACAGTAGTTTATACTCAACTGTGTAGTGACTGATTTTTGAAAGAGGCTGTACCAGTCTCCCAGCTGCTTCCTTGCACTGGGCATCAAATCCAACATTCATCTTGTCTGCCTGTCAGGAAGCTGACAGCTTAGTTCACTTCAATCTAATCAGTAGTTTAGGGAGGTATTATTTTTCTGGCTGGATCAAAGGTTTGCACTGCAGCCACCTTACTGTTCAATCCAGTCAATGGGAAACAGGGCGAATATTTAGGCAGCAAGAGGTACATTTGGGTAGCCAGACCTCCCCTTTGGCTGTAGCCTCCTGTTTGGATGGATTAGGCATGTTCAGTGTGAAAGCTCTAACCACTAAAATTTAACACCTTGTATTCACCTAAAACTGAAAAGATATAATAAGTAAAATTTCAGCAGTGTAAATCCAGAGACTTTGTTGCTGCTTTTTGATAAAGACCAGACAAAAATTAATTAACCTCGTTGGAATTATTGGCCCTCAAAATCTTTCTTCCAGGGTGACCAGTAATTACTGAAAGAAAGAAATAGAGGAGGATCTTGAGCACATTAATCTATGTAAACTGCTAGAAATTGAAAATATCTCCATACTTTGGTAATTCTTTAGAGGGCTAAAAGTGGACCTGCTTCTCAAAGTAAACCAACTTCATTGATATAATAGTTCAGATTCATGTTGCTGTTCCCAAGGTGAAAATCTAGACAGGATGTGCAATGCCTTGTATCAAGTGCAGTTAGAAGAGACTGCACACTGCACAGACAGGTGGAAATGGGAAGAAAATGAATTTTCCATGTGCAGTTCTGAACCCTTTCAGATGTTCTGTTGCAGTTTCTCATGGAGTCAGTAGCAGAAAAGTGAAGCATGTGTCAGTGGCTGAGATTTATTCCCCATGAAAATTTTAAAGCTCACTGGAAATTGCAGAAAACTTCTTTAGAGGCCAATACTGTAATGAGGTGATGTTCTCTGATGCATAGATGTTAGGTTTGAACATAAGGTTGCTACCTGTAAAAGTTTGATTTAAAATCTCCTTATTTACCAAGGAAAAAAATCTCTTAACTTGATTTGTTTAGGCTTGAATCTGTAACAGCTATTCTCCTTAATCTTAGCAGAATGATCTCTGAGCTCAAGGCAGTCTGGTGTGTGGCTCATGTTGTAGCAGTGCAGCGTTTCAGAAATGTGAACGTGCAACCAGGCACATTAAAGAGCCACTTTTGTAAAGAGCTCTAAAATGCAAGTTAACTAATGCAGTCCTTGCACAAATCACTGTCTGATAGAAAATCTATTGTCCAAGAAGTTTTCTCCTGTGAACTTTTTCTTTCATAATAAATTAATCTTAGTGAATGGCACACTTGCCATCTCTCCTCCTGAATTATTTGTTCACTTCCAACACTTAGCTGCTCATTTGAAATCCTGTCCTGACATGTATGCATCAAGGAAACTGTTCAGTCTGAGGAACTGCTCAGGCTGCCCACACCCAGTTTAGCTTTCCTTGGAAAGAGGATGTTTTGGGAGAGGAGGTCTTCCTTCTTCCCATCTCCTTTGGAACTCAGGAGAAAAGCAAGAAGAAAATATGGTGTGGAGAACTGACGGGTTTGGGCTTGGAATGGAAATAACAACTGTACAAATGTTGGATCCTGCAAAAGGCTGAGGAACTGATAAACCTGTGTGTGTTACTGTTCTCATGAGGTGATTGTGATGGCTGCATAGAAAAGCCAAAGAAGAAGCATCTGTGAAAGATGAAATCTAACATATGAAAATTCAATTTGAAATTATAGCTTGGGATCTGGCTTATTGTTCTGGTAAATGAGTAGCAGGAAAGCCTTTCAGGATAAAATTGATGGTGCTGCTGTAAATCCTGCTGTCCAGTGTTCTGTCAATGTGAGCTTCTTCCAGCAATTTTTGGACTGAAGTTTGAACCTGTTTACTAGTTTTCCGCTTTTTTAGGACTTAAAATAAGTCCATTCAGTTTAATCCTGGGTGATTTTTAAATTAGCTCTTTTAAACCCTATATTAACAGCCCAAGTGTGTGTTCTAGAATCTGCCACTTGTGCAGACTAACATGATGTATTTCCTCTGCACATGAAGCATGTCCATTTTGTTTCCTTTCCCTAACTCAACATGTGGGAAGGAGGGACAAATTTTCCATAGTGTATAGATGTGTCCCAGAGGCTCTTGAATGTCTCAATTAAGATGTTCAGACTCTCACAGGAGTGATGCTGGAATGTGAGGCCCTCAAGAAGATGATCTACTGAGAAATGTGTCATAATCTGTGCTCCTGTGTTTTGCAGGTCCAGGATTGATCTGCACCTTTTTTCATCACCCTCCTGCTGACTTTTGTACCACCAGCAAGGATTGGAGTAAAAACAGAGCTTAAATGACATCGTTTGAAGGATGGGGAGGGGAAGAAAAAAAGCACCAAGCTCTGTGTTCTTACTGGTTTTGTGCTATCATTTGAGTAGGAGTGATGATTGACAGCATTTAAAACTCGTGTGCTCAGGACAGTGGTCTGGGGAGGCTGATCTGCAGATGTTGTGAATTGTGCAGGTAGCCCTGGCTTGTTATGGTATCATAGGGTGCCAGAAATGCTTGTAGATGAAGTCAATACCATGTGAGCTGGCAAACAGCAAATTCTGTATGACCATGAGCTAAAATAATTAATAATCAATACAGTTGAAAAAACTAGATTTCACAGAATTTCTACAGGGTTTTTTGAAGGTTTCCTGCCTTGTTGGGGAGGGTGATGCCATCAATTAACTTCATTAGCACTCTGAAGATAGTGCTGGTATGCTGGCTTGCAAACAAAGATTTGTTTGTGAAGATGCTGACTTAATCCCCATTTGAATTCTTCTGGAAAGATAGTAGGGCAATATATTTTTCTTTGCAATAAATTATTCCCTGGATAATGGAAATGAGGAAAAAGTATTCTGCCATAAAAGCATTCTAAAATAGCTTCTACCTGGAGTCAGTAACCTTTTTGGTGTGCCAGATAATGATTTGCCTTGCCAAATTATAGATGAAACATGCCCACAAACAGGGCTAGAAGCTGGAATATTGCCTCTTGGATGCCACTCAGCAGTCAACAAACAGTGTGTTCTCCCTAAAAGAAGGCAGGGCTCCTGGCTAACCTGGCTCCAGCGTGTGCCCAAAGCTGGAGTCTGCTGTCTCTCCCCAAGCATCACGGCTTCCACCAGTGTAGAATGTCACTCCAATCTCCTCACAGGCTCTGTTGGGCAGATATTCATTCCACTGGCAATGAAATCGAGAGATTGCATTGACTGATCTCCATTGTGAAGCTGGATCAAGAGAAAATTGCAGCACAGGGAACTTGCCAAAATCGCCCGTCATGGAACACATACACATAGTTGCCTGTATGGTTGCAAAGTCTATTAGACCTGGACGCTTAAAGAAGCTGCTTGGAAAACTGTTGCTCAGTCTGGAATAGATTTTCCTGTAAAAACTTGAAATTAATATTTTGGCAGAAAGGTAAGTTTTTCTGTTATTGTAAATAATGACAAGGAAATCATAAAAGGTAATTACAAACCCCAGGCTTGTGTTACAAGGGATGAATCATTATGTCTGGCTACTTAAAAGTTATTGTATTAATACTTAGTGTGTATTGACATAATCTCCAGGAAGTTTTCCAGCAGTGTTTTATCTCTAACATTTTTGGATCAATAACACAAAATTAGAAATGGTAAAGTTTTTTCTCTAATGGCCGCTGCTAACAGGCTCAAAAAGGATTCCAGTCAACAATTTTATTCAGAAGCCATTGGCTCTAATTGTAAGTTGCTGATTGGTTATAATAATATGCTGCCAACAATTGATGAGTCATGCCAATAGTCAGATCAAGAGGTTTGAACAACAAACCTCAGTATAGCAGATACAAACAAACTGGAGAGTCTGAAGTCTATAACCATGGGCATGGCTAGCACAGCTGTTGGAATACATTGGGGAATGTAATAAAAATTGTTTGCATTACAAAAATGTCAGTAAAAATGTGTTTCTTACAGGGATTGATCTGACAAATAACTTAGAAACTTCTAATTCAAACACTGGTCCCAGGGTGCTTATTGCACATGAAGTTTAATTTTTGCTGCAGATGCTCAGATTGGGTTCTTCAAAATCTGTTGTCATATGCCCCTTTCCCTTTTCTATTCAATTTTTTCCATTTGTATAAATGGGCATTGAAGGCCTCTTCCTGAGACTTTTCAACCTCAGAGCACGTATCATGAAATGTGGTGTAGAGTCCTGAGCAGGTTGTAGGAGGACTCGTTGGCTTTGGCTTTGTTTAGGTGTTCAGGAGGGGGACTGCATGTGGACAGCAGCTCTCTAGAGGAGCAGAGGACATGGCCAAGGGATACAGATGACTCAGTCAGCCCTTGTGGGATACAGGGAGGTGATGGAGTCTGTGGATGGATGGATCTGCTACATACCACCCAAAAGTCTCTAGGGATAGAAGACTAAAGGAGTGGCTGCTGCAAAAATTCAAGCAAGAGGCCTGGAAGAAACAAAAACCAAATGTAATTTGGTTAAAAGAAGAGAAGCAGGTGACCTGCTGGTCCACCTGCTAAATATAGAGGAAAGGGAGAGCCTAGAAAGACTCTGGTGATAATGGCATATTTGTGGGTGTAAGGGGCTGGAACATGGAAATGCATGGCTTCCTCTAAGAAAACAAGTATTTACCAACCTGTCCGCACATTAGGGGGACCTATATATGTAAAAGTGCTGCATCTCTTCACTTTGTTTTATCTACTGATAAATTAAATGAAGGTCTTGTGTGGATTCAGGTGATGCCTTTGATGCCAGTGCAGGGGAGAAAATATTAAAACACTTGGTAAAATATGATAATGGTTTTTTTTTAGAGTTTATATCTGAAGCTGTCTTGGGAAGTAAAAATGTTTCCAAACAGTGGCCTCACATTTTTGCTTATATGGGTGTAAGGGAAATAAATATGTGGCTGCAGAAAAGGCTTTGCTGCGAGTATGTGTTAACTCAGATTATCTAGCAGGGGCCCAGGGTGTGTGCAGTTTGTCTCAGAGGGCTCAAAGAAGCCTCTCTGCCTTAAGAAAATAAGCCAAAATAAGCGTTTGATAGAGCAGCTATTCTTTTAGAAGAAAGGATTGCATCCCTCTCTGCTTCATTTAGAGAATGGGACTTGCCTGAATGCCAGCCTCCACTTCTACTGCTGGAGGGTGGCATTTCTGTGCTTTTCTTCCCCCAGCTGTAGCAGAATTTGAGAAGGATCCCAGATGAATGAGAAGGCTGAAGTGAGGTTGTCTCTAGAAAGAGTGTGTCTGTGCACTGGCTGCTGCACGGGAGCCTGAGCTGTGTGGCTGCAGAGCTCCAGAGGTTTGGAGAGCCACAAGCTGGCTGGTGCTCGGAGGCTGCTGCTCCTGAAAGGCAGAGCTAATTCCCTCAAGGGGCTGTGGCCCCAGGATAGATCATGGCTGATGTATTGAAAAATTGCTACATGTTACTGTAACCAGCAGGTGAAGCAGGTCACTGGGCACTAAGGCAGTGAGAATTTTCCTTGCTTAGCCTACTGGTTACGTACCAAGTGGGTTGATGATTTACGGTTTCATGGCATGTTGATCAAACAACAACTGCATTACATGAGAGGAATAAAGAATGATGGCACATTTTACAAATTCAGTTTAGATCATGCAGGAGTTGCTTTGGATATCATATGAAGTTAAAGGTTCAAAGGGCTTGGGTGTGGAAAGTGTGATCTTTTCAACACTAGAGCTATACTGGAGGGAAAGGAAACATGCTCATTGCATATCCACATGCCTCAGTAGGTCAGGAACATGTTTGATATAGATGATATTTAGCTTTGTAGATTGAAGAAATATGAATAATGAAGTATTCTCTTTGAATGCTACATTGAACACACCTGTCGCCCCATATAACAAAAAAAGGAAGATGTTAAGGGAATAAGACAAATATTAATCATAATTTTCTTTCTTGGATCACTCTTAAGCAGCTGTCTTATTCATTGCTTCATTTCTACTAGAGGCCAATGAATTGGAATTACAGTACTTTATAGCTGCATCTGCCTGAGTCCACTTTGGAAATATTAGCTCATTAGCAGGAAGCCACTCTAAAATGCTCCACTTTATTTGTCTCCAGCTCAGCACAACCAGAGCAGAGAAAGAACAGATTTTTCTCTTGAATAAAATGAAAAAAAGGGTTGCTGTTGAGTTTTGTTCACATGGATCATGCAGCATGGACTCGGGCCCTCATGGCATGTGGTGAATTGCAAATTAGCTCTAAACAGTCCTGAAGGGTGAGTGCTGCAAGTGTGTGGGAGGATCCACATAGCTCCACTGGAAACTTAAGATCGAACTGTTTCATAATGTTTCTGTTGTTTGCATTTTCCAGCTGGGCTGTTTACACTAATAATGTCTTTTTTAGTATTGCAACATGTGTGCTTCCCTCATTATTTGCCTCTGCCACCTCTGTGAATCAGCTATGACTTGTATAAAAATGAAAGGAGAAACAACTCGGCAAGTACTCAAAGGCTCTCCAGGTTTAAGAAGGGATGGAAGCAGATGCTTTAATGTGACTAATCTTGCTTTTTGTCCTTTGTCAGCAATGGATGTTTTCAGCCTGGTGCTGCTTCTGAGTCTGAAGCACAGGAAATGAAATAAACACAGGGTGGGCATAATGCCATACCAACCAAGGAAGTTTTTTTGCTTAAATTAAGCCCTTTGAGGGTACCAGGTTCAGATTGTCGGTGGTTTCAATTGCTTGAAATTTGCAATTGGCAATTTCAAGGCATTTTCTCAGCTTCTGGATCAAGAACTCACATTAGTGCATGTAAACCAAGCTTGTGGACAGCCAGGTGTTCTCTGACTCCCTGGAAAGAGTAGTTTATACAGAAGACCATGGGAACAGTGTTTTAAGAAAGCATCAGCCAGTTTTAATTGAGTTGAAAAGATTTCCAACTGCTCCGTGCCATTCCTTGGTGGGAAGTAAATTGTACTAAATATCTCAAGGACAATGAATGAATGCCAGTACTTGCTAGTCCAGCCTTCTTGTGCCATTATCCCAATTGGCATATCTTGTGGACATGGGTGGTCTCTGCAAGAAATGAGGACTCTCTATCCTGCACTTGTATGAGTTCGTGGGCTCAAATCACAGATGACGCTGGAAGACAGTTCTGCAGACAAGGATCTGGGAGTCCACATGGACAGCAGGGTGCTCCTCTGCTCAGCACTGGCAAAACTGCATCTGGAGAGAGATGTCCAGTGATGGGCCAAAAGAAGAGAGACAGGGACATACTGGAGAGTCCAGATAAAGGCCACAGAGATGACTAAGGGGTCAGAGCTTTTTTCACATGAGAAAAGGCTGTGAAAGAGCTTTGGCTTATCAGCCAGAAGAGGAAGCTTGGGAAGATCTCATCAATGTGTATCTGATAGGGAGTGAAGAAGACAGAGGCTGACTATCCTCAATAATAATTTGTGGCAGGATAAGAAGAATTGTGCACAAATGAAACAGAAAATTCCATCAGAAACCACCGCTTTACAGTGTGGGTGGTCCAGAGACATTTTGGATTCTTGGGGATATTCAAAGCCTGACTGGATGCAGTCCTTTGCAACCCACTCCAGCTGACCCTGCCCGAGCAGGGGTTGAACTAAAGGATCTCAAGAGTCTCATTCCCACCTCAACAATTCTATGAAAATACAGTTGGATTCTGTGACACTGGAGATTGAATGAGGACAGCTTTATTTAAGTATAAATTGGAATAAGGTGAGTAGGTTTAGCTCAAAGCAGAGCAACCATTCTGGTTTTGTGAATATATGTAACAGTAGATCTCCTCTCTCCAGTCTTCAGTCTTCTACAAGCTGCTCTCTGTGTGGTGCCTGGCATAATGAGGATGTAGCACTGCAGGCACTGCTGAGCATAGAAGGGTACGTTCTTCACTAGCTTTCTTCTTTTCTTCTTTGTTTCAGAGGAGAGATGTAGATAATTACTTGCTTTCACAAGTTGGACTTTTCTGGATTTCAACAAGTATTCCACTGTGCAGGCTCTTCAATATGTATTAAGACACTGTTTTGCCTGAAAACGTGGGGTTTTTTCTCTGCCAGAAGGTGGTAACATCTGCTTCTCTAAACTACATTATACTTGAAAAAAAAATCTATTTCATTTGGTTTACGGTGTCAGGACCTGACTGACTTTTTCACAGCCTTGTAGATTAAGATCCACTATATTTAGTTTCTGTGAAAGCTGCTTAGTCTTGGCAAATGAGAAGAAAATCTGCAAGTACTTTGCAGACTTTAGATGTTGCCCAAGTATTCAGGAGAGGAAAGTAGACCAGCAGCTTCCCCTCCCAGCTGCTTGGAGATGGACATTGAGGGGATGCGTGACAAGTGACATGGGCTTGTTTTGTGCCCTCCTAAAGCTGCAGTTTGTTTTTGCATGGTATATTTCAGCAGAATTGACAACAAGTTTGACTAAAATTTGGTGCCAAACTTGTGTAAAGTGAGGCTGCAACAAGATGACAATTTATGTGGATGAAACCTCATCACAATGAGTACAGATTATAAACACATCAACAAACGTTAAAGATCTTGTATCCAGCAAAAAAGAAAAAGCATAACTGGCTGACTAACAAGTGTAATAGGTGCACAGGCAGGAGAAGCTTACATGTGACTGACCTGTACTGGGTGCTTGTAGTCCACCTACTGTGGAGATGTTTGATTTCCACCTTTCCAGCTGCTCATGTCATGATCTCCACCCCTGTCAGCCTGATCCATAATCATAACAGCCAAAGCAAACCCAATAACCATCTGGAGCAAAGGCTGCAAATTAAAGAACCTGGTGCATTTGCATCAATTTATAGCTGGATCTGCGTGGTTGGATTTGGGGTGTTTCTTCCTAAATCATTTTAGTTACTTCCGAAACATTTTCTTTGCCTATGAAGGGATGTAATTGGCTGCATGGGAGTGGATGCCACACAGGCAAGTTCACTCTACCTTTCAGTGGCTGCAGCTGTGCACAAAGCTCCAGAACACCAAAACATGAATCATGATGCTTTGGGAAGAGTGGAATATCTTGGTTGTTATAGCCCTGCACCCTGTTTACTTAGTAAGGACTGATTCTTGTTAGGCTCTTCCTGATTTTATCTTAGCCATCCTAGTGCTTTAGGTCTTTTTTGTTTAGCAGCAATATTTCTTTATTATTTTTTAATGACAAGGAAGCTGTTAACTAATTTGTTTTGCTCTTGCTTAATTTTGTATAAGCATGTGGAATTAGCTTAATTTTGTACTGGCAATTATAAGAAGCAGTTATTTGAATTTAACACTTATTATCATAGCATAAATTAACATGGGATAATGTAGGTGTGGTAAGACAGTAGAGGCCACCAGTGGATCAGAGGATATGGTACAAAGGAGTAGAGACATGGGGCAATGGAGGGGGCAAAGGATAATACTGGAAGCTCTAAGACTATTGATGGCCTGACTAGTCTCAGTTAAAAAATTGCCCAAACACACTCAGTTAAAAAATTGTAGAGCTTGACAAAGCCAGTTTTAGTCGTAATAAAGAGAAAAGGAAGAGGTGTTCAATTTATGGAGAGAATTTCTTACCTATAGCAAATCTGAATGTTGCACATCAGTGCAAGAAAGATTTAAGTGTAGAACTGTCCTAGAAAATGTATTAAATTACTCAAATGGGCACCCTGGAGGGAGAAGAAAGAAGCCATTGGTGGCATAATCTCCAGCAAGGGAGAGGAAGAAACCCCATCATGAACATCCTTCTAGCAAAGGACTGGGACTGCTAACAAAATGTTTCAACCTTTGTCCCCTGTCCTTCCCCATGAGCTGATCTTTGAGGCTGATTTATGTCACACTTGAAAGCCTGAGGGGCAGGGTAAGGGAGAGCAGAGCAGAACATCAGGGAACACTCCTATACAGTGATCTTTGCACTACTGAGCTATGCATCGTGCTGTTTAGATAATTGGGACTCCGAAGGTTAGTGTCATTGCAGCTGCACTGTAATAACAGTTTACTGAATTTTAGTTAGGCTGTTAAGATTTTAATTAGTCTAATATAGAATTCCTGGCTTCCCAAATGAGGCATTTTCCCTTTTGCCAATAATAAGACTTTGAGTGTAATAACTTGTCACATGGGTACTACAAGGACTGAAGAATGATGAGTGTGTTCACAGAGAACAAAGGACTGTACTGATGCAGTGAAAGAAATCACAGAGAGAAGCAGACAAAGCCAGAATGATCCTCTTCCCAATGACTAACGATAGAATACTTGTGCTGTATTACTTATGTTATTTTAGCAACTCCTGAGAAATCCAGTGGGAGGTGTTCCTGGTGATGTATAAAAGAAGCCAGAAAAAATAACAGCTGTCTGAAAGAATTTTCCTGTGTTAGGTAAAGCAGGGATATGATGATGGGAAAAAAATGTTCAGCTGAGATAGCTTGGTAGTTAATGCCAATTTCTGTTCTTAGTTTAGCTCACAGTTGATTGGCTTCATTTGCAGGGAGTGGAAGCACTGGATGTTCCTAGGATAAGTTTTATTGTTTGTCTGGTTTTTTTCCAGATGGGCAATTTCAGCCGTGTGATAGAATTGGGAATACACATGAAGCTGACATCAACTAGAACCAGACACAAATTTAGGCAAAGCCAGCTGACTGATTAGGTGCAGAACTGTAATAAGTCAGTAAGAAGATAGTAAGAAGATGTGAAGGAGACTCAATCCAGCACTGTCCATGCAGATTCTGACCTCCTTGAGAAATATTCCAGTTCCAGAGCAGACATTTTTCACATGAAAGCAATGTTTGTAAATAGCTTCCAGTAGCCATGGTATTTTAGGGTGATTTTAGTCATACACATGTGCCTTTACCTGATGCTGGTACCTGAAATTACTGAGTAAAAGATTATGTCTGCAGTAATCCATGGTCCTCTGGGCTTTGTATGGGTCCAATCTGGCTAGCTGGAACCCAAGCCCACAGGGACCTGCATGGACCGAAGATAAAAAATGAGGAGCGCTCTTCCACCACATGGGGACGAGTATCCTGTTCATTGGCTTGTGATAGGACACTGCTGATCCCAGCAACCAGCCAGGTGGCAAAAGAGGCCAAACCTTTACCTGCAGTGGGGTTTTATCCCCAGGGGAAAGGGGGCAGGGAAAGAGGACCGTGGCCAATGGGATGCCACTGGGGAGGGGCGAGGGGAGGGTTATCCATGGGGCAGACCACCAGGTGTCTGGGGAGAAACCATGGGATGAGAAAGGGGGAATAATCTATATGGCATACCACACTCAGTACAAAATTCCTGTTACCCAGTGCAGAACAACTACTAAATAAACTATTTAGTGCAATACAACATATGTCAAACAATTTATAGCTACATATTGTGACTATTCCTAATCAGCAAACAAAGCCTGATGTGTTTTTTGGATATAATAGAAGGCCTTAGACTTCTTGAAAAAGGTACTTTTATGCTTTAGAGCTTTACTGGCTTTTACTGAGACACCTAAGAGAAACTGAGTATTGTTACTTAAGGCTATAGATGGTGAAATGTTCCTTGTTTATCCTTAATTTGGAAACAAATTATTCCTTTTATTCTCAATATATCATCATGAATATGGGGGAGTGTTTTATCCATAGGGTAGATACCTTAAAAATAAAACACACTGCCCCCAAACAAAAACCCCAAAAACAACAACCCCCAATCCACAATCATGGCAAAAGTAAATGACTGCAGACTAATGACAATATGTTTGAGGCAAGTGGAAAAGGTAAATCTGTAGTGTAACTTGCATGCTTGGATACTTTCTTGCTGCTTGTAGTGAAAAAATATGTTTCATAGTACCTCTAAAAATCTTAGGATTTAAAAAAAAATACTAAACTGAAATTAAGATCCCGCCCCTTGGTAACAAGGAGGAAGAAAGCTTTTTTCCATATGTTTAATAATTTAAGTTTCTTTTGAAACAAATTTAAGGGAAAAATTGCTAAATGATTCAATTTGTCCTAATTTGCATTTTCTGCATTAACCTCCAGGAAAATATTGTCCATGTTTCCAGCAAGAGGAGGCATGCCAGCAGTGCAGTGGCAGTCCCAGATCCAAGCATTCACTGAAGGGTGGCATAGCAGCCAGCTGGGAGCCCGCTGCCAGCTGGAGAGACAAATGAACCCAGGAAATAGTGCAGAAACCTCACGTGGTGCTTCCACGGTGTGGGAGGAGGAGAAGCTGGCATGGCCCATGAGCTGTGCTGGCCTGGCAGGCTCAGCCAGGGGTGTCAGTGGTCACTCTTGAACTGGGCAGTGGGCAGGGCATCAAGTGCCTGAGCTCTGCCCTTGCACATGCACCATGAGTGACCCTTGGTGCCTTGTCTTCAGGACATGAGGCAGACTGAGGGGCTTCAGGTAGTGTCCCTGGGCTTGTCCCATGGTATCCTCTGCAGCCAGGGGCCCTTAGCACATGGGGAGAGGAGGTGGAGGACATGGCACTGGTGCAGCAGCTCCAAGTTCTCAGCTGGGTGTGTCTCTGTGGGTGGCTGATGGGTTGTCCTGGTTCAGGGCAATTTTGGGAGAAAAACCACTAAAGGCGTTTCCTCTAGAAAAAAAATTCAAGTGGCCCCTCTCCCAGCTGGTTCAGGAAAAATATTTCCTTGGAGAAAAGTAGAAAAAACGATTTATTTAACAGGCAAAACATTCACCAGCACAAAAAAAATGAACAATATTCAGCAATAAAACCTCTTGCCGCTCCGAAGAGATGACAAACTCAGCAAGTTCCTTTCATGGGCTGTAGCTCAGCTCACTCAGTCTCTTATCAGTCCCTCCAGCACTGGAAATGTCGCGGCCCAGGCCCAGCCTGGTGGGCCACAGGTGTGAGCTGCCGGTGCTCCCCTGGGTGCTCAGTCCAGAGCAGGTTTGAACAGGTCCAAAGAAAAAGGAAAAAACCACAGTCCAGGGAACCTCTCTGCCTCAACTAGTTAAAAACTAACTAAAAGCAAAGGAGAGCTCTGTCCATCCACAGACAACACAGTCCAGGAGCAGGATGCTAGGGAGCAAGTAGTTTCTAATAACAAACTGCACTTCTTCTCTTCCCACTTTGCTTTCAGAACAGGTCTTAAAGGTGCAAAAGTTATTATCCAGCATAAACACAACAGACGACTGGGGATACAAGCATCATATAGCCAGGACAGGGTGCAGGGCTGAGAGTCTCTCCTGGCTGCAGTGACGACCCCTAAGCTCAGGGCAGGGCAGGGCAGGAAGACTCTTGGAGCAACACTTCTCCCAGGGTGGGAGATGCCAGTGTCCCCAGGAGGGATGGAGGCAACCCAGTGTGCTGAATGCACAAAAGGAAGCAACTCTGGATCAAATACTCCATAGGCATGGCTGGGGCAATCAACAGTGGTTGGTACAAAACCTGGCAGAGACCCTTGAGTTGTGACAGAGCTCTGCACTGTGCAGCATCCCTGCTTGAGAGACCTGAGCTCCACCATCACAACAGAGACAGCACTTCAGGCTCTATTCTTGAAGCAGGAGGTCTCCTAGAATAAAAGATTTTCCTCTTTGCTTACAAAGCAGGCACAAGGGAATTGATCTGATCTAGCAATGGGAGCTGGTACTTTCTTGTGCAGAACAGCAAAAGTCTTTGTTCAGTGTGTGTGGAAGAGGGTCAAGACAGACCTGCTTCACTGACTGGTAACAAAAAAAGGAAAATATTGATTTCCTTTTGCCGTATACTGAGCTCCACAACACAGGGGTTGTGGGTTTTATCTGTTTGTTTTTCCCCCTCATGCATAGATGGACTCCCAGGTTGAAGCTGTGGCATAAGGACATACTGCTCTTCCGCTATGAAATAAGGTGTTAACCTCAAATTCTGGGGTGAGGTGATTTACAGTGTCTCTTCCTCATGAATTATCTTTAATCTAGAAAAGAACTTTTGCCTTCCAGTGATGCATCTGTTTCGCTTTCCCAAGTTGACAGTGCTGCTCATCAAGTGTGTTGTTTCGTGCTACAGGAACACAGTTTAAGAGAAAAGTGAATTTATAAATTATTATTAATCCCTCGACATCCACAGGTACAGGTGGTTAGTAATTTGGTCTCCTTCACTGCATGAATTATTCACAGATTTGTTAGAATTTGTAGGTAGACATTAAATGATTCTTCTATACCCAGATGAAATGAATGACTGGAATAAACACAAAAAAAACACTAAACAAAAAACCATGCCTCTGCTCTGTTGCGATATGACATGAAATGAATGACACTCACATGCTGAGATGTTTAAGGCTAAAAAGAGCACGTTTATTTCTCGATTTCAACATTTATAGAATTTCAAAGGTGATCATGGATTGGAGGATGAAATTGCTACTTTTCCAACCACACTGGTCAAACCAACAGTCCATCAATTCTTTCCTTCTCTAGAAAGGAATGCCAAACAATCATTATTTACATGAAAAATGTGTGAGAAACTCTATGACAAAAATGTAAACATCAGAAGGCTTAGAAAAACTTTAGAAGAACAGGGCAACACTGCTCCAAAATGCAAAGCCAATACATATTCTCAAAATTATTTGAGGGTTATATCTTAGAGCTTTTGGTCATGGCAATCTATCTAATGAATTTGAGGAAAGGGGAAGGTGTTTAAAATGATGGAGAAACACTTAAAAAAAAAAAGGAAAATTTAATAGGAATTAATGAATGTAGTACTACTTGGAAGCTGGTCTGACATAGATATATATTCCACCTGCAGACAGTTTGTTGGAGAGAGTCTATTTTAGGGAGGTGGTTAAGCATAAAGTATGGCATTACGTATCCAGCCTTGGAGGTATGATTGATTTATTTGGAAATGATGAGTGATCATGTCCTAATGATGTTTTGAAAGCCATGAAATGAAGTGTGTTCCACTTTTTGGATGACTCTTGGCTCTGAATTCCAAGAGATGACAGTTACTGGGCACATCAGTGAGGGGATAGAGGGGAAAACTGGCACACTGTGCTACTGTAATCACTGTGAAATTTCATCACCTGTTTGGTTTTAGCAGCAGACTCTCCATGAACCCCAAGGAAACTGTAACTAGGGGGTGGGTAGGAATAGATAAACAGAAGTGCTTTGATTCTTCTTTATGGAAATAGTTTTGTTGTATTTATACCTCCTGGCCTTTTGCTGAGGCGCTAGATCATGTGAGGTAACTGGTTTGCTCTGAATCCATTTTTTGTGATTGATTTCTTCTGGTAGTTTAGTTAGTATTTGCAGTCCAATTCCTGTGCCTCCACTAATACTGTTGTGTTGTGAGAAAATCCACTTAGCTTAGCAGCCCTGTGACTGGTCCTCTTTTCCACCTCATTTTTTGAGGTAAAGATGCCGAATAAGCAATAGTCATGATTCTTGCAGACCTCTGAGGATATGTTCGATCAGAAATATCCTTGAAGACAGGGATTTCCATTGAAAATAGTTGCTGAACAGAGATCAGACCTACATCTTAGAACTCCATCCTAATAAGATGACAACCTGTGGGAAAAACATTTGGGAAGTCTCCACAGTTAGAAGTCGTCTCTTTCCAACAGAAAGAGATAGCATTAATGAATCAGCTTGCCAAAATACTGAGAATCCTTTTCAAGTGTGAGGCTGAGATTTTAAATTTAATTTATAGTGGAAGATCTGATTTCAGGTTACGCAGACCTGCTGTGTCTTCACTTGCACTAACTGCAGTGAAGATGCAATAGTCAATAGGGAAGTATAGAAATATTATTTGTAAAGATGTTGGCTAGCAGATCATCTCTCCTCTTACTCTGCAACAAAGGTGCTATATCCAGATTTAAATATCACACTTTCAGGAAGAGAAGGATCAATCAGAGGAAGCCTTGAGGATGAAACTGAGAGGGCAAGGTTAGGGTTAGGGTTAAGGTTAGGGTTAGGGTCACTCAAAAACACCCCAAAGAACAGACTAACAGGGCACGCAATAGTAGTCTTCAAATGCTTAAAAAGTTATTGCAATATATAGGAAATTTGTTTCCTTGATGGACAGGACATTCTGCAGCACAGGAGGTTCAGTATGGACTTTAGCAAAGCTTGCTAATGATAAAGACAGCAAAGCCTCAGCAAGAGTGGCATGCAGTGGCATGGCTGTGGAGTCTACATTAATGAATGTTAAAAACAAGCCAGCAAAGAGACTGTCTGGAATAGCTATTATTAATAGGTGTTTTTACCTCTGCCTTGCTGCCTTCAGTCCCTTCTTAAAACATGATATGATATTTTTCTGTTATAAGTAATGTATTTTTCTCTTAAAATGTTTTTAGTGGATCGTGTGTATTAAATTACAGTCATTGATCAGTAAATTGCCCATCCATGTTCTGTTATTAATGATATTATGCAGCTCTAATGTGAAGGCTATAATGCATACCGGGAGCTTTATCAGACCATAAAAGACTGTAGGAAGTCCTCATGCTAACAAGCTACAGCTTGAATAATAACCAGGTGCAAGCATGAGATGGAATATAGTAATTTTTGCAAAAGTCAAGTTTTCCTTAAAAAGCTGTGACCTGAAAGATGTCTTTTGAAACCAGGTATCAATGTGCTTTTTGAGGAACTTTAAGTGAGGCTGGAGATAGCAAGTTTTACCAGGTTTCTTTCTGGTTAGCAACGGATTATAGCTCAAAAGTCTTAGCAAATCTGTGTTCAGAAATTATCTGTTGAGAGAGATGAGAGAAAGGAGAACAATGCAACACAGCCATATGAGCTTTGTTCTTACACGTTTTGACTCTGTGGGGGACATAATTCTCTAGCCTGTCAAAGCTCAGCAAATGGTAAAAAGTTCTGATGGAACGGATATTCCTTTTATGAGCAGACAATGCTCAAAGGAAAATTCTCTACAGAGAACAGACTGCAGACAAACGGCACTGCAGTGCTAAGCATTTTTGGTATCTCTGAAGGATTTGGGTCTCTTTTATAGTATCTTAATTATGAAAGCTTTGCTTTTAAGATTGCTCTTAATTGAATACACTCGTTTAATGTACTCCCGGTGTGGGTTTCCCAACTCCAGCCAACAGGTGTTCCCTGCAGGCTGAAAAACATTTAGGTTTTTTTATTACATGTTTAATATTTTGTACACCAATGCATGTATCAACTATTTGATTTGAATCCATCAAATGGAGATATCAAATGCACTTGATGATCCTTATGGGTCCCTTCTAACTAAATATTTTATGATTTCATCTTCCATGTAGAAAGATTGCTAACAAGAGTGACCACTTAAAAGCTGGGCTCACAGCTCCTACTCTTAAATGCTCTTTCACTACTTGAGATTCAAGCTCAGAAAGATGAGGGTGAAAACTGAGACAACATTTAACAGGAGGTATTTGCCTAATTTGCAAACTCTTGTAGTGGTGCTGAAACAGTCCTTACGGGAGAATAAAGAAATACAGCCTGCACTGGAGATAAACACTGCAGCAAGAATCAAATGCCCATGGTGTCTTCAGCTGGCACAGCTTCCTCTGTGCTGGCGCAGGTGTCTGATGAACAAATGTCTCTGATCCCAGAGGGGAAATTTCCATCCCATCTGGAGCAGCTCCTCAGCCATAGCTGTCAAACAGGGCAGTAGAGGCTGTTTAGCACAAATGACTTTGCCCATGGAGCCTGGTTGTTGCACAATTCACTTGTCATGCTGCACCTTTGGCAAAGATCAAACTCTGGAACAGGTTTTTAACAAGGTCCTCCATGAAGGAAAGAAAAAGTATGATTTTGAAAAAATGCCCTAAGATGGAGAGTCATGTCTTCTTGTTTTGATCCCACTGCCCGGCCAGTTTAGAGGCTGTATGCAGTTCACCAGAATACACTGCTTTCACTCCATCTTAGCAGGGGAAATAGAATATTGCTTGTCAATACATTGCTGATAAAATAAGTGTTTTGTCTCTCATTGTTGAGCATGATACTGAAGTCTTGACTGGAAGCCTTTTTTTTTTGCTTTAAACATGGTGAAGGGAACAGAAGATCAAAAAAGTTAAGTAGTTTTGATTGCAGGAGAGTTGTCTGGTTTTATTCCTTTCGGTTTTTTTGCACAAATTGACCAAAAGGGAAATGAAAATTGACTGCTGTTTTCTAATGGGGTCAGTAAATACGCAATAAGTTTTCTGAAGTTTAAGATTTTGGGTAATGAATGCACCTAGATGTCTTGGAGTTTGTAATGTTTGTGTGATTTATCCTCTCTCCAACTCCACAATGAAATATAGTAAAAAAAATTTAAAATCTGTAATTCAGTGCTGCTTCAAAGGCTTTTTCTTTAGCTCTGAACAGGGTACTAATCACAGAGATTTAACAGCTCTTGGGTATTCATCACATGTACTTGCTCTTGCTTTAGCTATTTAATATAGTTGCAAAATAATTATTCATGAATTAGTAATTGCAGTAATTGCTGTTAATAACCTGGCAAGGTAGTTGGCCTTTGACATTACACCAGGGGGAAAAAATGATAGTAAGGCTCTTGCCTGAAGACTTAGAAAGCTGGAGAACATTAGGGATTGGGGGCGGATGGCGGGGTAGTGAGGAACAGAATACCAGAAACAAGGCATCATGACAGCCATCTTGGGATGTTCGCAGTTGGGATTTATGCAACAGGTTTATGCAATTTGGCTGTTCTTCTTTATAGAAGAAGAAGACAAGGTGTCAGATGGAAAAGAAATAATAGGAAGGATGAGGAAAATGAAGGCAGGAGAGTGTGAAATGACAGACAATTGGGAATATTTTGGAAGTAGAACAAAGCCATGTGCTGAGAGTGATACCAGTGGTAGCTCATGTGACAGCAGAGCAGAAAGTGTTTTTCCATGGGTAGGCAGCCCATCCCAGCTGGAATAAGTCATCTCCACTAAGGTGTAATGATCCTACAGTGGAATGGAATGTGTGGGCTTTCCAAAGCAGTCAAACAGGAAGAATTACAAGACACTGAGATTTTTAGTGGTAACTGTTACCCCACAGTGGCCTCATATTTTGTCTTCTTTTCTTCCTGAGGCTATCTCTTCCCCTACTTCTCCCCGATACTGCCTAAAACACCAGTGATGTTGAGAAGCCAACTCCAGGACATGGTTATGGATACAACAGTACAGGGTGAGGTGTGTGCCAGAGGCTGATGCTGCTGTGCCCTGCAGCTGCTGCCGCAGCCATGACTGGGCACAATTGGGTGTGAGGACACCTGAGCCAGAGGGATTGGAGATGTAGACCAGGGTTCACTGGAGCTCTCGGGAGCTGTGTGCTCACCCCTGGGCTCTGCCTTGTCTCCAGCCTTCTCAGGCAAGAATTGACTGTCACAACCTTTGAGTCAGCAGGTGCTGTTTCTGGCTTGGGGACATGTGTGTGCTGTGGTTTTGTTCTAACCAAGGATCAAGGCTGTTCCCCCTTCTTGCCCATCTTGCTTGTCTTGTGTGATGGTTAAAAAAGCAAACAGAATACAGAGAACAGGGACATAAGGGACTGCAAGCTAGGCCTTGTTTGTAGTTCAGCCCTTCTCTGTCCTCATTGGTGCTGTGTGAGTGCTGTGGCCACCAGAGGCTGGAGAGTCACCCTGTATCTGACAGTACCTGGCAGCAGACACCCTGGTTCTGGCCTCGAAAATCATGTCCAGACTGGTGCAGCCAAGGGCTAATCAGGGCACAGACATCCCTGGTCTAGCTAATGAACTACTCAAAGTAATTTCTTTCACTTCATTTGAAAGGAGAAACATTTTTCCTCACTTGGTGTAATTGTAAAAGTGTAGTATCTAATTTTTCTTCTGCCTGAGAGCAGAATTTAAATTCTATTCTATTCTTTAAAACAAGGGTATGCATCTCATTCATAGAAGTTAAAATTTTCTTGTTCACTCAATGAGGAAAAAAATTAAGCTCTGCCTATTCCAAGCTGTCAAAGCATGCAAGAGCAGCATATAGATTGTGGGTACCATTAGAAAGCATTAATGTCTAATTGCTTCAACATGGACCACAAAGGAAGATGAAAGTTATCTCTGCTGTTGTTTCATTTGTCAATAGGCACATCAGCCTTTGGCACTCATTTTGTCTGTGAGGGAGTATGATTGATTAATAAATGTGTGTTCCTTTGTAGACAATCACAGAATGTTGGAGTATTTCTGTAGCAAATTCTTACTGGAGAATCTCAGAAACAATTTTTTTCCTTATTAATACAAGGGGAAGAAAAATCTTTTTCTACACTCCTCAGTTTCTAAAACTGGATTGTTTTGTTTTGTTTTGTTTTTAAACCTAGGCTGATAAAATCTTTGTATATCTTTTTTCACTTGCAGTATAGTCGTTTGAATACGTGACCTCCAAGTTCTGTACAGAAGTTTTATATTGAAAGGAACCATAGCCATCCAAGGGATGGCAAGACCAGGCTATGGATAGAGCAAGTAGAAATGACTCACAGGCTTGGAAATCCAAAGTGGTGGCCTTTGTGTGGCTGTTGAGGTTGTGAAAAGCAGAAAGTCAATGGCTTTGATTTTAAAAAGGATGCAATTCCTCGATAAAACACAGCAATGTGCCCTTCTGTGATGTTCTGGAACACAGCGAGTGTTTTATATGATTTTCTTCCACCTGAACAAATACTGCCAATTTGTTCTTGGACTCTTATAATTTGCTCCTACATAATTTCTCTTTCTTTGCTTCTACCTCACTCTACTATATGTCAAGCATTCCTTGATGAAAAGGAGTGCTTATTGAAAAATAAATCTGATCAGGAATGTAAGCCCTTCAAAACTGAGACTTGATACAGTGAGAGAAAGTTTGTAGCAGATCAGAGCAATGGCCTGTGTAATTGCCAAGTCAATCAAGCCATGAAGCAGAAGGCAAAGGCTTTGATTTCTATTGCTCCCATTCACAAGTACATGCTGGGCTGTCACTGCTTTCAGCTCCTACCCTTAAAATCTCTTGAGCTGCCTTTCTGCTAATTCATACTTGTAGAAACAGATTTGCAGCAAGAGCAAATTATTGTATGTTACATTAACGTATGTTTTGAAATCACACCCATTAAATTATTTTTCAGAAAAAGCAGCAAGATTTAAAGGAGCAAAATTTTCTTCCCAGATGTCTGGCAAGAGACACCTTGCATGACTTTTTAGGCTTTGATATTTAATTATTAGAAAAGGTACATTTTATTTTCATTATTTTTTTCCCACTGAGACAGTCAATCTTATCAGTTGATTTTTCTAGGTTATCAGGGACATGTTTAGATAGAGAGCAGTTTTTGAAGCAAATCTACGTACAAAATGCTCTGCCACTGTCTGATCTTTAACAGTCAAATAAACTTGGTGTACAGGATATATCTTCACCTTTAGATTGATTCCTTTCACTTCTTTTTTTTTTTTTTAATTTCTTGTGAAAGGAAAACCTTACAACTTAGACAATGTTCCAGAATTAGCTCAACTCAGCAGAAAAAGACTAATTGCTATTGCTACTTGAGTCCTGTGGTCTGTTTTATCCCCAGCTTAGTTTTTAAGGAATGATGTAAAAAGCCTTTAACATTGCCACATTTTGTGGTAATAAATCATCTCCTGAGCAACCTCACAGAGTAGAGACAAAGACTTAATGCATAAACTTAACTTCACATTGATGACTTTAAAGCTTATTGCCCCAGGCAATAACCAGGGAAGTGTTAGTGTTGCAAATCTGTTTGGTTCACTCAGAAAAAAAATTAAGGGCTTTGGCAGTTTGTCTAGGACATTACTAAAGAATCTGAGAGGAAAAGGATTACTTTCCTTCCCTGCCATCTCAAGGGATGGGGTGGAGGGAGTGTAGTTCAAAAGAGCCTGGGAAGCTAGAGATGTCTCTTGTTTGGATCACACTGGACTAAGGCAAGCAGCCTGCAGGAAGTGCTGCCTCGTTGACAGGGTTTTGCCCATTAGATGAAATCACACAGCAAAAGGTTGACGTTGAAAGGCTCCTCTAGAGACCATTTAGCTTTGTTCCCCTGCTCAAGAGCGGTCAGCCAGAGCAAGTTGTCCAGGACTGGGACTCCAACGACAGATTCTCTGGGCATCATGTTCCAGCGCTTGACCACCCTCACTGTAAAGAGATTTTATTTTTTCTGTTCAAGTATAATCTCCTGCACTTCAGTTTGTACTCACGGCCTCTTATTGACAAATAATGACAAACTTCTTCTGAGTTTGGACACATCTGCTGACATTAACTTTATTTTCTTCTTAGGCCCTAAATTTTTCCTTTTCTATTTACACTCTCAGCCTTTTATCTGACTGTTTGGTTTATTGATTCAACTTGTTCTTTGAGGCTGCAGTCATGTAACTTTAAAATTCCTTTGTTTTGCGGGTAATTTCTTCTCCTGTGAGGTAAAGGGTAACAGAAACTCTTGAAGCATACTTTTTCCATGTACAAGCAGCAGAACCAAAGGTCTGGGTCCTGCAATGAGTTGGTAGCATGTAAAAAATAGCAGCCTTGGTCATTCTAACCAAAGCTGCTTTTTTGCCAGTGTACTGCTATTTTCCCTATTTTGTTTTATTTTCCTTTACAATGTCTCTCAGTCCCTCCTATAGTTTGATCTTTGCATATGACCGTCCAATTCTTTTCTTCAGATTAGAGAAAATTTTTGTTTTTATTATTACTAACACTGTGGGGTGTACCTTTAAACATTTTATAAGTGACTGTATATATTACCAGAAGATTAACAATGTGTAGATTACCTTGAAGACTGTATATTTTGAGGGATTTATTCTCAGGTTAAAAAGAAAACCAGTTTAAAAAAATACCAGGTAAAATCCTATTTTTACTCTTAAGCACTCTTGGAAAATAGCTTGCATCACATGGAATGGAATAAAAAAAATCAGTCTTTTTTTAGATTTCATCAGAGTGATTCTGCCACGGTGCCAGATTTCTTTGGCCAACTCCCGACACCGACAGCATGGGTGGGCTACCCCCCAGAAAGCTGTCCAATCCCGGGTGCAGCTGCAGGGTACGGCAGCTCTATGGCTCAGGTGGATTGCAGACTGTGCCGAGGGTAGGGACAAGGATCAGGGAGAGGCCTTCTGTATGGTTTCCAAAGAAGTTTACTCCCGGAGATTCAGTAACAGAAAAAGAAGACTCAACGCCATACATCAGATTATAAGGGGGAGGAGGTCCCAGGGAAGGATACAATCTTTGACCAATTGGGAGAAATTGGGGGTGGAACACAAGGCAGGGAATACAGTGATTAAACCAATAAGGAACTGCAGGGGTGGAGAATTACTTAAATAAACCAATGGGGTTTTGAAGGACACAAGATTGATAGGGAAGTTTCTAGAGAAAGGGGCAGGCTTGGGGAAGGATTGACATTCAATAGGAGGAGGAACAGGGAACAGAGGGGCAGATCTTTGGAGAGATGGACAGCTAGGGCAAAACCAATAACATGGGAGGAAAGGAACAATCGATCAATAATAAAATATGCTGTAACAGTACAAAATAAGAAAGATTACAAAACTGCTTGAAATGTATTACAATTAAAAAACACATGATGCTACATGATTCTGCAATGTTATATATATTTCTAGAAAAGCAAGACCAGATTTTAACCCTTATTGTAGAATTTACCTCATATTTATAAATGTAGAGGTATATATTGATTTTTTTAAAAGATAATTAATTACCCTTGCAGAAGCCAGAAGGATTGCTGCCTTGACTTTGCATCCTTTAAAATCCTAATTACCAATGTGATCCACCACTCCATTTGAATTTGAAAAAAATATTAACCACTTAGCTTGGAACTACATTTCCATTTCCTAGAAAAGCTGTTTTCTTTTACAGAAAAAAAAAAGCAATAACTTTTTTATTTTTTATGATTCTACTAATATTTTCCCTTCAGTGCTTTGCTTCTGTGCTCTCTTTGTGGGGAAACTGAAGTCACAACCAGAATGCCTGGTAACAGAAGCAATGGACTTGATATTTATATTAGCACTGTAACACATGGACATCTGTTCTCTCTACCCTTTATAAGATATTGCTTATAAGGTCTGATATTTGGCTTTTTCAGCTGTGGGCTTCTGCTGATATGTGAGGTTGGTGAGAGTCTTGGAAAGGACTTCACTGCAGCTCGTGGGGCAGCGCCTGTCCAGCAGATGCCCCAAGACAGACAGGGAGATAGATGGACAGACAGAGGGGTCTTTTTCCATACCAGGGGCTGAGGCAGTGCTGGGTTGGCCTCCTTGTAGTGTTGGGGCAGAGCTGCATGACAGCCTTCTTCCCAATTTGCTGCTGATTTGCAGAGATTGGGATGTAATCCCTTCCTTCTGTCTGTTTCCTTACACTTAAAACAAGAATACTGAACCAACCTATTTTGATCAAGTATTTTTGAGCTCTATTGAAGGAAAAGTGCTGGTGGCAGAGCTTTTCATCAGTACGACATGCACCTATAAAAGACAGAAGACCAAGGAAGTTTCAGTAGAGCAAGGAGAATGCATAAAGCCAGAGATTAGTATTCACCCTTAGTAAGTGTAAGTGCTGTTATAAATTATCAAATCGAGAGCCAAACTTATAAGAAAATTTAGCAAAGATTTATTAATTTGTCTGCGAGACCTAAGTTCGGTCTTCAAAAACCACCACAGCCAAGGGTCGGCGTCAAGCCCGGGATTGGCACCGGGTGTACACATGGATCTGACCTCCCGAATGTCAGTCTCCCCCTGTTCATGAATGCTGCCTCGCACAGTGAGTTTTTATACAGTTTATTCTGCCCAAGGCAGAGATGACCAAAAGTTCTTTGTGTCTCTTCACATGCATAACCCTGGCTTTACATGTGCAGAGGCAGACAAGGACTCAGTCCAGGTGTTTCGATCTTGTCAGAAGACTTCGGGGAGACCAGCATTCACATGTATCAGGGTGGCGCCCCTCACTCTTGAGTGGTCCCAGCAACCCGGGGAAGCCAGTGATTATCGGCCTGGAAGCTTCTATTCTTATGTTTTTACAAACCCCGATGTTGTCCCAGTGAAGTCTGGGAACTAGATGTATATGAATAAGACACTGCTCCTGGCCAGGATGGTCAAAGGACATAGTTTGGATCTTACAATATTTTATACATTAATAGCCTGAATTATCTCTACCATATACTACAGTGCCTAATCAAGTTATTTTCCTTCTGATTTAGGGTGAGATTTTCATGGCAGTCAGCTTTCTGTAAAAAAGCAGTTTGGAATGAACAGCTGTGGGCTGGCATGACTGCACTTTGCCTTTTCCTTTGGGAGCTTAGAACCTGTTATCCCAAAATACCAGCTCCCTGTGTTAAAAGTCCCATAGGAGCTCACTCTCCCTGGTGCTGGGTTCAATTCCCAAACACACATATTCATACAGCAGCTGAATTACACAGATTGCAGATGTGGATGCTGCACTGTTTCTTATCTTCCTTCTTTAAAGTATGTTTAAGGCCCGAACCCTGAACTGTGTCAACAAAAATACCTCACAGTTGATGATACCAAGACAAGATGGAAATACCTGCTCCTGGCTAGCATGGAAACTGTGTTGCCTGTCCTTAGGGCAAATTCAGCAGATAAGCCTGTTCTCTTACCAAAGAGGTGTTGGATAGTTTGCATACCTTCCTTGCATTATTACAAGGAAGTAACAGGCTTAGTTACTCAGAGGCAAAACAAAAGTGGGGAGAGGACACTATGCAGAGACCTTTTCATAAGCCACAGGAGCCAGGCTGCACCCAAACAGGTGTGCTGCCTCGGAATGCAGATTGATTTGGGCTTCAGGAAGTTTATTTGTGGCATTTCTGTCCAAGTAAGAGCATTTTTGAGGGGTAGGCTGAGGGGCAAAAAGTAGCACAGGGAAGAGAGAAAGAATGTGTCACCCTATTTTCTTCCCACAATTATGTTCTTTAATTTTCAACTGCCATCTAAAACAGCATTAGAGATTGTGATGCCCAGGTATTTGTCTGGCAGGGACCCCTGAAAATGGGACATTTTGAATGAGCATCCAGCATGGGGATGAGGCGAGTGTTAAAAATGGGACTTTAGTACCAGACTCCCGGTACTAAAAGTGATTTCAGCATTTGTTATAATTAATAGAAAAAGCCTAAAGCATGGAGGCTTGCTGGCCAAGCAGGAGCATTCCCATCAAGGATGCTGCAGTGGCGGCACTAGGTGTTCTTCAGCAGAGATGTCCCCGATGTTCCAGGTGGTGCGGCATGGCTTCCTGGGGCAGATGCCCATTTTTAAACTGTTTTTTGTCCCTTTGGATTGGTTTCTTTTTGGATTCTTCATTTGCATGAAGGTTTTAGGCGCTTGATTGGCCCATTACAGTTCTGTCCAGGCTGGCTCGTTTCGCTTGGGGAGAGGTGCATTTTACTTAGGTGTAATACGGTACATTGAGTACCTTAATTCTTAAAACAACCCTTTTAACCCCTTTTACAATATAACAACCAAACTAACAGTACATGCTTAACAATTATAGACTATTTTACAACAATTTCTAACCTATTTTTAGCAGGAAGCAAAATTATTTCTATGCATGGGAGGTGGGGAAGTTGCACTGTTCTTGTATTGTAAGGCTGGCTTGCAGTGCTCAGGCAACAACAGAAACAGTAGGGAAGAAAAATGCTGCATGAAAAGTGAGACAGGGCATTTCGCAATGGCTGTGATTCAATGATAACCTTACCATGAAATGTTTGGGAACTGACTCATGGATTTACCACTCATATGACTGAACAAACAAACAAACAAAAGATACAGACTTCCCTATGAGGAGTTCTTGAAAGCATTGATGTGCTGCTTTTCACCTTGGGAATGCTTCCTCTCCTCACCTGTACACACCTATGCCAGCTGGTAATTGCCTGAGCTTGAGATGTGCCACAAGCTGGCACCTCGTGGTCCTTCATCTATTTCAGAGATAGTGTCCTAGCTTAGTGTCCTAGAAATTACAGTAGACAGTGCAACAGAGCACTGTAGTAACAAAATGTCCCTTCCCAACTCAGAGCATTGTGGAAGGAGGAGGCAGAGCCAATGAATCAGGGTGCTGTGAACATCTGTGGGGATTGACTGACAGCCGCAGCTCCCTAGTGATGGGGAGACTTCAATGCATGTCCTTACCATGCAGCAAAAGGGCTCACTTGTTTTCCACTGAGTCCTCTGAAACCTGACTGCAGAGGGGAGAAAGTGCATCAAGGAGAAAGGGTATCAGGCTCTTTCCTGCCCTTTCTTTGGTGACTAATGCTTATGGAATCTCAATTGCATTGTGGGGGTTAAAACCATAAGCATGGAAACATAGCAGCTTCTTTCAGCACCAACAAAACTAACCTACTTTTCTCAATTTATTGGACTTTTTTAAAGACAAAGGTATAATCCTTCTAATTAGGTGTTATGGTTTGACACTAGCACAATGCCAGTACCCCCATGAGAATACTCTCTCCCTGGTTTCTGCTGTGAGATGTGACCAGGAATAAGCAAAGCAGGCTCCCACTTAAAAAAAAATAAAAATTATTAACTAAATTACAAGGGAAAGGGAAAGAAAAAGAAACACACAAGGAAAATGAAAACTGCACAAATACATCTCCTCCTCTTCCCCACCAAATTCCCAATACAATACATCCCCCAAATCATCGACTCTTGGTCCGGCACCATCCTTCAGAATACTCAATCCTCAGTTCATCAAGAGGAGAAGGAGTCCTTGTGCCTTCCTTTCATGTCCAGTGCTCTCACCACTGAACACAGACCAGAGCTGCTTCTAGGGTTGACTTTTAAGGATGCTTTGTCCCACTCCAAAAAGGCAGAGTCTCAACTTTGGGACATCTTTCCCCCCCCCATATTTTTCACCCCTGGGGCCGAGGGGTACCCACACTGAACCCTCTTGGTCCTGAGGCATTTCCTCCCCCTAGAATGCAGTCCCTGTATCACAAGGAAATATGGCTCTGTCCATGGCTACACAAAAAGAGTCCAGCATAAGCTACTCCATCATCTCTTCCACCTGCGTTCTTCTCTATTTCTCTCGTGGCCCATTTCCTCTTATCTCATCTCTATCTCCTCATTCAGCTCCAGGAGGATTAGCATTTGCAAAGTTTCCATCATCCAAGAAAAGGGTTAAAAATCTGAGGCTCTGTCTGTCCAGAACTCCCACGGCTGCCCAGCCAGGCACTTTCTTGCCACACCCCCCTTCTCCTTCTCGGCCAGCCACTATTAAATTTCAAGGTGGCACAAGCACAGGCACCAGCTCTCTCTCTGTCTCTCCTGGGGACGGGGACGGGGACGGGAGGGGGACGGGGGGGTGGCTGCCCGATGCCTCTCAGTGCTCCTCCACCCTTCCATCCTGCAGGGGCCTTCCCCTCCCTTCTGTCCAGGGCCCAGCCTACCTCACATGGCTGCCCCTGCCCCGCCCAGTCCGCAGCCAGGCAGGGGAGATCTGAACCTTTCACTGACTGGAACCCAAGAGAGCCTGCTAGGCCGAGAGCCCTGCTTTAACCCCTTGTTCTCAGAGGCATATCCAATGTCCCAATGGCCACACTAGGTGCCAATATTAAAATCTGAGCACCCATTGGCCTGACCACAGCATCCCAGAAAACATATTTCCTGTCAAACCACCACATTAGGGCAAAAAAAAGTTGAGTTAGCAACCAATCTGAGAAATCAACAATTTGTGTGGCCCAATTTCATATCCTTGTTGCAGGTGGTGCCAAGCTGTTTTAGTTCAATTTCATTAGCAGAAAGTATAATAGCCATGTTAGTCTGGAGTTTGATTGCTGTCTTCAAGCCTCTTTTGTAATCTGCAAAATTCTGATGAAAAAACCTATGACAGAAGCTTCCAAGAAATATAATTGCTTGCAGACAGCTAAACAAATCTCTGCCTGAAACAGGTAAATCTTGTGATAGTAAATAAATGTAAAATGGTGAATAGGAACTGTAGATTGGCTAATTCAGCAGTTTAATGAAATAGTTAATTTAGAATTCAGACAGAGCTTGGACTAAAACTATCATGATAAATCTGCATCGTCCATTGACGGCCTTGGTAAAATTAGTTTTATTGTTCTGTGGGACTGCATATCTGATGAACAAGAGAAATTGAGTTGATACAGTTCACTTGCATTTCTCCACGACATTTGGCTACAAATGCTATATGACATCTAATTTTTGTCTTTGGATAAAAACTCCAAAACAAAAATACCCTAGTTAGATCATACAAGGTGTTACCAAAAAATGGATAAATTCAGAACTTATAT
This sequence comes from Molothrus ater, assembly GCF_012460135.2. NCBI lineage: Eukaryota > Metazoa > Chordata > Aves > Passeriformes > Icteridae > Molothrus > Molothrus ater. The sequence continues at coordinate 96,671,756 of NC_050479.2, read as the reverse complement.
GGTTACTGGCATCCCTCAGCCTGTCAATGGGAGGTCATTCATGAGCTCATAGTGATGGCTTTTTCCTGATTTAGAATTGCTGGATGTTTCTGCCCTTTTGCCAATGATTGGAAATCTGAGGCAATATACAACTTGGAAGGGGCAGGGTACCAAACATTACATACGAGGTTGCGGAAGTACTAATCAAGATTGTCCACTTGTGTGGCCTCAAAAAGCAGAATAGCCCTTCCCTTCAGTTCTGCAGCTTTGTGTCTGCTCAGGGATTGCATCAGATTGAGACGATGGGGTTGTGGGAGGTGTCCTGCCAGGCTGCCCTGGCAGTGAGCTGTGGTGTGTGTGCTGTACTGGGATCAGCTGGGTGTGCTTGGTCTGCCCAGCTCTTTGTCCTTGTTGGCCCTTCCACCTCCAGTAATTCAGTCTTAGGGACTGAATGAAGATTTTAGCTCTCCCTTTCTCTCTTCACATTGAAAATTATTCTGGGAAGTTTAACTGTGTTTGCTCACTGAACTGTCACTATTGTAGCGGTATTTGTTGGGGGATGAAGACAACAGATGATAGTTATAGTTTTCAGTTCCAGGCAACCTTTAGGAATATCTTGGCACTAATTTGCTTTCCAAATAATGTGCCTGCTTTATAGGAAAAATTTCTTATGTATCTTGCTTGTAACACCCAAGACTCGAACTCCACTCTCTTAATCTCCAAAGTCCCTGCAACTTTCTAAACTGAAGGAAAACTCACGCATTTCTGCAAGTAACAGACTTTGTAGGCAGCGCAGAGACAGAAGCAAAGACAATGCATCTTTGCTCAATAACATGTGATAAGCTTGGGGATTGTTGTCTTTCTTCCCTTCCAGGGATTAGAAATAAGCGTTTCATGAAATAGGCTGATGACTGATGATTGGAAGGAGACCAGCCAAATCTAAGACTGTTTTTTTTTGAGAAGCAGATTTCTAGCCACTAGAACACTTATTTGCAGCTGGTTGCAGCTGCACACCTTTCTACATCTTTATTTCAGTAGCTGATGTAGTTATTTTGGTGAATCACTTGCTAATTTTCTGCAATACAATTGCTTGATAGAACATATTTTTAGAGATATGATGTCTCTGAAGCTCATGACTGCAGTTTAGGATGTCTGTTCTGGTGATGTGTGAAATACATTCTAGTCCATAAAGGTCAAATGAATTTTCACAGAGGCAGGGTCTGCAGCCAAAGAATTTATACTGATTAACTGCTTTTTGAGAACCACCTGCATGAATTTCCAACCTTCAAATAAGTCACCACTTGGGAGATCATTGATGACACGGTCACTTGTCTCAAAATTCAGCCGCTTGATCTTTATTGAACTTGATAGGCAAACTTTTAAATGATAATTGAGACACTAATTAAAATGCTGTGCCTGTACTCTTGGTTCAGTATTGAAAGGAAAGACTAAATTATTTAATGACAATCTGGGGAGTTACAGGTACAGATCTTTAGCAGACTTGTAAGAAAGAGGGTTTATTCAGATATTTGAGCACTGCTGCTGCTACTGCTGCTCCAAATATTCCAGTTGATCCCCTGGCTTTACAAAGGCATCACTAGGATCCCACTCACCATAGTTTTCTAGCAAGTGCCAGGACATCATATTTACTCTGGTGAGCAAAACTGAAGTATGGGGCCTTGGTTTTGTTTTGCCCTTTCTAGTCATTTTCATCATGCAGTCTTGACACTATTAATCCACGTCTGCATTTGTAAGTTCACCTTCATAAAACATGATCTGGCTCGTGACTGCAATCAAGTTGTCTAATTCTATGTTTCAAATGATTCCCTATTACTCTGATATCCATTCAAATTAAATTAGTTGCTTCTTCCTTCATTTTCCACCCTGCCCTTCATCATTGTTCATGTACATCCCTACATTTCTGCTTTTTTTCCCTACTGACACACTTGTGGCAGCTGTTAAGGTGTGAGGACCTAATCAAAATGTCTCAAGTTTTTAGTAAGTCACATATGACTGTATTCACAAATTACTTTAGGTGATTATTCTCCAAATGCAGTCACTTCTCTGCTCCACTGTCCAGGAACCAGAAAAGTGAAAATCAGGCTTGGCACTTCCACAGGGATCTCAGGGGTAGGTAAAAATTTCATCACTGCCAGTGATTTGTTCCCTGCGCAGAACAGATTTGTCAACAGGGCCTGCAAAATACTTACAAGCTTAGTACAGCACCAGTTCTGCTTCCTCCTTTCCTGTCCTTTCCGTACCAACAGTGTGCAGCAGATCAATTTCCTTCACTGGGGGGAGTCAGGAACTACTATGGGAACAGATGCTAGGGAAGCAGATGGGGCAAGAGTTGATTTGGAGCAGTGACAACTCCATAACCTTTTGGTGTCTGCCTGAGATTGCAACTTCCCTGTATTCCATAGCAGAAGGCAAGTCCAGGCTTAGCACTGTGCTCAAGCAGTGGTAGGTGGCAGCTGGGCTTCTCAAGCACAGTGTGGTGGCCCTGAAAAGGCAGTTCATGCTCGAGTGGGGCTTTTTATGCAGGTTCCAGCCTGTATTGCAGGCAGAACCTCAGGTTTTTTCAGGAGTTTGGTCTCACAGGTCTTGTCAGCCCAGCAGTGCTGTAAGCTCTTGTTTCATATATGCTGAAACAGAGACTGTGAACTGATCAAAAGTTGCTTCTCTAGTAAGGGACATCAACTTCTGCACTGATTTGTCAGTTGAATGAGAAGTGTGTATCCCAGGCCAGCCAGAGGGTCTGGGGCAGAGGTGTGACATGTAGATACACAGCCTCCAAGCCCCAGACAACAAGCAGCTGTCCCCCACTTCCCCAGGGGCAAAGACAGGATTTTTGTTCCTGTTTGTCTTTTGTTAGGGGCAAGGGCATGCTTGGTGTTTGTGTTTGCACATTTTGTAGGGGGGAAAAAAAAGAACACTTCGGCTCTCCCCTATGGTTTATCTGGATTGTTCATAGTATAGTAGAGAACTTCAAAAGTCTAAGCATGTAAGTCTTCAGCAGCAAAATAAAATTTGTTCTTTCAGCCAGGTAAAATGCCATTTAGATGTACTCAATTAAAAATCAGGATTTAAAACATTTAGTAAGGTTACAGAGAGTTCCTGTATATGTATCCCAGATATCCTGGGTAGTTTATTCCTGATGCATTACAAAAGATTTATTATGTCAAACTACAGGGTTAAGGCCAAATAAGTGCTTTTGGGATCAAATATTTATTTTTTCTGGTGACTGATAAACAAGAAGATCATGAAGATTGAGAGGTACTCTGCATTTTATTTAAAAATGTACTTCAGATCTGGCCAAGTGATCATCAAAATAATTTATATTTTTTCAACCTGATCTTTACCTTGAGATATGTTTTAGTTAATGGAATTTCCTCTTCTGAAGTTGAATGACCATTAGCACAGAATCTGACTAAAAAGCTGCCTTCCTATGCATGATTTATTTGCCAGGGAGCCAATGATAACATATTAGAACATACCAGAATGTCTTTGGTCCCATTGTGATGAGAAGGCTTAAGAGCAATGGCATAGATGTGATGGGACTGGAAATAAAAATGTATGTAATTCTGCATTTAGTGTACTTGTTCAGAGAGCTCCTGTAGATTTTCTTTATTAAGTGACTGTCACTTGAGAAGCAGCAGAAGAGCAAAAATAGATGACTTTGTACAGCACACTTTGGTGTGCTGTATTACTCTTCAGCATAAGATTTTACCCTGTGTCTCAGGACCACATGAATCATAGTGAAGGGAAGCTGACAGCTCTCTAATGTTCTTTTTGCATGTGCCTGTCTATCCCCTTACCCTCCATTCATTCAAAAACCAAAATTAAACTAAACCAAACCCCAATGAGATGCTTGCCTAAAATGCTTTTCTGTAGACCTAAGCCAGAGACTTTTCCTAGGGTGCTGCGTGTTGGGTAAATTGGAATAAAAATGCTGTTCAACTGATGGCTCATGCTGGTGGCACCTGTAATCTTATCAAACATCAGGCTCTTCATGGTGCTAAGTGGAAGGTAATGCCAAGTGTGCCTGAGTGTGTTACCAGCTGTCAGGCTGAGCTCAAGAAGTATGATTAAGGCATTTCACTGCCAGAAGCTGGGTCACAGTGTGGTGATCTTCTGTGGTGGACGCGGACCAGCCTCCTCTGAGGAGATGTGATCAGAACTGAGCTTTGCAGTCCACTGCAGTGGTCAAGGTTCCTAATGTGACACTTGTCACTGGCCAACTCAAAAACATTCTCTAAGATAGAAGAGCAGTTTGGAGAGTTATTACAATATTAGCACAATATTACAATGTATGTCTCTGTCAGACATTGTGCACTACTGATTTACAGCTTTAAAAAATTGTTATTGCTTGAAAAGGCTGATATCAGCTGATAAAGCTGATGATCTGTGTCATTCTGAGAAGCCCAATCTCATCCTAAAAACTTATGGAGGAACAGGGATGGGTCAGCAGTTGGCAGTTCAGAGAAAAAGTGTCACAACCTATGAATATGTTTTCTTACGTCATGAAGACATGCTAGGAGACAAAGATGAAAACCAGCTTGTGAGGATACAGGCAACAATTACAGAGAAAATGCTCTGTGTCATGAAAGGGGAGGGAAGCAGCATCAGGGTGTAAAACACTTTTGGGTGCTGCAACTACAAGAAACCTCCTGAAATCGCTCAGCCCCACTCAAACTGCTTTTAGTAAACAGGTGACTAAAATTCAAGCACTGCCTTTATAAAGCCTCTTGGCTTCAGAGAAGTGGCTCACTGTCTGACTTCACTGGGAGGTTCTTCTCCCAGGATTGCTTCCCTCCTTCGGGGAGCTGCCTGGAGAGCAGCTCGCACTCTGGCAGGCTGCGTCAGGCAGGCGTTTCCTCCCACCAGTGCCACCTGCTCTGCTGAAAGCCTTGCCGCGCTGAAGTCGCCAGCATCTTTGTGCCCGGTCTCTGCAGGGCGGCTCCTCACGTCGGGCTTGGCTGCTCTCCCGCGGTAGTAAGAGTTTGCCGAGCCCTTTGGCTCAGGAGCACTTGGCAAGCTCGGGAATGCATTCCGCTGGGCAGCGCACACACATCCAGGGCGCTGCTGTTGTGCCCCATCCCGGGTGCTCCCCGCAGCCTGTGTGTGCCTGCGGGGCACTCGCTGTGCGGCTGACACCGCCCTCAGGCAGCAGGCAGCTGGAGCAATCGCCACTGAAGGTTTAGCAGGAGAACACGCCACAGTCAAAGTCGAAGGCTGAATTGAGATATCGGTGGGGGAGGCGGCTATTATGTTCCAGCTCTCTTTAACAACCATTCTGGGACTTGTAAGGCATTGTGTTGTGTTTGTTGCTGGATTTAAGGCTGCTGACTGTCAGGCGGTGAAAGTCACTTTGTGCTTTCCTCTTTAAGGCAAGTTGCTGTTTATATTACCAAGAGACCAGCACTGCTGACTAACTCTTGGCATGTTAACCTGGGAAGCATGTTCTCTCCTAGGGAAAAGGTCTCCCTTAGGACCTGTATAGTTGCAGAGTTGTATATCATGTAGGTGTCAAGCCCAATCAGAGCTTCCTTGTCAGGATATGTCAGGGTAGCTGCCTGCAATCTGTGTGACAGTGCACATCTCTGCCAATAAACTACTTTTGCTCCCCCTTATGCTGTGTCTGCCATCTGCATGACTGTTGGAATGCTGCCAGGGGGAGAGAGCAACTGCATGCACAGAGGTGTCTGGGTGGCACCTCTTGTAATCTGTGTTCTGCACGGTGTATTGATTGGCTTTGTGGAGGGATCCCAGGGGCTGAACACGAACATCATGTACCAGAGCATGACATTTTAATCAGAGACATGTTTAACCACTGGGAGCAGCTCTGGTAATGTCTACTTAAAAAAAAAAAAATGCTCCAAAGGAAAAAAAATGTGTATGCTGGTTAAGGGTTATGTGCAGTTCAATGTAGAATAAAAATAAGTAGGTTGTGCCAGGGCCAAGCGCACTTTGAAGTAAAGCTGTAGTTAAGTGCAAATCAGTGATACAAGTGAAGACACTGAAATAGGGTTTTTGCACGTGCATCTGCACAGGCCATGGCTAAGCAGCAAAGCCTGCTCAGCACAGCGCCATTCCTGTCTGCCAGCTGTAAAATCACTTGGCTCAGAGGATGAAAAGGTGTTCTGCAGGAGATGAGGCTGGCAAGGAGTTAGAGAGACTTAAAAAAAGGTAGATGGAGTTTCCTCAGTATTTGCAATAGTAAAGAGTTGGGAGAAAAATTGAGCTCTTTTGGGGTTGGTGTGCCAGGTAATTGCACCAATATTTTGAATAAGGGTTGAAAAATTACCACTTCAGAAACATCAGAGAAGGTTATTCTCTTCCTCAGCCCATAACAAGCTGTGTAGTAGAGTTTACCCTTCTGTAATAAAGTCTCAGGGTCTCTGAAGAGCTCTGTTAACCTTGAAATCTGTGTAGTAGGTTACTTTCCACCTGCAAAGTAGAAAGTACCACTTATTCACAGGCATGTAAGACACCAAATCTAGTCCAGAGGCAGACTTGAAAGGACATTTATCTGATGTTTATGGGAATTTAACTGAGAGGAAGCTTCTGAAATACCAAAACAGAGAGAATAGTAAAATTATTCCCAAAGTGCTGCCTGCCTGCTAATTGCTGGCCATTGCCTTTTGTAAAAAGAAGGAAGAGAAAGAGTTCACACATGCAAAAGCAATTGCTGACTTCTGGGGAAAACTGTTCTCTTTCTTCTCTTGATTTTGGATGTTTTAAATGAGGAAAGCAACGTATCAGACTAGGGAGAGAGGGAAAACCGTCAATGTTACCTTGGTATCTGATGATCAAAGGTATGTCCCCTTCCTGCAGTGCCCTGAGAATGGCAGCACTTGTTCCTGAGGAACTGCCCTTAGCTCAGAACAGGCAATGTCCCTTCATTCCCTGTGCTGCCACACAGATCAGGAGCTGCCTGCCTGCCTTGGGAGAGCAGGATATGTAGCTTTTCCCAATAGAAACAGGGCAGCTTAACCAGTTATCCTCTGCCAATGAAAAGAAGCAGGAAGATAAGTGTCAGAGAATGGTTATTCCCTGGGTGGTGACATGGCTGACATGTATTTTCTTGTGACGGTCCGGTGAGCTACAGCTATTAAATAGCAGGAATTTATGAAATTCATGGCCAGCTTTCCTACTCACCTTCCTTTCATCATTTGAAAAGTCTGTGATTTTTTTCTGACTACTATACTTTAAACACAGAAAATAATAAAGCTCAGAGGAACATGGGGTTGTTCTTTACGTTCAGTTACCACTTTACTGTGTGCATTTTAACACTCAAAATGTAGTGGCTTTGGCTGACATTTCCATCATGTTGGAGTGCCTGTATGCCCCTCATGTTTCTAATGAGGCACAGAGTATAGAGAACATAAATGACAGGAAATAGGCTGCAGGGTTTTTTAATTACCAAAATCATATATATTTTAAAGCTCTAGCCTAAGGTTACAGCACAGCAAAGCAGGCAGTCTCTTTCTTCTGCAGTTTACTTGAAAAGTAGGACCAAATTTCAATCTCCCCAGGTGACAGAAAACAGCAGAGTCCCCAGTACAAAAGCAGACATCCATACACCATCCAGCCCTGTAGTCTATTTTCCAAGAATTCAGTGACACCTTTCCTTGTAGAAGTAAAGCAGACGAGGGCAGGACAGATGGAGAGCCAATGAGACAAAAGAAAATGGAGAAAAAATTAAAATCAGTCTATACTGTGAAGACATTAGGTGAGAGTGTTCAGGACCTGCTGTGAGAGATCTAAATCAAGACATGCATAACAGTTTCCCCCATCTCACCAGGCAAAGGGTTGCACTGACTTTGCATCAGAAATGATGAACAGCATCAGCTTGTCTGAGTTCTTAATATACATCACACCTTTTGTATAAAATTTTGCCAGAATTATGGGGCCGTTTTCTGAGATGAGAATTATTTTTTGTCACCTGTAAATTGCACTTTTGTGAGGAGCAATACTGAGAAAAAGGAAGGTGAGATGTCGGTGGTGTGAGCTGGTGCATCGAGGCTGCACAGCTGACAAATGAGATTTCTGACAAGGAGAGCTGTAGGAAGAAAAAAAAAAAAAGAACCAAGTTCAATTTGACTGGTGATTTGACCAGACTGCTGAAATTGGAGGCTGTCATTGGGAAATCCTGGTTTTCAGACACAAATGGACAGTGGACATTGACATTAAAATGCCAGTGTGAATCAGTCTCTGAATTATGTTTTTAGGTCTAAATAGTCTTTTACCTGGGTCTTGGCAAAGGGTTAAGACAGGGTATTAGCAAGGTCGTGGTTACTGCTTGCATTACAAGGCATGTTCAGGACCCATCATTCCAGCTGCAGTTTTCGCAAGCAGTATGCATTGAAGCTGTTGTGTAAGTACACATAAATACATGTATATGGGCTGAAGCCTCCTGAGAACCATTAAATTTGTTTGGAGAGATGAATGGCAATCAAAAGAATTTGTTCATATTCCACCTGAAGAGTTGCACCTGGGGAGGAAATAAAAACAAACAAAAATATACACTATATAAGCTATCTAAAGATTTCTTATTCCTTACTTCTGTGTCCTTTGTATTTTACCAGAAGGTGTTATTGGAAATCTTCAGTGGCAAAGGGTGTCTGTAGTATCAAGATTTTTCTTGTTCTTTCTGGTGCATGACAGAGTTGCTGTATGATGATAGAGCAGGAGCAGTCCAAAGGCTTTTTGTATTATGTGGGCACATGGTGTCGGCACATTAATCTGTTCCTTGGGCTTGAACTTCCATTAAGTCAACTTATGCTATAGTACTAAAAATGTAACAAAATTGAATTTGGGGAAGGCAAAACTGATAAGAGATTTGCTGCTACTGGGAGTATGAATCAGACCTTTTCTGTAGCAAAGTTGCAAACATTATCTGAATGTGAGTGCACAGAGACAGTGAACTTCTTTTCTTGGTTTTAGCTCTGATTTGATAGAGGGGAGTACCTGTTTGTTTCTGTACTTAAGAGATTGTCTGCAAACTAGCAACAAAAGGATCTATCCAAGATGCTTTTGATAACTTCCAGGCAGAACAGCACAATGAGCATAGCAGCTATAGATGTATGCTCTGATATCAAGCAGTGAGTGCTTTTTGAGATAGTGAGGTGGATTTTGTTCATATTTAACAGTGCCTTGGACTATCATTTCTGAGACATTTTCATGTCTATCTTTGATCTGAAATGTGTTAATCTAATGAGTCGGTAGAGAAAATGAGTTACTATGGGAACAATGTCTTTAACTTACTGGCCCAGCTGGTTGCTCTGGCAGTCGAAGCACGCCACAAAATGGAGCGAGGCCACCAGAGACAAACGTGCATTTCAATCTTAAAGGGAGCATTCACCTTGCACTTGGGGTGTGAAGGATAACAGCAGACCTCTGGGAGCTCCATCATGTGCTTAAAGCAAAGAGAGAGGATGGGGAGTGTAGGATCTGACTCTGATAAGGAAACTTATCTAGTGGGAAGGAAAGAAAGGCTCTTCTTCTGGGTTTCTTGGGGTGTAACTGATAAATTGGATAATATGGACAGCTGTTAAAGCTTAAAGCTTTTAAATCTGTTCTGGTGGTCATTAGCAAGGTATTTCACCATTAAACAGTTCTGTGGCCTGCTTTTGCTTCCTATTTCTTCTGTAGGCTCACAGAAGAAGCCCTGAGTATGAAAAGCAGGGGTGTGTTCACCCTTGACCTGAAGAGCAGTGGTACCTGCAGTGGTGGCTTGTGATCTCTGTGGAGAAGTTGTTGGCTGGGAAGCAGCATCCTGTATTGGTATTAAATGTCCTCTGTTTGCACCTTCCTAAAAACTTAATGCACAGGGTGAGGGAAAAGCTGAATTTCTTATTACTGCTTATTAAGGGGAGAACTTTCCTCTGAGTGGGAAAGTCTTAATTTTCTCTTATTTGATTCCTGTCTTTGGCCTATTACCTGAACAAGGCAAAGGAAAAACCTGTGGGCATCCTGCCTCCCTTCAGCTCACTTCCTCTCAGTGGCATGTGAGCATTGGGTGAGTACTCACCCCAACTTCAATACCTACAGGTGAACAGGAAATAGTTCCTCTGGGTAATTTCTTTGATACCTACATTCCTCACTGTGTAATGTGTGTCCTACTTTCTAATGTGGTTTTTGCCTACTTTCTCGGGAAAAGCACTGTACAATTTATGTCATTAAATCAAATCAGGATCTAAGCATTTTGACCCGCTTTTTTTAATGAAAAGTAAGTGAAGAACAATTAATGAAACATTCTGGATCAATATCAACTCTGAAATACAATAGTAGACATGCAAACATTATCAAATTACTATGGCTTGCTGGATTTCTAACTGGGTTTTTACCACCACTCTCCTATTTCAATGTTTTTCTCCACAGTCACAAATTTTTGTACCTTCTTATTTTTTCAAGTTGATTCCTGCTCTCAAGGTCTCTTAGCAGTCCCTTGCTTGCTGCATAACCAGGCTGGCAATCAACCTAAGGCAGATTAGTCATTGATAATTTCCTCCCAGCACTGTGAGCTTTTGGGTGATGCCTTCTCAGACAGCTGCAGGCCTTACACTGCCCCAAGTTATGTCAGTGTTGCTCTCCTCCTGGCTACTGTTTTCCAGGAATCACTGTGGGTCTGTGTGGATTCCCCACACCTTCCCTCAGACTGGTCCCTGCTCTATTTCTGTCATTGGAGCTATGCTGCTCTGCCTGTGGCTCTGGTGCTTGGATTCTTCTGATTTCTATGTTGTTATTGTGTCCCTAAAATTAGAACTTCTCACTGGTACTGTTTCTGAAGTTTAATGTTCTGCTCATTGCTTGACTCATTTATTTGCTAACTTTGTGCGTATGCATCTCTATTGGAAACCTCAGGGACTTGCCTAACTTTGAGCTCACCTGCCCAAGAGCACCTAGCTGGGGAGGGCTAGGCTGCTTTTTCATGTGTACATGGCAAGGGAAGGGTCTCACTGTCTTTAGTGCCACAGGCACATCTCCAGGCCAGGTAGGGCCACACTATGCAAGGATTTGAATGCAAGGAGACTGCCTTTTTCCTGGTTTGAGAATGAAAACACTGATGAAAACAACTGATGAAAACAATGGCACCCTGTTGTAAGCACCCTGAGCTCAGTTGCAACACCTGCATTCCCAGTCCACAGAAGTGCAACTGCATCATCTCCCTGCCAGCCTTTGGCAACTGTGCCTCTCCACCTCTGGCATGTTCCCAAGCTCTTCTCTGGAGAGCTTTCTAGGATGCAAAGAGGTCAATAATACAAATAATTAATGTCAAGTGGCTGTCAATAGATACTAGGTCTGAAAACGTAGCACGTGTAAGCCCATATTAATTAATTGCATCCCATTCTGAAATCTGAACATCAAGCAAACTAGGAGGGATGGTATGGTGATAATGATCAATGCTTACTTTTTCCTGGGAGATGTTGAGAAGCAGAGCAGCTTTGACATAGCTAAATACTAACCGAGTTGATTTATCTCTCCCTTCTTCTGAAATCGAATTTTTAAATATTTGATAGTTAATGGTGTAATGCTTACTTTACAGAAAGTTGAGGTGCTCAGCCATAATATTAAAAATTCCTTTAATGTATTTATTTAAAATACAAAAAGAAGGAAACAGCAAATACACAGGAAAGCAGCAAATGAGAAATTAAGTTTTTATCTCAACACACAGACTGCTTTTTCATGTGATCTGATCCATGTTCTTGCTATTTATATTTCATATTTAGGCCTTGCATCTGGTGCATTTAATCCAATCCAATTCCCTACTCTCAGAAGCATTTTTTGAAGGTGAAGGAACAGGGATCTCATCCTGGCACATACAGACCTTGAAGAGGATGATAGCAAACAAGACAGGTCAGACCAACACCACTACCATGATAAAAAGAGCCCATGTAAAGATCTTTCCCATACAGACATATTGATGTCTATATTGATTTGTAGCGTAGGAGCTGTTGGATTTTTTTTTGTGATATTTCTAAAGCAGGTATCTGATAGTGTCAACTTTTCTACGTCACAAAACTTTTTTTGCCAAATGGGAGGGAAAGAGCTACAGGAATAAAATCAGAGGCTTTATAAAGGCCCTGATTTTTAATATACAAAATAAGCTCACTAGAATGAGAAGGAGGGGAACAGAGTAACATGGGGGGGAACCGAGTAACATATTTTTATCTTCAGAATAATACAGATCTTTACTCAGCTGTAGAAACATTTCAATACAAGATTTTTTCTTTGCATGCTGAATATGACACAAGTCCAGGCTTCTGTCCACACCAGTCCCTGTGTCTCTTTCCTGCCCCTTCCCTGCTGGCAGGTCTAGGTCCCAGTGAGAGTGCAGTGAACAGAATTCCTTTCCCAGGGCAATTCTGAGGGCAGGGAGCTGTCACTGCAGTGAGGCTACAGGGGACTGAGGTGGCTGAGGGTAGGGAGAGCCTGGAACACATCTCCAAGTGGTTAAGAGTCAAGGAGCCTACCTGTTACGTGTCACTGAGCTGAAATTACTCTGCTGCTACGAAAATAGGTAAAGTTGTCCACACTGAGATCTTAACTTTGGACATGCTGGATATTCTTCCAGCTAAGCAGCAGAAGTTGTTGAGCGCAACAATTTTTCAGAAATTGCTCTATGGAGTCCCTTTGGGTGCTGAGAAACTTCAGTCTGTGGTGGAGCAGCCAGTGTTATCGAAACATAGTGAATTGCAGTAATTCCTACAATTACTCATGACTGATTTATCACTTGATTGTAGGAATTCAGTTTAAATAGATTTTTTTCCGTCTCTCTTGCTCCCTAATTGATTTTTTTTTGAATGCTGAATGTTTGAGATTCTCTCATAAAGTAGATTAAAGTCATTATAGCTGTGTGCTTTTTAATCATTCTGCTGTATAATTACTGTTGCTGCCACTGTCTTCTGGTTTACACTGCTTCTTTATTAGCAACTTTTATTGCCAGAAGCTTTAAACATTTAATAATCTATCAAGGTGGTAATTTGTTGTCTTTTTTTTCCTTTTCTTTCTTTTTTCCTTTTTTCTTTTTTTTCTTTTTTTTTTTTTTTCTGAAGACATTTTCAGTGGTATCTTCAAGCACCTGGCCTGCCCAGATGCTTTAATGTTCACTTATCTCTGTCTGGTTGGCCTCATGTTATTTTTAATTGCCTTTCTTCTGGATAACCAAAGTTACCCATTCATCTCAGAGAGTAAATAAGTCACATGCAACTGCATCAGGCAGTAGGAAAATAGACTGTCCAGAAACAGTTATGAGGCTGATGGCCAGAGATGATGGATAGCCTGTCTTTTGGCACCAGCAAAAGATTTATTGGAGCCTGATACAGCATTCATAATAAATGCAGGCTGTAGTGGTTTCCATACCATGGAGGGATTATGCCCCAATTTCTTCTTTTTAATGCTTTTTGGGGTTTCCATTGAGGGTCTCTGCAGAAACACAGCCATCCTTCTCCCTGAGCTCCCAGAGGCTTTTCCTATTTGATGTATATCAGCTCTGGAGTATATCAAAAGCCAGGAAATGCCAAACCGTTAATGGGTGGTATTTTATGTCTGTAAGAAGCCCTTGGATTGCAGTTCTGGCTGAGATGAGCAGAAGTCACTGGGCTATGGCTCCCTGAGGAGCCTGAGGAGCCCTGTTCTGTGGCAGCTGTGTATCCATCAGCCTTCATTGTCTCTGAGGGGCAGCACTGCTGAGTGATGGCATTTTGCAACGGTGGCAGCAGTGTCCTCTGGGGTCACAATCATGGGCTGCAGCACTACCCAGTTCTCATGCAGTTCTCATTCACCCGGCACACCCTGTGCGCCACTGGAACAAGGCACCATTGGTTCTGCTGCAGCATCTGCTCTTTACCCAAAATACTCATTGGAGCTGGCAGCCAGGCCCCCACTCATGCCCCTGGGCCTCACCACAGGCATGGGACCTCAGAGATAGGGCAGCAGTTTCCAAGGCAGCTTCTCCTGTGGACATGAGGTGCTGGGAGATGGGACAGCAGCAGGAAGGGCTGGAAGAAGTGAGCAGCTCAGTATAGATCACTGAAATTGGGGACATGGTGGCCTGTTGGTAAATAAAGGACTGTGGTGGTGCAGAAAGAGTTCCACCCTCCCTGTCCTCTTGGACAGGACAAAATGAAGTGGGTTCCTCTGGGCTGGAACTAAGAATTTAATTCCTGGTGAGGAAAGAGGCTGAAGCTTGGGAGCAGAGGACCTGGGGACCTGGTGGCATTTCAGCTGCTGGTGGTTTCAAAGGAGTGCCTGAAACATGAGCCTGTGGAATCTGACACGTGTATGATGGGCTTCTCCCTTCCAACAGGATGGGTCAGGCTGGCTCTTAATTATCTTTCCCCTCTGCTCTCTGTCTGTGGAAGCAAGCCAGAGGGAACAGATATGCTGGGATTTGCACATACATCTCCCCTAAAAATCAAAACAAAAACAGGGAATAAAGGTTTTGACACACACAGAAAAGAGTACAATTCAAAGACATCAATCATTTATGACTAAAAATAAGGAACAGTCAATGATTGCTTGTGGAAAAAAGGTATTTACCTATATTTTAAATGACATCTTACAGATTTCTATTTTCTTTGCTTTATAGTTGTTTGTAGGGGAAATAATTACTTTACTTTTTTCCTAGATTCCTTCAACCATTTTGGGATAAGCTTTTTCATTAATGGCAATGACTGTCTGCATTTCTTTTAGCACCTTGTCTGTGCCTTATTTTATCTTATCAGAGAAAACTAGCAGATAGATAGCAATTCTTAGGGTTGTTCTTGTCTATATGATTATCCAGACAGGATTTTGACAATTTCAGTACAGTAGTCTCCTCTCAGGAAGTCTTTGATTGTACTAAAACATACTCTAAAGTGCTAACTTCTTAACCTTCTAGAGTTCATTGTTTGGAGAGATAAAAATTGAGTTAGAAATTACCTAACAGGTCATCATGCCAAGGTACAATCCAGTTAAAATTTTCTCAAATTGAATTAAGTAGGCTGTATACCATGTATTGATTTAAAAAATCTTCTTAATGTAGTCATACTATAAAATTGTGGACTTTTTTTTTTCTGTTTTGACAGAGCTGTTTTTTACAGAAACTTCAGCATTTTGTTTTGTAAAACTGTCTCCATCTTGATGGCTTCTCAGTTGTATAAGACTGTGACCTCTGGACCAATTCTGGGTTTGGAGAAAACACAAGGGCGAAATTATCTACTTCTTTGCCACTTGTGAATAAGTTTCTCATATTACATTAACATGAAGAAGCTGAAAGCTGCTTTAGATTATCTTCTGAAGGACTAATGTTGTGGCCTTATTTAAAATGCATCATTTTCATTTTCAAAACAGATATTTTTCTAAGTTCTTCTTTCAAATGTTCTTTTTGCCTTGATAATTATAATTCTTAGTTCAGTTCTTTTTTTAGCCTGGAACAAAACCAAAGAAATAAATAGTTAAATACATGAGGAGACAACTTCAGCTATGACTCATATTTCTGGAAGGTGGGCAAAAGTCAGACAAGTTGAATTCAAGAGCTGCTCTGTGGTGTTGGATAAAGAGGAGGATCCCAACTTCATCACTCCATTCCCATCTATGGCTTTCCTCTGCAAAATCTTTGTTTTGTGGATTTGGGAACTCTACAGCCATAGCCTCCTGTCGCTGGGCTGTTCAGTGACCTCTTATGGGAGAACAGGTAAAGGTCTGATGCCTCATCATCGATTAATAGCCAAAATATGTGGCAAAAGAGAAACAAAAGGAAAGTGGAGTCTGAATGTCTCTACAGGGATAGGGTTTTAAGTCTTCCTGTGGACTTTAAAATGAAATTTAATTGTCCACAAGTATGGTGAGTATTTAAACTTTGACCTCCTCCAGTTGCTTTGCTTTTAAAGAAGGTAATTTCAATAGTGATACTGGCTTTCTGATGGTCTTTGGCTCATCTACAAACACTGCTCATCTCAGTGGTTGAGGAGGAAGGGAATAGGTTTTTTTTGGGGGGGGGGGGGCTATTACAAAACATTAAAAAATTATTTTTGTTTATATCTTAAGTGTTGAAAATACCATAAAAAAAGCTTTTCTGGTATGCAGATACTGGTCTTTTAAACATAACAATGATTTGGTTTAAAAAAAAAATTCAGTTGTCCTTTCTTTAGAAAAAGATATCTTGTGGCAAACCTGAAGTTGGCAGTATTTGTTCAATTCACTGTAATTACTAGAAATGCTTCATCTATTCAAAAGCTTTCATGACACCCTCAGGGACTGTTAGGCTTTAATATAATCTGGTTTTATATCTAATTTTTCTCTCAGATTATTTCCCCTTTTGTTTTTTTAACTTGTCTAGGTTTTGTTATTATAGTATTAATTTTTTCACTTCAAAGGTAAGAGCAAAGCAGTAGTGTTTCAAACCTTTTATCTAAATTCCTAGGGTCCAGTTCTTATGCAGAGCTAAGCCATTTCTTGCTATAATAATGGTGCAGGTTTGCTGGTGAACAAGCTCATTCAATCAATAGTTCCTGTTTGATAGACTAAATAAATGATGTTGTGCTATGTGATAATCTCTGAGTTTTCCCACCACCTGACAGAAGGCTCATACTGAAGTGGGAGTGCAGAAATTGACAGGCCCAGACAAATGGACAATTAAGCTGGTATACTGAGGTCTGTGGCAAAGCAATGGAATAAGGTAGAATACGTGCCTGGAATATCAAAATCTTACATGCCCAGGAGAACTGCTGGACAGATATTACGTGAAAAGCAGATGATATTCTTGTTTCAACAGATTAGGTGGATTATCAGCAGCCTAAAACTTGGAAATATGGGGAAATGAGGCCAGAACACTTTGGAAAAAGGAGCCTGTTTCCAAATATATATTTGGAAAAAATATATATATATATATTTCTAAAGCAATAATCTGCTTATTTTCAGCAAATATGTTTTGAAGCAACCTCTGCTCAAAGAAGAAGAGGCTTGAGGTGTTGCAAGGAGCGAAATAGTGTTTTCAGCAGCAGGACCCTTGCTCCAAGGTTGCAGTCTGGTCAGTGGTGCCAACAATTACACAAGTCACATTTAAAATGTCACTATTATCCAGCCACATCTGCAGGGTCTCACATGGCAAAGTGACAATGAGAAGTGTTTATATTCAAGGTATCACTTGCTCCTGTCTTACATCCATACTGTAAAACGTTCGATTCTATTGGTTCTTATTTAAGTCATTTCCCACTTCAGAAGAAGAAAATGTTTTATCAAGAAAGTGCAACTGCCTTGCCCCTTAGCTGGGACAGAAGAGATGCATCAGCAAATGCCTGGGCAGATGTAAAAGCATTGCTAAATAAATGGGCCCTTATGAGGATGTGATTTCAATTTTGGGATAAGTAAATGTGTTTGCTTTGGCATTACTTTTTTTTTTCTTCTGGATGTATTTTTTCCCATAACTACCAATAAACTGCAAATAGGATGATAGAAAAGAAACTGTATTGTGAGTCATAAATAGGATTATTGACAAAATAGAAGTTGTAGGATCTACGCTGCCAATGTGTAAGCCAAATAGCATATCTTGACTGTACAATTTTATTTCCATTTTCATAGAAGCAGCAGTTAAAAAAATCATTATCGCATGCATCTGAGCTAATCATGTTTGATTTGGATGTTATTGGGATGCAATAAACAGGAAGCCCCAAGGTGCCATTTTACTAAGACAGCTTTCAGAGAGGAACCACACTTTCTGCAGCAAAGCACCACTGATTTACATGGATTTTCTTGTCACATGTTTTGGCAAAATGTATCAGCTTGTGCTTCTTAGCATCAACAAATAATACTTGACTTGCAAACAAGCTCCTTGGCAAGTACCCAGCCACAGGAGGCTTGGAGACTTGACTGTATAAAAAGGCTTTCATTTCACCAATTTCTGAACTGGCACTGTCCCTGCCATGGTTGTCTGCAGCCGCTTGCTGATCCCTACTCTTGATTCTTGGATATTGAAGCTATTCAGCCTGTTAGCTTTTACCAAATTCCAAGCAATGAAAATCAAACATTTATTCTTTCAATTTCTATGTAAATGCCTTAAAGGGCTCTCAAGCTCATTTGTGCTCTCATGTTTGAAATTAATCTTTTCTACTATGTGACATTGGTATCTTTACCCTCACAATGTAGGTCTTTCAAAATGTACACCTTTTAAAGAAGAGAGGTAGCTTACTTTGTATTTTTCCTGTGCAGCCTACTTGTTCCTAATGAGCTTAAATATAAGAAGCATAAATCCATCTGGAAATAAAATTATGCTCTAGGTTCACTAAAAAAAGGAATTACATTATAATCAAACTGTCACTTTTTGAGATAATGGGAGATGAAATGCTGACAAATGAAGAGGATGCTGAGAAAAGAAGAGGATGGCTTGCTCTTTTAATCATCATCCATGGCACAAAGCAGTGAAGCAAATCTGAATTACGTACCATGTAACCAGGAAAGCACTTGGAGTCAGGCAGGTAAACCTCAGCAGTAGGACCAGAGAGATAGATGAGCTTTCCTTTGGTAGGATGGGAGAGCCTTCAGCTTATGGAGCCCAATACATGTGCAGGCTACTACTGTCAACAGACGGACAGCTTGGACACATGGTGGGAAGCACTGACCTGTCATTAGGAAAGGCACTCTATTCCTGTGTCATGTTTTGCACAGAATTTCAGTCTTTGCTGCTGTAGCAACTCTTGCATTACCCTCTTTGCTTCACCCGAAGCAGTTGTTCCCCACCAAGCAGCCTGTGCTCAGCAGAGGCTGACCCCTGTCTCAGGTTAAACATGTGAGGGAACTGGGACAATCTGAGTGTGTGAGGAGTTGTCTTTGCTCACATTTTGCTGTATATTATGACCCTCTCGACCTGCACTACTGTGACTTGAAATGCCTTGGTTTAGGTGAAATCCATGGTCCTGTGTAGCCCCTAGGCAGATGGCAGCATTCAGGAGTGATTTTCTTCAAGCCTTCAGACCCTTGTCTGGATTTTATCCTGATTAATAAATCAAGTTTTTCTGTTCCATTATAAAATTCACATGGATTCATTAGAAACAATGTGGGCTGTTTGCTCTCTTGATCTGACTTATGGGGTATGTGTGAAGCAAAACAAGAACAAGAGAAGGATTCTCCCAGTCTCACTTAATGTGTTTGATAAAGAAGGAAAACCCCTTTCTTTGCAGCACCTAATAATAAGCTCAACTGAAAACACAGAGGCTTGAAAAAAAAGCCTTTCTTTGCATGACTGCAAACTTTCTTGGCCAGCATTTCACCAAGTTCTCTCTAATGTAAATCATGTAAATTACACAGCACTTCAGTTCTGGCCACAGAGTAAGTAGAAACCTGAACTCAATAAAATTTAATCAAATTTGGTTAGTTTGGGTTTTTTTTTTTGTTTGGACTAAACATATTTTTCCAATGGAGACATTGCACTGCATGCTGGACCTAATTTCCTAGTAGAAAGAGGCACTGTGCTGGAGTTTGGCAAGTGTTTCCAACTCTATTCAGAATCCTGTGTTTACCCTGTCCTTATTGCCATGCAAACTTCAGTTCTTTCTTTCTCCACAACCATATCTGACCAAGGTGTGCAAATCCAGTACTAATTGCAAAGGCAAGAAATAAGTCTAAAATGGGATACATAGACATAATGGCTATGTGGGTTTATGGGTTTTTCTTGTTTTACATTTTCCTTTGCTTCAGTGCTATTAATTAATTTTATTAACCTCACTGTTCAGTCTTACCAAACTGATTACTTCAGTGCATGACACCTGCTTGGTGCAAGCCTGATTTGCACTTGCATCTCCCAAATGCAACCATTCCAAAAGGGGAAAAAAGATAAATAGAAAGAGAAAATTCAGGAGTCAAAAGTAAAAGAGTATATTCAGAGGTTTAGACTCCCAGGGGAGATTTTTATGTACAGAACACAAATCTAGCAAGTCATAGTTGCTAAGACACATGGTTGTCAAGACTCAGGAGGAGTGACTACCTAGACCATTAATAACAGAAGTAAATTGCACTCAAATATGAAATTGCAAATACAATCAGTGTTTATCCCTTAAAAATATTTTGCACATTAGCGCCATAACGTTGAAATGAATCTTTCTTCCTTTCACATTCTCTATTGCAAATAAAGTTGCTGCTTTTGCTGAACCATCTTTCATACCAATGCTCTGTCGCAGCCATGCTGCAAAGATAATGATGAAAGAAGAGAATTCATTTTACGTGGAGCTGGTGTTCCATATGAGTCTTGCTTTTATCATGTCCAAAGGCTGGATTTTATGGAAGCTGCCAACAGACCTGGTTGGAAAAGCACAGTGATCTGAAAGATGGCCTTGTCTTTCTGATGGTCTGCCTAATTAAAAAGCTAATTGAATATCAGCTCAGTATGAGCTTTCTCCCTGCAGACATGATCTTTGCTCAGACATCAAGTGATGCTTTTGAAGCATCAGAATATGTAGGCAGTGGTCAAGGACCAAGTCTGAGAACACACAGCACTCATTTGAAGCCTCAGCAGGACACATTTGAGAATGAAAGCCTGGACTGATTCGGTCTTTATGTTTCCTAAAGGCACTTGGAATCACAGAGCAGTTTATGGCTTTTTCATAACTAAGACAGATCTGAAAGCCATTGACATGGAAATGAGATTTCAGGTTACAATAATGAGAAATATATCATGAGGACATGATAAGGACCCAGTAAAATGCATGAGCTTTTTAATGTGCCTCTGTAGGAAAGAAGCTGTTTTAGGCAAGCCATTGTGTCCTTAAGGCTCTGTACCAGTGAAGGTTCAAGCAGCAGCCAGAGAAAGGTGAGGTCAGATGGTAGAGCCAACATTTTTTATGACAAAAGAGTGACAGAAGACAACCTATAGCAAAAGCATAGTGTTGCAGTTGTTACACAAATTTCCAAATGAATAACTGTGGTGAAAACCACTCAAAGGTGCATGAAGCCAATTTCTGAAAGTCTCCCCAGATCAGCAGCCTGAAGCCCACAGTATTTCCTATCAGCAATTTACTTTTCAGCCAGAGCTGCACCTCCATGCAAAGTCTGTTTCAGAGCCTCAGAAGGGGTTGGGTCAAGGGTGAGTTGACCAAAACATCCATCTCTGTTAAAAGTTGTTGCCTGTGCACTAGGATCATATATTTTTTCTCCCAGCACACAGCAGTGCTGCAGCATCTCCTTCACTTTTGTTCAGGATTTGAACCCTCCATGACATACACCACTTCAGGCAGGAGGCTGGACTGGAAACACCTGGGCTCCCCTCTAGCCTGATTTATCCTGTGGCTCTGTGTCAGACCCCACAGGAGAAATGCTGGCTTGAAGCCAAGCTGGCTTTGAAACTGGCACTTTTATTTGTTGTAGCTTCAACATGAAGCTTGTGTGGGATATCAATAGCTAAAGTAACCAGTTATGTCAGAGTTGGTGGCTAAGATTAAGGGATCCTGTCCTGAAGAAAAATGGAGGGGGAATAGCGACTAAGTAGAAAGCTTAAGGATGGAGAGGTGAAGCTGGTTCACCAGGCTTACCAAGCCTGCAGGAGCTGAGAACAGAGTTGGGGTGTTTGGAATCTGAAAAGTTTATGTGTTTCTTCTTATATACACAGAATAACAGATTTCTTTCCGGAACACAAGCTCCCTGGCTTGCTTGAGGCAGGACAAACTGTTTTCTGAAGCATGGAAGATACAACAATGATTTGCAGCTGAACTTGTTAAAGATTGAGCTTGTTATTTGTTAGCTACCTAATTTAACACATTTTAGAAGTAATGTCATAATGTCTATGGAAGGACAGATGCATAACAGTCATTCTGAGTTATACAAATTAGAAGTGGGAAAATGGGCTTAGGCAATGGGGATGTCATAAATATCTCTGAGTTATGAAGTGGTAAATTATCAGAAAGTTCAGGAGCAGGACACAGTGATTGCTCATGACCTCATATTCATCATAAGTCCCTTCAATGATACCTTTGCACTTTTCCTTTTGTACCTTTGAAAAATACACTCATAGGCAGATAGCAGGAAATGGTGTCTTGAGAGGATCACACCACAAGTTAAATTAACTCTACCAGAGGTGGATAACTCCAGTGGAAATTCTTCCCTGTGAATTGGTGTTATGATGTCAGATGCAGTGTACATTCAAATGCATTTCTCCAAGGAGAATGAGCGATTGTTGTATAATAATCAATATAATCAAATAACTATTTTTCATATAACTAATCAATCATATAATCAAATAACTATTTTTCAGCAGCCTGTGAATTGGTTGCCAGGAGGCACTTGTGCAGGGAAAGCAGGGCATGTGCATGAGAACCACCACAGCAAACCTGAGATCTTGCCCCAGGGTAGGTAGAAGGAGGAGGGGCTCTGTGATCAGCCCCAGCAATAACTTAATGTTGTAGCTTCTTTTAATGGATTTTTGGGTTAGTCTTCCTGAGATGCTGGTCAGAGATCATGCTCTGCCTCTCTCAGAAAAGTCTGTGGTGATGGCTGTGTTCCATTCACTGTGTTCAGGTTAAGGTGATGGCTGTAAGGAACCAGTTATTAAAGGGGTAACTCTCACTTAAGGTGTCCCTGTAGGGAAGGAGTTCAGATAGGGAAGGTAAACGGCAGAGATTCTGGCTGCATTTCACCAAGGGAAGCTGGGTCAGCAGAGCCCATCAGGATGTGTGCTTACACACACTCCTGTTTTGAGAATGCATCTGGTGTGTATGTGCAATAGATTTGATGCTCATAATGCCCATCGGAGATATCCAGTGATATCTGGCAAGTGTCTTGGGATGAGTATGCATTTCTAATATTTATAGCACAGACTGCAGAACTGGGGAGGAAAAACACAATTATTACATACATTTAGAAACAGAAATGGCATATGATATTTAATTGCCAATTTCATTGTCAGTTTTTGCCGCAATGTGTTAATTAGTAGAATGTTTAATTGGAAATCCTTATATGCAACAATACTTGTTCATTTCTTCTGAATTTTCCTTTATTGGCTTTTCCCAATTATTTTACAGCAGAAAGTACTCAGAGAGCATCAAGTAAATAAAAAAAAATTAAAACAGTGTGTGGATGGGCACATATACAAATAATTCGGTATTTGAGAATGCATTTTTCAGACAAAATTGTTGAATTATTTAATTTCTGAACAACTTTGTTGTATTTGTGGTTTAGAGTTTATTTTGCTCAGTTAAAAATTTTCATAATAGAAAGCTGTGTCTCAGATCCCACTGAGGGTCATAACATTAATAATTAATTTTGTCTCAATGAGAATGAAATCACTTCAAGAACCTCAAAGTTTATTTTAGGGTTAAGAAAGGTAACAGTGTTCAGCTCTACAGGGATCATTTTGTTCCACATCAGTTATTAAACAATTAGGAAAGTGGGGATTGTCTTTGAAAGGGACTATTCTCTGGGCTTCTACTCATGAAGCTGATCATGAAGATCTGGTGCCTAATGTTTAGCAGCTGATTCAATGTCAAGAGTGATCAATTTCAGGCTATGGAGATTATTTTTAAGTTTAAATTAATAGGAATATTTCTATTTGTGATTTTTGACATTGCCTTGTTGGCCATAGCTTGCTCTGGAGTATGATATGTAGATGTTGATGATACAGAGGTTATGAAATAAAGGACCTTTCTGGGATGTCCTGGTTCAACAAACTTGTTGCTTCACGTTTTTCAGTTTTGTTTTATTAAAAAAATTGTGGTTTTTCACGATCTGTTGGACTTGTCTGGCTAATAGAAAACTCTGTTTAATATGAGACTTGTGGCATATGCTCAGACTTTCTGATCCAGTGGAGGAACCATCTAGAGGAGAGAAGTATGTTCAATTCTATTGCACTCAGGTAATGCAGATGTGGATGGAGTGCTTAAAAAACCAGACCAAAACAAAACCAATTTTGAAAACTTATGGCATTGATAGGTGTGAGTATCCTTTGAGTAAAGGTAATGGCTGTGGAGGACTCAAATCTCTTGAATAGGATGGTTGCTTGTAGTCTGTATGGCAACAGGGCTCTCCACTGGAGGGCCTTTGTATCAGCATTTTATCCATTGCTATTATCTAAACTACACTCAAAGCACCGAACTGTTCAAGCAATGGTGACCATTTCTGCACTAGCAGAAAACATTTCTACTATTTCCAAGAGTCTCACCTATGAAGAAATTGTTCAATTATGCAGCAGGAGCTGCCTGGAGAGTCCCTGGGACAGCCAGATTCCCACCTCGGGTATTTATCAGCACATCGAAGCACAGACATTGCCCTACCCATAGCAGGGATCTACCTGGGGGAATATAACATTTTCCAGAATTCCTTCCTGAATAGCTCCTGAGACAGTTAGTTGTGTTGCTGTGATACAGACTAGGAGTTGAGTCAACACCATACCTCAGATCCACTTTTCTCTTACCAGTTCACTGTTTTTTCTGTGCAGAAACTAACCTGTTCTGTTAACATGAATCTGTTAAAATCCTGGAACCCAAGGAATTAAGGACATAAAGACACAGGACATACAAGCAGGAACAGATTTGATTATGCCACAATTATAATTATATAACAAACTTGAGTTTCTTTCTCATCACTCACAACTAAATTAAATACTATGGCTCTTGCCACACAATACACATAACAGTAATTTCCAAGGTGTTTTTCCATTCTTGCTGATGCCCCAGGAAATGGTAGATGCTTCCAAGCTCACGCATCAGGAACTCCCTCATTTCTATCATCACTAGCTAAAATAAGTCATTTGCACCACAAAACTGAAGTTCAGTATATCTGCATGCACAATACTGTTGCACAAAGCAGTGTTCTCATACCCGTGTAAATTGAAAAGACAGCTCCTTCTTAAGCTGTGGGTTGAATTTCACAGTTAATTAAGTTATAGCAACAACATATTCCAGTTATAAGCTTTAAACTTAATTGTAGCTACTTCACCTTTCATGTCTTGTTACTTATGACACTGGAGCTTTTGTAACATTAGTAGCTGTTTTTAATAGGTTGGTGGATAAAAATAAAGTTAACGGGTTTTTCTGATGCGAAAACATCAGAAGAAATTATTGGTAATGTCTTGACAGTTAAGCATCCAACTTAAGATGCTTTGTAAAATGTTAGTAATTGTTCAGTACTTTTGATTTGCACCTTCATGTGGCAAAGGATTAAAAACCGAAGCTAATGTTAAGCAGCTTTTGGCAAACATAAATGAATGTTTAGAAGCCACACAACTCAAATTGACATTTTCTACAAACTAAGGTAACTCTACACTGTTCAATAATTGAAAAATCCCTGTGGCATGAACATACATAATGATGGGCAGCAAAAATGCTTCATCTTCCTTGCAGTGCTTGCTGTGGGTTTCATGGCTGGAGCTTGCTGAATTATTCATTGGAAACAGTTAATAGTTCTTATTGTGGATATGGCTTCTTTTTGCATTCAGAAGTCAGGGATGCTGCGGTTCAGTTAGAAGAGGATGTGATATAGATGACTCACTGGGTCATCTCCAGTGCTCAGATGTATAATGCCGGGATGAAAGAATCAAAACCTCCTTCTGTAGAATAACAACTGGAGCTTTTCAAAATTCTGTCTTCTCCCTATTTGTATTTAGTCAGTAGTTTATCACACAATTAGGTGCCATTCTTTTAATCCTATGTGCTGCACAACTTCCTACATGGGTTTATTGCTCCCTGGACATGTTCTGTATCTGGATACACATTCATGGATCTTCATGTGCACATTTAACCATGTGAAAACACAAAAAGGACTGAACTCAAGTTGTGAAGTTTCATCATCACCGTGCTTTCCCAAATAGTAACCTGACCAATTCAAGGCTTTCTTTGATAACCTGAAAGACAGACATCTCTTTCAAGTGTATGTGAAACCTGGTCTCATACAACCAGTCTCTACCATGCCTGTTCCAACTATGCATTGAGGAATTTTGTTCTATCAGATAGTTTTGCTCAGGTCACCAGCTTTAGAACCATAGCATCACTGAGGATGGAAAAGGCTTCTACATTCCTCCAGTCCAACCAGTAACCCAGTGCTGTGCTGTTCACTGCTAAAGCATATCCCTGTGTGCCACATCCAGACATTTTTCTGAATGCTTGCAGGGATGAAGATTCCACCGTATCTCTGGACAGCCAATTCCAATGTTCTCCATATTTTCAGTGAAGAAGTTTTCCCTACTATCCAATCTAAACCCTTCCTACCACAACTTGAGGCCTTTTTCTACTGTTCTGTCACTTCTTCTAGAAGAAGAGACCAACACCCTCCTTCCAGGTAGCTGTAGAGAGTGATAAGGTCACCCCTGGACCTAGTTTTCTCTAGGCTGAACAACCCCAGTTGATGTTCTTCTTGTAAGTGATGGTCCCAGAATTAGGTGCAGCACACAAGGTGTGGCCTCACCAATGCCAAATCACTGCCCTGGTCCTGCTGGCCACACTCCTGCTGATACAGGCCAGGTTCCATTGGTCTTCTTGGAAACCTGGGCAGATGCTGGCTCACATTCAGCTGGATGTCAACCAGCATCCCCAGCTCTGTGCTTTGGAGCACAGGTTCCAAGGGAAACTTGTGTCAAGGGAAAAGTTGTAGAAACTCCTTTAAACTCCTTTAAAAAGTATTGGCAGTGTTCTGCAGGTCATCAGGCAGCTATCCCTGTCAACTACTGCACACTCAGTTTTCAAAGAAATGAATCATCCAAAAACCTAGTTCCTTGTGGCTGTCATCATCTTTGATGAAGTATGGCTACTTTGGAACCATCTCACATCTGAACAGCATATTCAGTCAGTCAGCACTGTTACAGGGAAGTGGAGGAAAGTCCATATTTTTGGTTATGATGACAGCAAAGAGCTTAAATATGTCCATCTCTTCCATTTTAATTTGTAAATAAATGGCCTACGAAAGCTGAATTCTTGTTTTGAGTAGACTCTCATAAATCACAAGCAGACTGGAGAGAGACAAGCTTACCCACTGCATTCTAATAATTCTCGTGTATAACTACTTACCTTTTCCTAGGGAAACATTTCTTAAAAGGGCATAAAAATCTTCTATCATTAAACTTTACCTAACCGTCTCTGCAACGTGTTTGTTTTTTTTTAATTGAGAATTCTTTTTTATTTTGACACACTATTGAAACCAGGATTTCAGTATATGCTAGAGTGTCTTGAGAACTGCATGCTGAACTACAGCAGTCTGCAAGTACCTGAATTTTCAGAAGGGCTTCTCTGTTATTATCACTCAGCATAAATGATTGGTTTCAATTTTTTGGATGTGGGGAGGGAGAACTCACCATTTCTCCCAGTTCTTTTTTTAGACTTTGGTAAGTCGTTTGAGGCTTGTTCTGTGTTACAAGCAACAAAGTTTGATAGCTAAGGAGGGAAAGGAAGGTCAACACTAATAAATCCACATGCTGTAATTTTGAATGACAATTGTAGGAGAGAAGGGAACCATGTCCTAGAAAAAAAATCCCAGTCCAAGGTATCTCTTTTTAGGCCCCAAACATTCAAATACATTCTTCACTTGTTGTCCTAAAATTTTTTGTGCTCAGTTTCTCAGTGCCCTATATTGTGTGCTATTATTTTCCTTGCACCAAAAATCACAGATAGCTGCTTATGTACACATTGGTCAGTGAATCTGGTAGGTACAAGATGTTAGGATTCGAATGAGAATATCAAATAAAGTATAGAAAAGGGAAGGAGTTTATGGCACTTGGGACATAAAATAACTTTTTTTTTAAATGCCATTAAATGTTAGCAAAAGATTCATGAGGAGTTTCAAATAAATGTTTGAATTGACCAAGTAATTTAAAGATGACCAAAGTAATTAAGAAATCCAGGTTTTAGTTTAATCTGAGGAAGAGAAATATTTGTACAACAGAATGTTACTTTTCAATATATGAAAAACTAATATACTAATATTATACTAATAACAAATACCATATACTAGTTCAAGCTCAAGCTTCTTTTAATATTTAAAACCATCCTAAATATAGTTTTCTTTACATGAAGCAAAATTAGTTCCTTTTTTACCAGCCATTTGTGAGTGAGATGCATGAACAGGGGAGCCATTTTTTTCCAGACTTCACTAGCTAGCAAAAAAATGGTCTGGCCCAGCGTCAGTCCTGATACCTCTTGGACCAAATCCAACTGAACATAACTCTATGTCATGGTGGAGCAAACCTATAGCTGCTGACTGGTGCTCATGTCATCTTGTCACTGTGAGAGGAACCACCAGAACAGAGCTCTGCCCCTGAAAAAATTGTTCTCTAGCGTATTTTTGATGACTTCATCTTGCATCCCTGCAAGTTCCCTCTGTCACGAACACTGTGACCAAGGAGTGTGGGGTGGCTCCTTGCTAGGGCTGCTTTTAAAAGCAGCTTATCCATGATGGTCTCGTGTCTCTGGACTTTTCATCTTGGCATGCAGTTCTCAAATGTCCGGGAGCTTTTTCTATCCTCAGAGCATCACTGCTGGCATGGAGGGAGACCATGGGACCAGCTTTCTGAAGTCAAACACCACCAAAAAAACAATAGGAAACCCATGAGAGAGATCTGGTATTCAAAAACAGTGGTGTGGTACTCTGCTGTATCAATCAGATCCTCATGAACCTCCTAAATCTTTTGCTCAATGGCAAGAAATCAAAGGTAAATAAGCAAAGAGCACAGTACCTATACACTTGTGAGTGTAGCAGCTGAAATTGCCTCATAGGGGATCATAAATCCAACAGCCACCAGCATTTAAAAGAGCAAAAGTAGTAGGGTCCATTTGAAATAGCACTGTGTGCCAATACCAATGGCTCTGTGTGTGTCAAGAATGGCATTTGAACACCATAAATCAATCCTCTAGATTGCTAGAAGGAGAGGAGGTTTGGTCAGAAGATGTCAAGAGATACCAGGCTGTGTCTAGATTTAGGTTTTGGGTTTTGCTTGTTTGTTTCTTTCAGGGGGATGTTCTCGTGTGTTTTGTCCCCAAGGAGTAGTAGGAGAGATGCTCCCTCTAGTGCTGCAGTCTGCTGTAAAGGAAAATGTTGGTGTACAGTGCTTCAGACAATGCTTTTTGATAGCAAGTTTAGATGCTATGAAAAGGGGAGTCTCCTCTCCCTTCACCACCACGTCCCTTTCCCCCAAGCAGTGTGGATTACACAGCAATCAACAAGACTTTCTTTATGCTGCCCCTGCAGCATGTTTCAGCACTGGCTTTAGGCACCAAAGGTATCAGTTCTCATTAGTGTCATTTATTAAGAAGCAGAGTACATTGAAAAATGTGGATGCAGATTCCAATGTTAGGACATAGTGCAGGAGATTGCCAAGTCTAAATGCTGGCCTGAGACATCTCTGAAAGAGTTCCAGTTGAAACCAAGGACTAAAATGCAATAAATTGTCTTTCTTACCACAGAGTAAAACCTACTGAAACCTTCACGTGCTAAATCAAGGATCTGGTGCAGTAAAATGCCACATTTTAAATAAACAGGACTTTGAAAGTACCCAGTACAATCCAGACCAAAATTAAAGTGATGACCTTTCAGTGACTTAAATTTGGCTGTTATAAAATAAGTTTTTTGGAGATGGGCACATCCCTCATAGAAAGGGACATGTTATTGAATTCTCGTTGTACAGGAAATTCTATTGATCCATTCAAGCACTCCCAAAGAGGTGTCATGAACTGGAGCAGGCCCTCAAGACTGTGTGTACTCTGAACAGTCTTCAGAAGCAGTTCATTCAGGGTTAGGATAAAGGCATGTTATTGCTTTTCTCTGGGTTTCTTGTAGGGTAAATGAATATTTCTTCCTTCAAATATTTCACACTTCAAAGCTGTCAGTCTAATGACCCCTGACAGAATTAATACATCTTTTATGGAAAATATGATTTTGTTTAATTGCACCATGAGCAAAATGGGACAATAGAGGAAAGCAGAATGGTAAAATGATGCCTTCAGAGATATAAATATAGAACATATCATTTCCAAAAAAAAAGAGGCAGTGGGGGAAGCACAAGCAATTTTTCCTGACAGTAAGATTAAAACATCTGATTTCATTTGTGCAAGAGGCAGTGGAGGTTTCTCAAGTGAGGCCTCAAATTTTTATTTAAACAAATATTATTTTTAAAAAAATTCTTACAGGAAATGTCTCAGAAAAATGATATTTCAATGGTTTTTCCCTGATAGGGGGAAAGTTTAACTTCAGGAAAATGGTTGGAGCTGTAGCTTTCCTGCTGTGGGAGAAAGCAGGACGTCTGAAACATATTTATGTCAGCTGTTGAATTTCCTTATTACTCAGATTTTTCACTTATAGATGAGTATTAATTCAAGTATTAAAATCCTGACTTTTCTGCCACAGCCTTTTTTTTTTAGATTAATGGTGCTTTATAAGGACCTTTTGGGCTTTAAAGCAGAAGGTGGTGGGAATAAAAAGGATTTACATAGATCTACAAATTTCACACATCTAAAACATGCATGGAACAAGAAAATGAAGATAGCATGTTTCTTTTCCCCAAGAAATGCAAATAAAATGATTGTTTACCAATAAATACATAAAGCACATGATGACTGCATTACAAACAGTGGAAGATGAATGAATTTCAGTTACACAGACCAAGGATATTGTGCCATTCATTATACAAATCAAACCTAGGCACGGGCCTATAAGCTTTTGCTGCTTCACTGATTTTTATTGCCATACAAAATGATAACTGGAAACCATATAGAACAAGGCAAATTAAGAATCTATTGGGGGAAAATGCAATTGGAAGTGAACATCTTCCTGGAAGCTACATTCACAAATCAAGTCCCTCGTGAGATTTTATCTTCCATGCAAAATGTGATGATATTCCTGGGCATATATAGTTAAATTAATTTTCCATTATCAGCATAAAAATGTAGCTGGCCAAAATAGATTAGAACTGCATAATATGTTGGATTGTATTTCATTTAGGTGGAGAAGAGGAAAATACTTAATTTCAACCCAGAATGATATTGAGCAGAATAAATGACTGAGTTCAAACAAAGAGATCATGCTTTCCGGGTGTTTTTTCTTTTGTTGCATGAATGAAACTATCTGTAAATTCATGACAAGATGATGATTTTCTCAGTTTCAGAACAGTGATAATAAAATACTTTAATCCAATATTAAAACAATATTGAACTTGTGATTGTTTAACCCTAAGGTGAGATTTAATTGCTTTTTTTGAAATGTTTTTAAATGTAATTTCTGGTTTTTGGTGTTAGATATTTCAACTCACCACTTCAGTAGGCCAGATTTAATTTATACCCATTTCTACTCAATAACTGAGAAGACAATACTTTGTCTGCATTGGCCAATTTGCCCTTCTGTGGCCAGAATTGAGTTCTCTCATCCCAACATCAGCCTGCATTAAGTTCCGCAGAAGCTGATGGCACAGCTCCCATGTGCCTGGCTTCCCACAGACCTGAATGAATATCTCAGCTGAGGGAGCCTGGGAGCTAATTCCTGCTCACACCCCCTCATGACGACAGAAAATAGCCTCTTGAAAATGCACTTAATAAGACAGGTTTAGCCTGAAAGTGCATTGAATAACTCCTATGATACTGTTCATTGTGCAGAAGTTCATGTAGCAAATACGTTGGGTGAGCCTCCTGAAGAAATATACACCCCACTATAAACATGATGAAAAAGAGAGGCATTTTCTCAAGATGTTGCAATGTCATCTCTGTGCAAGAGCAGCGAAGCAATGGTAAGAAGGATTCTGAGCCATGAAAGGGCCAAGCCTGTTGATATGCCGGGAGATGGATGTTAAATGGCTTAACAAAAGAAAAATTATTCCTTCAGGTTATGGGATTTTGCTGAAGCCATAGAGGGAGTAGATACTGCTTTGTTAGACGAGATTGTGTTTATTGAACAACAGAGCAATTTGGATGAATAAAATAAGCTAAGAATAATGAAACAGTGGTTTGTCCACTGTCATTTTATTCTTACATGTTTTGTATATCATAATTAAAACTGTTCATAGCTTTTTATACTCCAAACTAGAAATCTCAGGTGCTAAGCTGTGTGCCTGGTTCTTGTGGGTTTTTTTTAATTGTTTTGTCATCTGGTTTTGTGAAAGATAGTCCTTTTCCTTGCAGATCTCACTTATATCTATGGACCACTGTATTTCTAAGAAACAGTAGGGCCTCCCCTAATTCAGATACATCCTATTTGGGCAACCAGATGCAACGAGAGACATGGGAACAAACAGTAAACAATGGTAATTCACCTAATTTTACCAGTAACATCAATGTCTTAGGGTAAGTTTAGTAAATTAAATCTGGTCAAAATCATTTTCAAAATAAATATTTTTGGTTTGAGTTCTTTGTGATACAAAGCAGGTGTTTAAACAGCCAACACTTATTTTAGCAGAATTCTAAATGTAGTTTAAATTTCATGATTCCTATATTTGAGGGACAAGAAATAAGAAAACTCTTCAGGGCAATAAGGATGTAGTCTATAAAAGTAGAGTTAATTTAAAAATTAAATCATGGACAAAATCCCCACTGTTCTTCCTCCACTCCCCACCTTACACCCAAGTGGAAAGTGGAAGTGGCAGCTATTGAGGTAAAACATTCCTTGGTCCATCTGTGTTGGAGTAAATAAAAAACCATTAAATGGATAATAGAAAAATAGTGCAATGAGATGCTCTGAGAATCCATCAATAAAAGGATGGCAAGCAATTGCTAAAGACAGCCCTTTCTAAATGTAGCTTTATTGCCAGAGGATGGAAAATTGAGAGAAAATGCTTGAACAATTGAATTTATGGTAATGGCAATCAGTGTATTGTGTCACCAAGGCAAAGCTCAGAGCAAATGTAAAGACAAAATACACCACTGTCTCTTGGAAACCCTGTGTTTCACCCATTATCTTTTGGTACTGGAAACTGTAATATTCTGATATTAAAACCTAATTCATTGCAAAGTACTTTAGGAGGCAGTGAGGGTGATATTCTGTTCTGTGCCTGCTTTAAGGTGAACTGTTGGACTAAAAGCAATTGAAGGCATGACCTACAAGCAGCTTGCTCCTGTGTATTCAAAATAGCTTCATCCCTTTACCTTCAGTGATACTTGGACAGCCTGATGCTCTTACCTTGGCAGTTTATGGGTAAACTACCTTGAGATAATTTGAGTCAATTTGAATGTTAAGCCTGTTTGAAAATGCACTGTCTTTATTGAAGCAGCAGACATGACTGCTAAATGCCAGGCAGGAGGAAAACAATTCACTAGTGGGCTCAGAGGGAGCCTCCCAATAACCAGATAAACAGCAAAGGGGAAAGCCAACTTCTGCTGCAGGTCACAGATACTTTCTCTGGACAAAGCCCCAGACAAAGACTGAATGAGCTAACCTTGTGGTTGGAAAACCACAGGCACCAGCAAACTTTAGCTTTGAGACAGACTGCACTCAGCAGTCAGGCCAGTGTTGAGGAAGGGATAGGGAAGGTTATTCCGTAAGACTTATTTTGATTTTTATGTGCAAAGAAATTGCTGGCACATTTCCAGAGGTTATTTATGTGTGAGTTTGGGTTTCTTTTACTCCATGTCCCCAACTCATGGTGCCAACAGACTGTTTCAGGAGCTATGTCTCCCCTGACGTCCATGGGAGTTCCAGCTGTCCCTGATTCTGCTCTGTCCACACTGCTGCTCCCATATAACTAACTGTGCACAGTACTGCTCGATGGACCAGGGAAATGCCCCAGCATTAAAGGCAGTCTGGGAGATTATTATTATTATTATTATTATTAGTAGTAGTAGTAGTAGTAGTAGTAGTAGTAGTAGTAGTAGTAGTAGTAATAATAATAATAATAATAATAATAATAATAATAATAATAATAATAATAATAATTTTTTTATGTGTAGAGAACAAGCACAATGTGTTTGGATGTACTCTGGATAGAGCAGAGGATATGGATGGGGTTACCTGACAAAGTTCCTAATCCTTGATGAGTTGAGATTCTAAAGATAATCCTCTACAAAGCACTGAGGGGATGCAGCATTTGCTAGATTTATCTTCTGTAGATTTTGGGATGAGAACAGTGCTTGGAAACAGAACAAATAGGAATAAAATACCCCAGGTGAGTACATGTCATTCAGGAGAACCTGCTCTCCCTAAACGGGCACAAACACTGCTGCGCCAAAGTTCAGCTAAACTGTTCTTTGTCTAAGTCCTCTGCAAAGACTGAATCTGTAGACAAGTTTCCCATACTAAAAAGTCCTACATTAGATGAACAGAGCAAATACATCTTTGTAAAATAATAAAAAATCTAATTTCTGGAGATTACTCCCCAGATCTCAATAGCAAAAACAAAGAATGGAAGATGGAGAGTTTTGAAAATGGTAGAAGGTTGTTATGAGGTAACCAGCAGTGAGAAACTTCATGTTTCAAAGAAGTATGGGCCCAAGGAGAGCCCAAACAACTTAATTGGAGAAATGAAAGTAAGAAGCAACAGCCAGTCACAGTCCAGAGTCATGGAGAGCTGAGCTTGAAGAATGGCACTAAGTGTGAACAAAAATCCAAGAGTGTCCAGCTGACGGCCCTGCTGAGGTGGTGGGAGAAATTACCACCAGGCAAAATAGCTGTAAACCAAGCCTCTGTTTTAAAGGTAAAGCCTTGAATGTTAGTGGCTTGGGTTGTGGCACTGCTTTGTGTCTCTTTGCAGGAAAACATTTACTAAACATGTCATTAGTTCATATTACATTGTTGCTGCTATTAATGACTCTACCCTCCTTGAAGGAAAATATTTCTGATTTATGAATAAGTTAGGCTTTTTTTTGTTGTTTTTGTTTTACATGATTTATCCCTAATAAGCTGGGGTTTTGTTTTTGTTTTACACGGTTTTGCCCGAAGCATAACAATTACTATGTCTCTGAAAAGCCCATAAATGACAGAGGCACAGCAATGTGAGTTCTCTTGAAAAATTTAAGCCTGTCATTCCAAGAAGTGTAGTTGTCTCGGCAGCAAACAAGGATTTAAGTACCTTTGAGACATTTGCCTTTAATTGTAGAGGAACAGCATTGCCAGCTGCAAAAATGTTTAACCTTCAGAATTGCTTGTCTTACTCATTAGCATCTCGTTGAGGCACTGATTACAAATATAAGGGCTGGGAGAGAGACCTGTAGGATGGCTGCCTTGGCTGGGGCCAGGCAGAGCCATGGGGTTCAGCTGAGTCTGGCCTCAGGGGCACCTCAAAAGAGTCTATTTCTTTGAGTAGCTAAAGCTCTGAGCATGGTTGCATAATGTTACGGGTAGCATATATCTGTATCTTTAGCTGAGAGGGGAGGAAAGTCACAAGCCTGATAAAGCTGGGGAACACCTTTGGGGATGTTGAGGTCTGGGATGGTATCTGGTCACATCCCTTTTTAGGGCACAATGACTGTGTCAATGTTGTTTCCCCATCTTCACCTTGGGCATGCAGGAGCTGGATGCATCTGGTGCCTCAGATAAGTACGTCAGAGCCTGTGGGGAGGAGGCACTTTGGCTTCAGCCGGAGCAGCTCAAGATCTGTACCCTTTTTCTGTGCCACCAGAGCACTTATGATTAAAGGTATATTCCTGGAAATTATTGTTTTAAATTCCATTTTCCCAGATAGTTTTCTATACTAAGAAAAAAAGATTGGGTAGCCTGTCTACATCTTTTTTAAATCACCAAAAGAAATTAAAATGGATAAAAGCTTTATGACTGTGCAGCCTCTCTAATTATGAATGCTTCAAACCTTGCTTGTCAGGAAGCTATGCTGGACTTTGCAAGTGCTGCTATGTAGCTTCAGCTGCTGCTTTCTCCCCAGGAGCTGCCTCCCCTCAATCACCATCAGCACAGAGGTGATTTGATGAGCTCTGCCAGGCTTCCTGCATGAAATCATAGGCTGGTCATAATGAGTGCTCAGCAGGCTGTCCTTGCCCCTTCTGCCCCGTCCAGTTCCCCAGCCAGGATTCCTAATTTACTCAGCTGTCTTTTAGCACAGGTCTGATTCAGTATTGTATTTGTCATCCCCAGCTTTCTTGATTCACTGGCTGAAAAGCAGGAAACACAACACTGCACCTGGTGGGGTCCAGGTGGACTGGAGAAATGCCTGTCTAAAGACTGGAGCTGGGCTTTCCTTTTACATAAATTGAGTAAGTTTGCAGGGAATCTCTTCTTACAGAGAACACACAGAGAATTCTTTTTCCTTGTCAATCGCTGACTTCTGCCAAGCGCTCAGCTTTCATTCCAGGTCTGTTCACCATCAGCCCTATCTTCAATTTATTCCATATAAGTTGAGATGCTGTAATTGGACTTCTCCAAGTCTGCACAGCCTTGTCTTAAAGTACATCAAATGTCTTATCCAGGCTTTGATTACTCTGACGGACTACAGACA
The DNA here is from genome assembly GCF_012460135.2 of Molothrus ater. Classification (NCBI taxonomy): domain Eukaryota; kingdom Metazoa; phylum Chordata; class Aves; order Passeriformes; family Icteridae; genus Molothrus; species Molothrus ater. The sequence continues at coordinate 96,635,464 of NC_050479.2, read as the reverse complement.
TCCTGTTTGTTTGTTTATTAGGCAGCTTCTTATCTCAGTTGCAGACTTAGGAAATTCCATCGTTTCAGTTGCACAGCTCCAGCAATTAGGCTTCCTGCTTTTCTGATCTGGCTGGTGCTACCATACACTTTGTAAAGACCAGAAGAAGGAGGTGTAAGAAAGAAAGCATCACCACAGGGAGCAGTCAGCAGTATAAGGTAAGAACCCTGGTCATACATATCCTATGCTGGATCCTATCAAGCTGGGGTATTGAGCAGAACAAAAAGGTGCTAAAACAAGGCCAACAACCAAAATTATTAATAACATGAATTACCATTTCACACTGAAAAAAGGAGAAGAAAAAAGGAGAAGAAAAAATAATAAATTAATTAAATAATTAATTTTAAAAGTAGATAAATTAGAATAAAATACTTTTTCCAGATTTTTTTCCTAGTAGGACAGATTGAAGAGTAGCAGAATGCCCCATTCCTGGGAAGTAAGTCTGGTTGGACAGGGCTTTGAACAACCTGGCCTAGTAAAAAATGCCCTTGTCCATGGCAGGGGGTTTGAGTAGATGATTTTTGGAGGTTTCTTTCAACCCAAACCAGCCTGTGATTATATAAAAAGTGCTTATTGCCTTTTTGCATTGTCAACCCATACCAATCACATATTCACTGGAAGATGAGCTTGGTCTGGGGCTGCAGAGATACATCTGAATTTTCATCAAATGGCAACATACACCTAACAGGCTGCTAATATTCTGATTTTTCCCCTGCAATGATACCAGAAGTTAGAAAAAATATTGAGGATTTATAAGTGCCATTTATCCCCTGGAGAAGGGAGCCTGACTTGAATGCATTTGAAGGCACTGCAAATTAGAAATGTTTTAATCATTTATTCCCATTGGTGAGCGCACTTAACAGCAGCAAGTATTTATCCAGATGGATGAATGCAAGAATCAGTTTTGGCCTCAAGCTGTCACTGCTCCTAGCCAGTCACACATGTCACTGGTGGGTCTTGCTGACACATCATCTTCCTTGCTGAGAGCATCTGGGTGTCTTCAACTGCTTGCCAGCCCTTCCCTTCCCTCACTGGGCTGTTCCTAGTCACTCTTCAGGCTGTGCCAAGTACATCAGTGTGGTGGTTTGACAGGAAATATGTTTTCTTGGTTGCTGTGGTCAGGCCAATGGGTGCTCAGATTTTAATATTGGCACCTAATGTGGCCATTGGGACATTGAATATGCCTCTGAGAACACGGGGTTAAAAGCAGGGCTCTGTCCTGGGAGGCTCTCTTGGGTTCCAGTCAGTGAAAGGTTCAGATCTCCCCTGCCTGGCTGCGGGCTGGGCAGGGCAGGGGAAGCCACCCAGCCCGGTGAGGTAGGCTGGGTCCCTGGCCAGAAGGGAGGTGAAGGCCCCTGCAGGATGGAAGGGTGGAGGAGCACTGAGAGGCATCGGGCAGCCACCCCCCCGTCCCCCTCCCGTCCCCAGGAGAGACAGAGAGAGAGCTGGTGCCTGTGCTTGTGCCACCTTGAAATTTAATAGTGGCTGGCCGAGAAGGAGAAGGGGGGTGTGGCAAGAAAGTGCCTGACTGGGCAGCCGTGGGAGTTCTAGATAGACAGTCTCAGATTTTTAACCCTTTTCTTGGATGATGGAAACCTTGCAAATGCTAATCCTCCTGGAGCTGAATGAGAAGAGAGATAGAGATGAGATAAGAGGAAATGGGCCACGAGAGAAATAGAGAAGAATGCAGGTGGAAGAGATGATGGAGTAGCTTATGCTGGACTCTTTGTGTGTAGCCATGGACAGAGCCATGTTTCCTTGTGATACAGGGACTGCATTCTAGGGGGAGGAAATGCCTCAGGACCAAGAGGGTTCGGTGTGGGTACCCCTCGGCCCCAGGGGGTGAAAAATATGGGGGGGACAGATGTCCCAAAGTTGAGACTCTGCCTTTTTGGAGTGGGACAAAGCATCCTTAAAAGTCAACCCTAGAAGCAGCTCTGGTCCGTGTTCAGTGGTGAGAGCACTGGACATGAAAGGAAGAGGTCACCATTGGCACAAGAAGGACTCCTTGTCCTCTTGATGAACTGAGGATTGAGTATTCTGAAGGGTGGTGCCGGACTGAGAGTTGATGATTTGGGGGATGTATTGTATTGGGAATTTGGTGGGGAAGAGGAGGAGATGTATTTGTGCAGTTTTCATTTTCCTTGTGTGTTACTTTTTTTTCCTTTCCCTCATAGTTTAGTTAATAATTTTTTTTTTCAGAAGTGGGAGCCTGCTTTGTTGATTCCTGGTCGCATCTCACAGCAGAAACCAGGGAGAGAGTATTCTCATGGGGGCACTGGCATTGTGCCAGTGTCAAACCATGACAATCGGCCACTGGAGAAGGTCTATCTACCAGCCGCTCACAGGGGAACTACTTGGGGCTCTTTTTCTGGAGGTCAGCAGTACTGCCAAGATCTTATATTGTTTCAACAGGCTACAGCGGCCTGACAAAAAGGTTAAACCAGACACTTGCTTGGCACAGTTTTAATTGCCCAACAGGACAGTCCAGAGTACTGCCTCCAGTGCTGCTGCTCATTTAGCTGCCCTTAAATGTTGTTCAGGTAGTAAGGAATTTTAATAAATTATAGCTGAGCAAAGAGCATGGATATAGTGCTGTGTCATAGAACCGGACATTTTTTAACCAATTTCAGTCTTTCTAGGCCACAGTTCAGCTTCTTCCTTTTGAACTCTTGAAGGGAAATCCAATCTACACTCAGTATTAAGTGCTCTGTTTTCTAAGCCCTTCTGACAGAGCCATGAATGCCTTAATTTTTCATACAGAGAGCCTGATCCCATGAGGATCAAATGAGGAAGCTACCTCTTAGGCATGGCATGAATCAGCAGGGGAAACTGCTGATCCTTTATGTGCAGGATCTGAGACCCAAAAAGTGTGACTTCCATATGTAGCTTCCATCCTCTTGACAAGTTTCTGTAGTAAGATTAACTGTAACTGACAGAATTTTAAGGCTAAATCCTGAAGAATTCTGGAACAAGGCAGGTGAAGTTCTATTGTTAAAAGTGCAACGGGCTATTATGGAAGGGCATTTTGAGAATGATTATCCTAATGGCAGCAAAACTGCATCAGGAGTAAGGTGTCAGAGCAATTTCAGGGCAAGTTTTGCTCTTGCTTTCCAGTAGAAAAAAAAATTCTGTGTTCTGGCAAGCTTCTTCAGGCCCAGAAAACTGGGTGCTTAAAACTCCCTGAGAGCTATGTAGTTAGGGATTAAACTACCCAGGCACAACACGATTCCCTCAGCTGATGCTCCATGCAGAGGGTGGGGATGGTGGATGCCAGGGGAGCTCTCTCACATACATGAGAGCTGTGGGGGGGACTGTGAAAGACAAGGCCAGAGGTGCCCTAACCAGCCCTTCTCCCCAAACCACAGCAGGAGCACAGCCTTGGCCTGCAAAGCAGTGGCTTTAAGAAGCACCCCCAACACCAGCTGCATAATTCAGAGGTAATGCCATCTCTTTAATGCACTCAGGAGAGATATGCAGGGCACAGAGTCCCAAATGCCTGGAAACCAAGGAGATTGGGAAAAGCCCTGGCATTGCTGACCAGGGGAGGTGGCTGTTTACACATGGCAGGGGCCAAATGTTCTCCACGAAGCTTGTTCCATGGCCTAGCAGGCAGGGCAGTGGCCCTGCTTCTTAACCTCTCTCTGGGTTTCTGCTTTGGACTTGAAATTAATACAAGTTGTCATAAAAAATATGCACACTGACCATCCATGTTAATTAACGAGGATCTAACTGCCTCTAGCCCATCCCAGAGAAGTTAATTGAGGGGATTGTGTTTATAATCTGCCTAGAGAGTCTTCTCTTCTGCCTCCACCAAGTCACGGATTGATTGATTGATTGATTTTGGTCTCTTGGAGCAAAATAACAACCTCCTGAGACAGACTTCGGCAGTTTCCCAAAGAGAAAGTACACAGCATGGGGAACCAGGAAAAAACATACAGGCTTCTCTGTGGAGTTTAAATGTGGGTTGCTAAATCTTGCTTCCTTGAAAATGCAAAGCGGTAAATGTCAAGCTTTTAGGTGCACTTCAGGTCCTATGGAAAAATCATTGCTGTTGGCAAAGAACTTGTGTTGTTTTGTACAGATGATGGATAGTGAAGTTTTTGTCTGAGAATTGGTACGGGGGATTAAATAAGACAAAAGAGAAGGTTATCCCTACCTTTTGGGGGGTGGTGGGTTAGGTCGTGCAGAGGTAACTCCCAAGTCTGGGAACCTCCTCTCCAGAGGAACAGACTGGCTACTGGAGCTGTTCTACACAGAGCAAGTCAGGGGCTGGCAAAAAATGATTCTGGTGAGAGAAGGAAAAGTCAGCCACCAAGAAATACTGCTGAAAATGGTAACTAAAAATGGAACATTGCAGAAAAACATGCTGGAGAGCCTGTCAAGAGATCTAATTCTTCATGTGTTGCCAAAGTCAGACTAACTGCACCTAAGCTATTTTTGGCCAATATTTTTTTTAGGTAATAATTCTAATAATAAGATAGGTAATATACTTGCTCTGTTCAAAATTTTGTCCTTTTTGAAACAGCTGATTACTTCCCTGAAAAAAAATCCTAGCTCTTTCCTGTGGCCAACCAGTGCACCAATGGCATAAAACTGAGCATGTACTTTTTCTGTTCAGGAAAAGTTAAGCAATTCTCCCTAGGATCCCTAGGCATACACTTGTTGCTCCCAGTGTTTTCAGATCTGGGCAGCATCCACACTGGTATAATAAAACTTGCCTTCTGGGCGAATGGACTGCTTCTTTCCCTTTTTGTTTTGTATATAGGTTGTTAAAGGCTTCTATTGTACAAGCCACTGAACCATGCATGAATTTTCTTTGAACTTACATTTCTTTCATTATTCACTTCACTCTCTTCAGCTTCTTGGGAATGAGAGCCAGTACAAAGCAGGAAGTTTGTCAGGGAAGTCCAATATCTGAGGGTGTTATGAGATTACAGCCCCAATCTAATAAGGATAGATTAGTTTTATTTCCAGTTTAGCCATGAGCATTTCTGTTTGAACCAGATATTAAATCAGACCTCTAAAATTGTACCTGTACTCAGAGCAGCTGCTCAGCTGTACTAATCTTCAGGCTCAGTACTTGCTCTTGCATCTTGAAAGACCACAGCCAAGACATGGCAGAAGCACTGCAAGCCAAATGTGTCTCTGGTGTATGCAGGTAAATCACTGAAAGGAGCCTGAAGCAATTTTGATACAGCCTCCTGCAAACAGATCTGTGGCTTCTAAACTTGTGCTTTTCATGCTGTTCTGTGGTGGGCTTTTTTCATTCCTCCTTGACATGCTCTTCACTTTACTATGTGAGTAATTGCAATTTTATAGGGAGAAGGGATGACCAGTAATGGCCACAGCTGCCATAGTTTACATGATGTTTGATGCTGCAGCTGCCATGCAGCTGAGCAGAGGACAGGGGAGGAAAGAGTTCACTGAAGAGTCTGATTCACAGAAGTCAACTTCATTCAGTTCTGTAATGAGTGAGTTTTTTTCTTATTTATGATTAAAATGTCAAATAGACTATTTGATTTGTGCTCTGTCACAGTGCAACTCTCCAGTTTACTGACTTGCGAGATGCTGCCCTTTCTTTTAGTCCAATTACAGTAACAGACTGAAATTCATTTACTGAAATGATTGATTTTCCAAGGGGCAGAAGGTGGCTTCAGCCTTTTGGGAAAGAAGGCTTGGGTAACATGAGTGGCTTTCCTTGTCTACTGTGTCTTTTTGGGACACAGTCTGGAAGCACCCAGGAGCTACCCATCAACTTGGGCAGTTAAACCCACTGAGCCACTATATTTTCATTTTGAAAATTCAGGCAATCATGCAAAATAGAAGTTAACTGCTCTGCTAGAGGTCTCAAATTATTTCATTGCCATTAGCAGCATTGCTAAGCTCAATCAGCTGTGGAGAAGTTAAAGCATAACCTCATTTCAGGCAGAGGAAGAGCAGTGTTCATTTGAGTGGTGCCTGTGTGTCAGTGGGTCACAAGCAGGCTCTTGAGAATGGTTAGGTAACACATCAGTGACTAGGAGGGAAATAGTATTGGGGACAAGGGGTCAGACTGGGAGGAGGGCTAGAGGTGATGACTACTAACCTACTCTTTGTTCACAACTGAAACTCCAGTTCAGGGATGGCACTCAGGGATGGTTTTCATTACTTGGCTGTCCTTTCCCTGTTTTATGCAAAAAATGTGTGAGCAGTGACTTTTTAAATCCTCATTATCTGAGATATGAAATTTCACTGAAAGAAGCAGCAGCAGTGGCTAGTATTGTTTTGGGAGGTAGATTCAACTAGAAACTGAACAGGTATTTTACATGGACAGTGACCCTTACAAATCAACCTAAAAGTAGAAGTCTTTCTTAATTTTAGTGGTGGTTGAAACTTTAGTAAGTCATATTGAATGTTGAAAGAAGGAATTTATGTTAAAACCTATCTTAATTCTCCATTCTTTTCTTCAGCTACTTGGCCACGAGTGCTCTGGAGGGACTCAGTGCATGTTGCCGCTCTAAAAACTCCTTGTGGGCTCCTCGGGGCACGTTCACATTATGCCTTTGAGCACAGAGTGAACCAAAAGGATTCACATCTGCAGTAGCTGCATGTTACTCTGCTTATGGTGTAGAAAATATTATTATGCAGAAATACCCAAGAATTTTCCTACTCTCCTTTTTGCCTTCTAGTTGCTGCTATGCTGTGTTTATCCTACCTGACTGCAGGCTGCTAACTCTATTGAGATGCCCTAATTCAGGAATGCCTCATTGAGCTGTTGAGTCAGGGATAGAATGAATGGCTCCAGTCATCAGAAGGCAAAATAGAACCTTTATTAGGAAGAAGGTGTGACTTTTATAGTCTGACTCGCTAAGCTGAGACCTGATTGGTCTCAAAGTGAAAATCTCACACTGTTGGTGAACTATGAATAGCATACTCTGGAGAACCACATCTACAAAAAACGGTTACAGAAAGAGAGATAATAATTGAATTATTCTCTCTAAATTTCCCACAGCTTCTCACAGTTTCCCAGGAAAATCCTGGGAGAACTATGTCTCTTTCTGTTCAGAGAATATGTGATTACCACACTTCATCCCACACTGTGCTCATATAAGGAGCACTCAGCTCTGCAGAGCCTCCTGGAGATGACCCTGTTCTTCCCAGGACAAAGTGAGGTGTCCTGCTATGCAAGCCTCTGGGCTAAAGCACCACAAGAGTCCTAACACAGGTTCCACTGAAATATACTTTCTTCTCTGCAGAGCCAGGCTCAACATGAGAAACAGCTTCTGCTTTGCTTTTTTGATTTGTACCTCACCAACTTTTCTAAAAAGACAGGAAATTATGGTTTAGTGGACAATTTAATAGATGATGGATATGATGGGAGTAATACCTCATTTTCCTGTGGTTGCTTCTGACATGCTGATACTGTGAAAGGTACTTACGGGCTACAAAGATATGGTATGCAAACAAATTCATTAACACCTGATGCTTCCAAAATATTCTGTCAAAAAAATAATATCCAAGTTATGGTTCTCAGTGTCATTGTAAACTTGGCCTTTTATTGTTGTATATTATTTTATTTCTTTTCTAATATAGATAGCTCTGCTGCCCTCAAATTGTTGCTGCTACTGCATCTGAAGTTAACTTTCACACCTTTAATCTTTCTATTTGTTAACACCTTTAATCTTTTCTCTTTGATGTGTTTCCTCAGTGGTGAATTCTAACCTGTGTGCCATGTTGTGGCCTCGCCAGGTGGCTGTGTGCCTTCAAGAAGGTATTTTCATACAATAGTATGGGTGACTTTAAATTAGCTAAGGAACACAAAACATTGGAAATAGTCTGTGTGGTAAAATGAGCTGTACAGACCATCTAGGTTTACATCATTTCAGAAGTGAACATAAACTTTTCAGTTCTGACCAGGTGGTCTGTTGCTTGTCTTATTACCTCCCTCTGTCATGCACCACTCAAAATAAAGCCTCACAAGCTGTGTCTGAGAAAAATTCTTTCACAAGCAGACTCCTCTTGCTGGAGTGATTCACAAAAGCTGCTCCAATTTTCTCAAGCTGCTGCCAAAGTGACCAGGGGATGACATGGCCCTTCTGGGAGGCTTCGGTGGAATCTTAACCATGTAGTCTCACATGAGCAGGTGTTTCCCAGCACTGGCAGCAGGTTATCCTTTCCAAACAAATCCCTTTTTCAAAGCTATGGGTGCCATTATATTTTGTTACACAGTTCTTAATCTACTTTGAAACATTTTCTTACAAAACCTGGAAGATGATATGTACAAAAAAAAAAGCCCTTAGCTGATGTTGTTGTAAACAGTGAGGAATCACAGCTTGTGCTGTATCTAGAAAAGAGAATGTACCAAAGAAAGCAGGGCTGGTCTCATATGTGCCTTCCTTTTCATTTTAGAAGTAATGGCTGTGTAGAGTCCTTAATTTTGATGGAAATATCCAGCTGGATTTCACACAGTGGTATTTCATTAGTGGATAATTGTTGGGTCAATGTGCCTGTTATTTGTTTTGTTTTGCTCATTGGTTGTGCTTTTTATACTCTGCTTTTTCAGTAACTTACACTTTGCACAACAAAATGCTCAACAGCTTACCCCAACAGAACATCATTGGTCAGAAATTGCATTAAATGGGAGCAGAGGACCACAGGAGCCTGTGGCTAGAATGGCAGAGAAGGTGAGGGAGCTCATCCTCCTCATTATCCCCCAAACATATGATCTCTTTCTCTGAAACATGACCTGTAAGTTAGGCCTTCTAATTAGAAAAAGTAACTAGAAAGTTGTAGCAGGAAGGCGCCTAGGCCTGAGCTGTTCTTGGTTTTCTCCCATACTCTGACCTGTCAGTGTAATAGAGAACAAAAATTCACTCAGAGCATTAAACATCTTTCAGACGGAGAAACTGCTGGTGAGAGGGAAGTGTGTATGCCTCACCATGCTGCCTCCAGACCCTGGCTGGAACTGGGGCTGGATTGTGTCATACACAGGATGTAGGTGTACACATGCAGCTGTGAGGAAGGAGGAGTACAAGGAAGAAGCAGAGGAAGAGACCCTCTTCCCTCTTGTCCCCCACATGCAGAAGAGGCAGTGCTGCAAGCAGGAGAGAGGCGCCAGAGCTAGGAGTTGGAAGGGGTGACAGAGGAAGCAGGGGGTCACTGAAAAAGCCTAGTGGGTGTCCCAGGGCCAATTCAGTGCCCTGTCCCCTGCAAAGCTGCCCCCCCCAGCCCATGCCACCCACTCATCCAACCCCCCATGAGGTGCTGTGGTCAAAGGGGCCTGCTGGCTGTGGAGTCATTAGTGCAGGTTTCAAAGAGGGTCAAAACAAAAACACAGTGATGAAGTGGGAGTTTCTGTACCAAGTGCCAAGTGAACCTGTAAGGTTAGTTTAGTCTTTAATGAAATTCCTGCTTCAAAGTCTTCCTCTCTTTTTCACCAGGGACCTGTGCTTTCTTTAAGCAATGTTTAGAGGACACCAGTCTGCAAGGGTAATCATTGATACCTCTGGCAGGAACGGGTCATGCACTAGCATTTCTAGAAAGTCCCTTTATGAATAAGTTAATTTGTCTCTGAAGTTCAAGATTTCTTTTTCTGTGGGACTGACTGTAGCTGTGCTTGCTCCTTAGGTACAGCTTACTGTAATTGAGGCAGAAGAAATGTATTGCAGTGGAGGGTTTTGTGAGCATGACGCATAATAGGGTGATTGCCATGGCAAGAGTCATTTGCAGTGTTTAAAATACTTCCTCCAGTGGTGAGAAGATCTGCAGAAAATTATTAAAGGATCTCCCACTGCCATCCTCTACTCCCACCTGAATGGAAAAAAAAATAATGCTGCATGAGATGTTTCGGGGCAGTGGGCACAGCCCCTCTCTGCAGAACACTGCCAAGGACCCATCCTTGATGATATTCAGAGCCCATATGTTCCTGACACCACCTGGGACACAGGGTACTATCAACCAGGTCAAATGCTTGTCCAGACTAAAAGAAAACACTGTGATTCACACATCCACTGACAAGGGATGTCACTTGCTTGGGCACAGCTTCTTTTCCTCTGAAACCTCCCAGCCTTGTAGTGATTTCTGGGTGTCTCTGGAATGGCAGGAAAAACCTACACATCCCAGATCTCAGACAATCATCCCTGTAGCTTCTCCACCAAGGAAAAGCCAAATACAGGTACATCCTCCTTCCAGCTGCCAACGAGGTCCACTATCCCTGGATATGTTTCAGTAACTCCTCGCATCCTCACCATCCATAACCTGGCGTGTAACATCCAACTGTGGCCTTTGCAAAGCTGCCTGTAAGTAACTTTCCAGGAAAGGGGTAGAGGGCGAAGAAACTCCCATAATAATTTGCTATGAGACGGACCTCAAGTCTGGCTCCAGGGAAGAGATGTCTCCCTGCCAGCACGTAAGTGGAGTGTCTCAGGATGGGTTTTGCCATCATTTGCAGAGGCAGGGCTATGCTGTTCACGCACATGAATGTCAGCAGCTAGATGACTATTTCAGGACCTGGGCTTAAGGTAGGAATGGGGGCAAAACACAGCTCTGAATGGAACAAAATTCCATCATGCTGGGAGGTTTCTTTCTTGTCTGTCTTTAATCACCAAGCACAGCAACAGAGCTGAGTGGCTGCATTCAGCCAACACAATGAAACATGGCAGCAGTATATTTTTAGGATATTATTTCGGGGGGGGAACAAATTCTAAGGGCAAGATACTGTGATCTAGAAACTCAAACAAGCTGCTCAGGGATTTCTTTGTGTCTTGAATATGCCACACAGCACTTGAGCTGTCTTTTCAATTTGGGATGTGTGTTTCAGATCAATAAAAAATCTCATTCAAGACAAAATACATTCTCTCATGGTACAAAGCTTACATGACCTGATCAGCAGGAAAAGCTAAGGTAATTGCAATCATAAATGAATATCCAAATTTTAGACTGAAGTCAGATTTTCTTGCACTGTAGTATCTGCAGGTAATCTCTGTGTTCTTTGTGGTCTTTACTCCGAACTGGAAACCAGAACATATCCCTTTTGTACTTTTACTCCCTTCTGTGGCTGTCAATTACCATGGCTTGAATATTCTGTTCATCCTCAGCTTCAGGACTTCTTGATTATCTGGGACAGATCTTTCTCTGTCAGATTTCTGAATGACAAGCAGAGATTTCATCCCCGGGAAAATTCCTTTAGCAGTAACCTGGGCATCCAGTGCATTTCCTACAAGTGCTCTTAGTACATTTCATCAGGTAGAAGATCAATGCAAACAAAAAGACTGTGCAGCAGCATTTATTCTCCAGAAGATGTGGAGCCCTGACATAGCCCAGTCAGAACTATCAGCTCCAGATGGAGCCTATTTAAATGTGAATCAAAAGTTTGCATATGCACAAATTAGGGATGTGGTATAGATGTTGTTAATACCTGGCAGGTCATCAAATAGGAAAATAATCAGAGTCCTTCTTTTTCACCTTTTCCTATGTACCTTGCATTCTGGAGGTTAGCAAAAGTTGGCAGTCAGGAAAAGACATGTCAGGACTCAGCTCAATCAAGGACTCCCTCCTGAGGGAGGGCACTGCTGGTAGAGAGAGGTGCCTGTTTAAGGGACTGTGACACTTGCTTTCTCTTTCCCAAGGAATGGGCTGTAATAGGCTCTGTCACATAGTACAAATGGTAGGTTGTCCTTGGGCCCCAGAGGATGGAGCTATCAGGGGCAACAAGCATCCTGCCCATCTATACTGCCAAACATCCACACTATGAAGAGCCAGCACATAACACATATCCATGCTGTGTACGTGAGGTGTCCTGCACTGCTCTTTGGCTCGGGGGAAAGAACTGTGATAAGCAAGAACTCAAACCTGTTTCTTTCTGTAAAGCTGCCAACATCAGCAAATTTGCATGACTTGCCTGCAATGAGATGCTTTTCTGACAGGTCTGTGCCTAACTCATGGAAATGCAGTGTGCTTCCAGGACAGCTCAGAAGGATGTACAGGTGACTTGCAATAAAGACAGGTGACAGGACTGCCAGGAATCATGCCCCTCCACCCGAGGGTGCTTCCATTAACAAAACTGACAGCTGAAGGATGTTAACCATACCAAGGGACATTGTCACATGTGATATTGCAATTCATCAAACTGCAGAAAATAATTGGTGTTCTTCTTAGGAAGAAAAAGGAGGGGGAAAAGTGAATGTAGAAACCCTTATTATTATATATCTGTATTTGTTTCTGGAGATTGTTTATGATGTTTTGCTGTGTTTTTAAAAGATACTGAGTGTAGAGAGTATAGAAATAGTATATGTGAGACTAGCACATGAAGTAAATGAAGGAAGAAAGAAAAATAGCTTTTTAGTATGCTATCTACCTTATAGTACACAGAGCATACAGAATCATCAGTGTTGGAAGAGACCTTCAAGACCAATTCCAACAGCTAACCTGGCACCACCATAATCACCCCTAAACCATATCCCCAAAAATTATATATTCAAACTTAGGTACCTGGCATATTTTTGAGAGTGTGTAAATCATTAAACTGCTTACTCTGAGTTAATCTGAAAAGACAAAAGAAAAAAAATTGTTTTCAACATGGGCTAAAATGTAGGTAATGCTTTTGTTTTAAAAGTTTCATAAAATGTTCTTATTTTATCACTCTAGCAGGAAACTGAGGCTTTTGGTTTAATGAAGCATTTCTTTGAAGTCATGCTGAGTGACTGTGCTGCACATCTGCCTGTCTGCATGGGGCAGGCCATTTCAACTTCCTTTTCTGAGGGAGCACCAAGACAGCTACAAATTCACCAGAACTTCATCAAGTGAAGATGAAAGCAAGGTGGCTTTTCTCTCTTTTGTTTGCTCTCAGTGCCCAGTGTCACAGGTAAGAGTGTCAGGGGGACACCTTGACTCAGTTTATGATGGCGGGTGGTGAGGGGCAGGCTGGGATTAGTGGGTCTCACTAGGCTGAGCTGTAGCTACTGGCAATGATTTTCTATTTCCTGACAACTTTCTAATAACCCTAGTTATAATGTGCAGCTAGTAAGGAGTAAATGCCTTGTGCTGAGCAGATTACTTAATTCAATATGCCTAACCTGCTGGAATAATCACTGGGATGAGCTCACTTGAAGTAGAGGATTTGCTCCTCTCAAATGGGCCAAAAGGAAAGCTGCTTTCAATGGGACAATAAAAAATACCTCTCTGTCTCTGTCTTACATACCTGTGTATGCAGAGAGAGGAAGAATTGAAACGCTTCAAGGTAAGAGTAAATTGTACAGGTGAAACCCCTTAAACAGATTCTTCCCGTCCTCTTCTCCACCTAGCCCCATGTGCTGACATCTAGAGAAACAAGTTTGTCATTCAAGTAAAACACTCAGAAAAGCTGACTAAGGGGGGCTGTACCTTTGTCAGAGGGAATTTAAACCAAAAGCAATCTGAGGAAAACCAAGAAAAAGTATGATGTTCACAAACCCCCACCCTCTCAAAATTCTGACCATGATAAATGCAGGAATACTTATTACCAGCTAGGAAAAACAATTTTGTAGGATACACAATTTTCAAGTTAAGAAGGGAAAAACTGGATGTATTTGAATGGCAGTGAAGGATGCGTCTCACAATCTGGCATAGGCTGATCTTTTTTGCACTGAGGCAAACTGGTTCTCAAAATAAAAATAATTCATACATGTGTTCATAGAAAATAGAAAATCTAAAATGCAAAGAAAGGAATAGAAGCCTCAAAACATACACATGTAAGAAAGAAATAGCATTTACAGAAAAATAGGAATTGGAGGGGTTTTTTCCTCTCAGATGAAATCCTCACTGAAGTCATTCAAAGGTGAAAGTGGAGGCCTCTCTGCCCTTTGTGGAGATCAGACACCTAAATGTCTGGGAGTTACTCTAAGAAATTTCAACTGGAGCACAGGTATGCACTACTGGACACTATTTGATTTTGAAAAATAAAGTTGACATAAAATGAGATTGCTTATATTGAGATGCTAGCAAAGAGTTAAGAACACTTTTGCACAAAATGTTTTCAGTTAAAATAATCCACTGCACTAGGCTACTAAGATATAACGCAAATTAAAATGTTGTTTCTACATATATAATTTTTTCAACTTAATATAAATTACTCAAGTGGTTCTTCATAGGCATTCTTTATATGATCCTTAGACCTAAAGCAGCATCAGCATGAATATGAGAGACAAAATGCTGCGTGTCTTTTGCTTGATAGTCTGATTGCAAGATTCCTGCTTGCTTCTCCCTTAACTTTTACCGTTGCAAAACTTGTGGTGAAATCAGAGAGCATTTCCTATAATAAGCTCCTTGCACTGACAAAAATAGTTTTAGTAATTTTTCTCACAGCACAAGGCTGTGAGACTTGTCATTCAGGCTTATTTTTATTTAACCTCTAACATCATCACATCATTTAGAATAAAAGATGAGCAGAACATGTGCAGCAATGAAACAGCAGAGATTAATGTTGGCCATGGCCATTGAGTAGCTCTGTTCTCCACACATCTAGTCTCCAAGTGTCCATGTCACCCTTCAGTGTACAGGTAATAAATCAGAGCCAGCTCTGTGAGGATGTATCACTCTGCCCTTGTGCTTTCTCTACATCAAGCCAGAGCTGAGGGTGCACAGTCCCTGCCTGGCTCCTTCCTGGCTGAGCTGGAGGAGTGTGGGGCACACTGTAGCCCCATTGAGAATGCCTGAGCCCTGGCAGGGCCCACCCCCTCGTTCAGGTGCCCCAGAGCCATGTACCACACAGCAGAGCAAATGTCAAAGCAAGGGAATTAGTACCCAGCTTTTTCAAGGAAAGAAGGTGAGCAGTGGGCACTTGCAGCTGGCAGGACTGCAGGGCAAATTCCCAAAGCAAATATACAGGGATGTTAACACAGGGAGGATGATAAAATGGAATGTAAATGGGGGGCAACAACTCTTTTTTTTTCTTTTTTTGTGGACCTGCACATTCTTTTGGAAAAGAACGGGTGTACAGGGGACTTTTTGTGTACGGCTCTATGGAAGTGATTGATTACTTTTCTCACTGGAACAATGCCCTCCATAAATTCTTCATCTCCTTGAGTTTGTCAGTGCCCTGCATTCAGGGGTTTGGGGACTGCCAGACTCTTACTCATAGGAGGGAGAAAGGGATATAAATCAATTCTACAACAACAGCAGCTAAACCAAATGGTACAGCTCCTGCTGAATGCCCCTTCATTTCATCAATCCATTATTCCTTTATATGGCGCACTAAGGACTGCCACCTGCTTTATGAAATTAACAGAGGAAGAAAACACACACACCAGAGCAGCTCACTTTGACACTGAGACAGACACTGGTTTAGGACATGCAGGAGCTGTTTAATAACACAGAGAATTGCTTTTTCTGCTGAAGCCACAAAGGCAGTGGGCAGGGGGATGGTGCAGGGAATTAGCCAGTGGGGATAACTCATTTGTTCTTGTAAAAAGAACTGAGGAATAACTGTCCAGCTTCTGCTTTATTTATATTACTTGAAAGATTTTCATTTTCACAGAGACCCTCAGAGCTCTCATTTCTCTCCAAGAAGTGTGACAGGATCTCCCTGGCTTCTTCCAGACACACATGCATTTGATCTCCCAGTTTTCTCTCTGCAGTCTGTACTGGTGGAGATTTGCTGGAAGTTGTAGGGTCTTCATAGTTGTCTATGGCTAAAGCACCAAATCAAAGATGGATTAGGAAAAGCTTTGTTTAAACATTACTTGCGCTGAAATTGATCCTGTTTTTTTTTTTTAAGGTCAGACTGCAGTTGTCGTTACCCAGACAGAAGTGGTCCATGCTCTGCCAGGTACTGACATCACCCTGGTATGCGTGTTCCCAAAATTGCACAGTACCCACATCATACAGACACAGTGGTCCAAGACTGACAGCAGCCCCTCTACCAAAATACCTGTATATCACCCCACCTATGGCACCCATTACTTCAAGTTTTCTGAGGCTCCTTACAACTTTTCAGTGTCCTTCAGCACAAGGATGTGCTGCAGTGGGGACAACACAGGGTCTTTGTGTTCCACCAATCCAAATGCCATGTCTGAATGCAATTGGTGGGTGCTGCACCTGGAAAATATTACCGTGTCCCTTACTGGGCAGTACAAATGCACTTTTGCTACTTACCCATATGGGACAAAGGCCGCAAAAATTTAACTTACCGTCAAGGCAGAAGGTAAGTGATTGCAAATGAGATTTTGCTGTTTCCTAATGAGGTGGGGGAGAATATCAGGATAGATGAACACTTCTTGGTTGGTGATGGTGACTTGTTTGGGATTCACAGTAGTGCCACTGAATGTTGCTTTTACAGTTTCCTATTTACCAGGCACTCTTTAGTTCTTTTATCCAACTCATTATTAGGAAACCTTAATTGTTTGGTAGAATAAAAAGTTTGATAGTAAAGTAAAAAAAGGTGGTCAGGTGGGCAGTTTCTGCATTTTCATTTTGGAGAAACATTGTGGAGGAGACTGGATGAGCAGCTCAGTATATGGTGGGACTAAGGATGTTGGATCTTCAAATCATGTGCTGCTGCTGCTGTGGGTGTGCATCACTGGGCATCAGAAAGAGAAAACACCCTTGTCTGATTGAGGCTGAGGGCTGGCATCGGCAGAACATGCTGACTATTCGCTCCATGGAAGGATGAGTGCCCCTACTGACACCTTGTGAAGGCTGACCTAGAACAGAGGATAGACAGAGTTAAAGAATAAAGTAGGTATTTATTAAAAGGCCTCAACAAGGTGCCAAGATACTCCTTGGGCAGTATAATACCCAAACAGGGCTACAGCCAAGATGAACCCAAAATGGTCACAAAATGGACGACCAGTCACAAGGCCTCACATTTTTGTAAGTTTTGGTCCATTTGCATATTCAAGTTAATTGTCCAATTATAGTTTTAGGTTATGAAGTCCCATCCTTCTTGTTTTTCTCTCTTCGGCCCGCATTGTTTATGCTCTTGGGCCTGAAACTAATATTGATTGTCCTTGGTCCCAAGCTAGAAAAGGAATTGTTTTGTCTACCTACTCTGTGAAGAGAGTTTACCAAGCCTTAATATGAAGTTCAGAACTACACACTAAAGCAGCACAGAATCTGAAAAATATAAAAGTTAAAACTTAAGGCATCACCACCACCAAAAAGACACTGGAGCAAAGTGGGGAATTGCATAGGAGAATCACAGGAATGGGGATTTGGCTGCTTCTGTCAGGCAAAAGGAAGCTGGGAAGCAGTATGACTGCTCTCGGTAAGTAAGCCTCTGGAGAGAGCCTGAACTCCAAGAAGGATATTTAAATTATCCTGGTAAAGTAACAAATTTATTTAAATCAGATGAGAATGGATTTGACAACAAATTAAAAAACAGTGGCAACTGTCAGTGTAGCAACTTTGGGAACAGCTATTTAGTGTCAGCAGTGAGGGCAAAAGCCCAAACTGCTGTGAAAATGGAACCTGGCATGAGTGTTGAGCAAGTCTGTTGTTGTGCACATGGGGAACTGGATTTGATGACCTCAGAATCCTCTTTCTGACACAGGTTTCTGCTAACAACTCAAGAAGGATTAAAGTAAACAGCAAATCTGGCACTGCTTCAGTTCAGATCTGCAAGGCCAGTGCCCTCACTCTGCATGGGCCCAAGGCTGTAGACACAGCAGACATTCAAGAGTTAGGATCAGGGTGGGTGCAGGTCATTTTAGGGGCATTTTGGTGTTCTCCCACTCTCCTTTTACCTACATCACAAGGCCAGACTGGTAGTCCCCACGCTGGACCGTGTTACTCCTGTAGCAAGAGGAGGTCCTGTGTAAGACTCATACTCAGGGACATTTAACACTGATGGTACCTGCATGGCAGTGACTCCAAGAATTTTGGTGCTGTTATCCTGGAGACATATCTGGAGCAACCCTGTGGCACCTGCCTGCCCTGATGAACACGCAGAGGCAAAGAGCCAGTACCTCTGCCCAGCTCACAGAGGATGGGTATGTTTAAACAGTACATGCTGAATAATTGTGCCAAAGCTGAAGCTGCCACTCTGCCTGCTGTATGGGGGTGTGTTGTGGTAGGCTACCCTTTTGGAATTTCCTTGTGCTCCACAGGACAGAGGGATCAAAGGGAGTGCAGGGAGGTACAAACCGTGCTGGTAGCCCTGTGAAACCCTCCTATGCTTCTTCTGTTCTTCATGCAAAGTTTCTGTCATTCTAGTACAGCAATTGAGCTAATCAGGCATCGCTTTTCTTCTCCTGCCCTTGGCTGATACAGACAGGTTCAATACTGTTATTGCTGTCTACAGTTTGGGCAGCCCTTGTTCATATCAGCATCACCGTGGCTTTTTTCAGTAACTACAAGATGTAGCAAGCTGTACTACTGATGATTGCTTGCTAGAAAGAACTAAAAAATTGAGTTTGCCACCTTTTGCAGGTTTGTGTTTTAAGGTTAGCAGATCTTTTGCAATAAACCACTCTGACTCAAAAGAAGGCAAAAAACCTTAATCTAGCCTATGAGCGAATGGGATGGATAAAGGTGACAGTGTAGATGAAGTACAGTTTTCATTTCCATCAAAGAGAAGTGAATCCAGATGCACTCAACTTGTAAAAAGCTTGCAGAGCAGCAGGCCTTTATACGACAGACAGACACAGAGGACTTTAGCCAACAGGCTATTAATGGAGATGGGAGTCAGAGATAGGAGGGGGAAGCAAATAGCTGGGACATGTGACTGTGAGAGTAGGCAGAAGCTTTTTCCAGACTGAACTCTGGGATTGATAGTGGGGCCCTGGAAAATGTTAAAGATAGACTCTGAAAATGTTAGGCTTTGTGTTTTGCCAGATGATTGCACCTGCGTAAGCAGTATGATAAATTATAAAATTGTTAGATGTGATGATTTTTTAGTAATTAAATATAATTATTGTATAATCATAAGAAGAATCATGAGAAACTATGTTAGAAATTTAAAAGTGGGCCACGAGGAGCCATGCTTGGCTGAAATCTATGTATACAATAGAACAATGTAAGTTTAATAATTAACATGAAAGTTATATAACAATAGAATATAAAAATATGTTCATCCCGAATGCATATTGGAGTCCGATTTAGGTTGAATGCCCCAGAGCTCTTCAATAAAAAGCACCTACTGACACCCAGAGCTCTTCTTGACACCCAGAGCTCTTCAATAAAAAGCACCTACATATAATTGCTCTTATGATTATGTGTTTCTGAACGCTAACATTTTGGCGACCCAGATGGGACCCTGTGAGTGCTGCTGAGTGAGTTCACAACTTGATCATGCTCCAAGCTGGCACCGAGGGATTCTCGGGGGGCTCATCGGCTGCGACCCGCCTCTGCTGCTCACAATGTCCTCGGGAGAGAGGTAAGGTGCTTTTACTTTGGTTTGGTTGCCTGCCAATAAGATGCAGCAAAAGCTACGCTTGGTTGGGCTTAGGAATTCCTGGTGGTATCGCCTAGGCACCGTTCCGTAAGCATTACAGGTATGGCATTTGTGGTGTATTTGGATGGAGAAACTTAAAGGAATTTTGGGCAGCAATGCCTCTATTCCGCAAACTTCTCCTTTGGGGTTCTTATTAGCACATTGGAAACAGGGTAATTTTGGGGGAGAATTATGTAAAGCTAAGTTGATTGATTATTGTAATACATGGTGGCCAGAATACGTCTTGGAGAATGGCAAAAAATGGCCAAAATACAAGACTCTGCAATATAACACTATTTCGCAGTTAATGTCGTTTTGTAAACAAGAAGGAAAATGGGATGAGGTGCCGTATGTTGATTTGCTTTTCTATTTATGGGGAAAGCCAGAATGGCAGGATGAATGTGGATTAATGGTGGTTAGAGCATCTGCAAGTGGTAAGTGTGGGGTTTGTGAGAAACGTTGTCTAGAACACTTAGCGTTGAAAGAAGGTCTGAGTAGGGAAAATTATACAGATATTGATTTACAGGTAGCTCCAATAAGACCAAGAGGACCTAGCCCTATCTCACCTACTTCACCTGTCCCTATCCCACCGTCTGCCCCTACCTCACCTAATCCTGAACCTGTCTCGTCTAATACACCCTTCTCTCTTTATCCTCCTCTCCCACCGTCACCTGATCCCTCTTCCTTGGAAGATGAGCAAAACCTAACTATGATAGAAAGGAGGGGGAGGGATGCAAGTGAAAAAGATAGCAATAGTAATGAATCAGCAACACCTGTATCCCACAGAACTCGAAGTCGGTCAAAGCTTGCCCCGGTCATGGGCAGACAAAAGCGAACTGTGATTGCCCCCTTGTGACAAGGTGTAGGAGTGGAAGGCCCAGTGTTTGTAAAAGTGCCTTTTTCTCCTGCAGATTTAGTGATTTGGAAACAATCAGCCGGAACTTGTAGAGAAAATCTTGATAAGGTGGCACGAGTAGTAAAAATGGTTATAAAAACTCAGAATCCTGACTGGGATGACATACAAGTAATTTTAGATACTTTGATGGATTCTACTGAGAAAGAGATGGTACTTAAGGCAGCCAAAGAAAGGGCAAGGGAGGATATCAGAAACGGGCTCGTAACAGGAAATTTAGATGAAAATTTCCCAATTGAGGATCCAAAATGGGACCCTAATTTATCTTGGGATATGAGGAGACTACGGAAATACCAGGAGTGGATCCAAATAGGAGTTCAGAATGCTGTGCCCAAAACTGTGAATTGGTCTAAATTAAAGAAGGTCCGACAGGAAAAGAAAGAATCTCCCACAGCGTTTTTGGAGAGGCTTAAGGAGCTAGCAAGGAAATATACAGATCTCCAAATAGACACAGAACAAGCAAAGGTTCAGCTTGCTCTCATATTCTTGGGCCAGTCACAGGACGATATCAGGAGGAAATTGCAAAAATGAGAAGGGGAGGAATTAAGGAATTTGGATAAACTACTTGAGGTAGCCTGGAAGGTATATAATAATCGCGAAAGAGAAGCTAGTAAAAGGCAGCAGCAAAATCTTTTGGCAGTAATACAAGGAAAAGGGAACCCAAATTTCAGGGGACGTGGCAGGGGTAGCCGTGGTAGAAGACCAGTTATGCAAGGGTTAAGCCTAAATCAATGTGTGTATTGCAAACAGGAGGGACATTGGAAAAGGGAATGCCCAAACAACAACCGGTTTCACCAGGGCAATCAGTTCCAGCAGGAAAATGTTGCCAAGGCGATGGTGTTACGCGAATATAACAGCTGACTGGACGTGGAACCTGTAAAACAGGTCCAAGAACCTGTCATAAATATACAGTTAGGGCATAAGGAGGTCAAATTTCTAATAGATACAGGAGGTACTTACTCTGTACAAATTGGGGACAAGGAAACAACAATAGTCGGCGCTACAGGGAAAGAGGAAAAATGGCCATTCTTGCAACCCCTAGATTTGTGTTTTGGGAACAAGGTTTTAACACACAAGTTCCTATATGTACCTGAGTGTCCAATTCCACTTTTAGGGAGAGATTTGCTAGCGAAACTTGATGCAGTAATAACCTTTGAAAATGGAGACCTTATAATGAAAATACCTGAATCAAAGACGGGACAGATATTAATGATCAAAGAAAAACCTGTTGCCTCTATCCCTAGGGAGGTAGAAGATGCAGTGATTCCCTCTGTATGGGAAACGGATATACCAGGGAAATCTGAATTGGCACAATAGTGCATGTGGTGTTAAAAGAAGGGGCGAGGGCTATACAAGTCAAACAGTATCCCATAAAACCAGAAGCACGGCAAGGAATAGTAAAGGTTATTGAGAAATTCTTGAAATACCGAATTTTAGAAGAATGTGAATCAGAATTTAATACACCAATATTTCCAGTAAAGAAACCAAATGGTGAATACCGATTAGTGCAGGATTTGAGAGCAATAAATAAAAGAACAAAGGACATTTTTCCAGTGGTAACAAATCCCTACACATTGCTGACATCCATAAAAGAGATATATAAATGGTTTACTGTAATTGATTTAAAAGATGCCTTTTTCTGCATACCCCTTGTCAAAGAAAGTAGGAAACTGTTTGCCTTTGAGTGGGAAAACGCAGGGAACAGAAGGAAGACACAGCTCACCTGGACACGACTTCCACAAGGTTACAAGAACTCGCCAACCAACTGGCAAAGGAGCTGGAGATTTGGACCGAAAATGGGCAAGTACCAAGACACCAATACCTGTTGTTGCAGTATGTTGATGATATACTAATAGCTACAGAAGAAAAAGCAACCTGTATAAAGGTAACCATTGAGATTTTAAATTCACTGGGAATGGGAGTTATAAAGTATCCAGAGGAAAGGCACAAATTGCCCAACAGACTGTGATCTACCTGGGATGTGAAATTTCACAAGGGCAACGAAAACTAGGTACTAACCATATCCAAGCTATTTGTGCTATTCCAGAGCCCCAGAATTTACATGAGCTGCGAGTCTTCCTCGGGATGGCAGGATGGTGTCGCCTGTGGATCATGGACTATGGACTGATTGCGAAGCCCCTGTATGAAGCTCAGAAGATGCAGCCATTCATCTGGTGCAAGCCACAGAAAGAAGCCTTCCTAAAATTAAAGGGAGCACTGACAACTGCTCCAGCATTAGGGTTACCTGATCTGTCTAAAGATTTTCAGCTGTTTGTACATGAAAGGCTGCGCCTAGCACGAGGAGTCCTGACCCAACGTCTGGGAAGCTGGAAAAGGCCGGTGGGCTACTTTTCCAAAAAACTTGACAACATAAGTGCCGGGTAGCCTTCATGTCTGCGGACAGTTGCAGCCACTGTGATGCTGATACAAGAAGCCAGGAAGCTTACTATGGGAAGGCACATAGATGTCTATGTACCATACATGGTAACCACTGTCTTAGAACAGAAGGGAGGCCATTGGCTATCTCCAAGCAGGATGATAAAATTCCAGGTAGTCCTGACTGAGCAGGATGATGTCACATTAAAAACAGCTAACCTTTTGAATCCAGCTTTGTTCCTAGGTACCACAATTGAAGAAGGCCC
Organism: Molothrus ater; assembly: GCF_012460135.2. Taxonomy (NCBI): domain Eukaryota; kingdom Metazoa; phylum Chordata; class Aves; order Passeriformes; family Icteridae; genus Molothrus; species Molothrus ater. Next base: position 96,612,483 of record NC_050479.2, on the reverse strand, counting down.
ATTACAGCATGACTGTGTAGAGGTAATAGAGTACACCTATTCAGCAAGAGAAGACCTGAAAGACGTCCCACTAGAGCAGCCAGAGTGGGAGCTATTTACAGATGGGAGCAGCTTCATGGAAAACGGAACCAGATATGCTGGATATGCGGTAACCACAGTCAGTACAGTAGTGGAGGCAAAAGCATTACCACCAAATACATCTGCCCAGAAGGCAGAACTGGTTGCTTTAACCAGGGCGCTAGAATTAAGTGAAGGGAAAAAGGTAAATATATGGACTGACTCAAAATATGCTTTTGGAGTGGTGCATGTAAACGGAGCACTGTGGAAAGAAAGAGGACTATTGTCTTCTCAAGGTACCCACATTGAACATCACGTTGCAGTCCTGCAATTGATAAAAGCAGTAAAAAAACCTGAACAAGTGGCAATTATACACTGTAAAGCACACCAATCAGGAAACTCCAAAATCTGTGAGGGAAATCGAAAGGCAGACTGGGCATCCCGACAGGTTGCTTGAGAGGTGCAAATAATAATGGCATTGATACCTTTAAAGCTTAATGTATCCCAATTCAATTTGCCTCCAAAACCAAAATATTCAGTAGAAGATGAGAGACTGGCACGTTTGCTAAATGCACAAAAGAATTCAGAGGGATGGTATGTGACTGCACAAGGACAGATAGTGGTACCCCCCTTGATAATGAGAGAAGTTCTACAAATTAAACTTAACAAATGTCATTGGGGTGCAGAGGCATTGGTAAAATTGCTAAAGCAGAGTTTAATTTCAGTACGGATGTTAACAATGGCAAAATCAGTAATGTCAAAATGTGATATCTGCTTGAAAAACAACCCAGTGCTAGGCAACAGGCACAGCTAGGAAGAATTTGGATAGGAATAGAACCAGGAGACTATTGGCAGATAGATTTTGTTGTCGCGGTGAGGGAAACTTGGACGCTCAATATGAGTGTTTAGCAAGCTTCGTTTATTGAAGAGAGCATCAGACTTTTATGCACAGCAAGTAATAAGCTCATACATATTCTGCAAGCTAAGCAATCTATTGGCTATACTACAATATCAGCTCTTCCTCATACCTTAGGGGTTACATCTTTCTTTTCTCATGTCTCTCTCACTACTTGTTATTGTACCACAGCTATGCTCAAGGGCACAGTGTTTTGCAGGTGCAGGGACCCAGATTAGCTACATCCTCCCAATTCTTGGTCCAGAACATGGCCCCTGTCACATAGCCGTTCTTCCACAATTCCCCTGTTTTCTTTTTGCACAAGCAATGTTTGATTAAATGCAGCAGATATCATCCTTTGCACCATATTTTGTAAGCATATGCAAGGCAAAACTAATACTACTAACAAAGCTATAATGCTTACTATAATGCCAGCCTTAACAATAGAGTGTAGCCATGATCCCAGGCCTAAAGATTTGAGCCATCCATCAATACCAAAGCCCGATTCTACCTGTAGGTTGCCAGCTAACCTCCGCAACTCAGAGAACTGGGAGTGGATGGACTGCGAATGGTCAGAAAGGTTCATGCAACACATGCCTTCAAATTCTTCACAACCATGGCCTTGTGCAAGCAAAAGAAAATCAATTGCAGCTCTATTTTGAAGTGTTGCATGGTGAATAGAATCAACATCAAGCAAAAGACTAGAAAGCGCCATAGAAGTGGCATTGGTTGGCTTCTCAAGCCAGCATCCCAACTTATTTAGGGTGGCATGGGTGCCTGCTGCTGCCACCCCTGGAGCCAGAAAAGATGCCGCAATTATGGCCCCTGGGGACCAAAATTTTACATCATCTTTGCAGTCAGCAGTAAATGCATGGGCCATTCTTTTACTTCGATGATGGCGGCGGCTCATGTTTAGTATCATGGAAGTGTTTGAAGATCAATCATAATAGTGAGTTTTTGAGGCTGAATATGTTGGTGTGTGATTTTCCACCCTAGGTATTTCCAAGGGCTCATTTCCTGCACCTTTTCTGTAGCAATCACCAGGCCTTGCTGTTGGAGCTGTTGAGCCAATTGTTGTTTTTGCTCTGGAGAGAACAGTGATGATTGAGCAAAAAGAATGTCATCCATATAATGGTAAATTATAACTTCGGGCCACGCCTTTCGAATTGGCTGCAAGGCTGCATCAACATACAGTTGACAAAGAGTGGGCGAGCAACGCATGCCCTGTGGGAGTACCGTCCACTCATATCACTGGGCAGGCCCTTCTCGATTCAACGCAGGCAGGGTAAAAACAAAGCGCTGCTTATCTGCCTCATGCAAGGCGATGGTGAAGAAACAGTCTTTTAGATCAATAATGAGGAGGGACCGTCCTTCAGGAAGCATTGCAGGATTAGGCAGTCCAGGCTGCAGGGCTCCCATACTATGCATCTGATCATTCACGGCACATAGATCATGCAGGAGCCGATATTTTCCAGATTTCTTTTTGATCACAAAAATAGGAGTATTCCAAGGACTAACAGATAACCGGAGATGTCCTTACTCAAACTGCTCATGTACCAGCTTGTGTGCCTGAATGAGACTTTCCCCTTTTAAAGGCCATTGCTCAACCCACACCGGGTCCTCTGTTTTCCATTGGAATGGGATAGGGAAAGTCCATGCAATGGCCATCCCTATAAAGGGAGATCTGTGGTAAGGACCATTCCCAACTGTGCCAACATATTGCGGCCCAGCAAGACGTGGACACCCTCAGGGAGCAGTATTACAGAAACTGTACAGGTGACAGTCTTTCCCTTTATAATAATTTTCAGCAGAGGGGATTTCCGTGCAAGCGTTGAGTCCTCCTACTCCTGCGACTGTGGCATTTTCCGCATGGGTGGGCCACTGGGGTGGCCATTTCTGCGTCCCTATGATGCTGACATCTGCACCAGTGTCTAGGAGCGCAACCAGGGTGATGGTTTGACCCTGATACTGGACGTCAAAATGTTTTTTAGGACAATGCTTTAAGTCCACTGTTAACAATGCCATTGTTCCTGTGGAACCAAAACTACCTTCACCACGTTGCTGCTTGCCAAGTGGTACAGTCCCTCCAGTTAATTGAGGCAAGGGGATTAATTGAGCAATTCGCGATCCGGCCGGAATAAACAATGGTGGGAATAGTGTTTGTGCCATTATTTGTATTTCACCTGTACAATCAGCATCAATTAGTCCAACAAGAATAGTAAATCCCAACATGCTGGCAGATGTCCAATCAACAAAGCTCCCACAGTTTGTCCGCTGGCTGTAGCTGGGCCCTTAATCCCCATTGGGATACGCTGCAGTTTTCAGTCTATTAAGTTGCAGTCTATTGAGGTTGCCAGGTCCAAACTGAGGCTTCCACTGGTTGCGGGGCAGAAGGAGGAGGTGCTTGTGCTGGGAAGGCGCTTGGGCTCTGGGCCGCCACTTGTGTCGGAGCGGGGCGACCCCTCCCGCTGGGCTTCCCATTTCCCGAGACATGCCGGCAGGCTGACTCATTGTGTGCGTCAGACTTGCAGTGCTGGCACCACACAGCTCCCATTGTACAATCCCGTCGCATATGGCCAGCAGTTCCGCAGCAGAAGCATCGGAATCGTGATGGTCCTTTTCTTTGAAGCCGATTTACCGACGCTTGCAAGGGGGCAAGGGCAGCCAACACCTGACTGCGTTGCCTGCGCCTGCTCCCTGAAACTACTTCCCAAATCTCTTACTGCTTCCACTAACATAGCCTGCGGCCCCACCGGCACCTGAGCCATTCATTCTAAAGCCTCCTCAACAGTCCCGGTACCAGGGAGTGTGACAAGTATACCCCTAGTGGTGGGATTGCAATTTTGTACGACACATTGCTTCAGTAGTGCTCCGTGCATATATTCGGGGACCCCTGCTGTCTGAATAGCATTCACCACTCTGTCAATAAACAACCAAAATGGCTCTTCTCTTCCTTGTTTAATTCCCATGTATGAGGGAATACCCCCTGGGAATTTCACCCTATCGAGCGCCATCCGGGATAATCTCATAGCCTCCCTCAGCTTCTCAGGCCCGATTAGTGCTTGCGCCTCCGTCCTTAGGTATGCCCCTATCCCCATAAGTTCCTCTAAAGTAACTCCATATAGCGGATCTCCTGGCTGTCTCAGGGTAGCCACAGACTCTTGGCACGCAGCCTGCCAGTGAGCATTAAACAACAACTGTTGATGCTGGGTAAGCACTAGCCTCATGAGGTTTTTAATATCCGATGACAACAGTATGTTCCCTCCCCACAAATAATTGAGCATCTGACGAGTTGGTTCTCTGTGGATACCACATTCACTTACAGTGGCACGGAGCTGTGCCAGCCATTTCCAATCTAAGGTAGTGACAGTTGCTTGCAAGCCTCCGCCAGGATTTGGTGCGTAAACCACCGGACAAGCCACCTCAAGCAAGGCATCAGCAGCCGCTCGGTCGCCTGCAACTATTGCCTCTCCTGTAATCTCTCGCCATGCCTTACGCCTTTCATTAGCAATTCGCACCACCTCGGGGTCAAGCATTTCCTTTTTCTTTCCCTGCGGTCCTCTCCAGCTGGAGGTGGGGGGCCAATACCTCGCTGCCAGTGGAGGTGCAGAAGGAGCGGCTCGGGCGGTTGCTGCAGAGGCCGTCCCCCCCGGCTGATACACCGTGGTAGTTGCTGGGGACAGAGGATAAGAGGACGTAGATGCTGAGGCCCCACTATTCTCACTAGGAACAGGCATTCCCAATCGGGCAGAGGCTGCCTGAGCAGCCTTCTGCTCTGCCTGGTACTGTTTTAGTGCATTAGCAACTGTCCACCAAGTTTTAGACAACTTTTTTGGAGTTTTACACTCATCTAACACAGCTTCCCACAACTTATCCCCAAACCTACACCACTCTAACTCCTCAAAGACCTGACTGGGATCTGCAAACACTTTTTGCAACTCCATATGCAAGCAATCCCGGGAGTTCTTTTCCCAGGTTGATACCCTGTAATCCCCGCTTTTGTGAAAAGCATTTAAAAAGGCCATACCCTGCTTGTCCCTCCATTACCTTCTAATTTAGTCATCAGCACTGTTGCAGCCCTTGCAAGACATCGGCGGCGCTTAGTCGGCCGAGACCCTTCTCTAAGGTCGCTCGGGGATACAAAGCCCGCTCTTTCGCCTGCCGAGACCCTTCTCTAAGGTCGCTCGGGGACGCAGAGCCCGCTCTTTTGCCTCCTGTGCTGTGTCGGGACTGACACGGAATACTGCACCGAACCGTGGCTCGCAGGTTCAAGCCCTCTGTAGGGTCCCCGTTCGGGGGCCATTTGTTGTGGTGAGGGAAACTTGGATGCTCAATATGAGTGTTTAGCAAGCTTCATTTATTGAAGAGAGCATCAGACTTTTATGCACAACAAGTAATAAGCTCATACATATTCTGCAAGCTAAGCAATCTATTGGCTATACTACAATATCAGCTCTTCCTCATACCTTAGGGGTTACATCTTTCTTTTCTCATGTCTCTCTCACTACTTGTTATTGTACCACAGCTATGCTCAAGGACACAGTGTTTTGCAGGTGCAGGGACCCAGATTAGCTACATCCTCCTGATTCCTGGTCCAGAACATGGCCCCTGTCACATAGCCATTCTTCCACAAATTCCCACTCTTCTTATGATACAATGCTGTTAAGTGTTATGAGAAGCTGTTAATGTGATCTGCAGTGTCCATTTCACTAATACATTTATGTTTGCTTTCCAGCTTACCCTGAGATCTTCATTAGCTTGGAGGAGAGCTCAGCCAGCACCTCACAGAAGGTGAGCAATTTTGGACAAAGAGTGATGCCTGTGACTGCCACCATGCCACCCGAGCAAGGCCAGGCAAGCTGAGCTGAATCAGGCATAGGAGGCATCCACCAAACTGACTGAGCTCACAGGGCAGCAGGCAAGGCATTGAGTTAACACGAGGTGCTCACGCCCTTTCCTCTGAGCTATTGCCACCCCCACAGCAGTGAGCACAAACCGGGGACTTCTAAGGACTTCTCTATGGTGTGGGCCTCTGTTTCAGTTTTGGTAATGGCAAAACCTAAAAGCCTACTGAATTGCACTGGCCATGCTTGGTATAAAACATATTTATGGCTCATATGACTGACTAGTAAGCCTCTCTGGCTATTAGCTATGGTGCTTTGCTTCCTGTTCCATCCCTCCAAGTTAAACCTTTTGATTGGCAAGTATCTCAAATCAAGAAGGTTTTCCTTGGAAACAGAGCTCATGGGCAAGCAGAACCTTGTACTAACCATAACCACCCACTTCACACAATTCATGTATCAGTTGGTTCTGAAAACTGGTATAATTTTCCTGGTAACATATTTCTGGGTGTGGTGTTGGACATTGTAGGCTTTTGTCTGCACTGTCCTGTTGAACAAAGCAAGGGGTGCCTGCTATCACAAGACTGGGCAATAGAAACTCCCCAAGAGCCTCTGTCTGTTCTTCACCTCCAAACAAACACTGACTTCTTTGCTTCTCTTTTATGCCTTTTTTTGCAGGGCTTATATCTAGTGAGGATATCAAAATTCTATTTATTCATAGGAAGAATTGAAAAAATATTATGACCTAAAAGTGCCTGAAAAATAAGGGAATAATGAAGAGGAAAATAGGAGAAAGCCATTACGCTACAAGCTCAGGTGCTGTTTACCATGGGAGGGAAAGAGTTTCAGCTGGATAGTTTCAGTCTTTGTACTGAATGATTGACTTCTGCCGGCTTCACTACATCAAGCTTGTTTCCAACTTAATGTGGGAACCACTTGCTTTGAATGAGGGAGCAAGAGAGGTTTGTGCTGCATGAGTAACACATGCTCTTTTCTTCTGTTGAAAACAAGGGCACTCTTATAACAGTGTTTAGTACTTAACAGTGTAATAACCTGCTAAATAAATATACTCCAGAATCTCCAGGCAGCATGAGGATGAGACCTCTCACCCTGCTAGTGCCCAAGCCTTCATCTAGCCTTGACTTTGAAGTCCTGCCCATCTATTGTTTGCTGAGAAATTAACCAGAGCACAAACACAGATCTTTGGAACAATTGGCATAGAACCAGGACTACTGCATCTAAAGTATCCAATTCCTTGTGATTTCTGGAAATGTCATGCATATTCTGTCTGCTACAAAGGTATCCATTTTTTTATATTCAACATATCGGGCTAGGCAGTCTTTTTCATGGGAATTGTCTCCTTCTTTATCTGCCAAATGAAGAGAGGATTTTCATGGCAATCAGAAAGTGTCTTATTCTCATCACACACACTGCACCCATTATTAGTTCCAGTGTTTTTCCATGTGAGTGTTTGTCACTGGGAGCAGGAGGGTGGGGGTCACTCTATATCTCTCCAGCCACAGCACAGGACTGGAGGGGGTTGGAGTCCTGACACTCAGGGCAACAGGGCTGTCCCTGGGCTCTCATTCAACAGTGCAATCAGAAAAATAAGGGAAGTGGGCAAGAAACACAATAAAGGGAAAGCAAGTGCTTCCTTCCAGAGCATTGTCCATACAGGCATTTGGAAGCTGGCAGCCAGGAGGGAAATGTCAGAGGCTCACTTAACATACATACATGTGTGTGTGTGTGTGTGTGTGTGTGTGTGTGTGTATTTAACCTAACAACTGCCTTGTGCTGCCCCACAGCCTAATGTGAGCTGTGTCGTGAGGAAGGCATTTCCCAAGCCAAGCCTCCTGTGGTACATGGACAGAGTGAACCTGACAGAGCAGCCTGGAAGTAAAGCAACCTGTCCACAGAGAAACAGCACAGCTACAGGAGTGGTTCCCAGGGAAAGCTATGACTCCTATCCACTTCTGCCCCAGGGAACCTGTAGGTGTCTATGTGTCTGAGGGGGAGAGCACAAAGGAAACAGCTCTCAAAGCTGTTTCCCCCCTCAAAGGAAACATCTAACAAAAGGCTGTGACCAGAGTCCCCTGCCTGGATGGGAACTGTGGTTTGGCATGACCACACCATTCTTGCCAAATCTTTGACAGTGTCTCAGCAAAGAAACCTGCGGCTATATGATCCTGCTTTCCAGTACCAACATTTTGCACAGCTCTGACTTAGAGTTTGGTGTAACAAGAGGGTACTTTCTTTTTTTTTTTTCTCTCCCCAAGAAATTTCTGTGGTACAAGAAGACTTGCAAGACAGTGAAGGTTTCTATGAGTTGAGATCAACACTGATGTTCCAAGGGACCCATAAGACACATAAGACATTCTCATGTGTGTGTCTGTTTCCCTTCCTGGGAAATGAAATGAAGATTATTTCATCAAAAGAAATATTTATTTCCTTCGGTATGTTTTTCTTCAGTAGGACACAACTAAAATGTTAAGAACACCAAACACATGTACTCGCTTGTTACTTAAAATACTGAAGAAATGCCAACAATATAAAAGTTTTATTGTACAAGTTTATCATGCAGTTTGAACTCTCTGGCAGGTTTTTTGGCTCAAATATTTGCTCAAGCCTCTGAATGAGCTAAGAAACTTCTCCACAAACAGAAGACACTTGTTTGTTTAGGCAGAATCTTGCTGTACTTTCCATACCCAAAAATACTCTAATATAGCCACATGGCACTAGTGAACTATTATAATTATGTGTTTCTCATGGACCACTCATGGCTCCCTGGGAGATCAAATCCTCAGACTCAGGGTTATGTTATACACCTTCAGTAAAACATGCAAAAGGCTGCGCCTCTGTGGATAGTGGAGAAACTCCCTTATAATCTCTACTGTAAGAATTAGCTACATGATTAGGGAAGTGGGGAGAAATACTGTCCTGTTTTTTTGGTAAAAGCAGGATCCTTGGTGGTACAGTTTTCAGCACCTCTGAGGATGCAGGGTGACTGGTGAAAAGGGCAGACAGATTTCCTTTAGCACTCTCTTGTGCATGTCTCCTCTTACATGCAAATGCATATTTATACCTTTTTTTTTTTTTTTTAATTATGTGTGCTCCCTGCTACACAGACAATACAGCTGAGCTGCTGACTCCTTAGCAGCATCTAGGGGCACATCACCTATCATGGCAACTATTTCAGCTCAGCTGGGTTCTCTTGTGGCTGTGTATATTCCTATTGATATGTTTTTCCACAAGGTAAGACTGTAGCAAAAGCCACAGCTTACTCCTCTGTAAACACAGCTTCAGAGAAGAGGGAGATAAATCATAAATTTTTCTCAAAAATTACTCATTTCCCCCAATTTGCAGTTTTCTAGAAATGTATTCCTATCGAAGAGCTGTCAGTTAAAGCTGTGTTCTTGCCAGGAGGCTATGCTAATGCTAAGATAGATCCACTCTGTATAAAAATGTTAAAGTACTAAGATGTGATAGAAAGGAAAGAATTACTTTAATTCTCAGCTATCCCTTCTGCGAAGGTGCACAATATGAAACAAGCCCAAACTAAATTTTTAGCCTTTATAACTACTTTTAAGAGCTGCTTTAATCTTTCTCTTTTTTGTCCCGTCACAGACAATAAGTCTAATGAAGCCTCAGCTGAAGTTTTTACTACCATGGTTTCAGATGGTAGGATAAATTAGAGAATAAAATAACTTGGGTTGTGTTTGAGGTCTGTTTAAAGTCCTAAAGCTGTTGTAGCATTTACTACTCTAAATGGGTAGTAAGGAACCCCTTTCTGCAGCTTTGACTTCAGAGAAAATACTACTAACCAATATTCTGGTGATGTAATCTCTTATAATTAAGACCAAGCATAATTAAACTCCAGCCTTGAGAGGCACTTAATGTTATTTCTGATGCTTCAGCTGGCCTTCGAATACAGCTCTTTGAGTACTGAACCAATAAGTAAAAATAACAGCCCTCCTAATGGCTCTACCTTCTGCTTAAGCACAGAGCCAAGTTCCTCAACATTTTTGCCATGTTAAAGAACTGACATAATGTTTCTTAATTTGTGTAAATTTCGTAAATCCTTGCTCTTCCCCTGCAAGTTTGTCTTATTATCAGTTTATTGCAGACAGATAAATGTTCAGTCCACACCTCAGCTGAAGCCCTTTGGAAACATCTCTCCTGGAGCAGTTTGCTTTGCTCTGCTCTGCATGGGAGGCAGCATGTAGTGGGGGGTTACATGAGTTTGTCAGAGAAATGCTGTAAGTAGATGGCAAGAAAAAAAGTATGGGTTTTGTGAAAAACTTTGGCAAGTGTTGCTTGTGGTAGGCCCTGGGGGCTCAGCCAATACCCCACTGGGTACCAGAAAACCATCCCACATACTGGGGGACCCTGAGAGAGGGAGACTTTTTCCTCTGCTGGCCTCTGCAAGGTGAAATCTCAAAGGAAGCCTAGCAGCTTGCATCTGGCCACCACCCTTTTTCGCCTTGTACACTCTGCAGAACCCTCTGGGAACCAGGCACATCTCAAAGACCTTCACTGCTCTGGTTTTTAGGCCTGTTGCATCTTTGGTAAGGAGTCCTTTATGTCAGCCAGCTACTGTGAAATCCCTGTTAGTGCAGGCAAGGGTCAGCTGAAATGCAAATGAAAGAGTAGCAGTCACAGGAGGTACAAGTATTAGCACAAAAAAGCAGCTGGAGAGTGGATGGTCACCTGCCTATGCTAAGATCCAGTCTGCAGTCCCACCCAATGCCCTCCACACATGCCTGACCAGACAAAGGTATTTTCTGACTGCCTTCCCAGATATATTTTTCTAATGAAGTGTGTGAACTTTAATAGATCGCTTCCTTCATGGACATTTTTGGGGGGACATTATCCATCCTCCTGGCCTACTAAGGAAGTACTTCACCTCTCCTGCTGGGAAAAAATAGGAAAGAAAACAGACATCTAGGACATATATGCTGCTTGGGCAAGATGGTGTCTCTGCTGAGCTTGCCTGTGTGGTTAACAGTTTGTAATTAGAAGGAATAATTCCCCCTCCTCTTCTCTGAGGACTCAGTGAGCACTTTTCAGTGCAGAGTGTCCCTGAAATTTCCTCTCAGAGTTGCCTCTGAAGTGTCTCATGGATGAAACTGTGCAGGTGCCACCACCAGGTCATAAATGTTGTTTCAGCATCTGTGCTAATACAGTGCACCTCTTTTTATGGAATAAACCCATGTGATTCATTTCCGGTTTTTAAGTTGAGGTGCCAGGGGCTCCAAAGTTTTTCCCCTTTGTTTCTCCAGGATTTCTCAGCACAGTTACCTCAGGTATTTAATGTTTCTTTCTGGACTACTTGGCTGAGTTGTGCATGGAAAGATTATTTGGAATTTAGGTGTGATACACTTTCTTGCTCCTGAACCTTTCAATTACCCACTTTCCTAAAGCAGAATAAACACCTTTCTTATGTTGAATGTTTGCTTTGATTTGTTATAGACTTCCGTAATTCGACACTTACATCAGCTATCATGACAGCCTCAAGTAAGGGGCAAAATATTACTTATTCAATATACGTAGGATCTCTACTTTACCACTGCCTAAATGTCATGCACACAGAGTCAGAGGTGTGACAGGCAAAGGTCAGTATGTTCTGGTGCTGACAGTACCAATGTGCTGCTGCTTGGGAAGTTGTGAGCTGTGAGGTTAGCCAAGCAGAGATGTGAAAGAAATCTTGCTAAAACTGCCATGTTAGGACAGAACGTTAAATGGCATGCTGAATGTTATATATAATTCTTACATATTCTTATAAAATTGAATAATTTGCCTATAAAACTGTAAATAAATTTGTCTTATTGGGACAGAGAGGTGCATGTGATAGAAAAGTTAAAGCCATCACTTTTCCTTGACCCAACAGCAGGGTATATAACTAACTCTGTTTTACCAGAGCATGGCTATGGATAATTACATAGAACTACCTTCAGCAATTGAGAGGAAAACTCACAAGAGCAGGTGATCTCCTGGGCTGATATGGCTGTGGCCTGTTGTCATGAATGACTTCTGGCAAGGCCCTGGCATAGCTGGGGAGCACCACATTTAAGTGCACAATCCACTCCGCAGCAGTCAAAACAAACTCTGTGTACAGAAGCACAAATAAGCAATGCCAGCAGCCAGCCAGCAGGAAAGGGTCAGCATTGATAACATCAGCTGCCTTGCAAGTGCAAGGAACTTGAGTTGTGCCCCACTGGAGTTGCGAAATGTGCTTTGAGCATTTAGCCTTAACTCCCACGGCAGGATTTCTGCTGCTCAGTCTGCATTTACCCAATAGCTACTGCAAGGTCTTTGATCTAGGTTGTTTTGTAATTTATTAACATTATTTTCTGAAGAATCTATTGACTAAATGTGATACCATGTTAACTGTCTTTAGAGCACAGCTGACATCTGTGGCCTCTCTAGATTTCACAAGTCCAGCAAATTTGACTCCTGCTTCCACAACACAAGGTAATCAATTGAATCAAACTGTTTTCTCTATTGCTTCAACAATGTAGAAGAAAGACACATAAACACAATAACTATCTTACTTGTTTGGAAGCAAGACATTTAATATCCATTGAAGTTCTTTTCCTAGTGCTTTGCACACTAATCACTAACCACTGGTTACACTAACCACTGTCAGTGTAACCAGAGTTCAGGAATAAATATATGAGAAAATACTGTCTTGATTTTATCTTTTTTAATGCTCTCTTTAGAATACATTCATTAATTTTGGCAACTGAACAGACATTGAGTGTTATTAGTGTTTACAAAGAAGTTAATTAGTGTTATTATAGTGTTTATGAAGAATACCTACTGTTTTTAGTTAAATATCATACCTAAATAGAACACTGGAGGAAGATACTAAACACAAGGCTTTGGCCTGCCCCAAAAGAGCTCTTTGGGAGCTGAATCCCTCAACATAAAGCCCAGGGGCTTGCAGAGGCTTAACTGAGATATGCCAAGGCAGGAACACAGATTGCAGCTGAAATGAAAATTTGCTGCTTCTCAAACTGCCTTTCCCATCCCCAAAACAGAGACATTTGCCTGGCTGACAGCAGAACACCAAAGTTGCTTGTTCAAGGGGACTGGAAGCCCTTCCATCTCAACAAAAAATTTGTAACAAAGGCTATAAATATACAATGTGAAGAGAGAGGGTTCTCCTCGCTGAATTATACCTTTTCCCTGGTTGAGGTGGTGCAAGGTCAAACTTGCAATGTAAGAAGGATCTGAGCCATTTTTCTTCTGCAAGTAGCCTGGGAAGCAATTGCCTTTTAACCAGTGGTCCCAACATGTGCCAGTTACAGTATGACAGCCCTGGGTTAGCACTTCTCAGGTCTGGCTCACTGTTGGTCCTCACACTGGTGACAGTGATCAGCTTCTTGAGCAAATCCTCTGGGCTGCAGTCAAGACAGGACACCAAGCTCAAGCCTTCTGTTTTAGTCTACTGGTTTCATTCATTCCTGTTATTTTGCAAGTGAAAATCTAAGAGACAGCTGAAAATGCATATGAGAGAAGAGTGCACATATATAGGCAAGAGGAGGAAGAGGGGGAGCAAAACCAAGACTGCTAAAACTGTAGCCTGGTTTTGCTTAGTTTCCACAACTGCTCCATCACTGAGCCAGAGATGCTCAGGCTTTGAATGATCAGTTAAAGCTGCAGTTCACCTTTGCAGGTTTGTTCAGATGGCTTGATATTTTTCCAAAATGAGACAGTTGTTAAGAAATATGGATTGTTTTTAGTAAATGTGAAATAGTTCTCTTGCGAAAATGAAGGTCAACGTGCTAGCCACCATCTGTCTGTGTTTGAATATCAGATAAATACCTAGCTGAGCTCTAGAAACCTTAGCAATTAAAAAATGCTTAAAGGAAAATGTCAAATAAGTTGGTATTTGGCATCAGACATTACAGGTGTGACTCTTGTACTATAACTTTTTCAAAACTTCCTTTTGCTAGTTCGGAAAACAGTTCTATTTCACTGGAGCCAGTGACATCCTGTCCAAATTCTGATTTATGTATGTTTGTTCATTGCTCTACTGGTTTCAGGTCAAAACCAGCCAGTACACTCAAGCTCCTGAGGTTCACATGAAAATAAGCTGAAATATAAAAATGCTTCAAATGGTTTGTCTAAGTTTATTTACCTATCTCAGTAAAACTCCTCTTGAGCTTCTAGCTTGTGATAAGCTTTCAAACCTGACACAGCTTTGTGTAATGCCTGTCTGAGGGAAGCCAGCATCTCAAGTAGTGGGCTACACTTGTTTGACCTCATTAGTCAGAAAACAGGGAAGAAAGAGGGGGGGAAATGAAAAACAAATCATATGGTTCCCTACAGCAATTTTTACAAGGCTTTGTGCTTTTCAGCAGGAGCGCTAACTTCTACCACAGAGGCAAAAGGCTATACCAGTGCCACAGCATTCAGAAAGGCTTTGACAACAGCACGTGAGTAGACAACACATCTCCTTTGTTTCACAGGACTGCAACAAAGGAGTTACGAAGCCAAAGTGCAAATGTGGCACCAGCTTAGTAAATGTTGGGTTGCAAACCTGCAGTAATCTGGAGTATCTTGTAAAAACCACAGCAGAAGGTCCTCAGGTGCTCAATTTGTGATGCCTTCTCTCAGAGCATTAGTTCTGTGGTGCTTATTTTCAGCTGCTAGTTGAGAGTCACCACATTGCCATGCAAAAATTATTACTAAGCATGGAAAACTTGTGTCTGCGCAGAGGCCAAAGTCATGTGGAGTAACGTGTACCAGATTTTCAATACTTCACAGAAGCAATTTTCCTGTTGAGTTCCACTGAGTTAGAAGATAAAGACTTGGGTTTCCAAGCTGTCAAGGATTTGCAGTGGCAAAAGAGGAATGAAAAAACATTTGAGTATCCTGGTTTCATTAGACATATTTATTTTCATAATATTGCAATTGAGATGGTTGCTAGGCAAATGTAGTGAGTGCTGAAGGTAGTTTATAGATGAAATACATTGCCAGAGAAGCCAAATAAAATCGCAGAGCAGCAGTGAAATAATGAGATAATGTGAAGTAATAAAGGCTGGCTAATAGAACATTGAAAGACAGCCTCATTAAAGATCAATAAATCAATAAAAAAAACCCTAGGGTGAATATTTTTCCACTAGTCTTTCCCTTTAGAAAATCTCTGCTCAGCAGTATAAAGCCCAAAGTGACTTCCTTTTTTAACATCTTGGTTTGCATTTGTGCTTTTGGAACAAGCAGGACCTGTCAATGTGCTTTTGCATTTCCATGGGAGTTGTCTTTTGGCTGAGGCACAAATGTAGCAGCTGCTTTCCATTTTGTGAATGCATTTTTAGTAGCACCCACAACCATGCAGTTATACCACAACCTTGTGACAGCTTCTAATGCTCCACAATTCTGCACAGCTTGCTGGTTGCAATTTTTTCTAAAAGCATGCTGAATTACTCTACTATTTGAGGGGATACTGAGTGTTGCTCCACTCACCCCCATATCCCTGCCACTGCTTCCCTACACCTGTGCCTGCCTGAGCACCAGCTAAGAGATAATGGCCTTGAAGGGTCCTTGGTCCAGCAGCTGTAATTGAGGGCAGTTTCAGAACACACAGGCACCAATGAGTCTGCTGAGGCATACACATGAATCCCTGTGCCCTCCCGGGGCCACTGGGCTCCTACAACAGTGATTACCATTATCATTGTGGTCCTGGGATGCTCTAACATAAGCCATTATGTAAATAAGAATAAATAGTGCTCATCAATGTGATGTATACAGCACAGTCCTATCGGATTTCTAAGTGTATATCCTTTTTTTTTTGCATATAACTTTGTAAAATGCTATGCATTTTACAAATGTGAGATGTGTCATACCTATTCACATAAAATCAAACACCTAATAAGCAAGTAGAAAAGGAGTGAATTAATATCCAAAAATCTCGGTGAGTTTTTAGAGTGCCCTAGAACTACATCTTTTTAATGCACACATACACACACACACACACACACACACACACACACACACACACACACACTTGAACTCTCAATTTCAGTCAAAGCCAGCAAGCATCTCACAATAAAGAGATTTTCTTGGTTCTGTCTTGCTAGTCATTTACATAATTTAAAGCTAGGTTTTTGTCTTGGATTTATAAATCAGCAGTTATATCAGAGACTGTCAGGTTCCTCTGTTGTTTCATTTGTTGTGTGCATCAAAGAAAGTCAGAGTCCAAAACAGCCACAGGAGAGCCTAATGAAGTAATTGTGTACAGGTTTGTAAGACAATTGAAAGTCATTATTTCTTTTTATACAAATTTGAATAATTTCACCACTGGATCCCTACATCAGAAGTGCCATGGGAGCTCTGGAAATGCTGTGCCATTGTCTAGATGAGTATTTATTATTTCAGAAGCTGTGAATGTAGAGATGGCTAGAAAAAACAGAAATGTGTCCCTTATGGGGCACTGATCTTAACCATCAGTAGGAAGGGAAAAAACTGTCTATAAACAGATGATAGATGATTTTTGTGGGTCAGACACAAAAATCATCTGTGGTTCTTTAGGTTTCTCATTACCATCAATGAGGTAAAGCTTATCATTCTCCCAAACAGCTCTGCTGCTCAAAGCTGCCTCAATGCTGGCTTGCTGGAACATCTTAACTAATTCTTTCCTTCTTTCTTTCTTTCTTTCTTTCTTTCTTTCTTTCTTTCTTTCTTTCTTTCTTTCTTTCTTTCTTTCTTTCTTTCTTTCTTTCTTTCTTTCTTTCTTTCTTTCTTTCTTTCTTTCTTTCTTTCTTTCTTTCTTTCTTTCTTTCTTTCTTCTTTCTTTCTTCTTCTTCCTTCCTTCTTCTTCCTTCCTTCTTCTTCCTTCCTTCCTTCCTTCCTTCCTTCCTTCCTTCCTTCCTTCTTCCTTCCTTCTTCCTTCCTTCCTTCCTTCCTTTCTTTCTTCTTCTTCTTCCTTCCTTCCTTCCTTCCTTCCTTCCTTCCTTCCTTCCTTCCTTCCTTCCTTCCTTCCTTCCTTCCTTCCTTCCTTCCTTCCTTCCTTCCTTCCTTCCTTCCTTCCTTCCTTCCTTCCTTCCTTCCTTCCTTCCTTCCTTCCTTCCTTCCTTCCTTCCTTCCTTCCTTCCTTCCTTCCTTCCTTCCTTCCTTCCTTCCTTCCTTCCTTCCTTCCTTCCTTCCTTCCTTCCTTCCTTCCTTCCTTCCTTCCTTCCTTCCTTCCTTCCTTCCTTCCTTCCTTCCTTCCTTCCTTCCTTCCTTCCTTCCTTCCTTCCTTCCTTCCTTCCTTCCTTCCTTCCTTCCTTCCTTCCTTCCTTCCTTCCTTCCTTCCTTCCTTCCTTCCTTCCTTCCTTCCTTCCTTCCTTTCTCTTTTTTCCTCTCTCCTTCCCTTCCTCTTCCCCCTCCCCTTCCCTTTCCTTCTTATAATATTTCTTTTGATACAAGCACATTTTTTCATCCAACACCAGGTCATAGGCCAAAAATGTACACATCTTGCCAAGTGAATTTTTACACCCTGATCCTGGAAATTTCTGGCTTTGGAATTTTCAGTTGGGTGAATAACAGAGGGTTCAAAACAACCTTCATTAAAAAAAACAAAAAAACAAGTAAGTAACTAAAAATGTTCTGTGCCTATATCTTTATAGGTAACCTGTCCTACAGCATCACAGATCAGACAATTTCAGTTACCAGAGGAAAAGACTTCTTTCCTACCAGCAGCCTGCTGAACAGTACTGGTAAGACGTTATCCTACACATATCCTCTTCTTTCAGCGTGCCACTGCAGAAGCACGAAATCTGGAGGACCACATCCATTTGACCAGGAAATTCCAAAATAAGGGAAAAGAGATGAAAAGAGGAGTCACAGATTCTGTATCCTACTATCACAGGTTGTTGCAGGCTTTTGGTATTCCATCTGCAAGTAAAGTTCCAGTACATGCTTTCTTCCAGCAGCAAAATTTGGCCAGTAACACTCTTGTGCCCCAAGGAAAGCTCATGGCTCATGCAGCATGGTGGACTGGCCACAGCACTGGTTGCCATGGTGGGTAAGACCCAGGGTGACACACCAGTGTGGCCAGCCTTGCACAGGGTAGTGATGCTAGCTTAATGGGAGTTGACACTGAGTCGTATCACCCATGGATCTCTCTGGCACCCAGGCCACTGCTGCACCCTCTGGCAGCTGGAGGAGGACTGTGCTCCTTCTCTTCTTCTTCTCCATACCTAGGACCTGAGGGCACCTCTGTCAGCACCCCCAAGGGTGGCTGTGCAGAAGTGGGAAGGGAAGGGGAATCCCAGCACTGCAGTGGGGAGAGGCAGCTGGAATGGGACCTGGATGCTGTGCTGCTGAGAAGAGCTCACCTCAAAAGGCAGCTGAGCCCTTGGCCAGTTGTTTTGGCAGGGTCTGGTGTCAGTGGTGTGAAAAATAAACCATTGGGAAGGAGGGCAGGGGTAGGCAGATGTGCCTGTCTGCACTGTGACATGCAGCTTCTTGCAGAGCAGCTCACAGGGGAACAGAGAAAGCCAATGGGTTTTGGATGAAATGCTCTCTGGGCTGTGCCTAAATAATCTTGTCAAGTGAGCCAATGGGTGGCTGAAATCAGCTCACACACCCAGTCAGAACAAAAGTGGGCTAAGTCCATAAATCAGAGCTGCAGTGCTCAGAGTTTGGGAACCTCAGCCTGGTGATGAGTGGCTGCACTGACAGCAGCACTATGCAGAGCAGGGAGCAGCAAGCCCCAGGCACCAAGCACTGATTTCCCTCCTCTCTGAGGACCTTCAGATGACCTCCATGTGTCCCTTACAGGTGACAGGAGGAACACCAAAGTCAGTCGCTTCCCCTGGCCAAGAGTGGTAGCTGTCCTGCTCCTCCTCTGCAGCACTCTGGTAACTTTAGGCATCAGGAAATGGTGTCAGTACCAGAAAGAGATGTGAGTACCAGTGAATGGAGCCATAGGGGTGGGAGGGGTGGCACAGAGGGCAGCACCAACTCTAACCCAGCTGTTTGGATTTATACCTTTTCATTTGAGACGACTCATAGCACACAAGACCTTTAAGTACATGGATCATTAATGCCATTTTTCTCATACAGCAGTATGTAAAGTAGAGTGTTCTCAGTCCTTTCATCTATTCTGTGGGTTATCTTTAAAATAAACTTTAAGAAAAGAGCTGCAGTGCAGCTTCAGGGTGTAAGGGAAAAATAAAAGTCAATTTTTGTCCCCAGAGCCCCCCATTTCTAATAGCCTCCCTGCCAGCTGCTTTTGCGCTCTTATTTTCTATGGTTACTTGAGGACATGTTTTAATGAAATTGTACTTCTAGGGCAGGTCTATTTGAGTTTTGAATGATGTATGTGAAAGTAGGCTACCCAAAACTCAATTGCAGTCAAAAAAGCATTGAGTGTGTAATTATTACCAAAGTTTGATTCTCTACTAAAACACTCTAAGATCTACCGGTGAAAGCAATATCTAAGAGACAATTATTTTAAATCTTACCAACATTATTAAAATACTCAAAAAATCAAAGTTATAATTAATCACCTATGATTCTAGAAAATCCTCTTAAAACTCAACTGTAAATCCTGTATATCAAAGATAAAAACAGGATTTATTTTTTTAACTAATTTGAGGTGGGACCTTTATTTATAAATTGATCAAAAAAAGTTACGAGAGCAAAAGGCCCATGCAAGGATTTTGAATAGTTCATCAGGACCATGTTCGGTTCTTTTAAAACATGAATGAAATAAAAAATGTGAGGTGGGAGCTAAGAAAGCCAAATGAATAGAAGAAGGTGCCCTGGGGTTATAAAACAGATTCAGGGAAGTCACAGTATTTAAGAGCTAATGTCAGGTGCTCTTATAATGACTTAGTGCCAATCCACCTCCTCCTGTGAACATTTTACAACTGTCTTATATGCTACTTTCATGTGATAGTGCATTTTCTCTCTTCTATTGCAGTATGAACAGACCTCCATCTTTTAAGCCACCACCGCCTCCAATAAAGTACACCTCCATGGTAGAGTCTGATGGGACTCCCCCATCCTGCCATGAACTAGAGAGCCTGTAACACCACCTGCACCCCTTGTGTAGCACACAGAAGACTGGCACAGTTAAAAGGCTCTGCCTTTGGAACAGTGGTTACAGGAGCTTGGTGGTAATGACCCATATTAAAATTCAGAGCTCCTACATGACATTAATTTTGGAAGCTGAGCACTTCTTGGGACACTTCTTTCATCCTGTGTATCTCTATGTATGCACTGCATTCATAGTAAGTGTCACTGTGAGATTACACATGCTTAATTTGAATTGGGTGATGAACTAGGAATTTGCCATCTCTTCCATGGTAGCAGATTAACACATGAGTCTCCCAGCCTGACTGAAGAGTGTTGAAGCTTGTCCATCTATTCAATGTATAGAGATGACAACTCTGCTGTATGAACATCACAGTTACACAGCAAACAGTGGCTGAACACAAGACTTTGAGACCTACACGAGCTGTTATTGCAATTATTTATTTTTACTGTGGACTAATATAATCCAACATGTAATTTTCTATCACTGTGAAACCAAAAGAAAGAATCAGCACCATACACAGACAGAAAATACCCTGCATCACTTGGCACAGGATTGCAGCACTGGATCATGGAGGGTGGTTGGTGAGATGAAAGATCACCAGCCCCAGTGCAAGTGTATGCAAAGAAGTCCCAGCTGTCATTGGTGAAGTAACAAGAAAGTCAATTTTGGTCCAGAGTCTTAAGGACTGAAGCAAGCCTAGAGTTAATGGAAAATTCTAGTCCTTTTGGAAGTACTATGCCTTTGAAATAATACTTACTTTTAAGTCTGCTTTTCAGGAATTATATTTACAGTATACGTGAAGGAAAAAAAAATGTAGTACTTTTATTTTTCTTTGGTCTTAATGAGCTTCCATCACATGCTATCCTCACATTTTCCAAGACCTCAGGGGTAGCTTCCCAGGTAGCTTAAGCCTGTGAAAGAGATGATCCAGTCTTCCCCCTGTCCTGCCCAAGCTACAGATTTCCTCATATTGACACTAATGAACAAATGATGGTGCAGTGGGTGGGCTTGGCTTGGCCCTCTGCACAGCTCTCAGCCAGGTCAGCAGCTGTGTGATCACCAGTGCAAGGCACCAGAGCTCCAGGAGGAGCTCTGCTTTTGGCAGCAATTGCAGTACCTTCAGGCAGCCAAGAAACCATCCCTCTAAGCTTGTTTAGAAATGTATTGTTACTGCAAAGGTATTTCTGTAATTAATGCAAATCAGCTAAATTTCAATTATGTCAGGCTTAAAATTGATATTCTGATTTAGGAATGGGATTTGCTTTATTTACTGCTAAACACTGGTCAATGAGTGTCAGGGTTCAGAGCACTGTATTTCCCGGGACTTTAGATTAAATTAATGGCTTACTGGAAAGAATGATCTAACAGACTTTTTTTAGAATATTTTGTTGCATTATTTATGTTGTAGTACAAGCAATTCTAAATCCATCATCTGTGCTGAACAGAAAACACTTTTTTTCCTACAAAACTATACTGACCTATGCGTGGAAAGGTCGATGTTAATTTGAGCATTTCTTGTCTGTGTTGTAAAAGGACAGCAGTTTAACTTTTGTCATGTCACCCATCACTGCAAAAGAAGGCAGGTTGTTGGCCTTGAAAACAAATTGGAAAAAACCCACAAACAAACCAACAAACAACAACATCAAAAAAACCAAACAGATGTATAACAATATTCCAAGGGGTGTGGAGAGCAAGGACGTTCCTCCTTGTCATTAGACGACTGTCCATAGCATATAGACCGAAGGGGGCTACTTTATTATCTCGGGTATTCTGATCCCTACGTTTGCTTCTGGCTGGAGGTGTTCCCTCTGACCGTGAGCAGCGCTCATGGATGTCACCTCTTCCTGCAGTGAGCCCCGCTCCCCGACCGCACATCCCCGAAGGCTGCTGCTGCAGTCTCTGCAAGCGGTGCTCCGCAGGATAACGATGCCCGGGAGAGCTGCCCTGGCTGGGGACTCACAGCCTCTCACGAGGGCTTTCCTCTCACATCCCTGCGCCAGGACACCCGGACGGGCACAGCGGCCGCGCTCCCACCACTCACCAGTAGGTGGCGTCGCAGCACCGCGCCCGGCGGCGAGCGGGGCCGCTCCCGCCCCTCATCCTGCCCCGTCCCTTCCCCGTTCCTGCCCCGTCCTTTCCCCGTTCTCCTCTCTCGTCCCTTCCCATTCCCACCCCACCGGCAGCAGCGCAGCAATGCGGCGGTGTCCCTCCCCATCCTGGAGCGGAGGGACGGGCACAACGAGGGTGCCTGCCCTCCTCTGCCGGCTTTAGAGAGGGAACAGGGAAAGGGGCAGCGAACAGATTGCGACCTGAGGGAGGAAATTCCCCCCGTGCCAGCCCCATCTTCCTGGTTTTCTGCAGGTAAATTTGGTGTAGGACGGTTTATGTTTCTGTTTCCCTCTATCTGCTCCTCACCACGATAAGAATGGAACATATTTTCTCGATGTGAAAAATACTCGATGTGCATATTATATGGCTCTACACAGATATTTACTATGTATTACATTGTATTGATTAGTAGTGCACCATTTTAATAGTATTGTAAGCGTAGTTTTGTAGTTAAAATGTAACTTTTGTAGTTAAAATAGAAACTATGTATGTGGAATATTTTTTTAAAGAAAGGAATGAGGTGCTCGCACCAGACAGCAGCCACAGGACACATAAATCTTTCTGAGAAAGAGAATTTATTGCTCCATTATCAGAAGAAGTGAACTTCTTCCTGCCTTGCTCAGTCATGAAGATGCTGTTATGATTAAGATGAAGAAGTTGACACTGACCAGACAGAATGCTGAATGCTTTGTTTGAATGGAATTTATGCATCATGTATGAGATGTATGAATATGCAACGGGCTATTGCTTTTAAGGTTTAATCCTCTGTTAACGTGTG
This sequence comes from Molothrus ater, assembly GCF_012460135.2. Taxonomy (NCBI): domain Eukaryota; kingdom Metazoa; phylum Chordata; class Aves; order Passeriformes; family Icteridae; genus Molothrus; species Molothrus ater. The sequence goes on along the minus strand of NC_050479.2, from coordinate 96,589,771 downwards.
TCCCTTTTTGTGTGTCCTTTTTCGGGCTTATTTTGCCCAGAAAGAGGTACCCAGACTGTCCGTAACTCTTTGTTTTTATTGTCTCATATTGTCCTAATCTCAATTGTTCAAATTTTTATTACTCTAATTATATTACTATTTTTATAACCATTTTATTACTATTAAACTTTTAACATTTTAAAAACAAGTGATTGGCATTTTTCACACTCAAGAATTGTAATTTACTTCAAAATTGACCCCTGCCTTAAAGAAAAAAAAAAAAACAAACCCAAACCCACTACAACAAAAAAACTCCAAACAAACAAAACAAACACAAACAAACAAACAAAAACAACAAAAAAAACCCTACTCAACTGTAGTAACTTCAGAACTTCAGCTGTCCCATCCCTAGAGGTGTTTAAGGCCAGGCTGGATGGGGCATTGAGCAACCTGGAAGATGTCCATGCCTATGGCAGAGGGGTTGGAACTTGATGATAACTTCAGGATTTCTTTAAACCCAAAGCATTCTACGATTCAGTGATTATTTTTAGCAGCAGCTGCCCCACTATGAAAACTGGAATCATTGGCTTGGACTTGGGTTCTGTCAAATCTGGAATTATTTGGCCAGATCTAGTTACCAGATGCTTGAAGGTGGCTATGGGAGTATTAGATAAAGACTTTTCCCTAAGTGGAAAACGTTCAAAGCTTGCTGTGTGGATATAGTAAAGATTTTTTAAGAGAGTCTTAAATGTTTGTCATGGTTTAACCCCAGCTGGGAGATCACTTTTACCAGTAGGATGCAGAGAGAACTGGAAGAATAAAAGTGAGAAAAATCCTGGGCTAAAATAAAGACAGTTTAATAGGCAAAGCAAAAGCTGCACACCATCAAAGAGAAACAAGGAATTATTCACTGCTTCCTATGGGCCGGCATGTGTTCAGTCAATTATGGGAAAGCTAGACTCCATCAAGTGTAATGGTGAATTGGGAAGGCAAAATGCCATTGCTCTGAATGTCTCTCTCTTCCTTCTTCTTCCCCAGCTTTATATTCCCAACATGGCACCATACAGTGTGGGACATCACTGTGGTCACTTGGGGCTGCCTGTCCCAACTGTGTCACCTTACAACTCCTTTAGCAGCCCCAGCCCACTCAGTGGTCGGGTGAGAGGCAGAAAAGGCTTTGACATTGTGTAAGCACTGCTCAGCAGTAATGGAAATATCTCTACATTATCAACATTGTTTCTATCATAAATCCAAAACACTAGTTCATAAATCCTCGTACCAGATACTATGAAGAGAATGAACTCTACCCCAGCCAAAGCCACATTGCTAAATGCAAATCCATGAATAATAAAACCTGTAAAGCAGACTCAAGTCAGAATCTGAGGTCACATAATAACATGTAATGTTATACTGTGAAATTAGCTTGTCCTACTGTATATGGTCTATAATACCTGCATTATACAACCATAAAAGCAGCACACTGGAAAGCTAAGCAGCTAGCTGGTTTTATGCACAAGTGGTTTTCATCTGCTCCTGAGGAGATGGTGAATACTGCAGGGTGAGGGGGAAAAGTCACAAAAGGAAGGGATTTGTTCTCAGTATTTGTTTGCAGTTGCTAATGTGCCTTGTGAAAGCAGTGCCAAGGCCTGGCCATTTCGGTGGAGTGAGTGACCCTTCCCAGCATTCCTGCCTGTTGCATCCAGGTGGTGCTGGGTCCTGCTGACAGAGGCCCAGGAAAGGCTGCCAGCCCCAAGCCCATAGGGTGCATGTAGCAGACAGGTGTCTTCAGCCTGGCTTCCACCTCTCTGACCACAGAGAGGACAGCTCTGAGCTTAGAGGATGCCCTGCTCCTGGAACACCTGACAGCCATCCCAAGCCTTAATTGCCCTGAATTACCAGCGGCTTCACTTACAAGGCACTTTTTGGTCCTGCAAATTAATTAAGCTTGGCTTGTTTATTTAAGAAGCACCCCTATAATTTGCACGGTGTGCTCCAGTAATTGGAATGCAGGCAGAAGTGTGGCAGTGCCTGGGAGCAGGGAGCAGGCTGTGGGAGAGCATGGGCTCCCTGGCCATCCCAGTGCCAGACTCATTAGATAACAGTGGCTGATAATAGGCTTTGTCACTTAGAATTTCCTGGGATGGGCTGTTTTGCCCATCTTAAAACAGATGTATGGAGTTTTCTCTTTTCAGGAATGTTTTTCTCCCTGCAGCTGTGTTGAAAGCCTTGAGAATTGCTTCAGCTTTGTTTCAGTGTTTGTGTTTGCTTGACAAAGCTGTGCACAGAAATTAGCCCTCCTAATCAGCACAGAGTATTGGTTACTTTGCATAGTCTTTGCTGGATTTAGAGCCACCATGTGTCAGAAGTGGCAAACATTAGAAAGATCTGTGTATGCTTTGACTCCAGAAGAAGCAGGATACAAAGGAGAAATTTGGTTTTATTTATTATGTTAGGAAGCAATTCTTCCTGACTCTGCAATTAACTTTTGAGCAATAACCAATGGAAAGCTCCTGAAAAGCTATGTAGGGGGATAATGATTACTTAATCCTGTCTAAGGAGATTTTAATAGAAATAATATAAAATAATATTATATTTGAAATTATTCTTTAAGGACAAGACAAAGCTCAGGGAAGTCCACAGTAAAGAGTATTTGATTTCAGGGAACATCTGATTATGTCTTTAAAATTCCTCTTTGTAATATATGTTAGAAATAATTCATGCTATAAAAGAATGTACTTTATAAAGATTGTGAAATCCAAACGAGTCTCTGACCACAAGCAGCCTGAGAGGTGGATGTCTATTCAAACTCTGAAATTCCTTAAGGCGGCCAGATAACGATTGGCATTTACCTTATGAATAAACGCATCCAGCGCGATGATCAGATGATCACTGCTATCCCGAGTCATTGGAAGATGCCTAAGAGCGATCTAAAGTTGCCAGAAAGATACATGTGAATACGCAACTTCCTGGGATTTGATCAACGCTGGCTATCAACCAGGAAACAGTGATTGTCCAGCTCTGCACAGTGAAAGAACCAACTATGAATATGCAGAGTTACAAAAGAAACTGGGACTCCTTCGCCTCGGGCATAATAAACTGTATAAAACATCCCCACTAGAAGCAGCTCTTGTGAATAGAGGGGGATCTGATGCTTTAGAGGTCTTTGGCTGTGGTGGTTTTGAGGACCATATTTTGGTCATAGAAAAAGATAAATCTTTTTGCATTTTCGAATTTGGCTTTCGATTGATCATTTATAACAATTCTAGTGACCCTGATGTGATTTGAATTTGGGGTTCGGGGACCCGTCTCTGGCTGACTTCAGTGGCCTGACAGGATTGAGAGTTCACAAAACCAATCAAACACCGAACCGAAGCCAGAACCACAGCCAAAGAGGGATAAAACGGGCCCCAGACCTCTTGGAAACTCGGAACGATCCAAAGAGGGATCTCCAAGGCCACGGTACTTTTTTTTCACTTGGAAAATCAACATGTACAAAGAATCCACATGGGAAAGGAACCATGAGTACTGTGTGGTTTAGTGGGGTGTGATCGAGCGTGTGTGAGACGTGATTCTATCACAAAGCGAGTGTGGACCCCACAATCGCAGTTCCGCTCTCCTGCAAGGGAAGTGGTCGGTCAAGGGGGAAGCAAGCGCTTTCTCTTGTCACACATGGGACTTGGGACTTATAGGGAGTTCAGAGGATCGATCATGGTTGGGTCAGGAGGGGAAAGAACGTTCCCGAAATATTTCGTGAGCCGGTCCGCCTTCTGATCTGGAGAATCAGGTAAGAGAGCTCGATAACAGTCAAAAGACTTGTGGAACGGTTCTCTGCGTGGCTGAGTAGACTGGTAGTGTTTCACAGACTTAGGAAATCGAGATCAGAGAAATACTTGGGACTCACGTCAAGAATCCCAGCCGAAGGACTCAAGGTGAGAAAATTAGCAAACAGGGTTTTTGGGAAAATGGGATTGAGAAAGAGTAATTGCTAGAAAAAGCCCCAGGAAAAACCTCCACAAGATCCCAAGAGGGTTCTGCCTGAAATCCGGAGGGGAAGCCCGTTGGGATGGATGTTAGAACACTGGGACAACAGCCCCAGGAGGGTGGGAAAGTCCAAGGAAAAGATGATACATTTTTGTATGGAAAAGTGGGGGGGAAAGGAGATTGCGAAATACATGGTTTGGCCAGTGTTTGGGACTTTCGAGATATGGACATTCGAATCCCTGTACAACCATGTAGTTGATCACCGCCCACAGGATTTTGAGGAAATTGACTATGCTGAGATGTGAAAATATGCTTGTTCAGGGTTGTACCTGATCAGAGCCCTCAGACGCTCCGCAAACTGGGGCAAGGCATGGGAACTGCTGGAAAACCTTCCACCGCCACACCTTGTCCCTCCGCCCTAGCCTGCGCCAGACCAGGTATTTCAGGTGCCCACACTGCCTCCAGAGGAATCGATCCCGCAGAGACAGGCTTCGGTGCCACCACTCCCACCGGAGCTGGCCACAGCGCCTTCTCTCCCACGAGAGCAGGCAATGGTGCCTTCGCTCCCATGTGAGCAGCCACAGCCACCAACCCTTCCCAAGACCGAGGAGAAACAGGTATTTCCCCCAAAGAAAGCAAACTCTCCTCCGGCCCATTGAATGAGGCGGAGAATGAGGAGGGCAACCACTGGAGTGATGATGAGGAGGAAAAGCCTTGTCTCTTCCCTTTACGGGAAGTACCGACAGCTCCAGGAGTTATCGGCTTTGTACATGTGCCGATCAACACTGGGGACGTGAGGGCTTTTCAAGAAAGAGATGGGGAAGCTGATGGACAATCCTTTGGGGGTGGCAGAAAGGCTAGATGAATTTCTAGGAACCAGCACCTACCTGTAAGAGGATCTCAATGCGATCCTGAGGTCACTGTTCAACAATGAGGAGAGGGAAATGATCAGACAAGCTGTGATCAAGGATTTGGAGCACAGGAATCTCCAGGGGGAGCGAGGAGATCAGAAGTGGCAGGACCAAAAGCCATCTTGGAATGCCCAGATGGAGGAAAGGAGGCAGAAAATGATAAACTTGAGAAATATGATAATACAAGGTATCAGGGAAGCAGTACCATAGGGACAAAATATGAGCAAAGTACTCAGGAAATGTCAGGGAAAAGATGAAACCCCCACGGAATGGCTGGAAAGGCTCCGAAAGAGCCTGAGAATGTATTCCAGGACAGACCCTGAATCTCCGATTGGGGCAGTCTTGCTGAAGATCCCATTTGTGGCGAAATCATGGGAAGACATAAGGAAGAAATTGGAAATGATAGATGGATGGCAGAACAGGAAACTGCAGGAATTGCTCCGAGAAGCCCAGAAAATCTACATGAGAAGAGACGAAGAAAAGCAAAAGATTCAGGCAAAGTGCTAGTGGCTGCAGTGAGGGAGGGACAGAAACAGGAACAGATCAGAGACTCGGCGAAAATGGCACCAGCGAAGAAACAAAACCCTTCCCAAGGAAAGGGCTCAAACAACCAGAAAAAGGACTTTGAGTGCTACTACTGCAAGCAAAAGGGGCACATCCAGAGGAATTGTCCCAACAAGGTCAAGGATCAGACTATGTTTCAGGTAGATTAGGGGTGTCAGGGGCTTTTCAGTTTGAGGTCTGGAACACTGAGGGAGCCCTTGATAAAATTGAGAGTGGGACCCCACAGGCAGGAAATTTGGTTTTTAGTGGATTCTGGAGCTGAGCAGACCATGGTGCAACAGAGAGGTTGCTCTCTGAGCAATGATGCAATGATGGTAATTGGAGCAAAAGGGGAACCTTTTAAGGTTCCGATCATAAAGAATGTCGAAATAGAGACAGAAACTAAAAAGTGTATAGGAAATATGTTATTGATAAAAGATGCAGACTTTAATTTGCTGGGACAGGATTTGATGGTGGCATTGGAAATTGGTTTAGCAGTGCAAGATTCCTAGCTCAAGGTGAGATTGTATAAACTCACCACCCAGGATGAGGAAAAAATTAATCCAAGGGTTTGGTATGCCCAGGTGGAGGCCGGGAGATTGGACACAGAGCCAATCCACATTGAAATTGAAAGGCCAGAAGACCCCATTCGGGTCAAACAGTACCCCATCCCCATGGAAGGGAGGACAGGACTGAAACCAGTGATTGATGAATTGCTAAAGAAAGGAACGCTGGAGCCGTGCATGTCCCAGCACAACACCCCGATTTTGGCAGGGAGAAAGACAGATGGTAGCTACAGGCTAGTGCAGGATCTAAGGGCTATGAATCAAAGGATAAAGACACTGCTCCCCACGGTCTCAAATCCTTACACCCTGTCGATTAACATCTCTCCTGAGGACACGTGGTACAGTGTGATCGATTTGAAAGATGCTTTCTGGACCTGTCCTTTAGTGAAGGACAGCAGAGATTACTTTGTGTCCCAGTGGGAAGACCCAGAAACAAACAGAAAGCAGCAGCTCAGATGGACATTGCTGCCTCAGGGCTTCATTGATTCTCCAAACATTTTTGGGCAAGCACTCAAACAAGTGCTGAGTCATTTTGTACCAACAGAGGGAACAAAATTGCTACAATACGTAGATGATTTGTTGATTGCAGGTCCGAGGGAGGAGGATGTGAGGACAAGTACCATTGAACTTTTGAACTTTTTTAGGGGAAAAAGGATTGAAGGTGTCTGTGTCAAAGCTGCAGTTCACAAAGCCCAAGGTCAGATATTTGGGACATTGGTTAACCAAAGGGAAAAAGAAGTTGGATCCTGAAAGGGTGGCAGGGATTATTGCCCTACCACCCCCAAGGACAAAAAGAGAAGTAAGGCAATTGCTGGGGTTGTTGGGATATTGCCAGCAGTGGATCGAAGGATACAGTGAGAAGGTGAAGTTTTTGTATGAAAAACTCACCACAGACAGAATCAAATGGACAGAAAAGGATGAAGAATTTAGGGGAGTCAGGGAAGCACTCACAGCAGAACCAGTGCTGAGACTCCCCGATGTGAGACGGCCATTCCAGTTGTTTGTGGATGTGAGCAATCACACAGCACATGGTGTGCTGACACAGGACTGGGCAGGGGTCAGGAAACTGGTCGGTTACTTCTCTAGGCTTTTGGACCCTGTAAGCAGGGGCTGGCCCATGTACTTGCAAGCGATCGTAGCTGTAGCATTGTTGGTGGAGGAAGCTAAGAAAGTAACTTTTGGAGCACTTTTGGTAGTATTTGCATCACACAATGTGCGGGATATACTACAACAGAAGGCAGATAAATGGCTTACAGATGCTAGATTGCTGAAGTATGAAGCCATTTTGATTCACTCACAGGACTTGGAATTGTGGACAACAACCGCGCAAAACCTGGCTCAGTTCTTATTTGGGGAAGCTTTGGACAAACTCATCCACGATTGTGTGGAAGCGGTCGAATTGCAGACAAAGATAAGAGCAGATTTGGAAGAAGAGGAATTAGACGAAGGGGAAAAATGGTTTGTAGATGGCTCGAGCAGAGTGATTGAAGGGAAAAGGAAATCAGGATATGCAGTCGTGCATGGGCGAACAGGGAAAGTGATAGAAGCAGGCCCCCTGAACGCAGGTTGGTCAGCACAGGCTTGCAAATTGTACGCAGTTCTGACAGCCTTGAAAGGACTGCAGGGAAAGAAGGGAACAATTTTACAGACTCTAGGTATGCCTTTGGGGTGGTTCACACCTTTGGGAAAATTTGGAAGAAAGGGGGCTGATCAACACATGGGGATGGGGACTGATGCACGGGGAATTGATCCGGCAAATTCTGTAAGCGATAAGGGAGCTGGAGGAAATTTCAGTTGTCGATGTGAAGGGACATCAGGCAGGGATGTAGTTCCGGACCCGGGGAAACAACTTGGCAGACCAGGAGGCCAAAACCGTGTCACAGATGACGGTAAGTACAGTACGCCAGAGATCAAAGGGATTGAGGTCCCCGACGACCCTCCTCAACCCTCCCCAAAGGAGATTGAAAGTTATGAGAAGATTGGGGGAAAAGTGGAGGAAGGTAAGTGGAAACTACTGAATGGGAGACAACTAGTCGTTAAAGGTTTTCCCAGGAGAATTTTGAGGAGACTGCACCAGCGAACACATTGGGGGGCTCAGGCCCTGGCTGAACAGTTTTTGAAATTTTTCGGGTGCAGAGGAATTTATGAATTGGCCAAACAAGAGGTAGAGGGATGCCTGATCTGCCAGAAAATTAACAAAACTAAGGGAAGACAGGCAATCCTGGGGAGTTGCCCCTTTGCGTACCGACCTTTTGAGAGAATTCAAGTTGATTTTACTGAATTACCCAAGGTGGGAAGGTTCAAATTTGTGCTTGTAATAGTGGACAAATTGACCCATTGGGTGGAAGCTTACCCCAGTCCAACGGCAATGGCTCAGACAGTGTCCAGGAAATTGCTGGAAGAAATTGTGCCCCGATACGGGGTGGTGAATTACATAGACTCAGATAAAGGGGCTCATTTTACTTCAAAGATTATTAAGTAGATGGCAGAGGCACTGGGCATTCGATGGGAATACCACACCCCGTGGCATCCCCAGAGCTTGGGACAAGTTGAAAGGATGAATCAGACTTTGAAGGTGCAGTTGTCTAAATTAATTTTAGAAACTCGGATGTCCTGGTTGAAATGCCTCCCTCTTGCCTTGCTTAATATCAGGACAATGTCTCATTCAGAGACGGGGCTCTCACCCTTCAAAATGCTATATGGAATGCCATATAAGCACAAGATGCCAGTGGGACACCCCAGATTAAAGGACAGCCAAATTCAACCATATTTAGTAGCAATAAACAGAAACTTACAGGAACTGAGAAAACAGGGAATCTCAGAGTGCCCCCTCTGGGATTTGCTATCCACAAAATTCAACCAGGTGACAGAGTACTTGTGAAAGTATGGAAAGACGTACCCCTCTCCCCTCAATGGGAAGGCCCCTTTCATGTCCTTCTGACAACAGACACGGCCATACGGACAGCGGAAAAAGGTTGGACACACATGTCTAGAGTGAAGAAGGTCGAGCATTAGGAGGAGGCTCCCGAGTGGAGGACTGCCTCTTCTCCAGGCGACCTGAAGATCAAGCTCCAACGTCCTCATAGATGACTGATGGTGAACGGATAGGTTGTATACTGTCAGATTGTGTATGCTATCCGTTTGTACACTTCAAGTGTGAATATTGACAAGGGGTTTTTGTTAGATATTGTAGAAGGGGGCAGAGGCCAAAGGGATTGTGCACCCAGTGTCTGGAAGAGGAGCTTGAGCTGACTGACTGCATTCTAGCCCTAGCCACAATTTTAGGAATCATCGAATTAGATTCAAAAGAGTAGTTCCACATTTTCCCAAACAGGGTGCATGGAAAACTCAAATCTAAGGCAGAAATACTGGATGTGGAGTGTCAGAAGTCAATCAAAGTACCATGCAGCTCAGATACTGTCAAGATCTCAAGGAGGGGCACCTTTAAGAGGAGGTATGTGGCAAGGTCTGAGAATGTATTCCCTGAAGAATACTCCTGCTGCCGCGAAGATGGTCTTCCTCTCCGCTGGTGGCATTCCAGGGGGTGGAGGCAAAGGCAGAGAAGTACGCCTGGTGGGAATCTTGATTGGCCTGAGCCTAGCCATGTGCGGGACACAGAGTCTGCACATTGAGACCCCCATCCATGACGGAAATCAGAGCTGCATGGATGAGTGTAGTAAGTGCATTCAGATGGTCCCAATTGAGCAAAGGAACAAGGGGATCTTAGCATACCAAGCCACAGATCAGCGCCTCTGATCTGTACTGCTGAGATTTGGAGAAGGTCTTCTTTAATCTCCTCTCTGAGCTTCTTGTGATTCTCCTCTATCTTATCCTCTAATTTCTGCAGACATGTTTTCACTGCTGCAATTCTGGCATGTGTTGGGCCATGCACAGCATCTGCATATGCTCAGAGCTTCTTTGCAATATCAAGCACAGTCTCATCCCTCTCATCCCGCTTCATTATGGCTAAGGCAGAAGCATATTCATGTGGCCCAAGTCGCACAAGTTTTCACCACATCACAGATGTACCAAGTCTGGTACACAATGGTACCAAGTCTGTGTTCCTAGTTGTTATGTCATCTGAGAAGATAATCTCTGCCACTGCCATTTCTCTCAGGTGTTGGATCCCTTGTTCTATGGTCTTCCAGTGTGTTTGCTGCATATAAAGATCATCTGCACACAGGTATCTTTGTGCAACACTGTGGATTAGCCCCCCTCATCATTCCTCGGTCGATGACAGGATCATGTGACAGGGATCCCAAATGCCTTGCTTCAGTGCCATCCAGAATTGTAGCCTTGCCTTCAGCATCCCAAGGACAGACTAACCAACTAATTATGGATTCATCAGGTCGTCGGGTGTAATCCTTCCTTAGGCCATGAAGGTCCTTCAGGGAAAAGGACTAAGTATTGGCTTCTGATCTTGCACCTGCTGCTTTGACTCTTGATCTTATGTCAAGAGGTGTTGAGGGTCCTTCTCCTGCATCATCATCATCATCATCCTCCACTGGTCAATTAGTCTTGTCCATGCATTTCCCTCTTCTAGTGCTAGTAGCAACAGCCATTGGTTGAGGCTTATTGTCTGCTGGTTTAGCTGCTGGCTTAGGCTCAGTATCTAATGTGGCTGCTGGCTTCGAGCCTGAGATGTTGGCTGCAGCCTGAGTGACTGGGATAGCTGCTGATCTATCTCCCTGCCCCCATGCCTCTGTCTGCTGCCTGACAGTATCTAGCAGTGTGTGATAAGCATAGGCCAAGGCCCAGCTCACTGCAATGATCTTTTTGTCCTTAGGGTCATCCTGGTACTTCTCTTTCAGGTATTTCCCCACCTCTGCTGGGTTCTGAATTTGTTCATGGGGAAAGTCCCAGACTATAGGGTCAGAGAATTCCTTCAGGATTTGGCCCATATCCTCCCATTCCCCACACCACTTAGGATTTTCCACACCTCGGTCTACTCCTGGGTCAGGGGTCTCATCAGCCCGTCTAGAAATCTGGGGGTCTGGAAGGTACTGTTTGATAAACGGCACTCGGATCAAATTGCACAGATCAGGCAAAGAGATTTTGTGTTTAGATCTGAAGGCTGGGAAGCAGAACAGGCAGTCAGGCAAGCACCAACACCAAGTACCGAAAAGAAATGTAGAACCAATGTCAATTGCTGTTTGCAGTAACTGAACAATGTGGATTGGGGGAAAAACAGAATCAATTTTTGTAGCGTATCACCAGATGAATCCATTGTGTTATGACAATTTGAAGCTGGGAATGTGCGTGATGAACAGGAAAATGTACTGGGTGTGAAGAAATATAAAATTTGATAGTAAATTCACCCTGAACAGAGAGCCGATCATATTGGACTTAGCACAGGCAAATGATGATAGAGTGTGCCTGCAATATGATAGGGCTGTCTGTTTTGCAAGGAACAAAGATGGAATAGATCCTGAGGGAAAAATTAAAGAGATTACTTAGGAGCTGAAAAGGAGGGAGTCAGAACTGAGAAAGAAAAGGGTGGAACAGGAAAGATTGAAAACTTTGGGCAAGCAGTATGAACAGCTTCAGAGACAATATGTTGATGGAGAACTACCTTCCCCAGACCATAACTTACTCATTGATTTAGTTCAGGAAATTGCCACGGAATAGGGATTGTCAAACTGTTGAATTTGCGGGGGGCTGAAATCGACAGAGAAGTGGCCTTGGAAGGGTGAGGGTTTGGCTCCCGAACAGCTTTTGAAATGGGACAACCCAAGGGTCTCAAGATTGGCACAGAGACCTGAGGGATGGGTGTTAGATCAATGAGTGATTGGGATGATCTGCATCAGTCGAGAAGGGAAAGAATATACTGAAATGGTGGGATATGTGCTGTGTATAACCACTTCGTCGGTAAATTCGAACAGCAAGAGCAAAGTCTGGCAACCAGAACCTCCTACAGGATACTGGAGTCAGAAGAACGAAACAAATTGTGATTGGAATGGTCAAATAGACTTTGCTGGGTCAAGAGTCCCAGAACTAACCCTTACCAATCCTTGGCAGGACTAAGAGAATACTGGGGAGACCCAGGGAAAACTGATATCAGATGGAAAGCCCCAGATGGAATTTATTGGATTTGTGGAAAGAAAGCATACAGTGAGTTACCTCCAAGGTGGAAAGAATCAGGCACTTTGGGCATGATCGGGCCAGTACTCTTCACTCTCCCTTGAACAAAAAGCAACCTACTAGGGTCTCCTCTGTATGAGACCCTGAGGAGGGAGCAAAGAAGCTTGAAGAAAATGATACCTGTCATGAGTGGCAGGCAAACTTGGGGGGAGGAGGAGTGGCCAGCAGCAAGGATAATTGATTATTATGGGCCAGCCACATGGGCGGAAGCTATGGATACAGGACTCCAATCTATCTAATGAACCGGTTGATCAGGCTGCAGGCAGTGGTGGAAATTGTGTCGAATCTCACCTCAGAGGCCCTGGACTTGTTGAGTCAGCAGCACACTCAGGTATGGGTTTTTGTGTACCAGAATCGAATAGCTTTAGAATATTTGCTGGCCAAAGAAAGGGGAGTGTGTGGAAAATTCAATGAATCAGAATGTTGTATTGAAATTGATGATGATGGGGAAACCATAAGAGGACTGGCAGCCGAAATTAAGAAAGTGGCCCATGTCCCAGTTCAGAAATGGAATTTGATCTTGCAGTCATCTTGGTGGGACAGATTATTTGATGGGGCCTGGTGGAACAAAATAATGTTTTTCATGCTGTGTTCAGTAGCAGGAGTCATATTCCTCCCGTGTCTAATACCTTGTTTTATTAGACTGATACACTCTGTGGTACAGGATATGCAGATAGCTGTAGTGTGTGTGGACCCAGAGTTGGCTCCCAGAAACAACGTGTGCAAGATCATGAGCCTGGGAGAATGGAAGTGTGCAAGCAATGCTGACAAGGTCTTGGCAAAATTTGAGAAACAGGTCAAAACAAATGGGAACAATTAGAATGGTTATCAGGTAATCCTGCAAGGAGAGCATGACATGAGAATTTAATAAAGCCTTCTCTTTGTAGGCGACCCTTAAAGGTGAAGGGTAGATGTAGGAAATAAATAGATAATAGTAATTTGGGATGTAGAGGGAGCATGAATTAATGTGTTGATATTAAAGGGGAGGGATTGTAATATATGTTAGAAATAATTCATGCTATAAAAGAATGTACTTTATAAAGATTGTGAAATCCAAACAAGTCTCTGACCACAAGCAGCCTGAGAGGCAGACGTCTATTCAAACTCTGAAATTCCTGAAGGCAGCAGGATAACGATTGGCATTTAGCTTATGAATAGACGCATCCAGCGCGATGATCGATGATCGGGGGATCGGCCGCCATCCTGAGCCATGGAAGATGCCTAAGAGCAAGAGCGATCATTGCCCTGTTGATAATATCGATCAAGATAGATGAAGTTGCCAGAAAGATACATGTGAATACGCAACTTCCTGGGATTTGATCAACGCTGGCTATCAACCAGGAAAAGGTGATTGTCCAGCTCTGCACAGTGAAAGAACCAACTATGAATATGCAGAGTTACAAAAGAAACTGGGACTCCTTCACCTTGGGCATAATAAACTGTATAAAACATCCTTGCTAGAAGCGGCTCTTGTGAACAGAGGGGGATCTGATGCTTTAGAGGTCAGATCTGTGCTCACCCAGCACCGATCCCAGGCTCGACACTGTCTCTTTGGCTGTGGTGATTTTGAGGACCATATTTAGGTTGCAGAAAAAGATAAATAAATCTTTTTGCATTTTTGATAATTTGGCTTTCGATTGATCATTTATAACACTCTTCCATCAGGTTTGTAGTTTATGATGCTTCATCTTTTTCCTTTCAAAGTCTCCTGTACCAGTTTGCCCAGTGGAAAAGTAATGTATCTGTTTCCCCCTTGGCTCCTTTCCAAACGGGATGACTTCCAGATTGATTCTGGCATGCTGCATAGCCTGAAACACCCTCATGTGGTGTAAACGAAGAATTGAATAGCTCGCTATTGTCAAACATATGGCTTGCAGATGCCAGGGCTTGGCTCACAGCGAACAAAGGGAGATAGAGAAGCAGGCAATATATTGATAGAACTGACACTGAGGCTATGAGTGGTGGGCAGAAAAGAGAGGCGAAATCAATATTACACAGGGTATATTTTGTATGATAGAAATCTAAGTATTTGCAATGGACTTAGGAAGTGCAAAAACTGTGATAGTAACAGTGGTTTTCTGACTTGATGCAAAATGGAAAAGGAACACCACTGCTTGTGGTGCACTTGAAAGAAGTGGCGTTTTCAATGCAGTGATGTCTGCAAGCTTTGTGATTGAGTGTGTCTGATGGTTTGAGATGTTAAACGATTCTGTTGCAGTCAGGGTAAAAATGGTAATGAACAGCTTGGAAGAGTCTGAGTATACTTACATGAAACGTTTAGCAATTAGCTTCTCTCTCTGCAAATGAATCCTGCAGTTTTCTTCTCATCAGCAGCAAAGTGACCTATCAAATACATGGAAGACACAGAAGCTGTTCCCATAACTTACTAATCTCTTGCCTGCTGATAAATTGCATTGTAAGGATTTGGAATTTACAGGGCACTGTAGACTGGGCTGAAAAGGATGATTTTTAAAACATTAACAGAAAGCTTTCTAACAGTGTAAATGTGGCCTGTTTAAGAATGTGATGTGTTATCAGGGTATTCAATGTGGTAAGGAGAAAGAGGCTAAGCTCCCTGTAGCACCTGATATTATCAGTTTATTTTCAGTTCCTTTAAAGCTCTTTTAAAAGTTCATTGTTCTGGATTTATATTCTGTATATGGCAGCTGACATATTAAAATTGAAATAAATCACATTTGTGTGCTTGGAATTAGCTAACAGTGAAAACCATATGCCTCTTGGTGCTTAAATAGCATCAGCCTGATCTGCACAGCTAATCTTTTTACTATGCATTTGAAACAGGAGGGATTTGAGCTGCTAGATTGTCTGGGCTGCCTGTGACATTGACTTGTGCTCTGCACCCAGGCAAAAGGGAATAGCTGAGTTCTCAGTAAATCCACATAAGGCACAAATGTGACTATAAAATCTGTGGGGGAAAATTGATAGTAAAATTTTAGGCTATCTTCACTGCTGAATGTAATTCATATGGGAATGCTCCAGCAACACAGAAAAATACAATAACCTACTCGTCTTGATACAGAATGAAAAAATGTCAATAATGTGGTGTTTTCGTTGTCTGCTTAGGCATTCATTTTTGCAGCTTAACATGTTTGTTTTGCCACTTAAACTCTTGCTTGAAGTGGAGCATTTGATTAGTCTCAAGTGACAAGACCCTACATAATTTGTGAGTTTAGTCCCTGGAAAATAAAATTGTATTATTAATGCCATTTGTTCCCTCTGGCTATCTCAATTAATGATCATGATTGCAAGGTTTGGTACTGATTACAGAAGAAAA
This sequence comes from Molothrus ater, assembly GCF_012460135.2. NCBI lineage: Eukaryota > Metazoa > Chordata > Aves > Passeriformes > Icteridae > Molothrus > Molothrus ater. The sequence continues at coordinate 96,574,355 of NC_050479.2, read as the reverse complement.
TTACAAAGTTTTGTGTAGATGGAAAGAGGTTTTGTGGAGGCAACAGGTAATTTAATACTCTTCTTTCTTAGAAAAGGAAGGGTTTTTTGGACCACAAGAAAGTCTTGCTAGTGGTTACTGCTGGCAAGTGTCTGTGCATCACATCTGATGCTCACAGCTGAAGTCTCACCCCACAATACTGAATGGATGCATGTCCTCCTTGCCTCACCACTTGGTTGCAAGTTGGTGGTGTCCCACGCAGTCTAAATGTCCTTTGCAGGTTGGAGATCTAGGCACCATCTTAACCACAAGAGCCAGGGTGTGCTCATCCTGCACATCATAGCCCGGGGTTGTTGAAACTACCTGTGCACAAGGGAGAAAGTCACTGCGCTGTGATAGCACGGAAGTACCTGATGCTGTCACATTCTCCAGTACCATGAAAGAGTGTAGGCAAATGCTCAGAGGTTTTGGGGAGGCTGTGAAGAGAGAAGGTTTGAGATTCTTCCTGCTTCAGCTGTAGACCCCTCTTTTCTAGCTGATCTGATGGCAGAGGACTGCTCTCATGGAAGATGTGATTAGATTCCTTCTCCCATGTCACAGCACACCCTCCTGTTCCTCTTCAGACTCTGTTGCCTGTCAAACACACCCCATATTTATGGCCTTTGAGAGATTAGAAATTGTTAGAAATGCAGGATGGGGCCTGGCAAGGACACCCAGCAGTACTGTGTCAGTAGTCAGCCTTAACAGTTTTGGTTCTAGACTTCAGTGTTTACAGTTTCCCTGCCCAAAGGCACAGAGATGTCCCTGGGAACATACCAACCTCCGAGAAGTCATTACCCCTGAACTGCAAGGCTTTCTCATCCTGGAAAGCTACACTTGGCACAGCTGTGGTTGCCAGCTGCATGCAAGGTGTTCACAAGTGCTCTTTTCCTGGACAGCCACAAGCTGCAAAGGTAGGAGCAGGACAGAGCGAATAATGTACAGCAGAACAGATTTTTAAAGGAGATAAACTTGCAGGGGTAGGGACTGTTTGGAGCTCCTATGTAACGTAACATAATGTAACCACTCTCTTAGTTGAAGATAAAAATTTATTTATAAGAGAAAATGTTCATGGTCTCATACACACTGCTGTCTCCTACATCAGGGCAAGTGTGGTCTTAATGGAAGGGGGAGCAGGGCTGCAGGACAATGAAATGCATGCCATGAGATGCTACCCTCCATGTTCTTCCTCGAGTGTGAGGGTCAGGAGTGTCTTGTGAAAATTTATAATAAAAATTACACTTGGTTTAAGCCTCTTCAGTATCAAAGATCTAAAAGCAAAATGTCTTTGTTGGCTTCCTTGAGAAGAAAAATGCTGACTCATGGAAGGAAATAGAATTCTGGTTGTATTCTATGAAAATATACAGTTAATGTGTATTTACAAATATATTAAGTTTATGTATATTTTAAATATACAGTTCAACCAGCAGTTTGACTGTATATCAATTAAAGTATTCTGTGAATAATGTGCAAACTGTAATATACCAAATGAAAAATACCTGCCTAATTAAAAAATACTTCCTTACAGACAAAACAGAGGACTTACAAAATACATATCGTTCATGTTTTGTATTCAGCCTTTAGTAATTTGACAGTGAAAAATTATATTTCAGAATTACATTTGTGGGGTTTTTCTTTTTTTTTTTTACTAACGTGATGGAGTAGGTCTCAGTGCTGTATACCTGGTCATCTCTATATCCTATGGGAAGAGTAGGGAAATAGTATGTTTGTACATATTTTTAAGGAGTGGTTAAGAAAACTTGCTCACAAAGCATTATCCTTCAAAGTCACATAAGAATGCAAGGGAGGAAAAGTGTATTTTAGAAGATCAATTTTGTGTATCACAGCAAATCCAGAAATTATTTTGGAGAAAATTCTTTCCCCAATAACTAAATGCAGTGAAAGGTCAAGTGTGAGACTGTCAAGGAAAGGGAATTGTGGAAGAGCAGGTAGTGGGGGATTGTGCTATCTTGCTCCTTAAACCTTCTGCTGCCATGTTGGCTCTTGCCAGACAGTGTGTAAATCTCTCCAGATAACACACTTAACTGACCAGCCAGCATCACAAAACCAAGGTGCTGGCCCTCTGTGTCAGGGGTAGCTTCTCAGGTGCTATGGTAGAGGGAATGGACGAATTTTAGGGGACGGGTGTTTCTCTGATGTGGAACGGCTGAGGGAACTGGGCCTGTTTGGTCTGGAGCAGCCTGAGAGGGGACCTCGTCAATGTCTATCAGTATCTAAAGGAAGGGAGTCAACAGAATGGAGCCAGGTTCTGCTCGGTGGTGCCCAGCAACAGGACCAGAGGCCATGGGCAGAAACTGAGTCCCAGGAAATTCCACCCGAACAGGAGAAAGAACTTTCTTCCTGTGCACTAACCGGGCACTAGAGTAGATTGCACGCACAGGGTGGCATACTGGAGGCATACCAGACCCATCAGGACGCCATTCTGTGCTGTGTGCCCCAAGCTGTCCCTGCTGGAACAGGGCGGTGGGCAGTGGGCACAAAGCCCTGCACTGCCCCGCAGCCGACTCGTCCCGCCGAGATTCCCCGAGCGCCGCAATCCCCGCCCACCTACCACACCGGGGCGCGGGGCTGGGGGCGGGGCGCGGGGTGGCGGCCAATGGTGAGCCGCCGTGCCCCTTGACGTCACCCCGATTACATAAGGGCGGCGGGTGCCGGCCTTGTGCCGGCTCGGCTGCCCCGCCCGCCAGCCATGAGGGAGCGCCGGCGGGGTGGTGCCGTGGGGGCTATGGCCGACGGCAACGCCGACTGGATGGGCTCGCTACCGCCCGCGCTGCGCTCCCTGCCGCTCTCCAACCTCGCCATCCCGGGTAGGGCGGCGCGACGAGGTGTACGGGGCCGGGGCTGTCCGTGCGGTGGTAGGGGAGTCGCCTCGGCCGCGACTTTCAATAAAGTGTTGAGGTAGAGGCTGGGGCTGAGAGGAGCCCTGTCCATCGCAGCTGAGAATGGTGGGCTTAATCTCCTGTAAATACTGCTGTGAGACGCTAACTATTGACCTGCTGCTTTCACTGCCTGTAGAAAAGGTAGCTGTGACCGCTAGCGGCCGTCCTGAGCGTTTGCAGGTGCTTTAAGTAGGGCTGAAGTCGGGTGGGGAGAATGGTTTGGCTGCGTTGACCCAGCAACTGGAGGTTTCTCAAATGGAAGATCTGCTGAGATGGGGCTCTGAGCAACCTGCTCTCGGGGGGAGTCTTCCTGGTCGTGTCAGAGGGCTTGGAACTATGTGATCTTCAGGCTCCCTCTCAATCCAGACATGGCATATGGCATGTCTTTTATACCCTGGTTTACAGATAGATAAGCTTATAAGTGACGACAACAACAGATGACCTGAAACTTATTTACGCTGATTTTCTGTCTCTAAAGGGTAAAAATATTCTTCCTTGCAAATGTCAATAGGGAAGATTTTAGGGGTGGTTACTGTAGCTCCTTCTGATGCTGGATGTTGCAGTCTGGTACAGGCTTGGTTTTCATTTTAGTGCTTTAGCTTGTCACTAGCACTTTGGATATGTATGTTGTAGCATACATACAGTCTCAGGTTGTGTCTGGGGAGGTTCAGGATGGGCATTAGAAGTTTCTTCACAGAAAGGATGATTAGGCATTGGATGGGACTGCTCAGGGAGGTGATGGAATCACTATCCCTGGAGGTCTTTAAGGAAAGAGTGGATGTAGCACTCAGTGCCGCGGTCCAGTTGGCAAGGTGGTGTTAGGGCTTGGGTTGGACTCTGTTATCTCAGCAATGTTTTCCAATCTTCTTCTGATCTATATAGCAGACATTCAGAAATACCTCCCTAGAAACAGAGTAACTTTTTGTGTCAGAACATAGCCGCTTCTCTACATGCTCAAATGTCCTTGAAGCTTATAAAGGGCGGTGCACCTCCTATGCGCTGACTGGTGTGTTACCTGTATCAGAACAGTTAAAATACTAGGTTTCAATCAAAAATGGTGCTCTTTCCTATCTTGACAGTAGCAAAAACTTTTTATGTTCTATTGAGCAGGGAAGTGAGACAGAAAATAAATTCAATGTTCATATAAAATTCTAATGCCAGCAGACTTTGAAACTTCTTGCAAAGAAAGGCTTCTCTGTTTTAGTGAACTCATAAATCAACTTGTTGTAGCCACTTAAAGACTGTGAAACTCTGCAGAATGTTATGATTTAGGTTGTATTACGGGCAATGCTGCTGTCATGTCCAAACATCATGCAACCAGTGTTGCAGCAGAGAAACCAAGTAAATGAGTAGTTGTTTCAGTAATGCCATGGTGCTTTTAGAATGGCCGATGTTTTTTTAAGAGCTTGCAGTACGTGTTTATTTGTGATCAAGGTTGGTGTATCTCCCCACCACTTTCCTGTATATACCTTATGCAACCTGCAAGCAGGCAAAAGTTATTTTGGGTAGATTTTTGTCTTTTTTTTATTACTATTATTTTAGTCCAATGACTGTTTTGCTGAAGTGGGGTTTTGGTGTTGTGCTTGATAGAGCAACCTTTTTGGGAGCCGAAGGGGGGGGGGGTGGGGGTGGGTGGGGGGATGTTCCTAGCAGTGTGGAATACAGGTCGCAGTTGAGGAATCTTTGCAGATGCTGAACAGCAATGGAGATCAGTGTTACCTTCAGAAGAGAGATCAACGGTTGAATGAGAAGCAGTTTTGTCTGTTGCTAACACTGTGTGCATATGACAGGAGTAACCTGCTTTTGTCCGTCTCAGGATACATTCTCCCCTGGAATGATGGACTCCATTGGTTTTGATTTGGGGAGTTTGTTTGCTTCCCCACCAAGCTCCTTGTCATCCTTTGTACATAGGAACAGAGATAGAGCTCCAGGAGTGGAAACCTTAAAACATTTTAACTTGAAATAAAATCAACACTCAAAATCATGACACTGTTGTTATTTTATACTTTGCACTTTGAGGAATTGCAGCATTTAAAGAATTTTTTTTTTGAGAACAAAATGATAGTATCATGGGGCTATTTAAAGTGAATGAATTGAGAGCGTACACACAAAAGAAACATCTTAGATTTAATTTATTGTGTACTACTGTGAGTGGGTAACTCCCTTCTATATTGCCCAAGAGAGCTTCATAGGGTTCTCCTGCTTAATTTGTTGCATACCTTTTGCTTTCAGAGCTGCTTGTTTTCACTGGCTTTAGAAAAGGTAGCTGTGACTTCTGGGAGTGCTTTTAAAGCTACATTATTCTATGATTCCATGAGCTGTTAAATAATGGTGTGAAGCACCCTACTTGATGGTAGAGAAGATCATTCTTTCCTCAGGCTTTAGAACCAACTGGTAGTAAGTAAATAATGTTGAAGATGAGTGTTCATGAGATATATGGGCTGTTTACATAATTATTTAACTCTGCTCAAAACGAAGAGAGACTTTGAAAGAGTTAAGACCCTTGTGTGTGATCAGTTCCCACGTTTGGGCTATTCTGTTACTTCTGTTGGGAAAAACTCTAGCCAAAATGCTAAACCAATATAGTCATTTGCAAGGAAAAGAGATGAGGTTTCCTGTGCAATGTCATGAGAGGAGGAATCTTTTGCAATGAAAAATTGCCAAATACTAAGTAACTAAAATGTCATCAATGTCACAAGCATGCAGCATAGTCAACAAAAATAACCACCTTCAACAAGTGTTGACCTTATGTGAAAGCCTAGAGGGTTTTCTCTTAATTATATTCCAGTAATCCTCTTTGGATGTGGGCTTAAAAATGAACCCTAAAACATTTTGATTGTGGACATGATCCTTGGCAGGGTATTGTATAGTGCTTGTTTAATCTCAAACTGATTTACATTAAAGAATTTTATGAAATCACAACTATGATACTTATATTTTCCTTGGTCATTTTTTTGATCTGCATCTGCTACTTTTCTTATTTCTCCATGTAGAAAAGGAACACAAAAATCTGGAATGCTCTCACTGATCAGCTTTCAAAGTAAATCAGCTAGTTAAAGAATTAGCTGGAGAGCCTAGCTGTTCCTTGCTTGTACTTACATCCTAATAGTTGATAGCACCATGGTATTTCCAGTTTGTACTGTTTCATTTGAACTGCTACAGAAATTTTTAGAAAGGCAGGTATCTTGATGTGGAAAATGTGTTTTATGATAGGCTTTTTGCAAATATTAAAATGAATATTGTGTGTTGTGTTAGAAAGTGATGCTGTATTCTCTTAAGTACTATGTTAAAAATAGTTTTAGGTTATAACAAAATGTTAAAATAGAAACTATGCTATGTAGGATACTTTTTTCTGAAGAAAGGACTCATACTGAGACAGCAGTCACAGGACACCTAAATCTTTCAGAGAAAGAGAATTTCTTGCTCCATTATCAGGAGAAACTAGCTTGGGCAGGACGACGCCATTAGGATTATGAGGAAGAAGCTGATGATGACAGACAGAATCCTGTATTTGAATGGAATTTATGCATCATGAATGAGATGTATGGATATGCAACAGGCTATTGTTTTTAAGGGTTAATCCTTCATTAACGGGTGTCCTTTTTCGGGCTTGTGCTGCCCAGGAAAAGGTACCCGGAGTCCATAACTCTTTGTTTCTATTGTCTCATATTGTCCTAATTCAAATTGTCCAAATTCTTATTACTCTAATGGTATTACTATTTTTATAATTTTATTACTATTGTATTACTCTAATTGTATTACTATTTTAAAATATACCATTTTATTTCTATTAAACTTTTGAAATTTTAAAAACACGTGATTGGTGTTTTTCACACTTGATTACCTTGCTGCTAGAGTCTGAAGTCTCTGCATCTGAAGGTATGGCACCATTTTCCTGTTTAATCAAACTTTTGCATTAATACTTGTATTAGAGCAGGTGAAACGCTTTTTCTGTCTCAGTCTCCTCTGTGTGAGGTCATGATAAGCTCCTTCCTTTTGGTTTGAGACAGCAAGGCAAGGCACTCTAGCAGATGTTCACTGCCAGCTATCAGTGTTTTAAGTATTTTGTTAGTCCAGCCTCCAAGGTGCTGGATGAATGTTATGAGAATAGCAGGCAGTTCTGTTTTCCTTTGGTAATAATACATTTACTTAATCCTGTTTGGACTATTCCAACTTGAAGTATGGATGTAACAGGTATACTTGGAGGTTTGGATCAATCTGTACCCCTTGCTTCATTCCCAGTTCTGGTCAGGATAGCTAGCTATGAGTTTTTCCATGCTGCTGATTTTTTTTCTTTGTCTTCCGGAGAAAACATATGATGGCTAAGGTAGGGATCCACTGCTGCTTGCAGGAGCACCCAGAAGAATTATGGGAACCCTTTAATAAATAAAGTAAGATAATCAAAAGTCATTTCTGTCCCCTGCCTTTCCTTCTCTCCCCCTCCAAATACAAATGAGTGTGTTCCCCAGGCTAACCTGGGAAGGTTTTTGTGGTGATGATAGTTTAGAGGGATTTTTTTATTTTGAGAAGTGGTTCTTGTCAGAAAAGCTGCTTGCAACAGCTACTCACGGAGTTGGGCAAGCCCTAGGGTGGATGCTGTACTGTGTGGATGTCCTGAGGGAGCACAGTCGTTAACCTGAGGTGTCATGGTGTTGCAGATGTGGACAGGAAAGAACAAGAGTTGCAATAGCTGTAGAATAAATGAGTGATTCTTTTCTTTCACATAGTTTGGCTGAAACAAATGCTATTAGTAAAAAGTAAGCTGAGTCATGGAAAAGTTGATTTCAATCTGAACTAAGTTGTTTGATAGGAGTCCCTGAAGAAGAGAGCTAAAAGATGGAAAATTTGGGAGAAGTAAAATGTTTTACTTTAGCACTTTGAAATGTGATACTAAAAAAAACCCTTACACCAGTGGTTTTCTCCTAGGGTGTAAGATTTCTTTTTAAAATTTTTAAGTAAAGATGTTTGTGTTGTAGATCAAACTTGGTATATCTAAGGCTGATTTGAAATAGCTTACTGGTTTTTTTTTTATTATTTTTAAGCTTTTGCCACTTGAAGTCAGTTTTTCAACCACTGGTACACCTAGAGCCAAATGTCACACTCAGCAGAGTGTTCTGCTGCTCTGGAACATGCAGGCTGGGCAGGCTGCCTTTCCAGGGAGAGTTGGGACAGGTCTCCACCTGTGGCTTCTGGTGGTGTACAGGGCCTCTTCTCTCATCTTCTAGTGATCCCAGCTGGTGTGTTCTTGCTTTCTCAGAAAGCATGTGGATGGCTGGCCATAATCTCATTTCTAAGTCATGCAGAGCATTTGGAATGTGGAGCCATTTCTGTCAGCATCAGATTGTACAATGGCTGAGGAGTTTCCTGTGGGATGCTGGGTTGTAGGTAGCCAGAGATGACAGATAAAAAATGGGTTTTACCCTTCCAGAAACTTTTTTTTAAACAGAAAAAATCATATTGACCTGAATATGGCCAGAACAAGACCATATTGGAGACTCAGAACAGTTGGTAAAGTCTTCAACTTGACTGTTCGCTGATCCCCAAGAAGAGATGTGTCCTGGCACTGCTGAAATAGTAAAACTTTGCTGCTCCAAACTATAGCATAGTCAAGCTGCCTAATTCCCCCTTACGACACACACACTCTTGACTTTCTAGCCAACTTGTAATATAACTTTCCATAGTTTGCTCATGGCAGTGTCAGCGTGACTAACCCAAAACTTGCCACAGTACAGTGTGCCACTGTTTCTGCCCTTCCCTGAGAAGTTCATCCCAAGAGCCTCAGTAAGAAGCTTCCTGATTTTGATTTAAATGATCAAAGTACTATGAAATTTTCATCCCTGGAAAACAAAGCTTTACAAATACAGCTGGTAGGCAGTCTTAACAAGGAGCAGCCCTGCTGGCCAAGCCTATGGTTCAGCTTAAAGGGGGGATGGAAGGCATGGAGAGGTGTTTCCTGAGTTGATAACCTGCTGCAAGTGACTGAGTTGGTGCAGTAGTGTGACCATCCTCATGTGCCCCACCCCCTGGAGGTGATGGGGGCCTGAGCATCTTCTGCACAGGATGCCATTGTCCTATCCACCAACTGGCCAACTCTGCTGTCCTGACAGTGTAGCTGTTCCCTAAAAGCCCTGTGAGCTGCTTGACTTTGAGTTGGCTAAGCAGAGCCAAAGTGGTTCTGAAAAGAAGCAGCAGCAAGCACTGTCCAGTTGAGAGCTGGCCACTAGGCTTTGACTGGATTGGATGGTTTTTCTTTTTGTCTGCCTGACCCTGGGTGAGCTGCTGAACTTGCTAATGCTATGATTTTCTTGTTTATTTGTTCATGGGCTGCTGTGGGCTGTGGACATGCGTGCTGAGAGGCGTGGTGGTGACCTTGAGGCTGCATCCTCCTCCGAAACAGTATTCCTATGGAGTTCTCATTAAAAGGATCATTGAATCATCTGAACTGGCCATCTGTTGGATTGAAGCTCAGAGGGAAGAAATATAAGATTTATGTTCTGTTTCACCAAGCTTTATTTTCCCTCTCAATTTAGTTTGCATCTACCAATGAATCAGGTGGTAACCACTAGAAGAAAGTATCTGCATGAGTATAATGATGTTGAGTATGATTGGTAAATGCAGAATTTTCTGAAAAGACAAGTTATTTTACTACTTTGTTAGGCTATTTGATTGTAACAGCAACTCTCAAATATTTTTAGAGAGGCTATTAAACTATCTGGACTGTTACACTGGTGAGAACATTTGATGGAAGTTGTTCCACTGTTCTTAAGTAACCAAGTATTCTTTTTATATGACCCTCTGTGAGGAACTGGTCTGGCAGATGCTAGGTCTGTGTAGAAGCTCCCCTGAAAAGCCAGTCTTAACGCTTATCTTTTTAAAGAATTTCTGTCATCTGTTCAGCCAAAACCAAATTACTCTTGAAATACCACAAAATTTTCTTCAAACAGTATATGAAGGTCCTAATTAATTTGGTTTTCTTCTGGAAAATTTTCTTCCTGTGATTTATTAAAATCTGTACTCTATAGAAGGACTCAAGTGTGTCTGGTAAATGAGTCTGGTAAAGTGTCTTCAACTTGACTGTTCACTGATCTTCAAGGAGAGATGTAAATTAGTGCAGAACATGCCAAAGTTTTACTTCCAATGGAGAAAACTAGTTACAATGTTGATATAAATGCTTGTTGCTCTCCTTCCATGTTGTGAAAGTTTGTTTGCCTGCTTTTCCATCAATGATGCTAAAAGAGGAGAAAGTACTATGTAATAAAAATTTCTCTGTTGCTTTCTCAGAAGAGAATGAACCCTTGGTCCACTCAGTTCTGAGTGGTCACAAAAGAGGAGTTTAGAACTCTAAGCTGAAGGGTTTTTTCCTTTTTGAGTGTGTGGATCCAGTCAGGCTTTGAAATGATAGTGATATGCTGTGTCTTTCTTGCATTCCCATTGCAGACAGCTGAGAATGTTGATAAATGAGAAATCATTGCTAAGTGACCTTAACCTTCAATGGCAATAACTCCAGCCAGTGCCAAAAGTATTTCTTCTGGCTGGAAAGAAAATCAAACTACTCTGACATTGTATTGTGTCTGACAGTTTTAGGTTGTCTTTAAGCTCTTGCATCCCATTGCACTGCCTGATGGCAGTGGGGGAAATCAAGGTAGTTCTTGAATAGAGAGAGGGAGTTTTCCTAAGAGGATTTGGTCCCTACTAGGATTTGTCTTTCTTAATGGGACTGCATTAAGAATATCTAAAGGATTCTTGTAGGTTTCTTAAAATATACTCATCTCTATAGTTTTAGATAATTGATTATCAATAGGATGTTTCTCATTTCTGCTTCATCTCCTTTTGCTGGACAAGTTAGTATGAACTATTTGCTTTTCATTATTGATGAACTTTGAAGACGCTAACCTTCTAATAAGAAAATCTGGATTGTTAATGACCTGAATCCTGAGGACTTCTAGACTTTGAGAGGCACTTTTGCTTATCCTGTTTTTCCCTCAGTTTTGACACACACGGGAGATCTGGTTGAAAAGAACATCAGTGGGATAGCCTTGACTTGCTAGCACTTAGATCCTGTGGTTTTGGATCTTGGTTACTGTTCTTTTGCCCATCTTGGCTGTGTAATGCCTACTGTGTGGGGAATGTACTCTGTTTAGTAAGCAAAGCTTGTGCTAAGAAGTGCAGCATCACTACAGCTCGGGTGAGTCTTTGGTCAAAAGTGACCCTGTAATGTTTTTAAAGGAATGAGTATGTTTTTTTGACCTTGCTTCTTAGCTTCATGCTATGTTAAACATTTGTCTCTTGCAATTTTCATCCTGTTAGTATTCTATTCATGTAAAGATCAATCCAGCTTATTCAGATTTATTTAAATTTACTCACAGCACACTTGTCTGCCCTTGTGCTTTCATTTATTGCTTCTTGGTTGGCCAGATGTTTGCAGAAAGTGTCTTGAGCTGCTGCTTCTGACTAGTCCACAACCTTGGAACCAGGGAGGCTTGCAGTATGCTGAAATATGCTTGTATCCAAAAAAACCCCATGAGTTTTTGTCCTGTTTTCGAGTGATTGGCAGTGCACAGGTAATGTTCTGTGTTGGAAGATCTTTGCACTTTTACATGCTGTATAATCATATTTTTAATATTCCATGAAGGTAAATTTACAAGGGGTTGGTGACATGATGCTAATCTCTGTCCCTCTGCAGTATTTGCAGGAAGTATTATGTGGAAACAAAAGATAGTACCAAATGGTACAGAATCATAGAATATGCTGAGTTGGAAGAGACCCACAGGATCATCAAGTCCAACTGCTGGCCCTGCACAGGACACCTCCAAGAGTCACACCCTGTGCCTGAGAGCATTGTCCAAACACTGCTTGAACTCGGACAGGCTTGGTGCTGTGACCACTTCCCTATTCCAGTGTTTAGCTGCCATATGGGTGAAGAACCTTTTCCCAAGATCCAGTGTAAGCCTGTAAACTCAGCTTTGTGCTGTTTCCTGAGTCCTGTCACTGGTCATGAGAGTGAAGAGCTATAGCTAGTATTTGTTGACATTGGAGGCTTGATAACATTCTGTTGATCAGTGTCATTTGTTTCAGCTCGGGCATGGGTTATTTGACTATCTGTGAGTAAGTAGCATGACAAATTAACATACTGGGAAGTTAGATTTTACTGCAGATGCGATGATAAAAGGCTGCTGTCTACAAATCAGCACAAGGGCTTCAACAAGAAGTCATCCTGAACTGTGAAATACTATCTATTTAACAAATAAATTGAATTGAAAAGTGAGCTGTTAAACATAAAATTAACTTGAGGAATTAGTATAAGCAGAAAAAAATAAGAAGTTTAAAGATATGAATGAAATTTAATCCACAGTTGCAATTACTAGGATAAAATTAAGAGATCTGTCCATCATTTTAAGTCTGGCATCTGGAATATCTATATATACCTATATAATATTATTCTAACTATAACACAGCTTTTGGTAGTTAAATGTCTGGGCATTTGAGGGCATGTGACTTCTTTCCTTGAAGCTGCCAGTCTTTGTCAGATGAAAGAAATGAAACAGAAAAAAAGCTGCCAGATGATTAGCAGTCCCCTAATTTTTGTCTTTGAATGTGCAATCTCTTTCATGAATATTGCAAATTTAATGCTTGCTGCTTTGTGCTGCACATCTTTACCCAATTGGAAGCAATTGGTAAATCATGATCTCTTCATTGTATTGCCTGTGTCTGACTCTGTTTTGGGAAGGGCTGAGCACCAGTCTGCTGCCATGCCACTAGAGCAGCTCAGTAAGGTTTGCTGTCTGAACGCTAATCCGGTCTTGTGTACAGTGATTCCATGTCCTGCATGTGCAGGAACATGCTTTTGAGGTGGTTCAGGCTGGACTTCTAGCCTCTCCTTACCTAAAGGACAATGAAGATAAATTTTCTTGGCTCATCTCTGCCTTTTGACTTCTCAGTGGGTGAGGTGGAGGTTATAAATACCTAGTTTTGTTAGTTGTTTTGTCCACAATCAGTAGGTTTAAGGAATAGCTTTACTATAGGAATAGGATGTTATTTATATTTAAGTTGTTAATTATCATGTGAAATGTCTTGCTTCAATAATTCTTGAGGTTGCTTTTTTCCCTAAGAAAAGTACTCAGCATAATTTGCGGCAATGCACGTTATTTGTGTGGTGGGGAACAACAGATGGTGAGGGATTTTTTACACATGGTGGGGTGAGAGATTTTTTACCAAGACTTTACAGTGTGTGTTGCTGTGAGAGTTTTGTGGTTCTTGCTCTGTCCAGGACCTTCCAGCCTTGCTGCTGTCGCTGGGCAGTGTCCAAGCACCTTCACACGTCCTTGTGTTAGACATTAATTGAGAATCTGTTTAGCAAGCTCTTCCACTGAGCTCCTGACAAAATGGGGCTGGTCTGCTCCATTCCTGCCATGTAGGCTCTGCTCTTTGCCTTTGAGGTTTTATGGATTTGTGTTGGTTTAGGTTATGCTTTTTCAAAAAGAAATCATGCTGCATCACATGTATCAGCAAGCAGCTTGGCTCCTGCCATAGCAACAGAATGGCAAGACTTTATGAGTTTAGAAATAGAGCAAAGGAGAGCAGGGATTATTTTGACATTGTGATGCAATCAGCTTAGCATGTACTTAACATCTAACAGCTAAGCTATGTTAAAAGGCAGTGCCTGAGCTGGTAGTATATCACAGTGATCTTAAAGAAGGGCCTGGTGGTGATGTGGGTCTTCACCTTGCTGTTACCCCACAGCCCCACAAGCATCCAGTGCTGTTGCTGCAGGGTTTCAATTTTTTGACCAGAGTCAAAACATTGTGGGTCCAGGTTTGGCCTAGATATTGGTGACTGGCCTTTTTAAATGACCACTGAAGACCCAACTGGACTTCTGCTGTCTTTCCAGCCTCAGTATTGATCACAGAATGATCAACAGAATTTGTGATGGTCCCCTGCCCTTCTTAGATGGTGATGTGCTACCAACAGTGAAAAGGAGGATACGTTTTGCAAATGCAACTAGTGTTCTGCTTGGTTATATCTAGGTATACACGTTGACTTCGATTTAGGAGGAAAGCTCCATTTCCTAGGCTTTTAGCAGAGCCATGGGGCAGGAGTTAATAGGATCTTCTCTAACTATAGAAGCATGTCACACATAGTTCACTTTCCTGTTAAGGAGCGCGGTTTTTAAAGTATGTGGTGAAAAAGTTGCAATGTGGTGACTTGTTTGGGTTTTTTGTGGAAGGTTTTTTTCTTTTTTAATACTGCTTTCTAGTGCTAGGTTATAAGTAAAATTTGGTTTGTGATAGTGCAGGGAGAAAATTTGCTCTTTGTATCCTTAAAAGCACCTTGTAAGTGTCAAACTGCAAAGGAAAGACTTTTGTAGCTGCTAAGTGAATTATAAGGAAAATGAGTTGTTTTTTGGTTTAGATTTACTTGGACAACTCTGAGGTAACAACAATGTATTAGTGGCAAGATAAAATTCTCATTCCTTTGTAAGTCAGATTTATCAGTTTGAGGGAGCATAATGGTGCGAGTGATTCCTATACGTTCAAGGATGCTGCACTGTCTTAGTTAATATGAAAATATTTCTTATGTCGTTATTCTATGTTATAAATGATCAATCGAAAGCCAAATTATCAAAAAATGCGAAAAGAATTATTTATCATTTTCCACGACCAAAACACGGTCCTCAAAACCACCACAGCCAAAGAGACAGCATCGAGCCCAGGATCGGCGCTGGGTGAACGCAGATCCGACCTCTATCGCATCGAATCCCTCCTGCCCCCGTTCACGAGAGCCGCTTCTAGCGGGGATGTTTTATACAGTTTATTGTGCCCGAGGCAAAGGAGTCCAAGTTTCTTTTGTAACTCTGCTTATTCATAGTTGGTTCTTTCACTGTGCAGAGCTGGACAATCACCTTTTCCTGGTTGATAGCCAGCGTTGATCGAATCCCGGGAAGTCACGTATTCACATGTATCTTTCTGGCTCGGCTATCTTGATCAATGTTATCCGCAGAGCGAGATGATCGCACTTAGGCGGTTTCCGATGACTCGGGATAGCGGTGATCATCACGTCGCGTGCATCTATTCTTGGGCTAAAGTGCCGATCGATTGTTGTCTGGCCTGACTCCAGGAGTTTCGGAGTTTGAATAGACATCTACCTCTCAGGCGGCTTGTGGTCAGAGACTCGTTTGGATTTCACAATCTTTATAAAATACACTCTTTTATAGCATGAATTATTTCTAACATATATTACATTCTACAATGTTAAACTGCCTTCTACAGTGACCTAAACAGAAGAAAAAATAAAAATTGATAGAATTAAGAACTAGGAAAAAACCGAACAAAAAACACAACCAAATGAAAGATTTCTTTGTGCAGAGATACTAATTTCAAGGCAGAAGGCAAGCTCCTTGTGATTAAAGTCTACTTTCCGAATATAGTAGAAGCTTGAATGACTAATTCTGCTGTACAGGGAGATAGGTGAAACTTAAATATTTGTAAACTACAGTTTGAAGCATCATAAGGCTTTTGAAATGTCTTCACTAAATGTTTGCTCCTGGATTTTGTTTGGGGTTGCATGTTTGGAGATGGGAGAAAAAAAATCTAGGTGTTGCTCCACAACTGACAGCTACTTTGTGATGTAGTTTACTGGGACAAGTACTAAAAAGTTGCTTAAGATGGCATCTTTGGCACTTCTCACTTCTGTCTAGAAGACTGAATGGCAAGCCATAACAGAAATTCACTTATACAAATGCTGTGAAGAATTCATGGAGAATTGGTCAGAATACGTTTTATTGTTCATTTGTAAAGTTTAAAAACTCACCTTCACACTACCTGTTCACTGGTTTTGAACTAGTTGAAATCTATGGAAAAGAGTGCATTTAAGGTTATTGAGAAGTGATGTTTAGTTTATGCACAGTCTCTTCTTTCATCTGGATTAAAAATGCCAACAAGATAATCCAATTAAATAATAATCTTGTTTGTAGCTCTGATCTTGCATCACAAAAAATGCATCAGTGTTCAAGTGAGCACTGGTACCCAAATAAAAGGTTTGGATAAAGGAGACTGTGAATGCCTCAAATGTTATCTTGAGATTGAATGTTACAGATTGTGATTTCAAAGAGTTGCAGACTGAGGTAGAGGAGGAAATCTGAGAAAAGCATAGTCGTAGAAGCAGAGACAAACATGCAGGAATGTAAAACACAGGTGCCAAGTCACTGTACCCTGGGGCAGCTGGAAAATGAGCTCCTTGGGTGAAGATGCTTTCTCTACACTCCAGCACAGATAGCAAGTGGGGTTTGGCTTAATGGGCCAAACTCTCATCTCTTATCCTGAAGACAAAGGGTAGCAAGGGCTGTTAGAGCTCCTAATAGCGTTTGTGTTGGGTGGAAATTCACAAGGAAGGCAAGCCTGGAGCAGCTACAGCTTCTTGGCTAGTTTGCTGGTACCTAGTGCAAATTGCCACGAATCCTTGGTAAACCCCAGTCTGTGGTGGATCAGCTTCTGCTAGTCTTTGCTTTATGCTGTTCTGGTACGGTGCAGGCCAAGATACACTGCCTTTTCACTCTTTGTTCTGTTACTGACTTGGCTAAGGTAGGGATATTTCAGTCACTCTGAAACTTTTTATTTTGGAGCTTTGTTGCTTCTCAGGTTTTTTTCCCATTTACTACTGAATTTTCAATTGGAGGTTTTTCTAATAAGCAATAATTTTATATTGGAGATGCAGTTTCTCTGCCCAGGTACAGGTTGTGTCACAGGAGCTTTTTTGGACGTGCATTATTTTGGTTGGGACTGGTGATTTTGATTGTTGGTTGTACTTTTTTGATGAATTTTCTTTTCACCATGCCTTTGGTCACTTGAAAGCATGCTAGGTAAAAGACATGTTCATGAATTTGTTTAACATGAGCTTGGTATCCATCCACACTGTAACTGGTGGTGTGTTCAATCGTTCCTCCTCTAGGTCCAGCCAGTCATTGCCCACTGTTCAAACTACTAATCATTTATCTGCCATCTTGGGGCTAAAGGGAGATGTGCTGATAAGGCATGTGCAGGTGCAGATTCCTCAGTCCATTATGTGAATAAAGAAACCTGTTCCAAGATGTTTGGTGTGTAAGGTTATGGTTGTACATACCAGGTGTAAAATAAAAAATAGTCTCAGATTTTTAAAATTATTCTGGAGTCTCATCCTAGATCAGTCATGTACCAGGCTTTGGGAAAGCTTTGGGGGTTGATTTGTAGTTTGTGAAGGAAGGAATGAAGGAAGGTTAGAAGGAGGTTTACCTTTACCACAGATGTTTGTTTTGTGGTGTTCAGAGAGCATTGAAATTGGGAGTTCATGAAAGAAAGTTCAAACTGAGGACCTTATGAAGCGATATGCGGAGTAAATAAACTCCACAACCAGATATAGTTATGAAGTGGGTATGTCAGCGCCCAGCACAAGCGAGATAGCTCTCGTGAAAACTTGAGGCCTTGAGCCTCAGTCTGAGCCTTATCTTTATTCACAAAGGTATTCCATATGCAATACATTGCACAACTTTTCCATGCATATTCAATCTCTGCCCGCCCTGTTCTCACTTTGCTGGGTAATGAGATCCACGCCCTTCTGGGCATGCGTTGTCTGTTGTCCGCACAGGTGGTCTCTGAGGCTGAAGATTGTGATCTTCCTCATGACTGAACTTTTGAACTTTCTCTTTTGCACATGCACTTTTGGTCCCTTGGTGCTTATCTGAGTACTGTCTGTAGGCCTTGATTAGCTTGGAGACGGAGGAGTCCCTTTATCTGGTTTCTTTGCATCTCTTGGTCTTTTCTGGTATTGTTCTTTATGCAAAAAGCTTCAGAAATTTGCATTTTACTATGCCCTTTGTACCATGGTGGAGGTTTCTTAAGTAAAAAGGTTAAAATTCAACACATAGTTCTACAGGCTAAACTTAAATGCTTAATTCATATTGCTAACTCAAGTGAACTCCAAAAATCTCTATTTCACTTATGCTTAACTCTTGTTATACTGTCAGGGAAAAGTAAGGTGTAAAGGATGGTCTGAAAGACTCACATATGAGCATAATGCTTCTGCACCCCTGTCACACATGTAGGACTTTGTTCAGTTTTCAGGCCACATGGGTACACGTGTTATGGGATAGCCACTTTTTCTAAAATTAATTCTTCTTGGCTTTTTTTCTAGGATCACATGATTCTTTCAGCTACTGGGTCGATGAGAAATCTCCAGTGGGACCAGACCAAGCAACAGCCATCAAACGTTTGGCCAGAATTTCCTTCGTTAGAAAGATCATGAAGAAATGGTCAGTGACTCAAAATTTGACTTTCAAAGAACAGTTGGAAGGCGGGATCCGCTACTTTGATCTTCGTGTATCTTCCAAACCTGGGGAAATAGGACAAGAGATTTACTTCATACATGGCTTGTTTGGCATCAAAGTATGGGATGGGCTGAAGGAAATGAATAGTTTTCTTGAGCAGCACCCCAAGGAAGTAATCTTCTTGGATTTCAATCATTTCTATGCCATGGATGACAGCCATCACCACTTCTTGATCAACAGGATCCGCTCAGCATTTGAATCCAAACTTTGTTGTGTTGAATGTGTAGAATATGTGACGTTACTGTACATGTGGGAGAAGAAACACCAGGTAGGGAAAGGATATTTGATGTTTTTCAAACCCAAAATGTTAAGATTTTAAAGAGACAAGCCAAGTGTAGCTCCCACTCACAGATATTGGACCAAGGATGTTGCTGATGGTCAAGTTAAAGCCCACTAGGGCCTCCTCTATGCAGTGTGCATGTTTTCCTCCATTTACATGCAGCCGTGTATCCCCTCATCTATGCTGTGGCCAGTCTGTCCTGCTCCCAAGCACGTTTGTTAAATAAACTGTAGTGTCCTTGGAGCGTCGTGCTCCTTACAAAGGGTTTTCTCTTCTGGAAGGGCATGTAATGCAGAGTTGTGTTGGTGAGGATTTTATTAACTGTTGTCTTTCTAGCCAGTGTGAAGCATATAAGCTTTAGCATGACTAAGGTATGGATGGAATTTCTTACCTCCTTTGCAGCCATCCAGATCTGCAGAGGTGAGGTTAATGGCTCTTCTCTGTGGTAACTGCTCCCAAAGGTACACAAAAAATGAGAACAGAAAAGGGTTTCAGCAGCAGCACATAATTCTTGAACTGGAAATGAGGCTTTGAGGAATTGTTCTGAACTGATGCTGTCAATGTTAAGCTTCAAGATTAATTTTGTGTAAATGTGGGTGTTTGTAAAAAACGTGTCCTCTTTATGCTGTAGAGAAGCACCTTACAAGGTAAAAAACATTAACTTTGGATTTGAGGGTTTTGCTGACAGCAGGACTGCCTTTGGTTTCTCATGCAGCAAGTGTGAGCACGATGCCAGTATGTCAGTCATGTGCCAATCAGCCCTGCACACTTTGCCCTCTTAGAAGGAGGTATTCAGAAGATGGCAAGGCTGCTAAAATCCTTACCTTCAAGTACAGATAGAATATTTTCTGGCATTAAGAAGTTGCAATACTTTTAGGCTGAGCTCTTTAAATGACAAAGGCAACTTTGTCATTTTAAACTGATGATCCATAAAGCCTGAAGGAATCCTGTCCTCAAAGCTGAATAAAATTATCTCCATCTCCTTTGGCTGTAGTGCAAGAAATATACTCACACTCATGACTCAAGAGCAACTTTTTTGCTTAGTCCTCTTCACTGCTATGCTAGGTGCAACAGTACTGTATGAACATAAACCAATGCAGCAGCCTGTTCAAATAAAAATATAGTAGTTTTGACTTGCTTTGGTTTTTTTCTTTTTTTGTTCTCCTAGGTTCTCATATTTTACCACCACCCTTTGTATCAGGCATATCCCTTCCTGTGGCCAGGTAATAAAATGCCAGCACCATGGGCTAATACAACTAATGTGCACAAACTGCTGCAGTTCCTGGAAACCACACTTGGGGAACGAAGTCGTTATGGGACTTTCCATGTATCTCAAGCAATTCTCACACCTCGAGTGAAAACGATTGCACGGCATCTGATTCGTGGTCTGAAGAACACGCTTGTTCATAGGTAAGGACTTGTCTTGATTGTCTCAGTTCTTTACTTAACATGTTGAAAGAGGCACTGAGCAAGAAAGAAACTAGGAGATGTTTGCTTAGCCTTCTGAAAGCATGCCATTTTGCTCAATACTGTTGTTCATGTAAGACACTTGCAATCATTGAAAATAAAGACAGTGCAAATAATAAAGGAACAGGGTATATATGTGTTTCCTGGTAATTGGAACTTTTGAAATGTGATATGATTTTGTAAAATGTAGGATGGATGTGTGCCTTCAAACCAGTAAATTCATTTCAAACTGGCTGAAGTTGGATTGGGGGGGGGTAGAAAAAGCTTGTGCCACAGAGGAAAATTGCTTATTTCTGGACTTAGTTTTACATTTATCCATACAAATGTCTCAGTAATTTCAGTAACAGTCGGAGATGTATGACCTAGGGCAGTATTTTACCCTGTATTTTAAGGGGGCTGGGGGGAGAGGTTTTCCAAAAATTAGATTCACCATTTGACTCTTTTTAATACCATTGACCATTGTACAATTAATTTTCCTATGAGTAAGGTCCCTGTAAGAGAGTTTTGCTTTGATTAGCACAGAGTGACAGTGATTTTTACTAGTATTAACAGCATGACCAGGATAGTTTCATATGATTTATTTTATAGAATTAACACCTTCTAGCCCATTTGCTAAAAATTACCAGAACTGTAAAAGTCCTCGTGTATATTAGGAAGAAATCTTTACTGTGGGGGTGGTGAAGCCCTGGTTCAGGTTGCCTAGGGAATTTGTGGATGCCCCATTCCCTGGAAGTGTTCAAGGCCACGTTGGGTCGGGCTCAAAGATGTCCCTGCAAAAGGCAAGGGCTGTTAGAATGCGATGATATTTAAGGTCCTTTCCAACCCAGGCCACTCAGTGATTCTGTGAATAAGAAAATCGCTGGTTAGGTATAAATCTCGGCATTTTCAGTCCCGTTCGTGCAGAGGCGTTAGTCCGGCCCAAGCTGTTGGTTCGGTGTCGGGGCCGCACCTGTGCCGGCCGCGCTCGGCACCAGATGGCGCTGGGGGCCCGCGAGCGCCGGACCCTGCGGGGCATCCGCGCCAAGGCCGGGCGGGATTCCTGGGCCACAACTACCAAAGGATCGTTTCATTTCGTGGAATGTGCGAGCAACTCTGTTTCGAGGGACTCCTGGCACAGATCTGTGCTCTAAGCCACTGTTAGCTGGAAGCCTGCCTTCAGTCCGTCCCTTTCTCTCATCCTTAACACTTGTTTGCAATTTAAACCGAAAGTTGCAGATAGCTGCTGCTGTTTGCATAAGCGTGATTACTTGTGTGCATTTGCACAAGCTAGCTGATATGCAAATCTATCCTTGTTTTATGTAGATGCCTCCCTTCTTGTATGGAAATTTTGCCCTGGATTTGAATATTTAAATGTTCTCAGCTCTTGCTAAAGGAGACTTGCAACAAGTCACACTTAGCTGGCTGAAGTGTGGTGTGTCCCTTGGCAGTAGTTATGCCTTCACTCATAGTTCTTGATAAGTTTTTTTTATTGTCCTGATTCAGCAGGCGTGAAGTGGTTTTAAGTTTTTTGGGTTTGCTTTTTTCTCTTAATCGTTCTGTTAGCTAATTTGCTAGCCTAGCATCTTCTCAAAAAATGTATACATGTTACAGCACTAATCTAAATAATGCAAATATATTTAACCATTTGTGTCTAACTGCTGAAAAGCATGGTATTTCATCTTAGAGTGCAAGAAAGCTGGTGCAGACTCCTAACTTGCACTGTTGTCCGAGAAATATTTGAAATTTCTCCCCATAGTAGAATTTCTAACTGTTTAATTCAGTTCCTGACACACCTCTCCTTTAACCAGTTGTAGCAATGTATAAGCAGGATGTTCAACCCCTGTGGAGCTGACAGCTTCGTTCTAGGTTTGGTTTCCCTGACCCCATTGCTCTTGAGTGAGTCTGGAAGCTGGAGAGAATTTGGGAGAAATGCAATGCTGCTGCCTCCAACTTTTTCTCCTGCCTTCCCTGAGGCAGAGGAGGGCAAGGGAGCATCTTGGGCCAGGCATGGCCTTGCTTTGTGTTACGCTGGTTTGCTGTGAAATTGAGCATTTGACTTAACGTGTGCTTGGGTGCAAACAAACCACGGTGCAGAAAATTTTAGTGCAGTGTTAAATCCTGAAGCACAGACTACCCAGTGAATATAGAGGGATTTTGTATGTCTGCTAGTTGGCATTGATGACTGACCAATATGTCTGTTTGATAGCTAATGACCATGTGCTGTGTTAAGCACTCAGCCAATTGCATTTAGGGTGACAGCCCTGATCACAAATATGAGATAATATATTTTGTAAACAGCATGTTGTGTTTGTAACGAGGGGAGTAGGTATACAAAAGTGTCTCTTTTGAAGTGTTTAATTTTCTTTATTTCAATTTCTTTAGGAACCTGCCCATGATTTTGAATTGGGTGAAAGCACAGAAGCCTGGTGTTATGGGTGTTAACATAATTACATCAGACTTTGTGGAGCTGGTTGATTTTGCTGCTACAGTTATTGCATTGAACGACCTCCTTTTGGAAGAGGATGAATCTGCAACTTAAATCCTGATTGCTGTGTTCCACGTGTGCTCTTTAGTAGACATCTTTGAACTATGCTTAATGTTTTACTTGCCAAGTGAAACCTATTGTAATCTCTCTCTCTATGAAAAAATGTTTCCTAGAGGAAACGTGGTTAAACATCATGTACAGCCAGGTCCCTTCTCCTGGAGTCATGTGGACCTCAGTCAGCCAAGTACTGTGTGTGTGCTGCTGTGTCTGTCTGTCTTTCTGTGTGTGCGTGCTCTGTGTGGCTGAGCTGTGCACACATCTGCTGCTGACAGGGACTGGCCTCTGGAGCAGATGTACCCTATTGTGGCACGCATCTCCTTGGTGACCGTACTCCCAGCGCCCGTGTGTGTGCATCCTGCCTGCTTCCCATGGCCAGGGCTCACTCCAGGGATCACTGCTGACCCCATTGGCAGCATGACCAGACTGATAGGGTGGCGTTGTTCTTGGGCCACCTCTGGCATAGCTGGGCTCAGCTGGAGGCTGCTGCTCTATTCGTTATGCTGTTTTAGACACTACCTCTGACTTACTTGAAGAGACAATACTGCTATTGTTCAGGAGGAAGCTGTTAACACTGTGTTAAATATCCAAACTGTCCTTTGGGCCTGAGAGGTGAAGGCTTGACACAATCTTTCTTCTTGACCTCTTTATTTTACTTTATTACTTCAATAAATTAGTTGCAACAGTGCTTAAGTATATTTCTTTTGGCATTAATTTGGAGAATATTTCAGTCTCCAGATTTTGAGGATTATGACTCAAGTCTGAATTCCCTGTGACATATAGGAAACATTAATTTTCCTGAATTACTGGGACATTTAGGAAAATACAGCATAACCTTTCTCTTTTACCTCTTGGTCACTTGGGTTTTTTTAATCCATCAATTTTCTTTGGCAAAAGTCTATCACCCAGGCAGCCCTTCTCTGGAAGGAGGTAGGCCAAGTGGGGGCTTGCTTGATATTCAGGGAACTGGAGCTGACATGGACTGCTCGAAGCCCAAATATTGGATCACTGTGATCTGTGATGGGACAGTGAATTCTGCAGTCAGATCTGAAAACTGTGCTTTTAGATAGAGAGCCACACTTTTTAAGGGAGAAATTTCTCCAGCCTTCACCTGCTTGTGACAGAGTAAGCAATAATCACACAAGCAGAGGAGGGTGTTAGTACTGCTTCTTTCTTTAGTCACATTTATTTTTGTGCTGGTTCACAATGAAGTGTGACCATGTATGTTTGGTCCAATGCAATCATATATTGGTACTTATCAGCACTAAATTTACTAGCTGGCAGTATTCTATAGTCTCATTTATCATTGTTTTTTTAAAAAGCACAAAAGGGACTGATTAGCAGATACTTCTCTGCTAAATCATCTTCCTGAAGAAACTGTTGGTGCACTAATTATTCACTGATTATGAATTTGTATATATCTCTAAGCTTATTTATTATAGAATGGATTGTCTATATACATATTTAATTCAAATGAAAAATTCATCTCCAGATTTATTATTTCTTTCGTTGTTTTATCCTGTGTCTGCCATCATGGTCTGACAGCTGTGAAAAATCCCAGCCTTCTTTGTTTGCTTGTCACAACTCAGGAGAAATGTAAAGGTTTGCAAACCTTCCATGTGAACCTTGGCCGAGTTCAGAGCAGACTGTAATCTGATTTATCTGTTGTTTGCATGGCTTTCATTAGAGTTCCTTGAATTTTTTAACTGAATCGTTTCTCAGAGGGAGTTGGAGGTAGGGGAAGCACTTGTCACTCAGTCTCCTTTCCACTTGTGTCTCAGTGATCAGGGACAAGTCATAAAAATCAGGGTTTGGGAACTATGTTCAAATTTCTAGTTTAATACTTCTTTTTAAAACCACAGCAGAAGGTTTTTATTAGGTTTGGTAGTTTTTTTTTCTTGTTGATGAAACCATCACAACCTGTTTTGAACAGTTCTGTTCAGTCTGCAAGTTTATTTAAAATACCTGGGTTTTCCTTAGCTGAATTTTATGTTTGCTTTACAACTGATTTACTCATGGCCCCAACTGAAACTCCATGTGGATTTGGTATTGTTGGTTTTCTTCTGCAAATTGTCTTGATGCTCAGAGTTCAATTGGATGTTAACACCAAGGCTGTGGGTTTCATCCCTGTATGGGCCATTCATTTAAGAGCTGGATTCATGACCCTTACGGGTTGCTTCCAACCCAGAATATTCTGTGATTTTCTAACCTGGCTTGAATGCCAGTGAGGCAGAAATAATACCGTTGCAAGGTTCCCCTGCAGAACCGGAAGACAAAGCAAGATGAAGTGAGTATGATGTTTGTATTTGACCCTTAATATATTTTGTACTGTATATATATATCTGCCTCAAGAGAGATTTATTTGGCTTAACCAATATTTGTATTGTGTGTGCACAGTAATGACTAGTATTAATCCTTCTGCTGTATTTATTTGAATAGAGATGGGATGGGCTCAGGACTTTGGTTACACATTTTTAACTGCAAACTCAGAAGTTTTTCTAACGTATTGGCTGTTAGTTCTTGCGTCATGAAATGTGCTGGGTATTAAGAGTGTTAGCAGAGGGAAAAGAAATGGAAAATAGATTTAGTATTAATGGTTTGAGTATGTGGGGGGGGAAACATTTCTGTAAGTTTGGCCTGTCAGCAGAGAATTGTGTGTCATTTCAGAGCTTGGTGGTGTGCATCCAGTGTGAGGAACCTGACAGTCTTAAATGGTGAGTTGGGCAGTTGGCAGGTCTATGACATGACATCTCCCTTGGCTGCTCTGGGCAGCATTCATGCTGATGTTTAGAATTGGTCCTAGGGTTGTCCGGAACCATCCCAAGCAATATGAACTACCTTTCATGTATTCTGTTACACAGAGAAAAGCTATCCATATAATGGGCTTATCTTGCTTACTCAACACCAAAACATATTCAGACTTCCTCATGCTTTGCAAAATTGAGCTCATCTAGGCTTGGACTTTGGGTTGTGGACTCTATTTTCCAGCATTACAAAATTAAAAGGTGTGCTGGGCAGGAAGGGAGGAGCAAGGAAGTAGGGCAGTAGTTTGCATCCAGTGCCCACACAGTAGGTGTGGCAGTGCTTAGCCCAGTTCTGGGCAGCAGAGTGAAGCAGGTCTGGCAGGTGAGCAACAACCCTGCAGCTCACACTGAGGCTCTTGGCCACGTCTGGCCCCTGAGCAGTCTGCTCCTGAGGTCAGCAAATAACAGCCTGCAAGGTCAGGATGTGTGAGCTTGAGGAGAGTAAAGATGGGTGTGAGCACAGGAGAAGGTGGGAGGTTCTTACTGTTAGTCTAGATGTATGTCTGGTGAATACAGTGGTTTTAGTCTTGCTTGTATATCGATAAAGCAGTAGAGTTCACTTTTAAACAGGCTGGGAAGAAAACCTCCCCAGAAAAATTGTTCTGACCCCATGACCATTTGGTTGGTGCTGGGAGAGGAGAAACCAGAAAACAAGCAGCTGCTTGAGGCAAAGTACTTAAACTGTGTATTTTGGCTCAAACAGGAGTAGGGCTTCTGCCAGCATGCTCATCTATTCTCATCTGGCTAAGCCTTTGGAAGTTGTTTCTTTGTGTACTTCTCTCAGGTGTCAGAGTTCATTGATGCATCATTTAGCAGACCAAGATTTAGGACTTAGATAGATAAGATTTAGGTCTTAGATAGATAAAGAGATAGAGGGCATGGATATTTTGATTTAGGGTTGGGTTGCCTATGGAAGTCTAACTGAGCATGTGTGACTTGAGTTTTACTTAAATATGCAGTATTTAATATGACATCCATATGCTGTTTTCGTAAGACTTTCATCTCGACTTGAACACATAGTTACCAAACCCTAATAATCAGAATTTTGGTCAGAGGACCACTGTTTGGGACAAAACTTCAAGCAACTTTTCAATACTTGTTAAAGCACAGAGAAATTGTCTAATATGGGGAACAGAACTGACTCAAAATTATTTGAAGTATAGATTAGGTCTAAATGAAGTTCTTTTGGCAGTGAAAAATAAGATTTTTTTTTTTCTACTTCTTTGACAAATCCTTATTCCAGCTTTGGTTCTTAGCTCAACAGATGGGTAGAAGAGCCAGAGCATATGGTGAGAAGCAAATAAATTTTATGCTAAGGACATATATGTAGGACTAACTGTAGTAAGAGTATGATGATTTATTTAATGATACCTTTAATGGTAATCCCATCTGCTCTTTGGTTTAGGCTGTTAAATCAGTCTCTTTTGCATTAAAAATAATCAGTCCCACTAATTCAATACATCTGTTCTGTTGAAGTGTGTTTACTCCTAAATGCATATTTATTTTTCTAAAAATCTTACCAAGTAAACTGCTAAACTGTAGGGACTGCAATAGGAATATCAACTCTTGAACTGTATGCTGAATCTGCTTATATTTTATAGCCATGAATCCTTATGCATTATGTGTTGTCCGTTTAAGTGGTACTTCTCTTACCCTTTGTTAGACCTGTCATACCATCTACATTGAACTGCAGTGTATTCTTAATTTTGAAAGAAATGTTGATCAGCACATCCTATATAAAAATAATTTAGATGGTTTTTTGATTTTTCTCAATGTCAAATATATTTTCCCGATGGATTTTTTTTTTTAATTTATACTATGGAAGGGTACCGAGGGGACCAGGTGAAGAGGAGTTGCCAATTCTCAGTATTTTGTGCAGTCTGTCTTCTTATGGCAGTTTGTGCTTTACCCACCTGTCTGATTTTGTGAAACCAGGATGCCTCATCTGAACTGCAGATAAATTTGGGGCTTTACATCTGTTTCTTCTGCTTTATATCATTGATAGTTTTAATCTTGAAAATAAAAAGTACAACTTGAGCTACTCATCTTTGCTGTGTGTTCTGTACTGCTGTTTTGATACATGATGATTATGTTGTAAATCAACTAACATCAGCTGAGCTGAGTAACTTCTCTGATGCAGAATGGTGTCGTGGAAGGTTGCTTTGGGATTTTTTTTTTGATCTCGCTGTACTTGTGTTCCCTGACGAGGCAGATGCAGACAGCATCCTTATTTTAGGATGTGCTGACAACTTCTCAGTGCAAGTAGTAGTGCAAAGTGATTAGAAATCAGTGTGTGCTTGCACTTGTGCATACACACAGCTAACATCTTTGCCTGATTGCACTGGGACAAAAGCATGCTAATCATGGATCCAGTTCTGTCCTGGAAGGCAAGTACAACTTCTGTGCAGCCTCTACTGCTGTAGCACAGGTGCTGAAGATCCATTGTAGTACTTGATCAGGAAACGATCCAGAAACAAAACATTGATAATGATTCCTGGAGCCTGGGCTAATGTCTCATGCTTGTCACTTGACCAGTGAGATCAGACACACCCTTCTTTTGGGTTGCTTTCAGCGTGCCTGTCTTGAAGATGTGGGAATACTGGAGGTGGGGGGAGGGAGAGAATGGATGGTCCTGATGCCCTCATGTTTTCAGACAGTTGTGACAGAGCGGGAGCTATCTGTAGATATATTTTTTTTTAAATCCCAAAGTTAGAGCTGGAAATTCTGAGCTTAATCACTACCTGTTGTCTCAGACCTCAAGGCAGGTGTTTGCAAATCAGCCTTCATTAGCAGTGACTCACACAAACCTAGCCATTGGTGTCAGTAATGTCTGCAATGTGCTGTAGGCAGGGAGTGTGCCACTAGTTTTTTTCAGAAAATACCTATGAACATGAATCTAAAGTGACTGGCATAAGCTGCCAGTGTGTAAAAAGTTGATGGCTAAATAGCTTGGAGTGGCACTGTGGCTTCCACCCCCCCCCACCCCCACCATGAAAATTATGTACCTTAGAGGGGACTTCAGGTGCAAGAGTGAGCACGATTTCATCATATTACTGCCCTAGGGGATTTAATGGTGTGGGAGGTTTTTTTGTTGTTGTTTTGTTTTGGTTGTTTTTTTTTTTTTTTTGTCTGTGTGCCTTTAGCAATGCTGGACAAAGTCACACATGTATATACATGCACATATATGCATGGAATAAATTGTTATTTTGAAGCTTGCAATGAGACAGCGAAAACTAGAACCATGTTCTGTGACAAATTTATGCACGCCCTTTATACTGAGTTTCGCTGTTGCCACGAACCTGTGATTAGCTGTTCAAACAAAATCATTCCTGATTTGCATTTGTCTTATTATTTACCTCTTAGGGGATGCTGCTGAACCTGCATGCAGTTTTTTTAGCTGTGGAGGATAAACTGCTGCATGCTGTCTGAAGGACAGCCAGCTTGGAACCTGGTGTCAGCAGCTCTCATTCCACATCTAGCTGGAAGGTGAGCAAAATGCTGGCAAGCTCTGGAGCCGAGTAATGGTAATGTCACTGATTCTTCTCTTTAGTTAGGTGACACACCAGGCACTCGCATTAGACTCAAAGAGCATTTGACCAAAAGCCTCTCTCCAATTTAAATGTACTAAGTGGGGTCAGTTTGTCATACTCTTGGGTGAGCAGATCCTGGAAAAAGAAACCAAGTGAATTTTGAACTACTGCTTGTTAGTGAGCCCAGCTGCTCTTCTTGGGGATCAGGGTTTGATCCACTCAGCTGATTGTGCCACTGCCTGAAGTCAAGACAAAGTGAATTCTTCTGGAAAAGATGGTGAGTATGACCAGGATCATTAACAAGTAACTTGCTGTATGGATAAGCTGTTAATACAGTTACACTGAAAATCAACTTTCCCCAGTTTAGGGATTTGTTTAAATTAAAAGCAAAATTTGCTTAACAGTAGAAAATGGCTTGTTGTTTTTGTTCTTTCTTGTATATCTCTTATCTGTAGTAGAAATAAAAATACCTTGGGGAAAGTACTCTGGGATGGTGCAGTCTGCTCAAGAGAGAAGTTACTGTTGTACACATAACTGTATACAGGTTTATATCTGCAAGTTCAACAAAAATTTGGCCTCAGAGTCACTACTGTTTCTTTCAGCAACCAATGAGAATGCATGCCCATGACAGAACTGCTTATATGGCCAAATTTGTGGATTCAAGTTTCCAGGATAATCTGTGGGCTGAAATTGCGTACGGCTGTAAGTTGGGTAGTACTTCAGAGATGTGAATTCTTCTCGTGTCTGCTTTGAGATTATTTTTTGTTCTCTAAAAGTAAAACAACCCCATTTGTTGCAAGATATGATTTCTTAGCCTGGCTTCTAATCTAAAATTTGTGCAAGGGTAATTTTCTGCTGCCACTACAGAGTTGGCAGTTTCTTGGTGGAAGTAAGGAAGCAACTGGCAGTACCTTGGGCATTGGAGCATCAAGGGAGCTTAGCTGGTAGCTGCATAAAGTGGAAAATGTATGGTACAATGCCAGCATAGACTGTCCCTTTATGAGGCAGATGGATGAACCTTTAAAAGGGTTCTGTTGGCTTGGGAGATGCTGGACAATGTGTTGGTCTTCATGCAAAGACTTGCAGGTTTCAGTGAAATGACATAGAAGCTTGGATGGTGTGTGCAAAGCCCAGATGGTATCTCATGCTTGGGTTTGAAAGGGTGCTTTCTGTTTGACCAGAGTTGCAGGGGCCATTGTTGTTTCATCTCTGTTATAATCATGGGAAAGTTTTGATGCAGTTTGTGCAGATGCTGTTTGGGTGGCTCAGCAGAGGGATGGGCAAATGGCTGGCCCAGCCATGTCCCCCCAGCCCCTCACAGCCCCGCTTTATACTGTGGGACAGCACCTTGCCACTTCAGGTATGTTTGCAACTCTAATACCAAATTCCTCTTGGACTGGATATTTGTGAATGCAAAATACAGAAGAAATTGAGAACTGAGTTATTTCTATCGTGTTGCTTCTTGCAAATACTTTCTAAGAAAGGGAAAACAAAACACTGCCTAGGAGGTGTTTCTTCCTGCATCAAAGTCATCCTTTGGCAGATTGGGTGGAGAAGAACATATTGTTTATTTGGTGAGGTCTGTATAAATGAGAATTAAAGGTGGCAAAAATATTTTTCTTTACTATTTTTACTGAACATTCACTTTTCATTTTGTTCATAGCAACTGAGCAAAGGGTTGGGTTTTGGTATTCCTGGGTTTTCTTCCAGCTTGAAATTGCAAAACCTAAAATCACAAATGCAAGAAAGAAACAAAAACCATCCAGAGAGGCTGGAGCAGTGGAAAGAGAGGAGGAAAGGTATGCAGTAGTGATAGTGCTGTAACTTGCCCTTTGAAACAGAAAATAAAGCTCTTGGTTTGGAATGCTTTTTTTGAGACAGACAAATTATTACACCAAGTTCAATCTTTGAGCCACGTCCAGTACAAAGTTCATTTGATACATTAAATGCAGTCCCACATTTGCAAATATGCTGAATTTGATTTGATTGCATCTTTTGGAAGGCTATACTAGCAGCAAATAAAATACGTGCCAGGCATTCCTCCTGAGAAAAATAACAATTGCTAGTATTTCAGTCTAAATATCTCAAATGCCAATAGTTTTTCTCATTTTTCTTTATTTCTGCTCTTCTTAAAGAATCATAACTTGAACTCTGAAGCGATAGAAGCAGCCAACTTATCCTGCGTGATAGTGGATAGTGCTGGAAAATGTGCTTTTGGTCATTGCCAAAACAAAAAATTAAGAAGTGTGTGTTGCAAAGATAATTGTGTTCTGGCCTTCCATCAATCTGTCTTGAAAATTGCCCTTAGTAACACAGTTGTCTGAGGACCACTGACACAGGCTGTCTCACCAGACTGACTCCTTTGCTGCACACCACAATCGCGTACAGGGAGTGATGAACTGATATTTCTCAAGGCTGGTTTTCCCCCTGTCTGCTGGGTATGTTCACTGGGCAGGCATGCACAATGCTGGCAAAAACACTTGAAGCCAGACATATCCTTCCAGGCATTAAGATCCAGAATGAATCTGAAACTCAGTGTAGGTTTCCTGAAATATGTCCACAAAGGAAGAGCAAGGCTGCTGCAAGAAGATTTTACGCTAGCAGAATCTATGTAATTTGGAGGATCCTAGAAATTCCTACCAAGTAATAGCTTGTTTACACAGTACTAGTTCTGGAAAAAGTTATGGTGGTGCCAAATTGGGAGAGAGAATTGGGGTTGTTCAGCCTGGAAATGAGAAGGCTTGGGATGACCTAATTGTGACCTTCCAGTACTTGAAGGGAATCTATGAGAAAGATGGAGAGGGACTTTCTACAAGAACAAGTGGTGACAGGACAAGGGGGGAATGACTTGAGTCAGTAGGTTTACATTAGACGCTAGGGAGAAATTCTTTACTGTGAGGGTGGTGAGGCTCTGGCCCCCCAGAGAAGCTGTGGCTGCCCCATCCCTGGAAGTGTTCAATGCCAGGTTCAATGAGGCTTTGAGCAGCCTGGTCTAGTGGAAGGTGTCCCAGCCTGTGGCAGTAGAACTTGGTAGTAAATGTGCTTTAAGGTCACTTCTACCCCAAGCCATTCTATGCTCTTCATATGACCTGGATTTTGTGCACGAAGGAGATTACTTTCTCAGTTATTTGACTGTCATGTCCTAGAAAGATTTATTAAAAACTAAGCTGCTAAAAAATTGCTTGTTTATGGCAATAAACTAGATAATTACAATCTTGTCTTCTTGCATTTATTGCCAAGAACTAGAACTCTTAAGTAGCTTAATTTCCCTTCCACATGTTCCTTCCTCCTGTCTTGAGGTTAGGTTTGTCCACTTTCCAAGGCTGAAGGATAATGTAGGCAGCATTAATAAATGTACCAGGGAACTGGCTTCTCAAGATCAGGATTATAGTGCAATTCTGTTTACCCAAAACTAAAACGAGAGACTTGGCCGGTGAATTTTTTCACTGCTCTGTTATGATCCTGTGATTCTTGGAGCAGAAGAGGCTG
Organism: Molothrus ater; assembly: GCF_012460135.2. Classification (NCBI taxonomy): domain Eukaryota; kingdom Metazoa; phylum Chordata; class Aves; order Passeriformes; family Icteridae; genus Molothrus; species Molothrus ater. The sequence continues at coordinate 96,541,991 of NC_050479.2, read as the reverse complement.
TTAGAAGAAGGTTTTTAGCAGAGACTGAGGAAAAGAGCTGAAAAATCAAGCTTCCAGAGAACATTGGAGTACCCACTAAATCTGTGTGCTTTTGTAGATGGCTAACAAGTAATCAGCTTGAAATCCTTGTTTTCATGTCCCACTCTCTCTGAGTGGTTGGTTAGAGCACTTTAGAAAAGATGAGAAGAAAAATCCTTCTCACTGTCCTTATACCTACTGAAATGCAATATTTAGTAGACAGGTCTGTGATGTTGTCCCCTCTGCTTCTCAGGGGGCATGGGCTGGCAGATGCCTAGGCTCACCAGTGTGTCCCAGGTGCCTGTCATATGTTCTGTTGTTGTTGATGTGCAGTTGCCCTGTCCTGTTCCTGGGACCTTGCTTTGCAGGGCTGGTATGGCTTTAGTTGTTGTCACACACCCTTTGTGCCTGTGGAATGGATAGGCAGGATTCATTTCATGGATCTCAAGCCTTGCCAAAAGTGCAAAATGTTTTGGAAGTGGCAAACTAAAAAACCTGTGTTATTATGTATGTTTAGAAAACACTGACTGCCTTCTCATATGCTGCAAATGGCAGATGTGATTGTTATACCTGCTGAGATAACAGAGGTGTTGCACTACATTCATTAAAGCCTGAGGAACACTCCTGCTCCAGTGCTGAGAACTGCAAATCCATTGCCTGACACAGGCACTAGTCCGAGCAGACCGAAACCAAACTCCCACATACAGACTTGAGAACACCCTCTGTGAAATGCTGGGGTGTTGTCTCACCTGGGTCTTCCTGTGACACACCTCCTTGGGGAATTCAGATTTCCAGGGTCAAACTTAGGCTCAAGCCCATGTTTTGAGATACCATCTCTAACATTAAAGGGCACCACACCTTATTCTTCTTTTCAAGACTCCTGGATGTGGTAGGACAGGAGAAGAATATGCAGACACTACCTGCTGGCCTATCTCAAGCTCGTGCTTGCATCTCTGTCTCATTTCTGTCTATCAGAGTAAATCTGCTCTATCCAGCAAGTCTCATCATTAATGCTGGTGCAGTTCCTTTCCTAACTCAAAGGTAGCTGGCACATGTAACTGTGTCCTACAAGAGAGTTTAATGAAGTATGGCTTTGTGGCTCCAAGCTGAGACAGTATTCAGGCTGATTGGGTTTTTTCCAGATCTGATTGGTCTAGGAATAGAGTTGAAAGCTGCTTTTTAGTTTCAAAACACTTAACCATCCTACTAAATTTACTAGCATTGCCAAGATGCCACCATGTGGGATGGAGTCCAGTTCCGGCAAGGCGGTAGAACTGCTCTCTTACTTAAGTGGTTTTTATTGAATAGCAACCATGAAAGACCACCGAATACTCATTCAAATTTTTCCTTCTGATCTCATAGGAGCAGGATGTATAAATAGCATTGAGTCTGAGGGAAATGTGGGCTCTTTTCTCCCATGCCTTTCTCTTTTGTGTGTGCCAAGTTAAGGAAGAGGAGAATTCAGAAAAAGCAAAGAATTCTTATTTCATTTTTCTCCTTGCTTGTTTTAAAGTGCCAGAGTGAGAAGTTGGTACCTTAACATGTCTTCTATTTATTACCCTAGACACACTTCTTTGTGATGTTGATACGTGGAAAGGGAACATCCTCCGCCAGGGGTATTTTGGACTCCTGTTATTGTATTTGCTGATGTTTATAAAACTCAGTTTATTGTCCTGTCTGTTTGTTGTTTTGTTTCAATACACCTTTAGCTGATCTATGCTCCAGAGAACTGTTAAACATTGCAGGCATGCTTGAGGAAGGCAACTAATTTTTCTTTCAACTTTGAGTGCAGCACTTAAATTCATTGGTGCAGCAGAAGGAGCAGTAGATGTGCTGTGGGTGGTGCTAAACTGGTTTGGAGAGAGCTGGGAACAGCATGAAGAGCGGATCAAAAACTTTAGGCTGTGATGGGATGGATAAGTTAGCATCTATGAGCTGGCAGACTTTGTTGTGTGGGAATGTTAGAGCTTTAACAGCTTTGTTGGCTATAGAAGGAGCACTTTGGAAAGTCTTTGAGCCCCAGCTATCCTTTGCCTTGGAGAAGGTAAAGGAGATCACCAGAGATGGTTAATAAGGCTTTAGCTGCTGAGCTCACTAAACATTCTTCCAGTTCAATGGCCTGTGCAGAATGATGTGTTTAGTCAATGTTTAATTCCTAAGCAACAAATGGTGATTGTCAAACTAGAAGGCACTTTTGTGGTGTTGACTGAAGTAGTGAAGGCCAAGGATTAAAAAGGTCATGCAGGAAGATTACTTTGGCAGCCTCAAAGCTCTCACCTCTAGGTCAGGTCCCTTCTTACCAGGAGAAAACAAGGAGAAGTTCATGCTGCCTTAAGGCCAAAAAAGGTTTTCCAATAAGAAAATAAACAAGCTGTTTAAAAAAAATTTGCTGTAGGAAACAAAACAAGGGGAAATGTGAACTGTGGATAGCTGAGGGAAGGCAGGGGAAAGCAGGAAATGAAGAGACATTTACTCTTTCCCTGGTGATGGGAGAGCAGGCGTGGAGCATGTAGCTGGTCAGTAGAGGCAGACTGTGACTGACAGCAAGAGGAGAAATTAGCAGCAGCTGTTGAGGAGGTTGAGGGCTGCTTAAATAGCTCAGATCTGGAGAAGAGGTGAGAGAACTGCAAACAATGCCTTCATGGAGCAGGAGAAGATGTGGACGGGATGTCAGGCAGACAACTCAAGAAACTTTCTTGTTGAATGAGTCAGAAATGAGAAGAGCCCTCTCAGCTGAAAGAATCTAACTCTGTGTCACCTTCAGCCTTCTCCAAGATCTGATTGTGAAGGCATGGACCCTAGGCTCTGAGCAGCCACCAGGGCTGTTTTTCTCCAGGCCTGGCCCGGTTTTGTCTGAAGCTGCCTTATCCAAGGATTCTGTTAACTCAAGCTTGAAGGGGGGGTGGGGGGGGTGGGAATAGGCATATGACATTCCTGCTTCCTATGAAACTAACTCAAAGCATGTGAAGTTTACAAGTCTATAAAGTTTGGCCCAGGCCAGTGGGAGTAGCTTAGCTGTTTCCTACATATAGCAGCTCACTTCTGTATCAGTGCTAGGAGGATTGGGATGATTTGTCCTTTATTGTTCTTTATTTTCTATGTTTTATACATCAACATGCATAATAGCAATTATTTTGTGCTTTTCCAACTCTGCTGGGTAAAGTACATAGGGATTTTGTGATACAGACAGACAAAAAGTAAAGTGCTGCTCAAACCACTGCACTTTCCAGGTTGTGACTCAGTCTTTGGTATTGCTTTGTCTTAAAGACAGATAGAGCTATAACCAATTTTTTTGGCTTGTTTTTTGGGGTTTTTTGTTTGTTTGTTTGGTTTTTGTTTTGTTAGGCTGTTACTGAGCCTGGACATGTGCAATGCAGACCAGACTTCTGCTTCAGTTTTAGAAGATTAAGGCAAGACTGAGTAGATTTTCTTTGATCTACCAAGACCTCCACTGCTGATCTACTAAGAGAGGAAAAGATTGCAAGCTAATAATAGGGCTTATTTGTGGTCAGGACACACTACTTCTTCCAAGCTGGATATTGGCTCCAGTACTTATTTACTGGGCACCAGGAATAAGTTTTCATCCATGCAATTTCCAGTTGCAAGATAGGCTTAGTTCTAAATTACTGATCTGTGATGATTTCAGCCATGGCAATGATTAATTTTGCTGATGAGTTGATGGTTTTGTAAACATGTAGGGCAGCTCTGCAAAAGTCATTGTTTATGAGGTATTTACTACTTTTCCTTTTCAAATTTCATGCTGTTTACCTTGAGAATGCTGTATAAAAGTCGCATGTCCTATGAGCCAGTATTACTTTGCTCAGTGTTCGCAGGGCTGAGCTGTTCCAGCAGTAAGGGTGCACATTCCAAAGCAATTAGAGCAGATTCATAAGTAAATACTGCTCAGCAGCTGATAAAATGCCTTTCAGATGTTTTAGTAAAATAGATTCAGGTGACCAGTAAAGAACTACTTTGTTTAATCTTTGCAATCAAATGTGAAAATACTTCTTTTGATTCTTAACAGCTTTTTCATTTAAAAATTGCTGTGAATTGAAAGCAGTTCATTTGTCTTGTTGAAATAGCCTGCAAGTGAGTCACAGTGAAAAGAAATGGTGACAATCATGGATTCCCCACCCTATGTGCTTTGTCAGGGTCTCTGCCCTCTCTGAGCATAACCACCCATTGAAATAATTTCATACTTGGTTTACTGTGAGTATAAAATCTTCTAGGGAGGAGGAAGAACAAGTGGGAGGGTGGAAACAAAAAAAAAAGAATTTCCTTTGCCTATAAACTGGTGTAAAAAATTGCAATCCATCTGGGAAGCTCTGCAAACTGAAGCATACCTGTTTTATGCTCAGAATGAGTATGGCTTCAAGTTACAGCACTGATTCCCAAACTTCTTGGACCAGCTTTTACCTATATTATCTCTTGTCATAGAGCTTTGAATTCCCAACCTCAGAACAGGGGTGCGGTCTCCAGGCCCTTTTGCAAGCCCACCTCACAGCTATCTGTATTTCCAGCTGTGAGAACACCTGCCCTAGAGCACTCTTTGGGTAAATGCATAGGATGTTGGCCATTATGTATGCCAAGACCAAAGCTAAAAATCTTTTTCCAGAAGCATTCTTTCAGAAATTAAACAAAACAGTCTTTTACATGTGGGTTTGCTTTTCTCTTTCATTACTCTTGTTTTCCTGATTTTCATTCTCTACTATCTTTTATACCTCTTGGCTAGTGTTACTTTCTGTGGATTGTTTCCTTTTGTTGAATCATAAAATAATAAATGGACCTTTAAAGGCCATCTAGTCAAAAAACCCCTGGAATAAGCAGGGACATTCTTTACCAGACCAGGTTGCTCAGAGACCTGTCTAGCCTAACCTTGAATGTTTCCAAGAATGAAGTATTCACCACCTTTCTGGGCAACCCGCTCCAGTGTTTAATCACAGTCATTATAAGAAACTTGCTCTTTTTAGCTGATCTAAATCAGCCTTCTTCTCATTTAAAACCATCACCCCTCATCCTATCACAGCAGTCCCACTAAAAAGTTGGTCCTTATCTTTCTTATAATCAGAGAATCATCAAGGCTGGAAGAGACCTCTAAGATGATCAAGTCCAACCATTAACCCAGTACTGCTAAGACCCCTTGAAGTACTGAAAGGCTGCTCGAAGGCTTTCTCAGAGCCTTGTTCTCCCAGGAAGAACAACCACAACTCTTTTTGCTTATCATCACAGGAGAGGGGGCTTCAGCCCTTAGATCATCTTAATGGCTTCTCTGCACAAGAAGACAGGCAGAGGGCAAGGCAGGACACTCACTGGAAACTCCAGCTGCAAGGATGAAGGAGGCCAAACATGTGAAGAGTGCATAGGGCTGAGTGCTGAGCCTAAGGAGCTGTAGAGAGTGGAGGTGGGCCTCAAGCAATAACAGCTGAACTTCAGCCTGGACAGTGCATGAGCCAAACCCTAAATCTGTTTGCTTTGACTGGGTAACTTAAGACCTGTACTTGGACACTGTGGTCCAGGCCCTGGCCAAGCATATGGAGCATTAGCCTGTGTGAGTATGAGGAGGAAATAATCAGCTTTGGCAGTCCAAGTCCCAAGCCTGTCATATAAGCACACCCTGAACCTTAAGCCTATGTGTAGCCCTTTTTCCAGTTCAGCATTTGAAAATGTGTCCTTGCTCCAATGCTTCACCCTGATGAAGAAAACAGAATTTATAAAGAAGATTTTAAGCATAAAGTTGCCTTTTGTTCTATATTGTACTGGAGCACACAGATAGTAATCACACACAAAGATCTGTTTAATTTCATTTACTCCAGTTAACAGAAGTAGAGCTAGCATTGGTTTGGGTTCTTTTTTTGGTTGTTGTTTTGTTTGGGTTTTTTTGTTGGGTTTGTGTGTGTGTGTGTGTGTGTTTGTGTGTGCATGTGTGTATTTTTGTGTTGGTATTGTTCTTTTTTGATGTGGTTTTCCTGAGGGTGGTTGTATGTGATGTGGTAGCATGAGAATTGTCAGTCAAAGAACTGGCTTGGCAGTTTTCTGTGGATATCCAGGATGTTGCTAATGGCATGTATCTGGCAAGGGTCCAGATGTGATCAACTAACAGAAGATATTCTTCCCCTTGCTACCCCCACAAGCTTTCTTCCAGAACAGCACCTTATATTTATACTTGGTAAATCCCATTGCTGCTGGAAACCTTGGCCAGCTTTGTAGAGTACCTCCAGCCTGATGTGATATCCAGGTAAGTCAAATCTACTTTTTATCTTCCTGCCTCCCAAGTCTAAATATAAAAATCTGTGTTTCCATGTGGTGTTTCTTTTATAATCCCAAGCTAAACTAAATAGAGAGTCCTGTTGATTATGCTATGCAGTCATATTTATAACATGATTGTCTTCCTCAGCTAGACTCAGCTTTTTTAAAATAAAAAACAACAAACCAAGTATTTCCAGAATGAGGCAACTAAAGCTTTCCAACATCTCTGGGACCTTCAGTTCACAAGAAGTGTCCTGATCCTGGTTTGCTGTGAGTTAAAACCTAAACAAAATCTTTAGGTCAACCTTACTTCCCCCACTGATCTCCACTACATTAGAGACAAAGTACATTAGAGTACAAATTTTACCTGAATTATTTACCTGGAAGAGCTTTAAAGGACCTTCCTCAGTTTGGAAACCTTGTGGAAAAAGTAAAAGGAAGTTTCTATAATTTTATGTTTAGTTTCAAGATGGAGTCAGCACCTTCATGGTATTTTCTGGCTTTGGTTTGGAAAGGGAGACACTTGTCTATCAGCCAGCTGGCACAGGATAGCTTTCAGCCCTCCCCGTGGAGCCCTGCTCTCTGCAAGTCAATAGCTGAGCCACAGAGTCTGGCCACAGGCAGGAGAGTTGGGTCCTGGCCAACTTGGCATGCTACAGCCCTGCTGGCTAAGGATGCAGCAGGCCAATAACTGAGCCTCTGAGAATCAGGAAGAGGACCTGTAAGGAGCCTACCCCTGCCTCCCTTAGGAGGGTGCTGCTGCTTCACACCAGCATTGGTCTGGCAGGAAGCAGGTGTCTACATCATTCAGGACTGGATGGGAGGATTTTTATTTCTCTGTTTCCTAATCCGACACTAAGTGGAACAAGGTTGAAATCTGCAGCAAAATTAGCTCTGAGTCCTACTACCCTGAGTGATATTCAGACTGCTAAAAATTTTTTTAAAGTCCTGTCATGGTTCTTTAAATCCATGTGTTCTTACCTACTTCAAAGCTCTTGTGTTGGCATGACCAGCAGCAGTCCTATATGTGGTCCCATGTGATGAGCGATGTTATTCACCTGCAGAGGAGGAACCTCCAAAGTCCTCTTCTGCTATAGAAACAGAATCATAGAATGGTTCAGCTAGAAGGGACCTTAAAGGTAATTTAGTTTCAATACCTGTGCTATGGGCAGGGATACCACCCACTGGACCTTTTTGCTCAGGACTCCATCCAAGGTGGCCTTGAACACTTCAGTAGATGGGACAACTTCCCCAGGCAGCCTGTTCCAGTGCCTTGCCACTCTCACAATAAACAATTCCTTCTTAATGCCTAATCTAAATCTTCCCTCTTTCAGTTTAAACCTTGCCCCTTGTCCTGTCACTGTCTGCCCATATAAAAACTCCTTCTTCCTCGTTTTTATGAGCCTCCATAAGGTACCAAAAGGCTGCAGTGAGGTGTCCCTTGAGGCCTTCTCTTCTCCAGGCTAAACAGCTCCAGCTCTCTCAGCCTGTCTTTGTAGAGGAGGTGCTCCATCCCTCTGATCATCTTCATGACCCTCCTCTGGATTTGCTCCAATAGGCTAATGCTTTTCCTGTGCTGGGAACCCCAGAGCTGGCCGCTCCCACCCCAGGTGGGGTCTGAAAAGGAGAGAATCCTCCCCCTTGACCTGCTGGCCAGGCTGCTTTGCATGCAGCCCCAGGGTGTGTTTGGCTTTCTGGGCTGCAAGAGCACATTGCCAGGTCATGTCCAATTTCTTGTCCATGAGAACTCCCAAGTCCTTCTCCACAGGGCTGCTCTCAATGATTGCTTCTTCCAGTCTATGCTTTTGTCTGGGATTGGGCAATACTCCATCACTTGAAACCTGGATGGTCCTGCTGGATCAGTGTATCAGTGTTGCTGTTTTGTTCTTTGCTGTGGGCCATAGTCTTGACCTCAGGTACAAAAGTGCGTGCTGAGATCTGCAGCTTTGGAAGTTTGAATGTGGTCACCCGGGCTAAACCTGGCCTGTGTTCCTTGTACCTTGAATGCAAAGGTAAATCTTTCTCATTTTTAAACTTGTTAGTTTTCCACTTTGGTATGTTTCTGGGAATGAGAATGTTAAAAGCTACTCTTTCACCTCTTAGTTTGGTAAATTAGGCTAAGTGCTGCTAATGTGACAATGTTTAAAGGGATTAGTTAGCACATTAACAGTTTCAGTTGCTAATCTCCTGTAGAACACAGAGGTTTGGAAGGGAATAACTGCTTCTCCCTAGTGACTTTCAACTGCTTGTTCTGCATGGATACAGGTATTTCCTCAGTCTCTGCAGAAGGCTAGCAAGCAGTGTGCTGAGGTAACAAATGGTGTGATGCTTCCACAAAACTGATAGTTGGCTGAGGTGCTGAGTTAGCGTTAAAATCATCCCATGGAAGACCACTGGTCATGGTCAAAAACAGAAAACGCTTCGAGGCATGACAATGTCTTCACTTCTCAGGGAAGCCAAAAGCAGCTTCTCAGTCACATAAGGCCCATTATGCCTAATCACTTCTCATTACTAAGTTAGAACAAATAGCAGAAATCAATTTCTTCTGAGTTGCTGCTTTCACTTCCAGCTGGTTGAAAAATCTGTACTTCCCACACCCCTTGAATTTGTTCCATGCATGCATGAACTACATGGTGTTAATTTTGCACTTGCTCTGTGTAAAGCTATATAACTTCTGCATGCACATTTTTCAGCTGGGATGGTAGAAAATGCTCTCTTTTCCCCATGTGCTTTTAGATTCCATACACAATGATAATGGGGATCTTGAATGGGTTCCTGTGGAACAGCTGCCTGCTGCTCAGATGTGGTAGGTCATGAAGCAGAGTGCTGGAGGGCAGGATACATTTGTGGTGGAAGATGGACAGAGGAAAATGAAGTCAAAGTTCCCTTCTTAAGGAAGTCTTTACATGCTGTTTACATGTAGACACAAATTATTCACCCTATCCCTTCCGCCTTAAATGTGTAATATTTTTTTCCATTAGAGAAACACACATCTCTGGCTACTCCTTCAGAAGGAAGGTAGTGAAGTTCAGTGGGAAGCCAGAATTAAAATCCTCTTGAGATGTGCAGTGTGTTATTTAACCTACTGGATTCCCTCTCATGTACATTTCAGAAGAGTGTTTGCCTGTAATCTGGAGAATGTCCAATCAGTATCTTTTAGTGAATTGCACCATTTTTATTTTGAGTAAAGCTTTAACACTGTTTTCTCCAGTATTGTGTCCTGTTACTGCTCTCAGCCATGATCTCTTACTAAATCTCCTTAAAGCATACTTGTGTTCCAAAATACTTAATTGGAAATTAAACATTCAGGAAAAAGTGATAAAATGAAGGCCGTGCAGCACCATCTGATGTTTAACAAAAGGTTAACAAATGCAAAAACGGCTCCTGAAAGCTTCAGGCAATCTCAGGCCAGGTTTGCATTTTTCAAATTCTTGCTTTTCCTTATTTGGCCATGCAAAATGGGATCCAGCGGTCCCCAGGGATTTGGCTGCCAGAGATTGGGCTTTGTTAAGAAGAAAGTATGTGTTTTTTCCTTCGGAGACACATGGCTAAATATGGGCTGTGTTAATAGCAAATGAGTCTGTTTGCTGGCAGAGTGACAGATTTTCAATATCTCTAAGTTAAAAAGGCAGGCAAACAGCAGCCCTGTAGCATCAAGCTTTTCGACTTTGACTGCAACTGAATTGAAAGGTGGGGGGAGTGGAGGGATGTGCCAACATCAACTGTCATGGATCTTGGGAAGTAGTTTGGGATCAAGACAGCTACATTGTCTAAAACAACTTGAAATTAAACCAAGCAGGTCAGAAAATCAGAGTTGAGTGATTTTTGTGAGCTGAGACTCATAAAAAGTCTTCTTTTCTTGTTTTTTGTGAAATTTTTCTCTTTAGTAATAGTCTTTCCTGTGAACTCTGAAAAATACAAGTAGATAAAACAAGCTGGCCCAATAATATGCATAGTTTTAGGGAATAAATATTGACTTAGTATCTGATATTGGTCAAGTGATATGTTTGAGGTATGCCCTATAAAATGTAGCTCTTGGGACAGGAGTTCTATCAGATCAAAAGCTCTGCTGACTGCCGAGCTTTATTTACCTATTCACAACGATGAATTTGTTAGGCATGAAACCTGTTGATGCTTGGGCTGAGGTGAAGAGTATAAGGTGGACAGCAATGGAGAAGTATTGATAAAAGTATGTGTTGCATAAAGCAGTAACTATATAGCCACATTTTCAAAATCTAAAAAGTTGAAGAACTCTTGCAGGAACAACAGGGAGAGTCACAGGCAGTCAGGGAGCTATCAGAACCAAGGCAGATGTTAGGAAAAAGGTGTAAGTAGTTAAACAGCTCCTGCTGCTTACTTGAGCACTGCTGATGGGACAATATGAACTAGATCCTCTTGCTGGTTGAGTACTTTTTAGCTCTTCAGAAATGATTACAGGCCAAAATCCTTACAGATGATTCTCTGGTCACAAAATCAAAACCAACCCAATTTATGGGGGGAAAAAGGCTAAAAAAAAAACCAGTGAAAGTTTAACTTTTCTTTTACATGCAACTTGAGGCAAATCATGGAGGAAAGACAGAGAGGGTAGGTCCCACTGGGACTCTGATTAGGGACATACTACATTTCAAGCTTAGTGGCTTCACAAGGTGAGGGGATGAAAACATGAATTATCTAAAATGCTCCTTGAAGATGTTGGGAGCAGGACAGCCCTCTCTTGCTATCTGTTCTTCATAAAGTAATTCTAAACCTGCTACAGTCTCCTCATGTGTTTATATATTACCGCCTGGATTGTTTTCACTATAGCTGGTTGAAATTTTCTTGTAGGAAGAGCCTTGCACAGAAGGATTTTACTGAAAAATAAAAATTTCACAGGGAAAATGAAAACTCTTCCTGGGACGTTGCTTTGGACTGTTCTTGCTATCTCTGTTCAAAATGTTTTCTGTGAAAAGAGAAGGATTTTTAAGTTAAGGAACCTTGCTTTCAGACTTCCTGTGAATATTTGTACTTTGTGGTGGGATGGAGGGGACTATTGGTTCCCATAAGTGTTGTGTGGATTAAAGACTTGGCAGACCTATGAACATGTGAAGCATTACAAAACTTCTTTTATTTTTTATGTGAATGACCTTCTCAGTTATCATGCAAGTGGTTTGGAAAGCCAGAGGGCAAAGAGCTCCAAAAAAACCCCAAGTGTATGTGCATGTCCAAGGGAAACATAACAACCAACCACTGATTTCTTTGTTTGCTTGCTTTTTGGTGCTCAGGTTTGTACCTGAATATTTGTAAGAGTGAATGACTTTGGTTGGAGTTGAAGGTGGTTCAGGATTATCTCAAGTTATGCTGAGGCATCTCAGGCTCCACACCTGGATTAGGGATATTGCCCTGGAAGTTTTGCTGCAATTTTTCCTCATAGCTGACGCTAGCTTTTTACATCACCGTTGCATGATAGTGAGCTGATATTTGGAGAAGATGACTGTGTCTGCTGAGGACTGGTTTCACTTGACTGTATGATTGTTGTAATTTGAAAACGTGTGACCAGTTCAGGAGTCTGCTCTGGTTAAGGTCCTGAGGTAGCTGGAGAATGGGTGAATGAAGGACTGAGAGCTGAATACAGTCAAAGTCCCCTTAAAATGGTGGCTTGTTTTACTCCCTATCGCCTGTACCCAAGGCTAATGAATTTGACTATTTCTTCTGCATCCCTTCTATGGACAAGGTATAGGATTTTGATAAGGTAAATCTTCTCATGCCCTTGGAGACTGTCAAGGAACTAAGTACCTGTGCAAAAGTGGGGATGCAGCAGGCTTGTGACTTTTCACAAGAGCCAGTCTATTCCTCTAGCTCAGGTAAGATGTGCTACAAGGAATGAAACCACTCGTGTAGCACCTGTGGGCTTTTTAGTAAGATTCAGTCAGGCAGTTATCAGATTTCTGTAATACTGATGTTATCACTGTTCGAGCTGCCTCTGTTTTGATTCTGAGCACCACCCACGTTCTCAGAGATGGTTTGTGAGGCTTTCACTGCTGGCTGCCTGTGCCCCTGCTGGTCATGCCAACACAAGAGCTTTGTGCCCATATTCTGGGGTACACTGGGACAAGGCTGGGATTCATGCCTGAAATGCCTGGTGCATACCAACAAACCCTCTCCCACTGCCTGTCTACTTGGAGGAGGCACTGGCAGACCAAAGGGCTCTCGTGGCCTCTTTTAAATTAATTACTGGTGGTTTAAATGTTTATGGGGTGGAATGTGCCTCCCATTTAGCATCTGACCTACACTGAGAAGCTGCCTTTGACATGTTGTTTCATGAGTGAATGGTTTAAAGTGTCTGTGCAAAGTTGAAAGTTGTTTGAATGATGTGTTATCAGTGCTCCTTTATAACACCAAAGCTTCTTTGCTTTCTGATTTAAAATATTAATAAACCCAATACATTGGAGCTGGGGATGTAAGCTCTTCTGGCACAAGGGTTTCTCTGAAGCAGTCATGTAGCCCCTTCAAACCCAGTATTTTTTGCTTGTAATTGTGTTATTGCTAATTACAACGTAGTCATTGTTTATATCCTCATCTACCCTTCCGGCTTGCTCTTGGAAGAACGGGTACAGTTCCAATCTCCCTAAGGCAACTGGAGGCTATGGCTGATGGTGATTGGTGGCACCAGCCAAAGCATGACATTTGCGAGGGGAATGTCTGAGTTGGGACCCAGTAGTTGCCTTCCAGATCATCCTAACCCAGAGCAGGACACAGAGGAATAGCCCCTCATGTGGAAGGGAAGGCTTCTAGGGTGAGCTCAGGGAATGAAACCTGATTTTTGACTGGCTTATCCACCATAAAGCATTTCATTCAAGTAGCTATCTAACTGCTAAACAGCCTTCAGGACACTCATGCTTTAATTATTTCCTTTAGGCTGCTAACCTCTTCACTTGAAGTAACACCCCCTCTTCAGTCACAGTGTTTTTTCAGGAGCTTTTTGTACCACATGGAACAGGCAGAGAAGACAAAAGCAGCCCAGCATCACATCTGAGCTTGACTTGCTTTAGATTCTTGGAAGAAAAAGCCCAAGTGGTGCTGCCCTGACAAGGTGTACAAGATCAAACCCCCCACCTGTGTTAGTGTGAATAGAATTCCCTTTTAGTAGCATCCTGAAACACAAGGGAACTTAAAAATCATCACGTTTGTGGGCACCTCTTTGTATACGTGATATGCTCATTGTCCTCAGACACATAGGAAAGAAAACATGGATGCAGGTCTTCTGTTGTGCTACACTGGTCCTGGAGGATGCCACAGTCAGATGGAAAAGCCATGAGAAGAAAAGATTAAAAGTATGTTTGTGATGGGGAAATGAAGTGTGAGAGACAAAGCAGGAGGGGAAAGAAGTCCCTGACCAGCATACATTGCTTTAGAAGGAGTCAGTAGAGACTTCCTGGCAGCAGAACCACTAGCTTCCGGCAGATTGGAAAATGATTACGAGCTGAGCAAAACACAGGGCCTGGGAAAGGGCATATTCTTCAGTAGGGTTTGGGACAGTTATTTCCCTCTGTCTATTCCTGTCTTGCAAAAATACTTTAAACTGGCACCAGTCTGTAGTCAGTGGCAGCCGATGTTGCATATTTTTCATGTACCACATTTTGAAAATGTGACTCAGAACTGCCATGATCTGAAATGTAAGTTTAATTTTGAAACTGGGAGGAATGGCTTATAAGGCTTCGTGTAAATGGAACTGTTTTAGGACACTTATTTTTAAACATGTTATGTAATTGCAAAGTAGTGTGAATCAAATGCTGATTCTCATGTTGTACCTAGAAATAGGAAAGTCTGTATTGAAGAGTAGAAGCAAAAAAGGAGTTAAAGCAAGTAAAAAAATAACATGATTTCTAAGGATGCAGAGCTGTTTAATCAGACCTGATACTGTATCTGCATGTCTTTTTCTGCCTGCTTTTTCTGCCTGAAAACTCTTTTTATCTATTGTCCAACTTTAGGTGTGATAGTGGGAGGAAGGTATACAAAGTGATTAATTTTTTGTCAATGAAATGCAGTGAAAGGGTGGAGAAGATACTGTTATTCCCCAGAGAGGACTTAGAGGTAATTACAATCTTGCATAGACCCCAGAAATTCCATGCAGATGAGCCCTTGTAGCAGGGAAAGCCACCTTGGGTGGTTGCAGAGGTTCCACCTTTGTAGTGGGTTAGGCTCTACTCTTTTAGCATTTTTATGGAAAGTTTTAGTAGGATAGTTACACAGTGATGTGCTCAGCAAAGTCCTGTTTGTTGGAGAATGGAGATGGTAGAGTGTAGCAATGGTGATGGGCACTGACATTTGCATGCATGCCCAAAGATATTACAAACCCAAAGTACTATAAACACAGAGCTGAGATTGCTCAGTTGTCTGAGCGATGAGCAGCATGGCATGGGAGAAGAATTGTGCCTCTAGCAACAAATGTGGAGTCAAGATGTGCAAATTCCCAACCTGGGAATTGTTGTTTTAGAGTATGGAGTGGCTATTAAATTGCAGAGATTAAAGGCTACCTCTGTGTTTAAAAGTTGTGTAAATATGTAAAAAAATTGAAAAAGATAGTGCAAAAGAGTGTGTGATTTTTATAAGGCTGCATTTCACAGATGCAAAATGTAACACATTTTTTGCAGGTTTTTCCTGGTACTGCTTTCCTGTTACTAGATGGTGGAGCTGTTGACTGGACCTGCTAAGGAGAGGTGCAGTTTAAATGTCCTGCCTAAGTTGATTCTCAAGCATCACATTGCAGGGCTCAGTTTCAGAGCACTGAATTCTTCTTGCCATAGGGATTGGCCATGGCTGCTTTCAGGTGACATGTGTGACAGCAGTGTGGAGTGCTGGGTCATGAGCATGGTGTTGATACTGAGTCTTCCTTACAGCTGGTCTAAGTCTCATCTTTGTGCTTACAGGGAAGAAACCTGCTCCAAAGTATCCTATAGACTGTGTGAGGGCAGGATGTGACAGTGCTAGGACAATGCTCAACAAAACTGAACTTCAGGTATTCCACACTGTGGTGGCTAATACTGACATGGCATAAGGCATGTTCTTTAGTAAACAGAGCTCATCTATTCCTGATGATAGCCAGAATAGGAATATTGAGCAATGGCAGGAAATCCTTCTTAAGCAATGGTACAGTGTAAATGGCAGTTTCGCTGCTGACACTTCTCATTGTGGAAAAGCTGTGCTCTCTTTAAAAATTCTCAAACAGACCAAGTTACTACTTTATTGTCTATTTCCTACACTGTGGCAGTGATGTGCTCACCATATTATTTTATGGAGTAATATGTAACAGTGTTAAACATTTGGCTTTAGCAGAATTGTAAGATTTATGAAACACTGAAGTTTACAAACGAAAGGAAAAATCTCAGGATAGCAGGCAGTTTTAAAATCTTTTTGAACCTGTAAGGTTCTAGAAGTTTTTGTTATGACCAAATGTCTCCAGATTTCCAGCTTTAAATGCCTTTTGCAGTCAAAGATAATTGTTTTCTCATGCAAATCAATGAGGACCATGCTAACTTTGGTCCTCAAAGTGAAAGATCCACTAACTAGTGTTTATGAGGAATGATGCTATTAGAGTCAACAAGGAATAGTTTCTGTAATGCCATGCTTGACTGTGGAAGAGAATAGTACAACTGTGAACACTAAAACAGAAAATTGCTGCAAAAGAGTTTAACTTAGCAGTTCTGGAAATCTGGAGATTTTGAGTTTCTGTGGGACTCAGGTGATGGAATGTTTTGTATGCATCAAATAATACTTTTAGATCCAGACCTATTAGAACTCTGGTTTTATTGTGCTATTATATTTCCCTTGGAATGAAATGGGAAATAAAACCAAGCATGTGCAGACCATGTTGATCATGGACACTATCAGCTGATGTTTTTCAACTTGAGCTGCACTGTATTTTTGGTACTGTTCCTTTCTTATTCTTTTTATGTTCTTTTTGGATCCTGGTTTTGTTGAAACTGGTCAGACCTTAAGCCTTTACACTTGTGAATGCAATTCTTACACTGTGCCTTTTTCAGGGTGCAGCAAGCAAAAATGTTTTTGTTCCACCCAGCACAAACACCAGACATGGCCTGGCTATGCATGTGGGAATGGGAGCAGGATCTTGTGTGCCAAGGAGCAGTGACTGCCTGAGAGGAGGGCTTGGTCCTTGTGAACACTCCTTGGTCTGCAGTTAATTTTGGCTGTGCGCCAAAATTTTTTAAACTGGAGGGAAAAAAGGAGTTTTGTATGATGCACTACAAGCAGCAAATCAAACCTCTGTGGTCCTCTTGAAGAATGACCATTATGATGAGGGTGGTGAGGTTCCCCCAAGATGTTGTTGATGCCTCATCATTGACAGGGTTCAAGGCCAGGTTGGATGAGGGTTTGAGCAACCTTGTCCAGTGAAGGGTGTCCCTGCTGATGGCAGAGGAGCTGGAACTAGATGATCTTTAAAAATTCTTTTCAATTCAAACCATTCTATAATCCTATGAAGAGCATCTTGGGACCAGTCTTTCAAGGCATTGGTGGAAATAGATGAGCAACAGTTAACCACATTTGCTGCAGAGAGGCTTCGGGAAGAGATGTTAGGAGATCAGCATTTGGAAGATAGAGCAAAAGGCGGCTGTGTCTTCTGAGAGGGAACATGGGATACTTGTCACTTCCTCTTCTGCTTGGGAAATTCATTCTTGCTGAAGTTGTTTTAATCTGCAAGTTTTCTGTCAGAATTCTGCAGGAAAAAGGGCTTTGATTGTCCCTTTTCAACATCACAGTAGTTTACATGAGTCTTTAAATGATACAGCCAAATGTGGATGTGTCCTTTGTTAATCCAGTGTTCTGTTCTATCTAAATGTTGTTATTGTCTAGCTTGATAAGTCTAGGGAACTACAATCTAATCAAACAACAGATCAGAGAAGTGCTCTTCAAGTACTAGCTGGGATCATCATCCAAATGAAAATATTCATCAGAGAGGTCTGAAGTCAGCATTTTCCTAAAATGGATGATAGAACAGTGACTCATGATTAAATATGTTTGATAAAGTAATAATATTTCAGCTGGATGTGGGGCTTGGGATTTCTAGGCAATGAGTTTCTGTTCAAAATAACTGAAAGAAATTGAAAAAATTATTTGAAAACAGATTATGTAGGCTAGGGAAGACAAATGTGAATTTCTTCACTGTAACAAGCAATAATTGGTCAGTTGGTCACAAGGTGGGAAACAAATGAATAGATAGCAGTTCTGCAGAAAAAGATCTTAAAATGTCAGTGAGATTATATATATATATATATATATATATAGTATTTTTTTCTCAGTAATATATTTATATTTATCAGTAATATATATTGTCAGTTATTCCACAAGGTTAAACTGACAGAAGAGATAATACATGCAAGGGGATCCTGCTCCCTCTAAAACCCAGCTGGAGAGGCTTGAAAGGAATAAGAAGAAAGACTGGGGCCCTATACAGGGAAGAGAAAGACATGGGTTGTGGAATTCAAGGAAAGCAAGGCTGAAAGAAACCAAATGAGTTTGCAAAGACAAAAGCAATGCTCTGTTCTCTGGTCCATGGTGGCCAAAATAGGCATTGCGATGGCTTTGCTGAAAGTAGCAGTGGCTGGAATAGGCAAGTTGCAGATTCTTTGTTCAAACCATGTAGGTGACATCTATCAGGGGTGGTGTGTACTCAGCTGATTCTGCCTCAGAACATGACTGTGTGATGTGAATTTAAGGTCCTGCTTAGTCTTGTGCTTCTGATCATGCTGGGAGGTGGTGGGGGAGGGAGGAACCCTTAACCTGTGGTGGAATAACTTTTTGGCCAGTGTTTGCTTCTGCCTTTCTTCAACCTCATGCTTCTAATTCCTGAACTCAGACTCTGCTCTGCCTGCTTGTTGACATAAACTATGCAGCCAGTCCTTTCAGGCAGGGACTGTGTTTACCTGCCTATTTATCTGGCATCAATGGGGCAGCAGTATTGATTGGCACTCCAAGCATAAACAATAACCATTGTCAGAGCACATTATTCAGAGCAGAGCAATCTGAAGTCATTTGGTTATGAAAAGCTCCCCAGAGCATTACTGCTTGCTGTGACCCAGAAATGTTGGCACAAAAATTGATTACATGGTAGGATTTATGTGGCAAACTTGTGGCTCTTCCTTGTGCAGACAGCACATGGTGTCATGGAGATGGCACCTATTGTGTGACATGTATGTGCAGCCTTCCTAAAGAGAACAAACTCCAGCCATGGGAAAGATAGCTGAAAGAGCCTTTTGTTTGGAAAGGGGATGATGAAAAGAAAGTCTTTGGAGTTTCCAAAGTGAGATGATATGAACAATAGTTGCTGGGAAGGGGGTGAGATATAGGGGCCAAAGATGCAGGGTATGAAGCCAAGTGACTCCCATTGGGCATGGTCTCTGAAGGAATGGCAGCTCTGTTGCTTGAGAGCTCATAATACAAAGCACTGAAGAATCCAGAGCTGTTAGAAATGGGCCCAAAGCCCTTTTCTTTTTCCATTTCTCTGCCCTCCTGCTTTCTACCTCTGATGAATGTTCCTGCCATATTCTGCTTGCTTTTTGGTTGGTGGGGAGAAACTGGGAAAAGTTAGTCCTATCACCTGCCCTATTTCAGAGGGCTTTGCTGCTGAAGGTACAACATGTCTGATTCAGGTTCTGGAAACTGCTTTTATATTCCCCACTAAAATTGTGGAAACTGCTAAAGTCCTCAGCTGGGTTTCTCAGAGCTGTAAAGGACAGTCACCTGGGCAGGGAGACTGGAGATGCACTACACAAAAAAAACCCCACCAAACCAAAAAAATCCCCCCAAAAACAAAACAAAACAAACAAACAAAAAAACACCTTTATAAAGTTTTTATTTCTCTAAAATAGCTTTAAAATGCAAAATATGTGCCTTTTTGTGCCAGCAAAAACCCTCCAAAATCAAAACACCGCAAAATGACTAAAGGTCTTTATGGATACTATGCTAAAATCTTAATCTGAAATTATAAATCTGCCCCAAGGACTGAATCCATCTGAAGATGATCAAAGCCATTCTTCCAGTGCTTTCTAACTAGCACAGCAAGGGAATTTCCTAGCAAGTCATTATTGGTATGTGAAAGTGCAATATGTTGAATATCTAAAAGGTATGCTCAGCTCAGAGCAAGGAAACTTGTCTTAATTTCTTCTTTGGACAAGTTTCAGAAACACAGAGACACAGAGCTAGAAAAGTAAAGCAGCAAGAAGATATGCATGTCCAGCATCTACATCTTCCTCCGGGGCAAATACCCAATTTTTGAATCTACAGCAAACAAACCACTTACAAAGCTATGAACATGTGTGATCGTTTCATATGCAGTGAGAAACAGTTTCCTCCCTAATCCATAGGATCATCATTTTAAACCATGAAGTGTGAAATGTGATTACCCTTGTCCAGCGTTTGAATTAGGGGGCTGCAAGGAAAGGCTCATTGCTCCGGATTGTATGAAGAAGGAGAGAACAGGCACAGAGACTGAGCTTCTACATGTCTTTGTGAGGCAGGGCAGAAAAATTTCTCTTCCTTGAGATTCAAGGATGGTGAAATAGATAACATTCCCTCAGCAGGTGTTTAATACAGATCTGCCTTGCAGATGCAATGCACTGATTTGGAGCCCTTTCTCCTACCCTATCCTAAAAGGTTTTCTAATAGAAAAGTTAGTGTGCTTTGCTGTTGATCTAACACTGGTACTTTTCACACTGAGAAATACTGAGAAATTCACTTTAGGGTTGCATAAGCTTTCTTTTGAATCTGTGCTGCCATTGGAGCTGTCAGCTCCGTAGAGAAATCCCACAAAAGTGTATGTAAATCTAGAATGTGTAAATGAGAACAGCTGAAAACCAGTGGTGTTTTTATTGAAACACCTAGTGTAATTTTTCTGTTGCTTCTTCACTTGCTTCACTCTTGTAGACTGAATTTCCATGTTTTTTTAACTAGTTATGGTAACCTTCTAGAATCAGAAGAATCACTGCCCTGCTCTGGAAGTAGCTGTGTGAAATGCTTTGGTGTTAAGCGTGGCTTCATCTTAGTGTACTGGCATCCCATGACTGCATTTAGAGGGACAAATCCCATCATAGCTCTTCGCTGTAATCACCTGCTTGCAAGTACTTGACTCTGCAGTTGCTTGAGCTGGGACACGTTATAATATTCATGAGATATTGATGGTATGTATCAAAGGAAAAGAATTCATTCTGCTTGCCAAGTCTGGAAACTAGACTGAAGGAAATCCACACAGTACAAAAATCTCAGCTTTATTTGGTGGGCTGCAAATACACGATTGGTTTATCTGAGAACAGAAATCTTCACCTGCCTATAAAATGCTACACAGCAAATACATTAGAACAGTAAAGTAGTCTTTATGCTTATTCTCTCTTAGAGGCTTTCTACTGGCCTTTGAAAACAAACCTATTTTCAACATTTCAGTATTCACTCCATGAAAGCTATTGTGTAGACTATTGGCAAGTTACCTACAAAGAAATTCCAGTCTGGTTGCCTGTTGCCTTTTCTGTCATATTATTGATGTATTAATATCTTTTCAAGCATAAGTCTGTGCACTGAGATTTTTTTGTTCATTCAAGGCATTTTTCCCCAGTCTGCTGTGTCCTTGAGGAATTTCTGGAAGGATGCTGGAGAGCTGTTGTCGTGATAGGTGAGTCTCACTGCTGAGCACAGGGATTGTCACTCATGAGATGGAACCTCAGACCTGTCTCCTTGACCCAGTTCCGTGACTTACCTGCTTAATAAGAAAAGATATTGGGAGAAACAGAGTGGCTTTAGGCTGGGAGCCAGGAAAGGTGGGAAGATCCCTGTGTTTGGCCTGCTGAGGATTTGGCTAGGGTTTTGGGATGTCTTTTAGTGAGCCTCCCTATTCAGCAACAAAAGTGTTTCCTTCATTCATTCCCTGTCCTAGGCTTGAACAGCCAGCATGTGGCCCAGGCTGTGGATCCCATGCTCATTAGAATATAAAAGGTCCATTGTTTATTGCAAAATAAGCAAGTACAGATGGGACTGTTATAGCTTGAGCTATGAAATCACATCTGACTCACTAAAGGTTACAAGTCCAATTCTCCTTTCATCTGTATCAAGTGCTGTTCTGCTATTGGTGCTAATACATACAAAAACAGGCATTAATACGGGAAAGTATTTAATGTGAGGTATTCATCTTATGTTGTTTCAGACTAGGTATTTCCACTGTGTCATCACTTGTATTTAACAGTTGTCAAAACAGTTGAATATGGCAGAGGGGTTATTTCTCATCAGCAGACTTTGCAGCCTGCCTGACTTCAGATAATAAATACCTTCATAGAATAAAATATTTTCCTATGGAGAAACCAGTTATTAATTTTTGCCTTCCTCAAAGTTTTAATAATAAGCTGCATACAGGAGATATCTGTGCTTTGGATAGGATAGAGATGAGAAGAAATATAGCAATTTATTTTTACATATTAGGCAATATGTCTGGATAATGGGGGATGTGATAGAATTAATTATGTAGAGCTGCAGTGACAGCTAAAAAATGGAGCATACAAATATGGATGTATCTTTTGACTATTGCTAGTTCTAGCCACCACAAATAATAGTGACTATAAAGCTGGCCCTGCTTGGTTTGTTCATTATTTCCAATTAGCTCTAATTTCTTCCAGATGTATGTGGCATTAGTTATTTTTGTATGGTGTGTATATATGGTTTGCTTAATTTTTTTTCAGATTATTTGCTATTTGTACTCTGGGCTTGGTTTAGTAATCCCAATTATGCTATTTCTGTTTCCTCACTACATGCCCAAAATGCACTGGCAGAAGAACATTAAAGAAAGAAAGGCACTTAGACATCCTAAAATTTATAATCTCATTAATATTGATCACTGTTTTAGGAGCCATGAACAGTTTTACAAATACTTGGTAATCCCCAAACATTTTCAAGCCTTTAATATTCTGGTCTGGTAAATGAACACAAATTAAGCTATGGGTTTCATTTCCTTTTAAAGCCATGCTTTATTTTAAGTTTTCTTTTCCCATGCTACTGTATTTGATGAAATTGCTGCTAGCCACAGGCGTTTGTGCTTGTCACAGGCTATCATTTTCCATAGGAAGCCAGGGGCCGTTGGGTTCCTGAGGCTGGAAACTCTATTGCTGCTTTGCTGTGCTTTGTTCCTGGGGTCTCTGCCATGGACATGGCCGCACCACCACTGCTGCCCTGGCTGCTTTTCTCTTTCTTTCTTGTGGCAGGAACTCAGCTGTATTGGGTTTGCATGGCAAGGGTTTAGTAGCAGGGGGGCTACATGTGTGGCTTCTCTGAGAAGCTGCCAGAAGCCTCCCCCATCTCTGATGGACTCAAAACCACATGCCCCCAGGATGGACCTGCCATGGATCAAGGCTGAGCCTGTTGATGCCTTGTGAAGGCTGACCTAGAACAGAGACTAGATGGAGCTAAAGAATAAAGTAGGTATTTATTAGGAGACCTTGGGCAACACAAGAGCCCAGCCAGGGCTACAGCCCAGGTGAACACAAAATGGTCACAAAATGGACAACTGGTCATGGGGTCTCACACTTTTATGAGTCCTGATCCATTAGCATATTGGAGCTAATTGTCCAATTACAGCTCCAGCCCATGAAGTCCCATCTTTCTTGTTTTTCTCACTTCAGTCTACTGTTGTTTATGCTCTTGGGCTTGAAATTTGGATCAGTTGTCCTTGGGTCCCCGGTTAGAGAAGGAATTGTTTTGTCTACTTACTCTGTGAAGAGAACTTACCTTCCCTTAATATGAAGCTCAGAACTACACACTAAAGCAGTACAGAATCTGAAAAATATAAAAGCTAAAACCTGAGGCATCACCATCAGTGGTAATAGTAATGACTCTGTTACAACATGTGTAAGAAAGGGAAAAAATTATTGTGGAGAAGCAAATTGCAGCCAGAGAAAAGCAGAGTGAGAACCTGTGAGAGAAACATCTCTGCAGACACAAAGTTCAGTGCAGAAGGAAGGGCAGGAGGTGCTCCAGGCACCAGAGCAGAGGTTTCCCTGCAGACCACAGTGAGGCAAGTTGTGCCCCTGCAGCCCATGAAGGTCCATGGTGGAGCAGATATTCCCCTGCAGCCCATAGAGCAGGCCATGCCAGAGTGGGTGGATGCCCAAAGCAGGCAAACCCTGTGGCAAGCCTGTACCTTTTGCGGTATTTTCTCTCTCCTGCCCAGCTGAGGAGGGGAGTGATAGAGCAGCTTTAATGGGCACCTGGTGTCCATGCAAGATTCAACCCACTACATCAACTTAGTTCAAGAAATAAACTTTTTGGCACTGGCAGTCACTCTTATGGTCCTTGTGCCAACTGGCTGGTGCACAAGGCACAGAAAGCTCCTGACCTGTGCCTCCAGGCAGCTCTCATGACTGGTATCAGCAAGTACCACCTTCCCACATAAATCCTTATCTCCTTCTGCCCTCCAGCATCTCCTAGTTGTTTGCTGATCTTCATTTAGATTGTTTGCACATCTTCATTTAGAAGTATGGTTCTTAAAATTAGTTTACACCATTATTGAAGCTGGTAACAGCAGCAGCTTTGGACTCTGTGCTTTGTGCAGGAACAGTAAGAGATGGTTGTTGGTTCAGCCAGAGCTTATGTAATATCTGACATGCAGCTTATATAGAAAACCCTAATGAATTCCATTGTTCATCTACAGCTGGATGTAGAAATGAGAAGATGTCATGGACCTACCTGGAGTCTCAGCTGTGAGCCTCTCATTTTTGGTACCAACTTCCATTTTCTGCTTTTCTTGAATCCATGAAAGAAAGTTAAGGAACAACTGACATATGTCTTGCACATCTCTTCACATGTGAGTAGTAGATCTAATGACTACCAAAGGAGACCTTGAGTGGAACAGGCAATAGAGAGGCACAGGCTCAACACTTTGTAAAGATGTTAACTGTCTAGCTCCTTGGGATGTTAGTTTTATTTGTATGGCTCCTAAATTTTAGGATTAATTATTTTAAATACAAACTAAGCAGGATACATAATTATGTAAGTCCCTTAGCATACTTTGGAAATAAAAATCATTTTGCTGCTAGATCCCATGAACTTCAAGAGGAAAATACAGCTTTATAATATTAGGCAATGAAATTAAATTTTACCCTATAAGAGACCTCTTTGGTTATTTCTACAACTTTGCATGATGTCTTAGAAATGTTTGATGTATGCAAACATAATAAACCTCCTGCAGTGTCTCAGCTGTAGGCAAATGGCTCCATCTCTGAATGGTCCATGCAAGTGGTTTTCTATACTTGAGGGTTAAATTGTATGATTAGGCAATTAATAGTAAAAACTTTGCTCTTCTCCAATGGAGTGCAGCAATACTCAGCTGAATGTGTTGCTCATTTGTTCCTTGTAGTTCATTTTTCCTTCTTAAACAGTCAGCACTGGTTGAGTAATCATTTTTTCATATGAGAAAAACAGCTCTGACTGCAGAGTCACCCCTTCCTGTAGTCCCTTAGTGAAAGCATCTTACATTCATTTCTCCTTTTGAGCCTACCTGTGGAGGAGATATCAATGCTAGATATTACAATTACCTCTTCTTGTTCAGAGAAGGCAATTAAGCATGTGATTCTTCATCTTGTAAAGTGATACTATGTCTAATAGGTCATTTTGCAAACAAATTCTGATGATCCATGGAGCACAGAGGTTCACGTGCTGCAGTCTCATGCTAATCCTGCTGCAGCCATCGGTGATATATAGGGCAAAGGGATATATGGGCAGTAGCAGTGTTTCCATAAGGGCATATGATGTTGCTGAGGAAGAAAATATTAGCACTGAAGAAAAAAGAAGTCTTCCTATCACTGAGTCACTGATATCCACATGCAAATAATTCACTGTCTCAGTCTTTCCAGTGTCATCACTTCTGATAATATGGGTGTGTCTGTAAGAAGCAGGAGAACTTGCCTAAACAGACTCAGCTTTTGGCAAGCCATTTCTTCTCCTTAGAAAGGATTATGTGTATTTGCTGACTTATTTGGCATAGATACTTGATTATTTTACCTTGTTAGATAGTATTTACATATGGTTTTTTGAGACTATTTGGCTTGTAAATTTAAACATTCCTTTCACCGGTGAAGGGAATAAATAATCTGGAGGAGAGTATTTAATCTGTCATCATTCTTCATTAATAGACCAAAATCTAAAGAAAAGAGTGAAGATGGACCTTAGTATGGCTGCATTTGTTCTAGTCCTGAGAGGTAGTGCCTGCTTAGGCTATCTAGCTTGGGTTTCTCTTGCAAGCAGAACCCCTGCCCAGTGCCTCCCAGCCTCTAGGGATTGCTGCTTCTGGTCAATTAAAAAATATATTTTAGTCATTATTAAAGAGTCAGTCAGATAACCAGTCTTTTCAATTTTCAACTGGAGATACACCTGCATAAAGCCTGCAGACAACTTAGGGTTTGAATCCTTAGGAACATTCCTTAGGCTATTTCTGTTGGTAGATGATTTTTGTGTAGGAACTTCTTAACTTGTACAAAATTCCAGTTTTTCAGTTGTTTTTTTTTCAGGTTTTCAGTTTTGAATATTTTTTTTTTTGGCCAGCTTTAAACACTGACACCTCTAACACATTTATCTTCTTAATATGAGTCTTCTCACTCCACCTCCTTTTCTCTGCACCTCTAGAAGATATTCCAACAGGTCTGACTATATTATTTTGGACTCATTAATGATGTCTGTGAACATGGGCAGCTTTGGTACATGGGGGAAGTAGAAAGGGAGATGGTTGAACACCCCTTTCACAGTTTAGAGAGGGATGGCCAGAAGCTGGGAGAAGGCAGCACATGTATGTGCACACCCATTGCTTTTCCTGGGTTCTCTATAGTACCTCTGTCACTTTTAAGGACATGAGCATGCAAGAGTTGGATGTGAGGACAGAAAAGCAGAACAGACATGAGGGAGTGGTGGGAGAGGCTGAGGCACGTTGTAGCCCCCTGTGAACTTTGGATACTGTCAAGGTCAGTGACTACACTCCTGAAGGTGAATGTCAGCTGCCAAATAAGCCAGGGCTCAGGCTGGACATCCGCAGATGTTTTGTTTCTCCCCAGTAAGTGCCAAGGGCACCTGGTCCACTTAAATAGAGGGGCAAGGCTGAGAAAGCAGGCAGCTTGGAGCAGGAACATTGCCTTAGAGAAGCTCTTGGCCGTTCCTTACATCTGAGATGTCAGTGGCCATCAGTGGGTGCTGTACAGCACAGCAGGGCTTTGTTTGCCCATGGCAGCCCTGTGGGGCTCACACATAAGGCTCAGGCTGTTGCCATCCCAAGCAACCTGTGCCAGGAAGGATCTGCAGAAGCAATTATTTCATGTTGTCACTTCCCCCAGGCAATTAAAATCCCCTTGGACCAAAGTTACTCTATTATATGGGAGGGGTATCTGGCAGTTCACAAAGGAAAGAAAAAGGTATTCTCCTGACACAGGTCCTGCATACTGTATTGTCTCTTCCTCAAAGATGTATTAGTGTCACTGGTCCCTAATATATCCTGGATAGAAAGATCAAAGATGAAAGGGGGGTGCATGAGGAGAGTGGTCCTGTCATGTAACCTAGACAGTGAAATTATCCTATCCTTCCCTTGGCAATGAAAATAGCTGTTTACAATTTACTATGAGTATTGTGACTGAAAACTGCACATGGATTATGTGTAATCCACAATGAAATCACTACTGCAATGAAGTCATGGGCTAAAATTGCATGGCATAACTTTCTGAAGTGACAATTGGTGGTGCCTTCTTGAAATACACTGTAGGATCTGGGTTTTCAGAGGGAAAGTCTTCAATGCTGTCTGAAAAACAAAAACATCTGAGCAGTTCTGTGCATTGCATATGGCAAATCAGAGATCTAAACTCAGAGGTACTTTAGAAAATATGGACTAAAATATAAGAAAATTTATTCTTCATCATTTTATTTCCAGGGTTAATTCTCCTGAGATCACCACTGACATGGATGCTGTCAGTCTTTCAATTTCATTTCTGTTGCTGTGGGTACCTAAGCAATAGAAGTGTTGTAAGACTTCAAATTCTTGTAGTGCAAAGAAAATCTCCGCCTTTTTTAATAAGGTTTCTTTGTTCTGACTGAATGCAGAGAAAAATCGTTGTCTTTGGTTTAAAAGTTTGGTTACATGGTGTCATGGTTTGATGCTGGCGCAATGACAGTGCCCCCATGAAAATATATGCTCCCTGGTGTCTGCTGTGAGATGTGACCAGGAATAGAGCAAAGCAGGCTTCAGCTTAGGAATGAAGAAGAAAAACTTTATTAACATACAACTATATATAGAAAGAAACACACACGGAACTCAGAATGAAAACCTTCTAAAAACATTCCTCCTCTCCCCACCAAATTTCTAATACGTCTACCTCTCAGATCACCAACTCTCAGTCCATCACTACCCTTCAGATAATCAATTATCAATTCATCAAGGAGTGAGGAGTCCCTCTTGTGCCATAGGCTTCCCCTGGAAACACAGTTGAAACCTCTTGTGTTTCCATGTCACACGTGGCACCACCTGGAGATCATTTGCCATCGTGACATCTTCCTTCCATGCCCAGTGCCCTCACCAGTGTGCATGGACCAGAGCTGCTTCTAGGGTTCCCCTTTTAAGGATGCTTTGCCCACTTCCAAAAAAAGCACAGTCTCTCATTTTTGGGACACCTGTCCCCTCACAAATTCACCCCCTGGGGCTGAGGGGTCTCGAGAACAGAGATCTTCTTCCCTGAAGACGGAGGGCACCACCATCACCCTCCTCACCCACTGTCTCTGTTCACGCACTCCTTCACATCACATCACTGCACTCTCTCAGCTCCAAGCCATTGCCTCCCCCTAGATGCAGTCTATGTGTAACAGGAAAAATGTTTCTGTCCATGGCTATACAAGAAAAGTCCAGCCAAAGGCCACTCCATCACCTCTGCCCACCCAAGATTCTTTTCAACTTCTCTCATGGCCCATTTCCTCTTATCTCTATATCTCTTCTCATTCAACTCCAGGAGGATTAGCATTTGTAAGGTTTCCATCATCCAAGAAAAGGGTTAAAAATATCAGGCTCTGCCTGTCCAGAACTCCCACGGCTGCCCTGCCGGGCACCTTCTTGCTGCACCCCCCCACCCCTTCTCCTTCTCGGCCGGCTGTGCTATGAAATTTCAAGGTGGCACAAGAACAGGCACCAGCTCTCTCTCTGTCTCTCCTGCGGTGGGGGAGGGGGGGGTGGCTGCCCGATGCCTCTCAGTGCTCCTCCACCCCTCCATCCTGCAGGGGCCTTCACCTCCCTTCTCTGTCCAAGACCCTGGCCTACCTCACCCGGCCGCATGGCTGCCCCTGCCCCGCCCAGCCCGCAGCCGGGCAGGGGAGCTCTGAACCTTTCACTGACTGGAACCCAAGAGAGAGTTTTCCGGGGCGTTCTCTGCTTTTAACCCCCTGTGTTCTCAGAGGCGTATCCATGTCCTCAGTGGCCACACCAGGTGCCAATATTCAAATCTGAGCACCTATTGGTTTGACCACAGCATCCCAAAAAACTCACTTCCTTTTCAAAGCAGGACACATTGTGACTTTTGGCAGTCTTTTTCACAGAATCAGTTACAGAACCGTTTAGGTGGGAAAAGACCTCTGAGAAAGAGTCCAAGCTTTGGCTGAGCACCACCATATGAACTAGATCCTGGCACTAAATTTTTGTAGATTTTTCTTTTTTTTTCCCAAATTTAGATTTTCTTGTATATCACAGATCAAAACCCAAGTGAAGTGTAGCAAGACTTCAAAAATATTAGTTTTTCCAGATGTGACATGTGAGCAAAAGACGTCCAAAGAAAAAGCCTTTGGCTTTCTACCAAAATGTCAATGATATTTAAGATGAATTGAAATAAATTTTGTTATTTGCCAAAAACTAAATAGGAAAAAGAAAGCATTTGCAGCTATAGAAAATTATTCTGACTCCTTTCCATTACACTGGATGACAAGGTCTAAATTCCCTACTCTGACTGATGCAGATCTATAATAATTCTTCCAAATGCAATGCATAGCCCAAATTTATGTATTTACAGGCCATTGAATGGAATATTGCCCAGGTAATTTCTGCAACTTTGATAAAGATTCCAGTTTTCTCAAATAAATCACCTCAGATTAAACTTTTAAAATGTTTGCATAGGTCTTAAAATGTATATTTATATTTTCATCACTTCAAACTGAAAGTACAGAGCATTCTGATTGTGGAAAATAAAGCCATGTTTTAATTGATACTGGTTACATCCTGTTAAAGTATTTTAGAAATGTAATAATAAGTGGAACTATGTACTTAAGGAAAAGCTGCTTATTTAGAGTTATATGGTTGTATAATATACTGTGAATTAAATTTTAAGTCTGGTTGCAGGAATGGAGAATTAGGACTCATAACCAACTACTAGGCAGACCTTAAAATGGCAATAGTGAAATTTCATTTTGCATCAGTCTCTGAAAGGACAACCTGCTAGTTAAAAACAGAATACTGGATGTCTGTCCCCTTAGAGTCCTTACAATGGTTCCTAGAAAACGTGAGTTATTTGCTTCAAATACCCATATTAATACTTCACCGAGCTTTGCAGGCCCAGCAAAGCTTGAGCTCACCTGCTGAGATAAAAGCTAACATTTGAAATTCCCCTAAACCTTGTCACTCAGCCAAACTGCAGGTCCTGTGCCCATGTCAGTGTTTCCCTGGGCCTTGGGGCCATCCTTCCTGGCAGAATCCCTGCTGGGTGCCTTGCCTTTTGGCACAGCTGCCTGGGTGCCACATGACAAAGTTACAAGGCTCTTGTCCAAATGGTTCCTGCTTAGAGATAACAAAAACCACAGAGGTTGGCTGCCAGAGATACTGATGGAGAACTCCATCCTTCTGAAATGCAACAGTAACAGGCTCTGAATGAGCTAGGCAGTAAAAACATCATTAATTTGTCTTCTAAAACATTTCAATGGTTTGATCTTTTTTTCCAACAGAATGCATTTGCTGTCCACCAAGAGGAGCACACAAAGCTAACTTGTTGGTCCTTGTACTCTTGTCTATTTGGCCTAAAATGGTTTAGCAAATTTGATCTGTATTTGTACATTTGGTTTGAGTAAATTTCTCACTTCTTTTCTTTAATACTTCTTCTCTTGCTAATACTGAATAATAAAATAATTTTATTTATGCATCAAATTTCATTAAACAGGAGTGTAGAGCATGCTCTTGGATTAAATTATTAAATATAATGTATAATATAAGTGACAAAACTAGCAGAGTGTATATATATATTTAAATATGGTATTTATTGTATACTAAACAAGAAAAGAACACTTCCGCCATTATTAATACAGAGAATAAAATCAGAAAGCAGAAGAAAAAAGGACATAAGGCTAGGTTTTTAAATATTAGTTTAAGTTAATGATTAAACACCCAAATATCTGTAAGATAGGTGGGAGAAGAAACCAAGCGATGACAAATCAGTGGCTGATATAGTCTTAAGACTTAGAATCTGAGCCCCTGGCTCCCAAAACTCATTTTTGGAAGGAACGAGTTGGGCCCTTCAGTGAAGCTGTGCTGGTTTCACAGGGTCCTACTGGCATGCGGCTTTCTGGAAATGTTTCCTGCTTTGGTGCCATTTGGGTGTCTGTTACTCTTAATTGGGTTTACACACCACTTTGGTGTTTTGCAGAAATTTGAGAATAAAAAGCAAATACCTCATCTTTTGGTTTTTCTCCACTTGATTTTTTTAATAGAAACCAAAAGAGCCTGCTTTTCAGTTTTAACTATGGAAGAAACTGGACTTCTCTGAGGGACAAAACAGGATCCATGAGAAATGGCATGTTTTAGTATTTGTGTGTTTTACACTAGATGAAGATGACAGATATCACCTGTTTTCATTTAGAAACTTCTTTTAGTTAGAGCTGCCCTTCTTTCAGCATGGGCTTTGCCCTTATGCAGCAATTAACTGAGTAAAATTAATTAATTTAAAAGGTATTGTTTGTATTAAGGCCAGAGGACAGTTTTTCACCTGGATCTTCAAAGAGTCTTTGCTCTGAGCAATCGATCTCCTTCTTTATATTCAATCCAATGTCCATTCTATTTACCTCACTGTCTCATTCAAATACTGAAACACATAGTATTCTTGTTTACCTTGGGCTGTAATTTCTGTACCTCTGTGGGGTTTTTTCACCCCCACCCAGACAGGAAACAAAAGACAGGGTGTGCTTTTAAAAGCAGGAAAGTAGCTTTAAATATCCTGATGGAAGAGCTGTGAGGTTTATTTATTTATTTATTTATTTATTTATTAAAAGATATAATTTTCTTGAAGACTTTCCAAATTTGTGCCTTTGTGAAACGTTTATTTTAGAGTCCCTTTCTGAGTCTAGAAGTGAAGCTTCTTCTAACAACAATAAGCAGGACTTCCTTTTCTTGTTTCATCCCCCTACCTTCCTGGGGCCTTAAAAAAGGCATTTTTCCTGTAGAATAAATAACTTAACCAAAATAGATATATAAACCCACTGTAGAACTCAGTCTGTTTATAGCTGAAGGCCAACTGTTATTTTGCAGCTGGTCTCTGTAGTTTATGTTGAAGCATACAAAAAGTTGTCTTCTCTGAGATCTTTGTATTACATGTCAGTTCCTTTAAAATGAGAAATCAACCTTCCTCCTGACCTTTTTTAATACTAAATTCTACAATCAATAGGTACGTAGAGGCTCAATACTTTGTGAATACTTAAAAAGGTATTCACCATGTACACTTTCCTAATTGGAAGTTGCACCAGAGGCAGGAGCTGGTGTCAGGGCCGGATGCAGCTCTAGCAGCCATCAAGGTGATGAAGCAGAGGAAGGTGGCCAATGTGACTGTGTGCTAAAATAATAAGACAAAGAAAAAGCTCTACATAAATAACATCATTCTTGCTGTACTCAGATATGCTGCTTTGCTATTTTGCATTTTTAAGGTGGGGGAAGAGAGACAGAGACAAGAGTTACAAATTAATCTGTGCAGGACCTTTTGTGGGTGAATTCAGGACAGAGACCTTCATTTTGTAACAGACTGTAGTTTCTAAGCTGGAGGTCATGGTCACAAAAGGTTCATGATCCTGGAGGTGATGTTATGTGCCTAGAAGCATGAATAAGAAATGTATTTACAGAGCAAAAATTTTTGAAGCAGCCCTCTCTTTTTGCCAGCGCTGCTTTTAGGTTCCTGACCACAAGAAAGCAAAGAATGCAGACAACTGGAAAATTATGTTGCTGTTCCAGTTCAGGTGGTGTTGTCAGAATATACAAGACCTAACAAAATTACAGTAGTTTTACCCTTTAATTTGAACAGGTTCAAGTTGAAGTTACTAGGAGATCTACATCATCACTTTGGTTCAACCCTGAGTCATGGGATTATTTCATTCTGCTACACTCATTTTTGATGAACCACTTTGCTCCCTTTTTTTGTTTTGTTTTGTGAGGGTGGGTTAAACAAATGCTAGTTCCTCAGTGAAATATTACTCTCCTGTTGGAACTTGAATGGGATATTACAGAGTGCAAGATCAGAAACCACCCTTCACACAATAGCTGTGCCAGAAATGGCTCACCAGGAAAGCAGATTGCCGAGGGGTGAGTAATGTGAATGAGAGGAGCGAGGGGGGGGGGGGGGGGGGGCTTTTCAAGGAGGACTTATATTTTGATGTTTCTTGTCTTGTGATAGTAATCTAATTTTTTTTTTTTCACTGAATCAAGTTGGACGTCACACATTTCTTTAATCCAAGTTGTTAAAATTCTCAGCTCTTGCTCGAGCACGCTGTAATTTCTGCTTTTCATTAAGGTTATTTAACTATGTCATGCCATGGAAAAAGAGGTTATTCATATCACAGCTTTCCTGGTTGTGAGGAGCAGATGGGACCTCTAGCAGTATCTACCTGACTGCTAGAGCAAGCCCAGGACCAGACCATGACTCTGGATTTTTATAGGAACCCACATGTTCAGGTGCCTACAGGCCAAACAGGTAGAAGAGCAGAGTCACAGCACCCATCTCACCCCACTGTGGAGGAGGCTCAGGGCACTGTCAAAATGTGAGTCATCTGTGCAACTCCAGAGTGCAGCTGCTACAGCACCATGGGAAAGCAATAAACTGAAGCTTGAAAACTAGAGGAAGGGACAAACTCAGTGTAGAAAGAAACTGTAAGTTAGTTGAAGGGGTGCCAGGAGGATTTTAATAGAGATTTCTAAGATTTTCTTGTGACTTCTATCCTTTAATGAAGAGAAGCATTTTTCTCAGGATAGGGAACAAGATGCAGCTATGTGTATCGTCAATGTAGGCTTGACCACGGTTGCTAATGCAAATGGAGAATGGATTTTTTTTTCAAGGCACTATATTTCAAACAGAGTTTAGAGTATGAAGAAAAATACCATTCTTGCCCAGCGCTGATCTTGCCTTTGAATTTTACCTACATTTAAATGTATTTTGTTTGTCTCCTAGAAATCCAATTCTCCCCAAAGCAGACTATGTATTTATCAGACTGCACTACTCTTGGAAAAATCTGCTTACCTTTGTGCTTACATTCCCCTGCTTTTGCATTTGAGCTGAGCCCCTGACAACTGAAAATATTTTAAGAAGAAAAACTAAACCCTGATGAATGTGAAAGACATCTGCACAAAAACACAAGCCTTCTTTCTTCTGTCTCAATTCAAATACATTAAAAGGCTTGTATAGGCTATAAAAGTAAACATGGCTACTCATTCCCTCTATGCTGTTTTGCACCAGTTTTGAATGTCCTTGAAACTGTTTTGGTGTCCTTATTCTTTACCTAATAAAGATCCCTAAGTAAAATTTCTGTCTGTTTCTAAGCTCAGCAGCTACGTGGTCACATCTCTCTGTATCATTTTTTCTGTGAACTTTCCATTCCTTCTCCTTTACTTGGAATAAAATCAAGCATTCTGTTAATGGCCAGAAGCCTGCACTGGGAGGGCCATACCACAGCTCATCTGGGCCTGTGGATACAATAGGTGAAATGCTATCAGTCTTCTGTAAAGGTGATGACTATCTGTAAAGTCACTTTCCTATAAAAGAAACTTAGTTTAAGAGCAGGAAAAGCATTGGTCTCCTTCATGACTTCTGAAGATGTGTTTTTGCCCCATAAAGTCAACTGGCTGTAAGCTGTGGACCCAGCTTGTCTTCAAAGTGTGCCTGGCTCCTCATTCACAAGCTAAATGCTCTAGAGAGCTGCCAAACTGGGGAGATTATTATTTTGTCTCATTTTCTGGCAAGCTGGGACTGCGTGTACCACTTCATTTATATGCTAATTGAGACCAGGCCTCCAAATAGGCTCCATACAATATCTGTGTGACTTGGCTCTGCCTGTATGGCTATTCTGCCTTCAGCAGCCTCCGTGTGTGCTCTGATCTGGACAGGGTTTAATATGTCTTCATCAATGAAGTCCTGGGTCCTGACTCCGGCTTTTGGAGAGTGACAGCCTAACTTGAGGAGTCATTCACACTGAGGATTACCACGTCTCTGTGAAGGTGAGCTCATGCCACTTCTTGACTGGGACTCTACATTTTTCAGGTCCGAGGAGATGTTGATGTTTCTTAGGTCAACTGGTGTAATAAGAGGTTGCAGAGGGCACAGCTAATTATGGTGACAACGTGTTGACAAGCCAGCTAAGTTGAACAGCTGGTTTGTTTGTCTCCTCTTAAGGATTGCAAAAGCTCACTCTCTCCCAGACTGCCCATTGTCAAAGCATAGTAAGCATCCATGCTCTGTCAGCCATCCCTTGAGGAGCACAGTATTGTTATAGAAAGAGCAGATACAAATATGTGCATTCAAGGCTATTTTAAAAATATATACATTAAGGGTTCCATTTGACTGTTTGGATGTTATGAATTCCAAAAGTCAAGCATGGACTATTCAGTAAGTAGACATATGGCTTATGCTGAATATTATAGAATGAATATCACTGAGGGTCTCTCAACTTAGGTTGTGAAATGTACATACCTTTTCAGAGAGGAATATTAGTACTTCATGCTTTAAGGAAGAGATGTGGCACATACTTTGCCATTAAACCCGGAGATCAGGGATTCACTCTAAGTTCTGAAATTTCTATGTGATATAATTTCCACACTTTTTAAAACTTTCTTTTAGAAACATATTGAGGTGTGTTTTTAGAATCTCATTAAAAGAGAACTGAGTGCTTGAAAGTTAGAAAATTCCCAGCTATCAGTCACCTGTGTGATTCCTCTGTGGGTCTACTCTGCAGCACATGCCATTTTGGAGAACAGCAGAATGGGAATATGGAGTTGCAACATGTCTAACTTTTAAAAATGGAGGGCTTGGGCTGCATTTCCAAGTCCAAGTGTCCAAAATGGACATTTTCCTGGTCCAAGTGTCCAAAATGGGGCTACTAGCCATACCCTACTGGAGAGAGCAAACAACCCAGGAAAGGGGCTGTTGACAAGAACAAAAATGTGCCAAAAATTCCTGTGCTCTCTCATACTCACAACTTTGAAATGAGGGTTTATCTAAAATCAAGATTCATGGCCTGGCAGAGGCACTTGCATTATCACCTGGGGGATTTGCTGTTGTCTTCAGAGTTGTGCGCCCATCTCTCATCCAGTAAGCAGGAGAATCAGTTCAGCAGGAGCTTCCTCCCCTTCCTGAGGCAACTCAAACTTACACCCCCTGTGCAGTATAATTAGCTTGTCCAGTTAAATAATTGACACACAGAGGCTCTTCACCTCACCTGTAGATGTGAACTCATGATTTTGCCAGAAAAAGGAGACTCATCAAGCCACAGAGCAAAAAGCTAGAGGTAGCATGACTGCTCTGCCTAGTGATGAGGCAATTTCCTGGGATGGAGAAGTTATGGGATTGGGTACTTCCCAGAAGTATCTAAGTGTTTTTGCAATCTGCTTGTAATTCATCAGGTAAAACTTCCATGGGATTTCCAAAGCCTGCCCATGCATTCACTTTTCTTTGTTCCTATGAACAGCTTGTTCATAGCAGCATGTTGCCTCTAGGTTATGACCTGTTGGTTGACAAAAATAGGTGCCAGGTGAGGCTCCTGCCAGGGCATGACTGCCAGGCTGGAGAATTCCAAGGAGGTGGCTCATTTATTTCCATGACACTGGGCTGTTTTGTGTGATCCATGGAGCAGCTCCTGGCAAGCAGCATTGAAGCAAGTCTCTGTTTAAAGTGGAAAAGCTCCAAAGCTGATAAATTTCCTCTGTCAAATGGGTCAGAGAAAGGACATCACTGCTCTAGGCCAGGCTGGGGTCATTAGGTATACGAGGGTTGTTCCTTAGCCTTGGAAGTGGTCCAACATAGAGCTGAACGTCTGGAAGCTATGCTAAAGGGGATGATCCTAAAGGGCAGGATCAG
The DNA here is from genome assembly GCF_012460135.2 of Molothrus ater. Taxonomy (NCBI): domain Eukaryota; kingdom Metazoa; phylum Chordata; class Aves; order Passeriformes; family Icteridae; genus Molothrus; species Molothrus ater. Next base: position 96,505,380 of record NC_050479.2, on the reverse strand, counting down.
GGTGGAGTATCTGCAGCACTGCAGGGAAGAGAGCTTGCTGCTGCACTCAGAGCACCATCCTGGGCTTTGTGAAGCTCTGCAAGGGGCAGCAGTCTTTGTTCCATCAGGTGTTGGCTTTTGCCCAGGAAGCAAAGGCAGTAAAGAAACCTGGACAAGTTGGGAAGAGACAAAAGTTGGCACAATTTGGCTTCTAGGAGACTCGTATCTGAAGAATCATCGAAAAGTCTGAAACACCCTCTGAGCAGTGGAATTTTAAAGGTTTCTGCCCAAACCCCATTGCTACCAGTGCTGCAGTTCTATTACTGCTGGAGTACAATGCTTACTCCTCAGCAGTATTGGAAGTTTGGAATTTGTTTATTCAATGTTGGAGTGAAAAGAGAATGGTCTGAAATGTTCTTTTTTACACATAAATATTTCTTGTTAGCTCAGTTGCATTAACGTTTGCTTTTGGATGCTAATGGGATGTTTTAATTCCTGAATATTTGTTTTGTGGTACCAGGCACTGACCTGATACAGAATCCCACTTAAAAGTTCTGCCCAAGTTGGACCAGAGGTTTTTACTCCAGACCCACTAAGATAAACAAAGCAAGAATTTGAATGTGGGTGTCTCAATGTCAAGAGCTTTCCAGAGAATGAAGCCAGCTTCTACTCATTGCCATAAAAGACAGTTTTGACTGAAAGGTAAAAATCTCTTTATTCTGGCTGTGCTGTATCTTACCACATTAAAGCTGGCTGACAATACAGGTTAATTTTGAAATGTGTAGAGTTGTGTTTCACAAAGTTATGAATTTACAGTTAAGACAAAATCCAGATCTTTCAGCAAAGAGAACAGCCTGTGGGCATACTTAACTGGAAAATAGATTTAGCTGGGGATAGGAAAATTATTTATAGAGCAAGAGGTAGAGTGGAACAGGCCATTTTTTCGTAGTACTCAGAGTCTAGTTTTGTCAAAAAAAAAGGGAGCCACTGCATTTAAATAAGAGGTTTCACTACTGTAGGAATGTAGAGGAAGATTGTCTGCAGCTCTAGAAGTTCCCTGAGAAGAGATCTGTGTATCTGAGCAAACTTGTAATCCGTGGTTAGTGTCCTGCTGAGTAGTTCTGAGGGACATAAACACAGTGGCTTGCCGGGGTACTAAAAATGCATATCTTGTGATGCTGGCATTTGCTGAGGGTAGTGGGTGTAACAACCACCATTCATTTGAATCAACTGCAGAGTGCAATTAGGCTTTAAGGAATAGATAGCTGAAACAATAGGAGCCACCAGCCCAAAAATAAGGGTATACACAAAGCTGTTTAAAAAATGTTATGTAGGTGGAGGGTTTGACAACAGGCTGAATTAACATGCAGGTGGCAGAATACTGTTCATGTGGAAGAGAAACCAGAAAGACAACAGGGCAGCATGCAGAGAAGGCATAAAGAAACTCACAGCCAAATAAATACTTTCTCTCTGACTGAATAAAAGCTGAGTTTTCAGAAGTCAGGCACCAGGAGCTTCAGGAAAGCAAGGTGTTATCTGCTCTGAAGTACTCACTGATATATGAGAACTTGTGTTTAATGAGTTGCTCCGAAATCAGGAGGCTTTGTATCAGAAAAATGCAGTGCCACATTCCAAGTCTTGTCCACCTGCAAGAGGTAAGTTATGCAAAAGTATTAGATGGCAATGCTCTGATAGATCTCCTCATTATTGCAGTGGCAAAGAAGCAGGTATCTCAGCTTTTAACTGTAGTTAAGCAAGTGAACCTTTTATTTAGAATGCAACTCCAGTGTGGAAAATATAAATGCAGATTTCAGTGTGGAAAATATAAATTAGCATCAATTAGAAGGAAAAGGCCAGGTCAGAACAAAACACAAACCAGACCCACCTAGCCTAAATCAATTCTACTGGAGCTTTCCACATAGCAATATTTACTTGTTACAGTGTTGAACTAGCAAAGTGAGAGCTGCACTTGGAGGTTTGCTTTTTTTCTTTACTGTACATACAGTCAGCATGATCACAGTTCAGTTTTACTCTTTGATTACTAGAGTGTCCAGCATGGTCTCTCCCTTCAATGAACTTTTCTTGGTTATTCACCTGCCTCATTGCCTAGAAGGTTTTTTGTGCAATGTTTGTTTTGTTGACTAGATTTAGCATGTGAATGGTTTGTCTGCTGTGACAGAAAGGTTGTCCCTTGGGTCTTTATTTGAAAAAACAAGGCTTTTGAGAAGTCTATTTATATGCCTGACCTCAAGTGATTTCTAACATTATGAGTTTTTGAGACAAATTTCAAGACTCTCTGAACTGTGCCTTTCACAGATAGTCCCTCTGGTTTGAAAGTGCCTGCAAGCTCTACGCAATTTCCCCTGCAACCCAGTCTGACTTTTATTAAAGCACTGTCTGCATTTGCCTTTCATTAGTCCCATGAATGATCATTAAATGTAGATTTAGATTCTTCTTATACTGACATTGAAGAAAATTAAAAGCAAATGGGTTCAAGGTAAGACTGAAGCAAGGTTGCACATGATCCTGCTGCATTCTTCTGAACTCCAGTTAGCTCTCTGGTGATGCACTGGCAGGAGTACTGGCTTTTTTGAGATTTCCAGAATGCATTACCCACAGTTCAACATCTAGACATTCTTTCATGTGCATTAAAGAAGTTTTTAGTCAATTTTCAAAGTGAGAATACAAAGGCAATTATTTATTTCTCTTAAAAGAGTGAGCAGTGTGAGGTATCATACACTGTACATGGAATAAGCCTCCATGGTCATCCAATCCAATGCCTCACAAGCACAGGCGTCAGACTCAGAAGGTCTACAAATCACCCATTCTGCATATTCTGCATACACCACAAGCACAAAACCCTCCCCAGTGCTCTGTAACAGCTTGAAGTTGTACAGCATAACCATTCAAAGACACAGATTGTTGTTTGCCACAGTTGCAATCACGGCAATCCAGCAGCTCTTATCACATACCACAAGAGGATAGCAAAGAAATCTAAGGCATTTTCAACATCCTAAGCACCAAACACCCTGAAGACCTCTAAATGAAAATGCACTAAGCAATATACCCCACTCCTTAGCCCTACTTCTGCACTCTGTTGGTATGACACATGCTCAGTATAGGACTTGTACCTTGCACTTGAGCATGCATGTACGTAAACATAATCCCCAGGGAGCTTCCAAAAACTACTTTTCTGTCTTCACAGCACGATTGTGGTACGTCTTCTTGGCTCTCCAGAGCCAGAGAAGAGAGGTGGCACCTCTCTTCCCAAGCACTTCCAAGGCCTGTCAGGAAGTCACCAAAGGCTCAACAGCCTCAGACACGATTCAGCCCAGAGGCTAAAGGCTTTTTGGTCTCTGTGATCACTGGAAAAAATGAAAAGCTCTGATCTGTCTTTGAGGGGAAGAAAGTTTTGAGTCTCCACCATCTGAGCAGACACATCTTCTGGGACTTCTGCTGCTCAAATGCAGAGCTTTCTTTCCTTCTCTTGTCCTGCTGGTGACTTTTATTTCCATGAATAATTAGGTGTGAATTGCCAGGAATATTTCTTCTCTTATGCAGAACCACCTTCTGCAATTTCAGGAACAGCTGTGTATGTTTAATATCACCATATCTGGATGCTTCTACTAGAGTCACTGTGCCCTGCTCTTTGTATATGTGTGGAAGAAATGCAGAGTACTCCCACTTGCTTTTCTCCCTCTCTCAGAGCAAAACATCAAATACAGTAACCAAAACATATGTGCTACACAGTACCCTACAGAAAGTATGTATGTACATATGTTTTCAAAATTATGTTTGGCTTGAATTTTGAGTTTAGGTCTTCACTTACCCAAAACAGTTGTATCCACCTTAATTTTAAAAATGGAAACAGCAACTCTGCTAGGGACCAGAAAATTGATTCTATAAAGCTAGTTCCAAATGAAATGGTTCAGAAAAATAAATAAATCTGAGAGCAGTACTCTTCTGGTAGCAGGTAGATGAGAGCTTTGCTTCACATGGAGGTTATGCTTGAACTATAGGCATCCAAACAGATCAGCAACATGACATTTGTTTCTCACAGGAAAATCCTTTCCCTAGGCTACAGACAGGAAATCCAAAATGAGAGGAGGTAAATACCAAAGGATCACTGAGGAAAGGGGAGGAGAAAGAACAAAAAGCACAGTGTTCACTTGTGTCCACTAAAGAAAGGCTCAGGAAAGAAAACTGCATGAGAAATAAGTGCTTATTTTGATATTAAATGAAGTGTTGTGATTGGAGGATGAACCACTTCCGTACTCCAAAGCTGCAGTTCCAATCAGTGCACAGCCCAGTGAAGTCTTTATTTACTGTGTTGTTTCCTCAAAAATCATTGAATTCCCTTGGGGGAAAAAATAAATCAAAATTCACCTTATTCAACTAAAGCATGAGATAGACTCTTAAGTTTGTTCACAGCATTTGTTTTTCTGAGTGCTGCCCACTGTGAACCAGCAATTTTTGTGAAGATTTTGACCCTTTTGTGTTAGAAATTCTGGTGCAAACTCAAGTGATCCAGTAGTGGGTGACGATTACAGCAGTACACATGTATGTAACTCGGGGACCTTTTGCTGACCCTACTGTGTCTAGGCTCACACAGCCTCTCAAGCTACTTCCCTCTGAGTACAGGGTGCTCTGTTTCAGATGCAATGAGGGCTGGGAGGCACAGAAGCTGGCCCACTGAGCCTTGCAGTCACTTCTTGAACCCAGTGACGGGAGCTTTGTTTTGCTGTCGCACCAGCCTCCCCCAGAGCTCAGCGCACAAACACCAAGCAGCCATCGGTGGGGAACTGAGAGCTCAGCGCTGAAACACAAGGAACAGAGCAAGGATAATTCACCTTGGAAGGAAGGGCAATGCAAGGCTCTTCTGTGTGGAGCTGCTGAGGTGCTCTGTGACAGGGATCCTGTGAAACGGGGGCTCTGAAAAGGACATCTTTCACACTGGAATTGCTGACTTGAGGTTTTTGTCAGCTGGATCTTTGGGCTTCTTGCCAGCCCAGAAAAAGCTAACAAAGGCCATTTCTGCTGTTGCATATGATCAGGGAAGAAGAAAAGAAGGAAGAAAATAAATGAGGGACTGTAGTACTTTTAAAAGAGAAACATTTTTTTCAAAGAAGTAAAAATAGAAAGTTAGGACAGTTTTGAAACTGAAGCTACAATCCTGCTGTGGTAAAAACTTAAAAAAGATTAAGACTCAGATGGAATTGTTTGAACTGGATTTGTTAATCAAAGGCAAATTTATTTTGAAGTGTTATTTTCACTTACTCAACATTTTTTCATTCATTCATTTTTTCACTGTTTCCTATGTTCTTTGGAGGGTTCATACTGTCTTAGTGTTTATCAGGATTGCATGTGCTTTCCAATAAAGAAATAGGATACTCATATATCCCTATTTTTCAAACTTCCATTTCAGTTTCTTAGCCACTGAAAAGCTGTCCAACTGAGATCAAGGCTGGTGAGCATATGGTTAAATATGCCATGACCAGGGGCTATGAGCACCATGAAATGGTGCTCATAGCCCCTGGACATGGCATATTTAACAAAAGTTGAGCTCTCCGATAACCTTTCCCAAACAAATTCCAGTACAGCTACATTTTGACTTTCTCTTCCTGACGTTTGACCAGATACAAGTGGCACCATTTCACTGCCAAATCCTATCCAACTTCTACAAAAAAATTGAGAGGTGAAAACAGCATTTTTAATAGGGAGGTATAACTAACTGTTCCTGTCCTTTCTCTGTATAAACTATTATCAAGACTTTGAAGTTCTGCCAGCTTGTTTCCATTACAAGGAAAACCTGATATCAACTGGAATTTTTGGAGTACAGAGAGAGCAATGGCAATAGTCCTGTTGACTTAAAAACTATGCATAATGTCCTGGGGTTTAGGAACACAAAATTAAAAAAACTGGAAACAATTTTCTTTTTAGAGGTCTCTGCCTTTTCAACACCTCAAGCAGTTTCACCTGTTAAAACTTCTTTCTAATGTGATATCCACAGGAACTTTTCTCATTCTCTCGTTTTCCAGGCTTTCATTCCTCGTCTCTCCTGCCCATCAATACTTCAGACTATCAAATGTTCCAGCCCTGTGCTTATCTACCCCTTGAGAAGCCTCACTGCTCACATAGCAAAATTTCATAGTTTGGGTGTTAGCTTCTGGGATTTCTCAGGCATCACTTCTCCTGAGAGTCCTCCAGTTTGCCTAATGCAAGCCTGGGACTGATGAAAAGGGTGACTTTCAGCCTAACAGCAGGCTGCAGCTAGGGACAAAAAAACAGCTGCCATGTTCTGTTGATTACATGCATCAGCAGGCAGGTAAAGCTTTATAATCAATATGATCTGTGGTAAAGGTCCTTCCTTGTATACACACACAAGCTATAGCCCTGCTTCATCTGCAAAACAGTTTCAGCATGTGTACTGTATTAAGGTTTCTTTGCTTCGTTGTAAAAAATCTTCTACAATATGTCGTGATTGGAGCCACATGGTGTGTAAGAAACAGGTGGAGCAACAATCATTGAAAGAAGAAAACAACCATTATTTTAAATAGTCAAGATAAAGGATTACGTTTGTGGCCATCACTGTCCAAACAATTATTAACAGAATAGTCAAGCCTGAGAGATGTGCTGCTAACAGTTCTGTGCTGTATGTTGTCTACAGCCAGGACTGCTACAGGACAGTTTTCTCACTTATATTTTGAGTGTTCACAATCTACTGGTTTTGTGATGATTTTTTCATCTCCATCAAGAAGATTTATTTAAATGTCTCTATTGTGTGATTCTCAAATTCACTAATACCCTTTTCAAAGTGGTGGCTGGAGCACATGCCAAGTAAATATTTGTTGAAATGCTTATTAGCAAGACAATTTTCTTGGATATTTTCTCTTTCCATGAATATTCATATTAGAAATGTTAACAGAAATAAGAGACAATTTGCAAAATTTGTTGATATTACTAGAGTAGCAGAAAAGAATACTTTAATTGGGGCATTTACAAATGCAAGCCTCCTTTTCATTTTGCCTTTTGCTTGACATCTGGTTTGTTTTTTTAACAAAAAAACCCCTATGCAGTTGTATGTTCCTATGGCAAGTAAAAGCCAAAGCAGTCATCCAGCTGTTAAAATTAGTGTTAGATCTGAATTTTCTATGGATTTCCCACTGCATGGCAGGAAATCAGCTTTCATTGCAGCTTCCCCTCCTCCTCATCCAGCCCCCTCTTAGATTAATACCAGAAGCATGAAGTAATGTTTAACAGAAAGTTGTCGCTTTTAGCTCTGGGAAAACTTGGCAGCCTCTCCAGAAATGAAGGGGGAGGGGGAACCTGAAGCCTCCGTTAACTAAAGAGGAGATTGGAGGCATAAATAAACATTTTTCTCCCATTAAAATTCTGAAGTTTAAAAAAATGCACTAATGACAAACTGTTTCTAAGTCTGATGAGGAACTGCTGTCATTCCTCCTCTCTCTTTATGTATTAATTGCCCAGCTCCTATGGGCTACTTTTGGGTCACCATTTCATATTGCTTAGTAATTTATGTCCTGTTGGCAAAGTGCATCACTGAAATAGTGCATTTCTCTTTTTGTTTAGGATGGGTTTCTAGTTTACAGGATGGTCTGAGGAGCTTGCAACCAAAAAGAAGGTTGTTGCTCACCAACACTGACATGCGTCCCCTTGAGTGCTTTATGGTTTCAGTAGTACAAAGAAGAAAAAAAAAGGAACATGTAAACAAGGCATTATGACAAAGAAGCCAGACTACCCCCAGCTTCCTATCTCAGATTTTACAGTGGTCTTTAAACTACAGTACAAAATTAGAATTTATTTAAACAATGTGCTAAATATTGTCATATGTTAATTTCCTATGATACTGTGGGATCAGCAAGTATATTTTATTGTTTCCTGCGGGCCTAATCCTACATCAGTCAGTGGGAATTTCATGGGAAATGTGTGATGTCATGGCCACAGCAGTGCAACCCAGAGCAAAGAGCATATATGGGGCTCTGTGGAAAAGGGGTGCCCGAGCTCCAGGAGCAGCACGGCAGGATAGGGACAGGCATTCTGTGGGGACCAGTGTAGACAAGGACATGTGCATAAGACAGCAGACTTTTCATGGCTCAGCTCCTGTAAAACAGCATTTTCAAACTACTCATATTCCCAAAATATCTGTGTTTATTTGCTTTTCAGTTTACCTTGTACCATTAGCTGGTGTGCTGCCCTGTAAAGCTTTGGCTTCTGGTTAAAGAGCAGAGTTCCCACTGACCACCAGCTGGGCAGATGGAGAGATGCAGAGTTCTGAAACTGAAGTACCCAAGTGCTTTACTTTCTTTACACTAAGCTCAGGTACCAAAAGCTCTTCCAGCAGTTTGCAGCCTGCACAAAGAGCAAGGTGATCCAGAGCCCTCCCACAGTTTCATCCCCTGCCCAGCCTGCCAGAACCCGGTCCTGTTACTGGCCTGTGACAGACCCTGTGAGGCAGGTGGCACATCCAACAGCAGGCACAGGGAACAGTGTTACCTGTAGGATGGCTGGGCATGGTCCCCCACTATTCCCCAGGGTAACCCAAACTTGGGCTGACATAAGGAGGAAAGGGAAGAACAGAATACAGAATAATCTGGCACAGGGCATATATATCCTGGCTTCAGGAGCCAGGCTTTTACAGCACCCATCTGTTAAAAACCTGTGGGGAAGTGCTGGACCATCTTCCCCTTTCCCTTGCACATTCTGTTTGGAGATGAATGTATTGCATTCTGTGACATTCTCCACTATCCCAATATACTTTTAGGGTTGAAGGGGGTGCAAGTGCAGTGGGAAAGCCATGTGGTGGTGGGTTGTAGTTTGACTTCTATTTCGGTTTAGGTTGATTTTACCTTGGGTATTAGCGCATCTTCAGGATGTTTGTCTTTGGGTTTAGCATATTTTGTCTAAGCATTTAAGGCAAACTTACATAAGGGCTGTACAGGGAGAGAATTGTTATAATTTACATTTTTCAGATGCTTTTAATCCTGACTCTGCTAGGAGAAAAAAATCCAGAAATCTGAGGCTAAAATCTATCTCTGCATCTTTTTCTGCCTCTACCACTGTGAGAAAGTAGTAGCAATATTGTGTCATCCTTTGCGGTGCTAATGGGACATAATTCCACATTTGGGGGCCATCTGCTGAAAAGAAAACCTCTACAACCCTTCTGAATGCACATACAAAAACTTGTCAGCAAAAACAGCTTCATGAATAAGTTGTGAGAATATATTTTATCTAAACTTCATTAGACAAAGCTTTTTCCTTTACAAAAGCCCAAATGTCTCCAAACAGAATGAAAGAAGCTTTGGCAACCAGTTATCTTTCTTTTTGGTACAAACTCATTGTTTCACCTCTTTTGACTCCATATTAATTAATTTAATTTCACTTGAAGGGAAAGAATACTTTTTTGCAGGAGGAAGAAAACAAATGAGAATTTATTTCAGCACAAAGAGATCCATCTTTACACAGATTAACTGTGAAATTAAAGTAGTAACTTTGGTTCTTCTGTTCCATACCATGCCCCCACTGAGATTTCTTGTGTAACCTTGGGCAAATAGCTTAAATTGCTTTAGAGTTCATCTCATTTCCTACTAAAGGAAGTACTGTCTTACTGACACAACCCACAGTACTGTTATATATGCCTCCAGATTTGATAAACAGAGACCAAAGGAGAATAGAAAACTTCCCTGGCTTGGAATCAGAAGGAAATCATAAGGTACCAAACTTTGGTGCATGTAAGGACTTATGAATCAGCTTATTGCTTGCTGGGTAAAAGATAAGACTAGAAGGGGAATGAAGGCAACTATGGAATGAAGGTACCAATGTATCCAACCACTGAGTACAAAACTATTAGCTGTCCTAATCTGTGACTATAATTGTAAACCAGTGTAGCTACAGAATTTGCACCATGTCTTGTGCCAACTGCTTTCCTACTGCTTTGCCATCTATGAGGAGCACTGACCAAGGTTTTGCTAGTGCTTGTAGTTTTCAACGTGTTCTCTCACAGATCGTATATTCAAAATGTACTTGTGTACAGGAAAAAACACTTTACTAGCACTGCAGAAAGCTTAGCAGAGCTGGCTGATGAAGCCCTCAGCCACCCTCACTGACCAGTGCTCACAATGATTCTAGGAAAAGGAAGCAATTAATCAGCTGTGAAGACAGAGAACCATACACAAGCTAATAGGGGAGTGCTCTTGTGATTTGAAGCAATGTCCATACTGTGGTAGCAAAAATTCTTTTGATTGCTAAAATACCCTATTTAATGAAGAAATAGCATGCTCTTCTATTGCATTAAATGGTCAAGTTGCTTAATAAAAATAGTTACCTCTCGGACAAATCTTGTCTTGTCTATATCTTTAGGCCATTATGGATGCAACACTGCTGCTACTTAAATGAGTCATAATGAGTTGTGCAATTATAGAGAGATTTTTTTAAGGTAACTACTGATTATTTACAGAAAATTAACTGTCTAAATTAGTCTTCCTTTAATGGTAGTTCTGCAACAGAGTTATATGTGGGCTGGGCAGTCAGCATAAAGGAAGAGCAAACCTCCCAAATGTACTGTAAATCTAGACAAAAACTCACAGAAGTGCAACAAAACCCATGTACCAGACCTGTCTCTTAAGCTCTGAATTCAACTGCAAAAGCAGCCAGGGCCTGATGATTCAGAAAATGTAAAAAATATAATTGCTTTTTTTGCCTTGCAATTACAACCTAGTTAATTATGTACAACTGTGCAAAGGAAGAGTGTAAGGAAATTCCTTTCTTGAGACTTCCAGCAATTGACTTGTGCCCTGAAGCATGAGATTTGATTACTCATGTAACTTATTTTCCCCAGGGAGTTTCTTCTTGATAGCACTTGTGTGATAGTTCAAGAAAGTTCCAGGACAAGTCACAAGAACACTCCACTGGTTGAACCCCAACTTCTTTTACTACTAATATACATTTCCATTGAGTGCTAAATTAAGAGCTTTTTAGATTTTTAACTAGGATGACCAGTGTAAGTACAGAGTGTGATATTTTTTTTCACCAGAATGGTACTGATGAATGCAGTCATCCTCCACATTGCTTTTTGATTTTGCAGATTCCCAACGAGCCTTAAAAATCAAGATTCTTTCAAAACCTAGAATCCAGCCTGCTACACTGCCTCAAAATGTCTTTGAGGAAGTTACAGCAGAGGAATGACTGCTTACTTTGAAGTTTCACCCAAAGTTCTGCTTTTCAAGCTATAGACAGGTGGTTCAAAATGCTCTGGTTACATCCTAGAAAACGGAATCCTTATGACTTCAATTGTTGTAACAGGTTTGTTCAAAAAGTGTGCAACTTAATAATCCATTGGTGTGTTGGTGATGCTGGTTTAAGAAACAAAGGTTCAGTCTGAAGCACAACTGCTCAGATCTAGCTGTTTCTCTTCTCATCAATCACTCTAATACAAGTAATTTCTGGACTTTTTTCAGAAGACATAGAGGTGTTGGGAAGGAATAGCTTTCACCTGGATCATTTTCTTGATCTGGTTTTAATAAATAATTGCATCACCCCACCAAAGAATGTAACAAATCATAGACTATGAATCCAAATGAGTAGTTAAGGCACAAAATGGAAGACACAAGACCAGTTTTGCCACCAAAGAAAAGGCTGGGTGTAACAGCACCCAGTCATCAATCGGAAGCTTTATCTCAACCAGCTTTGTCTGACTGGGAATGGCCTCTCCTCCTGCAGGTAACAAAAGGCTGAACCAACTCCCAGCTGTGGGCTCTGGCTCATTTGACAAAAATGCAGTCTTGTCCACACCTGATGTGGATAAAATCTGTGAAGGTAAGGGACCAGGTAATGCAGAGGTTGTGACTGCGGGTGCTTGCTCAGAGATTACTTCAGTTCTGAAGCAGCTGAAGTGATTTCACCTGTTTTACAGAAGCATGGCATTGAAGGATGGTAACAAAATGGCATTTTATTACCATTTGCAGTTCTCCTGATTAAAGCATGCTTTTTGTAAACATTTCCACATTCGATTTCTACTTATATGGATTACCATGGAAACCAAACTTTTATCGGGCATGCTTGCATACTGAAGGGTGGAGAATTTTAAAAGCATCTGTGATATGCAGTACCATTGATGTTGAAGTATAATTGCCATGAAAACTGTTAATGCTAGCTAGATGGACTGTAGAACCCATCTATGACTCGTAGCTCTCATGCAAGTTTCCATATACTTTTTCCTGACATTTTTAAAATTAGTAGCATTGCTTCTTTTGCTCCAACAAGAGTTTTCAGCTCTTTAGTCTATGGAGGTACTCTTGTTTCCTAATTTTTAAGTATTTTCTACTAATAAAATGTAAGATGGAGTTTTTGTTGTTGTTTTGTATTGCCAGACTCTTGCCTGTTAAACATTACAACTTACCAAGTTATTTCAGAACCTCAGCTATGGCTGGGTACTTATTATTATTTTGAGTACTTATTATTATTTTAGAAATAAGTCCTATTCTGTATTTGTATTTCTTTTGCTGAAAAGAAACAGATTTCACTGATTAAGACAAAGTTTTCACAGCATACAGGTAGCAGGGGAAACATATGTTCTGCCTTACCCAGCTTTGCTGCCTCCACACCTACTGGGTAGGAGCTAAGTGAAGGAATATTTCAGCTGACATATCACAAGTCCTTCAGAGCAATAGTTTGACCACAAGAGCAAAGTTGCAGCTTTCCATACTTCTAGGCTTCACGTTCCCTAGGGAGATTTTTGCAGACTATTACTTACACTTTTTCCCACTTAAAAGGAAAAGGAAGATCATGTGAGATGATGGGAAGGCTGGCTGCTTTTGGTTCTGGCTGTGGCAGGATTAAAAGCAATTTTCAGTTCTACCAACTGTGAGCATGCCTGTAACTCTGCATTTATTACACACATATGCCTTTGTTTTTTAAGTGCCTTGCTTGCTCAGTGAACAAAACAGAAGACCCAGGTTCAATGCTAGTGGAAAATGAAACACTGGGATGTTCATCACAGAAGAGACCATCTAGGTTCTCGCCTCTCAGAGTAATTAGTCTCAATGCTTGTCTTTTTATAGTAAACCAGAGTAGACACTAGGACAGTCAAGGGCATCTTTTTTAAAATATTCTCTAGTATTGTGGGTATCACTATATAGATTTCAGGTACTAATGAGTTATTACCAAGTTTATATTGTAGCAAAGTAATGGTTCTAGCCAAGTAAAGTATCCCCTGGAATACCTAAGGCAGGAAGCATATCACAGCAAACTCTGTTTGCTCGTGGTACACAGGAACAGGCAGCAGTCGCAGCAGTGACTTACCTGGCTTAGTGCTGGGCGAGCTTTGACCCATCCCGCACGACCCCTGCACATCAGGTTAAGTGCTGCTATTCCCGAATTCCCTCTTTGGGAAACAAATGGGGAAAGGTAAAGTGACGAGGCCACACAGCATGGAACAAGATCTCTGTGCAGGATACTCTGGCTCACTGCCCTGAGTCCTCCAGGCTGGCTCGCATCTCTCACCGCCGGGGTTTCTTTACCAAGCCTGACACTGCACAGGCGCTCAGAAAGCAAAGGTTGGTTATACGCCCTGGGCTGCCAGCACCCAGTGATCCCGGGCGAGGGACGACCCCTCCCCGGAGGCTTTATCCCCTTTTCTTTCCCCCTTGTAACAGCTCCAAGCCCGCAGGATACTGCCTCTGTCATTGAGCAGCCTCCTGAGCCAGGACCCCTGAAGGTGGGCCCGGGCACCTCCAGCCGCTTGCCAAACACGGGACAGGCCAGACGTGCTGCTCTTGCAAACACTTTTTGCCGAGCTGGTGCTGGTTTGTAGGATTGCTCTGGTGTGAAAATCCCTCCAGCAAGGACCGGCCGGTCTCACCAGCCCTTTCCCTGCTTTGGAAACAGTAAAGAGCTGGTGGTGGCACCTACATCCTTCAGTGATGCATGTGGACTGGTCGGGGGTCTTTTGGGACCCCGTGTTTGTATACACACGAGGGCGTCTATGTATTACACACATACTTTCATGGGTGTGTTTTTCTCGGGTAAGAGAAAATCTTCAATTTCAGGACCCCTCAGGCAGAGGCAATAGCAGGGTGTGACCCCGGGCTGAGTGAGTGGCAGGGTCGCCCCAGTCAGGGAACGGAGGCAACCCGGCTCCGCTCCGGGATCAGGAGAGCGGAGGGCAGCTCCCTCTGAAACATGGCTTTCCCGGGGATGAGAAGGAAGAAAATGAGGTGGAGGGCAGGCGCAGGTAAAGCACGCCCCAGGCACGGAAAATGGGGCCCGCGCCTTGCCAGCGCCGCCCTGTTTGCTCAGCTAATCTCGCGGGCAGGAAATTGCCAGCCGACTCATATTTATGGATCGTGAAGAGCTCCACGGTGGCCCCTCCGGGAACATCCCTGTGCCCGTTTCCCGTTCTCGTCCGTCCACCCCCTGCTCCGTCCCTTCCCCCGATCACGGCTGCCCTTTGCCCGCCCCGCTCCCGCGACCCTGGCCTGAGGGGAGCGAACCATTCAGCCCGCGGGGGTGCCCCGGTCCCGCCGGGGGGCGGGCGCTGCGGCAGGGGGCGGCTCCCGGGGGCGGCGGCGCTCCTGCAGCCGGGCGGGCGGCGGAGACCGGGATGCGTGGGGAGCGGCGGCGGGAGGCAGCGGTGAGTGCGGGGGAAACGCTGTCCCGCGGGGTGGGTGACGCCCTCTCAGGCCGCCAGGATGGAAAGAGGCGGCGGGGCCCCGCGGGGATAGGGAGAGGGTCCCTCTCGGATACGCAGAGCCTGGGCTGACGCCGGCTCAGCTGCTTGCAGCCGTCTCCGTTTTTTGGGCTACTTTTAAGGGAGTTTGTGCCACCATCATCCCCATCCACTCCCCCGCCTCCCGTCCCTTCGCACGTCTGACGGGTGAGGGCGGTGGAGTCCCCCCTTGCCGCCCGGCTCTGCAGGGACCCCGCAGCTGATAGAGACGGGGCTCCCTTCCTCCCTATCCCTTTCGTCGCCAGAGGCTTCTCCCTCTTTGTCCGGGTGTTTCCCCCGGTTCTGCCGCTTCACCGCTGGCGAACAAAGCCTCTGTTCCGGGAGCGCCGGGGACATCCGTCCGAGGTCCGAGGAAGCAAGGGAGGAACGGCGGGGCTTGGCTCTGCTTGGTTTGGCTTTCCATCGTAAATTATCTACCTGGTGGAGGGGAAGACGTGGGACAAGGCTCTTTGTCCGCGATCCTTTGTTCGGCTGGTGGCTTATAAAGGCTCCTGCGGCTGTGCGAGGGCTGCCGTGCCGGCGGGGATGGGTTCCCGTTCCCGGCGGGGATGGCTGAGCCGCCGATGGATGCCCTCTCGGCATCGCTGGAGTTTAGCGACAGGAACTCGGTGTTACGGCGGATCGGCTTGCGGACGGAAATCGGGGGTTTGGGCTCCATCTCCCCTGATAGATTCAGAGCTCCTAAGTTCCCCCTCGTGTAGCCCTGTCAGCAGCCGGGTGGGATTCGGGGGCGCCCGGAGTCCCGCGCTCGGTGGTGAGTTCAGCTTGGAGATCAGAGCTTTTCTTGGGAAGATATCTGCCCACGATCAGAGGGAGCAGAGGGCTGAAAACTACGGTTCCCTCTCCCTCTCCTGCCCCAAAGCTGCCTGAGGAATTTACCCATGTCCAGAACTGTAAATAGACTATCTGCGCTTACATAAAGACTCAAGAGATGGCTTTCTGTTCCTGCCACTGAGTGCTTTCTTGATCTCACACACCTGGCTTTTGTCACCAGTTCCTTTTTCCCCCAAATGCTTATCTTGTCAACCTGTCATCTTATCTCTGTGCCTTGACTCTTCACGTGCCCGAATCCTCTGTGTCTGCATCTTCAGGGCATCTGGGTGAACATGTTGCCAGTCAGAACATGGAGAATATTGCATTTTTGTGCCACACCTTCACTCTTTTTTGGAGGAAGAGGGACACCAGAGCAACCTTTTTTGCAGATTTTCATGTTTAGTGAACTTTCTAGTTTTTGCATTCTCCATATTCTTGTGGATAATGTCCTCAAAAATAAGTTATTAACATGGGAAAGGATCAGAGATGGAAGGAAGTAAGGCATGATAGAATGGAATTGCAAAGGGTGAGGATGGGCTTGCTTTCCCACAGCAGAAGGAAGCAGTGTAGTAAAGAAAGGAGATTAAGTGATGAGAAGATGGGAGAGCTCACTGAGATAAGTTAAAGGAAGAAGGAGGGTTAACTTATCTCAGTGAGCTACCTTTGCTGTCATGGGGAGGGTGAGTCTGAACTAAGCGGGTTACAGAAAAAGAGATACTTTTAGGGCTGTCAAGTAGTGACATCCTACCCTTCCTATATAGTTCATTTTACACAGTTCCTTTAACACACCAGTAATTTATTCTGCTTCCATTTTGACAAATGCTAAATCAACTCATTAGTGTGTCTCTTTTTACTGAGGAAATGGAAATCTTTGCCATCAGCCAGGGCAGGAAGAGTGGCCATTTTTTTTCCATATCAGTTACTGTCTATGCTTATCAGATACAATTATCAACCATATCCATGGAAGTAGTCAAAGGCATCATTTGACTATTGTTGAGAAGCAACAAAGCCCATCATGAAAAATTTAAAGTATTTTGGGTTTAGATAGGAAGTGGAGATTGGGTGAGGTAAAGGTAGCCGATCCATCTTGAGGCTGGAGTTGGATAAGAAGGACGGAAGATGTTTAAATGGGAAGATCTTTTTTGTCTTTTCCGCTTGAAGATCCAGAAAAAAGCTGAATTAATCAAAGTAGGTATGGGCAAGTGCTGGTGATTGTTAATGAAGAGATTAATGCTATGTTCACTGTGTATTATTTCTATTTTAATTTGTTAAAATGAATGGTTAAATCTGGTGTGTAATAACTGCCAGCAAGGCAAACAGTGTTTCCCACTGAATTAAACAAGCAGCTATAAAATTATGTTCTGGGTGTTTTGAGCAGGTGTTGTTCATTTAGGATTTGTTTTAGACTGGTGGAGCACATCCAAGATGCCACAGAAATCCAAGGGGATTTTTCCCCTGTAGAAAGAAGGTCCTCCAGAGACTACAGTGTAGAGTGAACTGTGTAAATATGACCAAGATTGAGGGGTTTTTTTCTTGCTTGGGTCTTGTGCAGGTGGAGTCAGTTTTTAAGTGAACCACTTCATTTAACTTCCTTTATTATATAGTAAATAGTGTAACTGCAGGTGTAGCACCTCTGTGCCTCACCTGAGGGAACACAGTTCTGGGACCTGCTGGTAAATGCTGCCCTGTGTTGGCACAGGCAGACCCATGGCTTGGGAGCACAGCAGCCACAGTGGGTGCCATTCAAGCTGTCACTGCCATGGTGGGGTTTGCCAAGCATGTGTGATGAGAAGCATTTAGTCTGGGGGCATGCTTGCTGCCCTGAGACTGCTGGGAAATGAAGAGGCATTAAAGAGCTAGAGGGGACATTTGGAAATATGGGGCAAACATCCCAGGAAGGAGACAAATTGAGGAGAAAAGGACAAGCAAAACAGGAGAGACAGAAGCTGTCAGAGTAAGTGGGCACTAGAGAGAACTGATTAACGGAAGGAAGTGACAGGCACAAAGTGGCAGTGAAAGAAATCAGCAGAGAGGAAAGCAGATCACGGGCAAAGGTTGCCTGAGAGTGGGAAAATGCAATAGATGGGGAGAAAATGCAATAGATGGGAGAAAAATGGTAAGGACATGCAAGAAGAAAAAAGAATAAGAGTGGATGAAGCTGTTTTGATTAGTTCTTCTATCTGCTTAGATTTTCTGGGCCTTACCTACCTGTTCTCATTGTATTTGTCAGGGGTGCCCTAGGGGCAAGTTTGTCATGTCAAGTAGGGTGGGAACAGAGAAACTTCTCTTTAAGGTGTTTCTGCTCTTGTACAGACAGAAATTCTGCTCCTCCATGATATGAATTTGGATACATAATTGTTTTGCACTCAATACCCTTCCTGAAATTTTAGATGAAGAAAGTCTGATTTATTGAGCTTCAGAAATGAGAAATATTGGTCTAGAGTATTTAAATGTATTTATTTGTACACCAGCTATGTTGTTTGGTTTGGGTTTTCTTAGTCTGCACAGTAAGCAGTCACAGCCCACCAGCAGAGCTTTCAATTTGCCATCTCTGTGTGAAACTTTAAAGTTTCAGTTTGCAAATCTTTTGAGCATACTCAACTTTTCAATAGCAAAGGAGTTAATGAAATAGCATCAGAATGATACCAGGGAGCTTGTCACTACTGTCATGAGATGATACAGTCATTGGGTCAGATAACTGACTCTGGAACTTAACTACCAGAAAAGTAGTACCAAAATAGAAAAGATGAGTATGGCTGGAGTTTGGCTTGTCCTCTGTCAACCCCGTCTTTCTGCACGATGAAAGGAGTTCAGTTTTAACAGAAATCTCTTCTAGTATGTTTCTACCTGTCTGGGCTTTTGTTCCAGCAGAAAAGGATTAACCCTCCTTCTTCCTTTAACTTATCTCAGTGAGCTACTCCAGATGAAATGGTGATTAGTGTGACTCTAAGGTAAGGAGGGGCAGTGATGTCTACTAAAGTAATGCTGTTTGAGTAGGTGGTCTAATATCTTGTCTTACCAAATGCACGGGAATTAGTTTAGATTCATTGCAATCTGTGCTTTGACAGTTTCAGGTAAGAGTAGCTATGTTATGGCACAAAAGTTAGAAAGCTTCAGCATTTTCCCCAGCATTTTTATTTGTGTCTCATATGTCAGTGGCTCTATCCTCAGTTTGTAGTCACCCAGCCATAATGTTTACATGGAAATGAATGTTTTCATTTTTGATGCATATTTAAAATTGTCAGCTGTCGTGACCTGATTAAAATGATTATGTCCATCTATTGGAAAGTGCAATTGATGGGCAATGCCTGCAACATAAATCTGTATCAAATAGGAGAGAATCATGTTATAACAATAAGACAGGGTAATTAAAAATGTCATATTTAAGTGCAATTTTTGAAGTAGTCATGTGGGTTGTTACAGTAAAATATATGTGCTTTATGAGTGGGATAATGTTACTCAGGGTGTTTTCTGTTGCACTATTTTATTTCTTCTTCTTCTCCAGTATCAACATGATAATTTCTCAGAGAAAGAGGTAAGCCATAAGAGCGACTTCCTCTGCCACTCCCTTTTCCACATCGGAAACCTGCAGGGTTGCAAGGGAGTGACTTAGTCAAATATGATTCACAGATATTTGATTTTTAATGTACTTAGTGTTGCTGAAGGTGCCAAGCTGTGAGTTTTAGGAACTAAAACAATCTGCCTGTAAGTAGGCCTTATGCTCACTTGCATGCAAAGACCTATGTGTTGCAGGATTTATATCTTGAAAAGACAGGGACTGAACAGATTTCAGGACTATGCTGGCAAGAAGTTAGGTGTATTATGTTGTGGGGTAGGAGGAGGAGGAAATGAAGAAGGATGTTTAGGGCAACCTTTAGATCACAGCCTTGCTGAGTTGTCCAGTTTTTGGCAGAGATGACTTTGCATGTCTCATAAAGATGTGTCCATTCATAGGTACAGAATCTCCACCAAATTATGCAGGTGCCTTTCTGTGAATATATTGTTTTAGTATGACAGTGGGCTTGGGGAAAGGTGGATTTCCACATAAGTGTTTCAGAGGTAAACAGTAGATTCCAGTGAGTTATACTTTGCCAATGAGCCTATCAAGACTTTTGTTTGTAAATAAGCAGAGTAAATCAGGAATAAAACCAAGTTTGATTTAATCAGGAGTAAGTACATTGTCCTCAGATTACACAGGGAAAAAGTAAATGAGCCTGGTGTTGGAACAGTCTGTTTATGCACGTAGGCGTGCTATACTGTGGGAAAATGAAATCTCCAGATGCTGAAGCCATCAGCACTCATTCACCAAATTTTGTTCAGAGTGTGAAAATTCAGAGGCTTTCTTGCTTCCAAAACAATGTGTCTTTTACTGGAATAGTTGAAACGGACCCTAATCATTTGAAGATCTTGTGGCAGACCAAATGAAACTCTAATGATGTGCAGGCGGTGCCAGTGATGGGCTTTTGTCCTCACCCTCCTTCAGTTGGGGTTTCATCTGTTTTCCAAGAGTGGCAATACACTGCTGTAGGAGTTTCTGAATAGAAATGTCAGAGATAGTAGAAGTGCCAAGAGCTGTAGAGAGACACTGTTAATGTTCAGTGAGAAACTGAAAATGAAAAAACAATGAAAAGCACAAAAGCCTTAAAAGATAGATGGCCAAGTTTGAGAGTTTTCTTTAAAACTGTTTATTATCAGTCAGAGAAGGGCCTTGATGATGTCTGAGGCACTGCAACCCTCTTGATTGGTAACATAAGAGCAAAGTGGATGCCAGAGCCGACTCAGCTAAAGGGAGGTAGGTAGCCCAGGCAGAAGTAAAGAATAGGTGAGAAGCTTATGTGCTGGGAAAACTTTTCCCTAAATCTATGGATGAAATGCTGGGAAGTGCTGTGTACACAGGTAGTGTACTTGTGGCTTGGTTGAACTGCAGCTTTTGGCTCCTACAATAAAGTGTCCTCGTTTTGGCTGGGGTACAGTTCATTTCTTCCTGCTAGCTGCTACAACATTGTGTTTTGGATTTAGTATGAGAATAATGTTGATAACACACTGGTGTTTTCAGTTGTTGCTATGTAGTATTTCTTTTGAGTCAAGGACTGTTCACCTTCTTATGCCACACCAGTGAGGAGGCTGAGGGGGCATGGGAAGTTCAAAGGGGACATAGCTGGGACAGCTGGCCCAAGGGATATCCCACATCCTATTGCATCATAATCAGCATATAAAGCTGGGACAGGAAGGGTTTCCTAGGGGTTCAGTTCCTTATTTTGCTTTGCTTTGTACATGACTTTTGCTTTATCTATCAAACTGTCATTATTTTAATACATGTTTTCACTCTTTTATGATTCTCTCCCCCATCCTGGGTGGGTATTAGCAAGCAGCTGCAGGGTCTGAGTTGCCAGTTGGGCTTAAACCACTGCACAAGGGAAAGGAGTTCTTACTGTAAAGCCATCCAGTGTTATAATATCTTAAAATTGGAATCCTTTGTTTGACTCTCTGCTTGAGTTGTGAATCATTGTTTCTTCTGGTTGTTAGTGAAACAAAACTTAATTTGGCCTGGGCACTGTAGAGATGAAACATGATTGGTAATGCTGTATACATTCACTTCAGATGACTTTATAAATCCCAGATGAAATAATTTTGCTTCATTCCAGACAAGGCAGAGTGTGGCATGTGCTCTGTAACAAGAGTCAGCCTTGCTGGACGCCCTGCATAACCTTATCTAAAAGAGTATGATTTCATGAGAGCAGATATACTGTGGATTTTGAGCTGTTTGTTACATTAGCTCATTAATTCACTCATTGTTTCTTGGTTTTGCTCACAGTGGAAAGTTTTTTAAAAAGTTCTTTTCCCCTTCAAATCCAATTATTATTAAGTGATGACTTCTCCAATCTTTCATCCTCTAGGAAAGGAGATGAAAAAATACAGGTGTTAGAATGGTAGGTGCTGCTGCCTAACTCTTGTCCCCAACAAACCTCTCCTGTCAAAAAGCAGGCTGAGTTAACATTCAGGCAATGCAGTCAAACCTCCACTCAACACTCACCACAACTGTCTCAGCAATAGAGGCAAGAAAGGCTCTTTTGCAAGGTTTTATTCCAGCAGAGTAATACAGTCGCTGAAGGGAAACCCGATGGGAAAGAGAGCGAACCACATGGAGCAGGCAACTTATCAAGGGGAAGGGGTGGGGGGGCAGAGCTAAGGGCTGGGCAGAGGGGACTGACTGGCCTCCAGGTGAAGTGGGATGGCCGCCAGGGATGCCAAGCCAGTCAGGGGACAGGGGAAGGAGTAACCAGAGGAAGTTGTGACACAAAAGGTCCATTTGGGAGCCTGTTTTTCCCCCGCAGGAGGACTAACTCTTAAGGTGAGTAATGCTACAATGTGTGATGAGTTCTCAAACATGAAATGAAACCATATAAATATTTAACCTTAAAAAAGGTTGTTAGAAAACCCAAGTATTCACCACACTGAATAAAAGATTGAATTTTTAATTGCATAGAAACCCTTCCCTTTGAGATGTGCTCTCCTTAATCAGCATATAAAGCTGGGAGAGTTTGTCACATTGATTAAGTGGTAGCTGTCATCTCACAAGATAGGAAGGATGAGGTTTTTGGTGGTCTTTACCATAAATCACGGGACATAAATCAGAGACACGGGAAATGCAATGAATCTTCCTGGTTTTTTAACCAACCCTTTACTCTGTCTTCTAATTCCAAGTTTTCCCTGTTTTGTTTTTCTGTTCAATGATACGGTGACATCTTTGTTGCAGACATCTGTGAAATGTTGAGTGTCACTAGTTTTCTGTGTTAAGTTGAACATGGCCTGAAAAATTAAATTTTTGGTTCTTTTCTGGGGACCTCTGGGCACAAAGTGCAGTATTTTTGATAGAGATAACACAAGCAATATGCCAAGGTGTCAACATAGTGGCAGTATTAACTGGATTTGTGTCATGATCCTTCAGTGTTTGATCTGCAGACAAGTGGGAGAGCCACTGTCACCTCTTGCTGGGGTCAGCTGCCTGTGGCTGCAGCTGTGCTTGGGGTCCAGGGGCAGTCCCCAGCCCTGCTCCAGCAAAGCTGGGTGCCTGGGATGCTGTGCAGGCTTTGAGTTTGGAGGATCTGTGGCAAGCTGGAAGGAGCTAGCAAAGGGGTCTGTCAATGGATTGGAAGACAAATGAGGTAAAAATGATGGTAAATGTCTCATGTCAATAAAATAACCTTCTGAGGATGAAAATTGGGTTGTAAAGCTCTCTGCTGTCCAGGTTCTTCCCCATCAGCTGCTCTGCAGAATTTTAGTCCTGTTATGCTGGAAAGCCTTGACATCTGGGTGAGTCCCTTCAGGAGCTGCAGTGCTCTGGGGGGCTTCCTGTTCTCTGGTTCCTTGGACAGTAGTGCCATGTTTTGGGAACAGTGGATTATGTGATCTTAAAGGAACCTGCATCTTGCTGTGAGGGCAGAATATGCACAGTGGGGTTAAAACTTTCCTTAGGACTGAGAAATGACCTCTACAGAGAAAGAAAAAGCACTGCAAAGTGAGGCCAGCACAGGGGGATTCCTGGTGAACAGAGGGAAAGGTCTGGCCTCCCTTGGGAGAGCAGGTTGTGGGGAGCAGGAGAGGCAAAAACCAGAGGTCAGAGAGAAGGAGCCTCCCTCCGCAAGGATCAGCAGCCAGCTCCCTTCTCCCAGGCCTGTCCTCCCAAGGGAATAACATGAAAAAGCATGGCACAGAAAGTCTGTGCACCACAGACCTGCAACCTTGGGGCTGTGATGACTGCAGTTAATTAAATAGGTGGCTTGTCTCTAGACAGCCCAGACATCTGTCTCCATTCTTTACTTGTTTTTCTGACACGTTTCTATTTGCTTGTCCAGAGCTAAGCCCAGAGGACCTACAGATGGTCATCATTAATTTTGTCACTTGATGCAATTAAATTTTTTTTTCTCAACCTTTTAAAAACAGATGTGTATAAAAAATAAATAAATCTGTTAATAAAGCAACTCATTAGAGGTCTTCTATTTGGATTTAGATTTAATTTTAATTTTTAGTGGCTGGGATTCAATTTTGGCATTTCTTTTAAACCAAATCTCTCTTGTAGCCATATCAATTTTAAAATTTGATTTTAAATAAACTTTCAAGTTTCCCTTTGCATTCCTAGTCTGGCTTCTTTGGAAACTCAAAAATCATTGCATACCAACATATTTTCTTTGTTTTGGATCACATACCTGGTTTTGTATAGGTTTATTCATGATTGCAGGATGCTGGTGTTGTGTGGGCTGAACTTGGGCTATGGGCTTTCCAAATAAAGTCTTCAGCAGCAAAGTGAAACCTTGTTAGTGATTTCTTAAGGAAGCCACAGGATTACAGACAAAACTCAGGAGGGGTGACTAGTAACTGCCTGTTCAGAGTCAGGATCATAGATAATGGCCTGTTATGAAAAGTAATTATATATACTTTTAAAAGGATAAACTAGCTGCAGACAGGTTTTGGCACTTTTTTTTTTCACAGTCACCATATTAAATGTGGAGTGTCCTTTCTAAATATCTTTTAACATATTTCTCTTTGAGTTGCCTCTGGAAATTTTACCAGAAGAAAAGCTAATTGTGTTCTATATTATGCACTTGAAAAATGTTCCTAGGATACACTTCTTAACAGAATGCTGTTTTTTTTTCCTTTTTTACTTTATTTGCAGGTCAAAATTTATCTGGTGCACTCAAATTAGTGTAATTTTAACCATCTAGTAGAAGAGAAATATGATGCCAAACAGAAGTAACCTCTCCTCCTTCCAGAATGTTGGATCAGGTAATCAATTAAAATGAAGTTTATTTGTAATGCACTGAGATCTTTCAAAATTTCTAATTGACTTTGGTCCTTTAATTCTCTTGACACATGGATAAGATCAGTGCTCTGTTCTTATTCCATGTCTAACTCCATTTGCCAGGCAGAACTAGGCACAGCTGGATATGCTTCAGACAGCCACAACCCTCCCCCATCACTTTAATGCCTGTCTGTAATAGATATCAGTGACGCCCAACTAAACAACTTGGGAAAGGAAGAAAAGGAAAGAGAGAGGGAAAATAAAAATTAAAAAAAAAAAAAAAAAAAAAAGGAAGAATTTCGTTCTGTAGCTCCAGGCAGCAAATACTTTGCTAAACAGAGGACCCTTGCGCTGAGCATGAAAACTGGGTCTGACCTGGAAGCTGGATGGGTTCAGGACACGTCAAAAGCTGAAGCTCCCATCCTCAGTCTCCATAGATGCATGCAAAGACAGCACCAGCCAGGGTGTGTAACACATCCTGGCATATTCATCAAGTTTCTACTCAAACATTACCCTAAAAATAAACAAAACAAACAAGATATGGTTGGTGGGAAGCAGCTATGTTTTACTTGAACGTGTGCTGTTGTCCAGTTGGGATTTAACTGTATGACTGCGGGCACTGTGGCACTGAAGCAGAAACACAGAAGAACTGGCATAAGGGATAATAGAGAAAAGCTGAACTGAAGTGGCTACATGAAGGTATTGTGACCTTTTCTTACTGTACTTGCTTGGATTTCAAGTACAATGAGCCCTTCACTGCTTCACTGTGGTGAACAGGCATGAAAGTTTCCATGAGCTAACTTGTTTTTTGGCTAAAGCATTCAGTCTTTGAAGGATTAAATGTGTCCTACTGCTGTTGCAAGGGAGTAATGAACAATTATTAATGTCCTATTAATATGTCTGCCAAGCTATTTAGAGAGGAGCTAGTGAAATTTCTGCAAAAATATTTGAACTTAGCTGTGTTAGTTAAGGTTTGGACAGTAAAATTTTCATATGAAATTAGATTTCAGTTTTAAGAGAGATTTGGAAGAGGCGAGGAGAAAGAGAGACTGAGATGGAAATTAGGGTCTGTTCCACAATGAAAGGTTAAGGATAAAAGGCATATACATTGTGTTTTACGTCTGGGCTCTTAAATAAATTCTACATCTTTTTCCATAAAACACCACTAATATCATGAATACTTGATTTATCCAGATGATGTTTTCTTGTCCTATCAAGAGTTCTTTTGAATTTGGGTCACATTTATCCTTTTGTTCATTTGAAATTCATCATGGCTGTTATCAAAATTTATGAAAATAGCTAAAAAATGTCAAGTAAAATATCACAATATAAGAAATGGTAGTTTGCTCAAGGTGGTGATGGTGTGATGGAGAACTCTGTGAGCTCTCTGGTTCAAAGGCAGCCTAGATAGTTGTATCATCATAATGAGTGTGTTAAAATTATAAATATAATATAAATCCCATAATTACAGCCAGCATAAAAATATTAAATTCTGTGTAGTGGTAGACTTGAGGTTTAGTTTTGAAGGTGCAATTTAATGCTTTTAGCTGCTACCAGAGCTTGTAATTAACAATAGCTTAACCAGGTCCACTGTGGTCAAGAAGGTGTTGTATTTTACTTTGAGTTTTGTGTTTGTGTTCCCTAATGCTGGCTCCTTTTATCTTCTGCTTACTCTATTCCATTAGTAGTGATGGTTACCTTTGTTCTCAAACTTATGTCTTTTTTCCTTAATAACCGAGGAGAAGCTGTTGTTGCATGTCTGGTGGTGCAGGGGAAGCCTGGGTGGCAGAGCACTGCTGATGCCCTGGACAGTGGTGAATTCCAAAGCATTGTGCCTTATCAGCAAGGAAGGTCCCAGAAACACCTGTGAGGAACGCATTGCCACCTTCCACAAGATCTGAACCTAGTGGTTCTCAATGAAACCAGGTCATATGAGCTCTGGTGGCGGACAGGAGTCCCAAATTCTGTCTCTTAGTTCATGTAATTGCCTGAAGCAGTACTTGGACTAAAGTACTGCCTCTGAGGATGTTAAGGGCACTTTACACATTAGATTTTCCCTCTGAGTGACAAACTGAAATTCAGTTTCTCATGAGGAAGCTGAAGTCACAGCTGAAATGTGACTGAGCCAAGAGTAAATCCCAGATTTGACCCTTATTTTCAGAAACTCTTGCTGGCACTTCAGTAACTGACACTCAGGAGTGCTTTATGAGTTTCAGGTGTAGACTAGCACAAACCAGGAACTGCTGTAAATATTAATGATGTCATTTCTACATCAGCTGAGGTCTAAGTGCAAATCTGCTGGGGGTCCAGTTTAACTCCTGCAATAACTGGCACTGTCAGGAGCTGAATTCTTTGCTTTTGGCAAAGTGGAGCTCAGAACTGTATGCTAGAGCTTGATACATTGTTGACCAATAACATCCAGCAGAGCAAAGGCTTTTTTGGTCTGTGCTCTCTTCCTAGGTATAAATTAGATTTTTCCAAAATCATTAGGATCTGGAACCTTTCCCTCTGCAGTATTTTTAATAGTCATGTGGTTTTGTTGTTTTGAACGAAGTCATGCAACCTAGCATTCTGCTTCCTTAAGGTTATCTTTTAACCAAAGTGTTCTTTGCAGAGGTAGTTGCAGCCTTGTATTTTTAGAGCAATAAACTGAAACACCTTGAAAAATGTGACTTGGTTTTGTACTTTCGTATTAAGCTTTGCAGGACCATCCACTAAGCAAAAAGGTAACAAACTCCTACTGAGCTTTAAATTGAGCTTGCTAGTTTGTTGTGGTTCAGATGCTCTAGCTGCACAGATTAAAGGGAGAGGTGATCCACAGCAGTGTCTTATGTCTTTGGCCCTGGGAGACCTGAGTTGGGTTCTTTACTCTGCTGTCTGCGTTGTATATTCTCCCTGTGCCTCCATTCCTCAGCTGTAAAACATCGGGGCAATAATTCTTCCTTACTTCATGGATATCTCAAGAGGCTCAGGAATATAAAGGCTGAGCCACAGGCTCCTGCAAAGGATTGGACAGCAAAGAAAGAGTCTAGCCTCTCTCCAATTGTGTTGCTGATTTTGGTATGGTTTTGTGCCTCTACCCCTTCTTTTTCAGTCTCACATCTTTTGCAGAAACAGATGGGAAAATTGTGCATCTCCTCCTTTGCTTAGTGATCTGAGACACATTTACTACAAGCACAGTAATTATTGCAAAAAGTGTTCACATTATTTTGCAGGCGTGCACATGCAAGAGGCTATTTACTTGCTAAATTTTTTTTCTCGTTTGGTCTTCTTTACAGATTCCAGCAAGATTATGGCAGACTATAGCCACTCACAGAACCAGATGGAATTACAAAATGCTAGTTTGGGAAAGGGTTCTGTGGCAAATTCCCTTGAAAATAGTTTCCAAGATATTATGGAAAACCTCAACACAAAGAAATATTCATCAACTCTTAAATTTAAAACAAATGGGGACTATGCTGGCTCTTATTTAACCCTTTCACAACCTATGCCAATTAAACCTAATCCTTCCACCAGTGTTAAAAATATGCACTCTATTAACAAAATTCAAGGAGGCAAGCAGTTCCCCTGTGAAAGCCCATATCTTCCAGATAAAAGCATCTCTGCAAAGCATTTGAGTTCCATATCAGGCATGTCTCCATCCCTCAGCGGGTATAGTTCTGGAAGGACAGATTTTGACATTTATGCCAGCAGAGAAAATGAAAAATCCCTTGGACACATGGAAAAGTTTCACTACTCAAAGTACAGTCAGAGAAATAAATCTTATGACAACATCTACTTCCCAGGAATGCTGGAATCCAAGAAGATCTCAGGCTCTCTTCTGACTATGTGGAATGGAAGCTCGGGAAACGAGCTGACGCTTTCACCTTGTAGCAATTCTGGGGCAGCCAGCATGCCTTCCAGCCCAAAGCATGGCAGGAGGATGAATGCTGAAAACAGTCTGGCCCTTCACATAAAACCAGTGAAGTACAAGGATGAGCTAATGGAAACTCTGGGTTCACGGCCAAGGAAATACTCTGGTGGATCTCTAAGTCATATGGGAATGTACAGTCGTTCCCTACCCAGACTTTATAAATCAACAGAAAACCAGCTGGTGCCATTAAGTTTGCCCCCCAAAAGCTCTCTGGGTAATAGTAAAAGGAAAAAACTTGGAGAAAAAGATCTACCTCAGAATGCTTTCGGTGCTGATAATTACCTGAATTTTTCTTCTTGCAGCTCAGGGGTTTCACCACATGTAAACTCTGTCTCCAGGAGTAATCCTTATGTCAATTCAACTCTCAGTGTTCCTGCAAGCCCTCGTATTGCTAAAAAAATGCTTTTAGCACCTTCTTCCCCATATCTCCCTGATGATTTTGACAGACTTGGACTCTCAGAAACAAGTCCCAGTAGTTCTTTCTCCCCAGTGGATTTTGACAGGTCATTCTCTGTCCGAAGAAACCTTTCCACCAGTTCCATGGAACTTGATGACCCAGATCTGGAAAGTTACAGACAGACACCAAATTCTCTGCAAACATCCATGCGAGAGCGGAAGAACAGCATTAGCTCAATTTCAGGAAGGGAAGACCTCATGGACTATCACAGGAGGCAGAGAGAAGAGCGACTTCGGGAGCAGGAAATGGAACGGCTGGTAATTTTTTCTCTTCCTCTTAATTATCTGTGATATTTAGCATTTGCAAAACACCCATCCCAAGTCTAGCCATCAGGAAGGTACAGCAAAGAATAAGCTGCTCTGTTTTGAAATTCAAATGCAGCCTGCTCCAGATACCTTGTTTATTATCACAGTCCATGAAGCTGACACTTACAAAGCATGCTGCTTGGATAGACAGTACCAGTCAGCTACCCTGGAAAGAATGCTGGAACCCATGTAAATTGTGTTCAGTTATCCTGCAGGCTGTGTTAAAATGTCTGTGTACATAAAACCCAAAAATTACATTGCAGGGATCCTGCAGGACTTTTTGTTTTACATGATGGCACTGTTTTGTGATAAGTGAGCAAAGAAGAAGAGATTCTGCTCAGCCTTGTGTGCTGCAGAGTCAGGTGTACATTGATGTGGGCTAAACAGCCATCAGCAGTGTTTTTTCTGCTTAGTTTTCATTTTTTCTTTCTGAACATGTTCATTAAAATAGAGGCCTCCTTGCTTCTCCCCCTCCCAAGATGGAGAGTAGCAGAGGGGAGCAGTTTCTCTGTTTGTCTCAGTCAGTGTAAAGCAGTGCATACTGCCTCAGCTTGGGATTATCTAGATAGTAAAATGTAATTTATGTTTACTAAAATAAAAAGGTCTTCAGAACCTACAGAGGTGTTTGAAACAGTTTTGTATTGAAACTGTCTCTACAAGAACACATAACAGTTCCTCCAAAGGGTTTTCAAAGTGGCTTTGGGACTCTCTGACCCTATTAACATGTCTTCATATTTTATCATCCACATAGAAACAGAGGTCCTTAGATGGGCCAGTTGGTATTCCTGAGTCTTAAATTTGAGACACTAATTTTACATTTGTGTGCCTTAATTCACATCTTATGAATTTGAGCAAAATGGCAATAGGATTCTCTTGAACCTGTCTAGTTTGCATACAGACAGCAAGCCTGCAGGAAAAGTCACTTTCTGGGCAGGGTGGAGTGAAAAGCTATGGGGAAGATGGATGCAGGGGTAGTGGGAATCTGGGAGAAGGGGATGCCTGTCAATGACCACTAGCAATGACCTGGTGCCTATGCAGGGCCACAGTTCCCAACTTGAACCACACGAGTGAGCAGGTTTAGGCTAAAGAACTGTAACCCAGTGAGATGTCTCCCCTTTCCCCATCTCACCTATGTCCTTGATGCAAGCTGGTGAGGAGCCTGTTACGCAGATAGAAGTCTGCCTTTTCCTCCCCATTCCACTGATCACTGTAGTTTATAAGATAACCACTGTTGTTTGCAAGATGTGAAAATGTCTTTGCCTGCTCAAAGGCTGTAGTGTTGAGGCTCAGGTGTGAGAGGCAGGCAGGCACTGCCCCCTCCCCACTCCATGAGTGTCAGGGCAAGTGCACCCCATCTCTGCTTTGCTCCCCAAAACCTCTGCTGGCTCCCCTTGAAGCTGCAGCTTCTCAGGAGCAGGGACTGGGCTCCCCAAGGCGAGAAGGACTGGCTGTGAGTGAAATGGCTGGGTGGCTTAGGACAAAGGTTTTGGGAAACATGTTTCTCCCTCTTCTTGCTGCCTTTGTGCTGCCATTCCTCTGCTCCTTTCAGTAATCTTCTCCCATCCTGGTGTGTTGTGTGTGCAGTGGTGATTGCTTCTTTGCTTCTTATCAGAAGGTTTTTCAGGCAGTCATGCTGTAAAACCTGAGTTAATCAGTCATAAAAGCAACATATTTGTATTTCAAAGAGAACAGCCCTTTTTTTGGTTTTAATTATTATTTGCATTGAGGGATGAAAGATACTGGGTTGTTTCAGTATTCAGTGATGCTGATAATCATTCTGGTTTTATATTTGGATGAAGTGGCTACATTCCCACCCCTCAGTATTTCCTCTTGCTCACCAAGACTTCCTTCAAGTCCCAATTCTTCAAAAAGAGAATTTGCTTACTATTTTTCCAAAGCTTTTGAAAACAAGATGATGTTTTGTGTGTTGCATATTTGAACATGAATGATTTTCCTCCTGCTTGAGGTCATCTTATACTCAAGATCCCATATCTGCTCCATTCTCCATTTATTAGAGCTATCTGATAGATGAGTGAAATATCAGGACAGTGCCTCCTTCCACTGGTTTGAGAGTCTGAAAAATGCCATAAGCAGATTTGTAGATCTCTGAGAAGCAGAAAGATATATATTAAAAAATCCACACATCAGTTCTTTGTATATTAGAGTCTGTCCTGTTCTGGTGTTATTTTACTTCGTCCTTCTGTATGGATCCCTGTCCAAGGATAGTCAAGGATCTGTCCAAGCAGGGTCTTGATATATCTAGCCAGAGCTTCCAAAGAACAATTTTGTTTGCCGTTGTATCCTGACATGGGCAAAGGATCCATGTCTGCTCAGGTCTCTCTTTTTCTATGGGGTTAGGGAAGGTATGAATAAAAAACCCCAACTAAACAAGTACTCATGGATATCAAAACTCTGTGCTCTGAGCTTTCAGTACTGTATAAAAGCCCAGGCTGAGTAGCTGGTAGATAAATGGCAGGGGAAATGTAGTCTCTCTGTGCACAAGTGTTAGGATTTTCCCTACTGGGTTTTTGAAGCACAGTAGGGAGAACAATAGTGTAGGAATACTCAAATAAGTCCATCAGAAAAAATAACACCCTTTTTTAGAGGACTAGACTGCCCTGTGGCCCAGATAAGAAGTGGAGAGTGTCTTTCTTTGCAACAGCACTGCCCCTGTAGCTATTCTGCTGGCACAGAGTGGCTTGAAAGTGTTCTAATTGATAGCTGATATTCACTTCTTGTTTTTTTTTTTGGTAGTAAAATCCCTGCACTCGTTGCAATTTGACCTAGTATCTGCCCTTGAACTCTTCTGTTTACTTTCACTTGTTTAATGTTTCTTTGTGTTTAGTTTGCTTTTAAATGTCAGAGGCTCTTCTGGTAGTTTGCATTTAGAGCTGCTGCTGCAGCCTGCATATGAAAACAAATTATCTGCCATCATTACCCAAATAAATAACCAGAGATTAAAAAAAAAAGAAAAAGTACAAATAGTAAAAATATGCAGGTTGGGTTTTTCTTTAATTGTTTAAAAGTCCAAGTTTTAATTTGTTTCTGTGCACCAAATACAAAAGACACATAAGTAGTTGTGTAGGATTTGGTGTTTTTCCATATCTGATTCTTTAGATCTGCTGTCTGTGGCTGGATTCACATAAATTAGCTGAAGACTGGTGCCTCTTCTGCTTTGCCAGCCTGTTCCTTTGTGGCTTGAAGAGCAGGGGGAGCTGGCATTCTGAGTCCTGCCATCCTCCTGGTGCTGGTGCTGGGGGCTGATGGGCTGTGGGACCAGGTGGGGCAGCCACAGCTGCTCCTGGCACAGGCAGCGGGGTCACAACCTGCTTCTGCTTCCTCTCCAGCCCAGCTGACCGGACATTGCATCCCACCATGGGATGTTTATGACGAGCTGTACACAAGTAGAAGTTGGAGTAGCTATTGCTGACACTAGCCCAGGAGCCTTATAAACAAGGGAGAAAGTTACTGCTGTGATCTAATAATGTTCCATGTGATTCAGTTAGCATTGTTATTATTATTATTATTATTATTATTATTATTATTATTATTATTATTATTATTATTATTATAAATCTCACTCTTTTTTTTCCCCTGAGATGAAAGCCCAGTTGTAGCTCATGGAACTAAAAGGGGCTCTTTTTCTTCAGCTGAGAGGGGGGTTGGGAGTGGAACTGCACAGGCAACATAGTTTAGTAGATATTAAGGGTCATCTGTTTTCTTTAATAGCTACTTGTTTAAATAGCACTAAACTTTTCAGTACTGCTTTTTAGGCAGTACAATGTATTTCCTCTAGGTGGTGGTAGGTACCTAAAAATTAGATGTGCAGTAGGTTCATGTTGCCTTCCATTGCCCAGCTGTCTGTAGGGATCTGTGAACATACATAAACATTGTTAATGAAGTTTTAGTAGACCCAGGATTTGTACTGGGAGAGGTTTGAAGTTATCAGTGCTTGAATGAGCAGTAATAAAATTCAAGAGGCTTATTCCATAGTCCACTTCGTCACAGTCAGAAGAGCACTGAATTTCATTAGTGTATTCAGAAGTAGGGAATAATAGAGAATATCACTATGCCTGGTTTGCATTGATGCCTTGCAATTTAGTAAGATGTGCTTATGCAAAGGAAAATGAAATGAAACTATTTTGGGGTTTTTAAGATGGTACTGCTTTGAAATCATGGTTAATGGAGCTTATGTAAATCTTCATATGGTTTGTGGAAAACCTCATATACATGTTTTATAAATCTGTATTTGCACTATGTCTTTCTACAGATCCTTTAAGCATAAAGTACTCAAGCTGTATGTAAAACTGTAAGTGATTAGCTCTTAAAGAAGCCCGAGCCAAGTAGACAAAGGGTAGCTTCAAGGTAATTTTTCCCACCACTAGTATTTGACAGTCTCTATAGTTTTACAGAACAACTAAATATAATTTAGTTTTGTAATTGAATAAGTGCTGTATAATAGGATAAAACCCCCTGCAGAATATAACTAATGTTGATGACTCCATAACTTTCCAGCAACATTCAGTTTCAATTGTGTTGGAAAACATTTCTGTGGGGTCTTTAATAAGCCAAAATCTGGATTACATATGCTTAATTTTTGCAGCTATATCTATTATGTAAATTAACACTCAGGTCCAGGAAGAAATCAATTACAGGAGACCTGTTCTCATTTACAGAACGTAAGTACTGCTCTATAACTCTGGTCTTCAGGCTCCTGCCCTCAGTGTGGTTTGAAAAGGAGCATCTGCATAGGTACTATAGTGACAAAAGGGATGAACAGTGCTGTTATTTTGGCAGCCAGTGGCATTCCCTCAGGAGCAGAACACATGCCTTGGGTACAAGAGCTAATTCTTGGAAAGTCATCTGCTCAGCTCTTCCCTGCAGGCTGTCTCTGCTCTGTGCCACTGCTCTCTCCTGCTTTTACCAGTCTGTTTCTCCTGTGCCTGATCTGGGAAGGAAAGGAGGCACACCTGCTCCTGTGCTGTGACCTGGGCCTCTCCATACTGCTTCTCTGTGCAGGTGTCTCTGCTGTCACAGCTGCCTCTGAGAGTGGGACATGAAATACAGGTGCTGCTTCTGAAAGCTGTGCTATTGCTGGTAACTTTGGAACTGAAGCACTAGCTATAGGAAAACAAGGACTGGCAATGAGAAAACAAACTAGTCTGGAGTAAGAAAATGGTGCAAACTGGAGGGAAGGGAAAGAACACTTGCAAATTGTTGTCTGTCCCAGTTCAAGTTTATAATTGAAATAAGCTCCTCAGAAATGTAGCACAGAAAGAGAAAGCTTTCTCCAGCCTCTCCTTCATGCGGTAGTGAATTTACATGTGAGAAAGAAAGTGTGGGGGTTTTCTGCACCTGTCTTCTCCAGTCTTTCTGCCTCTCTCCCCACCATCCGTTTTTACTAGCTGCTGTTCCCAGCTTTTGCTGAGAAAGTGATGGTTTGTCTGAGCAACCGTAGGAACATTTTTCTTTGGCAGCTGAAAAGTGCAACAGCTTCTTCAGGCAAAGGGAACCTGGCTCCATGGACTAGCCATACTTCATGTTAGTCTTTGTCACAAGGGATAGACTACATATGTATTTTTAATGAAATTTCAGGTTATCTAGTTCCTAGTGGCACTTGCCTGAAAAGCTTCCTCTTTACCACAGCTGATTAACTGAGGCTTGCCTTGATATCCAGATATCAAGCACTTCTACACATTTGTAAAATTCATAAATTGTGATATGTAGCAGATGAACAAATCTAGGAATCACCACATGGTTGCTGTTAAAAAAGTGGGATATTTATCTCTGCTATTTTGGAATTTTTTTTACAGGCTACCAGGGATGTCTCTTAATGTCATTGATAATCAACAGCAGAAGAAGGTTATTAGCGCCTTATCCCACCCTTGTCCTTCAGCACTTAAATTTGCAGCCAACCATAGGTGATATGTACCTTTCTCAAAGCCAGGAATAGTGAAGCTGCTCAGGCAGAAACTGCGCAAGACTTGTTACCCCTTTTTGTAGTGGGCAAGAGAATTACACGGAAATGTTTAAATGTTAAAAGAAAATAAACAGAGATGTTTAAATCAGTTAGAAAAGACATTTTATAGGGAAACACACTGACCAGCTTACAAGGCTTGATTCAACATTCCCCCCTCCCACCAGAGCCAATTTTAAATCCATTTCCTGCTCTTGACGTACCTGTTTTTTTCCCTCTGCTGTGTTCAGTGTCACAAATAACTTGTGTGGTATCTCTTGCAAAATTATTGACTGGATTTTCCATGTCCTACTCATTCGGTGTTCTTCATTGCAAGGGTGCTTTCCTAGTTTGCTTCTTCACTGAGAAATTAATTCTGGAAACAGTTACATGCAGGTGTGCTGGAACTGGAACGAGCTGGCTGAGATGAAATTATGAGAATAGGGTGTATTAAATAACCACAGAGCTTCCTGTCCATAAGCCTCTCAGCACATGTCAAAATAGAAGTGAGAAATATCAGTATTTCTGTAATGCGTCTGAAAGCTCATCAGGAATTTTTTGAAGACTGGTTTTCCTGCAATTTTTAAGCTTCTTCTGAGCAACTGAGACTTGGGGGGGGGGGGGGGAGGTGGGGCGCGGGGGGAAGAATCCCTGTTTTCCTGACTACTGGCAAATGGCTGGTTTGCTGCCAGAACCCTTCACCTGAGCACTTAGGCTGGAATGAGCAGTGGCCTGCTTTGAAATTTGCTGTTTCCTATTATTGCCCAAGGGATGGAAGCTTGGCGTGGGGTAACCCGATACAGCCTGTTTTTGCCGGAGGGGTGGGACCTCCCTCATATCCTAATGTCCATGTTTCCCATCTATAATCATTACGACAGGCCCAATGCCGTCACAACGGGGAGAGCTGCATAATTACTGACTGTCCCAGCCAGCACTTGCACAGGGCTTTAGGAATTGGGTTGCCTGGCCAAACTCTTAGTAAGAGGGAGGATAGTGGTGTTGGAAGGATAAGGGAAGAGGCTTACAGTGTCTGGCAGTAGTTGCCTGGTAGGAAGAAGGCTTTGGAGAGTTGTAATTATGTCGACCATTTGGGGTTGAAGGATGTCTGAGAATCTGCTATTCATGGAATAGCAGAGGACCTATTTAATGGAAAACAGTTTTCAGTTGCTGCCCTGCACTCCGTTATTTCAGCGTCTTATCTTGATACAGGAGGATTGTGAGGAAAGCTGCAGTGGGAATCTGGGAATAAGCCTCCCAAAGGCAAAAGTGCTCTCTTGTTTGGGTAGTGCTTGGAAAGGGGTGGGTTCAGACAGGTTCTCCAGCTCAGAGGTCTGAACTGCAGGTGATGTGCATGTGTGGTGCATACAGCCAGGTAATCTCTCAGTAGGGCTATAAAACTCGGGGTGCATGTAACCAGTGTTGCATTTTCATACAACGCAGTGGCTTGCTGCAGGGAAAGCTGAGGCAGTGCATTGCCTGCCCTGTTTTGCTTGATCCTTGTTATCACTTGCTGTTAGGCATAGAAAGTGTTTCGGCTGGCAGAAGTAGCTGCTGTATAAATTCTCCTTGCAAATGTAGTGCCAGGTAGAGCTGGGAAATCAAGTCTGTCTGTGGTGGTTCCTGGGGAGGGAGGCTAACTACGTTGGTTTTTTGGCTTTCTTTTTAAATACTACTGTAGAAGGATTTCTTAGAAATCAGAAATTAGATCATTAGTGCAGATACTAATGCCAAGCATGGAACTCTCACAGTGGTCTTTTTTCCAGCAAAATTTTCAATAGACTTATGGTAAGCAATTTTTCTTTTCTTTTTTTCTTTAACAAAAGTAACATGAAATTACATAAATGTTTTATCTCTTAAAAATGAAAAGGTATAAAAAAATCCATCTGAAATAGAAGTTACCAGAAGCTATGCATACAGTAAGATAAAACAAATATAACTTGCTAACAGTTGATAAAAGGTGTCATAAAGATCTAGAAATCCTTCAGAAATTAAATGTTTATCAAAACCTGAAGCATATCTAGTCAAAATGGCACAGCTACTCTGAATCTCAAGTTTGAGATGTTGGTATGAATCCATAGTGAATTTGAGTATACTGGTAAATAAAGATTTCATCCACTTCTGTTCATTTGACAGATGCTGTATTTTAGATATGATGCCTCTTTTTTCTGTTAATGCTCCTAAAACTGTGTTTTTCAAAATGTGGACTAATTCTCTCAAAAGGAGGAATCACAGTTAACAAAATGGAAAATCTAAATAAGTCAGGAATGCATGAGTTCATGGAAAATCTGTGCAATATTTTGCAGTTTGGTAGGAATATAGCATATGTGTGAAATGGAACAATTAGTGATTTACGTAGTGAGATCACTGGACGTGTGTACATATGGTGTGTAGACACAGACACCTCAATAAAAAATTTAAAAGCACATTTCACAGAAATTAATGGCTAGTTAAATAAGATGTCCTGACATTAATTTATCTTTCCAATGTAGAAAGTTTTAATATTCTTAAAATCTTCTTTCACATTAATTTTGATTCTTCATCTTGCACTGTAATTTATTTATTACAGTTTATTATCTAGAAGTGGTAGATGGACTTTAATCCTTCATTCTAAAACAAAAACAAACAAACAAAAAAAAAAGACCCAAAGCAACAAACAAACAAAACCCTAACCCAAACAAAACAAAAAATACAGGCAAACGATTTTTGACTTCATCTTTACTTTAGCTCACAAGTGACAATCAGTGCTATTATCTTTTTCTGAACCAGGAACGACAGCGACTCGAGACCATCCGCAATCTGTGTGCAGAATATTCCAAATCTGACAGTGATCCTGCTGCAGCCACTACAGTTGCTGATGTTCAGAAAATTAACAAAGAACTCGAAAAACTTCAACTCTCTGATGAGGATTCCGTGTTTGAAGACTCACAGATGAATCTGGAAATGAGGTTCAGAAGCCACTTGAAATCATCTGCAAGTGACTCTGATTTCTCGGAGCTGAGCAGCCACAGCCGTGGCACTGCTGCTTACCTGCCCTTGCGGGGGCTGAGGGCTGAGGAGCACTTCAGTGAGAGGACCAAGCCTCCACCTTTCGCTGCTCACAGCTTCCTGAAGGATGCCACTGAGTCATCCTACCTAAGCATCACACCAAAGGTAATGCTCTGTAGGAGGAAACAGTGTAATCCAGACTTGAAATCCTCCTCTAGGAGTTATGTGTCCTGGCATGGGCCACAATTAGGCTGGCTTAGGTATGGGAATTAATCTCAGAACTCATACAGCTTTATAAGCCATCAAATATAGAAGATATAGCCAGCAAAATGTAGCAGCCAGCAAATTATTATTCCATATCCTGTGGAAGCTAATGGTACTGGAAGTTGGTTTGTTTTTATAGTGGGATGTACTGTTCAGGAAGAGTTTTAAGACCTTCCAAGGGAGAAAGATTTGCTTGAACAATTATAGCTACTTAAATAAATGTTTCCAGAACCCTGCTTATCATCCTGCTGAGATGAAGGAGGGAAGAGACACTCTGCTGGTTTTTCCCAACCTGAGGCTCTTGTAAGAGGAGTATGTTTTCTCACACTCACATGGGAGATGAAGAGGAGTTGCCTGAGCCAAATTTACTTCCTGTCTCTTTCCTGGGGTTGGACCTGAGCCTCTTGCCAGATCAGCTGTTGTCTCTTGGGAATGATGCAGTGGCAGCAAGCCTTCTGCCCCTCCAACCCAACTGCTGCCTTTAATAAGCTGCACCTCCTTTCCTGTGTGCTTCTCACTGCTGTTTCATTACCAAAAGGAAGTTGTCCTTTAATAAAGGAGCTAACAGCATTCCTAACTATTTCCGTGCTAGTGCAGCAGCAGCCTCCTCCCGGCTGTGCCAGAGCAGCAGTGTAGCAAATCCCAGTGGCAGGCAGTGTGTTAAATAACTGGACTGAAGAGCTGGAGTCAGGAGTGAAATGAGACCAAGCAAAGCCATAAAAGCAGGTTTCTGTTTAACAAGTTCACACCTTCAAAATACTTTGTCTCTTCTATTTACTGTTATTTACACACTGTATGATCTTAAGCATGGTTATATGCGTCAGGTGAATTGTATTTAACCCCTGCTACACTCACAGCTTGAGAGTCAGTAGTGTGTGTGTAGAAGATGAGAGAGGTGTGACAGTAACACATTTTCATTTCCAAAGGGTGATCTCTGTGGAAATCTGTCTGCCAAATCTTCTGGTGTGAAATTGTGTTGAACAGGAACATGCTATTATGGGTTGACTTGCTCTTTCCACATTGAAAAGATGGTAACACATTTCACTTACAAGTTGTTGTGGTCTTTTATTTCTTTCCCGTTTGTTGCTTTCTTCATGCAAGTCAGAGATCCTATTTAAAATCCTTATTAGGAAGTTGAAATCAAAGATGTTATGTCAGCATTATCCAAACAGGAGACAGGACAAAAAGAGGCTTTGCTGCTAGGACTACTATTGCTAAATCAAGGAATAGTGTTCATTCATTCATTGTAAAGGGAGTTCTGTTAAGCCCTGAGAAAAGCACCAGCAAGCAACTGCATTAATGAAGTGCAGCTTGTCTTTAAATACTGAGTTCAGATTTGTTCAGGATAAAATGCCTACTCTCACAGTAGCCATTCATTAGCTGAACTGAGCCTCTCTTGAGCAAGACTGTGTGGCCCAGAGGTGACTGCGAAGGCCTACAGGCAGCCCAACTCTAATCCTGGTTGGGTATAATGAACAAACAGCCTTCACAGAGAAAGTGGATTGCAAGCCCCTGGGGTCAGGTGAACATGAAGAATGCATTTCAAACTCAGTACTGTTTGATCTAGTATTGGATGGTGTAAGATCCCATGTATTTTCTTCCTAAATCTTGTTTAATTCTTGACACAGGCATCTAGTAAGGAAATATCAATGAAAAGTGGAGCATTAAGGGTGCTACTTCCTTAGTGCTACCTGGGGAGATAGGACCAACTTTTGTCCTTATTTTACAGAAGCCACCCATCTTCATGGCTGGTTACAAAAATGTCCTATCCTACCTCCTGGCCTGTATTAAATGAACAGCTGAAATGTACCTAAAAAGTGTCTTCATCTGTCTGTGTTATTTTTATAAGGAAAAAATTGGGGTTTCACAACCTAAATAGCACAGCATGTAAGGGATTCTCAAAGGTTAAGTTTTAGTAATTCCTTTAGAATGAATAGTATTTACTGCTAAGTGTAGTATTTACTTCCAATGCCTGGAAGTAAAGTATCATGTTTGTTTCTGTTGTACGCCTCCTAAATATAGAAATAGCAATATAGTAGATAGGAAATATGTAATGGGTTCAAAACCAACAGTGCCATACTTGTCTAAAGTGAAAACTATATGGAAGGGGGCAGAAAAGGCAGCATTTGCCTCTTTTTCTAATGAACCTCTTGTGATGTGCAACTGCAGATATCAGAATGCACCAGTGAAGACCAGAGAAGGCAGGAGCTTGGTCAGCTGGAGGAGGAACGCATAGTAATACTGAATAACTTGGAAGAACTTGAGCAGAAGATCAAAGATTTAAATGACCAGATGGATGAATCCTCAAGAGAGGTATGAAAATATGGTTTTGGTTTTCAATGTCTTGGCTGTTACATGTGCTTCCATAGCAGAAGTCTGATGGGTTCAGCAAGTACAACATGAGGGAACTCGTGGATGTGTGTAGTCTTCATATTCTGTGCTTTTTCACCAGAATCACAAACTTGCCAATCTCCTGCTATAAAGGGTATTTTTTCTCTAGCTGGGGGATGCTTATAATGCTTGGATTAGCTTTTCTCAGCTGTAACCATTACACTCTGAAGTGGAATTGGAACAATCTCACTTGTTTAATGGCCACTCAGTTAATCCAAATACCTTGGGTCACTTGGGAGTTTTATGGTGGTATCTCCTGTGACTGTTTAAAGAAAAAGGAAGTGAGACAACTTCCTTTCAATCTTCCTTGGCTTTACAGTGGCAAGGGTAGGTTGGCACCTTGTTGAGTTCTGGAATCTCACAGTTGCAAACTAAGCTGGCCAGGCATTTGGGTTCTGCCTGGGAAAGAAACAGCTGTTCCAGAAGGGTTTCCTACGGAGCCTCGGCACAGAGACAGCATCATAACAGGAGATAGCACAGAGAAGAGTTAGAAAACAAAAAATTTTGGAAAAAAGAATCTTCAAGCTAAAGTTGGTTTGGACTTTATTTTGCACTATTTTATGTGCAATTTTACTTTTTCTCAAATTTGTGACCTCTTTTTAACTTTCGTGGCAGAAAATCTTGTGGGGTTTTTTTTATCCTCTCCTTTTTAAAAAATATTTCTCTCTTGTGAACCAACTCATTCCCCTCCCCCTAAAAATAATGTGTATTGAGATTTCTTCTGAATCTGGACTGCTTCTGAAAGATGTTTTGTGTTCCTAGTTGGATATGGAATGTGCCCTTTTGGATGGGGAACAGAAATCTGAAACAACAGAGCTGCTGAAAGAAAAGGAAATATTGGATCATCTAAACAGGAAAATAGCTGAACTGGAGAGAAATGTTATTGGTGAAAAGACAAAGGTAATTCAGTTATTGTAGCCTGCTGTGTTCTCTGTTACCCTTGATTTTCAAAATATTTTTATATGGTTAATATTAATGGAGCTTATTTGATGAAATACTGCCTGTAAGTAAATTTGCTTCATAAATAAGGAAGAAAAAATTATTTTTTCACTGTCATTTCCCTTTCACAGTATTGTTTTCCAAGGTATGATTGACAACCAAAAGATAGTAAGCCAAAATAGAAAGACCTGACCTACTGTGAAGATACTTTTATTAATAAAAACACCCCATATAGGGCTTGTACTTGGGCTACCTGTTGTTTAAAAGTACAGTATTAATTGAACTGTTCCCTCCTTTATATAATTTGGAGGGAAAAAAAAAGAAATTATTTTCTCAGCAAAGGAGCAAAATGAAAAAGGGTGCAGTTTTTATCTAATATCATATAGAATACATAGTATAAGACATCCATCGAGTATGTAATTTTAAAGTCATTATATTGTTTTTTTTGCTGACTGACAATTTAAGTACTGAAGACTATTCCCTCTGTAATTAAGTCTCAGAAATTAATTAGTTTTGATATACAGTCACATACTTAATTGTTCTCAGCTACACAAGAAACAGATAGGCACATATTTGCAAAATAAGATAGCAGTATAAGATTTTAAGTGCAGAAATGGAAAGGGCCTGCAAGATGAAATTGCATCACTCAAGGCAGGAAGTGCTGGTTCCCTCCAACAGGCTTTTTGCTGGCCTCTTCAAGCATGCAATTCCCTTCTCCACAGGGGATCTGCCACGGCCAATAATACCTCAAGGTCAGGAAGTTTTTCCAGGGATTTCAGCCAGCATTGTTTCCTTTTAAAATTTTATCCTCTACCTCATAATTTAGACCTGTCACTTGTGGAATTGCTCTAGCTAGTCTCTCTTCTTTTCTTAAGCTTTCCAGAAATATCTGTAAGTCTTCTGCATTTTTTGCTTAGAAAAACTGCATGTTTTTAGCATGTCCACAGTTCCCATTCAATTCACATTTTACAGCTTGCATTGTTTTATTCTGAGCTTTCTATCCTCAATTTCTGCCTGCCGTGTGAGGAACCTGGCTGCTGTTTTTTGGCTCTGCTTATCAAGCTTGTGTCTGAAAAGGAGAATGGTGCTCCCACGTCTCCACTCTGTGGGGACACAGTGCACATCCAGTTTGAGTTTGAACCTCCCTGAACTTCCTTGTCTGCACTTTTCTTTGTGCTTGTGTACCCCTCACTGATCCTTCAGCTTTCAGTGTTGCCTGTGGTCACATTTTAAGTTGCCTATGGGACATGTTTTATACTTGATTTTAGCAGAAAGATGAGTTCAGACAGGGTGTGCAACCAGCAGACAGGGTGTGCAACCAGATGCCCTTCAAAAGAATGCAGCTGGAAGTTTTGGTTGGTAAGCAGTAATAAATAACACGTTCAGAAATTCAAGAGATCTTTTGTATTGGCTTTCCAGTAGCCTGAAAGTTCAGTTAAACTAATGGAAGTTATTGTAAAATCTGGACGAAATTTAAATTTCCTTGCAGCCATCTGTTAGTGTGTAGGTAGCAAAAGACAGGTCTAGTTTAAATTTTCAGGTGAAATGAAACACAGAAAGCAGCCTATAAAAAGCACTTTTTGTTTAAAAGGCAAGTTCACTCAAAACATTTTTTTCGGTATGAGGCATGGCACTATTCAGATCAGCTACAAAATTATAGTTGTGTTTTCTTTTGTGTTCCTCTTTGTTTTAAACAAACAAAGAAACCCAGTTGTGAGTGTGTGCTGTAAATGTCGAGACATGGCTCAGTTAATACTGAAATTATCTTTGCAGGAATACATTCACAGCGGTTTGGTTTTTTTTTTTTGTTTCTGGGAATATGTCTGAAAGC
Organism: Molothrus ater; assembly: GCF_012460135.2. NCBI lineage: Eukaryota > Metazoa > Chordata > Aves > Passeriformes > Icteridae > Molothrus > Molothrus ater. Next base: position 96,462,004 of record NC_050479.2, on the reverse strand, counting down.
ATTGCATAAAAGTGAAAGTTGAAAATACAAATGGGAGATGGGCTTCTACAAAGGGAGTAAAGTATAAAGTGACAGCTGAAGTGTTCTGGGGAAAGTAGTGTCAGCCAGCAAAACAGATGGCACTGATCCTGTCAACAAATAAAAGTTCTGGCTGGCTTGAAACAGTAGCATTTTTTAAAGCTTGATTATTGTATCTATGTTGAAGTTCAAGCAATGCAGATCTGCTGCAAGATAGTCAACATCTTGACTCTGTAGTAATACAGAATCAGCCCCCACCCACAGAAAGGGAGCTCAGGTGGAGGCGATAGGTTGTCCCTTTTGCTGAAATAATTTGATACTTAGGACAGAATTAAGGCTTGGGTTTTGACCAGGAATTTCCACTCTGCTGATGGTACTTTTTGTGTTATGTCTTGCTAAAACAAGTGTCCCAGCGTCCACTGGTTCGTCACAGTTTCTATTAGTTGCCTTAATGTTTCACCCCTACTGATAGCTGGGGTCTTGGTTTTTGGTGGGGCTTCAAGGCAAGAAGCTGTTGGGGTCCCATATCTTGAACAGTGGTTACATTTCTGCCAGGGTAAGGGAGTGATATGTGAATACACCACATGGTGTTCGTTATCTGGAGGTGAGAGGGAGAGTTCATTTGATGGCGGGGGCATTAGTGCTGTATATGATGTCATTTGTCTCTGGAGCAGCTTGAGCATCTCATGGAATTTGCCACTGATCTTGACACCTGTTTGACAGGAAACTCCTGCCTTCTTGAGTCTTATCCTTACCCGTACACCTGTTTGGAAAACGTGTGAAATTCTTAAAAAGAGAGATAATAAACTACAATCTAATTTTTTGGCCATGTTATGTACTTGAAATGAACTGTTTGTAGAAGCTCTTGTACTACCTTCTACCTAACTATTTAGGATTTTTTTTAAATGCCCTGTGCATGTTTCATTTAGGTGATGACACAAAGTTTTGCCAACTTCTTCCGAGTATTAAAGCCATAATTTTTAGTCCTTGCAAGGCAAAAGAATTGACTGGAAAACATACTGGAAGTCAGAAGGCAGGAGTGAGTTCAGGATTGGGCTGTCAGTGTGCTCTTTGCTGTGGTGCAATATCTCTGTGTCCCAGCCCCTTGCTTGTAAACCAGGGATGTATTTTGTGAGTGGGTTTGTACATTATGCGTTAAGTTGCATGCTGGTCTCATCCGAGTCCCATGCTCAACCCTCTGAGATCACGAGGCAGGACTAATGGGGGAAGAGGACAAATGAACGAGTGGGGAAGATGATGTAGTGCTCACCCTCAGGGTAGTTGAAAGCTTTTCCCTTGCCTTTGTGATTCTGTCACCACACACATTGGAAGGAGTGAAGCACCTTGTATTGGTTTTCTGGGTTTTGAAAATCAGAGCTATGGGTGATTGCCGTTTCAAAAAGATGACAGAACCTTTCAGCACCCCTGCTGGACTTGGGATAGTTCTCATGTGGTACCTGGCCTGTCTACGACCTACCAGTGCTGTCAGGACTCAGTTGTCCTGGCTGGAGTAGCTACTTCCAGAACTGTTTCACATGGCCTGTGCTTTCAGCTATGCTGGAAACCATGCTAGCATGTGGAGAAAAGTCCAACTTTGCCTCCTTATCTGGTCTTCTTGAGAACAGCTTCCTTTCTTCTTCCTTTCTTCTCTACAGAAAAAGGTGATGACCTACATATGTGAATATCAGCTGTTAAGCTATTAATCACAAGTTCCATTTATGCAGAGAAAGCCCTGATAAGTCCTTACTAACACAATTTGACAGATCCAGCTTGAAGCTCTCTGGGAAAGAGCTTAGTTATGGCTCTTGACAAAATTACTTTGAGCAGAGCTTGCTAAAGAGGGAGCTGAGCTGGGCAGTATGTAATAAGTTAGTTACCATTCATACAGAAAAAAGAAAAAAGAACTATTATGAACCACCTTCTTCTGTCTTATCAACCTGCTTCTTATGCTCCTTTTCTTATGCCTGGCATACCTGTTATTTTCTTCTCTTAATAGCTTTTGCCATGAAACTGACTGGAATTTAGTGACAAAGAATAGAATTGTGGCAAGTTTCATGCATCTGTCCTTAAAGAGATAGAGGAATGCAAGAAAGAGTAGTCAGAAAATACAGAAAAGGAGCATGTACAGTTTGCACAGGAGACACTGTTTTATTTCAGTGGGGTTTTCTGGTCAGTTATATGTAATTGCATTTCTCAGAAACCTCTGAGACTTGTGAGACTAGCTGATTCCGTACTGAGAGGGACTGAATGTGCATGTCTGAAGTCTAGTGCGGTTTATGAGAGGTTGCTACCTTAAAACCTGATGATTTATAGGTGAGTTGGACTGAGGAAGATCCTGGAGTATTTCAGACTAGATCATGGAAAGTATTAGAAGTGAATCATTCCGCTTGTTGGGATTTTTCTTTCATTTGCCTTGTAGGCTTCTTTACAATTTCTCTCTGAAATTAACACATACCTTGGGGTTTGGAGGGGGATTTTTTGTTTGTTTGTTTGGGGGGGTCTTGGGGGTTTTTTGTGTTATTTTGGAGGACAGGGAGATTTGGAACATTGGTAAGCAAGCCCAAATCACCTAGCCATACAATGCATATCACAGTGACCTGGTAAAATCATAGGTTTCTTACTTTTTTAGGGAGGTTTTGCCCAGTTTTTAACTAGATTTTCAAGAAGTTTTCTCTATTTCGTCCAATTTACTTTAATTTCTTCAGAGTTTCCATGAGTTTATGCAGAAAGATTGGTTCACAGGGAATATGGACATGGAGCCACATGTTGGTCTACAATTTTAGCCAGCCAGCCTGCATGCAATAGCAGACTGGGTTGGAAGACAAATTGAAATGCAGCAGCTCTCTGCAGAAAGGGTGTGGAAAACCACTAAGGCTTAAAGTAGCAGCATTGATCAGGTATAGGGCATTGTCAACCACTGGAGACAGCACTGGAGCAATTTTGTTTCTCCTTCTTCCTGTTCCCATTCCTGTAGGGGCTATGATTGCCTTTAATACCATCCTTTTCTCTCCCCTCTGTCAGGATCATCTATGAGATGTGTTGTGTATATATAGTTTGGGGTTTTTTTGCTCTTTCTTTGCTCTTAAATCAATTTTACCAGATCTAAAGATTGGTTTCCTTTTCTGACCTATGTTGATAACTTATGGTTGGTTTTCATACTGGGTATCCTCTGCTGACATCCCATCGCTGCCTTTGGGGACAGTGTCACGCGTCAATTCTTTTTACTGCTATCCTCCACAATTCCCTGAAGTCCTCCAAAACTGATCCAAGCATTGCCCAAAACATGATCAAACCCCAAGTCAGTCCTGCTTTGTATTTCGGCTGACCCCACATTTGTTCATAATGTTCATGTAGAGGCAGACCATAGGCCAAGTTGGGCAGTAGGCTAAGACCGGATGTTGCACTTGTTTTCTCCGGAAACAGGATGTTAAGAATTCAGCCAGACTACAGCTGATGTGCCTCTGGCATTCACACTGGGGCTTTCTGCAGAGAGGTATTATCCCAGCTCCTGCCGTTAAATGAGCATGAGTAGCAGGAGCATGGGTTCTGTTCTCAGCTGTGCTGCCAGTTGCTCTGGAGCAAACAGATGTGGAGTCAGCCACAGACCTGCCTCAGCTGCATCTTACACTTGGCTTGCAAGGTCACAAATCTTTCCCCTTCTAGAAGAACTTGTCTTGATTCACTTATAGAAAACACTGCATGAAAAATTTCTCATTCACTTCTCTCTTCTCATTCTCATTTAAATGTTTTTTGTAAATCAAATGGACTTCACCAGTGCACAGCCTGAGACATCAGCGAACTTAACTCCACAGCTGCAAAACATGTAATGCCTCTCATTGCTGAAAGTGATATTTCCTGTTAAGACTGCACATTTTGAAGGGAGCCAGTTTGGTGGAATCTTAGCACTTCCTATGCTATAAATAGACCAGATGAGTATTGTTTTCAATCTCAAAGGAATACATTTCTAATTTCTTGAGGCATGTAACAGTATCTCTGGCAGGATTCTCAGGGAGTTTTATCCTTGATGATGTCTCCTCACACTTGAGGTTTGACTTGCTTGTTGATAAATGAGTAGGCTTATAGCAGTGCATAGACATTTAGAGAGCTATTTATAGCTTCAGAGGCACTGCAGCTAAGGTCAGAGAAGTCCTTGCTGCTTTGGATGGCTAGGTGGGCAGAAAAGGCAAGTGTGAAACAAGGTGGAAGACTGTGGGCTGAATGTTAAATGGACAACCGAGTTTGTGAGGAGGGGAACTACCAGTTTATTCATGGCTTTCCTTCTGTATTGGAAGTAAGGATGATTCAGCAAACGGGGCTTCTTGGGAACAGCAGTCTGGAGGTGACATCCCAGGAGTTGCATTCTTCTCCCTCATTGTGCAGCTCCCTTGTACTACATCCTCTGTGTTTCTGATGCCTGCTGCTGCTGTTGTAAGACAGAGGCTACTACAGGAAGTTCAGGTCATAAAATATGCTGGCTCAGTTGCTATTTTCACAAGCTTAATAAAATGTACTTGTGTTCAGCATAATGTTCATCTGATTGTATGAACTGAGAAGCTGCACGTGTAAATGAACAAAATGGAGCTGGGACTCTGGTTGATATTGGACTTGTATAAAGATTCTTCCTGTTGTTTTTATATACTGGGAGAACTGAATCCCAGCTCCTGGTCCCACTTAGAGATAAAACCATAAAGAAAGCAGGCAGCTAATAAATGTTTATTACTATACCTCTGCCATGCATAAGGGTTTGAGAAACATGTCAGGCATAGCAAAGAGGAAGTTTTCCCACAGTTTGAAATGGCAAGTGCTGTATACTGAAAGACATTCCTTCTCTATGGCAAAGGGTGATGCAATGTCCAATCATACAGTATCTGCTGTACCACACATTTGATTTCAAAATTAAATAATAATTGGGACTGGAAAGAGTGGAAATGAGTATATGCTATGACAGAACTCAACTGTTCTTGGAGTAATCAGAATACTACTAATTTTTGAGTATTAAGGAGAGCTAGAGACCATCTGGAAGGAGATGCATTACCACAGAACAAGAAGTAGGAAAAGAGAGCTCTACAGGTGCAATGCTAGAAGATAGCGGAGAGCCTGGCTTCAGGAACTTACTTGATTATTTTTGCCTGGCATATCAGGCATAAATTGTTTTTTTCCAGTTATTAATTGCTGAATTTGAGAAAATGCATCTGCCATGTCAGCCAGTGAAAGACATTGAAAAAATGCTCTGTGCTCTGATTTATTGGTTCCCAAACTTTGGTCCATAGATTAATAACAGTCTACAGCCAAGCTTTAAGTGATGTGCAGCCAGTCTTTGGAGCAGTGTTGCACAGTAATTCATGTAGTATTTGATTACAAAGATTAAAAGGCCAAAGGCTTTGGAGGGTGAGAAGCAGTGTTCTGGGTACTGCTGCTTGAGTGGAACAAAAGGAAAGTTGAACTAGTTGAAGGAGACCAGGAAAGCTGTCCCCTGTGATCCCCATGGACAGGTTGCAGTTCCTATATCCTGAAGCAAATTTGCTGGATCACTTGATGTTTCTGCTGCAACAGGATTTCCTGGCCAAGAGTTATTTCTTTATAATGCTCTGTCTCATTCTGGCTTTTCACTGTTTGCTAAATGTATTTATCTGTACAGAGCCACACAGGCATGAAATTGTTTCTCCTAGGAAGCTCCATTTCTCTCTCACTACCAAACTATAGTCATTTTCCATCTACTTTGCTTTCTAAAAGCTACTCTTTCTCAGCTTCATCAGTTACCTCACTGACATGGCTACAGTTCTCTTATTTTTATTTTTTTTCTTACATTAGGTGAGACAAGTGTTTGGGCGAGGGGGCCTTAACAGCATCATCCAGGCACAGGTCCAAAGCACAGTGATGAGGGAGAGAAATAATCACCCCCACTAAAATGATGAATGTTTTGCTTTGATTCTTTTGCATCCCACCACTGCATTTCAACTAACAAGGTTTCTGTCTCTGACCTGCGTGGTTCAAATGTTTAGTAAGGTTTTGCCACACGCTGTCATAATCACTAACAACTGCTTGGGTTTGAAGGTAATTGTCTTTATTTTCTGGTTCATGCTTCAGGAAAAATTAAAACTTGATGCTGAGAGGGAAAAACTAGAGAGGCTTCAGGAGCTTTACTCCGAGCAGAAGACGCAGCTTGATAATTGCCCTGAGTCCATGAGGGAACAGTTACAGCAGCAGCTGAAGAGGGTCAGTAGCAAGTTTCAAGATTGCACTAATTTTTTTATTTTGTTGATTTTTAATTTTTTTTTTTTTTTTTTTTTTTTTTTTTTTTTTTTTTTTTTTTTTTTTTTTTGTAGCTAAGTGTAACATTTTCTCTTTCAAGGATCCAGTGTCTGAACATATTTGCAACTTAGAATTGTAACAGTCATGAGGGTTATGGCTTGCGGATTTTTTTGTGGAATGCTTGTAATAGATTATGTGTGTGATTGCAAACAAGTAACATGCAAATGTGTGGATTAGAAATCATTTGGTGTTGAATGTTTCTAAAGCTTTGCATCACTTGCCTGTAATTAGCCCTTTAGGCCTGTTTGGTGATGTGGAAACTGTTGTGATGTTTAGATGGATGGTGGAACATCATTCTTTATCTGTGTGAGCAAAGACAGGAATTGGCCAGTAAATTACCATCTCAGTGAAGCTATGGATAACTTCTTTTTTTTCAATATATAACTTAGCTGTTAGCCTTACTTGTAGTTTGAAAAATTAATTTTGAAGATTTTACCACTTGCTCAAATAGCTTTATTTTGTTCTATATTTTCAACAGCATCACATTGGTATAAATAAACTTTTCACAAAGTCTAATTGCAACTTGATTTTAGTTTGTATTATTTGTAAGCAAAAAAATAGAATATTGGCAGTGAAAGCTTCCTTAGTTTCTGTGAAAAAGTCTTAATATTCATTAGCCTTAAGTAGTTTATACATCACATATAGTTAGCTTTAGTATGTGGGGAAAATAATTTTAGAAGCATCAGTATGGGACGCTCAAGAGGCCATCTAAAAGTTAAATCTTTTTTTCTGTCTTGAGTATTTGTATTAGGAATAAAGGCTGTAATAGCAATAATGAAAAAAGGGCTTTTTCTGCTTTATAGGAAATACTCTTTAGATGTTGTTTTATTTGCAGAATTCTATTTTGTTTTTTCGAAGAGCAAAAAACAAGCCCAGCTCTGGAAAAAACAATGTTAAATTCTCAGTTGCTACAGAAAGTTTGGTTGTTTTGAGACAATTAAAACTTTTGTGTGTTATCTTAAAAAAAACGGAAGAGTATTATGTAATGTCTCATACATATTAAAAGGAGAGGAATCTTTTCCTCTGCGGTCACATGCTTGAATGTATTAATTAATGAGATGCTGCAGTCTTGTTGCTGTCGGATGGTAGTAAATCTCTTTTCACTGCTGACCACCAAGATGTTTCTAGGAATCTGTTTAGTTAATTTTTTTAATTATTTTTTAATGATTTTTGTTCCTTGCAAGTTGTCTTAATAATGATTTTGGATTTGAAAGTGGGACAAAACTTGAAATGTGGGGGTATGGTTGTGTCCAGTTAGTTCTATTGCATATTGTTCCAGGCCAGTTGTAATGGGAGTTTGCTGTGGCTGCTGTAGTCAATACAGTAAAAGTTATCAGTGAATTAGTGCCCAGTAGCTCTCAAACTGATCCCAAAATGTGAGAGCAGTCATGAAATGATTGTAAGTATTTTACCAAAACCAGAGAAAATATCTTCCTGAAAAATAACTGGGGCTCCCAACAAAAGAAGGACATGGACCTTTGTGAGTTCAGAGGAGGCCACAAAGATGACCAGAGGGCTGGAGCATTGCTCTTGAGAGGAATGGCTGAGAGAGCTGCATTCAGCCTGGAAAAGGAAGGCTCCAGGGAGTCCTTACAGCTCCTTTCAGTACCTAGAGGAGTCTTCTACAAAATTGGAGAGGCACCTTTCAAAAGAGCTGGTAGTGATAACCCAATCACATTAAACTGAAAGAGGGGAGGCTCATATAAGATGTTAGGCAGAAATTTTTTACTTGGAGCTTGGTAAGGCTCTGGAACAGGTGGCCCAGAAAACTTGTAGGCTCCTCATCCATGAAAATGTTAAAAGTTAGGGACTTTGGATGGGACTTTGAGCAACTTGGTCTAATGTAAAGTTCCCTGCCCGTGGCAGGGGTTTGGAATGAAGTGATCTTTAAGGTCCCTTCCAACCCAAACCATCGTGTGAAATACCTTAGTCTGCAACATGTTCTGTTGTGCTACTTTACTGACAACAAAGAAGGCACAAAGGAGACAAATTCCCTGAGGGTTCTCTGGGACTTCAGTAATTTTTGCCCAGGGGAGTGGGCAGCCAATTTCACTGTAGCAGTTGGCTGCAGGGTGGGGCTGGAGTTTGGGTTGGGGTGGGCAGATGACGAATTCTTGCTTCCTTGTACCTGAAACACATATATACTCTCCCTGTTGGGCAGGAAGTGTATTTTAAAGGCCCCCAGTTGGCTTTTTCATCATCAGTTCCTTCTCTGAAGTCTGTTCTATTGCCTCAGTAGCAATTACTGTTGTGTACAATAGGCTAAATTTACTGGCTCTCATGGCCCAGGCAAAGCCTTTTGGTATTTTTGGGGATGCTGAAGATGTCTGGCTAGTTCTGTATTGTAGGTAACTGCTTTCCTGTAAATTTTACCCAACACCTTTGCTTTTGATCTCTTCACTATCTCCTACAAGTGAAGAGCACATCTGTGGAGAGTAAGGGGAGGATATTTGTATTCCATGTATGAACTTGGATTCTTCAGTTTCTGCATCCTGTGTCTTTCTCTGGTACACTAGAATCTGCTTTTGAATTCCTTTTATAGAGACCTGTCTTAGTAGTAGCTTATCTTGGCCACTAACCTTTGCCTTAGGTTGAAATAAGCAAAGGAACAAGTTTGCATTGTTCCCGGATGTAGGTTTTCTTGTGTAGCAAGTCATGTGTCTGTTTTAGAGAGCCTTTCCATTTACTAATGCTGCAATTATTGAATGCACCCTTTTCTTCAGCACTCTGAAACTTGTAAGCAGGAATTCATATTATGAATGCACAGATGTTGCAGGAGGGAAGATTAGCATTAATTTCTTGTGCTGAAAAGCACCATGGTTTTATCTCATATCCTAAGCGGAAAGCAGGTGTGTTCTTATTTCTTGGTTCATTTCTGCAGCATTTGACTTCTTCTTTTTCTGACAACACATGGTATCAGTTCAGGGGAATGCGTAAAAAGTGGGCTGATACATTTTCTGAAGTATACTGTCTGTACCTATTGGCTAGGGTGGATGACTAGAGTCCCTAATTGCACAGAGAGCAATTTTCAGCAGTTAATTCCATGTGCAGTTCTCTAGTTTGGTTGGAAAGCAGCTGTCCTCTGAGTTTGGTATGTGACAACCTCACCAGGTGGGTTCAGGCTTTGGTGGTGTCCCAGCCAGGCTACAGCAGAGCCCAACCAGCTCGGGAGGCTGCACTTGCTCTGAGTGCTGCAAAACAGCTCCCTCACAGTTCAGATGCTTCTTAGCAAGAGGCACAGTAGGAGTGATGGAGAAAGCAACATCAAAACAATAATTAGCCCTGTTTACTCTCTTATTATGCAAGAAGGTCATTAAAAGTATTGAGATCCTGGTGAGACATGTTGTAGGAAATATATAAATATAATTTTAGGTTGATGTTTGTGTTTGTTTGTAAGTACCTCTACTGTGGTGTCAGCAAAAGCATTATTATGTTTTTTTATATTACCTTTTTCTTTTTTTCCTTAAGGATGCTGATATTCTGGACATAGAAAGCAAACACTTTGAAGATTTAGAATTTCAGCAGCTTGAACATGAAAGCAGGTTAGATGAAGAGAAGGAAAATCTGACACAACAGCTCCTGCATGAAGTAGCTGAATATCAGCGCAGCATTGTCAGTAGAAAGGTAACAGCACCAACACTCAATTAATTTGTTCTTTGTTGTTGAGCATAAGGGCAAGGAAATGGATCTACAACCTGCCTATCTGCAAGAAATAATGCAAAACATTCCACTTTGAAAGGGTTTTTGAAGCAGAGAATGCCCCAGTAACATCCTACACAGGTCAAATAATGCACTTATCCAAGAAGAAAGAAATTAATAATATTTCATGCCCTGTTTGCATATTTCATATGAAAATCAAACCCCTTAATTTGCTCAAAAAAAGTACCAAAGTTTTGGTTTTTTCTTTTTTTTTCCTCTTTAAGAAAGGAGACTTGTACTCTCTGCACAAAACTGCAGTTATTTTAGGCTTGTTAATGATTTTGCTGTTAAATGGTTTTGTTAAAATAATAGTAGAACACCAAATTAAGAAAATACAGTCATTTTAAAAATTAGTTTGAAAGGTGCTATCTCAATCAATTAATACTGCTTTTTTCAGAAATCACAGGTTGGATCTCTAAACCAGTTCTGTTCAGTATATGGATGCTTGTCACTATATTATCAAAGAATACATGCAATTATTCTTTTCTCTCTTGAATAAGTTTTCTCTTTACTGTCTAATTCTTATTTAATTATCTCCTTCAGAGCAGTGAGCTGTCTTGTACAAACTTATTTTCCTGCTGCTTAGCCATGCATATGAATAAGTGAACTTTGATGAGTAGGATCTTTGCTGCAGGTTGTCTTGAGATTTGAAAATAAATAATGTAAATTGTGATTTTCTTATATTAGGAAAAGGTTTCTGCTCTCAAAAAACAAGCCAATCATATTGTCCAACAAGCACAAAGAGAGCAAGATCATTTTGTAAAAGAGAAAAACAACTTAATAATGATGCTGCAAAGGGTAAGTATTTTTTGTCTTTCAAACATTTTTGGCAATAAAAGAGCATTTCATAGAATAAAAGAATGTAGAGCAGAAGAAGAACATCAGTTGTGCAGAAGATAGCAAGATGGTAATAATGTGACAGACATTTACCTTTGAAAAAAAAAGGAAATCTTTTGCAGTCAGTCAGCAGGTATTCTTAAGAGAAACACTACTCGCATTTGATAATCAAGAGTGTTTTAGAGGTGCCCTCTTTCCCAAGGACTCAAGCAGAGGCACCCGCCCACAAGCTGGAAGCCTCTGTTCCCTTTGTGGCTAGTGGGACTCTGCACGGACTGCTCAGATTTTTGGCTTTAATAGCCCCTGTGAGGCCATGAGATGAGTTACTTCTCATCAGCTAACATCTGGTTAATAAGAAGCTGTCATGAACCCTTCATGTCCATTTTATGTTTTGCTTTTAATCCTGAGAGAAACCATGTTTAGCTCACTAAGCAGAATCATCGTTTTCAAAATGCTGAAGGAGCACTTACCTGGTTTGGCTGTGGTTGTTAAATAAAGCATTTTATTTGTTTTTTGTTCTGTACCTCCAATTTTGTTCAGTGCTGTTCTAAAAGGACAAAGCTAAAGCTCTGCTATGTAGTTTCAGTCTTGTATCCCAGTGTGTTTCTTCAGATAGTAAAGGAAATGGCTAACATTTATTTTCACAACTTGGCTGTTGTTATTTAATATAAAATGTCTGGTTTTAACAGGAAAAAGAAAATCTCTGTAATCTGGAAAAGAAATATTCCACACTTTCTGGAGAAAAAGGATTTCCTGTCAGTCCCAATAGTCTGAAAGAGGTAAAGAGCTTCTCTGCTTTTGATGTTACCATAACTAACTTTTAATAATGCCTCATACAAAAGCACTTCAGTATGTAGTATTGAGTGAAGTCCTAGTCATCAAAGCTTTGCAAAGTAATTTCACACCATTTTTTAAACTTATTCATAGAAGGCTAGATTCACTAGTGAGCAAAAATAGCTTCTCTTGACATTCTTCCAAATGTAACTGGTATCGTTTTAATCTCTTGCTGTGGATAAATTATTGGTTTTATGTGTGTGGAATGTGTGTGTATGTCTAATTTTCTCAAAATAGACAATTAAACCTCTTGAAGTGAAGAAGAATTAGATCTGGGAATAACTGTTCAATTACAAATACAATTTGGTCTTATTTTTGCACTGTAGATTTTATTATTGCCTCCCCTCCCTCATTCTAAGACCCTTTACTAAAGCATGACAAATGTTTATTTTGTTCTTTTTAAAAAGCATTGATTTGAAGACTTCAAGCTATTGTGATTCTAAGATATGTATTGAGCTATTTATTTCACTTTTTTTGAACAGTTAGAGAAAGCAGAAAATTTAGCATTTAAAATACACTGACAGGCATATATGGCTGCTTCATTAACTTCTTCTTAAGAGTTCTGACTGAACTTGCTGGATCTGCTTGTCTTGAAGCCCTGGCCAAGGTCTGCCACATATAATGATGTAGGTGCCACTCTGGGAAGTTGGGCTTTCGAAGTCTAAAGCAACCACAACCTTTCAGCACCTGGGAACTGGGGTCTTGCTTATATGATCTCCAAGTTCCCAGTGTGCAGTTTCACTTGTCAGTGGGATTGAGCACCCTTCCTTTCTTGCTTAGACTTTCAGTGTCCTAGGTTGTGTTCTGACCTGGACATCTGTCCTCCCACCAGAACATCTGGCAAGTCTAAATTTCATTTGTTTCCTTTTGAGATGGATCTGCCCATTCTCTCACTAGAGAGTGGGTGCTGTCTGGTTGGTTTTTCTCACACACACTTCATGGCTTTTTTACTCACATACTTCAAACTGCAACTATACTAAGTGAGGCTACACTCTTTTTAAAAAGAAAAGGATTATTTAATGGTGTCAGTCTGATCACCGCAGTGAAGTCAATCAGGACTTGCTCCAAGGCAAATACGAGAAGGAACAGCAAGAGTTATCTGTTTCATCCTCAGTGTTTCCATAGGCTCTGTCCTACAAAAAAACACCTTTGCCAGATGTCATGTTTGTCTTGGTCCAGTTTAATTCTTCTCTGACTGTCCTGGCACTTTTGAAAATCAGGCACCAAAGACAGGCTTACAGAGACTGCTGGAACAGCAGTTCATTTCACCATAGGGTTGCTATTCATCACTTGAGTCTGTGGTCCAATGTTTGCCAGCCCTCTTCACCAAAGCACATGCTTGTAACCTTCTGCCATCCGTTGTGAGTTCGCTCACAGCCTGTACAGCAAGAGTAACACTGCCTCAGGTACTTTACTGGATGCTTATCCCGCTACTTAAATAAGCAAGGAAAATCAATGCTGTTTAAAAGTTCAGCATTGAAAAAATTACTTGGATGACTAATCTGACTTGAAACCATTTATTTAATTAAATGTAACAGGGGTCTGAGCTAGTGCAAAGCACAGTCATTTTTTCCTTACTTAGTTTTTTATTCCCCTTCTAAATCCTCACTGGCATTGTGAGTCAGAACTGAATATTCTTCATATAAAGGTGAAAGTGTTTATATCTTTATTGTTAACACAATATTGCATTGCAGAAGCACTGAGTTTTGGTTACTGATAAACTGCCACTACAAGATAGTTATGCAAGTTTTATGTTAATTCATTCTGGATTCTATTTTACTGTACTGTAGTCATATGCTTTGAGAGATAAACTTTAGTATCTTAGCCAGTTTCCTCAATTAATGGCTCATCAAATAATATGAGAGTTAAGATTTGCCTCCTATTTGTAGAGTGCTTTGTTCACTCTATGATACATAATTTTACAGGATTGTCTTCTATGATTGAACTAACTGATATCATACATTGAAAATTGTGCTAATAGATAGTAATCTTGATATTTGTTTTCAAGTTGTCTTCTACGATCATTGGTAAATTTAGGCATTTCTAAAAAGAAGTAGTATAGCAGTCTGTGCCTTCTCTTACAGAATTGCTGAGGTATATGTTGGTGCAGTAATAGAAACACAGCCCTTGCCAGACACTGTCAGTGTGAAAGCAGGTTTACATCTTGATTTAAAAATAATCATATATCTAGCTCTTCTTTATGGCATTGCTTCAACAGTGATTTACTCTTACTTTTGCATAGCCTTGTTTTCTATGGATTAGAAATTAGGACATTTTACTTTTTACAACCTGGTATCCTATGCACAATGGATTAGAATCCATATTTTACTTTTTAAAAAACATTTGTGCAGTTAACACCAAAATACATGCAATAACCACATTTTGGCCTCAAATCTTAAATCTGCTTGCATAAATCTCAGCAGGCAGCAGCACACTGATGGTTCCTGCCATGCCTCAGCCCATCACTTTCTGTATGACTGCTTAATTAAAAAAAAAATAAATAAAAGCAAATCGTAATGGCTGCAGGCTAACACTAACAGCATCTTACCCAGTTCTTCTGGTAACAAATAAAAGTTAGAAGTGTCTTCCAGGCAATGCAAATGGAAGATGTGTTAGTGTAATTTCTGAGAACAGCTTGTCCTTATAGAAGTTCTTCTCAGTTCTGTTAGTCATTTGATTTACTCAAATTAGCCTAATATTTAGGCAAGAAACAAATCAGGTTATTTAATCAGAAACAAAAAAAATTAAGATCTCAGAATAAGATTTATTCTTCCATTTCACCCAGTCTGCTTTCCTGAGAAAGAGCTATATAATTTCTAAAGGGTATTTGCCTTTTAGTAAAATCTTTTGGACACTTAATGTTCATTTGCATTTTGATTACACAAATGTTTCTGGAATTAAATTAAGAACAATTTTCAGAATCCAAGTATTTAACCTTCAAAAATCTTGATGCTAATTTTATTTTATTTATGATTAAGTATTTCAATGATAACAAATATTTGGCTGAATCACTCTAAACTAACTTTCATTTTACTGGATACATTAATACTCTTGCATGTCTTTTTTGGCTTTTGCTCCTTTTAACTTCTGAATTCCTCCTTTTAGGGCTATATCAGTGTAAGTGAAATTAGTGAGCTGTATGGCAATTCCATGAATATATCCCCTTCCACTCAGACCCCCTCAGATGTTGAAGCAGTTGCCACTGAGCCTTCCACGGCTGTGCTGACGAGCCAGCCACAAAATAAAGAGGTTTGTTTGAGAGACTTTTCCCTTTGTTTGCATTGTTCTTTCATGGCTGCCTTTTTTATTTTCTTTATTTTTTATTTTTTGGTACTTCAACATGTAACAAACTGACCCTAAAGCAAACTGCCTCTGCCAGTTACCAAGTTAGATAACAGGTTAATAGTAAAGCTGAAGGACTGCTCCAGCTTTAAAGTGTCTTTGATGAGGTAGATGGGACCCTGAAGGCCAAAAATCGTGAACTCTTATGACCCAAGCAGCACTAAGCAACAAACTTTGCCTGCCCAAAACTACAATGTAATGCACCTTTGGGAAACCATCTGTGGACAAGCTTATGACAACTTGATTAGTGGTGTTCAGGTGTTCATTTTGTTTTGTAGCTTCTTTTTCTTTTCCCCCTGTAAGGTGGTAGAATAATATCTTGAATAGTTGTGGGAGATTAATAGCTTCTATCCATCTTAGCTATTCCATGGAGTCTGTCCAGTCTGTTTTCTAGCTTACTTTCTCTTCCTCATTCTTTGTGAAATTTTGAATAAATCCGCTTTTAAAGGAATGGAATAACCTTATAATTGTAAATTCACATACTTTTGCATTGCAATAAGTCAGAAACTGATTTAGAATTTGGCATTTGTTTGTTGCTTCTGGTAGCTCAGTATGCCTTGACAGTTGCAATAGAGTACACCTCCTTCCTGCTAAACACTCCAACAAACACAGTGCTAAAACTGCAGCTTTTATGTGCCGTATCTTTTGAGAAATTCCAAAAAGAAAACTCTGTGTGTAATTTCTCTTTTTTCTATAAAGCTAAGATCACCTCTCTGTTCTGGATTTGTGTTTCCTCACTCTCTTTCTCCTCGCTCTATTGCTCAACTTCCATCAGTCCATTGGCCTGAGGTCATGGCTACTCATGTAGATCCTATTCCTTTATCTGATACACCTCCACCTCTGCCAGCTAAGAAACACTGCAGGCAACAACAGGTAACAGATTCAAAGCTGATAAATTGGGATTGTTTTGTTTTGTTTGCTTTTGATATGATGGCCATAAAGTTGATTTATACATGAGGACTTTAGTGTGATACTGTAAGTGGATTGTGCTTGTAGAGTGTTGCACTTAAACGCACTGCTCATTTAAAAATTAACATGATGTATTATAGAATGTTTCTGAAAAAAAATTCACCTTATAATGCAGAGGCAAATATTAATATTCAGGACTCATTGTAACTTTCAGAGGACTTGCAGCAATAATGTATGTGTGAAATCCTAAATTAATTTTTCATATACATTTGAACAATGCCTTTCAAAAGTTGTATTGGTTTTAAGCCACCAATTCATTAGAATAACTTCTAAGAAAAAGTTTTCCTTTATAATTGAGTTCCACTTGTACACTAGACTTGAATATTTAACACAAAAGAAAAGGTACAGGGACATGTACATACAATGTGTACATGAATTTAATGCATTTTTAAAATCAGTATGATTTTAATGTGATGGAAAGCACTGTGAAGTAGGAGATGCTCTGTATGTTAGATTTTGTTTTTTCCAGACTATCAGTATTTTCCATATAGAATATAACTGAGCAAGTGCATCAATTCATTTTATCAAAACTGTAACAAATTCCCCATGAAGCATTTCAGAAGCCTGGAGGAGCGCAAGAAGCAGCACAGGGAGGGCACGTACCTGAGCGATACTCTGCCCCGCAAGAAAACAACCCCATCCATGTCTCCCCACTTCAACAGTGCCACGCTGGGACGCAACATTGCAAACAAAGTACGTGCCTGCTGCTATTTACAGCCTTCCAGCCTCTGCAGGAAATCCTGCACTGGGTTACAGGGAAGGCTGGGTAGCACCCTAAGCATTATGTAACCCCCCAAATTCACACATGAAGCTGACTATGAAATGACTTGAGGGTTATTAGCAAATGGGAATGTATGTGAAACCATCTGTACTTTCAGCCATTCTTCTGACCTCTGGAAATACTGTGCTGTAGAACATTAATCATAAATACACAATTTCTGTATCAAGGATTATATTTTTCTACTGGTTTAAATTGATTCTAGAGACACAACTTGTTGTTTTCTTTCCTACTGAAAGCCTCTAAATGGTAAAGATAAAGTTATATATAAAGGGGAAATACTCTTTATTTTTGATGGTCAACCAGCAAACAGCAGGAGGGTGGAGGTACTGCTTTGAAAATATTTTGGCCTAATAGACACTGTACACAGCTGGCTGATTGATATGACATGACACTAATATCCATGAAAAAGCACATTATTTTACCATTGCTGATAAAAAAAAATCTTGAAATACAATTTTAAGCACATATTTACAAAATTTCCTGCAGGGACATTTACCATTAGTACAGAGTAACAGCTGTGGCAGCGTACTTCCTCACTGCCTGGCAACCATGACCAAAGAGTCGGAGTCAAGAAGGATGCATAAAGGTAAGACCTTTTAATTGTTGCATTTAAAATTAGTGTTCTGTTTTTCAAAAATAAGCCTGAAACTAGTGTTGCTATGATCAACAGGCCTGCAAAATAAAAGTTTACTTCTTGGTGACAAAAACAAGCTCTAAATGTAACTCATTTTTTTTATATTGGCATAATAAGAAGTTAATATTATTATGTAGGTACATGTGTAGTTTTTAACTACATGGTCACAAATATAATCCCATAAACAAGAAAACTATATTGAAAATACACATTATGTTAACTAGGTAATTTCTGCAAGTGATTTTGAAGCACTATATTACATGTTCTTTCTTATTTTTCCCTTTTTTTAATGTTGGGATCTTAAAAATTGTTTTTCACAGGCACATGTTTTTGTCTGGATAAATTCCCCAGAGAGAGATAACTTTGAGGAGCTGTGACTGTGATATTATAAGTAATCTTAAATATTTGGGCTACAAAACAGAAAGGGAGAGAGCTGTTCTGTTGTTGTTAGATGGCTGGGTTTGTTAATAGGGACACAGCAATTCTGGATCCAAAAAAAGCTACAGCTCTGAAACATGATCTTGTAGGCTATGGGATTCTGTGTCTGCTGTGTGTTGACTTGAGTCGATACATATATTTTTTGGCTTTAGTGAGACATATAATTCAAAAGTATCCCATCTTCAAAAAGAGGGACTCCTCAGTGCCATCTGTCAATTTATTTTCTTTCCAGCATCTGCATCACCATTATCAATACCAGTGCAAGAGGTCCTTGTGTAGAACTGCACTAATTGAGCCTGAGCTGAGCTAGATCCATCTCATTGTTGGAGGACTTGTCAGAGCTTGCAGCTGTTAAAGGTTGCAGTGACTGAGGTCAGTCATATGCACAAAGATGACTCAACACAGGGATGGAACAACCAAGCTGGAAAAGGATCATGACGTGCTCCTTTCCAGAGCTGATCCTGTTGTGATTTGTTGGTATTGAGCTTTAGCTATGCGGCAGGCCTTACAGGTTGTGGCTAACTTATCTTTACATATTTCAGGTGCAATAAAAAAGGAGCTTCATGCTCAGCTTGGAAAGTGTCTTCGATGTAATGTGTGTGCAAAGGTGGAATAGCTGGCAATTATGTTCAAAGTCATCATTGTGATGTTATTTCAGTCTGAAAATCAAGAGGGATGTTTTGGCTAAACTCTAACAAGAGATCAAGTATTTAAAATTGGAAATACTTCTGTAAAATCGTTGCAAAGAGTGTTAGTGTGTGCCCTGAAGCACAATTTTAAAGTGTTATCAAACCTAACACAGGCAAGGGTTTTAAAAATAAATCACTTCTAATGTTTAATTTTTTGTCACTGTGCAATTAAGACAACCTAAGAGGAGGGTCAGATTTCTTGTTTTAAGAGTGGGAAAGAGAGAAACCTCACAAATCAAAATGAAATTATGGCCTGAGAAAAAAAAAGAAGCAGGGGAGAAGGAGAGAGATGTATTCATTGGGGCAGGTGGCATAGCACTTTTCATATGCTGTTGAGGAATCAGGTGCTATAATGCTTGTCATACAAGTTGGCTGTTAATTTTTTGAAAGATCCAGCAGTTTGAATGGAAATAGAAAATTATGAAGAGAGGCTTAAGGGATTAATTTGTACTGGGAAAGAGAACAATTCTAGATGTCATTTTCTGAAACATCAGCTTTGCCAAAGGGGAACAGTGCTGCTGACAGGTGCTTTATTTGAACTGTCACAGGATTTTCAAAGCATTGTTAAGAGGAAGGATATAGGAACACAAGGATCATTTGTGGCCTCTCTTAGTAGTTACTAAAGTGTTCATTCCCTTTTTGTTCAACCTCAAGCTCCTTGAATTTATTGCTATTGGAGGAACTTGAAGAGTGTAGCTGCTTTTGCATTGCAGTGCCACATTTCTAGGTTGGGGAAAGCTCCTTTGTCTAGTTAACACACCACAAAAGCGTTTGCAGGGCTCTTTCCACACTGCAGTGCAGAACTCAGCAAGGACAGGAATATCCAAGTCAGGTGGATGGGGTAAGATCCCAGAGTATTTCAATCCAGCTATACAGAAGGGCTAGAGAAACAATCTTTAAGCACCTTTCATTCAGCCTTACAGGTCCTTAATAGAAGTTTCTTTGTTGTTTGAGCAGGGAAGGGACTGGGTTTGTCTTGGTGGGATTTCTGGTTTCCCCTCACACTTCACACCCATACTTAGCACATGGAAGGAAAACAAACTTTCTTCAAAGTCAAAGGTAAAGAAAGTCCATTTCTGTGGAACAATGAGATTTGGGTAATGTTCTGAACATGTTGTATACTGCTTCAACACACCACACAGGACTACTGAAATGGAATATCATTATCCATTAAAACTATGAAATCTTACTTGTCTTCCACTAAAGTCAACAGGACTAGAGTCTGAGTAACTACAATTAACTTCATCGGGCATCTTTAAATACATCTTTGAAAACCAAGTCAGATGCTATGTCAGTGGTCCTGTAGATCAGGTAGATCAGGTTTGCCTTTTCAGGATAAGTGAATACTTTTCAGAAGATTTACTGACAAATCAGTGGGACTGTAAATGTATAGAGACTGATTATAGTGATAAATATGAGCTCTCTAATCTTCCTGCTCCAAAAGTTAGTTGGTCACCTAAAAAAGGTGATGAATAGATAAAAAGTGTTCTCTACCTGTCATGTGTAGTGAGTCAGCACTTGCTTTCCTTGCATTTCTTTCCCCACTTGACAGGTTTTTCACTTCGTCAGTTTTCCAAAGTGATCTATTGCAAATGACATGTGTCTTGGCTTCCTGATACCTTGGGCATAGAGCTGCACCCAGTGCACTGGAACTGGGTTCAGTGGGGAGACAGGGTCTCACATGATAAATGCCACTTTATCCACTCAGTCTGGAGCCCTGGCTATCAAGCAGTGACCCACACACTGCTATCCAAAGAGGATGATGTGCTCCAGATGTGGTGTTAGTACCTTCCTGTGCTCCTTAGAGCTCAACAGCATTGAGCAAATTTCTAGACCAGATGTTCTGGTGTGTGCATGTAGATCTGAAAACAAGTATATTCAAGGCTGGCTGGAGGCAGTAGCAGCTCAGCTGGTTTAAAGATATTATCTGAGTGTTATCACTAACTAGTCATGGTCCAAAGTGAGTTTTCTCCAATATGCTTTCTCTGTTTTTTCTTATTTCAGTCCAAGAAGATAACTGTAAAAGTCTGAGCTGAAAAAAAAGGAAAGTTAAAAGTGAAATCAGGAAATTAAGAACAGCCTCTTGGGTTTTAACATGGAGTTCATTCTCATTTTCTTTATGCAGGAACAAGCAATATCTATGAATAAATTTTAGGCTGGATGCAGTAATAAATATTTTCATGGATTTTAAAGTAATAAACAGTCCTTATTCTAGGATTTTCAAACCATGTTCAGTCATAGGAATTCAAGAATTGTTACTGAAAGAAACAGTCACAGTCAGTAATCATAGCCTGAGTTAAGGGCAACTTAAATGTTTTAGAGGATACATATTTGTTGTAAATTATTAGTGGAAAAGGTATTTCTTAGCAGTCATTCATGAGGTATTTTTGACAGACTGTATTTATAAACTGACCTCCTGTGGACATGTCTTTGTAACCAAACCATATGCAAAAACAGAGTGAAGAAGCTGCTGTTTGGTACAATCTCGAGACCTCACCCTGAACAGGTGGATGGATGCCTGGAGCTCCCAGGGAGTGCTGGGTGCCAGAAGCTTGCACAAGGAGGGAGGGTTAGCCAATGCAGTCCCCCTGACTGTAGGATGGACTCCAGAAGGAAAGAAGGAATGATTAGCTGGGAGTTAAAGTGTAAGACCAGACACAGTGCTGGGAACAAAGCTTTTGGGACAGACAACTTATGTACCAATAAGATAATTATTTGTGTCCTTTGTAAGCTCTGTATTAAAAAAACAATATACTGCAAGCAAGGGATATTTGTACAAACAATCTAGAAACTTTTCAAAGGAGTCAGCCTTTTTTGTTTGTTTTTCAGTCTTTTTCTTGTCAAACTCAGGAAAAAACAGAAAAGGTATGAAAATATCCCCTTCCCTGGCTGTATTCCTCATGTGATATTTTTGCAAAAGTACCAGTTGCATCAGCACTGTCAAGCAGTTCCTAGACTCTTGAAAAACTTTTAAATAATTGTTAAATAATGACAGCATTTCAAAAATTCTTTTTTCCTGCTGTCAAATAACCTGTCACAACAAAACTTCTGACTCAGGCTAATATCTGCTGAGCTATGGCTTTGCACAGGCCTGATTTTTTGCTTCTTTGCTCATAGCCACACAAGTGGAGCAGAAAATTCAAAAATCTTTGCAGCTCTGTGAGCGACAATGACAATGTAGACAGACTTGGGCTTCCTACTTTGGCATGTTTCTACACAACAAATGTATCTTGACATGTTAATGTCAGTCTTTACAAATGGGGAGGAAAAAAAAGAGAAAGAAGAAAGAATATGAATAAAAGAAGAATAAAATAAAAATGTAATGGGATCATTTTCATAAAATACTAGTGGGTTTTTTACATACTTGACAGTGCAACTTTTAATAACAGCTTTCACCTTTAGTTCTACCCTCACTATAATTTTGTGGTGGTATACCTGGATTTTGTGATTCTGCAGTAACTCCTGTGGAGTATTTTTCTTTGATGACATGGCTTTATGGGTTTTTGCAATATTTTTCTCAATGGTATGGCTGTTAACATTGTTAAGGTTAATACTGTTTACAGGTTTGCTGCAGAGCAGTGGAACTCTGTAGTAAAACCAATGCAACAACAAATATTTTAGCTCTTGTATCAGGTTAGACTTTACTGATAAAATCTTGGCTTGTGGAAAATTTTAGTTAAGTACTGGATCTTACAAGGAGTCTAATATTTTTAAGTGCATGTTGTGTGAATAGGCACCTGAGCAGCTAAAAATTCCTTTAACAACAGATTCTACCTGCCTAGTATGTGCATGTGGCTGTAATGGAGGTAGGTCAGTTGTGAAGCTGTGTTGGTACACAGTTGATCCTCAGCTTTGAGCTTCATGCTGCTTACAGCATGAAGATAAAAGGCAAACACTGAATTATGCTTTGTTTCTGTGAATGCATCTCATTTTGCAACCTAAGAAATGTTGATTTCTTCCACTGTTTAGTTATATTTGCATGATTGCATAAATTTGACTAATAAATGTTTTCTTCAAAAATGAGTTCTTTATCTTAAGAGGTAGAGTGTTTGTAGCTCTGCTATGCTGCTTTATGTCTTTTAGATGGGTTTATTTTGCAGAGAAATATAAAATATGGAATTAAAATTTCTGAGTAGGCAAGGATTTGTAGAGGGCTCAACAGAAAAACACGCATGTGAATTAAGTTTTTTCAGTAATTTATTTTTTTCTCTCTTTCGCTAATGAATCATTGATAACCATTTCACAGGAGCAATTAGTCATTCCAAAGGTTCATGTATGAAAGATAATTGCTTATCTGCAATAACGGAAGCATTTGTCAAAATAAGGGGGAAAAAGCAAACCACAGGTGTGAATCAGGAACACCTGTGTTGTGTGATGTTATTATTTATGACTGCTGAGGTGTATTTGTGTCCCTTTTGTCTCTTTTACTAATCGATGCAATTGAATTTTTGATTGAAATTCAGCGTTTATTTAAATGGCAAGTGAGTCTTATTAGTTCCTTAGAAACCAGCTTTAACTATCTCCAAGAAAGCTTTGTATGATACAGACGGAAGTGAGGAGAAAACTACCTTGGAAATGCTTGTAGGGCACAGTTTCTTCAATGAAATGCTTTAATTATTCAGCTGAAGACACACTTTTCAGATAACTGCAGTTGTTGGCTCTCTGAACTGGGACTCTCCCAGCTCTGGCTTAGCAAAAAATACCAGAGAGTAACTTGGTATGCAGAGATAGGGAATGAGAATGAGAATGAGGCAGAAGAACACTGCACTTTAAGCATGCTTTCATGATTTCATGCATCAGTGTCTTAATGGTGTCTAGTAAAAATTTGTATCTGGACCTTGCTGTATTTGTACATTTGTCTGCATTTTTCCCATGTCTGTTTATCTTAAATATGTGGAATGTCAGTGGCTGCCTTCCTGTAAGAATGTGAGCTTTTTGTGTAGTCTGTCAATCCTTCCTAATCTCCAGCTCTGCCAGCAGCTCAGAATTTGGGTCAGAAATGTGCAGAGAATATTACAAACCTAACAATCAGAACTATTAGAAAGTCTCACTTCTTGCATTCATTGAAGGAAAAGATGAGCAGTGCAATTGCATTTGTAATCAATAGATGAAACAACCTTAAAGGGCACTGTAAAATACTTCAGCAGTTAAAATGACAACTCTTCCTCATCAGGCAAGCTCAACAACCTCTCTCAAAGTCTGCATTACTTTAAAGAGCAACGGAGGCATGAGATAAAAATAATTGTGAAGAGACATTTTTAAAGGACACATTGCCAAACAAAGTTCCCTGTGTTCAAGGAGGATGACTTTTCAGAAAAAAATGTTTTTGTGGAAAAATAACAAAAGAACCTTTGCATGAACCTTATTTTTCTTCAGAATCATTGAGCTATAAGGATCTGCTTCAATTCCATAGGATGAACTGCAATTTCAAAATTCCAGTAAAGTACCTCTATACTAGTAACTATGATTCTATAAGAAGCAGCCTGTATTATTTCAGCTGAACTAAAAGTCCAATTGCAGTTACCAGAAAGCAAAGTTTCCCCCCCCAAAAAAAATTAATATTAATAAAGTCAACCAGACAAGTACTTAAGAATATTGAATATCAGGACTTTTTTCTTTTTTTTCTAATTTAGTCAGTGTCATTTCTTCTAAATTCCTGGATTTAACTACATTACTTTCCAGATTAGGCCTAATTGTTGTTTTAAAATGTAAATATCATTTTTCAAATTAGAGTTTCATAATACCTATAGAAGAACATATATTGAAAAGTCACTTGTACTAATGTGCATATATTTGAATCCATCATAGATAAAACAGGTATTTAAAGCTTTTACTTCAGTGTGATTAACTTGTAAAATTAACTGTAATCTTGTAGTACCTTAGTCACAGTGCAGTTAATTCTGAGGTGATGTTAAAAATGCTTGTGCTGCTAACAAGTTATGCTTCTGTGACATAATTTTTGTGAGAAATCAGTGTTTCCTCTGTACTTTATAGGGTATAACCATCAGCACATCTGTGAAAACCAAAGGCAGAAGTCTCCGGAATTTTACAGCAGAACAGCATCAGAATCCAATGTGTATTTGAACAGTTTCCATTACCCAGATCGTAGTTACAAGGACCACACCTTTGACACGTTAAGTTTAGACAGCTCTGACAGTATGGAGACAAGCATATCAGCATGCTCACCAGATAACATTTCCAGGTAAATCTTCTTTCCTCCTGATCCTGCAATTGTCATAGGGTCATATGAAAAAAGAGAGTTTGTACATGTACACTGTGATAGTGTGAATGCTGCTGATTGGTTGAGAAAATGTAAGATCATTAGACAGGCATCATATTTGTCTACCTCCTCATAATCGGGTTTAACTACATCTCACCTGTTTATTGAAAGATGGAAATAAAACTGTGCAAAACTTTAGTGATAATGCTGAAGTTTACTGAAGAGCAATCAGTGTTTCCTCACCTGATCACTGCAGGGAAGGAATTTCCTCTGATAAGAAACTCTTCAGGGACATGTTCCATTGATGACATACACTGTTCCACAAGTCTAGCATGTTAACCAACTAGGTGCTTAAGCTGAAACACTCAGGCTTCTTCCAAAAGTCTTATTGCCCTTTCCTCTCTCTTTTCTGGGTCAGTAAAAATGAAGAGATGACACTGAAAGGCTTGCTTTACTCATCTTCAGAGGCTGTCAGCTCAGACACCATTTCTCAGATTAAAGGAATTTCCATGATCTGTGTTAAAAATCCAGATGAGTCTCAAAATTGTGTGCAAACATTCTCTCCTGACAGTCCATTTTTTATATCTGACATTGGTAGTGCTTTCATTCCTGCTCACAGTCCAGCCCCAGCAGTTTCACAAGCATAACTAGAGGCTGATGATCAAGTACAGCTTTGTCACAGCACTATGAATACCTTGTGAACACAAGGACAGCTTTTTTGGCTAGCATGTAGTGTTTTACTTAGCATCTGTTTGCTGTTACAGGGAAGCCCCTGATTTCCCCTTTAATGTCATTATCACTGCAGTGTTAAGAGTTTTAGAAAATACCACTGGCAGTCATTCTGCTGGCTGGTTTGCTTGGGCTTTTTTGCATTGGTTGATGTTGGTTTTGGTTTTCTTAAAGCAAAAACATTAGGACTTGGGTTTTGAGGATTTCTGTTTTAAATGGATAATCAACAAGTCTCTGATACCTGGAGACAGGCTGGGAACTAAATCTGTGCATTGAGCTAATGTGCCAGTGATATGAAACCTTTCTCTCTGACTTCCTGCTCTGACCATTTGGAAGGAGGATGGTGTGTGTCTGATCTTACTATCCTGTAAGTCCAGTCTCCAACCCAGGACTGGGAAACCCCCAACAGCTGTTGAATTTCACTGGTACTGCTTGCTCTTCTGCTCCCCTCTGACTCTTGCAGGCAATGCCAGAAGGAAAACAAAAGAAAGCAACACAATGAAAAAACTAGCCCAAATCAATACAAAAACCATAAAAGGATCGTTTACAACAGATCTTTCTGTTTCTCACAAGGCAAACTTTGGTGAAAGAAGAAAAGAGTGGGGGCTGATTTTGTTGATAGATTCTGGAAGATAGCCAGTTAATTTTCCTTGACAAAATTTCCCTTAAGTAAAATTAATTCATACTGTTTTAGATGGTGTTTGAGCATATTTTCAAGCCTTATCAGACTTTAAAGGAAAACAATTTATGATGCTTTGTTCTGACCAATTTAAAATGTATAAGTTATATTTTACCATGTTTAAGGCAGGAGAAGCTTTTTTGTAGAAATGCATAAAATTTGTGGGTGCTCAAAGTACAGAAGAAACAGAACTGCTGTAGTCACTTATCAACTCACCAAAGATACCTCTTTTTTTGTTAGTGGCTACTGCACTGAATTGGATCTGAACACTGTGAACTCCATTCTTAAATTATGGTGGACTGCAAAATATTTCTTTAAATACCACCTATTATTTTAAATAAGAAATAATGGGGTCTTTTGCAGTGCTAGCACTTCAAATGTTGCAAGAATAGAGGAGATGGAGAGACTTCTCAAACAAGCACATGCTGAAAAGACTCGGCTGCTTGAGACCAGGGTAAGTGTAATTTTGAGTGACTAAGAGGAGGCATGTAAGTTTGGATAATATTCTCCTAATGCAACATAGAAACCCACCCAGCTTATACCTAATAAATACTTAAAAAACACCTCTCCCTCCATGGCTTCACCTCACACTACAGCCTTGAGCCCATATGCAATATCTCAAAGGACAAGCTGATGGCAAAATCCCCAGAAACTTGTTCAGCATTGGTTTGACACCTGCTGGGGGACTTACTTAAGAAGAACCTTAATTTCTATTTGCAATTCTTACTCCAAATTTCATTCCAGTGTGCTGGATATATATTTCTGCCTAGTTAAGGGACAAAAAGGTATTTAGCCCTAGCTTAGAAATGACATTGCCCACTATAGTTTTGCATATAATTGAAGTTCTCTGTGTGCTGTGGTATTTAGGAACGGGAGATGGAAGCTAAGAAACGAGCTCTGGAAGAAGAAAAACGCCGCAGGGAGCAACTGGAGAAAAGATTGGAGGAAGAAACGAGCCAGAGGCAAAAATTAATTGAAAAAGAAGTCAAAATACGAGAGAAACAAAGAGCACAGGTCAGATATGGGGATGTGAAATGGTTTTGAAGTGCAAGACTTCCCCTTCATATACAGAAAAGGACGTAGTGTATTTCTGCCAATGGTAAACAGAACTGCTTTCAGCTGAACAGATAGATTTAGTATTTCTGAGGTGCAATTGTTTTGCTAAAAGTATGTTTGGGCTCTTGGAGCCAAGTATTCATTTAAAGTTAGATAACAGCATAGGCATCTATTTAGCATTTTATATAAAAAGTATGAATATTAATCCTATAAAGTTTGTTACTGAATATAGGCAGAGCAGAATTTTTTGGCCAGAATAACAGAAATTTGTGAATGTGTTAATTTTATAAACCATTGGTGTGGAGTTGGGGGGGGGGGTTTGTTTTGCTCTGCTTTTTCTTTTAATACATAAAATGCCTTGAAATGTGAATTATTACTTCCAAACATTTGACAGACAAATAAGGAAGTTTTTTTCAGCTCCACATCTACAGTACAGAGTAAATATTTTTTCTGAAGTTAATGGCACTGTACAACATGAGAAACATTGCTTAATTTAAAAATTGTTACCTCCAACATACTTTTGCTTCTTCTTTGAGCTTAGAGGTACTTTGAGTTTTCTTTAGGCTTAGTGTCTTACCTATTTGTTTATTCCTCCAAAACTAATAATATCTATGAGGTACAGCAAATGACTAGGCAGTCATTGCTTGTATACCAGAGCAAGACAATGTCTCCACCTTAATAGACGTCTAATAGATGTCTCCATCTTAATAGATATTTGAGTGCAGAAGATTCCATATCATATTGGAATATCTTTCTGGTTTTATCTGTGCTGCCTTTGCTGATATTTCACCAGCTGTTTCTAGTTAAATATATTCATTCATTTATTTTCATATAAAATGTAATCAGGAATGCTAAATTTTACTTGCTTCCCTCCTTTTTTTCTAAGAAATTTGTTGACAACTCACATATGGCATAAACAACAATGCAATGCTGATATCTTTATCCCAAACTAGAGCATGCATGTGTTGTAATAGAATGTCCCGTCAGTTACTGCTAATTGGCAGACAGAAGAAGACTGAATTGGCAGGAAGGCAAAAACTTATCTGTCAAAAATGACGGACTTTTTTTCTTTCTTTTGTACAGTGAGACCAATTTTTTCCCCAGCACCTTCTGGCACTTAGAAATGTAAACGAAAGGAAGGAACTCTATCTTTGCACTTGCCAGAGCCGGTGCCAGCTCGTATCATACAGAACTGCATAATTTTAGAAGGGTGCTAAGAGTTCTTGTGAGGAACACAGCTCCTATTGCACCAAGAGGCTCTTAAGAATGCAATGAGGGAAAGTCCCTTTGATTTGAGTCTCACAGTGGGATTTAACAGGCTAACTTGAGGAATGGAGCAGGGGCAGATTAGTTTCTTCAGGTCACTGATTTCTCTGGAGTCCAGGGGGAGAGAGAGAGAGGGAGATGGTCCTTTCACAGATCCTTGAAAGCATCTAAAATTAGCTTCTGTTCCAAAGTAGCCTCTGCCTCAGCTGCAGTTGGAGGCTCCTCTGGGAGACCTGTCTTCTGTGTTTAAAATGACGGGGTGGTGATTATGCATAGACCCTCCAGGCACAGAAAACTGGAATCTTCCCTCAGTTGGCAGAGGTTCTAAATCATTATCTCCTCCTGTTTGTTCTCCCAGCTGACACTATCCAGGCTTGGTGCAGGGTCTTGAACTGCAATCAAGAAGGAGGCACTGTCTTCTGCATTGCTTTGCTGTCTTTTGCAGAGGAATGTGAACTAGTTATCACAGTTAATTTGTGCAGCAGAAAATAATTCTGTTTTGTTCATCGCAATATCTGTGAAACTAACTGGCAATTACAGTTCATTCCTATTATTAATGTTTCTTGCAATAGCATGTTCTTATTATTTATATATTATACGCTGCATAAAAATGCCTGTAGCAGTAACTTAAAATTAAAGAGTGACATCTGTGCAGTGAGTACTTAGAGAAATAAAGAGTTTGCTTAACATCCTACATATGAAGTTCTTGGACTTCATCTAAGGCAGCAACACACCCTTACATTTAATTAATGTCTTAATTCTATGACAGTTTTTCTGTGCTTTGGCCTCTGTTTTACCGGCTTATCAGCTGTTGATTTCAAGAAACTTCTATACTATATCTGGCTTTTACAAAGTTGTCCAACACTGTAAAGTTAGAAGTTTAAAGGATTTTTCTTTTCAAGAAAATTAGAGCTGCAGTAAAAGCTCTTTATTTTTCTTACATTTATTCTTAAACTTTAATAAGCAGTTTTCAGTTATGTCTTCCCAGCAGAAAGAGTAGGAGATGATAAGGCTTCTCTTAAAAATAATATGATTTTCTTTTCTTTCCTATAGGCCCGTCCCTTGACTCGCTATTTGCCCATTAGAAAGGAAGACTTCGACCTACGAAGTCACATTGAAACAGCTGGGCACAACATAGAGACCTGTTACCACATTTCTCTCACTGAGAAAACCTGCCGAGGCTTTCTGATTAAAATGGGAGGGAAAATTAAAACATGGAAAAAACGGTGGTTTGTTTTTGACAGAAACAAGAGAACTTTTACTTATTATGCAGGTAAGTTGCAGGATTGCTACTCAGGTACATCTGTTCTTCTATTTTTTTATCAAACTCAGCTGAGTTATGAACACATAGTGAATCCAGATACAACTTCGATTTCCATTTCATCCATTCCTTAGAGGTCATGTGAACCCTTCCCTATAGCATTCAATCCTCATGCCAGGTAAGGCAGAATTGAGCATAGAAAACAAAATAAAGGAGGAGATGCAGATGGGCAAGAGAAAAAATGGAAGATGGTCAGATTACAAGTACACAGAATAATGGTTCCACATATTTTATTTTTAAATATTATATACTTCCCTCAATGACTGAATGATTTCTTGTACCCTTCATACGAATATTATTTATACTTAGTGTGAAAATTGAAGTGAATGTTTCCACAGTCCTGTGCTTAATGTGAAGAAAAGGTTTTCAGGAAATTAAACATACAAGGTAGACTTTTTGAGTTTGCCTTATTTTGAAAGTGTAAGGAATTTCAGATTAAGAATGCGCAATAGTCCAAAAGTCTTTCTGTTCATGAAGTTGTGTAACACAATATCTCAAGCCATTATAAGCATTACATTACTTTGTTATCTTAGGGTAAACCCAGAAATGGGGAATTTAAGAACATACTTATTTCTCCAAATGCTGTGCAAATATACACAGTGGTTTGACTTTGAAGTTTCAGCTCTGAGGAAGACACAAAAATAACATTGTGCTCTGAATATTTATTGTTCAGAGATGCCAGAAATAGGCATATGCAATACGGCTATTGCTAAGATGCAGAAGAAAACACCGAGTACAAAAACCACCCAAACAGTTTCATTTACTTTATTGACATAACTCCTTTCCAGCAACTTCTAAGGAACATAAAATTGAATTCATTACATTCATTCATTACATACCCACTGAATATTTCTTACTAGTTTGCAGTAATACAGTGAGGAATGTGACAAACATTCTTTATTTTGTTCTAAACATCTGGTTTATTGGTTAGGAAGGCTTGTAACACACAGTAGTGTTACTATTTGGTACTGATAATTTTTTGTCTTTTTTTAGTAGTTATGTTAACATTTAATGGTTTCTCATTTGAGGTCATTATAGTTGCCATAATGTAATCTCAATTACCAAAGAAAACTTTTGCTAATGTCTCAAGGACTCCAGCCAATAAGCATAGTTTTATGAGGAGTCTCAGCTGCACTAAAATGCTGCTGCTTGTATGAGTGAGGATCGTTTAAATCTTTAGATCTTTAAATACATAGTAGATTTCCAAAATAAATATTGGTGCTGCAAATTCAGAGTAATTGAACTCTGAGTGAATGTCCTGAGATAATGCTTTAGTTCTGCCAATGCACTGAACCAAGAACTTAGCCTGAAGTCTGACAGCTTAGTGTGGTGACTGAAGCATCTGCACTTTCTGAACTGAAGCATTCAGGGAACTCTACCAAGACACTTTCAATGGGAGCTTGTGGGTACCTGAAATAGTCTAGTAACCAAGGCCCCAGGTGGGGCTTGAAAAGAGAGTGGATCCCCTGCTTACTAGTAGTGCACAGACAGCAAACTTTGTATAGTGCTGTGTTTATCTCAGTATAATGTGTGCTGTGATCTCATAATCCTGTATCTCAATGCTTCAGCACTGCTTCTCTGTGGGCTGGCAGGAAGATTCCCAGAGCTGCATCATTTGCTCTCTGGGATTTTATTTTGCCATCCTATGAAACTTTAAGAATTGCTACACATAGGATGTTAGCTGAGTTCCCCAAGTGTTTGAATGACAGCAGAATCCCTCATGGGACTGATAAAGATGTTCTGCATGACTGTTCAGTGTTGAGATGATACTATGACTTGGGGGCAGAAAACATTATATTCCCCTAATACAAAAGTGCTGGGAGTGAAAGGAAGTTTGCCTTTCAGTGTCCACATGCAATTGGGATGCTTCTTAACTATTTCTCTCTCCACTGCAGGAAGATGGAGTGAAAATGGCAGGAAGATGCTGCCCTGCCCTGCTCCTTTTCCTTGTGAAAAATTTTAGTGGTGACTCTTAAGTTCACATGTGAAGAAGCATTTTTTTAAAGTACATGCACAAACTATGTTCTAATATAAAGATTTTGCTGTCAGATTGTATTGAAATTCGATTATCGTTGCAGTTTTCTCTTCAAGGCAAACTGGAGGTCGTAGCCTGTGAACTGTGTGAACTCTGGCTGGTTTTCATGGAATTGGAAGAGTGGATATATCTGAGAGATATCTGTCCTTCTGTGGGCTAATACCCTCCATAACATTTAGCCAACTCAGTGAAGGGAGTGACTTGCAAATAGATGAGGAAATTACAAAAGCTTTTATCCTTGGAAACTAGGTGAAGAAGAAGACATATTAAAGTCAAAAATGCATCTCTCAATAAAACCAACAAACTAGTAAGAAAATTTGAAGGTATCTATGGGATTTCAGAAGTAGAACTGTTAAGTCAGTTACTTATCAGCTGAATACATATGGAAATGCAAATTAAGCTTTTGCTTCTTAGTGGTCATTTCAGTTCTGAGGTAATTTCTCTCTTTTCTGTTTTAGACAAACACGAAACTAAATTAAAAGGTGTAATATATTTTCAAGCTATTGAAGAAGTCTATTATGATCATCTAAAGAATGCATATAAGGTAAACTTTGTTATTGCTGTTTTAACCATGTATCACACAGAGTACCCAAAGTATGTAGCAGCTGTAAAATTAAAGGGAGAACTAACAATATTGGAGGGGGAAAAAACCCGAACAAATACTTAAAAAGAAACCCTGGAGTGGAGGAAAAGGAAGAGGAAGCTAATCAGTGATTAGCACTGTTTTGGTGGCTTTTTTATACTGACGGAAGCAGAGATAAGTGTCTACCTGCAAAGTAGTTTTGCTGCAAGGAGTTCCTTAGTCCAGTGGCAAGACCACCGAAATCAGTGGCTTGGACAAGTCAAGGGCTGGCTGCATGCCTCAATCCCAGGGAGGGAGTTAACTGTGCCAGCAGTTCATGGCACACCCTGCCTCTCATTTGTAATTTAAATGAGCTGTGAACAATTTGTGGAAGCCACTGGACAGAGTGGGGGAGTTACTAATTTGGGCATGAAACAACAGCTTGAAGCCCTGTAGTACTGTGTAATAGTCTACTGGAAAAATGCTGTAAAAGGTGTTTATGATGGCTACAAACACTTTAAATGCATCTCTGCTGCCATATAAGATGCAGTGGTACAGCACTTTATCTTTCTTCTTAACCCTATTCATAAATATCCCTGTAAGCAAATCCACTTCTGATACCAATAAATGGCTTTGATTTCACTCTTCTGATATCTTCTTTGCATTTTATTCGAGAGTCCCAACCCGCTGCTGACCTTCAGTGTTAAGACCCATGACCGCATCTACTACATGGTTGCTCCTTCTCCAGAAGCCATGAGGATATGGATGGATGTCATTGTTACAGGCGCAGAAGGCTACACCCACTTCATGTTATAATAAAAGAGAGCAATAGGGCATTCTGCAATAACATAACTAATGAAGTTAGCCATAGCAAGTGACAGCTGAAAAGCCAGTGAATACCCTGAAATGTCCTCCTTATGATGTGCACCCAAAAACCTCAGATTGAGAGGGGGTTACAAATGCATGGAAAAGGGGGGGGTTGTGACCTGTTGTAGTTGATCTTTATAGGAATGAACGAGCTAAAGCTATTGAGAGAATCATAGTGCTCCAAAATGGATAATCAGGCAATTTTAATTACAGCATCTTAGTTGAATGATAAGTTTCTACAAACTCTCTTATACAGAGAATGTCTTCATAAATTTATACGGAACAGTTTACAAGTGTGTGTGTTCTCACTGGTATGCAAAAATTCTAGTAGTGAAACAAAAAGGTGTAATAAGCATATATTTTAATATGCAACATTTGACATTTATAGATGATTAGGTGACTTTTTAAAACCTTTAGTCAAGTATTTTATAGAAATACAAACAAAAAAGAAGCCCTAAGGTACACACAGTTCTTGCCTTAGTAGTTAAATGTTACAACAGAGCCAAAGAGTTCCATGATTCCCTTACATTTTCATATTGTTACTTGTACCTAACTTTCTGTGAAGGGATAGTGCCAAAACTCTTAATAACTTTTAATGTAATTAAATTATTATATTCTTTGTGTTCAAACACTTTGTGGCAACAACTCTATGTTTAAAGTTCGCATCTATGGAGCTCAACAAGAGAAAAACAAAAAATTCCGAGAAGGATAGCTTTATAAAGATGCATTTTTTTCCACAAGGATGAGAAATGGAAACACATGTATTAACTTCCTCATAAAGAAGGATTTTTTAAATCCTCCCTGTTGAACAGAATAAGCTGATTCTGGACTCTACAGCACTTTTATATATAAGGTCCCAGTATCGTTCTAATGTTACTCTGTGCCAAGTGAATGCTCTATTGAAATCTCTCAAATATTGCCTGCCTTGAAGCCAGCACCAAAATCTCTACCTGTCTGAATTCTTTGGAGCCAAGCTTTCAGTCCCAGAGAATTGTTTTGTTGTTTAATGTACATCTGCACAGAATAATGCTGTCAAATAGAATAAAAGGGGAGAGGTGAGTTCCAAGAGTTTACACTAAACAGTGTATGAATAAGAAACTCTGAAAGTTTGAAGTAGTAGGGATTGAGATTCCTAAAACAGCAAAAATACTGAGGGGGCAGCAGTCTCCCATTTTAAAATCACCTCTAAGTCCTTTAGTAATATTGCAAAAAGATAAAGTATTTAATTGAAATTAACTTCAAGAAAGTGTCATATTATGACTTTAAAGAGGTTCTCTTTGATTATAATTGAAACTTACACACTCTGTGGTTTGTGTACTAGAAGAAAGCACATTCACCTTTTTTTCTTTGATGAAAAAGTTAATGGCTTTTAATTGAATAAATAAACTGAAACCACAATAGAAATATGCTGGCAGAATATTTTTGTTATACTTTTTAAACCCTGTAGCTGTAATGAATAGGTTTGTGGTATGTACAGGTGATGTGGTTGTTCTAGCATGACAAACATCAGTTTCTACTTGAATCATAGAAGAGACTGTTGTTGCAAGATAATTGTTATCATCTGTGCAGATCACAGCTTGTAATCTATAATTTAAAACACTATCAAATAAATTGCTTTTGTTTATACAGTAATTTTTTCCTCATTTTTTTTTGATTTTATTCCCAAGTATAGTTATAAAGGTTTTCTAATACTGATTTTTGTATCCTGCATGATGCAATGAAGGCATTTCAATAAACATTTTTAAAAATATACTTGTTTCAAAGATTTTCTTGCTGCATTATCCTGAGACATTTATGCTTGTCTTTTAAATAGTTGTATACAGTCATGCAAACACTGTATTTCTCAGTAACACTTAATTGGACTATTCCATGTATTTTCCATAAAAGAGCTATGGAAAATAATCTTTCGGAGGTCAGTGAAATTAGGAGTGTAGTCTGTTTTCTGCATGTACATAATATCACACAGAATCACACACAGAAATTCTAGGTTGGAAGAGACCTTTAAGATCATCGAGTCCAACCCATGTTCTAATACCTCAACTAGATCATGGCACCAAGTGCCACATCCAGTCTTTTTTTAAACTCTTCGAGGGATGGTGACTCC
Source organism: Molothrus ater (assembly GCF_012460135.2). Taxonomy (NCBI): domain Eukaryota; kingdom Metazoa; phylum Chordata; class Aves; order Passeriformes; family Icteridae; genus Molothrus; species Molothrus ater. Next base: position 96,426,612 of record NC_050479.2, on the reverse strand, counting down.
ACGACCTCCCTGGGTAGATGATTCCAGTATTTGACTACTCTTTCTGTAAAATACTTCCTCCTTATTTCTAGCTTGCATCTCCCTTGGCGCAGCTTGAGACTGTGTCCTCTTGTTCTGTCGGTTGTTGCCCGGAGAAAGAGACCGACCCCCAGCTCACCACAGCTACCCTTCAGGAAGTTGAAGAGGGTGATAAGGTCACCCCTGAGTCTCCTTTTCTCCAGGCTAAACAACCCCAGCTCCCTCAGTCGCTCTTCATATGGCTTGTGTTCCAAGCCCCTCACCAGCCTCATTGCTCTCCTTTGGACACGCTCAAGCATCTCAACGTCCCTCCTAAAGTGAGGGGCCCAGAATTGGACGCAATACTCAAGGTGTGGCCTCACCAGTGCTGAGTACAGGGGAAGAATGACCTCCCTGCTCCTGCTGGCCACACCGTTCATGACACTGGCCAGGATGCCATTGGCCTTCTTGGCCACCTGGGCACACTGCTGGCTCATGTTCAGCCGACTGTCAACCAGCACCCCCAGGTCCCTTTCCTCCTGAGCACTGTCCAGCCACACTGTCCCCAGCTTATATCGTTGCAGGGGGTTATTGTGGCCAAAGTGCAGGACTCGGCACTTGGACTTATTGAACTTCATCCCATTGGATTCTGCCCATCCCTCCAACCGTTCCAAGTCCCTCTGCAAAGCCCTCCGTCCCTCTAACAGATCCACACACGCTCCCAGCTTAGTGTCATCTGCAAATTTGCTAATAAAGGACTCTAAACCCTCATCCATGTCATGAATAAAAACATTAAACAGAACTGGCCCCAGCACAGAACCCTGAGGAACACCACTGGTGACTGGCTGCCAGCTGGATGCAGCACCATTCACCAACACTCTCTGGGCCCGGCCATGCAGCCAGTTCCTGACCCAGCACAGAGCACTCCTGTCCAAGCCACTGGCTGCCAGCTTGTCTAGGAGTATGCTGTGGGAGACAGTGTCAAAGGCCTTGCTGAAATCCAAGTAAACAACATCTACAGCCTTACCTGCATCGACTAGGCGGGTTACCAGGTCATAAAAGGTGACCAGGTTGGTCAAACATGACCTACCCCTCCTAAACCCATGCTGGCTGGGTCTGATACCCTGGCCATCCTGTAAATTTTGCGTGATGGCGCTTAATATAAACTGTTCCATTATTTTACCAGGTACTGAGGTCAGACTGACTGGTCTATAATTACCAGGATCTTCCTTTGCACCCTTTTTGTGAATGGGTATCACATTGGCCAGCTTCCAGTCATCCGGAACCTCGCCAGTGAGCCAGGACTGCTGGTAAATGATGGAGAGTGGCTTTGCAAGCTCATTTGCCAGCTCTCTCATCACCCTGGGGTGGATTCCGTCTGGTCCCATAGATTTATGAGTATCCAAGCATTTCAGTAGTTCTATGACTGCCCCCTCTTCGATAAAGGGGGGACCATTCTGCTCCCTGTCACCATCAACCAGCCCAGGTGGGCAGGTGTCTTGAGGGCAAGTCATCTTCCCACTAAAAACTGAGGCAAAATAGGCATTAAGCACTTCTGCCTTTTCCTCATCTTCAGATACTAAGTTCCCTCCTTTGTCCAATAAAGAACAAGGGCTGGTCATACCTTTCCTTCTACCATTAATGTATTTGTAAAAACATTTTTTATTATCCTTTACAGAAGTTGCCATTCTAAGTTCAAACTGAGCTTTGGCCTTCCTAATTTTTTTTCTGCATGCTCTAGCAGCCTTCTTGAATACTTCCTTAGAGACCTGTCCCTTCTTCCAATGCTGATACATCCTCTTTTTATTCCTAAGTTCCTCCAAAACCTCCTTGCCCAACCAGGCTGGACGTTTACCCCGTTGGCTGATCTTTCGGCACACAGGGATGGTCTGTTCCTGTGCCCTCAAGATCTCTGTTTTGAGGTATGCCCACCCTTCCTGAACTCCTTTGTTTTTTAGGACTGCTTCCCAAGGGACGCTCTGAATAAGTCTCCTAAACAGGCCAAAGTCTGCCCTCCGGAAGTCCAATGCAAGAGTTTTACTGGTACTCTTCCTGATTTCACCAAATATTGAGAACTCTATCATTTCGTGATCACTTTGTCCCAAGCGACCTCCAACCACCACATCTCCCACCAGCCCATCTCTATTTGCAAATAGCAGATCTAACATAGTCCCTCCCCTGGTGGGTTCACCCACCAGCTGTGACAAAAAGTTGTCCTCCATACATTCTAAGAATTTCCTGGACTGCCTCTTTACTGCTGTATTAAGTTCCCAGCAGATGTCTGGCAGGTTGAAGTCACCCACAAGAACAAGGGCTGATGATCTTGAAACATTACCTAGCTGCTTATAGAATAAGTCATCTACCTCTTCTTCCTGGTCGGGTGGACGATAACAGACTCCCAGTATGGTGTCAGCCTTGTTGGCCTTCCCTTTTATTCTTACCCATAGACGTTCAACTCCATCTTCCTTAGTTTCAATTTCGGTGGCATCAAAAGTCTGCTTAATATAAAGGGCCACCCCTCCACCTCTTCTTCCTTTCCTGTCTCTCCTGAAGAGCTTGTATCCATCCAGTGCAGTACTCCAGTTATGTGAGTCATCCCACCATGTTTCTGTGATGGCAACTGCATCATAGCTCTGCAGTTGCACCACGGCCTCCAGCTCTTCTTGTTTGTTGCCCAAGCTGCGTGCATTGGTATACATGCACCTCATCTGGGCTACTGACTTCTCCCCTAACTTAGCCTTGTAATTCTTGGGCCTGTTTCCAGATAGCTCAGCTGGTTCCCCTTCCCCCTTCAAACCTAGTTTAAAGCTCTCTCAATGAGGTCTGCCAGTTCATATCCTAAAACCCTTTTGCCCTTAACAGAGAGGTATACCCCATCTGGTTCCAGCAGAGAAGATGCTGTAAAAGTTTCCCCATGATCAAAGAATCCAAAATTTTGCTGATGACACCAACCCTTGAGCCACTTGTTGATGATGCGTGTTCTTCTGTTTCTTTCATCATTTTCCTCTGCCACCAAAGGGACTGAGCAGAACACTACCTGAGCTCCTGCCCTATCAACTACCTGACCCAGTACCCTGAAGTCCTTTCTAATTGCCTTGACACTCCTTTTCTCAATCTCATCACTGCCAGTCTGGAGTATCAGCAGTGGGTAATAATCAGAGGGCTGAATCAGCCCAGGAAGTCTCTCAGTGATATTTTGTACCCGGGCCCCAGGGAGGCAACAGACTTCCCTGTGGGATGGGTCTGGTCGACATATGGGACCCTCAGTTCCCTTCAGGAGGGAATCACCTACTACGATTACCCTTCTTTTCTTCTTAATGCTAGAGGTAGTGATCTGTCTTACAGATGAATCATAACTGGGGGGTTCACTGGTCAGACAATTTTCTCCTAAATCATCTGGTTGGGTCTCTCTATCCAGGGTCTCATACCTATTCTGAAGTAGCACTTGGCTGGATGATGGGGAGGGGGAGGACTTTTTGTTATTACCTCCCTGAATGGGGACCTGTTTCCACTCCTCTTCATCTACCAGGTGCTCTTCTGTTGCCCGAGGGTGGGAGGCATATAAGTCCTCAGTCTCTTGGTCAGAGGCCTCCCTTAAAGATGGAAGGGCTGAGCTCCACCAGTCTATTTCCCTTTCACTTTCCCTGATACTCCTTAACCTTTCAACTTCCTCCCTAAGCTCAGCCACCAGTGAAAGGAGGTCATTCACTTGTTCACACCGCAGGCAGGTCTCCTCCACAACACTCCCTGAAGCCACCGATAAGCTCAAACATTCTGGGCATGGATGGGTCTGTACAGACACATCCTTTTTGGAGGGCCCGACTTGGTCACTTGTACCAGCCACAGCTTTTGACCTTGTAGAGACCATCACTGACAAACACCTCAAACACAACCGGGCAGAAGAAAGACCTCAAACAATACAAAGGACTCCTTACTAGCGAGACAACTGGCAACCCTGCCTGCTTGCCCTGCCTGCGTGAACTGCCGCGCAAACTGCCTCGTATATTTCCCAGAGACTCACAACACCCCTGTTTGCCCGCTCCTGTTATATTTCCCAGAGACTCACAACACCCCTGTTTGCCCGCTCCTGTTATATTTCCCAGAGACTCACAACACCCCTGTTTGCCCGCTCCTGTTCGCCGCGCTCCGGGTCGCCGCGCTCCCCAGACACCTCTTATAATCAGCCACTCAGCAGCAACTCAGGAAGCTCCACCCTCAGCTCCTCTCTGACTCACAATGCCTCACAATATAATACCTTTTTCATTTTTTTATGAACCTGTTTGAAAAATTTATTACCAGCTTTGGATATTGACAATTTTTTTTGTTCAACTGCAAACCAGAAACTGCTTGAGTTTAAGGATTTCAGTTTTTCCAATATTTTACTTAGACATGACCTGAATGGGAGTATTAACTCTCGTCACGTGGTAACGAAAAGAAGTGTGGTTTTATGATTGACTTGTTTTCACTAAGTTTGCCATCATCATCATGATGTGGGGTGGGTTCTGTAGGGGTGTATATCAAGACAACGTAAGTAGAGCATGGTGGTAGGCACCTGCTTTATGTTCAGTCCGCACTGATCATAAAAGCCCTTCAAGCTTATCCGCCTGGGAGTCAAATACCTGTTTATCCTGAAGGTTCTTGGGCAATTGCAAACCATGGAGTCTGAGTCTTAAAAACTTCCTCAGCTGTGTCCCATGACCTACAGGTGCTGGCCTGGTGCTTGAATGAGAAAACACCCTTCCCTTGGCAGGCAATGGCCTTTCCTAGCATTAATTTTCATGTTCCAGGGGAGGTTGGACATCAGGAGGGGTTGTCAAGAATTGGAATGGGCTACCCAGGGAGGTGGTGGAAGGACATCCCTGGAGGCATTCAAGAAATGACTGGGTGTGACCACAGGTGATGCTGTGGTCTAGTTGATGTGGTGGTATTTGTCAAAGGTTGGACTCAATGATATTTGAGATCGTTTCCAATCTAAATAAATGATTTGGAGATTCTATGATTATTTTCTTTGTGGCTGCCATGGCCTGTATATGAAAGATGTATATGCATAAAGATGTCGTTTTGGATCCTGTGCTCATATATCTAAGGCTGAGAGAAGACGAGGAGGTGGGAACCCGTTAATGAGGTCCCTTCTCAGCCATCTCTTCTCGAGGCTGAACAGGCCCAAGCCATTCCCTTGGCCTCTCCTCCTAAGAGAGGTGCTTCAATCGCCCTCACAGCCTGCCACCCAACCTGCTCCAGGATCTCCGTTTCCCTCCTGTACTAAGGAGCCAAGACCTGGACACAGGACTGCAGAGCTGCCTCACCCGGGCTGAGCACAGGGACTGGATCACCTCCCTCGACCTGCCGGCAGTGCTCTTCCCAATGCACACCTTTGGCGTTCTTGGCTACAAGGCACAGCTAGCTCGGGGGAAACATGCACGCTGTGAAATGCACGATCAAGGTTTTGGCTCTTTTTATTGATAAAACTTTGCAGTTTCCCAGGGAGGTTCGACCCTGACCGCAGACCAGGTCCCGCCCCGCCCCTGCCGTCCCTTCACTCCCGCGGGAGGCGGGCGGCGCGTGCGCGGGCGGTGGCCATGGCGGGAGTGCTGGTGTGCGCGGGCCGTGCCTCGGCCCTGCGGGGATTGCTGTCACCGCTGAGGGCGGCCCGGCGATTCCTGGGTAAGGGAATGGCCGCGGGGAGCTCGGAGCAGAAGGGCTGCCAGTCGGAGGGGAGAGGATGTGTGTCGGTGCCGACTGTGACGGCCACCGTGCGGCTCTTGGGCAGCTGCGGGTGGCACCCTTTCCTCCCCTTCAGGGCCGTCGCCATCGGAAAGGCCGGGGCGCGGCTCTTTGGTGGGAATGAGCATCTTAAACTCGATCCCCTTCGCACGGGGTTCCTGACAGGCTTCTCTCCGCCTGGCTCGCGGGGGAGCTTGGTGACTGTGCACAGGGCAGGGCAGCTGCTTTCCTACGTGTGTTTGGATGGCTCTGAGCTCTTGCCCCGGTGGATTTTGAGGAGCTGGGAATCGTGCGCCAGCGCTTGATCGGTTGTGAAACGTGCCTGCCTGTAAAGCTCCGTCAGGCACCTGAAAAGCTTTGCTGGCGTCCACTTCTGAGTGAGCTCGGCCTCTGCCGAAACACGCAGTGTCCCTTCTTGATGTGTCCTTGTCTGAGCTGTTGAATTTATTAATTATCTTTAATTGGACAGCTGAATCTCATCTAAGGTTGCTCAATGAGTAAAACTTTATTGCTACTACGGGTGCACATTTTGTAGCTGCATAAAAGCTTGAATACAGTGGGATTTTGTTTCTGTGTTCTTCTCCCTTTCTGTGTCTTTATAACAGTAATATTTTCAGAGTATCTGTTTATTTGAGTGTGTCTTTAGGTCCTCTGGGACCAGGCCAAGCAGCAGTTCCTGCTGCAGTGTGGATGGTTGCATGAAATCGAGTGTGGACGGAGTTGAGTCCATTTACCTGTCTCAGCAGCATTAATCTGCTGCTGCTGGGAGTGGGGAGATCTTTGTGCAGGAATATTTTCAGAGTTCAGGGAACTTCTTTGGCTTTAATGTGTAGTGTAACACTGGTCTCAGTCACAGTTTCTGATGTTCATAAAAGTTCACAGTGACTCCAATATTAAGAGAATTCCATAGATAGCATCAGGCAAGGGTCTTGTGGTCTTCCTACAGCTATCACCTTCTGTCTGTAACTTGCTTTTTTAAACACTAATACCTGTCTTGCACCCTTCAGAAATGCTTCCCTGCTCTTAATAAGGTCTTTCCTAAAATCAGGAGGAGAAATTACTGGGTAGTTGCTGATGGTTTTGTTTGTCTGAAGAGAAATCTGAGAGGGTGACGGCATTGAGCTTTGCTTTTGGGTTGGCTGCGGTGGTTGCTTTAGGGGTTTGTATTTATTCAGGTTGGAATTGCTGCTGGTGCTTCCATTAACTTGTTAAATGGAAGAATAGTTTGTGAATAGCTTAGACAGTGTTTGTGTCTTGCAGCTGCAGTTGGAACCCTGCCCAATGTCAAAGTAATTTGAGGACAACTCCAGGGTGCTGCAGCATGGAAGACAAGTGGCTTCGGAGATGGCTATCAGGACTTAAGGGGGAGAAAAATATTCCCAGTTATTTCTCTATTAAATTTAGCACTTCTTGGTTCATCTCTTATTGGCACTTGCACTCTACTGGCCCTGAAGAAGTGACTGGCTCAGTGACAGACACACACAAATCAAAAGCCACAGTGTGGACGCATCTGAATACCTTTACTGTGGAAGTCATTCACCTTTATAAACAAATCATGCCTCAGTAGGATAAAGAACTACCTCATTGTTTGAGGAGCAATTTAATGGTTTTAATCTATAGTTCAAATGATGCCATTTCTGTTGGACTGTTCTGAATGCTAGCTGCACCCTGTATCTGTTATGTATCCACACTTACTCATGCACATCCAAGTTTAACAACAAGCTAACCCCCCAAAACCCCTTGAATGTAATCTCTCTGATAGTGACAGAACTCAAGGCTGCAAGACAGTTAAGTGGTGCAATACTGTCAGGGCTTGGGTTTTGTACTATTCATCCACCCTGACACTTCATTTTGGGTTGCATCGTTTCTGTGCCCTCCTGTTGAAGAGCCCGTGAGGCTCTATCTAAGAGTTAAGAATGTCAAATCTAAGAATTAAGAATGTCAAAGTCTTAGAATACTTGACCAAGTTTTCAGTTTAACAAATTACCTTGCTGTGTTGGATAATAGAGTGGAGTAAGTCTCCTTAATAGCTCTCTAGGAATTACTTGTCCTCACCTGCAGTAGAGGTACAATTGACTGCTAAAGTTAGATAAAATCCTGTAGCAGCTGTTGAGATTCAGCAGAATTATTAATTAGTTAGCATTTCCTCTGTTAATTTCCTTGTTTGATGTTATTTATTTCATTTGGTTTAAACAATGCTAATGTTGGTTTATGCTCGTCATGATGAAAAAGTTAGGCACAAGATTCTTTCCCAGTTCTTGATTATGAACTTGTCCCTATACCCCATATATTGTGTGGATCCAGGGCTTTGATAAAGGTGAAATTTTATCCTTCAGTTCTAATTCTAATGAAAAATTTGTCACCTCCTGTACTTGTAAACTTCCATTGCACAGAGTACACTAGTCTCAAAATTATGCTTTTTGAAAATAAAAGTTTAAACTAAGCAGATATTAAATGGGAAGATTTTTTTGTGAAACGAGTAAATGTGTTCAAGATGAAACATGAGGACTGATGAAGTCAAGGAAGCCTGAGAGTTTGTTTTCAGTCAACCACTTTGCTAATTGCTGAGTGAACTCTCTACGTGGTTGGCATTTAATGATTTGAGAATGAATCACAATAAACTTTGTCTTTCAGGTTCATCAATACTTGTCAGTCATTAAAGAACGTAGGAGATGCTTTTTTCATCTCTCTTGAGCCAAAATACCTTATTTTCACATAATGTGTCCATATTTGCCAAACCCTGGGTTTATAAAAACTTGTGTTTCTGCCAAGGTTATCATGATGATTGTACTAAATAGTTCCTCTTACTAGTTTGCAGGCTGAAGTCATCAGTCAGCTTTCTCACTCGACCGGATCGACCAAATATTGCTTATCAGAAACTAAAAGGAAGAAATCCAGGGGTTATTTTCCTTCCAGGCTTCAATTCAAATATGAATGGTCAGAAAGCAACTGCCCTTGAAGATTTCTGCAAATCGTTAGGTCATGCCTTCATCAGGTACATAGAGGAGTATTGTTCTTGAGAAAATTAAACTAGTCTCATGAGTTGTGGGAAGGCTTTTAACATAAATACATAAACTTTGGCATTTGGATTGGGATGCTCCCTGTGTTAAGGGAGTTCATATACAAGACAAGAATTCTTTCCTCTATTTCCAAATGTAGGATTTCTGTCAGTAGAGAGACTGAGGTAAATCAGGAGAATGTATTCTGAAAGTAACTCAGAAAATTCTCTAATTTTCTGTAGTATAACCAGTGCTACCTGTTACAATCAGGCTGTAGGCCTAAAAATTTAAAATTAAGGACCTGGAATTCTGTTTTTTTAAGTTACCAGTATAAGCACTGTCCTTTTGTGCCAAGTCCGATGAAGTTACCCTGTGTCTTCTGTGGATTTAGAAGAACATGCCCCTGCTTGATGACGCTGTCCTTTGATAGATGAGGTTGAATGCTGTCTGTCTGAATGTGTCATAAGTCTTCGTGTTTGAGTTCAGTGTTTGAAAGAGTTTGTACATTTTAAAAGTACCTTTAAAATTCAAGTGTCTGAGGGGTTTTTTTTTGTCTGTAAGGGAATTTTTTTTGCCTATTGTAAATTATGACTTTCTATCAAATGATAGAGAATGCTGCATTGCATAACTTAGTTGTCTTTGTTGTATTTAAACTGGCTTTGTGTGATTTCTGGTCCTAGTGATAAACAGGACCAAGTAAGAAAATACTCACTGTGGTATCTTGTTCCCTGCTGATTTGATTATGCAGTAGTATTTATTTAGTGTCTGTGTTGCTGTAGACAGTACTATGACTTCCCTGTTGATGGTTATTTTTTCAGATTTGACTATACAGGATGTGGAAGTTCAGATGGTAAATTTGAAGAGTGTACAATTGGGAAGTGGAGAAAAGATGTTCTGTCTATACTGGATGAACTTACAGATGGACCACAGGTTATATTTTATTTTTAAATATAGAATGCTGTTTTTCCCTCAGGGTAGAACCTTCATCAAAAATATGCCATAATAGCTCTGGTCAGCAGTAGCTTTTGCTGAACAGCTGACACCTGCTCACTTCCAAGCTGAATCATTTGAGTGGTCACATTCATAGGGGCTCTTTTGAAGGCAGGTAGGTCACAAAATCATGGAAGCATGCATTGGCAGGACCTCCTGGAGGCTGTTTATTAGAATCTCCTGCTCAAAATGGGTCTGTTGTCCCAGAGAGTCTGAGAAAGCCTCATGGTGGGGGTGCCACCTGACAGGGGACAAGGAATTGTTTCTGTGCAGTGCGGCCCTGTTAATGAAAAAGTGTGTCACTGTCCCATGCTGATGCATTAATTAAAGGATTTGCAAGAAGATTACAAGATACTCCATATGATCAAATAGCTTTAAAAAACAGGCAGGAGAAGCAGCATTTGATTTCTTCAGTTACTTTAGAAATTGCTGTGAGAAACTTGGAATCTCCTACAACCTAGAAATACCTAATATTGTGTTTAAAACAATTTCGTATTATGAATTGCTTTTGTTTACTTCTTTCACTGCACTGAGTCTTTACCATGTGCATTTATCTTGAGAAGGAAACATAAAAGTATGCATATGATACTGAATTGTTTCAACTCTCATTTTGTTTACAGTGTTTCAGTCTCAGACAGCAATAACCAGCCATGCCAAACAGAATAATAAATACCAGATCTTGTGGTGCTTACTCAGGCAAAATTTCCATTGGAGGTGACAGCAGTTCTGCCTGGGTAAGGACAGCAGGATTATGCCCAAGGTTTATATAGTTAAACCAAGTGAAAATGGATATTTTGTGCAAGAAGAAAAAATCTATTAGCCATTTCCTGTAAAACACTGTATTTTCTTCTCTTTTTGTACTTTTGTTTTCCAGATTCTGGTGGGCTCCAGCATGGGTGGATGGCTGATGCTTCATGCTGCAATAGCACGTCCAGATAAAGTAGCTGCTCTGGTTGGAGTTGCTGTAGCAGCAGATCACGTGGTAACAACTTTTAAGAGGCTTCCTATTGAGGTAAATGTTGATGGTTGACTTTTGTGCAGTCTAAAAATCTTACCCAGAATTTAAGAAATGATGTAATTTAAACTGTACTTTTCCTGCAAATTTTAGGGTAAGTTTTCTGTGTTTGATTAATGTAAGCTTACAGTATTAGACTAGCGTGAGCACTAGCCAGAGTGTACTTATATTACTGTGGTTTAGAGGATGTGAAGTCAGATCCCTACTGTTTGCAGTTCATTAGATTTCAGTTTTGAATATCTTATATTTGCACTGGAATTGGATCCTTGTGCTTGGAAGGATGGAGAAGTAGCCACTAAAGTAGTTGAGGTTTCACTGGATAAGATGAACAGATAAGATAAGACTGGATAAGATGACACAGATTGTGTGCATAGAAAGGAAATTCTTCAGATTAATGTGTTTGTAAAGACTAAGATTTAGGTAGTGGGAACTGCCCTTTTGAGATGGTAATAATATCTAGTCTTCAGGAAAGTAAATGAGGTGTTACATGGCAATAAATAATGTGTGCCTTAGAATAATGAAAATATTTTCCCAATTTATTTGGGTTTTTTCTAAGGTACTTTGTAGTGTCAGTATTACTATTTAGGATTCAGAATCTGAAAATACTTAAGAATGTGGAAATGTAGTATTTAGAGACACCTACTATGGCAAAGACTGAAAAGACTGATCACTGGACAATGTCTTTTTCCTAGGATTTCCCCTTGTTTGAGGATCAGTGAACTGATTGAAGCCAAAGAGATTTACTGTTCATGGTGGCTATACATATTTTTCTTTTCTGATAGAGTCTGGCTAAGAAACTTAATTTCATTGTTGAATTTTAACTAGATTAATTTGCAGGAGAGGAGATTTTGTGACATGGTAGAGGATTTGTCCTCTCAGATGCTGTGAGGAGAACAGGAATACACCCATGATAATAAAAATCAACAAGGTGAAATTTTATGCTTGGGGGAGTCTTACTGCTTTTAGAACAGAAATAAGATGAGGTACTCTTAAGTACTCCTAACATATGTTTTGTCCATTCTTTGCTCTCTTTTTATATAGGCACAAAAAGAAATAGAAGAAAAGGGTGAATGGAAGTATCAAACAAAGCAAAATGAAGAAGGCTATTACTCCTTGACCTATGACTTTATCAGAGAAGCAGAAAATCACTGCGTGCTGAATAGTCCTATTCCTGTGACATGTCCCATACGCCTTATTCATGGCATGAAGGATGGGGATGTCCCTTGGGAGATCTCTATGCAAGTTGCTGACCGTGTTTTGAGCAAGGACGTGGATGTTATCCTCCGCAAAATCGGCCAGCATCGGATGAGTGACAAGGAGGATACAAAGCTCCTTGTGAATACTGTTGATGATCTAATTGACAAGCTGTCAACAGTAGCATAAGCTGAAGAGTAGCATTAGTGCATGAACTCTACACCTGATTCTTTTCCTTGAGTAACAGAAGCCTTGTTCTTAACCAGATGGTGGCAAGCTTGTGACTGTCACAGTAGGAACTGAGCTTTATCTGCTGTTTCCTTACCTCTGTTTTGTAAATACAGGAATTGTATTATTGCTGCATTTGCACACAGTCCAAAGTGTGAAGGAGTGCTGCTATTGTGTTCAGAACCTCTCCTTCACCATTTTACCAATTTTTTTTCACAAATTTCCTACAATTTTGTACTGACATGTTGATTACTTTTTGTTGCTATTCGCCTGTACAGTAAAACTTTATTTTCACATCTTTGACACCTGTTACTGTCCTTCCGCTGTAACATCATTGTATCTTATGTCTAAACAATCTGTGCAAGGCAAACTACAACTTCAGTGTTTACTGAAGTTAGTTATTAGAATAGTTAGTACCGTGAAACACAATAAACAGATTTCAGATAAATGGTTATTTTGTTCTGAAATGCTGTTAAAAAGTGGAAAGCACACCCTGATGGTGTGCTTGTGGTACTGCATAGGGAAGAATTTGACTTAGAAGAAAGGCTTAAGAGCTCTTTATCTGTGCTTATCAGGAGGGTGTCTGTGATCTTCTCCAGGCTGCCATTTGTCGTTCATTTGTGGGCCTACTGTTAAGGAAACAATAAATAATCTTAGTGTAAACTGAAACTGGATCAATAAGATGACTTTAATAGTAACTTCTTCAAAGTACGGAGTACAGTGCCACAGAGAACCGTTGCCTCTTTCCCACGACTTGAGAGCTGTGGATTGCTGGGCACAGTGTCTTCTTTAGCTGCATGAGTCCAACCCTGAGAAGCTGTAAATGGAACTTGATAGTTGAATAAGTCTTAAAATGTAAATCCATGGAATTTATTAGGAAATTGATTTAATTGCAAATATGACTGTTACCTGGGTTTTGTACAGAAATACAGTACCATTCGTACACTTGAGAGAGAGGCTGGAAATAGTTCAGGCTGGCCTTAATGTGTAATATCAGTCAAAAGCATATAATTATTTCTGGGTTTATTATTTGAAGTAGTAAATGGCATCACTATTGTTACCTTAAAAGACTAGAGCTGCTGGGGGTAAGGTATTTCTAGAGAGTTTGTCATTTTCAGTTTTAGCTATGTCAGTAGAAGTGTGCTGAGCAGGGCTTTGCTGAGGCAATGGGTTTTAATTAAAAAAAACCACCACAAACAAATAATTGAAGTTTAAAAAAAAACCACAGCAATAACAAAACCAAAATTTTGGATTAGTTCCTGTGAACTACAGTTCTATTTAGGCTTGCAAAAACAAGCTGTGATGTAAAAAAATCTGAATTTGATATAAAAGTAAAAAAAGATGGCTCTTGTTTAGATGCAAATTTTCTACTTCAAGTGTACCAATTCCCTAACTTAGTGAATGCTTTGGGTTGGAAGGAACCTTAAAGATCATCTGGTTCCAACCACCATCCCATGGGCAGGGATATATTCCACTAGACCAGGTTGCTCAGAGCCCCATCCAGCCTGGCCTTGAACACTTCCAGAGATAGGGCATCCACTACTCCTACGGCCAACTTGTTCCAGTGCCTCAGTAAAGAATTTTTCCCTAATTATCTGATCTAAACCTAGTCTCTAAGTTTGAACCCATTCTTCCCCTTGTTCTGTCACAACATGCTCTTATAAATAGTCTATCCAGCTCAGGATGATCTAGACTGGGATAATTGCTTGAGGAAATTAGAACATTTAATGAAATCTTGTTCCCTAATATTTCTGGCATAGACTTCTTCTGTTTGTATCACTATGCAATTCACTTTAGCTTTAAAACCTCTGAAATATGTTTCTAACTTTTGAGAAACTTAATGCAAATGGCATTCCTGGAGTTGGAGCTGTGTTCATGTTTATATACTGTTAAGTAGTTGTCATCTTTGTATGTGTTTGTATGACTTGCATCTGATAATACCTAAAAAACAAATTTCGTGGGTTTTAAAGATGCAGTCAAATCAAAATTATTTTAAAACTTTGTGCCCTAAGCCATGATATGTTTTTAAATCCAGTTTTGTCACGTCTTAGATTAGTTTGGCTCGTAATAGAAGAAGAGGCTGAAACAAGTGGACTGCAATAATTCCAAAGTAATTAATTAATGCCAAGAGTTACCAGTAGTAGTAGATATGCTTTTTCTTCACATATATTAAAGTTACTTCAATGACTGAAAAGTTTTGTGCTTTTTTTTTTAATAGGGAGTTATACCTGTAAATACTCAATTTAATACTTCAGACAAGGTAAAGGCTTTGTGTGCTTGCACAAGCTGTAGCTGCGTATTTGTCTTGAAAGAGTTGCATTGTATTCATGCTTCATGTTAGCCTTTATTATATAATTGATATTTTACAGGTAAAGTGTCTGTTGCAATGCCTTAGAGCAAGATAGGTGAAAGCAAATGTGAAGTGGAGCAGTTGTATAGAGAGTTTTCAGGAGGGCTTTTTTCCTTGTTTGCTGTTGGTGTTTTGTGTTGTTGCCCCCTCCATTATTCTCCTGTAATAACATGAGGTGGGAGAATTCAGTGTAACAGGGTTGTCATAATTGGTTGCTGAAACCACAGCATTACTGAAAAGTCCTGTTTTCCTTCTCTGCTGGCTAAATGGAGATCAGTGGTAGCATTTACAGTACAGGTACACCCGAAGTTTGTTACATGTAGTCTAAATGCAAAGGCAGAGATGGTACTGTCTTCATAAAGACAATATTCCAGGTAATGTTTTGAAATTCAGGGAATGCTAGTGTGCTTCTCTCTGTGCTCACTTTTTGTTTTTGTAAATCAGGTTTGCTTAAATATGAAGAGGTAGACCTTATGCAGACAGACCTTTTTCTCTGACTTTGGTGTAGTAATTCCATTGATATTTATCTTTGCAAACGTAAGCATTTTCCCTGTGTTCATGCTGGGAATTACCATAATTTTGAGTGTTGGTAACTTTGCGCGTTCAGGTACCTGAAAGAAAGGATAGTGATAACTAGGGAGATTTACATCCTACCTCTGAGCAGCTGTTCACCTCCCAGGAAGTTTTGACAATCTCAAATAAGGTGGCATTCACATATTACTATGTCATTCCAGATTGGTAGTGTTTTGTCTTCTGCGTTAATGCCTGAGGCATGGCTTTTTTCTTTGTCAGTAGTGCCTACATAGTAATTATTTTCAGTATTAATCATGCTTAAAAACTAGTATTTCATTCCTCTGTAGAGATACGGTATTAAAATAGGATATTACACACTTGCAAAGCTCTGCATGATGCAGATTTTTAAAATAATTTTAAATTAATTATGTTCTGTTTTGGGATTTTTTTAACAGACTGCTGATTTGTTGACAAATGCAAAGCATTTTGTGAACATATAATGTACAATAAGCTTGATTCGCATGAAATATTCCGTTTCTAAAGCTAACTCAACTTGTTTCCTAATAAACAAGTGCTCTTATTTTGCTTATATTGAGCTGTACTTCCACGGTTTTAGATACATGTATTTTTATCTTGTTAAATATTCTACTTGTTTTGTCTCTCCTCTTGTTTGGCTTTGTATTACACACCATCTGATTTGAGTTTTTTGGTTTTGGGGGGTTTTTTAACTTAATTGGTGTTAAGTGTTTCATGTAGTTTCAGTTTAGCTGAGCTGTTTTCTCTTGCATCAGCACTAAGTGTAAAAAAGGCAGTGTTCACAACAAAAGCCTGGCTGGATAGGCCTTAGAAGAACCACCTCCTGCTGTTTTATTTTTATGTTAATTTTGGTTATGTGCTCTCTTGGACATGCTGTTACTCAATGGGGCTAAAAGATTTATGGTACCATACTTTTCATACCAAATTAAAATGTGCTTAGAGAGGAACATTCAACTGGTGATTTGTCTGCAGCTGCTCAACTATCTTCAGTGTTCCAGTCATGATGCAATACAGAGTTGTAATATTTTCTGAACTGGTGCTGTGGTCAGAGTTTCTACATTAGGTTTGGCTTGTAATTTTTTTCTCCTCTGGCAGGAAAAAAACCCAAACAAGTGGGAGGGAAAATTGTGTCCTGGGGAATGAGATTTGAACTTGTTTCTAAGCTACTCAGTTGAGCTGTTACAAAGAGACCTACCTTACCCTTTCACATTTTTTTGGTTTTCTTAAATGCTGAAAAGTTACATTATACTAAAGGCTTCTGGGAAAATAGAAGAAGGCTCTGTGTTTGACCTGTCTTTGAGATGAGCAACCTCTCTGCTTTGTGTTGATGACCAAATTCATGAAGATGTGTATGAATGTAAAATTTCACCAATGCTTGGTGGAAATCCATCAGCTGTGTGAGGAATGCAGACAGAAATACCAAATATCAGTGTGCACTCTCACCCTTCTAAGTTTGTTCTCAAGCCCAGCAGGAACAAGAAAGGCAGAGGGAACTCAGCCATTACATTAAATAGCAGCCAGCTTGCTGAGCATGAGGTTTTAATGCCCCTGTTAATGGCACTTTGCTTCTGGCAGGTATTTTCTAAGGGAAGATTTTACTGTTGGGAAAGAGAGACAGAAATTAAGAGATTTCAGAAATGCACTTCTCATAGATTTACTGCATGTTGGTCAGTTTTTATAGCTCACATTTGCTTTGTGACCTCATCTCTCTTCAGTATATATTTGCCTAGAACAGAAAAACGTTACAGCCTTGGTCATGTAATACATTAATCTAAACTTTTTTACCGGACTTACTGCAGTCTGGTTGTAGGCTTAACCTTGTATTTCTCTTTCAAGTCCTGCATATGTATGTTATGTGGTCCAGTGCTTCTTTTCCATTAAAGAGAAATGGGCATCCTCCTTATGATGCAGTAATTGCAGCTCACAGGTAGACACATTTTCAACCTGCTACAATCTCTTGATTTATGTCTGGCAAGGAGCTTCAACTAGCTCTGCATTTATATTTGGAAGGAAAAGCAAATGACAATTCCTAAAACTTCCAGTCATTTGGTTCTGAAATTAAAATACATATTTGAAATCTTTCTAGGCTAGCACATGAAAGGTTGTGTTCTTTTTGGGCCTTCTGATCTGCACCATGCTGTCTACTTGCCTCCCACTTGGCAACATGAGAAGGTCACTGCTGCCTGCTGGGATGGAAGCAGGTGCTCATGTCAGTGGCAAAGATCTGCTGAACAGTAGCATACTTAGAGGTTGGAGTGATGCAAGTGGGCTGACCAGACTGTAGCCTGGGAAAAGCATTCCCCGAAGCCTTCCTAGGATCAGATCTCAACTGTACAAGAATCTTTGGGTTTGGGGCTTAATTGGTTATGGCTTGCTAGCAGAAAGTGTGCCAGAATGTGCTAGTCCTTGGGACAGTATCTCTTGAAAAAGTTCCTTAGAGCAAAGCTAAATCCTTAACCATAAGAAGCAGCATTTATGTAGTTAGAGGATTTGATCTTTTAGGGGGTTTTTGTTTGTAAATTCTGCTGTCTGTTTCGACCTGTATTTCAGTGAAGTAAAGATACTACTTCCTTTCTGTTCTACTGTGAATGTACATTGCAATGTATAATTTTCAAACCAAAGTAGTTCTCATGAGGTACTGTTTTAGTTGGGGAGAGATAAGCAATTGATATGAAACCTGGTTTTCTTTCAGAGGAGAGTCCACCACAAAACTTAAGAGGTCCTGAGAATTCAAATGCACAATTTACCTCCAAGGTCATCTTGAGTACTGGGAATGCTAACAATTATAGCCACAGGAATTGGTTTCCAGTGCTAAGTGGTAACCAATTTTCTGCTAAGTGGTAACCAATGTTTCTCCTGGTGAGCTGCTTGGAAGGTGGTCAGTCATAGCCACAGCTCTCTTCATAGAGAGCAGACGGCATGATTTTCCCAGGCATTTTCCTGAGGAAGGCTGTGAGAAGATCAGAGAAAAGAATGAGAAACGGTTCTTACGTCCACTTGCTGCGCCTGTTGTTGTACATATGTGGAATGTGTTATGGAGATGTGTTTACCAAAGGGTGATTTCTTAACTGGATGCTGGTGATGGTGTTTGTATTGATTGACCAATTGGATCAGTCTGTATCAGACTGTCTGTAAGGGTGACAAGGTTCTTAATAAATAGTATAATATAGTAGAATAAAGCGATTGATCAGCATCTGGGGGCCTGCAACAACAATCAGTGACTTAAAAATTCCAGAAACACTTCTGTTCATGGCAGCCTTAGGAACTGCCTTGTTCTGCAAGCTGGAGTATTGGTGCATTCTCTTTTGTCACACAAATAGGAATGTTCTTCTTTACTGAATTACTTTTCTTTTAAACCCAAATTTGAGGTATTCCAAGTATGCTCTTGCTTGGGGCGTAACATCTTCAGAGCTGGCAAAGAAACCTTTTTGTGGGTGGAAGGGAAGATATTTGCTTAAGTTAGCATGTTTTGTCTTCAAGGACATGTAGACTGTAGATTTCAAAGTAAGGAGGAAGTTAGAATTTCTAAAATTAATGTTGTCCCCTGGTTCTGATAACTCTGCCACCTGTTTTTGCACAGTTAAAAGGAGGGCAATATTCCAATATTACCTTTAATCCCCTAGTCTGACTAGTTCTTTTGTGTAGAACATCTACAGCTATCTTATGACAAAGCAAGGCCATGCATAAAACCAAGGCTCTGCAGAGCACTTTCCTGCCTTGAAGCTCCCAGAAAAAGGCCCTGTACTTGAACTGAGCTTGTACTGGACCTGAGCATCTAGAAAACCTGACATCACACATGGACATTCATGCAGGAGGGTCTTTGAGAGCTCTTTGGAGGTTTCCTTTTGAAGGGAGGTTTGGAAAAGTTTAAAGTTTTGGAAAACTCCCTCTTTTTGTTTTGGTTGTTTTTATTTTTTTTAAACTTAATAGTGAGAGGTCCATTATTGTACAGTGGCATACCAGGGAAATGGAGCCTGGGCTTCACAGTTATTCTTATTGCTGAACAGCTTTATGTGATGGGAATTCAACCCACCATACTTTGTAAGATTGTGCTTGGGGTAGCTGAAATACCAGGCTCTTTCTAAGGAATGAATTGCCAAACAGTGAATCTGACAAGGTTAATGATTGCTCTGTGGTAGGAGAGGTTTTACATTTTCTTATGTATTCTAGTTGGAACACATTGAAAGCTATTGAGTTACCCTGGATCTACATGTGAGTAGTGAGCTAGTTAATGTCAGTTGTTGGTTTTGGCAGTATTTATTTATAGGCATACAAAGATTTTTTTTCAATTTATAGCATAATATTGTGATTATCTGGGAGCATAAGGGGGGAGTCATGGTGCTTACAGGCATGAAATGCTTCTTCAATTATTCAAGCTTCAGCCCTAGTTTTTAGTCATAAATTCTAGCGTTGTGTTGCCAAGAAAAATAAGAGGACAAAATCCATTAGAAGCAGTAGGTGAAGTGTTCTAATGGTACTACCTTCATGTTGTAAACCTGCCTCTTTTTTCCACATCACATTTCTAACCATCAGGCTTTAATCTGCCTGTGTCTGACATAAGGAACTTGAGCTTCTTCAGTTGTTCTTTAACTTGTAGGCACATGTGCTTGCCATTTCTTAACTTCTGGTTTTGGTGAGATAAACTAATTTTCAGTCCTCCAGTCACTGGAATCACTATTTAAATTTCCTTTACTCTTCCACTCCTTTTTATGAAGAGTAATTGTCAGAACTTGATATGATATTCCCATTGCTGTTGGTGCACCTCCCATGTTTTATTCAGCCTAGCCCTTCAATCATAGTGTCTTACCCAACATCTTCATCATCCTCTGCATTTTTTTTACATCTATTTTGTCATAGGACAGAGTGCTGCATTCTTAAAAGTACTTCTTCAATGATGGCTGGACTTTGGCTGCAATAAGACACTTTTTGTCTGCTTTCACCTGCACTGCTTTCAAAGAAGTTTATCTTTTTTGCTTACTCACATGAGCTGGGATCTTCTTAGGAGCCCGGGGCTGGGGGGAGGGGGAGGTTATTGACTTCTAATAACATTAACTAATTCAGGCCTAGGAACATATTCTTGTACAAACTGAATAAAATATACACCATCATTAATGATTTTTCAGTTACAGTCATATTACATGATCTACTCGTTAGCTAGCTTTAATCTCTCTAATGTGTCATGTTGCTTCAGATTTGGTTTAGTTCCCTAATCAACATGTCATGGAGTAGCCAACTCTAATATATTACAGAGCATCTAGTAAATTGCATCAACATTATCACTTAAAAAAAAAAATTCTATTGTTTTCCCCAGGATTGATGGCACAGAAAGCAGGCTTATGATTTGTTTAAGTGGTACTTTGGAAAATACTGGTGGAGAGCTGGCATTTTTCCAATCCTCTGCAGTTTCTGAGTTTTTCAAAGGCTTATTAAAAATTGATATTGATGGGCAAGCTTTTCAAGCTTTCCCAGTGTGGAATGGTCCCTCGAGAACAGATTGCACAGCCAACATCTGTCGCAGACATCTTTTGTGAAAATCCTTTTCTTAGGATTTTTCCTGCTGAGAAGCTGAGAAGCTACAGCAACAAAATGTAAACAATGGTTATCTGCTGCTTTGGAATGCATCAGGTGTGTCTGTGATTGGCCCATCTTGAATGTTTACAATTAATGGCCAACCACAGACCAGATAGCTTGGACTCTCTGAGCCACAGACCTTTGTTATCATTCCATCTATTCTTAGCTAGCCTTCTGAGAGGAACCTTTTCCTTCTATTTCTTTTTAGTTAGTTATAATGTAATATATATATATATCATAAAATAATAAATCAAGCCTTCTGAACATGGATTCAACATTTTCATCTCTTCCCTCATCCAAGAACCCCTGTGACCACTGTCACAAACATCTGTGAAGGGTGAGACCTCTGCTCTGTAGCTTCAGAGAGTTGAATTACTCATCCCTGCCCCGAAGTTAGGAAACAGAGGCTGATGCAAAAGTAGGTGACTTTCACGAAATCTTGTTGCCAAGGAGCACTGAGCCCCCTGATGTGACCAGATGACCAGAAACTGCCAGGCACCCTAGGTAGCTCCCTTCTAAACAGAAGAACACAAAAAGATCTTAAAGTGCAAAATAAATCTTATTGGTTGTGCCACTGGCCAAAGGGTGTGAAGCCCAGCCCTTAACAGTAGCTTGAAAGGAAGGGATGTCAAGTTCATATACTACCTCTTCCTGTTACAGCTACAGCCTGTTCCTTCTCTGATCTCCAGGCTGGGCTTGCAGCCTTGGTTCCTGCACATCCGCTCTGCCTTCAGCCCCATGCTCACTGAGACAGAAAGTGCTCAAGCGGTGGCCCTGTCACGTAGCATGCTCTGAGTTATGTAATCAAGTGCTTCATAGGGGTTTAGAACTACCAGTGCAGAGAAGAGAAAGCACTAAATTAAATGCCTGTGGAGGACAACAATGAATTAATTAGGTCATCTATTAAATTTTTCATCTTCTGAGTCTGTTCAAGCCCAGCAGCATCAGAAGCAGTATAAGTCTGAGAATTCAGAATCTTAAAATGAGAAAGTAATGGATGAAGAGCCCATTATGAAACAGATATACATGGAGCTGTATTGCTTTTCTCCCTTTTTTTCCTTTCTGAATACAGCAGCAGGACTTTTGTTCTCCAAACGATTATGTGTCCATCTTGAGTTTATCAACTTCCTTGCATATCAAGCTGAACATTAATCATTTGCTAAAAGGAAACTATTTCCTACTAAGGTGGATAATGCAGCATGAATGAAAGATATTTGACAGTCTTGCAGAGCTCGGAAAGATGCAAAGTGATTTTATTTTATATAGGATTAAATCAGACCACAAGAAAAGTCTCATCTTAACTCTTCTCTCCCCTTCTACATTGTGTGAGTGATATAATCAAAATTTAAATGACTGTACATGGGCATAGCTGCCTTTCTATCACTGGAGGTTAGCTGACTCATAGCAGCAGAAAGTAAAATCCTTGTGCTTTATAGTAGGTTTGCCACTTTTCAGTGATTTCCCCTTGGTTTCAGTGGTTTGAGTTGTTTTTCAGGACACCATTCCACTATTTGATAGCCTAATATATAGTGATGAGAGAGCAATAATAATATTCTACTACCTGCCTTCTCTTCCTTCACTTTTCATCCTATTGTCCCCTTGTTCAAACTTTTTATCAGCATTTTAACCGGGAAGAGGAAAAATTATTTGTCACACTCTCAGCCTGTTATTGAGGTGCAGAACAGGGAGAAAAAAGTTTGTTTCTGGCTTATGACTAAAAATAAACTAGATGTGTGGTGATTTCTGTCACATGCATTTAACAGAGTGCCTCTATTTGTGTTTCTGCCTGTTACTGGGATGCTTGATGCAATTTGGGTTGATGCAGACTAGGTGGAGTAAATCTGAGCCAGTGGGGTGAGCAGTGCAAGGCTGAGGAAAGATGCATGAAAACAGACCACAGATGGGCGAGATAAACAGGGTCCGTGGGCTCTGACTGAGGAGGCAGGTCTCTTTAATGGCTCTTAGCAACGCCCCTGCTCTGACCCTCCCTATATGTGAGGAAAATCAAATCAATATACTGTTCTTCAAACCACAATGCTGCAGCAGCAGCAGGGCATTGTGGCAGCCTTCATCTCTTAAATTCATCTTCGCTTTTCAGTGTGCTGATCTCTGGATATCCATCCTTGCATCTCTGCTGAGGAAGACTCTGACTGCGTCTTTAATCGGATTGTTTGAGCTCCCATGCACAACCTTCTTCTTATTAGCAAGTATTAGGTAGGCAATTTTAAAATGCTTTTGGATTTGCAGGCAGCTGTAATGTTGATCTGACAACCCTATTGCATTCTCTATAAACATAGTAGAAGCTTCTCTTTAAAACCTACTGTGTTTTAAATCTTGCTTTTTCTGTTTTTGTGGTTGGGTAGGGGGGACTGCTGTTTTCTCCTTCCTTTTAAAAAAGATGTAGCTAATTTGTGCTTTTGAAAAAGGACATTCCCTCGTTGATCCCTCCCCTGTTCTGTGGAGCTATAACTCGGTGCATATACAGTTACTTGCAGTGCTGATGAACATCTGTTCAACTGTCTAATATTTAGGGCAGGCTGCTCACTCTTTTATCCTTTAATTTTCCTGTGCATACTTCAAAGGTGTGGACTGGGACTCTGCCCACTGAATAAGTTCTCTGTTTCCAGAGATGGCTAACAGAGGACCAAGCTATGGCTTAAGCCGAGAAGTTCAGGAAAAGATTGAACAGAAATACGACGCGGAATTAGAGTCTAGACTGGTGAACTGGATTATTGTACAGTGTGGAGAACAGATAGAGCACCCTCCTCCTGGAAGGCAACATTTTCAGACCTGGTTGATGGATGGAACAGTGAGTGTTTTTCCCAATTTCCCACTTTAATATTTTTATCTGCACAGTGCTCCTGTGTTCTGTCTTCATTTAGATAAATTGATCAGAGCTCATGGTCAGTGCAGAAATATACATCTTAGAATCTGATTTATTTCCTTTTGACCAAGAGTCTTAATCTCAGAATATAAATTATCCTACTAGTACACTGAGATCAGTACAATATTCATGATTCTTATGAGTCATGCATGTTTTATATATAAGTATGACTCATTCCTTCAGCTTTTTCTCTCATGCAGTTAAATGAGATCTTTTTTTTAAACAATATGTATACTTTTATCTTAAAGAAATAATTAGTGTTGACAAGGAAAGGCAAAGAGATATAGCAAATTTGAAGGACAGAATTGTGTCATAACTGTCTTCTTGGGAATAATTCTGTAGCTAAAACACTGTATTCCATTGGTTTATTGAACAACAGGCAGATGCTGCTGTTTGCAGCAGCTGTAAGACTATGCTAATCATTGAATCTCTGCCAAAGTGACTTTAACAACATTTCAATTGATATTGCTTATTTTTTGGCTTGGGCATTAGACTTCTTCTCTGTCAGTTGTTATATAACCTCTACCAGTGATTGCTTTGTTGTTTCTAGCAGATTAGGATTTATATGGTTATGCTTTTGCCTCAGTTAATGAAAGCTTTAATGCTTTTCTAATATACTTTGATTATTATCAATTCACTTTTTTGTTTTTAACTGAAGAAATTATGTCCCTAACCGAAACTGGCCAGGTCAAAAGCATTTTGCAACATCATTTCATGAGCACAAATTGCCTTCTAGTTTGGTGCCTGCTTTCTAATTTTGTTTCTGTCTTTATCTCTCAGCTGTTATGCAAGTTAATAAACAGTTTGCATCCAAAGGGAAATGAGCCTATTGCAAAGATCTCTGAATCAAAAATGGCTTTCAAGCAGATGGAACAAATATCTCAGTTCTTAAAAGCTGCTGAAATCTATGGAGTAAGAACAACAGATATTTTCCAGACAGTGGATTTATGGGAAGGTAAAAATAATAAGCTGAAAATCAGTTTACAGTCTTCATTTTACTTTGCTTTGATGTGCATTTTGTCTTGGCATATTCTCTAATGAAATTATCTTTTGTTTCTGTTTGCCTTACCTCATTACCATGTTCTTCCAGTGCTGCATTATTTCCTCTGAGGGATTTATATTGCCCTGAGGGCATAACAGAACCCTTCCAAGATCACGTGTGTTATCCAAAACCCCATCATTCTGATAGAAATTCACAGGCCTAATAAAACAACTGTTCTCTCTGCTAATTATTTTAAAGTAAATAGCTCCTAATAAGAACATCAAAAACCCTGATTTTCTGATGACAGAATTTTATTGCAGTCTTCAAATTATAAGCAAAGCTTAAATTGGAGCTAAGAAAAGGATTCCCAGGAGCATATGTGCCTCTGTGAAGCTTATGAGGGTTCATTTATGACTCGTGAGAAACAAAACTCACTGCTTAATGCCATGTTAGCTGACCTTCTCTCTCTAAGGAGACTTTTAGGAGAGGTCAGTATGGCAAGAGCAAAAAAACTCAGGGTGCTTCTGTGGTTTTACAGTAAGGCAGGTGAAGTCTCCCTCCCAGGCTCGAAATGGAAACTTCTTGTTCTAGTTGTTGAAGAGCTGAGTCATTTGTGCATTCATGGGGCTGGTTTTGCTCACTTCTATGGTGGTACATCCCATCCTGGTGCTCAAACCAAACACACTGTATATCCTGCATCTCCCTGGACAAGGTGATGCAATGCTTTGGCTAAGTGCTCAGAGCAAAGACAGCTGCAGAGCAGTGAAAGGCACATATGAAAGGGTCAAAAATCTTCCATGAGAATCAAACAGTGGAAAGAGGAAAACAATCCACTGAGAAAGCTGGCCAGCATAGTTTGTGTAGGAGTACACATCAAGAGAAATAAGTGGGGTGTGTTTTCACAGGCAGTTGGAATACATGTGGAAGAGATCATTCCTCTGAAGGACAGCTGGAGAAATGAAAGACTAGGGAGCTCTTCATGAATGGGTTAGAGGGACAGGACTTACTGACAGATGGTGTTACTGGGATCTGTAAATGTCTCAGAGTGACAGATTTGCTTGACAAATCCGTACCCTTGGCACAAGGGCAGGATTGTTTCTTCCAATTTAGTCTTTAGTGTTTTATGCAATCTATCTTTACATGTCTTAAATGAAGGGATTTTCACTTCCCTGAAGTAGCACCTTCCCACCCCTCAGCCTAGCAGACTGCTGAGAGAGAAGCTCCATCTAACTTGTAAGGGATGATAATTGCTCATTTCAGATGTTGTTCTTTACAGTCTTTTGCAACTCATAATGGCTTCCCACTATGCATATGAAAATATGGTACATTGATCCTTATGAGGAAAAGCACTTGCTTTGAAGACATAATGCTCTTACTGCTAGTGGCTGTCTCCTAATTTCCTTTCACTCATCACCTTTTCTCAACAGACATAAGGTGAAAAGATAGTAACTTCTAGAGGACAGGAAGTCAAAACAGAACTTGCAACCTAGGAGGAAGACATACAAGGTTTTTCTTCACTGTTATTTTAAGATTTCCCAAACCTAATCTGTAACTCCTCACTTTCCCACTCCCTTTTCATCCTTCCTGCTGCTCATTTCAGTGCTGGGATGAGATAGTATGTCTGTCCAGTAGGAAAGCTCTTTGTGTCTCACTGTAACTCTGACCTCTGGCATCTGTGCTGCTTTAGGGCTGAATTGTCTGGACAGGGATGCCTTAGCTGGGCAGAAAGAACAATCTCTATTTCACTGTTTCATAATTGCAGCGCTCCTACACTTCACACCATAATCCCTTTAGAAAGAGAAATGTCAATGTATGTTTATAGGGAAAGAAAAGTGTGTGACTGAGAAACAGCCTTCCCCTGGCACTAATTGTTTTCCATGAGCTTTTGTTTTGAAATTCTTAGCAATGATTAATGAAAATATTTTAGGATATGATCTGCTGTTGGCTGTTTCAAACTCACTCAGTCCATCTGTTGCACTTTTCTTCATCTCTTTGGCTTCTTGATCCAGGGGAAGTATCACCTCTTTTTTGGCCCCTTCTTGCATAAATGTACTGTGCTGAACAACTTTCCCTGATCCACACCCAAGACATGTTCGCTGCCTTTTACAGATCCCTCCTTGATATACTTCCAGGCAGGCAAGAGGCAGGTGAATCACTGGGTATTTTTTCAACATTTACAAAAAAAGCATTTTAGGAGTACTCTGCAGAGTGGTTCTCCATCTTTGTTTGAACTTTCTCCTTTCTGGACCTGGAGAGGAGGTCCTTCCACATAGGTTTCGCCTAAAGAGAAAGGCTTGGAACAAGAAGTGAGCAGAGACCCCTTCCTCCTCGTTTTAAAAACAGTGCCAAATTCCTCTACAACGCTGTGCTATTCAAAGCACACTGCAGAGGACACTGAGATGCAGGAGTGTCATCAGTGTGGGCCCCTGAAGAGAGGCTGAAGCTGTGGGCTAGGTGGGCGGCCCACATGGCTGTCAATAAACAAGTACTGGAGCTGAGGGAAGGCACTGACTACAATTTGCTGCAATACCAGAGTGGAACCTGGCTTCAGGGAAGGTGTATGATCCCTTCTGTCAGGTAACTGCACTGAAAAATTAAAATTTTTCCCTGCTTTTTTTTTTTATGCTGACCATCAAGCCCTTTGTATCCTTTGCTGGAGGAGGGCAAGTAACACAAGACCACTTGGACTCAGGTCTTCCCTCACCCACAGCACTCCTCTTATGTAGCAAGGAGTCTCTGAAGAGCAGAGCTGTGGCTTTGTTTTGTCACATGTCATTCAGCTCCCATTTACCCAGTTTTCCCCCTGCAGCATCTCCCACTTGTCAAATGTGACAAATAAAGCAGAGCTGAGCACAGACCGTGGGGGGGCTGCCAGATGGCTCTGCAAGGCTGATCATCATATTTCACTGCCTGTCTTTTGTTCCTTTTGCTTTTTTCCTTTGCTTGCCATCATCATTCAGCTGATTCACTTTTAAATCCTTCTCCACATCTCTTTTCATCCGAGGCAGTCACTGCTCTCCTGCTATACAGGAGGCATCCCAAGGACATTGTATGTGGCATCTGTTACAGCATATGGTATATCTGTTGCTGTGGGAGCTCTCAGGGTTCCTGCCTCATGCTCCTCTGGGTGCGCCTGCAGATGTGCGTGTGGGGAATGTCGGCTCTGTGGCTGCCCTCCCCTGCAAGGACCCTTCTGATGCAGTTTGCCTTAAATACAGTAAAATAAATAAGTTCTGGAGGGCTGACAACTTATTTTCTGAACAAATGGTCCCCTACAGATAGGATTTTTATAAACTTTAGTAGTCTGTATCACAGCCACAGTTGGAAGCTGATAGATGTTTTCAGCTTTAGTGTGCTGTCCTCACTTCAGCCACTGTGTTACAGAGCCCTGGACTGCATCTGCCTGTAATCAGGGTGATGCACTACAGAAACACAGAGTGTGCACTGCTCCCTTCCCTCTACACTCCAACTCATCTACAGTAATGCCCATTAATATTGGTCCACTGGAGGTATTTCTGAATTCTGTTATCATCGTGTCTCTGGTGTCTCTGTTTTACTGAATTGCTTGTTTTCACATGTGAAGAGCCAGAATCAGATCTGTTAACTAGATACATTACTTTAGGAAAGAGGAAGAACTGGAATGAAAGAAGCAAGGGGAGTAAAAGAAATGCTTATGGAAGAATTTCAGAAGGGAGAGGCAAAAGGCAGATTTCCAATAACTTACTACCTCACACAAATTGGAAATACCTGCTGCAACATATTTTCACTAGAAAGTATTCCAAAAGGTAGCATGTCTGGATTGGGTAATGAGTTATGTAACTTTTATTTGGCTAAAGCTGAGACTTTAGCCCTGACTTTCTGAACTGAGAAATGAAGTAAGATAGCATAGGGAGAACATGGAAAAATAGTGGGCCAAATGGGAGCAATTAAAGGTATGAAACTGAATAGCATCATAGTAAGCAGGAAGGTTTAGGAAGGTGCTTTGATGGTTAATTTGGAAAGGACTGATAGAATTTATCTGCACAGGATCTCCCAGAACTGCTGTGAGCTTTGTTAGCACAGGGATTAAATGGACTCTGAATAAACTGAGACACACCACACACTATGTAACACACTATTCTCCTTCAGCCACATTTTACTGACTATATTACCATTATTTGCATACCAGAATAATCTCTCCTTAGGAGAAAATTTTGTCAAAGTGATTCTATAGACTTAAAATGGTATGGAGGAAGGTATTAAAATAATCAAAGGCTTGGAAATCTAGAAATGCCTGAAAAAGTAAGTTTGGCTTTAACTCCATCCCTTTGTTGACCTTAATAAGCTCTTGCATGTCAGTACTTTCATTTCAGCAATGGTAAAATAGCATTTATAATTCTTATAATGCACATCTTCAGGGATCTGGGAGAGTTAGTTAATACATCAGATAAAACTGGTTTTCAATGTGCCAAGCTATTTGTTGAGCAAAGATTTCCTGCATTAATTTCACTGTCTGGCTTTCTAGGGAAGGACATGGCAGCAGTGCAAAGAACCTTAATGGCTTTGGGCAGTTTGGCGGTCACCAAGGATGATGGCTGCTACAAAGGAGATCCGTCCTGGTTCCACAGGTAAAGTCCAGAGCTCAGCTGCCCAGAGCTGTCTTCCCTGGGAAGCTGGTAATATCATCTGCCTTTAGGCTTTAAGGAAATTTATTCAGAAAGGAAGGGAAGAATATTTCCCAAGTTTCCTTGTAATAGTGAGGTTTTTCTCTCTGGAGGCTAGAGACGGGAAGCAGGAAAAGTGTGCATTTGTCATCAGGTTTGCTCTCTCACATCAGATAGCAGACCGAAGGACTAAGGAAGACAAGGCTGTTGAGGATGTCTGTGAACCCTCAAGTAGCAACCCCTTCACTTAGCAAAGAGAAGGCATGAAGTCTCTTTACTTTTTTCATCAAGACAAAAATTATTTAATTTCCTAGGCTTCTTTATTCTTGGGGAGCACTGCTTATCTGTGAAGAAGTCTCTGTCTTGGCAAAGCTGTTTATTTGTTCTGAAGTTCCATTTATTTTGGATAGGGAGGCTGTAAAGCAGGGACAGGAAGAAAAGGAAATCCTCCCACAGTTACTCTCCTGCCCCACAGGCATATTATTGACATAAGTTTCTGCCATCCAAGAGTATCTCTTACACAGAAATGTCAAAGGCAGGTTAGCAAAAAGAGTTCTGACTGCTTGTCTTTTCTTTGCTTGAATTTTCTGATGTCTAGGTGAGGCTCAGCAAAAATAAAGCAAACTTCACTTTGTCTTAAACACTGAGCTGGTTAAACTCTGTTTAAATCTGAGATTTGAATTTCAGGTGAATAAATGCAAACTCCTACACATTGTTTTTATGAAATCAGGTTACATTAACTTAATACACTGCACAAATAGATTTATATTTATGGAATATAATTAGGTTTAAAATTTATTTCAAATCCAGTTACATTCTTTAATATAAACCAGACATGAAATCACTATGACCCAGACAGGCTTATTTGTTTTATGTAACTAAAACAAAGTCCCACATCGAAAAAATAATTTTCATCTGGACACTTAATTGTGGGTGGGAACAGCTTTTTTTGGCATGGATGAAGATGTGATCACCTCCCTTCTCTTCTAGCTGTCTGTCCAACCCATACTACTTGGATAGCCAACCCATATCCATTGCAGTCCCTGTGAAGTACCATGTTACAGTTGCTGCCTTAAGGAAAATCAGTGTTACGGCATGTTGCCAGTCAGGAGCTGTTTCCTGAGTAGCTTCCCTATCCCTTCAGGCAGACCAAACCCTCTCACTGCCACCCAGTGTTACTCATAATTCAGGGCTTTCAGGATGATTCTTAATCGCCTTAAGTTGAATTGAGAGACCAGTATCAAACAGAGTAAGAATATCCATGCAGGGATCTACAGTGATCAGGATAATGCCGCACTTGAGGTAAGCCATTTAACTTTCTATTGCCAGTGTCTCACATTCCCAATGCCATCAGACTAATGTCCCCGTCCTTGCATAGCAAGATTCACGGATCCATAGCTGTTTGTTATTCTGTGCTTGGCAAACACAAGCACTAGTGTAAAGTTGGCACAAAAATTTGACAGATCTGGTGGGCTCAGTTTTAGGTAAGAGTGATGGCAGACAGGCCAAACAGAACTTGACATAGTGTGAGACATGGCAGGTGAGTAGATTTGCCTTCGTCTCTTTTCTTAGTCTCAGTTAGGGCCATTTCCACTCATCTAAAAACAAATCTCATACATGTTATCTGTAAGACCATCATATACTAAATGTGGGGCTTGTGATGGTAAAAATAACACTATATGATCCAAGCCATATATGAAATCAACTTTTATTAGCCTAGCCAGGCTATCCTTTAGTCTCTTCTTTTATTTCTTCTTTGCAGTTCTCATTTTTTTCTCTGTTTAATTACTTTTTGACTTTCTGTGAAGTATTCATCAACATAGCAAAAAATTCTAGGAGGAAGGAGAAAGGAACAGTAGAATACTTTCCTGTTCTTTTAATTAAAATAGAGGCAGACACAGTGAACCTGAGATTCAATTAGGTAATAGGAGTTGTTCTAAAAACATCCTCTCATGAAGATCCTGGCAGTAGTTTGCTGCCTGTGTAAGTATTCTGGAAAAAAAAATTAAGCAGCAGTGAGAGGGGCCTGCTTTCTGAGACACCGCAGTTCTGTGTGCCTCCCTCAAAACAGTGAGTTTTCTGGTAAGAGCTGTGGGATCTGAGAGCCTGTGGTGGGCCTCTATAAGCCCTCTTATTAGTCTATACTTCACCACTTGAGGACTCATTCTGGAAAATGACTGGTCAGCCCTGGTGTCCTGTGTGTCTTTCTCCCCCTTCCATTTTGCTGGGCTTTCACGTGGATGTGAGTTCGTCTCCTGCAATTTCCTGAACACCCTGAGCCTAACAGAGGGTTTAAGTGCTTTTTCAGACTTGAGCCAGGGTTGTCAGCACAGTGCAGGATCTCACCCTCATAGAGAGAATCATGTTGATGATTTTCAATCATAGCAGGTACCTAACCTAGTATTCTCATCTAGTGGAGGGGTGGGAAAGAAAAGGGGAACTATAACTTGATGTCATACTGCTGCGTAACCTAAACAGGACAGACACAGCAGGGAAATAGATTCGACCCACATGGGAGTAAGTCTGGTAGTCCCTCAGTCTGGGACTCTGCCGATTCATATGGCTCATTTGATAACAACAGGCTGGTCCTTCTCCATCCTAAATTGCTTGTTTTCCTCACCTAGTAGAAATGAAAGATGAATCCAAGACGAACATTTTCTTGTGAGGCAGCAGAGTGCAAACTTTTCTCCTTCTGCTTAGCTGCCACTTTGGCCTTCAGTGCTATTTTCAGGGAGAAAATGGCTTCTTTTATGCTCCAACAAAGGTTCATTGATCCAAAGGGCTTTTGAGACCAGGGACACTGAACAAAGTGGTCAGTATGTTTTGGCAGAAGATAAAGAACTGTCATACAGTTAAGACACAGGTGCAGGGGGCAAAGCCTATTGCTTAGGAGGTGAGAGATCTGGAAACAGCAACAAGGCAAACATTCTGTCCTGCCGACAACCAATGTCCCCTCTGCAAAAATGATTAAGTCCCTTCTCTGACCCACTGCTGTTCTGGGTACACTCAGCTTTTATTTAGTCCACTGAATTAAATTACACCAGTTTTTACTGTTGCTCTAGATGGGTATCAACTTGTAGTACAGCACAGGTAAGTGTCTTATGGATCAGATCCCATGGACTACAGCTGTTAAGAGCTATAGTGCTCAACATAAATTAACCCTATTTTGTATTTTATATACAACACGGTATAAATAGTTTACCTGTCACAGCTTCTGGGGAAGTGCCTTGGGGTTCTACAATAAAAGGGACAGTAAATTCTAAAGTATTGTAGATTTGAGTAGAGCATTAATTCTGCAGGAAAGCAATTAGCCCAGCCAGTACTGTCCAGCACATGGGATGGGGCAAATGACTTAATGCATTACAAGGGATACGAGCCAATTCCAGATTGATTTTCATGATCACAATCTCTGTGTGATTTCATGATCCTACACAGAATGATATGTACGTATGTTGCTTTTTTTGTGTGTATCTGGACAGGAAAGCACAGCAGAATCGACGAGGATTTTCAGAAGAGCAGCTTCGGCAGGGACAGAATGTAATAGGCCTTCAGATGGGGAGCAACAAAGGAGCATCACAGTCGGGTATGACAGGCTATGGGATGCCAAGGCAGATTATCTAAAAGCATCTCTCTCTGCAGAGAAAACACTCTTTCTGCAGCATGGTCTGTTAAGGAAAAAAAAAAAAAAGAAAAAGAAAAAAAATGCTTATTAGTTCCTTTTCTGCCTGGTTTGTAAAAGTTAGTGCTTTCTAAGGTTTGGGGTATTTTTGGTTTGTTTTGTTTTCTTTGCAGCTGCAAGAGCTCACCTAGGAACTTGGGGTTTTGTGGTGGTGTGTGTCAGTTCACAGCACGTTTGCACTGCTGCCTCCTACTTTTCACTTCTGAACTATGCAAAGACAGTTATTCTGTATTAATTTATTTGCAAACTGTTATCGTCCATATTTGTCTCACACTGCACTTGTATTTCAACCAATAACCTCATTCTTCAATTAGTGATGATATTGTTTGACTGAAGAATAAAGACAAAATAAAGATACCTCAAAGACTCATTATTTAAAGGAGGTAAAAGTTGAAACCAACAACCACATGGTACAGTGCAGATGAGTTAAATATTTTCAATGGTCAATCTCTCTTATCTCTAACCCAGAGTGCTCTCTGAGTGACTCCCTGCTATAGTGTTTACAGTCTGTGTTACATGTTCAATTTAGTGTTTGTCTAAAGGCACACCCAGAGAATTTTCCTGAAAAGAAGATTTATTATCCACTGAGTCTGATTCATGTAGTCCCAGCCAATTTAGTTCAGATTTTTCTTGACCTAGTATGCTGGATCATCTACAGCCCATAAACTTCTAGAGCAAGCTAAAATCAGTTTTATAGGGAAAGCAAAAGCCATGTGTGAAAACAAAGCAAAGCAAGGATTAATTCACTATTTCCCATTGGCAGGTAGACATCTATCCGCTTCCTGGAAAGCATGGCCTCAGCTTTGATGCATGATGGTTACTTGTCACCACAGTTATTCTCTTCTTCCTCTTCCCTGAGCTTTTGCTGCTGACCATGACACAATACGTATGGGATATCCTTTGGGCAGGTGCGGTCAGCTGTTCCAGCTGTGCATCTCCCAGCTTCTTGCCCACTCACAGTTGTGGGGACAGAATGAGAAAGAGAAAAGACCTTGGCACTGTGCAGGCAGTTTAGCAGTAGCCACTACTGGTGAGTTATCAACTTATTTAGTCCCCAGTCCAAAGCACAGCACCCAGCCAAACTCGGTACACCCACCAGCAGGTGAGTCTGCAGACTCAGGGAATTCTCCACTGTGAATGAACAGTCTGTCAGACAGAGGTGAGAACAGGCTTCATCTTGTGATAGTTGCTACTATACCAAGCAAAGCACAAAACAAATTGTGTTTTAAATGCAAAGCAAGAAATAGAACAAAACTACCAGAATACTTCTGACCTGAAAAACACCCACAGTTCAAATTCAAATAATCTGTTATGCTCAATGAAGGACTGTAAATGTGGCTAGTGCTTCATTTGGAGACAGTTTGCTGCAGTGTCAATAGAAGAAGTGGCTGACACAGTCACCTGGCCACCAAAGGCTACCAGAGCATTCTCTGAGTACTTGCCAGTCAGTACAACTGCCTTGGGGCTGTGCCCCACACAAACTTGAGGGGTGCACACTATTTTCTATGCAGGTTTCCTTGATATTGACTGTCTCTTGGCTTTCACCCACAAAGCCCATTCACCTCTTCCCCACAAGCAAGAGGGAAGAGAAACATGATAATTGAACCCTGTGGGTTCTTTGGTTTTTTTCTTTTTAATTCATGAAAGTCTTCCAAGAAGGCCTGAAAACCTAATATGTAGGCAGGTAACAAATGAAGATTAATCTGTCCTTACAGCTCTCTAAGTGCCTACATATGTAGATGGGGTGATTTCTGTCTGGCTTTGAACCCAGTGGCATGCACTAACAGCATGTTTACTAAGTAGCCCTAGGGCCAGCCACACACAGGTTCATGTGGCTTCAAAAATTTCTACCGCCGCATAAACTGAAAAGATGGTTCCTTCAGCCCATGGGAAGCTCTATCTTCCCTGTCAGGAGAAGAGAATAACATCTCCCTGCTTCAGCCAAGCATTGCATAGAAAGCGATATGAAGGTCATACTATATTGTTGGGGCTGAGTGGATCTGCAGTAGCTGCCACTGAAAAGGTCCTGTCCCCACTTGTACCTCCTCTTACAGCTGCCAGGGCATCTTGGCTCCACCACTGTGCCACTGTCACACTGGTTTGTGTTTACTACCTGTTCAGGGCTATTCTTCTGTTACTTAGGGGAATTAGCTCAGCAGAGGAGCAGATGACAGCTCCAAAGGGTGCATCTCAGACAGAAGAGCTCACATTTCAGCCGTGGTAGGGCAGTAGTTCAGTGCAAAGTATAGTACATAACTTCCCCCTAGATAAGACATTGGTTGTAGCATGAAGAGTCCAGCAGGTTTTCTTACTAAAAGCAAATAAGCTGATTTAAGAAATCTGGGCTGATGGCAAGACAAATGCCTGCCACCAGAAATTTCACCTTGGCGAATGTGAACAGCAGCCACCATCCTCTAATAGAAACTACAAAGTCATAGCCACAGTGGGTGAAATGGCTGCATGGGAGGAGCTGGAAGAACTGCCTTCAGACAGGTAAGAGGTCTGAGAGGTCCTAACCTGATCCTCTGCCCCACACCACCCTCACAGGGGACATAGTCTGCAGGATCAATCCCAAACTTGGTGACCTTGGCCTCCTCTCTCTGGATGCAGAATTTTCATTCCATTTTCCATTCATATGTCCTCTCTGAAAACACCATTTTTAAGAGCTACATGACAATTAAATTCCCAGGATATATTGCTTTCTCTATTTCTGATGCTAACAGCCTCATTAAAGTTATAGGAAACATTGTGTGCTTGCATATTAAAAAAAAAAAAAAAAGTAACCAACTTTATTAGGGAAAAACAGCTAAGTGCTCCAGGAAAGAAAATCTATTCCATATAGCTCCAGACACAGGACCTGGTTGGTGTGGGAACAATGGCCAAAAATACTGATTCCCCAGAATCTTATTTTTTGAAACCAGTCCCCAAGGTCGTAACGTAATGTAACGTAAACATAATGTAAATGTAATGTAAACGTAACATATTCTTTCATTACCTTAATCCATCAAACTAATCTAGCTGTTAGTACCTGGCAGTCAATGCTGCAAAGTATACTTTATTCTGGGATTTAGCTTTATCCTTTTATATTTCCATAAGGCAGATATAGAAATAATAATGTTACTGTTAATTAAATGCTAATATACTCTGGCCTACTAATGTTCTTCTATTAAAATATCCTTACTACTAACTTTACAAGCATCCTAATCTAAGAAGTAAATTAATACAGTTAAAACCATGTTAGTTGCCACCAAGTTAACAGAAAACATCATCACTTCTCTTATATTAGCAATAAGCCATTGTAAATTTGGTTCTACTGCATCAAAAGCACCTATGCAGGTCTTCCAGAAGGATAATTAATTTATGTGACAACCTTGTGTATTGTTACTAGGTTAAAAGCCTTGATATACATTAGAATAAAGACATACAGGAGCTTTGAACAGTGAGGGGCAGAGTGTATGTTTGGGAGAAGGGGTTTATGTGTTTCCTCTCCTAGCTCTCCAATGCTTAGGGGGAGTTTCCCCTAAGCAGATGATGAACAGCATCTCACTGAAGACTTTGGACTCAGTTTAACAGCAAGGACGAACTAAAACAAAATTCCCCACACACTGCCTATAATGCTGTTTGAAGCCTGGTTGTAACTTGATGAGCTATCCCAGGAATAGAATAGAATAGAATAGAATAGAATAGAATAGAATAGAATAGAATAGAATAGAATATTTTTGTGATTAAAAATAAAAAACATTGTAATATCATGCCCTTCAACGGCTAGAGAAAGCCCATCAGAGCAGGCTGGACCAGAAACACCTTAAATATTGTCATCCTTGAGCTCAGTTTGCCATACTTCTAGACAAGTAAATGACATTTATCTGTCTTTATAGAGGTTTTGAGACCATGACCTCATTATGCACAATTCCTAAATAACTTCTTTTTAACATTAAGTTGGCATCTAATGGCCCTCTGAAAGGATGGTCAACAGCTTTGTTGGGGAGGAAGAACTGCATATATGAGTATGGGATCCAAGTTTATCTCCATATATAAGAAGAGCAGAAAGAAAATACAGTGAACAGAAAGTCAGTATTAAGTTCAGCCAGTTTAATTAAGCTGGAGTTTGAGGGCTGTCAGGCTAGCATAACAAGATCTGTTTAAAATAAAAACTAATGAGGGTGAACATCATGAAGAAACTTTGCTCTCCAGTAAATCAGCCCACAGCATCACTTTCTAAGATGCCTGTGCTAAACAGCATCTCCCACACTCAGCAGGGATGAGAGTAGAAGGAAGGTGCTCCTTGCAGCAATAGGCAGCAGCAGCCCTGTCCCTTTCACGTGGGAGCTGTCTGTGTGTGCTGTTCACAGGCCACAATGCATTCAGACTAAGCTTTCCTGTTTTACTGACTTCTTAGGTCCAAACAGAGCCCCCGAGGAGCAAGGATAAGAATTCAGGACATAAAAGTTTCATTTCTATGTCTGTAATTGATTGCATTTGGCTCTGGTCTCATTGTTGGGATTGGCTACCTCCATTCCTCTAATGGGAAATACTAACACCAGCGGTGGTCTGAACAGCTCAGATATTAATAGCATCCCTGTTATGGTAATGTCTCCTAACTAGAAATAAGCTTTAAATATGTTGAGAAGAGAAGTGAGCACCTTTAGAGGAAAGAAATTCAGTCATTTACTCTAAGCCTGCGATTCTATGATTGCCACAGTAGGTGCTGGGCAATAGAGCAAGGAGTTACCAAGGCTGCAGATAGGCCTGTGTACACAGACCTTCTTACAGCTATTTTGTCTTCTCTAAACTTTAAGAGAAACATAAAAGCTGATCGTTTTAATGCATGCTACCAAAGGAAACAATATGCAACACCATAAATTTAAGGCTGTCACCAAACAGAGTAACAGACAATTTTGTCAACATGAGTTTTGTGCACAGTATACTCATGACAGGAAACAAACTATTTTCCTTTTCTATGGGGCTTGCCATCCTGCAAAAAGGGCAGGCAAGAACACAGCACAAGCCACTAGCAGGAAAACATTCAGAAGTAGCCACTACTCCACACTCTAAAAAATCAATGTATCTATTTTAACTTTGCTGAGGTTGCTCTGCTCACACGAATCTACAAAATAAAACCACCACAGTTCTACAACTAAGGCTGAGCAGTACAAAACAATGAGATAAAATGGCAGAGGGGGACAAAAAAAAATATTAACTGTTACCACAGAGGTAGAATCATTGCCTTGGATTGAAGGAAATTCTTCTGCTTTCACCTGCATTGTTTGCACTACCACACAGTGTCTGTTGCTGTGACATTCAAGTGACGTTATAATGCCATTCCTCAGATGTAGAAATAGATTTGTCTGTGATACTATTGGGTTTATAGGGGATATTAGAAAGGTGACCTTTCTCACTAATGAAATTTCTGTTAAAGGACTCACTTAGGTCGAAATGTTACTCTGTAATTGGGCAGCAGTAAATCTTATGCTCCAGTGAGCCAGTGCTCTGCAGACCATGTGGCAGCTTCAATATTTATGTGTAGGTTCAGAAGAGGTGATGTCCAGAAACTCAGGAGAGCATTCTACTTTCCTGAGATCTGCAGGGCCCAGCTTCCTGGTGAGGGCACAGGCAGTGCTAGAGGGAGGGAGCAGGCAGCCTCAGGCTTTTGGGGGCTGGCAGCAGCCCATGTCTGAGACGGGCTGGTGACTGCTGTTGCCTAAAATCAAAGACAAAAATTTCCAAATAATATTGAGTGCTTATATTAAAATCAGATATTTAATGAAAGCTTTCAGATGCACAAATACAGCTCTGCACACAAGCACAATTGATTTACTACAAATTTTATAAGGTTAATTAATTAGTATATCTAGCAGATACATCCAATAAGAGACCAGTTGCCCCAGTAACCCACCCTTGGGGTCTGCACCTTGGAGTTGTTCCAGCGACGTCTTTGCCCTTTTTCTTGTTACGTCTTCTAAGTTCTAATGCAAAACAATGTCCTTGTTAGAATTCCTCTTATTGAAAATAAGACTAAACAGAATTTTAGGAATGAGTTAGATAGGGTTAGCTTATTTTTCTAAAATATGAGAGAAAGGGCAGGAAAAGTACTAGAAGCTGTATAACAATGTATTAACAGTCTACAAAACTACAAGTATGTGAAAAATATATGAAAAGCAAAAATCTTCAGGCATCACTGCTGGGTACTTTCAAACTGAATTTTAAGAAAGGGCATGCATTGTTATCCTGTCAGCAAAGATGTGAGGTGAATGAAAGCTTTTTTGTTTGCACAAGAATCAACTAAATCCTCTGTTTCTCTAATTTCTTGTCAAGACACAGAAAGGCCAGCAAAAATGAACAGGGTTTGTTTCTAGGAGCAGGTTTTGCATTAGTGTCATTATGAGTCAACACTTCATTCTAAGTGTCTTTGTATTACCTCCCACACATAATGTAAATGTAAGGGTAACTCTGCTGCTTCCAGTTCTTTCCAGCACTCAGCCCAAGCACTATTTTACCAGATTCTCAAATGTGCTGGCAGAGTGCTTGCACCCATGGGTATGCCCCAGCACTCCCAGGGCTGCTGAGCACTGGACGTGATTTTGGTGGTGTCATTCTTGGTTAAAGGGGGCAAATCCCCTTCCTCATCTTCAGGAAAAGTCACATAAATTCAGGTCTGGCAATATTAGTTTTCCAGGAGGCTAGCAAAGCCTTTTGATTCAAGGAGAGAAAATCAGTAATTCAGGTTTGGAAGGTGCAAGTGGGAGACCAAGGGACTCTGTACACATGCCAGGAATGTTCACCATCTCCTGGCATTCTTAAAAAGACCTTTTCCCCACATCTGCCATGACAGCTCTGACAGTGGTGTTAAATCAAAGCAGTATTTCTTAAATTGTCCTACCTCGGTAGTGTATTTTGGAACATGGATAATGGTCAGACTCCATTAAAATTTCAATATTAGGGTATTTTCCAACCTAAATGATTGTATGATTCTGTGAAGATGAGCTACAGCTGGGTCCTCACACAAATAGTAGCTGAAGAAGGTTCTGCTACTGCAAAGCAAGAGCTTGAGCTGTAGCCAGGTGAATTTGGTAGCTGGAGTGCATGAAAGACCTGCAGTGGAAGGTTCAGCCCTTCCTGAGTAGAGAGAAGGTGAAGTAAACAACACCCAGCCTCGTGTGTGTAAGCTGGAGTGAACTTTGTGGGGGATTTTGCTCTAGGGAACTCTAGAAGGGCTCAGCAGGGGCAGGGCTGCTGGGACTGTAGAAAGCAGCTGCTAATCCTCCCTGGCTGTTTGTTACAAAGTGTGGTTTGTTGCCGGATGACGATGGGGCTGTTGTTAAGCAGGGCAGTAGCACAGCTGAAGGTGAGCCCTGCAGGTAGCTGTGCCAGGGGTCAGTCCTGAGGGCCGAGCTGGCTCCCTTGCACCAGGCCAGCCTGCTCACAGTGCTGGCCTGTCACCGTGAAGGTCAGTGCAGTGAGTTTTAGGGAACAGACCTGCAGTTTCTGAGAACTGGGAATTTTTTTTCTTGAGGCTCCTATGCATTCAGTTTCATTCTCTACCTTTTTTTTCTTGGAGATCTTCTCTTTAGGGCTTCTTACTGCAATTAAAAAGCATTTCTGCTGGGGTCCCAAAAATCCACTGAAATCGTACTGTGTTTTGTAAGAAATTTACTTGGTTCTTGAGGTCTTGCTTAAAAGCATAATTCTTTTCGTGTTGTGACATGTTTAATTATGTAAATCCTTCCCCCGGAAGCATTGCCATAATGGGAGTGGATAATGAGGTGCCAAATACAATGGCTAGAACAGAGAGATTTTGTTTGTTTGGGGTTTTTTTTGTGTTGGTGGTGGTGGTGGGAAGGGTTATGCATTAATGTCATGCTTTTCCATAGCCTTTCAAGAAAGAATATGAAGAGAAGCATTATGTGAAAGTGATTGGTGTGGTATGTTTCTGTGTTTTCTGGATGTGAGACATATGTAGCCCATTGAATCAAAGTAGAAAAAAGAGAGTGATGTTTTTACATCACTATTGTGATGTGGCAATTTTTTATTACCTCTGTCTTTTTCACTTTCTTTATACTTGGTGTAGGATGAGAATCAAAAACAAAATTACTGTTTACACCCTCTGCATTCTGTAAAATGAATCCATGAATGATTAAACAGTTTTTGTGCTGCTTGCTTTTTAACTGGGAGTTGTGAAATAAAGCAAGTCATAGTACTGCCATGTCACTGAAGCAGGCTTCATGAGTGTACCTCACTCTGACAGAGTATGTTCTCTATTTAAAATGCCTGTCTCTGAGTAATATGATGACTCCCCTAAGAACTACCTTCTGCAGTTGCTCTGTGAATTGCACTCCTACTGGAGTCAAGTACATCCAGGCAAATTGGATTATTAGCTGGAGATAAAGGGGCCCAGGGAGCACTTAACTGCAGGAGCAGTGATGCTCTTGCCTTCAGCTCAGTGTAAATGCTGGCTCTTACAAAAGCAGGAGGGATAAAGGAAGGAGGTTTTAGTTCTGAACATTGTCTTCTTTGTTTAAGAGGCTCTGTACTAGCTATAATGGGATGAATCATAAACCTTAATCTACATCTAGAATGAATCTTTAGTTTTAAACACAATGAATTTCAGAAACTGTTTCATTCTTTATAGTGATTTTGAAATGAAAGGGGCATTTTAGCTTTGTGTTTGAGAGAACAACTGTAAAATGATAGTTAGTTTAATTGTACTGTAGGTATAACACATGTGATCAAGGCCAGCAGAGAACAGTTAGCATGCTTTAAACTTCAAAACCTTTCAGTGATATTTTTAGAGTATGAGAAGATGCAGAATGGAAACAACTGGATTTATTTGTTTGCTTGCTGTGTCATGGTGGTGAGATGTGAGTCCTTACAGAGTGCTGTGTGGTCAGCAAAGCTTGCAGGGAACTGAAGTGCAGTGGTCATGGCTGGCCTAGCTGGGGCTGAGGAATATAACACCTTCTAATGGGCAGAGCAAACAAGAGAGGGGGTTTTGTTGCTGTTGGTTTTCTTCCTACTTCTGGGTACCTTGCTTAACTCTGAAAAGGGAGTAGATGCAGTCTGATAGCAAATAAACCTACCTGCTGCTAACTTGCCCGTTTTGTATATGTGGTAGGTCTTTAGGGAAAAAAAATGCAAATTAGAAAGAAAAAATTGGAAGAATAAATGGGTTTAAAGCTGTCTTTCCTGTGAGCAGACTTGAAATAACCAATAAAATACAGAAAAATATAACCAACAAAGCCCAGGAAAATATAGACAGAATAAAATTTTTGGGAACAAAAGACTACAGTGGAGGGTAACCAGCTATTCCTTTAGAAAAAGGAGTATCTCCCTCATTTGGGAGAAGACGGAGATGAATGACCTCTACAGATGGAAACATAAATCACTCATATTTAATGTCATCAATACCACCTCTTCTGTCATCAAAGGTCACCTCGAATTTTAGTTGTTCCTTTGGTCAATGTTTGTATAGGCTCAGTTAATACTTCTAATTTAAATCTATATATAGCAAGTAAAGGTGCAAGTCCTGTCACCTTGGCTAGGAACGAGGGAAGGCAGATCTTTATTCACATTAGTGGGAAGTTGTTCATAGCGGACACTGGTAATGTCCATTGCTTAAAGAGAACTGGCATTTGCTTGTTTACTTGGCTGTCTTAAAATAAGACTGAATGCACAGCAAAATGCACATGCTGTCTCCAGATCCTCTCCTCTGTGCAGGCAGAGCTGCTGCGCTGGGAAAAACTGTTCCTGTGTCCAGCAGGAGCTACCCAAAGAACAAAGAAATAAAAGACAGTGTTCTGACTAAAGTGTTTTTATTCCAATATAGATGAGTGTCTATCCATCAAAAGGCAACCAGGACCTCAAAAAGAACATTTTATTTAAAGTTTGATTTTTAAGAACACTGTTTTACTCCTTGGAGTAACTCCAAAAATAATTCTGTAAAGAATATCACTTATGAGCTGGGTGCTTCTAAGTACACTTTGTCTTTTGGGATCAAGGATGTGGCTATTGCCATGTGCTCAGTGTTTTACAGAATGAATCATATTTCCTCCCTTAGGATTCATTACAAATGCAAAGCACTTCTTAGTGCTTCTCTTATTATTGTGTCTGGGAGTTCTTTATAATCATCATGAGGTGGGCTGCACTGAAAATGCAGGGTATTATGAAGACCCATTGAAAAATACAATATCTATAACTAATTTGAAATCATGTACATACAGTTATATGTCATGTCCTCACCTCCCCACATCCACCCCCAAAGAGAAATTGGAGTTAAATATATTCTTTAAACTATTATGAGAAAGAAATTTGAGAAATTATGAGGCTGAGGCAAGCTCCAAGATTTGATGTCTTGAACTTTGAACGGGATCCCAACCATGTGATGGGTTCAGTGTGTAATGAATACTCTGGAGGAGAAATATTGACAGCCCTGCATGTCACTTGCAAAACTAAGAGCAGAGACAACATGAGTGTGCACAAAATTCTGAGCTGTGTGAGGAGGGGTCCAGGCTGTCCTTCTAGAAGTGTAGGTGGTTTTTGTCTTGTTTATATTGTTTTGTGGCCCTGGCAGTAAAAAGGTGGCTCTGCCAGCATCTCAGATGATCCTAAGTTAGGTCTCTGCTGCTTTTGACTCATCAAAACACCATAAGGAATCTATCTGGCCTGTTAAAATAAATCCACTACAAGTCTGGACAGGCAAAAGCTAGGTAGGTAGCCAACATGGAAGTGAATCTAGGGAGCTCCCTGTGTCTGAAGGTCAAGAGATACAGACATTCGGCACTACTGTGTTACGTGCAGGAAGTGCAGTCTGTGCAGGTTCTGACATTACTGTACACAAAGGATTTACTGTACACAAAGTGTGGAGATCTTATCCCATGCTTTCCAGATGACAAAGGCTACTGAAATTTTGCTGCAGTAGGCTGGTGCGGCTTATGTGACCAGCTGCGCTTACTAGTGACTGTGTTTGTATATGTGTGATCAGCTTGTGTGTTGTGATATCCACCTGAGCCTTAAACAAATCTCAGGTGGCTTGCCTGATTTGGCAAAGTGCTGATAAGACTGATTTTCCCCAATGATCTTGATTAGCTTTATTTTACCTTTCACAAGGTGATTGGCTCTAACATTGGGAGAGTTGAAGCTTCTTGAAAGAATATGGGATAGGACCTGCCAATGGGATAATACAGTATTTAAATCCCAGGTAAAGCTTTTGTCCAAAAAAGCTGGCTCAGGTGGGGTTACTGTGAGATTTTGACTGATGGAGCTGGATAACATGATGTTGCTGAAGAAAGGCTCACAAGCTCTTTGTGTTGAGGTTGTATGGAGACCCAGCAGCTGGAAATGGTATTTCTCTCTGATGACCTTCAGACACAAAACATAAAAACAAAACCAAATCCCTTCAGCTCCAGTTCAAACTACACTAAGATTTTAAATTTTTTAAAAGTGATTATACTGTAAAAGAAGCAGACAGGGCTGTAGCTCCCTCCTGTTTATAGTTCCTTAGTTCTTACAATTTCTTCACAGGGCAGTGAAT
Source organism: Molothrus ater (assembly GCF_012460135.2). Taxonomy (NCBI): domain Eukaryota; kingdom Metazoa; phylum Chordata; class Aves; order Passeriformes; family Icteridae; genus Molothrus; species Molothrus ater. The sequence continues at coordinate 96,382,280 of NC_050479.2, read as the reverse complement.
GTGTAAGGACATTGCCATATGCAGAACATGCCCACATCCAACCCTTGAAGTCCTGCTTCTCTAACCAACATACCAACAGCAATCCCTGTAATGCAGAACCTAGAAGCAGGCAAGGGGGAAAAAGCAGCTTGTGTAGATGACAGTAACAAGTTTTATATTTAGACTTTCATTTGTTTCCATCAGTCCAAATCCTCTTAACTTCTGTCTTTTATTTCCTGACACTCAGCCCAAGGGCACAAGCAGGTATTCAGCTGATGATCAACCTCTAATGAAGATTATAATCCCTGCAGTTTAGATAAAGAAATTGCCTGCTAGTACCCAAAGATGTCAAGGTCAGAGAAGTGGTCAGTGACCTAGGTAGAACAGCAAGAGCATTTCTGGAAAAAAATAATAAAATTTCAACAGGACAGTTTGGTCAATTGGACCCAGTGCAAATCTTGGTCAATTATATTCATGGTTAACAGCCCTCATGAGCTGTTCATCTTGAGAGGCTTGTCCGTGCTTCCATGTGGTTTTTATTCTGAAAACCAGATTTTTCTTGTAAGTTATCTGGGAATAGCAGAACTATGTTATTCAAATACTAAGAATACTTTTGTGTAAACTTTTCTTTGTCAAATTATGTGGATTAACTTCCTGGTGCCCCTCCCTGTCAAGTAGGTTTTTTAGTTCTTGAATTAATCTCTTTAATCTCAGGGCTTCTGCATACTTTGCTAATCAAAATCTTTAGTGGGTGAGGGATGACAACAGCAGTGTCAGTCACTTCTAGGGATGAAATGTTGAGCTGCGCCATAACTCCTGAACAAAGAAACTGAAACCCCAAACTCACCAGACTCAGTGAAATAGTTTGTTTAATAGTTGAAAGTGCAAATGATCTAATTGTTTATTAGTAGATTAGTTTGAGTCACTTGCTTTGAAAAGAAAGAAAAAATCTGAATTGCTCCTTAACAGTTTGAAGTTGTATATGCTTGCCATATTCTCCCTGCCTGGATCATAACATGGAAGGACTGATAGAGTAGAAATAAAAGTATCACAGGTGGCATCCGTGCCCTCCTGAAGTCTTTTAGGTAAAAGTAATAAAGCAGAAAAAGCTCTAGGGATTGGGTTTTGGTTGGATTTGTTGGGATTTTTCCCCCAGGCTTTTTTGGTCTATCCTCCTACTTAGAAAGTGCTCAGAGTAATAGAAATAATCAAAACGTGAAAGGAAATGGCATGGGTAGGTTTTTGAAAGAAAGAGGAGGGAAGACAAGGAGTTAAACTTCCAGTGCTGGTCTTCTATCAGGGTATCCCAGATCTTCTCTGCCTAATTGCAAGGAAAATGCAATGGTGGAAAGGCAGAACAAGCAGATTATATTAGCACTTTGTAGGGGCATTTTTTTGTGGCAAACACTAAGACTAGGCTGGCATGGGGCTTTGGGTTTCCTGGGGAGATAAGCATGAGTAAGATGTTTGTGGTTTGCTTGCACTAAACATTAGACTCACATCAGCTGGCATCTGTTGTGTCAACAGATATGACTGCTAAGGAAGTGAGAGAAGGGATGTTTTCCTCTTTCCTTTCCATGTGGCACACAGGGTTTGGTGATAGAGAACAGGGTATCCATTAACCATAAAAATTTCTGGAGGTCTTAGCCTCATGGACCAGTGCTTTTGTACAGCACTGCCTACAAGCTGAAGCCATGACCTTATAAATCTTATCTCTGTTCACTTTTAACCAATTAAGGGCCAGGTCACCAACTTCTGGGACAGGCACAGAAATTTTCACCAGTAAAAGTGCTTTGACTTGGCTTGTCAGACTCTGCTCAGGCCTGACCTATCCAAGCACACATCACTGAGCATTATGAAAGCTGGGAGTTTGCACATCAAGAAATCACCTGAAAAGCTACAAATGTGGCTTTTGCTTGACTGAAGAGCTTCCCTAACATGGCCTCTGTAGAGGCTGTTACCATTGGTTTCAGTGCTTCTTCAGCTGGGTCAACCTCATTTATTGCAGAAACTTTATTTTTTATAGTATTTATTTTATTTGAAACACAGCAGGTTTCATACCACTGTGATTGTCCTAATAAGTCACATTTAATCCAGCAGTATTACTCCATGTATGCTGTGTCAGTATTGCTTGACTTGTTACTTGCCCTGCTACACATAACAATTTCACATAAGCAAGACAGAAATGGAGAGTAAAATTACCTAGTGGCACCAATGAGCATTGAATAGTGCAAGACCATTAACTGATGAAATAGCAGGGCTTGCTGTCCTTAAAATGGCACAGACTGATGAATGGACGTTGTGTCCAAAAGATGTGCTCACTTAGCCTCTTAAATTTAATTTAAATTGATGTGATGCAAATTACTAAGCTATTCTCAGTCCTTTGTTGAGATGAAATAGCTCTATTAGCACTGCTATGCAAGATGGTCAGCTGCTTCATTTCAGGTGATGTGCTCTGCCAATGGCAGTTATGTATGTATGTATGTATTGTTTCAGGATCCTTGAAGGCAGCTCAACTGCCTGTAATTTCCAAAGCGATCATGTCTGTTGGAAAATGTTTTGTTAGAGAGAGACCATCAGAGACCTCTAGTGCATAGTCAAGCATTGTCAGCAATCAGAAATTGAGTAAGAGGTCAAGGAGAAGAAAAACAAATACAAGCACTGTGATGTTGCATTTCTAGACGACAAAGACCTGGAGAGCAAGCAACATGGTACTCATTCAGTGGAGGAGGGGAAAAGAGGTTCAAAGTCGATACCGAAATATATGTTACTAGACAGTTATTAATAATTTGGTATTTAGTAATCAATTGTCACCCACTTTCATATTTTGATAAAAGCATCACTTCATCTTGCTCGCAACTTCAGCTTTCAAAAAATTGAAATAGCATCTATTGTGCAGGTTCTGTCTTCAAGGGTGGAAGGGATGTAGTCAAAATGTTAATGACTTGCCTGTGTGTATGCAGATCTTCACAGACTACTAATACCACAGTAGTTATTAGTACATGCTTAATGAAGGTATAGGTATTTTACTTTTTCTGTGTTCAAAATGAAGCTGAATAACAAATTCAGCTGGCTTATTAGGAAGGACAGCCAAAACCTCTCCTTCCTCTGTTGGAAGTAATCTTGGCTGTAATTTGAAGAAATTATTGGAGTGACAAAGTATGGAATCAGACAGTGGGATTGTGTACCAATGAAAATTGATTGATTTAAAGATGTTCATGAATGCCTCCTGAAAGGTTGCTATAAATTGCCTCTCAAACTCTTGTTTAGTTTTCACAGACATGTTAAAATCTGTGCTTTACCTGAGTTTTGATTAAAGAAAAACAGATACGAGCAGCATGCAAGAGAATTCTTATAGGTAATAAAACCAGGTTGTAGTAGAATTAACTTTGCTTTGTGCAGGGACTTTCCTCCATGATTTCATGTAGCTTGTTAGACATTTCTGGTAAGCAATGGAAGATCCTGCAACACAAGCAAACTCTGTCACTTCAGATGTATAGTTTGGAAAAAATGTCATGCTGAGGTTAGTAGCTCTGTGGAGCTCCCTGCTGGGTTAGTGGGCTGATGCTGTCAGACTGGTTCTGATGGGCTCCCATCAGTTAAAGGAGCAAGAAGGCCTCTGAGCTGAGCATGAAGGCAGCTTTGGTCAGAAGGAAAACATTTCTGTTACACAGAGATGATTTTGTAGAAGATAGGTTTGGTAAGAAAATTGCCTCTTTTCTATCCGTACTCAGTAGTGAAAGTGTGATTCATCTTCTCTGCCACCATCATGTATAGATTCAGTCTAGAAAACAAATTTGGATTTACATACCTAACTTGTAGACAGTCTAAGACAGGTGAGATGAACCCTACCTCCCTCAGCGCAGCGTGCTGCGTAAGACAAGATTTTTGTCCTAGAAGGCCAAATTGCTGGTATCCCAGCTTCCTCCAGGATGCATCTGTGTAATACAGACAGACATCTCTGCTGTGGCTTGAGGCTGTTGTGTGGATCTTCTGTAACCTTTCCCTTAATCAGGGACTCAGTGGGCTGAGGGGTACAGCTGAGAAGTTGAGGGAGTGTTCTCAGCCAGATATGAGAAACAGGACACAATCAATGTGTGCATGATCATGATTAGGTTCATTGCTAGTACAGTATATAAATATTGCTAATGCAGCATATAAATAAAAGTTTTATGATCTATTACAATATCTAAAGGGTTATAAATATAAGAAGGCTTGTCTAGAAATGTGTAAGTTTAGAGTCTTTGGCCCTGCAGAATTCTCAATTATAAAGCTAGAAAGCACCTATGTAGCTAATTCAAGATTGTATCTCTGTATTTATCGGGATATTAGCACTTTTAGTCACTTATCCAAAAGTCAGTGTTCCCTGTCTTCCCTATTAAAGGAATCCACCCTGAAGTGCTTGCAGCTTCAGGAGAGCTTGTCCTCAGAACAACTGTCCTCTTGGGTTGGTAGATGTTGTCAGGGAGCAGAATGGTCCTCCTGTTATCCAGGAGGAGTCAATCAGAGAACTGCTGAGTTGTTTGGATATTCATAAATCTATGGGACCAGATAGGATCCTTCCCAGGGTGAGGAAGGAGCTGGCAGATGAGCTTGTGAGACATCACCGCTCTCCATCATTTACCAACAGTCGTGGCTCACTGGTGAGGTTCCAGATGACTAGAAGCTGGCCAATCTGATGTCCATTCACAAAAAGGGTGGGAAGGAGAGTCCTGGTAATTATAGACCAGTCAGCCTGACCTCAGTACTTGGTAAGGTTATGGAACAGTTTGTACTGAGTGTCATCATGCAGGATGGCCAGGATATCAGACCCAGTCAACATGGGTTTAGGAGGGGTAGGTCATGTTTGACCAACCTGGTCTCCTTTCATGACCAGATCACCTGCCTGGTGGATGCAGGAAAGGCTGTGGATGTTGCGTACCTGGACTTCAGCAAGGCCTTTGACACTGTCTTCCACAGCACACTCCTGGAAAAGCTGGCAGCCCATGGCTTGGACAGGAGCACTCTTTGCTGGGTTAAGAACTGGCTGGATGGCTGGGCCCAGAGAGTGATGGTGAATGGTGCCACATCCATCTGGGGGCCAGTCAGCAGTGGTGTCCCCCAGAAGTCTGTGCTGGGGCCAGTTCTGTTTAATATCTTTATTGACAACATGGACGAAGGTGTTGAGCCTTTCATTAGTAGATTTGCAGATGACACTAAGCTGGGAGTGTGTGTCAATTTGTTGGACTTGGAATGGTTGGATGGATGGGCAGAGTCCAATAAGATGAAATTTAGTAAGTCCAAGTGCTGAGTCCTGCATTTTAGCCACAATAACCCCCTGCAATGTTATAGGCTGGGGGGGACGTTGTGGCTGGGCAGTGCCCAGGCAGAAAGGGACCTGGGGGTACTGGCTGACATGAACATGAGCCAGCAGTGTGCCCTGGTGGCCAAGAAGCCCAAAGGCATCCTGGCCTGTATCAGGAACAGTGTGGCCAGCAGGAGCAGGGAGGTCATCCTTCCCCTGTACTTGGCACTGGTGGGGCCACACCTTGAGTGTTGTGTCCAGTTCTGGCCCCTCAGTTTAGGAAGGACACTTGAGTGCATCCAGAGGAGTATGGAGGGGCTTGACAGCTGGTCTGCAAACAAAGCTGAGTTAATAGAAGAAATAACAATTGATGATTTTCGAGTGTATCCATAGCAAGGAAGAAGACAAGGCCCTCAGCATGGAAACAGATTAGAAAAGATACATGAAAATTTTTGTAAGCTAGACTACATGCATAAGTAGATGGGTATACGTGCCTTATTAAATTTCTGTAAAACTTTCTCCAATTATATTGACACTAATTGCTTTGCACCAATGAATATAAGAAGTTATTGTGATGTAGTTAATGGCTTAAGATCACGCTTTGTTAAGAGTATATAAGCTGGAGAACACGCAGAATAAAAAACTTTTTTCTTCTTGGACCCTGATCATGTGTGTATGTCACATCCAACCTAACAGTGACAGAGGAAGGCAACAAGGCTGGTGAGGGGCTTGGAACACTAGCCCTGTGAGGAACAACTGAGGGAACTGGGGTTGTTTAGCCTGGAGAAAAGGAGACTCAGAGGTGACCTTATCACTCTCTACAACTTCCTGAAAGGTGGGTGTAGTCAAGTGGAGTTTGGTCTCTCTCTCCAGGCAACAACTGGCAGAATGAGAGGACACAGTCCTCAGCTGTGTCAAGGGAAATATATGTTGGATATCAGGAAAAAGTTTTTACAGAAAGAGTGATAAAGTACTGCAATGGTCTGCTCAGGGAGGTAGTGGAGTCACCATCCCTGGATGTGTTTAAAAAAAGAGTGGATGCAGCACTCAGTGCCATGGTTTAGTTGAGGTGTTGGGGCGTGGGCTGGACTCAATGATCTTGAAGGTCTCTTCCAATCTAGGGATTCTTCGTCTGTGTGTGACATTAGTTTGCCCAGATCACCTGGTGTCCAGTGGTATTTTATATACCCTTTTGCAAGCCAGCCTGCACCAATGTCAATCCAAACATCACAGCTCCCCCAACTCTGGAATGCATTCATTACATGAACATCCAGACTGTTCCTCCTTCAAAACCATCTGGTGTTCTCAGCACAAACCGCATTGCCCATCAGAGTGGAAAGGGAGAGAGTGTCTGTAGGGGAGGATGCACCAAAGATCCAATTATCTTTTTTTTTAATCTTCAGACTTCTTTTTTTATGTAGGGAATATGCAATTAATTAAACAGAAGCAAACAACAGTGCTCCCTTTTGTAAGATGGTTTAATTTCTAATGTGTTTCATGTTTTATTTGTTTGTCAGTCTCTTTATATTGAGTGCATTCTATTTCAAAGTAAAGATATCATGAACAAAACTCAAACCCATGCTTTTTAAAAGGAGAGGAAGTGAAAGTATGTACTAGGTAATGCAACAATGTCATGGTTTAGCCATGGCTATCAGCCAAACTCCCACCCAGCTGCTCAACCCCTACCTCCTTTCCTCAGCAGGATCAGGGGAGAAAATGGGTGGAACAGGAAGGAGGGAAAATGTTTTCTGATGAAGACAGGGAGATTATTTGCCAAATATTGTCACAGGCAAAATAAACTCAGTTTGGGGAAAATTTACTTAATTTATTACACATTCAAATAGAAATTGAAGTATTCATGTGGGTAGTGAGAAACTAGAAGGCAAACATTAAAACAACATTGTGCCTCCCTGCTTTCCCAGGCCCTCTTCTTTGCTTGCTGCTCTTCTGCTTACCCTTTCATCTCCCAAACCACAAGTAGTGCAGGGGATGGGGACTTACTTGTCAATGCTCTTTCAATCTATGGACTAGCTTCTGAAATAGCACTTACAGCATAGTAACTCCCTGTGCATGGGGGAGTGGGAGACTTTGGGAAGTTACATGAACACTTTGAGACCAGAGTAGCCCCTAAAAGTTAAGCATAATTAAATAAAAACAAAAGCAAACAAACAAACAAAAAAATAGGGACTTTGAAGCAATTAAACATAGTAATATGGAATACATGGATACACTTTCCTATGCTGCTAAGCTTTAATACAACCCAGAGCTTAATAAGTACATCTTTTCTATTGTAGTGCTTTTTTTAAAATATATCTTCAAAGATAAATTAATAGAAGGGTTATTTTAAAAATAATAATTGTATATCTCCTGTACAATTTCTGCAGTTGACTCAAGGAAGGCATTGAGATTGTTAATCACTTAAAAGGAAAGACAGCTCTATACTTAGCATTCACTGAGGAAAGTACTGGGTTACATCCTCTATAAATCATTAACAAAGACAATAGGACAGAACTGTTCTAATACAAGTGACTTCCTGCATCTGTTTATAAAAAGAATTCTCAGTTTGAAGCCTGATCTATTTTAATACTATGAAGTAAGTTGCCTGGAGCAGTTTATTTTTCAGTTATAATAAAAGAAGCAAATTTGAGTGTTCAACAGTGTACATTACAAAATTTCAGAAGATAGTCCAAATGCTCATCTTGATTGGCTGTTGTTATCTGCGATTTTCAACACTATTACTTAGGGTGCTTACATTTATTTTCCTTATTTTAGCATGTTTTTGCTCTCACTTTTACATTTTGCTTGCTGCTTTTCTTGTTCATGTAAGTAATGTTTTGACATTTTCACAGAATCATAGAATATGCTGAATTGGTAAGGACCCATGAGGATCAGTAATGTATAGATTTTAGCACTGCAGTTTTGTATTTTATTATTTCAGCTTTATAAAGACCATGAAAAGCCTGAAGTTACATGATAGCAGTCTTGTAACATTTGCAAAGGTGCAGTAGGGCAGATTAGATTACAATTGGATACTCAATGAAGTAAATTGATGCCTCTTTTGGTCCTGGACCTTGCAATTAGCTGTCTTCAGCTTCACAAGCAGAAAGGGTGCCTGAGGAAAGGTGCAAGGCTCTATCTTAGCTTGGACAAGTCATAAAATTAATTCTGCTGAAATGGATGAAAAAAATGATCCCCCAACAGCTAAACCTGAAGCTGAAGTAATTGAAGTAGGTGACTTAAACATTCTTGATTTTCTATGCTTCTTGACATTATTAGATGTCTTGTGATATAATTCTCAAGTATTAAATTTAATATGATGGTTAGATTTGGTATAATTTTCTGGTTTATAGCTCAGTCTGAAAATGTCAACATGTGTTTATCCCTGGATTGCTAATGTTATATATTTTCAGACAATTGAAATAATGGACATGTCAGTGTGACAACATAAAAGCTTATATTGGTGTCATGCAGCGTGTTTTTCAAAAAAAGTTAACTTCTAGGCAAGAAAGGCAACATTAAAGGAGGCAAAGTGTTTTGCTTTTCCCAGAGAAAATAGAGAAGGGGATTGTTGTATGAGTGCTAACTCATGAAAAAGATGTAATTATATAATTTGGTGTATGGTGATAGACGAATTGTAATGCTAGCTGGAAAGCAGTTCTAGACTACAAGAACTAAGTTGCAGTAGAGAAAAGCTGGATTGAGAATTATGGTCCTTACTGAGGGAAGGGAGCAGCTTAACTTTGCTGTTGCTTTCCTTACTGTAAAAGGTTTATGATAAATTAATAAAACCTATGAAAATACTGATAATGTAGCACACAGCTTTCAATATTCCTATGAATCCCATGTAACAGAGAACTTTGTCCTGGAAAGCTTGATACATGAATTGCTTTATTTTAAAAGCATAAGATGAGGATTACAATAGATGAAATGAAGACATCAGTTGTTTCAAGTGCCCACTTATATATCCAGTGATGTCAGTTTTGAGTAATTTTTAACAATACTTGACAGGATTTAATTTTTAATAATAAATCTGTCTGTTTAGGTCTAGAGCCACAAAAAGGAGTTACATGGGAAAATGTTAATATAAAATATTATTGTGAGAATCTTGATGAAAGTGAAAGAAACGAAATTTCATTTCTTGATGAAATTTCAGATGTCAGAACTCAACATTCATTGAACTGCCTCCAGCTGGCCTACTGAACACCTAAGAGTATAAAGGAACTTTGTGACAATCCAGAGCTTTAAACAAATGTTCGTTTTCATCCTTAAAGAGACTCAATAAAGTTTGTAAAAAATAAAGAAGATGGGTAAATCAAGTGGAGAGCGCACAAAACAAGAGCAGTTCATTACCTAGATAGAAGACATGAATCTGAAATGTTCCAATTCTGTGTTTAAAGATTTTGTTTGAGGAAACTGTAGAGGGTCATACTTAGTCTTTTAACTCTACTTGTTATTAATTATTACCATGTTTTCTTCTCCTTTTAGAACATCCTCCACCCTGAGATCAAAGATTGCTATCTGTTGCATTTGACTATGGGACCAGCAGGATAGTTGTGGGGATGTTTCTTATGCTTCCTCTGACGATACACAGAGGTCTCTTCTTGATAGTATTACTAGTGCATAATATCAGAGAAATGTATCAAAAATATGTTGGTGAAGACTTCTACAAGTTTTTAATTTTTTTTAAGAACAGGGCTAACATCAAAACAAAGACAGATTTCTTAGAACATTGATCCTCTGAGGTTTGAATAACTCCAGGCATGGGGGTTCCCTGACCTCTCTGGGCATGGCCCAGGTGCATGGCCTTTGTGGTGAAATACATTCTTCCCCCTCCCACAGTGCAGCTAGAATGTCCCCTGCTGCTGTGTGTGGCTGTTGTGGCTCTCTCTTCATTGTGCACCTGTGAGGAAAGTGTGGCTCTGTCTTCTCCATAGCCCACTTTAGAAATGGAAATCTAGAATTAGATTTACTCACACTGTCTTTGCCTTCTTGTCTCCCGCTGAACAACCCTAAGGCTCTCAGCTTTTTGCTGTACATCATATCCTCCAGCTCCCTACCTCTGTGATCTTCCCCTGGAATCACTCTGGATAATCAATATCTCTCATATCCTGATTGGCCCAAAACACAGATGGGCATCTCCTACTGTTGAGCAAAAGGAAAGAAGCATTTATTGTAGGTTATTTCACAACCCCTTTTGCAAATTGCTGGTAGTTGTGCTTGTCATTTCCTGTGTGTCAAGCTGCATCAGCACAGAGTTTTTGTAGCCACTGTATTAAATTTGACATCCCACACTGAAAACTGAAGAGTGAAATTCTCAGCTGGTTGTTTCCTGACTTTCATGTTCTTTTTCTGATCAAGTGTAATATAATTAGTATGGATGAAAAATTACAGTTGTGTCCACACATTTTAGTCAACAACAGATCACGCACTCTTTGCAGGGTACCTTCTGAGAGGCTTCAAACAATGCAATGCTGGTAAATAGGTGAGCATCTTGTTGCACACTTTCTCCTCATCATCTACCTGCTGTAGCTCTGCAGAGGCCTATTGAGCACAGGGAACAGCTAGATCTCCCCAAGACAGGGGCAGTGTGTATCTTCAAGAGTGAGTATGAATTCCTCAGTGTATTTTTGTGTGGGCGCAGAAGGAGATAGGTGTTAGGACAGCAGTTTGTCCCTCAGAGTGAGGCTGTCAGCATCTTGAGCACATCATAGACCAGTTATGTTCATAGACCAGGCCATTGTCAGAGGCCATTTTTGATTTGCACTGCTTAGAAATGATGTACCACATAGAGAGGCCTCTGAGTGGCATAAATTCAGCTGTGAGGCGAGGGAGACACACTTTGAAGATGCCATTAAAATGAATCTAGCTGTTCCAAAACCAAGGGAAAAAATCTATTTTTTTGGTCTTCATCTTGATGAAGTTCAGTTTAATCTTCATATATATGAGCTCCTGAGCCACGTCATTTTGTCTAAGACTGTTTTGTGCTTTATAAATGACTGTGCACTGAAACCCTTGCTGCTGATTGCTGACTGGTATTTGTCAACACCTCCAGTCATGGACAAGCCACAGCTACCTAAAGCCACTCCTTGAGAGCTTCCCTCTCACTGGCATCAACATGCTTCTAGAGTACTTTTCGTGAATGCGCCTTGTTTATGTAGCAATATTATCTAACTTATGCTATAATTTTTATGTAAGGAGGAAATGCGTGGTGGGTTTTGGTTTGTTGGGGTTTTGTTGTGGGGGTTTTGGTTTTTGTTTTTTCTTGTAATTTTATTCTGGTGCAGCTGGGTGTAACAGCTAAAACAGTATTCATATCTAGTACACGTGGTCAGTAATACTCTGAGTGGTCCACGAGTTTGCCAGCTAAACTCTGAAGAGATAAGACAATGAATTTACTTGAGAAATGTGATTGAATCTCTAGCTGATTGAATCTCACAACAAACCATTTGACTGTGACAGGAGATACCCTAAAGACAGACTTTTATGAAGTGCAAGAGACTTTTCAGGCAGCTCTTGCTGTGCCACAGCAACTGATAAACATTTTTTGTCTGCTTAAATGTGTTGATTTGCAGAGGAAAATGCCTGAGGCACGTTGGTGGTGTCCGATACAAATGGGCTTTCCAGAACAGACAAGATGTAGATACCTTATAGGAAGTGGAAACTACTCCCGCAAATACAGAAATGGTCATGTATTCTTTTGTACCTAGATGAGATGATCAGGACATATTTTGGATCCAGCATAGAAAATTTGAGACTGTAGTTCAAAATAAACTGTCAAGCATTTGGATATCCAGGTGATTTTGTGCAGGTCCCATCTCAGCAAGACTGTGCTGTGCTCTCCTGTTCGCTGGAGGTAACTTCTCAGAGGGAGCCAGATATGGAGGAAGAGCCTGTCCATAGCCACTGCTCCACAGCCTGAAGGAAGTGGAGACGTTTCTCTGAGGAGCAAATTGGTTGAGACTTGTTCATCAGTAAATTCCTGCTAGAAAGATTCCACGATTTCTGTTGTCTTTCACCTTATTTTAGGCAGCCAACATTTCAGTCCAAATGGTATCTGCAGAAGACAAGTTGGCAAAGAGGATTCTGGCAAGAAAAAAGCATGACAAATTGAAGAAAAAAGATAAGTTGCTATGGAATTTTCAAAACAAAATAATTCTCTTTACTCTCATTCTATTCATTTTAGGAGTTGTAACATGGACATTACTGTGGCTCTTCATTGGTGAGTTGCTGAAAGTTCATGCAACTCTATATATCATTATCACCAATAGTACTTTCAGATGACTTTAGGATCTCAGTTGTCCTGAAGGCTGTTTCTAAAGTAAACATGGAAATTTTAAAATGGGGTCTGAAAAACTTTTGTCTTTGCTAAGACTTAACAAGTAATAAGAAAAGCTGGCTTTAGGGAGCGTGACTTTATTTCAGGGGTATGAAAAACATTTTAATGTGCAAGCTGATTTGCACAGACCTGACAGGTTTTTATGAGCTTGATTCCTCAGAAATTTTGCCTTCCATTGTGTTTCTTGGCCTTCTGATTCAGATAAGTACATTCTTTTTCAGAATGGATTTAAGGAAGTAAAAGGGGAGTAAATTAAATTTGTGTGTAATTAAGCATTAAAAGCTATGTTTTCCTCTTTAGGCCCCTGATACTAATACTGCCTAAGATACCTTAGAGATGCTTCAGAATCTGGATGTTGATACTGCCTTCAGTTATGCTGGCTTGTTTGTATGGTGGTATCTTATCTTGTGTGTAGGTAACAGGAGCTCATTAACCATAATTTGGTACACATCTAGAACAGTTTGGCTATAAAAGTGTAGTGTTCTTTGGGTAGTTGTTTCAAACTACAAAGTTGATTAGGCCAAATAGATAAATTTGGTTTAGAATTTAATAAAAAAACCTTCATTGTTATTAAAAAAAGGCTAACTGTCTTCTTTGTTTCTTGCAGTTCAGGCAGAAAACAAAGATGCATTGTATTTTGTTGGACTGTTTCGTGTTGCCAACATAGAGTTTCTTCCAGAATATAGGCAGAAAGAATCAAAGGAATTCCTCTCTATGGCACAGACTGTACAGCATGTGGTAAGATGCGTGGGCTGCTTGGTTAGCAAAAAAAGATCAGAGCTGTGGACAAGTGATGTTTAGATGCCTTTGAGGCTGCTGTGGTGCTCTTCTACCCCTTCCCTCTTGGAGGATTATGTGCAAGTGGTGGCTGTCTGGAGGTATGAAGGAACTGACTGCTTTCAGCTTGTTAATCGCAAACCGTTTTGAATGGATCTAGTTTTTACATTTGACTTAAAATTTTCCATACTTTCACCCATAAATTATGATCTGGGACTAAAATTCTACAAAAGTCCTTAAACTCAATTGCCACCTTTGAAACATCAAACAGACAAAATCTCAAAATTTTTTGCATTTACACTGGTATCTTCTGCCTTAAAACATCCATAATTGCCCTAGGGATCACAAACATATTTCAGACAGAAATTTACATTTCCTTCTAATACAAGGTATTCTAAAGACCATTATACTTCCCAAATACCTTGCATCAGTCAAAGCAAAAATAGAACTCTGGATCAATAGCTGCCCTCCAGTGGTAAGAAAGGGGTGAGGGGGAATCTTGGTTAAAATGGGAATTTGACTTTAAAGACATTTGGTGCAGGCAGCAAAAATACATTTTTGCCAGGAATGCTATCCACATAAGGATTCAAGTGACTGTATGAAAACTGCTAAACAAAACCAACAACAACAACAACAACAAAAAAGTTAGATGAAACCAAGAAATTTTTCAATAATTACTAAGTTTTTGTCACCTTATAATGTGAACTAATGTTCCTGTTTTCCAGCTCTTTCCAAGTCTTGCATATTAATCGTTGAAGTTCTTTCAGATAACCAGTGCAGGGCATCACCTTTCCCTGCTATCCATGGAGCAGCTCTAATGTCCTGTATTTCTTGTGTCTTGTTCTTGTCCTGCCCATGTCATACATAGTGGAGAGAGGCAACAGGGAGAAGGTGTTGAGCTGCCAGTGTCACCACCTCCTACTTGAACATTACTTGGAATTTATTTTTTTTTCTGTGAGCTTTGCCTGAACTCATCAATGGATTTTGAATTGCTGAAACTGACAAACTCAACTGTTGACTAAAATTGTTAGTAGGGAAGTGGGGGATTTGGGATTTTGTTTGTTCTCCTCAAAACCCTTTTGTTACTGGCTTCTGGTCCAGAGACCCCAAGTGGTGGTAGAAAAACCTCTCAAGATAGGTTCTTTCCATTTGATAGTAGCAGTAATACATAAAATCTCTTGTACCTTAATCTAGAGCAAAATTGAGCTCTAGCCACCTTATTTAGGCCCTTAAAATTATTGTTTAAACTTTCTGTTTCAAATGATGAAGGTTAGGGGTTAATATGGATGTGATTTTTAGTGTTTGCAATATTCTGTGTCATAGTCCTTTGCACATTAGTTTTAATCATAAAGTAGCAGAGTGAGGTCCAAACAGCTTGAGGTACATGCCACCTTGTGGCTTTGAACAGGATGGGGAGAGGAAAGTTAATGTCACACCAGTATTATCACAGCCCAGCAACAGGGAGAATCAGGAGCTTGCTTTGCCCAAAGACAGTCCTTTGGCAGGGAACAGGCAGAGATTTTGCTTCTCCACGTTTTACACTGTTATTGGAAAGAAATATATTAATACTAAGATGTTGATGAAGAAAATAGACACAAAGGAATCAAAGTGCAAAAAATTCCATGGACACATTTAAAAAAAGATAATTCCTTAGCTAAGATTGGAATCAAGCACTGGGGTTCTCATCCAGGGAAGGTGTGGAGTCTCCATTCTTAAAGGTAAAACTGGAAATGGCCCTGAGCAATGTGGTATAGTCAATGCTGCTTTGAGCAGTGGGATTGTACTAGATGCTCTCCAGAGGCCCTTTCCTATCTCAGTCTTTCTATGATTCTGTGGGAAAAGCTGTGGTATGTGCTGTTCACTGCACATTAGTAACAACGCCAAAAAGCATTGTGAGTGTGTGCACATTTTTTGAAGTTTGGCCTTAAGTTTTAGCAGCAGGATAGGGATGCTCTCTGTGTTTGGGATTTTCTGGGTGAAGGATGTGCATTGTTGTCAAAATTCATTTATATGGAAAGAGCATTATTATATATACCAACTGGCCATAGGGAGAAGATTTGTTGTTTCCTAGGAATACTGGATTTATTACAGATGCATTGAAGAGCTGGTCTGTTCATCTCCTCTTCTGCCTAGCTTGGCTGATGTATGTCTGGAAGTGTGTGCATGTTGCGTAATCTTGGTGGAAAATAGGTTGCTCCTAGAAAAGCCTAGGCATATAGCATCTCTAGGGGTAACTGGTTTTCAGAATGCTAAATCTTTATACTTTGTCTTTCAGATGAACTTGGTTTACACAACTTCTTCTTTCTCCAAATTTTACAAGCAGTCCACTGTCTCAGAAGTCAGGTAAAACTGTGGTTAAAGTAATTGCATTTCTGCTGGGCAGTAGATAATGTAATAAGCCCACAAAACAAGCTTATTTTTAATAGTTATAATTCAAAGTCTTTGCTAGGTACTTGAACTGATAGCAAAATAGGCTTATAACCTATACCAATTCACTTAACAAAAGTAAGGCCAAACTAAAGTAATATAAACTGTTCCTTGTCTGCCAGAAATACAATGCAAGATGAACAAAAACAATGTCAATTAAGAGGTTTGGTAATCCTTTGGCTCATGTAGAAGTTTAACCACTTAAACATGCTGTTGGAGCACAACTCTGTGTTATTGATTAAATCACACATATTTTGTGAGTTATGTTACTGGAATAAAAGCATTTTCTACTTAAGATGAAGGAAATCTATGCAATAAAGTATTCTTACTCTAATATTCATATTTGAGCTAATGTTAGAAGTTTAGTTCGTTTCAATCATCCAGAACCAAATACAGTTTTGGTTCAGAAACTGGACATTTTTGGGCTGTGTTTGATTTAAAGGTCTTTCTCCCACTAAGGAGGTAGAGATTAGTGTGATCATACATGGCCTCTAATGTGTTACCTAAATAGTCTAGGAATCATTTCCTACATAATGCAACACACAGTGCAGGGTGAAATACATACTACTGCAGAGCTCTGCATTTCTGGAGATGATAATTCTACTGTTTCTGTTTTGATCTTTAGGAAATAGTCTAGTTCTAATTCATGTGGAGACAATGTGATTTCCATAGAATCTCCACAGTTAGGAGCCCTCAGGAAATCAGCCTACTGAATATTGCCAACTGGACGTGAAGAGCGTGTTTTGGTGTTTTGAGATTTGTCTTGTTTGTTTCTTTCTTTAAGGGTAAAATATACATTCACTGGGTTAAAGTAATTATAAAATATGGAAATGAGCCATGCACTTCTGAATTTATGCTTCAGAAGCTTGGGCTAAGAGTCTTGTCTTCAGAGGACTTCCAACAGGGTGGTGATAACCTGTGCTCTTTATTTCAGTAACAACAACAATGGAGGCCTTCTTATTCATTTCTGGATCGTATTTGTGGTACCACAGGCGAAGGGGCAAGTGCTGTGTGAGGATTGTGTGGCTGCCATTTTAAAGGATTCCATTCAGACAAGTATCATCAACCGGACTTCGGTGGGAAGTCTTCAGGGCCTTGCAGTCGACATGGATTCCATTGTCCTAAGTGGTTAGTACTAGAACATATCCTCGACTAAATACTTCATTAAGCAAATATTTTTACTTTGGAGTAGAAAATTCTATAAATAAACTAAAATCTTGATCCTACATCTCTAGCTTCTATCACTAAAATTGTAATAAAGGAAAAAAACTGTGAAGAAAAATAAAAATGAGATTTGAGGTCAAATCAAGGTACAAATTGTCCTTTTAAGCAGTGATTGCAAAACTTCCTGTATTGGGAGTCGTTATGTTCATAGTCAGGAGGTAAAATGGAGTCCTTTGTAGGCAGATTTGGGTTAGTCTGTGATTTTAAAACCATAAAAACACGAAGGGTTAAGGTGGACCCCTTCATTGAAAATGAGACTCTTATCACTACTTTATCAAAGATTCAAGAACAGATTATAATAAGTTGCCCATTTGCTAAATAACTTTTGTGCCATTCCTGTCTGAGGAACAAACTCACAACCTGTGATTCAAGCATATTTAATGTATTAAGCTACAAAATGTTTAATGACTTTCTATTCTAAGGGCATCAGCCAGAAAATGATGTCCAGGGTACCTCTGTCTCAGTCCTTCAACTGACTTTGATTGCTTAATTGCCATGCAGTATCTTCTTACCTCACCTCCAAAGCTGCTTGCAGAATTTTCAGAAATAAAGGGGGCTAACCCCTCTCAATGAGAAAAGTGTTTTGTCCTGTGCGTTCAGTGTTAGGACTGAGGTGTGATTGAATTAAACCCTGAATTCTGGATTTCAGGCAAACAAGAGGACTCACACAACTCTTTTTCTATGCAGCAGGTCTTCGGTCAGATTATTGGTCAACAACAGGAACAGGTAATTCACCCTTTTGGCAGCTTCCTGTAGAGGAGAGGTGGAGAACAAAGCTTTTAGTTCATGACTTGGACTTAGATACTGTTCAGTGTTAATTTAAGAGGGCTAAATTCAGCCTTGGCATTTAAGTCCTGACTTACTAAAAGGATGACCAAGAATCTCGCATGTAACAAATATAGGAACTATCTACCTTTAATCTGCCTGGTAAATTTTTAGATGTACCTGGTGACATAGTAGGAAACTAACTAAATCAGGTGTTTGCTATTAATTGTGTTGACCAGCAGATAAACCTTTTCTTAACTGGACAGTAATGAATTTAATATGCTGAAAAAGCGCATGTGTTGTCCATACTTTTGTCCATTCTTTATTCACCTTAACTCCCTTTTCTGCAAGGTTAATGGTGAGTTATTCCTTTGAATGAATTCCCTAACAGTAATTACTTTGGGCAGTTGAGTTTTGCCACAGTTGTGGGAGACACACATTTTGTTTGTATACCTGCTTGGCTTCATTTTGTAAACCTCCCAGAAGGGTTCTTTTTCAGTGTGCAAAGCACTGAATAAGCAGGTCAAAAGTACAGTACATCTACCTTCAATAGTACATGGAGCAGGCATCTAGAAAAAAGGTGCTACTAGGCTGAGCAATAGTACTGCACCTCTGATGGGGACACCTGCTAAGACTCTGTTGTGCCAACAGTTATCAATTAGCTGGGGATGTGTTGGCCTCCCTTGCTACTTGACACAGACTGACTCTTCATCTGGAGAAATCTCAATTTTTTGGTCTTTCAAGGGCTTTATAGCTTTCCATGTTTGTGTTTTTCTTTCCTGAAACATTTGGTTGCACTTCTACCTGTGATTTTTCACTTCTGTTACCTTGTAAAGGTTTTAGTTTGCCTTTTTTTTTTTTTTTTTTGGAATCCAACTACTTTTGCCATGCAGCCAAGTCAAGCTCTGCTAGTTCTGAGGTCCACAGGCAGACTTCAGGTCACAGAGCATGGTCCAATGTTTATATTGCTAACAGCCCATAATTTCTCAAAACTCAAGTCAAGTTTGCTATATCATTCATTTGTATAAGCCTCCCAATTTAAACTGCAAAGCATAACAATATTGGCTTCTATCACATCTCATTAATGTGCATTTTATTTCTATAAAGAGTTTTACGTATTGGTGTTTATTTGCATAGCAATTTCATTTCCCATTTCCGTGTTCCAGGGTGGAGAAGTTAGCACAGTTGGAACGTGGTTCCAATTTATTCCAGAATGCAGCCCCTAAAAGAGAAGAAATTAAGAAGAACGCAACACAAATATTGTTGCTGAGGCTTTGTAGGACTTACATGGTGTCTTTTACACAAAGGGAGAAGGATGACCTGCCATATTCTAGACATCTTTCAGAGACTTTGTATCGGTACCCACAGGTTTCAGATGGTATCTGTGGGAAGTGTGGAGTGGGTATATAATGAAGTGTGGGGACAAACAGCATGGATGGCCACAGTACATGAGAATCTTATACTGGTGCAATTTTATTTGCTGGGGTTCTTTGGCTGTGTCTGTTTAGGACTATAGAATATGATGCAGAGGTAAAAGTGAACATGCAGCAGCACAAAATGAATGAGCATTGGCAGGCTATATTTTGAGAGCAATGGAGTTAATTTTGGGTATGGAGATGAACCCAGTGTTTGGTTCAGGCACAGAATGGAGTGCAGATTTATTGAAGAGTGGTGCTGGAGAAGGGACTTGTGGACATCCAGCTGATGTGAGGTTCTTGCATTGCCATAATATCTGATTGTGCTGGGTTTCCTTGGGTAAAGACTTTATCCAGCTTTGGTTTCAAGCCAGCATGCTTCAACTACTTGTAGTTCTAGAGTCAGGTCTGTATTTGACTGTGCCCCATAGCAGCAGCGACCTTATCCCATTATTAATTACTTAGTAGAAATAATGGTAGTTACATATAATTTTAGGGATTACGATCAAAGTTGGTTCTGCTAAGGGTGACTAGATAAGCACAAATAACTATTATAAAAATAATGTTGTTGTGAAGAGATAAGAACAAGGAAGAAGGAAGAAGAATTACTTAAACAAAGCTTTTAACTGTAATTCATTTAAATGGAATGTGAGCCTTACAGATTGTTCATAAACATTCATAGCATTAGTTTCATGTTACATTCAATCATAGTTTCAAGATTGTAATTTAAAAGTGGAAGTTGGACAAAGCCTGCCACTTCCTGTCTTGATTAGCTACTGGTTAAAAGGTCAACATTTAATTTGAGTCAACAATTGTTAGTAAACTTTCACAGTGCTCTTAATTGGTGTTCCATGATGGCAACTCTTTGAGAGACTTATGTTTGTAATAGGCAGAAATTAGGGCAAATACTCACTTTTGATCTTATTCTCCCTAATTTGCATTTTTCTTCCTTCTCACCTTTTTAAAGAGCTATGTTAAGAGTTTTAGACATGACCAAACAAAAATTCCCTAAGCATTTTGCTGACTGCTAACTGCAATATTGAATTGAAATAAAGACCTCAATATATTTTATTTGGAAATTGCAGTTGTTCCCGCTTAATTGGAAAATTGGATGCAAGTAGGATAATATTTTTATTATCCTTGTCTAAATTATGACAAATTTTTACCCTTTTTAAAATAAATGTTGTGTAGGGTAAGTTGCATAATTTTTATTTCCATTGTTTCCATTTGTTTCCAGTGTTTCCATTTCTAATGGTGATTTCTAGCACAGCAAAAATTTTCAAGACTGGGCAGAACAAAGTCCTGGTCTGAATTAATTTTGATCCTGCTTTGAGCAGAATGTTGAGCAAGAAAACTCCTAGCATCCCTTCCAAACTAAAGGACTTGGTGAATCTGAATTTGTTACTAGCACTTCTAGCTCGTGTCATGATAAAACATTGAGAACCCTGACATTTGATCAATAAAAAATCTGGGGGCATACAGACGTGCAACTGTATTTTTCCTTTGATTTTGTTTTATGTATTTTAAATATCCTAATGTCTGCAGGGGCAAGCAGTACATTTATGCTTTGAAAGTAAATGAGTATGTCCCAGTGAAGAAGTAAGTAATTTATCCTTTAGAGACTCTGCAGAACTTTAACTGCAAATTGTACAAAATGGCACTGCTTTAGTGCAAATACCCTGCAAGAAAATACCCTGGCAACAGCACTGTTGGCCATGCTCTGTACTTGTTATAAATAGACTGTTCTTGGACCACAGAGTTTTATCTAAGATGAAAGCAGTGAATGACACAAACAGCCAGAAAGGGAGGCTTCACAAGTCAAAGGGGAATGTTTTTAACCTGAAAAAGGATAAGTTTGGGTTTAGGGTAAGAAAAAATTATTTATTGTAAGGGTGGTTGCCCAGAACAGCTGTAGATGCCCTTTGGACGTGTCTGAGGCTGGGTTGGATGGGGGTTTGGACAACCTGGTGGAGTGGAAGGTATCCCTGTCATGACAGAGAATTTGGAACTAGATCATCTCTTACAACCCAAACCACTCTATAATTCTATTATTACTTTGTTTTCCAAGTTAGATATGCCTTCATAATTTGCTTTAGTTTAACACAAGTTTTAGGGTTTTTTGTTTTAATGCCATGTGGATTTAGGAGTTTTGGAGTGATTGTGTCCAGTGTTGAAAATGTGACATTTTAACAGGAACAAATTGCATGTATGATCTCTATGCTGACCAACTACATGAGCACTTTCCTCTGGATACTCAAGCTAACTCAGAGGGAACAATCTGCTATTTTAAGCTTATTGCCTCTGTGGGCCACCTTGTCCGCCTTTCCATAGTATCCCTTCAGATTGAAGCAGATAACTGCATCACTGATTCGCTCACCATTTATGATTCTCTGATGCCAATCAAAGATAAGATACTCTATCGGTGAGTATAAATTTCTATTAAGAATTAATTGACAACTTTTGGGTTTTTTTCTGAAGACCTATCATCTTCATTTTTTGGTTAGTTTGGTTTTGTTAAAACTGTTCTGATCTTCATGTATTACTCACACAACACCTGACAAATTAAAATTTCTTGGATAAGTTATATTGCTAATAAAAGGGAAAATTTTCTTCAATTTTTTCTCTTTTTTTTTTTTTCAACTGGAGTGCATCTTCACCTAGCTACAGAACTATGAAAAATTTGTGCACTACTGGGCAAAAATTTCTGTTTCTTATCAGGAAAGAGATGCTGACTGAAAGAGAATGTCAAAATTTCCTCCCTTAAGCAAGCTATTCTGTATTAAGATTAGTGCTTTTCAGATAAAGACTGAAGTTCTGAAACTAAGTCTTGTGATTTTCACTAACTGGCACTCGCTAGTTCAGTGCTTTTTTAATCTGCTCTATTTGTTTAGAGGGCTATGAAAATCTTGACTTGAAGCTGTGATGGGTTGAGGGATGTGGACTACCACTTTTTTTCTTGGCCTTCTCGCTCTTTATTGATCTATTATGCTCATTTAGGAACTTTTTCTTTCAAATCCCTGATAATTAATTCCATAGGACTCTGTAAGTCAAAAGGAAACAGCACCACCTCCATGAAGTAGGCAAATGCTCAGCATTTTCACCTCTGAAACCTTTTCTCTGCTATTTCCGTCTGTGGATAAGCCTCAAAACTGGAGCATTGACTTTTCAGTCCTTTTTGAGAGCTGTCCTGTACTAATCTGTATTTCCAATTGATTTGGATGGTATTCACTCACATGTTAGTATCTGTAGAGGACTGAAGATGTCTGCTAGGTAATGCATATGGAAAGTAATATATTTTTTTTTAATGAGAGTACTTGATTTGCTTAGGTTCTTAATTTCTGACTTGAAGAATAACTTTCTTGTCTTTCCCACTCCCCAATAAGAAGATAAGACTGTTGGTCTAATAAAATAAGATTTTTCTTCAAGCTTTTTGTTAATTTTTCCTTCATTCATTTTTACTGGGAGTGAAGGCTGGAAGTCATCATCTCATAGAGTGAAACATTCCATATTAATTTTCATGCCATTTCCTTCATTTTTGTAAGAAGAATTTCCAGTATTGAGTTTTAAACTGCCCTTGTAACAGGTACATTTTTGTTCAAGAGCATGGAGATTTGACTGGACTTTGAAGGAGGTAAGATCTGAACCAGTGGAAAATTTATGCATAGAGTGAGAATAATGTGTTAATTATGTATTTGCTCTTCTTTCTTCCCCCTCAGAGCCTGTGAACCAGCTGATTCATTGGTGTCACTTGTGTCCACAAATAATCTCATGCTGGTAATATTTAAGGCAGCACAAGTAAAGGAGCAAAAGGAATTCCATGGCTATTTTGAGGTCATTACACAAGAAAGTAGGTTTGTTCTGTGTTTGGAAGTGTGTTTCTTATATTGTTTCTTCTTCTGAAGTGTCTGTCATGTTTCTGACTATGGCAAAATGATTCCTGTATCTGAGTTTCTCCTTTTTACAAGTGCCTGTCTCCCTTTCACCTTCTTTGCATTACTCCTATTGAGTAATGTAATCCGATCAGACTGGTTGTGAAGTATGAATACAAGAGGCTGAAAGCAGCCCTGAATTCAGTTGACGAGGACTGCAGTGTGCCAGTAGATGGGGCTGTTATTTCAGGTGTAGCAGTGGTCGCCCTTCTGCCTTGGGACTCGGGGATCATGTTAAAAGCGGAAGGATGACAGCACTAAAAACTGCTTCCAGAAAACAAAACTTCAGTTGCTTTGTCTGAATTTGCTATCAGTCACTGCCTCCTCAGGAACACAAAAGAGTCTGTAACGTTTGTGCATCAAGCTCATGTCTTTATTGCTTTAATCTTTAGGAAATGCTGAGATCATAATCACAAATAGTGCAAGGAATATCATGCTAGTGGCCCAAGAAAAATCTCACACAACTCAGTGCAAGGAAATTCAAGCTGCTAAAAAAGATGCTGCATACTTTTAATGTTGAGTAATTAAGCATTAAAATATTATCATAAAAACATGTGATAAATTCTCCATAATAATTAACTTCAAGTTCTATTCTGCATGGGCTGTGTGTTGGTTGGTTGGTTTTCTTTAAGTTCAAGTTGAAGTTTTCTTTGTTTCTCTGCGTGTGCAAGTTTGTCTTTAATGAATTCCGTAAATCCATTGAGCTGTCATCCAAGAAAGTTTGGTTTCCAGGAAGCTGATTAGTTTAGTATTTTGTCTACTTCACTTCTAGTTAGCTGCTTTCTAAGACTTGAGGTCCCTGTGTAGTACTGCAGTGTGGATGTATTGGCATCCTTGTTTGCAAAACTGTCTTCAGTGAAGTAACATAGATTTACAGTGTGTTCTTCTGGTCCTGCAGAGACTAGCACTCATCCCTGGATCTTTACAGTCTTTGTCTTCTGTGTGCACTATTGGGAAGGGTCCCTTTTTACAACGTGAATCCAGCTAAACATAATTCCTGACCTGCCCAGCTTTGCAGTGACAGACTTCTGATAAATTTGGATGCTTTAGCCCACTGAATAGCTTTACTGAAAGTATATTAAGGTTTGCCAAATTTTGCCTCTTTTAATTTTTTTTCCCTAGGGTGTGGGAAAGCAATAGTGACAAAAGAGGAAACTGGCTATGAAGGGAGAATCACAAGTCCATATTACCCAAGCTATTATCCTCCAAAATGCCTGTGTGCATGGAACTTCCAGGTAGCGTTATTCTTTCTCTCTTAGGCACTGCTGTGTGTTTTGGCCACATAGAGCTTAAGTAAAGCAGAAGTTATTGAATTGGCAGTAACCTGCATCCTCACAGATGCAGTAGTTTAAAGAAATGGTATTGCTGAATAGCTGGCTGTGCTCAGGTGTTTTTTCTCTTTCTGTGCACTTGTTTTTAAGGAAGAGAATATAGTATCTAAGCTGTCCTATTACAAAGGTGAAGAGTTAAGAGTTTTGATATTAAGCCTGCAGAATTACTTCATGGCAGGCAATGTAAGACTTGACTGTTTTTAACTCCTCTCTTCCCACCCCCAGAAATCTGAATGAAAAGTATGTACAAAAAGCCTAACCTAGTTATTATTGCCACTTCTCTGGTATCTTTTCATATGCCTAATATATTTAATTTGTCTTCAGAATGGTCTGTCCTATCAGCACAATCCTGTGCTGTTTGTTTAATTTGGTATCCTTTTTCTGCATCATTTCATGTACTCTCCTGAAAGCAAATTGCTGAAAGTTGATGTTGTTTTAAAGTACTTCTGTTTTCTCTGACATGAGTGTTTCCTTATCAGTGCTGCTGAAATAAGGTCTCCAACAGGCTTTGCTCTTCAGTGTTTTCCTCTCTATGGAATGTAGCCATGGATATGATAAGATCCACTTTTTACCCATCTTTCTGCTTATGGTACTCATGACTTGTTAATCTAGTGACTGACTACAATTAATAACAGCAATATAAATGAAGTCCAGCTAGCCTACAGCCTCTTCCTCTTCTAAAATGATGAGGTGATTTTTGGGGGGCTAAATTTACAGTCTTCAGTTCACCCTGGACTTCTGATAGAAAGGTTTATTGCTCAAACCAGTTTCATTTTCAGTGTTGTATTTTCTTGCAATATTGAAAATTTGCTCATTTCCCAAGCTATATTTTTTGTAAGAGAGAGGGAGAAAAATTTTCATTTCTGGTTTTTTGCCCTGAATCAGTTCTTGTTTTTAAATGAACACTTCTTTGCTGTGCAAAAAAGGTTCTGTTCCTTTTTATGAAAGCAATTTCCAGTTAAGTATGAACACTTGTGATTTTGCTGGGTTTAGAAATGTTCTGTAAAATATGAAAGAATGCATGGCTGCGCAGGTGCTAGCAGAAGACTATAATAATGTGGGTAGAAGTAACTCCTAGCATTACAAATGTGACACAAGTATTCCAGGCAGTATCTTAACTCTAAAAATCCTCTGGGGCTCTGTGTCCCTACACAAGTACATTTGGATGTGTTTGAGTGCTTTGATCTTGATACAAAAGCTGCTTTCTATGGCCAGTGGCTCTCTAAAGATGAGAAGACTATTGGCTAGCGGGGGAGAAAGCCTGCAGCTGTGGTGGGCCTGTGTCAACCCTAGACTCAGGACTGAATAGCTGGCAAGTGTGTAAAGTGCTGGCTGTTGAGGTGGTGAAGCCAGCACAGCTCCCAGAGTGTGGCAATGCCAAGCTCTGTAATTCCTGAAATACGTTTATACACTTTTATGTTCTATGCCCACAAAAGGAAAAGGAAGACTGCTTGCACTATCTTTCTTGCTCACAACAGACTCCACAGAAGAGCCTTGGTGTAGCTCTGAAGTTCCATAACTATACCATTAGTGAGAAGAATATTAAAGGCTGTGAGCAAGGATGGTGGAAAATTAATGAACACATGTAAGTACTCTGCATGGATTATTAATGTAATGGTACCAAATAAACCATCACATTACTACTGCAGCTCACTCAAAAAGCTTCCACAAGGACAGAAGTAATTCACTGGGGTGTCCTACCATTCTTTCATTTTAGCTGATAATGTAACAATCCTTATAAAATATGTGTGTGTATATATATATACACATATACATATATACGTATATATATATACACACACACATATATATATAAATACATATTCTATTGAAAAGTACCAGAAAGATGAAGACAAGAGTCTGTGGTACTCTGGAGAGAGAGAAATGGAAAGAGTTGGATGAAGATTGGTGTCCTGTGAACTCTAAAATAAATCTGTGTATAAATCTGTGTTTTCTGGGGCCACTAAACAAGGTCCGGTTAAAGCCCTTTTAAGTGTAATTTAATTCTATGATTGCTCAAGAGGACAATGAATCTAATTAACTTTTTGGTGAAAGCCATTGCAATGAGATGGTTTGGAATAGAACTATAACTGCTTCCTCATTCATGTCACTGGCTCTTGAAAGAGAGACTGCACGAAGTAGCTTTCAAGGAACCACTGTTTTTGATTTTTTTTTATTAAAATGTTGCTGCTGGTTTTTAATTAAGACGCCACTGCTTTCCCAGCATATTGTCCATCCATGCTTTTCTCAGTTTCAAAGTCAGTATCTTTAGAATACAGGATGATGAGGCAAGGCTAGATTTAAAACATCTTTTTTTTTTTTTTTCCTAAACTTCATTCAAATGGGAACCTCAGTAAGATTAGTCTTGAAACTTAAGTTTCTGAACTCACTACTGGAACTAAGTGAATTAGGCCCTTAAGAGTACACTGAAAGAATAACATACAGAAGAAAAAGCTTCATCTGTTCTTGAACAGCATGTTGTATTTATAGAGCGAAAATTCAATTTGAATCTCCTACAACTGTACCTTGAAGGGAATTGGTTGCTGGACTAGATGAGTACATAAAAACACCAGTCAAACACACCACACGTAGTATGTTTGTGTGATTTTTGGGGGTCTTTTTACGAAATAAATTGAAAGATTTCTGATATTTGGGATGGTTGAGATAAAAAACAAAGGCAAAATCTGGAGAAAAATATTATAATAGGATCATACTGAGGAATTCTCTGACAGAGAATCCTGAAAGAATATGAGCAGCTTTTTGACAAACCTGCCAATTATGCGTTCCACAGAATCAAATGTCCATGGTATGATTCTTAGAAGTTCACTCAGGGTTACTTTTGAAGTACTGCACAAGAACACATGTTCCTGCTTTCTGCTGCAAGTTGCTGGCTATAGTTATAGATCAAGACAAGCTTTCCTTTGAACAACTGTTTTTCATTCAAAATAAGGCTTTTGAGCTTTTGATTTTCTGTCCTATATTAACTTTTGAAGGGGAAAAAATATGACTTCAAGCATGAAACGTGGTGATGTGTTTTTTTTTTTTGTTTTTGTTTTCCAAATTTTAATTGTTAATGAAATGGGGTGGGGGGGGTGGGGGGGGCAGGCAGGGGACCCCCATTTTTCAGCCTCTTGCAGTTGCAGCCTACGGGATGTTTATTCTGCTATCTTAGATAAAAATGGTTAAGAACCTTTGGGATACTGATATTAGTAAACACTGTGAACAAGCAGGTGGTGCAGATAAGGTTCCATCAGACCTCTAGGGACAGCTTTCTCTAACCAGAGACACTCAACACGACCATGCAGTTCTTCCTTGTCTTTCTTCCAGTGGACATACTGCCTTGTCAAAGTTACAGCTGGTGAACTTCTTACTTAAAGTTCTCAGAGGCAGGAATACCCAGGAGTGTCTTATGAGGAGACTAACAGAGCTTTATGTGAACACAAAGGTGCTTTATTTGTCTTAAAACTGTTAGTGCAATATCCCCTTGTTTCTGCTACAGCATGCATGAATTTGCTCATCCCCTGAAAAATTATCCTACTCACTTCTCCAACATATGGGCAGGATCCCCTTAATCAGTTTCTCTCTGCAGCAATGGCACAGAGTTACGGATGGTGCTTTGCAACTTCTATTTGCCCTGGACTTGGATATATGACCAGTAAAACACCAGCAAAAGGCTCCTGAGGGCCTGTAGCTTTCTTTTACCAATCCCATGAGCATATAGCCTTTCTCAATGTACAAAGGAGATGTACCTGTTTCAGCTTTTCCACAGATGGGCAGTAATTTCTTCTGCTTTTGGTGAGATGAATTTGTTTTATTTGTCTGAGAAGGGCTCAATGCAGACTTTAACCTTCGTTTGTTGTTTGTTTGTTTGTGGCTTTTTGTTTGTTTGGGGTTTTTTATATTGCTAGGGTTTGTTGGAAGGAAGACTGTGTCAGTCATTGGCAGAAGAAGAAATGTAGAAAATGTCTGTGAACTACTTGAAGGGAATCAGACTGGTAAACAGCATTTTGCTGTGAACTTTGACAGGCTGTTTTAGGTTGGGAGCATTGGTGGCAAACACTAAAATTGGTGACAATTAGACTTCCTGTTGTAGGAAGTCTGCACTCAACACTGATTGATTTGGCGGGTGGGTGTACTGGTTTGAAGGCAAACCAGCAGGAGGAATTAGCTTCACATGAATATTTTGCAAGAGCTTCCAGGTCAGAGATACAATTTAATAGGAAAATTGCAATAAAGGCAACACTGAATAGGTACAGAAACACTGGCCTAAACAGAGGAAGTCAGAATACGACCTGACACCCTGTTGGTCAGGATGGGAGAAGCAGTCCAACTAAATGGTGGCTGCAGTGCCATTGGAGGATGGATACAGCCTTGTCAAAGCAGTGATCCTGTGAAAAGGTCTCCTCTTTCTCTGGAGATCCAGCGGTGGCTGTCAAGAGTCCTCTGGGTATCAAGTGGTGGTATTGTGGTGTCCCAAGCCCCAAATTATATACAGGCAGGACTGTTTGGTACATCCCCCAGGGCAGGGAATTCCACAATGGGATAATGTAATTCTGTGAGTCATTCTGGGGAGTCCTTGACTTAGCAGAGTTGGCCCCCTCAGAGTGGTGACTGCCTCCCCAGAGGGAGTTACCAGGGTTCTCTCATTTTAACAGCTCACATAGATGGTAGTAGAAATATGTACTTTTGGTTACACCTTACATTGTAACCCAAGACTGTAGTTAGTGGGTTTTTTTGAGGTTTGGGTTTTTTTGGGTTTTTTTTTGTTTTGTTTTTGTTTGGTTGGTTGGTTGGTTTGGGGGGTTTTTTTGTGGTTTTTGTTGTTGTTTGGTGGTGTTGGGGTTTTTTTTTTTGTTTGTTTTGGTGGGTTTGGTTTTGGATTCTGTTTTGGGTTTTGGGTTTTTTGGGGTTTTTTGGGGGGGTTTGAGGGTTTGTTTGCTTGCTTCTTTGTTTGGGCCTTCTTTTACAATTAATTTTCCTATAGTAAGAAGTTGTAAAATTAACTCAGATTTTTGTATCTGCTTCCAGGATGTCAAAGAGAAGTCTTATTTTTAAAATTGTTTTCTTCCTTTATTTTTCACATTGCTGGAACAGATACCCCTAGATATGTTGACAAGATGTTTGATTTTAGTACAGTGAAATAGGGCGTACATGAAAACATATGAATGTGTTCATTCCTTTTGGCAGACCTCACTGGGATGCTCAGGACACTGAGGCAACATCTGTTCACATGGAAAGCACTGAACAATTTTTCTCCATTCAGTGACATGAAGAGTAGTCCTGGTGCAATGTTTTATGTGGAAAAATACACAAGGCGAATATTTACTTCTGGCTAATAGTCCACTGCTCCATTTAACAATACAACAATCCATTTTTTTCTTTTGTTCTTTCTGTGCATTTTGTTGTCAGTGAGTGACCTTGTACTGCTGTCAAACAGTGTGTGTGCCAAGTCTGCTAAAAATCAATACAGCCACCTGTGCTCTTAAATCTACTTAAGATTCATATGTACTTTTATTTTGGCAGGAATACTAAAGCCAGATGTTTTTCTTTTAAGTGTTGCATTTTTGAGGCATTTTAGTTGAGCAGAGGAGGGAGTCTTTATTTCCACTTCTGGAACAACCTGTACTGTTGATGTTCACTGATATACTACCTCTAAAACAGTCTCCATTTTTAAAATAATGATTCAACAACCTTTCCCTTGTCAAAGAGGCTTTGTTTGGTTGTGGGGTTTTTTTTGCTTTGGGGTTTGTTTTTTCTTCTTTGCTTTTTTTAATCTAGTATTTTTGTGGCCCACCTCCAATCCCATGGTAGAGAATGGCATATTTGATGAAAGGAACATTAGAAATTCATTTAAAATGGATGGATTAAATATTTGCTGGCATCAGAAAGTACTTAGGTTTCTCTGAATCAAGTGGCACCTAGGCAGAAGTCCAAGGAACCTCTTTGCCAAAATAGCAATTAAAAGTATATGTGCACCCAAGGCATTCTTTTTTAGGACTAATTATTTGAAGGTGGGACATTCAGAAGTAAATTTCTATAATGTTAATGGTGGATGAAGGCTGGGTAACTACTGAGAAATAGTTTTGGTTTTGGTTCTTAATTAATGTATGGGAGCTGACTGTATTTCTGAATTTCAGTGGTGTTGACATTTAAATTGTATATAAGGCAGTTTTCCCGTGAAGGCTGCTCTAGAATTCGCCTGGACACTTTCAGGTACTGTGGTTACTATGTTGATCACCAAACAGTGTTCCACGTTACAAGTTCTGCTGTCAGCGTGGAGTTGCAATGCAGTTCCAAGGTCTCTGAGAAGCCCCTGCTGGTGGAATATGGCAGCTATAACATCGACCAGCGTAAGATGGACTTTATCTCTTTCAACCCCTCTTTGCATTTCAGATCTGTGAAGTAGCATTTTTTGGGTCCAGTAGGACCTAATTAAGTTTATGCAGGAAATTACCGGTTGGGCTTCAGTTAATTTTCTTTTCTAATCTCTCTAAGTCAGATGATAGCAAACAAAGAACCTTTCTAGGCTGTGCATCTAAGGTTTGCGGGCATGTGCAGCATGCTCTGCTTTCCTGCATGCACACTGTTCTCTTCTGCACAGTTCTCAAAGCTTCCTGCATGACTATAACCATGGTGAAGTCAGTTGAAGTCTGTTCCTGTTTGTTTTAATCCCCAACAGTTTGTTTGCAATGTTTCTATTGCTATAAGGATTATAGGTAATGAAAAGAGTACCAAATAACCATCTGCTTATTTCAGTGTTTCCATGTATTTATATACAGTGCGTGCAAATCTGAAATCTGAGCTGAAAAAAACAGCTCAAAAAATTAATAAACTCTGAGACCCTGAGTTTTTCCAGTCTGTAAAATACAACCTGTTTACTGGTACTTTTTCACCTGTGTTACTCTTATATATTCTTTTTAAGGTGGTAGAGAAGCAGTGTTTTCTAGACATAGTTACTTGTCGCATTAGAGGAACTCTATTCAATATGTATATGTAGGGTATGTAAAAAGAGGAGAAATTTGATTATTTTAGTTTATAAGGCAGAATTATGTAGTTCATACACCTCCTCAACACAGGTTATTTACCAAAGTTGCAAAGTACTACAAATTTTAGTTATTGGAAGTGAGATGTCCTTTAAAACAAAGATGGCCTTCTAAGTAGTCTTGTGTTGCACCATAAAACACTGGCTTATTTGTTCCAGCACTAGAGAGCCTGTGGTACCATATTCCAGGAACAGCTGAACTGGAACTTTAGAGATATTTTTTTCCTCTTCTTTAAATCCCAGTTTTCAACATTTGAATTCAATTTAAGTGCTGGCAATATATACAGACTATTAAATTTAAATCAATTTTATTGTTCCTTGGAGCAGCTTAGTGACTGTAAATTGAAACAAGATGGCAATATTTGTGAAAAAGAAATCTTGAGGTTTGGTTGCTTGGTTTTTTTGTTGTTTTGGTTTTTTTTTTTCCTTTTAACCTCCAGCATGTCCACCTGGACATTTCAAGTGTTCTACTGGCTTATGCATCCAGCAGATGCAGCGCTGTGATGGCATAAACAACTGCTTCGATGAAAGTGATGAACTCTCTTGTGGTTTGTATTCACTTATTAGAGATCTTGACTGGAAAACAGTGAATGTATTCTCTAATCTTAGAAGGCAGCTGAAACAAGGTGAAATATTTTTAATGAGAATAACAAAATATGTTTTCATCTTCCTTTGTACATCTGGGTACAGACTATCTGTCTGTCTCTTGAATGCTTAATTCATAGTTAATTGGCAAGGGACAAAACCAAGAATAAAGACAATATGCACTGGAGAGCACGAGGAAGAAATTTAGATGTGCAGTAATAGCTGTAGTAGGATGTATTTTCATATGTGATAAAAGCTGGCAATAATTAATGAAGTTCTGTGCCATTTTGATGTGAGGTTTTTTTGTGGGGGAACAACAAAGAGGGGTTCACAGAGTAGATGAGAGTGATACTAAGCATCACCACCTGGGGCACTCACTGAACTCCTTTGTGCTCTATTTTCTCCATGCATAATGTGGCACTGATGCCCATCCTTGTATTGGAATGTATTGCCTTGTATTGCCCATCCTTGAAGGAATGAATGTTGTATCCAGACATAGTCAGAAGGGGATGTGTTAGCACTTACAGGAATGCTTCTGTACCTGATTTGGCTTATATTTTTAAAGTTGTCCCTGAGTGGAACTGTAACTCCAGCTTTGCAATACAGGACAACTTGCTTGCCTGCAATGGAGTAAGTGATTGTGAGAACGGAAAAGATGAGCAGAACTGCACCCACAGTAAGGCTGTTCTCCTGAATAACTTTTTTCCTCTCTTTTGTCATCTGTCCATTCCTGACTTGAATTGTGGATGCTGCATTCAAAAGGTTGAGAGGCACTGTCAAATCTCACTTGGGCTATATAATTCTGTTTAATTCTTCTGATACACTTAGAAACAAGCTGTTACAGATTTTAAACTATTTCTTTTTAATAAGCCCATGAACATCTGTTTCTGCAAAACACTGGCAGAAGAATTAAGTACTTCAGGTGCATGATGGGGATCTAGGGATTTAAAAGAGAAGCTGAGATTTTATCTCTTTACTGCATAATCTGTGCAAATTAATTCCTAGATCCATTTTACCATCTGTAAAATAATGATTAAAATGATAGTTTCTCTGTCATATTTTTCAGGGTTATAAGGTTAGCAGAAGCTGTAAATTTGGCATTAGACAAATAAAAATTTTGAATCAGAACTTTCTTGAACTTTTTAGAGTAAATGGATGCTGTGACCTATGGAAGGGTCTTATGAAAGGGAGCACAACTGCAAAGTTCTGCAAGTAACTTTTTAAAAGAAAACTTTTTTACTCCTCTCACAAGACAATCTGTTTAAATGATTACAGGATACTTCTGTGCATTGACAAGAAAAATGGATTGGGTTTGAGTGCATTTATTGCAAGTCACAGGGAAACAGGAAAATGATGAGGTTTGGGGGTTGCTGTTTTACTGGATACAGTAGTTAATAAGGCTAGTTAATGATACTAGTTTAAAAGGCTGCTTTCACTGCAGTCCTTCATTTCACATTTAATACTGAATTACAAAGGAGAGCTCCTTTCCAGAGTACTGGATGTTTTCTCTTGCTATCCTTACACTCTAAATCTAATTTTCACTATTATATCTGTGTGTGTTAGTGCTGTGGGAAAGGATGGGAAGAAAACTTTGTTTGGACTTAGCCAAATAAATGCACATCCAAGTACAGATGCAGTTCTATTTGAATAGCTTATTCTCTTTAGAGGTTAAGCCATCCCCACCAAAGTGCTTTTTTTGTCATATTACTTCCTACCTACTAATATATGCACATCTTCTATCTGTGCAGACATGTCTTCGTGTATTAAGCTGAGCCAATGGTTGTTTTGGGTTTTTTTCCTCACAACTATTTCAGGTATTCCCTGCACCAACCACACATTCAAGTGCAGGAATAACATTTGCATTAGGAAACAATATGCAAGGTGTGATGGGACTGTGGACTGTGTTGATGGAAGTGATGAAAGCAGCTGCAGTAAGTTCC
This sequence comes from Molothrus ater, assembly GCF_012460135.2. Taxonomy (NCBI): domain Eukaryota; kingdom Metazoa; phylum Chordata; class Aves; order Passeriformes; family Icteridae; genus Molothrus; species Molothrus ater. The sequence continues at coordinate 96,348,246 of NC_050479.2, read as the reverse complement.
TTTCAAATATTCATCTTTTTGAACTTTGAACTTTTTACACAATAAAGACCTTTATTTCTTCCTGTTTTGGAGTGGGTACAAGTCAGGCTGCAGGTACTAAATTTTTATTGCATTCTCTCTGCGATGGTTGGGTAATGATCAGCTACCAGTTTACCACAGATCTAGTTTCAGAACTTGCTAGGTTCTTGTGGGAGGGTGGGCTTAATGTTATGGGAAGCCTTAAAAAGCTGTACTGCTTATTGCAGCTGTGCTGAGGATTAGGGCATCAGGGTTAATTACAGAATGAACTTGGTTAGTTGGGGAGGCAGCAACTTTTGTTGTCTGCAGCAATGCCAAGCATTTCATTGAAGTTGAACTGTATTTGGACTTCCAAAGTGATACGGCTGCAATGGGAAAAAAACCACAAACTTTTCATTTCTCTGATTCTTCCAGATGGTGAAGACCCCAATACTTCATAGCATCAAGTCAGGTTCTACTCTTAAATCTTCCTAAAGTAACCTCTGTGCAACCTTTTAAGTTTGTTTTGATGTAAAGCGAACAGATGGTTGTCACTGCAATAGCAATAAAAGTGGGGTTAGGATTAGTTGCTTAAACTGAATGGTCTCAAGTATATTACATAACATGGATGTGTTGGAACAAGTTCAAAGGAGGTTTGTGAAGATATCTGTGGGCTGGAGCACCTCTCCTATGAAGACAGGTTGAGACAGCTGGGGTTGTTTAGCCTAGAGAAGAGACAGCTTTAGGAAGAAGGCTCCTAGTACCTTCCAGTACCTAAAAGAGCCTACAGGAGAGCTGGAGAGGGACTTTTCACAAGGGCGTGTAATGATAGAACAAGAAGGAATGGCTTTATAATAAAAATGGGTAGATTTAGATATAAGGAAGAAATTTTCCACTGTGAGGGTGGTGAGGCCCTGGCAGAGGTTGCCCAGAGAAGCTATTGATGCCTTGTCATGGTTTGACACTGGCACAATGCCAGTGCCCTTATGAAGATACTTTTTCTCTGGTTTTTGCTGTGAGATGTGACCAGGAATAAGCAAAGCAGGCTCTTACTTAGGGAAAAAGAACTAGAACTTTATTAACTACTCTACAACTACAGATAAAAAGGAACACACACACAGGGAAAATGAAAACTTCACAAGTGCATTTCCTCTTCCCCCCACCAAATTTCTAACACAATACATTTATTCTTCAAATCACTAACTTTTGGTCTAGCACCACTTTTTAGACAATCAATCTTCAGTTCATCAAGAGGAGAGGAGTCTTTCTTGTACTATGGGCTTCTTCTGGAAACACAGCTGAAGCTTCGTGTGTTTCTGTGTCACTCGTGGCACGGCCCGGAGTACATCTGCTGTCGTGACCTCTTCCTTTTCATGTCCAGTGCTCTCACCACTGAACACGGACCAGAGCTGCTTCTAGGGTTGTCTTTTAAGGATGCTCTGTCCCGATATAAAAAAGGCACAGTTTCTCTTTTGGGACACTTGTCTCCACAATCTCTCCTTTGGGACACCTGTCCCCCCCATATTTTTTCACCCCCTGGGGCCGAGGGGCATCAACACTGAACCCTCTTGGTTCTGAGGCCATTGCCTCCCCCTAGAATGCAGTCTCTGTGTCACAAGGAACATGGGTCTGTCTATGGCTGTACAAAAAGAGTCCAGCAAAAGCCACTCCATCATCTCTTCTCACTAGGATTCTTCTCTACTCTTCTACTATTTCTCGCTCACCCAGACCTCTTTCACACTTGCACATTTCTTTCTTCATCTTCCACTCTATCTTCCAGGAGAGGTCAATGATCTGTAAAGTTCTCATTCTCTAAAAAAGGGGTTAAAAGCTCCTACAAGTGGCCGGTTGAACCCCCCCTTCTTCTCTTTCTCAGCCATGCTGCCAGCACAGGCCCATGTTTATCAAGCTTCAAGGTTACAGTCTTAGGCAGCGGCTCTCTCTCTCTCTCTCTCTGTGTCTCTCAGGGGGGGCTGCCCGATGGCTCCCGGTGTCTCCCTCTCTCCCTTCCACCCTTCCACCCCCGGGCTCAGGCCTACCTCTCCCGGCCACATGGCTTTCCCCTCCCCCTGCCCAGCCAGCAGCTGGGCCGGGGGAGAGACCCAAACTCTTTCCCGCCGGAAACCCAAGAGAACCCTCCCAGGGGAGAGCTCTGCTTTTAACCCCGTGTTCTCAGAGGCATGTCCATGTCTCAATGGCCAGGTTAAATGCCAATATTAAAGTCTGAATATCTATTGGCTAAAAACACAGCATCCCAAAAAACACATTTCCTGTCAAACCACCACATGCCTCATCTCTGAAATTGTTCAAGGCCAGGCTGGATAGAACCCTGAGTAATCTGGTTTAGTGGGAAGGGGTCCCTGCCCATGGGAGGGGGAGTTGCAACTAGATGATCTTTAAACTCCCTTTCCAAACCAAACCATTTTAGGATTTTGCCTGACCCTCAGCTGTCTCTGGCTTGCTGCCTGTATGACAAATCTGTCAGCACTTGCCTTGGATCCAGTAGGATGTCTTAAGAGACTAGCCACATGCCTATTTTTATTTGGAAACATTAAAGCTACATTTGACTTTCTGGATGTGTTCAGGAAAGGATCCAGAAATATTAACGCCTGTGTGTGGGAGCGTGGGACTAAAACCCCTGAGCAGATGTGCAAGCACTAGGGATGGAGAGAGACTCTACAGAAGGGTCTTTCTTCCTTACTTTTCCAATTAAGAGTTCAGATTTTTGTGCTGATAAGACATGACTTCTTCACCTGTTAGTATTATACATTGTCAATCAGTCATTTCCATACAAAATAATAATTGTACCACCTTGTTTGTCAAATAAATATCCAGTCTCCACATACATTTTTCTTGTATCATTCCCACTGTTTTGGCAAGAAGTGTTTTGATGATGTTGGATTTCTTTCTGGTTGGTCTCTTTTCAGGTCAGGGTTGGCAGTATCAAAAAGAGATGAGGGTTTGCCTATTTGTATATATTCACTGTGATGCTTATTAAATCAATGGATCCCTTGACATTTTTGACACAATAAATATTTTGGGCTAATTTCTGTAGCAGAGATGGAAAAGGGACTCAGTAAAATTTCCAGACTGGTGCCTTTTTATGGAGTCATCTCTGATTTCACTGATAGAATAGAATAGCCAAAGAGAGAAGTTTTATTATTATAAAAGGGGAATGACATAGATTTCAAAATATTTCAAAGTGTAATATTCTTTCATGCCATGTGTGGGAAGACCCCTCATTAAAGGAAAGTACTGAAAATGGGGATTATAACCTGAAATATCTCTTGCAGGTTGTGGCAGTAGCAAGATCAGCAACCTCATCCCTCGGATTGTGGGTGGCTCAAACACTGAGGAAGGTGAATGGCCCTGGCAGGTCAGCCTTCATTTTGTGGGAGCTGCTTACTGTGGAGCATCAGTGATATCGAAAGAATGGCTTGTGTCTGCAGCCCATTGCTTTCAAGGGGGCAAGTAAGCAGTCTTCCCTCTATATTGGTCCCAAACATGGCCAGAATCCACAAGTGCCTTTAGGTTCCGGAGTTTGAACTGCATGGAGGTGCTGTGTTCTGTTTTTCCCAGCCCTGCTGAGAGTGACTGTTTTGAGGTACTTTTTTAAGACAAAACATCTTTGTTTGCTCCTACCTAGGCTGGCTGACCCCAGAGCATGGCGTGCCCATCTGGGCATGCAGATGCAAGGCCGTGCCAAGTTTGTGTCTGCAGTGCGGCGGATTGTAGTGCACGAGTACTACAACAGCAGGAACTACGACTACGACATCGCACTGCTGCAGCTGAGCACACCCTGGCCGGACACCATGGGCCACCTCATCCAGCCCATCTGCCTACCTCCCTATTCCCACAAAGCCCGCAGCGGGGACAAGTGCTGGATAACAGGTTGGGGCCAAAAGCAGGAAGCAGGTGAATTTTATTCCTTCCATTGATATGATTTTGTTCCAGGAGCCTTCACAGCTGGGGCAGTGTGCATGTACCTTCGTACACTCAGGAAACTTGGCTGCTGGTCCCATGCATCTGAATGTCATCCATATTGTGTTGTTAGTGTAGGGAGCTACACTTACACCAAAATATCACAGGGTTGTCTTTCCCTTCTTTTCCCCTCAGAGGTGTGGGACACATGGTGTGGTTTCTCTTTGGGCTGCTGGTTAATCATATGTAAAATTAAGAAGCTGGTTATTTGAAAGATAATGTAATGTCTCAAAAAAAAAAAAAAAAAGGAGGGTGTATTTTTTCCTTTTCCCCTCTATTCCCTTTGTCAGCTTCTATAATACAAGTGCCAAATCAATCTTTTATAATTTCAAAGTATACTTTATTACATACTAGCTCTATCAAATCCTAAAATAAAGTTTCATTATGTAAACCAGTGCTTGCATATCTGAGTATGTGGGTGAGGGCTTTTTGGCTATAACCAGATTTTGAAAGGATCACCTGGTGATGAGATTGGGCCTGCTGTATGGAAAGGAGGGGAAACTTTAGTTCAATTCTGCTATTATTAAGTTATATACCTTACAAAAAAGAGGTGTTTCACCAAATCTTTCAGAGAGAAAGAAGCAAATGTGGAAATTGATTCTTTATGCTGTGAGAATTTGCATTCTGAAACTGACTCATAATCTTAATCTTGAATTTGGCTCCTTCATATATGCTGCCCTCACAGCAAATCTATCATGTGATGGTCTAAATATCTTTGTAAAATTCAGTTTCCTTTTTGAAATAAAAAGAGAGCAAACGAAGAAGTCTTGAGATGTTTTGGAGAAAAAAACCAAAAACAAAAACAAAGAAAAAACATTTTGGCCAATCCTAGTGATTATGTCATTGTATTTTGTGTGTCTGAAGGACCCAGATAACATTAACCAACTGCCTGATAGTTTGAAGAGGCTTTCTGCTCTGTTGCAGTTAGTTGTTTGGAATCTGGAATAAATCAATGGTCAAAAGTATCTATGGATATTTTCTAAAGACTTCTTGTTTTATATTTCAATAGATGAGTAAAATGCTGTTGAATTTGTTTTCCAGATGATAAAGGTTCAGCAGCTCTTCAGAAAGCAGAGATAGAAATTATTGACCAGACATTATGTCATTCCACATACGGGATTATCACAGCTAGGATGTTTTGTGCTGGGCTATCATCTGGGAAAAGAGACGGGTGTAAAGTATGTACCTCAGTGAACTCTGCAAAGAACTTATCTGGTCTTTCATTGCTGCATGAGGAGGTGTAAAGTTGACTGGCAGACCACTCTGTGGTCAATATGTTTCAGTTCTGAAAAAGAGGAATATAAGTATTGCCTGTCAGCAAATCTCTTCTGTGGGTGATTTCAGAGTTCTGCTGCTTTATGTGCATGAGTAACATCGCTAAATTTCAGTTGCAGGCCAAGAGCCAATCAAACTGTATGTCCCAATAACAAGTTGAAATCAGGCAATTTTCAGCATAGTAGGCTCTCAGCTGAAAAAAAACCAAACTGAGAAAGTAGCTTGTGTCTTTTCGGAATCCCTCACCTCCAACTTGAAACTACAAGACTGTATGATGAGATGCAGACAATTAGGCATAAATTTGCAAATGTAAGATATTTCTGATCTGGAAAAACTGAAAGATGATAAATGTAACGTGCTGAATTTACTTCTAGTGAAAAGTAGTAAAACCCCATAGATAGGCTGTATATATCTATAAGACACTTAATATTACAGATGCCATATTGTATTATAGTATACTTATATAAACCATACATATTTACTGCTAAAATAGTAGTACATTTACTGCTGAAATAATAATAAGACAATTTTTTTATGATGGAGATCTGGAATCTTCAAGATGTTCTAACTTTCACTGATCTACATAAAAATGAGTGAGCCTACAATGGCTGAGGGAGTATAATGCTCCAGCTGTTTTTTAGAGGTTAGTGAGGCCATTGATATTAAGTATTGTTTTCAGTAACTGGAGAATTTGTTTATTTATGGCCACTCAAGATATAGCCAGGGAAAGACATCATTTTGGCTACATTTTTGTAGAGGTAAATGATTTGTGTCTGTGTCTGGCAGTTGTTAGAGCTAATCAAATTGTGGTATTCCGGTTTTGTGAAAAGTGCTGGTGTTCTACTTTTGTCCTAGGAATGAAGGAGAAAACTTGCAAATTTTACTCTCTAAATGTGAAATCTTTTTTGTCATGGAAGGAAAAAAAGTCATCTAAATTCTTGACCTTTTTTGAGGCAATTCAATCTAATCCTACTCTGAGGAGTGAGTAGCACCTTAGCACCTTGGAAGAGGTCCCTTCCAACCTGCATATCCCAACAACCTATAGAGTGAAAGCAAAATCGTTTTCTAGCTCTAACAAAATATTTGTCTAGCAAGAAGGCACTTCTCTTGCAAAACATCTGAATTTTGCCAAATGCACCTTTTGCTTTTAGAAGTTGTTTCTTGCACCCAATATTTTGGTAAAGTTTACTTTGCCAGTGGGTGTCTTTCAGACATGCTCTGTGTATGGCAGAGCCTTACAGGGAAGTATCAGCTTGGTCCAAGGAATTTTCCCCAAATGGTGGCAAATGGTTTTATACCTGATGGTCCGCCAATGTATTTCTAAAAGAACATGCTGTAAAGGAAGAGTCCTAGTTGCTTTGTCCTGTATTACAGCATGATGAGATCCTGTAAAAAATTTTGAAGTCTAGAACAGACTTAATTTTAACTGCTCTAATTACAAAGACATTATGGGCCCCTAAACATTATATGCTGACTGGTATCTACCAGAGGACAATCCTTAGGCTCTTTTTCCTTCTTAAAAAAAAAAAAAAATCAAGAAAAAACCCAACAAAAAACAATTTAGGGATTCCATCTGTTTCCATTTACCTTTAATTTGAACTAAGTCATACAATTATTAAATACTTAATTGTATTTATCTTATTTAAAAATATTTTTTAAAGTGTACTATTTTTGAGTTTTAGTGTCTAACCTATGAATGTGCATACATGTTACGTAGCAGATTTGGGGTTTATGGTTAAGTATAAGGTTAGGGGAAAAAAGTGAATTTCAAATGTAGTCCGTGCAAAGTAATATCTTTGTTAGTGTCTTTAAAGAGTGAGAATTACCTTCTCTCTTGTGAAAGAGCAAACTTTGGTAAAACTGCGCAATGCCATCTACTTGAAAAAAACCCCTATCAATTGTTTGAACTATCTGAATTTGAAAATATAATCACTGGAATTATGCAAAATATCTCCTGTGGATTTTTCCCCAGTTTTCATAATTCATGTTGTAAACACATATAACTCGATACATTATTTTTAGGGTGATTCTGGTGGACCACTGTCATGTCAAAGCAATGGAGATGGAAAATGGTTTTTGACTGGCATTGTGAGCTGGGGTTATGGATGTGGAAGACCAAATTTTCCAGGTGTCTACACAAGAGTGTCAAATTTTGCACCATGGATACACAAATATGTGCCTTCAGTCTTGTAACTTGAAAACTGTTTCCTTGGAATAAAACATGTCCTGGATATCTTCATTAAAACCGTATTTGGAGGAACTGTTCACGGGTGGAATTTCTTTGCATGTCTCTTGCTGATTCTGGCTCACATATGGGGCTAATGAATACCAGGGATTTGAGCTCTGGTGAAAAAGGAGGAGGCTATTCCTTGTGGTGGTTGTTTCACGCAGTTGTCTGGAGACATGGGGGGAGGTGCAACAATAAACTTTGTTTTCAAGGCACCAACTAAATGCAGGTGCACTCACCTGTCAGGAAGCTGAAGATACAATTGATTGTGTAAACAGAGAGCTTGAGGCTTACTCATAATTTCTTCTGAGATGTGTGCAGCTAATACAGAAGTAACGGTGAAGTAGCAATGAACTGTTTGCACTCTGGCAAATACTACTTTCACTACCTCTTCCAGCAAGGACAGCTGATGGGGAGAAAGAGAGAGGAGACACTGTAAAAAGTGAACTCAATCCCTTCAAACCCATAGGGCCCAAATTTTTGAAGATCACAAATTCTGCTGCTATATGTGATTTGTCGCATGCTTATTCCTTCTGCTTTCATTTTAATTAACTGCATGATTTGGACCTACTGACTTTTCTTTTGTGCTTTCATTTCTTTATTTTCAAATTCATCCACCTAAGAATTTGAATTCTCAAGCTTCAGGCAACCGTATCAAGATGAATAAAGATGGTGATGTGTGTTATTGCAATGATCTTGTCCTTGATGAAATAAAACCATTATTTCTAAAAGGTCCTGGTATAATATTTATGTAAAAGTGGGTTTGTTTCCTCTAGACCTTTTTCTGGGTGTCTTTTTTTGCCTTTTCCATGAAGGAAGGGGCAAAGCATCAGTCAGCAGGTTCTGTATGTGTAGCAGAGACAGGCTGTTGAAAAACAGAGGACTTGAACAAAGCCATCTGTCTGCAGCTGTAGTTTGAATTTCTGAGCTGTGAGGATTGCCTTCCAATCAATCCCTTTTGCAATCTCTGTATTAACTGTTCAGATTTGGTTTATTCCCTTTGTTCCCTTTGTATTATTTTTCTGGGGCTGAGATTTCTCCATCTCCTTTTGCTTTTCTAGATTCTGTTCTTTGTGCTCTCTCTCTCTTTCAACATGTATCAAATATGTTCTTTCCCCACACACATCCTTGATTTTCTTATTTTATAAGCAGAACATGCTGAGCTTGATGGTTTGCTGACTTAAAGCAGCTTTTCCTTTCAAAGAGAAAATGTGAAAATAAATTGGTTTTCAATTTATTTACTGTATTTATTCTGTGGTACCATCTTGAAGCTGGAAAACTAAGGTGATATGTGGAACTGAACATTTCTCCTCTCTTACAGATATTTCTATTAATTCCCCAGGGTGTTTACTAGAAGTTGCCTCATTCATATTGCCCTGGGGCCTTTTATCTGTAAATTGCATGTCCTTTGTATTGTGTCATAAATGATTTCCCTACTCCCGTGTTTCACAAAGAAGTGATCTATTTTCAAATGATGGGATCCATATCCTACTTAGCCTGTCAGGTAAACAAAGAGTTACAGTGATGGTAACTTTTCCTGCCCACCTTCTTTATTGCAAATCAGCTGGCTCCCAGTTGAAGCAGTACGGCAAAGATGAAATAAGAGAAGCTCAGGATGTGCAGTGGGGAGAGCAGCTATTCTGTTTAAGAAACAGGGTTCATTTATGGGGTTGCTGCTAGCTTTGTCAAAAGGCATTTGTCATGGCATCATGCTGCAGGCTTTTCCCTCCAGCTGGATTTCTATGTACAGCATTCCAGTTCCAGATGCTGAACAGGCTGCAGGGCAAGTAAGAGCCACCAGCTAAGCTTTGCAGTTGGAACACAATAAAAAAATTATCTCTGTCTACTCCTGTGTCCACTGACCCCCATTCTTCATAAATTGCTCTTAACTAAAATTATAAAAATTCCCTTCCCCCCCTCCCCACACTTTCCCAGACTGAGATGCATACAAAAAGGAAATAGCCCAGAGAGATAAGGGTTTCAGGTGTGATGTAGCTGATAACATGAAAGATCTTATCTCAATTTTCAATATTTTTATCTCTTTAAAACTATGAGAGTAAATACATGAAAATATGATACAATAGCTCTTCTTTTTTTACACTGATGCCATCCATGGTCTTTCTCTAGGAAAGACTGGATGTTTGCTACTGCCCATCCTACCAAGAAGGTTTGTGCCAAAAGTATCATTTCTCCAAATGGATGAAGTTGTGTTTCTGGAGGAGATGTCTTCTAGGAATATTACCTACAGTTTCTTTAACAATTACAGCAATCATGTTAGTCCTGCACTACTCACTCTGTAAGTGTTACTCCCCAGTGTGGATTAGGTGGGATGGATGTTTCACACTATGAAAAGCTCTGCACTAAGCAGCTGAGCACAAAATGTGCATATATAAACTACTGACTTTCCCTTCTTAATGTCTTTGTTAAAGCAACAAAATACACAGTAATTAGCAGTGAGTAGTTGCACAAGAATATTGAAAATGTGCATTTTATCACTAATTATTTTTTGTCACTGCTTGTGAATACCATCATTATTGGTATTAAATGTTATCTTTTGCAGGAACCTATAGGAATGCTTTGTCTATTTTCTCTTCACTTTCTTTAAAAACAGAATGAGTACTTAAATTGTTTATGTACTTTCCCAAATGTCAACATATAGCCATTAAAGCCATGCCTCTTCAGGAGGAGAGTACTGCAAAAGAAATGGAAACTTAACAATGAAATCTTTCTAGTAGAAACACCTGCCTAAACCTTTATCCCTTTCCTTTCCTTTCCTTTCCTTTCCTTTCCTTTCCTTTCCTTTCCTTTCCTTTCCTTTCCTTTCCTTTCCTTTCCTTTCCTTTCCTTTCCTTTCCTTTCCTTTCCTTTCCTTTCCTTTCCTTTCCTTTCCTTTCCTTTCCTTTCCTTTCCTTTCCTTTCCTTTCCTTTCCTTTCCTTTCCTTTCCTTTCCTTTCCTTTCCTTTCCTTTCCTTTCCTTTCCTTTCCTTTCCTTTCCTTTCCTTTCCTTTCCTTTCCTTTCCTTTCCTTTCCTTTCCTTTCCTCTCCTCTCCTCTCCTCTCCTCTCCTCTCCTCTCCTCTCCTCTCCTCTCCTCTCCTCTCCTCTCCTCTCCTCTCCTCTCCTCTCCTCCCCTCCCCTCCCCTCCCCTCCCCTCCCCTTCCCTTCCCTTCCCTTCCCTTCCCTTCCCTTCCCTTCCCTTCCCTTCCCTTCCCTTCCCTTCCCTTCCCTTCCCTTCCCTTCCCTTCCCTTCCCTTCCCTTCCCTGACTCAGTGCTCTAGTTATTACTACATGTTTCTCTTAAGAGCTAATACCTGCAAATGCCAAGGACAAGCACATACTTCTGCAAGCATCTTGCTCTGTAACGTTATTAGGTGTGCTAATTTTTTTTTTCTTTTTCTCTCAGCTCCAGCTTTTTCCTTTATTTTTATCGGTGGAAGTGTAGAAATTCCTAATTTGACTTTTACAAATGACCTCAATGATCCAACATAATAGAAGTTCATCCTGCAAACAAACGCAATCCAAAATTATGTAAGTTTCCACATAAGTAGAGAAATATTTTGTAAATATTTATACAGAAGCAGTTGGGAATGAGGAGAGGACTAGAGTTAGCCATTTTTTATTTCCCTTGGAAATAGTAAGTTTAAAGCTAGAAAGAACCTTGGCAGCTTTCAGATTTAGAAATGCAGCTAGAGAGATGGGGCTGTGTGTCTTAAGAGTAAGGTCAATATTTTCTAGGTAATAAGGTTTCAGGGTTATGGACAAGTTACTTGTCTTGAAGGAAATAGGAGAGTGGGGTTTGTTTTATTTTACTTTATTCAAACTCCTTTCCTTTTACATTTTCCTTTTTCTTTTTAATTTTACCTCCAATTCAGTGCTTCACTTTTTAAATTTTCCTTATCACTCACAACAGTGCTTGGTTTCTTGCCCTTCTTATGAGTTTCTATTTGTGAGATCAGTACTGTTTGCTAGGTACATGTGGACAGCAGTTTTGAATACAAAGCTGTTCTCTGTTAGCTTGTATTTCCCAAAAGAACTAATCTAGTGTCTCAAAGCTGGTTTGTGCATAGCCAATACAGGTTAGTGATTCTGGAAGTTTAAAGACTGAAAGAAAAATATAAATGTATTCATAAAGACTTTTTTCACAACTAGTTATCAAGAACTGTCTCAATGGCCTTGAAATGTGATGTGGAAAAGCAAATTTTTAGTGGAATTTAATGCACATTTATGATCCTTATTTGAAACATTTTGTGAAAATTATGGACAGTGCTTGTAATGTGGGGGAGGGTGGCGAGGAAGAGGAAAGAATGAAAAAGACAAGCACTTTATAGTATTAGCGATTATGTTGGCATTCCAATATAATTTTCTATTTTCTTTTACTACTATTTCATTGTCAGTTGGCAGAAACATATGAATCTTCCTTCTTGGGAAAGTACTACTTGAAGTCTGTAGTGGCTGCTTTCAGGTAGGTGCTGTTTCAGCATATGGTAGCAATTTGATATATTCAGCTTTGTTTTCCTGTTTTTCTTTAATGCATTTTAAATTTGCTATCTAGAAGAAAATGCACATCTCTGTAAGAGAATTAAAAATGCAGAAATGCATTTAAGTATATGATCTAAGCTTATAGTGTGACTTCTGTCCGGCCCTGTAGAATTTGTGAGAAATGAAGTCTGATTAATCATTCCTGAGTCTATGGGTATTTTTTTTGTCTGTTAATCTACTTTTAGTTTTTGAAATAATAATTCAGCTCTTGCAGGATCTTATTTTATCCATTCAAATAAAGTTATCTTTCAACCTCTGTAAACAAATCCTTATATATGTAATTTGGGGCAAAACACTATTTGAGCTCCTGGTAAGAAATGTAAATCCACTGAGAAGCAGGTTATTACAGTCCTGGTAGTTTCTGAAAATCCTGAAGGGTCAGTGCACAGGTGATTTCAAAAAGATTGTGGTGGAATCACTGCAGTAATAACTTGTATGTGTATGCTCAAGGATTCTTTATTTCAACAAAAATTGCGTGAGCAAAAAAATTGCGAGCATAAAATCATGTCATTGTATGGTGATAGCTTCCATTAAAAAATTAATTGCGATGTGTCTGGAGCTGTCATATGATCTTAAAAGTGTATAATTATACAGCTGGGATGGTAACATCCTATTGAAGGATTTCAAGGTGTGGTTTTCAGTCTTAGTGTGTAGCTGGTTAATCTGTATATGTCAAAAATAGTCCTACTGTATAAAAATGCAACAAAAATAATTGTTAAACAAAAGAGCTTTTTGTCACCACGTTTAGCAGCAACTATCGGGCACAGAAGTTCAGCTGCCTATGAAACTGTGCCAGCCAAAAATGCAGACCAGTGAAAACCATGTCCAAAATAGTAATTAGACTGTATTTATAGTGAATTTCTTTTCCTTTCACAGTGAAGGAGAATGTGGGCTGCAAGCTTACTTCTGGAATACATTCTGGGCACCACAAGATATGGTTGCTTCTCTTAAAATCTAACCCCAGTGGAACAAAAAGAAATCTGTAGTAAACAAGCAGTTCCCTTGCTCAGTTCTGGGGAGGAAGATTTTGATCTTGTTACCATGGAGCTTTTTGGTATCAATGTACCTGTCATTTAATACTTATTCTGTCTATTTTTCTCTCTCCACTTTGTGTCTTTGGCTTGTGTAGCTCATAATTATTACATTTCAGTTTCAGATTCCAGAGAATATGATGTGATGATAAAATCAGGAAATTACGCTTCAATCCCAAGTGATGCCACTTTGAGGGGGAGTGGAATCCTGTGATAGAAAAATGGCATTTTTTGAGTTATTCTTATATCTGTAGGGCTTATGAACTAAACTAGGTTATGGAATCTCCATGTCTTATGTTTCAAATGAAGGCTGGATGTTCCGACTAGAATGGCTGAAATTTAATAGCTCCCACTATTGCAGTGAGCTGTGGCTCCAATTTTTGCCATTTCTAAATAATAAAACAAAAACAAAACAAACAAGCAAACAAAAAAACACCCAACAAAACCTCTAAGAAATTGTGCATAATTTGGCTTGTGATTAGACAATTTTGGTTTTATATTGTTAGTGAACAATTAGGCAGATATCATACCAATTGCAGCTGAATCAGTTCCTGCTCATGATGGTGAGGCTTTGTACTCCCTCGGCCAGAGCAGGAGAAGGTGATGCAGTCTGATAGGAAAAAGGGAACAGAACTGTAAACGTAAGAGCAAAAAAGGAATAGAGGAGTCAAGAAATATGGATAGGTGATTTTTTTCTACCTTGTCAGAAATCTTACCCAAGAACCTATCATCTTTCAATCTAACAGTTTCTCCATACTGATCTACACTCTATTTTGTAGCAGTATCCTTTGACCTGTATGCCAAGCCAGGCAACAACAGGACTCTAACTCTGATGAATCTCAAAAAGTCTTTTTATCAATGGAGACTGTAAGTTCCTCCTAATTACGTGGTAGTTATCACTCTACATGGTGTCACTCCAGAGAGCTGTGCATCATACCACTTGTCAACATATGATTTCCTTCTTCCACTGCAGAACAAGATCATTATGAAGTAATATACAGAGCAAAGACGCTTTACTGAGCTGTACAGAAGCTCTCTGAAACCATACCAGATGGATAAAATGTGAGATTTGAAATACAACTTAATTAAAAGTCTTGGATAGTGTAATAAAAATATCTTCTAATAAAGTTGAAAGGCACTGATAAGGGTTTCCAAGTCCAACTCCCTGCTCCTCAGAGGACTACCTAAAAGGAAACCATCTGATTAAGAACATTGTCCAGATGTTCCTTAAACTTTGACAAGCTTGGTGCCATCACCCCTTCCCTGAGGAACCTATTACAAATTTCTGTGGGGTTTATTCTACACTATGACTAATTCTAATGGGTTCCTTTCTATAAAATTACATTTACAACTCAAAAACATACAGAATTTATTTTAGAGTATTATATTCTCTTACTTTCAGAAAATGTATGTTTTATGGCAGTCCAGTCACAGCTGAATTCCTCCTCATAATAGGGGGTTGGAAGGCTACATCCTCAGAGTCACTGTAGTGTATTTGCATAAGTGGGTTCAGATGATATTTAAATTTGAGAGGCTACACTGCTCCTACTTTTCAGAGTTAAATTTCATGTATGAGCACAAGGAATCCGTCTTCCTCAATCAAATGAATGAACAAGTTTTAGCATCTGAGGATGGATGGTTTCAAGAGGGGAACTTTACTTAAATTTTTGGAACTTTCAGGAAGAGGTTAGCTGGGCATGAAGATTCAGCTAGGAATCTGAAATGCACTTGTTTAGGAGTGGTTTAGCTAAATTGAGTAGTCCTCTTCAGCTCTATTAATGTACTAAAATTAACTGCTCTCTATGCAACAAGACATAACAGATTGCCATTGTTGGCATGAAATGGACAGAAGGTTTTTGTAAGGAGTTACTCTCAAACTTCAAAGGAGAATCCTGTTCCTGATGTAGGCCTGCATTTGTTCTGCTACTTATTATGGATTATTGCTGCGACTATTACTCCATTGTGTATTATTAACACTGGCTCAGCTTTTTAGGAACCACAAATGTAGAGCTGGCCATGAGCATGAAAACACCTGGAAGACAGCAAAACCAACACAGGTGTCTGATATAAGACATTCAGAGAATATTGATGCAGTAAGCTGTAAGACAAAATTCAAGAATGTGTGTCACAGACATCTTTTTGTGAAAATCTTTTCTTTAGGATTTTCCTGCTGAACTGAGAAGTTTCAGCAACAAATGTAAACAATTATTATCTGCTGCTGTGGAATGCAACAGGTCCACCTGTGATTGGCCCCTCTTGGATGTTTATAATTAATGGCCAACAAGATGGAGCTATCTCAGGCAGAGTCCGAGAGAGCTGCCTTTGTTAGGCAAAAATCATTCTTTTCTATTCTATTCTTAGCTTAGCTAGGTTCTGAGGAAACCTTTTCCTTTCTTCTCTTTTTAGTATAGTTATAATGTAATATATATATATATATATATATATAATAAAATAATAAATCAAGCCTTCTGATCATGGAGTCAACATTCTCGTCTCTTCCCTCATCCAAGAACCCCTGTGAACACAGTCACAAATGTGCATTGATGTCTGTCTATTAAAGAACCAAAACAGAATTTGGTGACTGAAATGATGTTAAAAGCCTGATAGTACTTCAGAAAAATGGACTTTTTCGGTTGCTTTTACTGCCACCCTAAAAAATGCATTGTTTTGCATATGTCTATTCGTTTTGTTCTTGGATCAAAAGCAGCCTAGTGACATACTTATTACACATGCAGTAGAACTAATAATAACAGCATGTCCCTCTGTGACAGCCAGTAACTATGATAGCCATTATTCCCTGATGTTGAGGTCCAGGGTCACACGTGGTGACTGAACTGATTCTCTCCAGTTTCTGTAAACTGCAGTAATAAATCCGTTCAGTGACAAATCCTAAAGCATGCTCAAGCTGAGATAGGGAGGTGTGCTGTGAGAGTAAGTATCTCACGTGGACAACTCTTCTCATAGCTTGCCTTGCTTTTCTGATGATACTGTGACAGAAGGTACAGATAGAAGATAAACCAGGCCGTTGACTGGGTTGATGAAGATGCTGAAATATTTTCACATGGCAATGTGGAGGTACTTAAATTGTTATTTTATAAATGTTTTGTCAGCTATTATGATAGAAAGTATTTAATAATGTCTGCAGGAGAGGCAAAGCAGAGATTCATTCACTAGTGCCTCACTTCAAACGCATGAAAGGAATATCCTGCTAAAGGAGAAGACAAGTACTTTCAATTGAAGGTTAAAAACTTTGATTTTAATGCTGCCAATCTGGGCCTCAGTTACATCAAAGAACTTGATGTAGGGCTGTGATAGAAATAATCTGTTACTGTGAGGTCTAATCTTAATTGCTTTCATTTGCTGTGCATAGAAAAAGAGAAACCTGTTAGAAATTTTTAATGTATAGATTCACAGATATCGCAAAATATTCTGAGTTGGAAGTGACCCACGAGGATCATCGAGTTATAAACAAATTAAAAAAGTCCAAAATACAATGGAGGTGCAAAATGAAATAAGCATAAGAGTGAATTACAGATGCAAGAAATAGCATCTCACATTACAAGTAAAAGAACAGCAGGAAGTAATAGTTGCTAAGCATGGGGCTCCACATTTTGTGTGATAGGTTTTGTGACACAAAACCAGGCTGAACATGGATAGATTGAAAATGCTTTGGGTTCATCTGTTGCACAGGTGCTGCTTAACACTGCTGCACTGGCACTTGTTGCATTTTCATTCCTAACCTCTGTTTCTCAGTGCCACTATCACCACTGAAGTAACATAATCTGGCATTGTCTTTCTGATGCTTCTATAGGTACAGAAACTCCAGGGCACTTGTTAAGCAATAAAACAGTGACGTACACACAGAGCGACTAGTCATCAATGCTGGGAAGCCCAAGCATCCTGTGTACTATCAGCTGGGTGGAAGAATAAAAGGGAAATGGTAACCAGGGAAATATTCTGGAACACAGATGCCCAGATCAGTGTTACTTCTGCCCAGTTTCCCAGCAAAGACAACAGGAATATGAGAAATGTTTTGGGATTATTTTTTTAATGCTTTTTTTTGGTAACCTTCCAGATGGTGTGGGCCTGGGGCCTGGACTCCTTTGGTTGTGTTTTTAACTTCATTGAGTAATGTGATGTTGCTTACCTTCTCACTGGACCAAAGAGGAGAAAGCAACATATTAAAAGCTCACTTTCAAGCTGTTCCTAAAATCAGTAAGTAGTTAATAGAAACAAGCATCTGATGGAAGCACACTTATTACTGATTTTGCCTCTAAAAAAGTTGATATTGCCTTGACCATATCTGGGGGAGGGAATGTTGGCATATAAAGCAGGGAATTATCATTGAGATCCACTTTACAAAAGACTGAGAATTGAACAAAGAAGAGAGAACACCCTTTGGTCTGGGAGACTTTGTCTTCCTGATAACTACTGAAGCCTTACTTGCCAGTCATTGCATGGGTAACACCGAGTAGCGGCAGGGAAGCAGACAGACAGACAACTACAGGCACTATCTATCTGGGCAAAGCTAGATAGCCCCAGTGACAGAGTAGTTACTTTTGTCAGTTTTGGCAATGTATCCACAGATCACAGAATGTGTGTTTAAAGAAAATGGAAAAGAGCAAACACTTCTAGTTTATCTTTGTTCTTTTTCTGAATGCATTGTTCAGTGTAGTTAACTGAATAAGAAAAATGTGTTCCACACCTAAGACCTACATTCCAAATCTATGAGGTACTATGGATTTTACATGAGTGCTGTGGGGTGAAATATTTTGAGTAATGCCAAACTGTAGTACTAATTTTAGAAGAGATAAAGGGGCTTCACGGGACCAAGTTTAGCCACAGTTATTTGGTAAGGTATAAGTGAAAGAGTTTTGACAGTGAAGCAAGTGACTTTTCTTTAATGTGTGGAACAAGTCACTGAGGACAAATTCCTCCAAAACTGCCACATTTCAGCTTATGTCTCTCTGCATGCTGCTTATCCAAATACTTATCCCTTGCACATTACGAATTAAAATGGCTTTATTGTTCTGAGGATGGGCATTTCAAATTACATTTAGCCCAGGTTTTGCTACAATATTTTTTAATTTCAAAATTATCTTATTTTCTGTTATGTTCATATTTGCATTCACAATGTTACCTAAAGGGAACCAAAAGCACTAAGGACTGGATATCTAATAGAGTCCTTAGTAGAAAATAAAACCTCAAAGGAATTCTTCAAATATGGCATTTTCAAACTGAGAACTGATACACAAACTTCCTTGTTTACATTAAATTAATCAGTTATCCCTTCACTGGGCTGATTGCTTTTTAATTTTGAAAATACCTACAGAACAGTCAGAAGTAGATTGGAAGGGGGAGGTTTGTTGCATCCACATCTGGTTGCTTCTTTCACTTACCATGAAAAAATGTTTTTTTAAAAAAGAAAAACTTCAGTCAGAGGTTTTTTTGTACTTACCCTTAGTTGTAATTTGATCCAAGAAAAGAGAAATTCAGTTTTATGTGGAGGTGGAAGTTAAGTGATTTTCAGTTAATACAGGAAAAATGTGAGTTGAATACTGTCACAATGCATTCTTCGACCTCTGTATGTAGAGAAGACTCTGCACTTTCATACAGCTGAGATAACTGTGCTCCTTGATGATGTATTTCTCTCCTAGTATGTGGTGGTCAATATATTTCCTGGAATGTGACACTGAGTTCTCCTTATTATCCGAGTTACTACTCACCAAACATTGACTGCACCTGGATCATCAAGGTAAATGCTAGGAACTCTTCTGAGTATTGATGACTTTTCTTTATCTTATGTAGACACAAAATTGGGAGAAATGGCTTTTGATGTAGATGAAACAGAGAAAACCTAGTGAAACCACTGAACCTGACTTCTTCTCAGGCACGCATTTCTTTCCTGTCCTATGTACAGGTGCGAACTATGGGATGGAAATATTGCCAACTTCCAGAAGTTTAAGAATTTTTTTGACTGCAACAAATTAATGTGTAAGATGACAAATCCCAGCAGCCAGAGAAAATTAATAATAATCAGAGCTTTTATTCTCTGTCAAAAAGAAAAAATGGTCATGTAAATCATGCCTCACATGATGGATACCACAGTGTATTTCTCTGAATTCTGCAGAGCCAGGACATTCTCTGGTTCAGAAATTCACCTCTGAATGTCAAGCAAGTCCTTTGGCAGGACTTAACATCTACTCATGATTTCTACCAACCGCCTAATGTGTCGGTATATTGTTCCGTTCAGCATTTAACTACTTTTTTAGTTTCCCCAGTAAAGAAGACTTTTCATGTATATAACTTGATACATCTCTACCTTTCACAGTATTATTAGCAGCTTATAGCACAAAACTCTCACCTCTGTGCCAAACAGGAACACATGGCATTACAAACCTAGCATGAACCTCAGATATAGTGCTTTATGCTGGCTGCAGAAAGGCTTACACTCCTTCATCAGGCACAGTCTAGCCAAAGTTGGGTCTAAAAAGACTTCTATAGATGTTTAAATTAGCAAGGTTTTTTAGCTCTTCAGAGGCACTAATTTCAATAATACAAAAGCAGTACTTTCAATCCAGGAACTGGTAGAACAACTTGGAAGCAAAGGCTATTTTCATTTTGTGAATGCATGTCAGGGTTTTAATCTTTTGATTTTTAGGCATCATTGCCTGGCTACAAACTCTCAATAAAAATTCTTATAATACAAATTCAAGACAAGTCTCCAGGGTCCAGTAAATGTGATAAAGACTGGCTAGAAATTGGTGGAGTTAGGTGAGTAAATACATTGTTTTCTGACATTGATTTACACTTTGAAGTTCTGCACGTTTAAGCATCCTGGGTTTTTTCTTACAGGTATTTACTTTTTCTTTTGTTCCCCTTAGAACAATAATGTAGAAAACTACAGGATCTTATGCAGCTGCAGCTGAACTGTAAATTCCTGGCTGTGGTCTTGATGCAGATGAGGAGTTTGTGTAATCAGAAGTTTAATTTTCTTTATCACTTGCTCTTCAGTGATTGCAATTTTTACACAAACACTAAAAATAACACTATTCAGAGAAATTTGTCTCTTGGAAGGAGCATATTGAAACAAGCAACAGCTGTTGGATTTGGCTGAATGATTTAATCCTTTCCTGGATGTGGAACTTTTGTGTTTGCAAACCTAAATGGGCAATATGAAATCAAGCATGCCTGAAGCAGCTTGTGTTTACAAGGTAGACCCTGATATTGATCATCTTGCTGTATTTTGTTTCAAAGTCTGCTAATCCCAAAAATGTTGCAGAGTGGGAGAAATTCATAAATAGGCTTTCTAAAACTTTTGTTGGGCCGTTTTTAACACCAAAATATAGCTGATCCTTACTGCATTATCTTAAAGCTTTTTTGACATCACTACCACTCAGTAAAAGGAGACATAGCTGGATGGTAGTGGTCAGTTTGGTTAGAAATTAGTATTTCTCACTTTTGCCTTGCTAGATACTGTAAAACTCTTTCAGAAAACAACAGAAACAGAGAATATGGCTATTCTGTTGCAATCAACTTCCATTCTGATGAGCTGGTCACCCACAGAGGGTTTTATATTGAATACAAAGCTTTCAGTCCCACAGAACGTAAGTTAATAAGCACACAATTTAATTTTCAAGGAGAAATCTTTCAGAAACCCTGCTTGACAGATCAGCATACAACTCAACCTGCCTACTTTCTTAACCTTATTGCAGGAGACAAATGTGTAAAATGTTATGTCTTTGGTTGACCAAATAGAGCTACAAATTTAGATATAAGACGTATTTATAAGCTAGTACTTATTTCCTAAGTTTTTATCAACTTTTTATCAACTATTCTGTAAAATGAGGAGTAAAATTTCTCAGTTTCTGTAGATCTACTATATGGCACTTTGCTGACACTTTAAAATAGCCAAGCTACAATATGAAAATAGAATGGCAGAGGACCTCTAAGCATGACTCTTCTCCCAACCAAAGTTAACCATGAATACCTAATCTTTTCTTGTTTTGGTTTCAACAGACAGGTGTCTGCTAAGGAAGGCAGGAGCCTCCTCTGAAATGGAAAATAAAAACCCCCTCCCTCCAAATTGCTATAAATTTTAAATTAAGAGGCTCTCAGGCAAAAATATGGGAGCAGGGATAACAGTTCTTTATTAGGGAAGAAAATAAAAAGATAAAATAAACAATGCATAAAACCAAAACAACACTGACAGAGTCAGAACACAACCTGACACCCTGTTGGTCAGGGTGTTGGTAGCAGTCCAATTGGAGATGTGGCTGCAGTCCTCCTGGAGTGTCAGGTGTGGTTCTGTTGGAGCAGGGATCCTGCAGAAAGGGTGTATTCTTCCTCTGAAACTCCAGTGGAAGAGGCAGCTGTTCCTCTGGGAAATCCAGTGGAGAAGTCATGCTGGTGTTCCAGAAACTCAAGATGATATCCAGGTAGAAATGTTTGGCTCCTCCCTCTGGGCAGAGCATCTCACAATAGGATGCTATAGCTCTCATCAGTCATGCAGTGACACTCAATAGGCTGTTATCAGCAGATGTCTCCCCTGAGAGAGGATTGGTTGTGGAAAAGATAAGGAAAACTGCCCACTTAACAGAAGACAACTGCCATACAGATGGCAAATAGAAAACAATTTGCTTGGCAATCCAGGACATGATCCATCCCTTATTCTATTTTCCATCTGCATCACATTGAAACCTTACACACAGTTCTCACTTAAGACTAGGTTTCCTTGTGGTACCCAATGGCTTTCTCCATCTTTCTGCATTACCCACCAAGTGTAACCAGGTCCTTGAGCAAAAACAATCCCATGGATGGGTTTGTCTTTGCCTGAGGTGGGATTAATCCAAACAGTCTTTCCCAAAATATCTTTCATATGTACCACAGGGACTTTATCTCCATCCACTGTGTGCAAGGGTTCAGACTGGGCAAGACCAGCTGGATTGATGGACCCTCGGGTGTCAACCATCCAGGTGGCTTTTGTTAAGTTCATTTCCCAATTTATAAAAGTTCCCCCGCCAAGTGCTTTCAGGGTAGTCTTAAGTAGTCCATTGCACCATTCAACTTTCCTGGCAGCTGGTGCATGATAAGGAATACGATATATCCATTCAATATCATGTTCTCTGGCCCAGGTGTTGATAAGGCAATTCTTGAAATGGGTCTTGTTTTCTGACTCAATTCTTTCAGGGGTGCCATGTCTCCACAGGACTTGCTTTTCCAGGCCCAGGATGGTGTTCTGAGCAGTAGCGTGAGATACAGGGTAGGTTTCCAACCATTCTGTGGTGGCTTCTACCATGGTCAGCACATAGTGCTCGCCTTGACGTGTCTGGGGCAGTGTGATGTAGTCAATCTGCCAGGCCTCCCCATACTTGTACTTGGACCACCGCCCACCATACCATAGGGGCTTCACTCGCTTGGCCTGCATGATGGCAGCACATGTCTCACAGTCATGGATAACCTGAGAAATACTGCCCATGGTTAAATCCACCCCTTGGTCCCATGCCCACTTATAGGTGGCATCTCTACCCTGATGGCCTGAGGCATCATGGGCCCATCGAGCTAAGGGGGAACAACTCCCCTGTATGTTGCCAATCTATGTCTATCTTCGACACCTCTATTTTTGCTGCCTGATCTACCTGCTCGTTGTTTCAGTGTTCCTCATTAGCCCGACTCTTGGGGACACAGGCATCTACATGATGGAGTTTCACAGGTAGCTTCTCCACCCAAGTAGCAATGTCTTTCCATTCATCAGCAGCACAGACTGGCTTTCCTCTATGCTGCCAGTTGGCCTTTATCCACCTTTCCAGCCAGCCCCACAGAGCATTGGCTACCATCCAAGAATCAATATAAAGGTAGAGCTTTGGCCACTTCTCTCTCTCAGCAATGTCCAGGGCCAGCTGAACAGCTTTGAGTTCAGCAAGTTGACTTGATCCACCTTCTCCTTCGGTAGCTTGTGCAACCTGTTGTGTGGGGCTCCATACGGCTGCTTTCCACTTCTGGTTCATCCCTATGATGCGACAGGATCCATCAGTAAAAAGAGCATAATGCGTTTTCTCTGGCAGTTGATGGTTGTATGGTGGAGCTTCTTCAGCACATGTCACTTGCTCTTGTTCCTCTTCATCAGTGAGACCGAAGTTTTCACTTCCTGGCCAGTTTATAATTATCTCCAAAATCCCAGGGCAATTCAGGTTTCCAATACAGGCACTCTGTGTGATGAGAGCAATCCACTTGCTCCATATAGTGTCAGTGGCATGGTGGGTAGAGGGAACCTTTCCTTTAAACATCCACCCCCGCACCAGTAGTCGGGATGCCAGGAGGAGTTGTGCTTCCATGCCAATCTCCTCTAAGGTGTCTTGAACTCCTTCACAGGCAGCCAAGATTTCCTTCTCTGTGGGAGTGTAGTTGGCTTTGGACCCTCTGTAGTGTCAACTCCAAAATCCTAGCAGTTGGTCTCAAATCTCCCTAGGCACCTTCTGACAAAGGCTCCAGGACAAGACATTGTTCCCAGCTGCAGTGTAGAGCACATTCTTCACCTCTGGTCCTGTCCTGACTGGGCCAAGAGCTACCGCATGAGCGATCTCCTGCTTGATCTGGGCAAAAGCTTGTTGCTGCTCAGGGCCCCAGTGGAAAGTGCTCTTCTTGCGGGTCACCAGGTAAAGAGGACTCACCATCTGACTGTACTCGGGAATGTATATTCTCCAAAAACCTATGGCACCTAGGAAAGGTTGTTTTCCTTCTTGCTGGTTGGAGATATTGTGATCTTGTCAATGACCTCAGTTGGAATCTGACACCGTCCGTCTTGCCACTTTACTCCCAGGAACTGGATCTCTCTGGCATGTCCCTTGACTTTGCTCTTCTTGATGGGGAAGCTGGCTTCTAGCAGAATCTGGATGATCCTCTCCCCTTTCTCAAATACTTCCATTGCCATGTTCCCCCATACAATGATGTCATTGATGTACTGCAGGCGTTCTGGAGCCTCTGCACCCTTTTCCAGTGCAGCCTTGATCAGTCCATGGCAGATAGTGGGGCTGTGCTTCTACCCCTAGGGCAGTTGGTTCCAGGTGTACTGCACCCTCCAGGTAAAGCCAACTGAGGCCTGCATTCTGTTGTCAGAGGAATGGAGAAAAACACATTAGCAATGTCAATAGTGGCGTACCACTTTGCTGCCTTGGACTCCAGCTCGTACTGGAGTTCCAGCATGCACAACAGCACTCAGTGGTGGAGTCACTTCATTCAAGCCACAATAGTCCACAGTCAACCTCCATTCTCTGTCAGACTTGTGCACAGGCCAGATGGGACTGTTGAAGGGTGAGTGGGTTTTACTGACCATGCCTTGGCTTTCCAGTTCACGGATCATTTTCTGGATGGGGATCACGGCATCTCAACTGTCCAATACTTCTGGTAGTGCACCATCGAGGTGGCAATTGGTACTTGTTGCTCTTCCACCTTCAGGAGTCCTACTGCAGATGCGTTTTCTGATAGTCCAGGCAGTGTTCAACTGCTTAATGTTCTCTGCCTCTACAGCAGCTATGCCAAAAATCCATGTGAGTCTCTTTGGGTCCTTGTAATAGCCATTCTGGAGGAAGTCTATGCCCAGAATACACAGGGCCTCTGGGCCAGTCACAATAGGATGTTTCTTCCACTCTTTCCCAGTCAGGTTCACCTTGGCTCCCAACAGGATCAATTGCTGTGATCGCCCCGTCACCCTGGCAATGGAAACAGGTTCTGCTCCCACATGTCCCAATGGTATCAGGGTACACTGCACACCAGTATCAACTAAGGCATTGTATTTTTGTGGTTCTGATGTGCCAGACCATTGGATCCACACCATCCAGAAGATCCAGTTTTCCCATGCCTCTCCCTGGATAGAGGCAGGGCCCCTTTAACCTGGTTATGATCTCTTTCCTGGACATTCATGATAGACGTACCTTCAAGGGGATCTGACAGATCATAATCGGCAGCTCCATCATGGGAGGTTGAGGTTACCTTCACTTTACTGGAATTCCCTTAGTTAGGGTTTCCCTCCTTGAGCTGATGGACCCATGCTGCCAGGACAGAAGTGGGTTTCCCATCCCACCTTCCCACGTCTTCCCCATGGTCATGCAGAAAGAACCACAGGTCAGCCCATGGGGTGTACCCTCTCTCTCTAGCTGGGGAACGTTGGGCTCTGACTTCGGGGCCTGTGACTGGCACTGGTGCAATGTGGGAACTGTTCCTCCTCACCTCCTCCCTCACCTCCCTCATCTCCTCTTTGAGTTCCTTGACCACAGCAGAGACATGAGCCTGCATTGGGCCATTGATCATACTTCCATAATTTCTAAGCTTGTTGGCAACAGAACCCACTGTCTCTCAGTTGGTATCAGCATTAATCGTTGCAATGAAGATGGTGTATTGAGATGGCCCTAGATTTGCCAGACTCCACAACATTTGCCCTGTGAACCTGACCTTGTTGGGGTCATTACCATGATGTCCATCCCTCCCAAAGAGTACCTCCCATACTGCCATTTCTCTCAGCTGTTGGATCCCTTCCTCAAGGGTGTTCCAGCGCATTCTATGGTGGTGTTCCTGCATTCTCTCCCTGTCGACAAACCTCTCTCTGACACTTATTACAAACCACTCCCAGAGGAAAAGGGACCCTGGCTCCCTTACAAAAATCTGATTCATACCTGAGTCCTGGGTCAAGGGTCCCAGATTCCTTGCCTCACCACCATCCAGCCGGACACCTGTACCCATAAGGTCCCAGACCCAAAGTAGCCAGCTGGACACCTTTACCCATAAGGTCCCAGACCCAAAGTATAAGCCTGACATCCCCATCATGCAATGTCTTTGTGCAGATAACAGAGACTTTCATACGTCAGGGACTCAGTGATAATTGCAACCTCTGGCTCCCCTGTGGGTTGTGAGGACCTTCCCCTACCTGGGTGCTCCGATTTCATCCTAGATCTCCTTGTTTCTATAGGGGCAACTGCTGCTGGCTATGCCTGCCTTTGCAGTTCAGGTGGAACCTGGACAGTTGCAACATCTGTAGGTTCCACTGCTGCACTGTTAGACTCTCCCTCTTTGAGTCAGGGGGAGGGTTTCTCACCTGGGGAAATGTACTCCTTCAGCATTTGGCCCATCTCACGTATCTCCTTCACCAGACCCCCCACCCAGTCTGGGTTGTTCATATCTGGGGTGGGCTGTGGGGCAGGGTTAGGCTCTGGGGCATCAGCATCCCTAGTCTCTGGTGCCATGTCAGGTTCTGGAGTAGGTGTCAGGGTGGTTGTCCACGTTAATCTTCCCTTATCTCTAAATGCTAAATAGAACAAGTCTATCAGCAACACCAGCCACTGTATGATATCATTAGTATTTAGAGTGGATCTAAACACTTCAAAAAATGGTGGGGCAGACCCAAATAGATGGTTAAAGGGTTGGGAGAAAATTTTCCCTGGTGTCATTTCCTTATGGTAGGTGCCATTATTAAAGTAACCCCAAAAACATACAGTTAGTGTGTGATAGCTCTGAATCCAGGTGCCTGCTTTCCAGAGGAAATTAAAAATCCATGAATTCCTCACCTTATTCACCCATAAAACAAACTGGATAACAGCCACAGTAGCCTTGGTTATAGGACCCTTGTTTAGATAAGCGTCTGCAAATGGAAGAAATATAGCCACAATCACATGCCACCCAAACTAGGGTAAGCTGGACCACATGGTGTCACTTAACAAGGTTTCTATAGCAGCACACAAAAATTAGATTACTCAAGAACTGTTATTCCCTTTTTGTTTCTTAACCTTAAGCCTCATGTTGGGCACCAAAATCAGTCTTGGTATTGACAGACAGGTGTCTGCTAAGGAAGGCAGGACCCTCCCCTGAAATGGAAAATGCTCTGGATCAATGTTAGATTTTAGGGGTCTTCCAGATGGTGGAACAGGAATTTTCAGGAGATACAAGTATATTTACTTGTGACATTTCTTAGAAAAGATGCAATTTCAGATTTTTTTAAATGCCAGGGTTTTTTTACCCAATTAATGTCTAGGTAGCTAAAGTTCTCTGTGATTTCATGAGATCAGTTCATTTTGAGAAGCCTCTTCAAATCCTCAGCTTGCTTGTCAGAATGTAGTTCTGTTTATTGTTGACATAGAAGCATTTAAGTTTTAAGGTTTCTGGTAAAGATTTTTGTTTCATGGCCTTTCACTCTAATAAATGGCACATTTTTTGGTCAGTCATTGTGGGATTCACATTCTCTGAACCTGAGTGAAGCAGAGAAAAGAATGATCAAAACAATTCTTATCTCATTTGCTGCACCTGTGTTGTTCACAAGTGGAATGCATTGTGGAATGTTGTTTACCTGAAGGGAATTGGTAATTGGATTTTGGTGTGAGTGTTTTGATTCACTGGCCAATTGAATCCATGTGTGTGTCAGGACTGTCAGTGGACAGTCACAAGTCAGTGCAGTTGAGTGCTTGGCAGATTCAGCTTAGATGTAATGTAACATAGTGTAATATAGTATAATAAAGTAATTAATTAGCCTTCTGATAAGATGGAGTCCTCCTCATCATTCCTTCCTTCATCAGGGGCATCCTGAATCCAATAAGTCATTCTATAAGACACAAATTTTCAAAGATTTCTTCTTCCAACAATGTGGGTCCTCTTTCTACCAGAAAAAGTTACCAACTATTCCTAGTTCTGTGGTTACTCTGGTTTCTGCCTCAAAAATGGTTAAGAGTCTAAGCCTAGGAATACCTTTTTTAACAAAATCCACTGCCTTTATTGTGTGTATCTGTGTGCTCTGCTCCTAGCACTGAGGCAGGAAGCAGATGGCTCAAAGTTATTTAATCAGTTCTTAGTCACAGTCAGGAGGCTCTGTTTAAAGACTCAGGAGGAGTGGAATGGCTGTCATGCGTCAGTATCAAGTTGATACAGTAGTTTGGGGAATGCTATCTCAGACACCAGCATGGATTGAGAGCGCTGGCCTATATCAGCCTTCCCTTCAGCAGTAGTAACAGGAGAAGGAAAAAAATAAACTCATGTTTTCCCATATCTTAAGTACCTGCAATCACCCACCTAAGGTTAGTTTTTTCCCCATTGTTGGGTGCCTATCAAAGCACAGTTGCTAAAAATCACAGGCTCTGCTCTGAGCTGACCTGGAAAGCAAATGCCAGCCATCAGCTCTATAACTTCAGGGAGAGGTGACAAGAAAATGCAGACACTCCTGCTTTGAGCTTGTGCTGGCTGGGTGGTGTGTGCTTTCCTCCCACTGACATCACATGCAAGGCAGTGAAGAAGACTAATTTACTCCAGATTGGAACTGATTAGACAACTGTGGGAGAAATGGATTTGGTCCTTCAATCTGATGTAGCTCTTAATTTGCCTATGGTGCTGAATGGGAGAAAATTTCATTTTACTTCACTTGGGCAGAAAGAGGAGTCGTTTGAGCCACTTAGTCTTTCAAATACTTTTTTTTTCTTGCACATCTGAAAGAGTCAAAGAGAACAAACATTTTTATATATTGTAAAGAAACAACTTACCATCTAAACTAACTAGTAGTTAGTTAATGTGAATGTGAAAGAAATTCTTGGTCAAGGGCTGTTGCATATGAGACTGCAAGTTTTGGGAAGTGTTTGATAAAGCACTTATTCACATCAGATACTGAGTGTAGTAACATAGAGATTAATTTGTACAGAATTTTAATATGAGGAAATATGTATTTGTAATACTAAAGAGAATGCCTAGCTTTGATTTTATATTCCTTTTCCTTAGAAAAATAAATTTTGATTTTATTTTCCTTTTCCTGTATTAAATACATTCCTTAACAAGTTAAAGAAATGCTTCCTATCAGTAGTTATGTATCTGTGGTGAAGGACTTTCAACCCTTAGAGTAGAGGCAATTAATGTAAATTCGATTTGCTAAGTATATTTAGGTGACACATTTAATTCAGACTGCTTGACAAAAATCTTTGACAGATTGTGCCGAGATTTTTTTTTAATATTCATTTTATTTTACAAATTACACAAACTTTAATTTTTAATAATAATTTTAATATTTCTTCATGGTAGAGTCCTGCATTACTGCATTTAGGCTGTATCAATATTTCCAGTGTCATTGATTTCTTATTTTTCTAGCTTGTCCTTTGATATGCAGACAGAATGTGCATTCCTTCAAGAAATTAGTTTGAATGATGGAAAGGCTGCCCAGGTAGTAGTGCTGAATTGGATTGGGGTAGAGCAATTATTTCTTGTTTGTTGTTTTCTGTAAAGAGACTTTTTCCACTCAACTTTTTTCCACAAAGTTGAAACACGAGTTGAAATTATCTCTAAACTACTGCTGGCAATCTTTAAGATCACATGAAACATGTGGGTGAAGATGTAAAAGTGTGGAAAAGAGGCTGTGTAATGTGTCTCTTTGAAGAGTAGGAGAACAGAAAAATCAAGAGGGAATTTCACACCAATCTTTATAAGTTAACTTTCCAAAGGGAAAAAAATGCACAAGAAATAGTCAAAGTAAGCTATTTATAAATAGTGAAAAGAATATTAAAACCATCATGGAGCTTTAAAATTTTGTTTTAGTTCCCTGCTGTGAGAGGATAAATAGATAAATTGTACTTTGACACTGTTTTCTGTGACAAGCTTATCAATAAGTAAAGAAAATGTGGGGAGAAAAAAATACAGGAAACTGTTTCCACTGAATGATTGGTCAAGACTCATTGCCAAAGAGAAAGGTTATTTTTAAAATCATTCTGCCAATATTGTTACAGATTGTCACATAATTTTTGTTCATGATCTAAATTATGGATTAGAGTAGGTGCTTATGAAATAGAAAAGTGTTACACAATAGAAAGATGGATGTATTTAAGAGGGATGCATTTGTAAGTGCTGTAGAATATGTATGGAGAAAAATAAAAACAAGAATATGAGTCATCAGTGCCCTGGCAGCCAGGAGAGACATCCTTGTCCTGAGGTGCATCAGGCACAGCATCGTCAGCCAGGTGAGGGAGGGGATTGTCCTGCTCTGCTCTGCACTGGGGCAGCCTCACCTCGAGTGATGGGGGTAGTTTTGAGCACCACAATATAAAAAATAATAATCTTTAAGAGAATGTCCACGGGGGGGGTAACAAAGATGGTGAAGGGCCTTGAGGGAAAACTGTATGAGGAACAGCTGAGGTTACTTGGTCTGTTCAGCCTGGAGGAGACTGAGGGGAGACCTCATTGCAGTTACAGCTTCCTTCTGAGGGGAACAGGAGGGGCAGCTGTCTGATTTCTGCTCTCTGGTGACCAGTGACATTCCCGAGGGAATGGTCTGAAGTGGTATCAGGGGAAGACTAGGTTCGATATTAGGAAAAGGTTCTTCCCCCATAGGGTGATTGGTCACTGGAACAGGCTCCCCAGGGAAGTGGTCACGGCCCCAAGGCTGCCAGGGCTCAAGAAGCATTTGGACAATGCTCTCAGGCACAGGGTGTAACTCTTGGGGGTGTTGCTGTGCAGGGCCAAGAGTTGAACTGTAAAGTTGATCCTAGTGGGTCCCTTTCAACTCAGAATACTCTGTGATTCTGTGAAGATCTGAATGGAGATAATTAAACAGACATGGATTGCCTAAGTTGCTTTGTGAAAAAATGGCAGAGGGGATGATTGTTGCTCAAAAGCTGACTTGTGAGTCAGAGTCACAAAATGTTCTGTGAGTTTTGTTTGTATTTAGTGTTTTGTTGGTTGGTTGTCTTTGTTCTGGGGTTTTTAAGTGTCACACTAGGATATAAGACAGGAAATTGAAAATGCCTTCCTGATCACCAGTGGGAAGGCTTCAGCTAGTGTACTGTACCTAAACTAGGTGTTGCATGTCAAAGAAGATAGGGAACATTCAAAAGATACCAGAAACAGTGACCAGAAGGTAATCCAAGGTCAGATAGTACAGCACAAGTCTCTCTGTCACTGTATACTACCAAAACCAAGGTAGATAAATGCCTGACAGAAATGGCACAGAAACGTCCAGGTGACCTCTAGTAGGGAGTGTAGCATGTGGCTGTTGGTCTGCTGTTTGTATTAGAAATCTATAGACAATTTTTCTTCAGGTTGTAATCCAGAACAATTGAACTGTGGTGATGGGAACTGTAAACCTCAGTATAAGTCTTGTAAAGATGATAACAGCCTCGGACAGGATAGTGATGAAAACAACTGCTGTAAGTATGTAATTTTAGGTATTTTCCAAAAGATGGCAGAAGACAGAAGCAGGAATATACCTTTTTTAATGGTTGCATGAGTTGTTTCTAGATTTATTTTTTTTCATGGCACAAAGTAAAAGTTTCATACTCGTGAACATAAATCATGCAGAGTAAAACTAGGTTTTGGGAGAGTTTAGACAATTAATGAAGAAAAATCCAAGATAACAGGGATTTTAGTAAGAAAACCAAACCACATTTTACTGGTGATCCTGTGGGAAGAGCACTTTTCCCCCAAATGCTACCTGATCAGTACCACATAATTTAAGGAACAGGGACATAGTAGGCTGGGGACTTTTGTCACATTTATGGTCTTTTTACTGTAGATCCACAATGGTTGAGGACATGGCTGATACTACCAATGGCTCCCTAGTGACTTGCTTCATTTTGCTTATGTACTTTTTGTCTTGCTTTCAATCTTGGGGTAACCAGGAGTAAATATTTTTTCAAAAAAAACCTACCTCCCACTGTTTAGAGGTCCTTGTAAACAACTGGTAATAAAAATAATAGTAATAGAAGCCAATTGATGAGATCTATCAGGCTTCTCACATAGTAAACTGTGATAGTCCTTAGTCAGAAATTTATTGGAGGGAGGTATTAAGCTCTTCTGCAGTTTCCTAAATTTCACTTGAAAATTAAAAGATGCTGTGAATTTTTATTATTTGTAATGCCTGTGGTTCTGGTGAAGGCAAAAGAACAGATCTGAGAAGCCTCACTTACTCAGGTTAGAGTTATGCAAAATGGGAGTGCAGAAAGGTGAAGGGTCTTCTTTTTTGTCAGGGACAGTGGAGACTGAAATTAGTGTGATCATTAATTAGGGTGGGTCATTCCCCTGTTCCCTCTCTATAGTGGGACCAGTTTACACTAGCATAGACTACTACTTTAAGCAGACTAGAATGTGTAGCTTTGAACAACTTGCTGAATGTGCAAGGTGTTGTTAATAATTAGAAAGCATCACTCCAAACATGTGACACTATCTTCTCTCTCTTATTTCAGCCCACCAAAGTTGCTCCCCTCATGCATACAAATGCCTCAATGGAAAATGCTTGCTGAAACCAAATCCTGAGTGTGATGGGAAAAGAGACTGTGCAGATGGATCACACTGTGGTGTGGTAACATTTATTTTAAAATTTGTTAGTTACTTGGGAAACTAAATCAGCAATTTATGTTATTCTTAAGCATTATTGGATTAAGAATTTGTTAATCAAATATGAATTTTAAAAAAAAATAATTTCCTGGTAACACTGTATGCAAATGTCTGTCTTGAATTTTGCACTGTTTCTTTTAAATCAGCTCATCCATTCTGTCTATGATGACTTATTTTAAGGAATGCACTTCCTGGATAATCTGGTAGGTCTTGCTGCTTTTTTGAGCTGAATGAAATGCAGTCAAGCTGTGTTTGTAAGGAGGGAATAGAGACAAGAATTATTCAAGTGAACTTTTAAATTGTGCTTAACCTCTTTTTGAGTTATTCAACTCTTTAGAAAGCTACACAGGAACATAGACAATGCTTTATATCTGACCTGCCCATTGAGTGAAAATGGGGAAGTACTCACCTTTTTACCAATTGCACAGTAAGGTCTAAGGGTAAAAGTTTGTGTCAAGCATGGCAAAGTGAATTAACTGGTGGGCTTTTTACTAATTTATTAAATTATTTCTGTTAGCTTGTGGAAGACACCAGCTTATAAAAAACAGAATCATTGGAGGTGAAGATGCGAGATCTGAGAAGTGGCCTTGGCAAGCAAGTTTACAGATGGGGGCATGTGGCCACGTGTGTGATGCATCTGTGATCTCCAACAGGTGGCTCATATCTGTTACCCATTGCTTCCTGGATTCTGATTCTGCAAGGCGTGAAGAAATTATACTGTTCTAGAGTATTTGCAGTTTAATAACCTTACAAAGGTGCTTTCAATAATTTGTAGAAGCTATTCCTTGTCTAGATAAGTTGATCCAGGTAATAACTTGGTGACATGACCTCGCTACACAAACACTTGGTGTTGTCTGCTGGCTTCAAAAGTCTTCAGTTTTTGAAGTTATTCTTTTGCTTCCATTGCCAGTAAAACCTGGATGACAGAACACTGTTCTGTTAGATGTAGGGTAAACACCATTGGTTTTTTTCCCCTGCTTTTCAAAAGGCAGGAGTTTTCTGAATAGAACTATGGCCTTTTATCCCAATACATGTCCTATATATTGATCAATGAGTGAAAACCTCATTGATGTTCAGTTTAGGTAGTGGAAATTGAAAATGCATACCTCCTACATGTGTTAAGAAGGAGATAGAGTTTAAGAATACACTTTTATGAGTTCCAAAGCATGATGCATAGCAATGAGTTGCTCTTATAGATCCAGGAGATTAATTAAGTTCATAATAGCAAGTAAAAACATTGCTTAATGTTTTAGCAGAGAGACCTAGAGTGCATCTATCTTCTGAAGTCACATTCTACTCCATGCACCATGGTTTTGATGAATGTCCTCAAATACTGAAAAGTACTTAAAACAGAGTGAACTAACATTGTGTTGCTTTCCAATGGGATGTTCTAAAAATACTTTTTTTTACAGATACTCTGTTCCAATGGGATGGAGAGTGTATATGGGCTCACATACTATAAATGAAAAGAGCAATCATGTAGCTATGAGATCAATCGTAAGGATTATTGTACACCCACAGCTTGACCAAACTATCTCAGACTATGACATTGCTCTGTTGGAAATGGAGACACCTGTACTCTTCAGTGAGCTGGTAGAGCCCATTTGTTTACCTAGCACCTCTAGAGTGTTTTTTTATGGAACTGTCTGCTATGTAACTAGCTGGGGAGCCATAAAAGAAAATAGTATGTTCATTTCCTGGATACGCTTTTTTCAAGTTTGGCTTAGTTTTAAACTCTAACAATGGAATATTTATACTTGTAAGCAAAAAAAAACCAACAAAAAAACCCCAAAAAAATAAAAAACATAAAAAAAACCCCAAAACCAAACCCGTGACATTTACTTAGTGTGTTTATAAAAAGCCAGAAAAGATCTCCTTAGCTACAGTCTGTGAATTCTGAATGGTTGCTTGGATAGCAAGTGATAAGTGACAAAATGCATACTCAGGTGTCACAGATCATTGAAAAGCAAATGATCATAGATTTATAAAAATGTGCCCATTTTCATGTTCATGACTCATTTAATGTGATGAATAGAACCTTGCAAGTAAAGAGATCAATAACTTGCAACTATTGCAGAGATAGAATTTGTTTCTGATTGACAACATAGAGCCATAAGCAGCAATATTGCAATTGCAAAAAAATGTGGAGGATCTTTCATTTTCTCTGTCTTAATCAAAGGCCTCATGAAGTTCTGCCTCTGTGTATCTTGGAGCAGCCAGCTGCATTGGGGAGGCAGAAAAAAGCACACTGAGTTAGAGAGGGCTTGCAATGGAGCCTGTGGGATCCTTGCCCTGTTTCAGCATTAAACAGCTTGAAACCTAGACTTGGGCAGCATCTCAGAGGTATCAGGACATTTAGCTCACAAGGGCACCTCATGTCAATACCATAGTTCAGAATTAAAGTCTTAGCATCATTTGTGAGTTACAGACTGTTCTTTGGTGTTTCTTTAAAATTATTTGTTTTTCCATGCTCAGCTTTATTCCTCAATTTCTTCCCTAGAATTGAGAGAATGGAAAACAATATAGAAATTGCATTTTGTAGGACTGGGATGTTGTTTGGAGCACGGCCATGGTTTAAATAATAACAAAAAGCTTCAGGCATAATTTGAAATGGCATTCAAATTTAGTCTCCCTGTGTGCAGTCTTATCTTACAATTTGCATGGCACTTTTACTACTTTCTGACAGAATAAGGTCATAAGGATAAGGGCTAGGGAAATGGAAAGGCGGTGCATGGTGCATTGGAACGTCTATGGCTATGGGGTAGTGTGAACAACCCAGCTTTCAAAAATTAGGGCAGGCACCATTTGAAGGCAAGGGAATTACTCTGCTGTCATTAGCTGGGTAGATTTTGAGTTAGAAGCAATTCTCTTTTGTTTTGATAATTGGTATCTCTGTAAGAAATTTGTGCCACCTTAACCTCTGCAATACTCTTCATATTTTTTTCTAGGTCATCTTACCAAAAAACTGCAGGAAGCTCAAGTGAGAATGATTAACCAAAGTGTTTGCAACAAGCTCTATGATTATCTTACTACTTCACATATGCTCTGTGCTGGGAAACTTAATGGTGGTGTTCATGCATGCCAGGTAATATGGAACTGGTAGGAAAACTACAAAGGAATGTTTGCTTTCATTGGAAAACTCTTCAGTTTTAGGTTGTTTGTGTGGTGAGGGTTTTTTTGGGGTTTTTTTTTTTGTTGTTGTTGTTGTTGTTCGGGTTTTGGTTTTTGGTTTTTCTTTTTTTATTGAGTGCAAATTTATGGTTAATTTAACATGGCAACTAAAAGCCCCCCAAAATAAGGAAGAAAATTCATCATGGATAATCTCTGACTCTCTTGAGAAATATCATTTTGCAAATGCAAGGATTAAAATGTATCGAGAAGAGTTATTTTTCTTCTTCAACAGTTATATTTCATACCAGAGAACAAAAATATAAAGATAAAAGGAATCATCTGA
The DNA here is from genome assembly GCF_012460135.2 of Molothrus ater. Taxonomy (NCBI): domain Eukaryota; kingdom Metazoa; phylum Chordata; class Aves; order Passeriformes; family Icteridae; genus Molothrus; species Molothrus ater. The sequence continues at coordinate 96,312,403 of NC_050479.2, read as the reverse complement.
GCTAAAAGGTCCACCTGTGAATTGTGCTATTTGTATTAATTTCTTTTTATCTTTTTTAATATCTGAATGTGGAATTGCTAAAATACTGTAAAAGTATGATGAGTAATTTATTGTTACAGTTGAAAAGAAATACAAAAGGAAAAGCTAAGCTAAGTTTTGGAACTGCAGCTGCAATGGTGCTTTTAAATTTCAAACATTCATTCATGTGTATAATTACAAGTTGTGACTACATCACAGTAGAGTAAGTTATAAACCCCAGCTTGTTTACACGCACAATCAGAAACTGCCTTTTGGTTATACTTCCCTGTCCTGACGCTGCCTTCTTTCTCCTAGTACATTAGTTGTGCACTTCATTGGTGTTCAAATTTCTGATGATGAGTATCAACTTTACAAACATGTTTTTTGTACCAGTTACCATGCAAAAGGGATAGAAATTTGTTACTGAATATTAGACTGAGGCAATTTGGTATGAATTTTGCGTAATATATATATTTTATTATTTTAATGCAATAGGATAGCTTTTGCAAGATTGTACCTTATAATGGGTCAAACTTATTTAACACAATAGACTATTTGTAGAATTTTCTTATAGTGTCAAAGACCTAATTAAATTAATTATTATTTTTATTAACATTACGTGGAGTTTATCTGCAAACTTTGACCTTGGAACTGTTTTGCTAAAATATGTCAAAGGGGTAGTGTTCCTCCAAAAAATGTGTTGCTTAAGAAATGCCCTTGAATTTTCAGATGGGCATTTTTAACCTATTCATCTGTATATCATACTGGACATTTTCCAGCATGATATGCTATGTCTGAGTTTTAGCATGCTGGTCTGAGTTCTAGCATGTTGGCCCTCTGGGTCTTTAAGTTCTTAGTCTGGGTAGCATCTTTACCTTTTTTTGGGGTTGTTTTTTTTTTTTTTTCCCTTTCTTTCTGTCACTAGTATATATATTAAATTTACTAGTATATATATTATATATACTTTCTGTCACAGTATATTATATCACTGTAATATATGGTATGTGTTTCCTGTACAGTGCTAGAGAGGAATGACACTGGGAACTCAGGAAAGCCCCATAACACCCTAAACCTGCTTTACTATGCTTTCAGACTTGTGAGGGCCCTATTCTGTTTTACTCCTTCCTGGACATGTAAGCTGTGCATATGTTGCACAAGTGAAGCTTCCAAATACCTTTCATCTTTAAAGGACCTGATACACAAGAAATAAAAATATCACCCTTTCATTCTGTTTTCTTATCACTCTAGAATGTTCTTTGATCTTGGTTCTTCTGCTTAGGATCCTTCCTTTCCTGAGAGATATACAACCCCTTTGGTCTTTCAGAACTGGCTGAGTAATTGGCTGAGCCTCCTTTCTCAAGTAATTTTGACATCAGTCTCTTGGATTAGCAACACTTCTAGTATGACAGCAGCCTGGGAGAAAGGAAGAACTCTGGCTGCTTTTCTTATCTCTAGATAATTTTGTACCATCATAATAGATAATTTTGTTTGGTTGGGTGATGAAAGCTTTGTGTTATTACTCTTTTCTCAGCACATGGCTTTCTCCTGACCTCTTACATGTTTTGGCTCCACCTGGGGGCTCAAACAAGCCCCGGAGTGAATTTGGAGGCTGCTGACTGCCCTGTGTGCATTAGGAACAGCTGCAGAGAGGAGCTGCACTGTAGTTGCCCAGAGTTCTGTCAACAGACTAGGTCAGAGAAGGTTAAAGTAATGGAAGGCAAAAAAAACCCATTGATGAGCCCAAATGCACTTTGATCCTGTGAACTGAATTGAATAGAACTTTTTATTTTTCCACCCTGCTGTGCAAACCTGCATGTTCGATTTGAGAAGCATGTTCTTATTTGCACATTTCTTAGTCTTTGTTCCTTCTTCTGCCTCTACAAAGTAGTCTACTGTAGAGTCAGTCTTATTATAAAACTGCTGATAATACTTAATTGTGTCTGGTTTTTTTGTTGGGTTTGAGTTTATTTTGGTTAGTTGGCTTTTTTGATTTGGGGTGTGTGGTATTTTTCTGTTCCTATTGAGCACACAGAATAAGAGATCTGCCTTCAACCTGTGAACAATTTATAGTAGATTCCAAATTGCAGTAGAATTTGCCATTTCAAGTTGTAGTAGAATTCCCTATTTCCATCCCCGTCTTCTTCTCTCCCTATTTGAGCTGTGGTGAGTTATTCTATGAATCCTGCAATGAGACATTATCAAAGAGTAATTTTATAAACTGCTTCTCACCGTTGCTTTATATTGGTAAGTGTGCTGCATCCATAATTTAAAACAATTGAGTAAATATGGCATCTGGCTGGGTACATTATATCAAGAAGTAAGGTTTAATTAATATTTGAGAAAAAGAGGGGCAGGTATTTACTGTTCTTAAATAACCTAATTTTTCTTACAGGGCTCTCTGTGTGTGCACTAATGGCTGGATTCCTTCATTTTGGGGAGATTCTGGAGGTCCCTTGGCCTGCACAGGGAAGGGCAGTAGATGGTACCTTGCTGGCATCGTGAGCTGGGGTGAAGGGTGTGCTCGGTGCAATCGTCCTGGTGTGTACACCAAGGTGACAGGACTTTACGACTGGATCCGTCGGAATACAAACTGGTGAGCCAAGGACAAAATGCAGATCACCTCTGTGTGAAAGCTGCTTCCTGCTGTAGTCAATTTGATGATACAACATGAAAATGCCATTGACTGTTCCTTGGTGAAAGAATACATTTTTTAAATGAAGAAACTATCATTTGTGGTTCATCTAGCAATAACTGTTCAGCCTCAGAGGAACTCCAGGCTCCTTATGGATCCATCTTCCTTATGGCTATTTGCAGAAACAGCACTGCCTTAGAAACAAAATAAAATGGATTATAACCTGTAACAAAAATCCAGCCATACCTCATTCATAACCCTTCTCTCCTTCCTTGTCCCTTGTTATCTATATTTATTTCCACATGTTATCTGGATAAAAATGGCCACATACCATATATACTATATATATTCAACTCTTTAGGTATGTTACAGGATTCTAAACATAAATAATTATTTTATTGTTCTCAAAAATATAAATAGTGTATTGTGTATAAACCTGAGATTATTTCTTTCCAGTTATGTGTGACTGCATGACTTTTACTTTCTGGGCTGTAACTTTTGGGGTCTCTACTGTGTTTTCTTAAAAATACCAGATATATAGCTCAAAAATGCTCGGATGCAAGAAATTTTCATTAAGTAACTGGAAGAGTATTGTTTAGGTTCTTTGGGATGACGTCTAAATAAAAGGAAGGAATGAATGAGTTGTAATTCATTCAAATTGAACAAAGAGAAACTATAATGCTTTCTTAAATTCTCTTCAGAATTTGAACTAACTGTAGGGTTTAATATTTGCAACATGTTACATGTGTAGTTCTCCAGCTCTGGCATCCATTGTGAATTTTTAGCACGTTCCTGGTAGGTTAGGATTTTTTTTCGTCCTGTCCTCGGTCCACAGTAAGCAGAGTTTCAGGCTCAGGAAATTTTTTTTTTTGTGTATCTTTCTGGGCTGTCCCCACAAGACCACACTAAATTGAAATGGACATAGAAGGAAAATGGATTTATGTGGTTGGATGCATCCTTGGGCTCAATGAAAATAACATAAGAAATGACAGCAACATTCCTTTAACCCTGGTAGTAAATCTAAGTTTTTTAATTTTAATTTCCTGATGAGCTTATCACTCCAAATCTAGCCAATTTAAGGTTTCCAAAGCTGTTTATGGGACTTCAGAATAACAGTACTTAGCTTAATAAAATAATTGTCTAGATGGCCTTAAGACCATTTAGATGGTCTTTAAGCTGTGCTCAATATTTGGAAGTGTTTAGCTTTGACCTTTAATATATATATTTAAAGTTGAAACTGGCAGTTTGAACACCTTTTATTGCTGTCCACACAGCACACTTACTCTGCAGTACATAAGTATGTGATCTTTGTTTAATGTCAGATGTACCTTGGCAGCATGTGGGGGAAATGTCGAAAAGAGCTAGCACTGTAATCTGCATGCAGTGAGACTGCTCTTTCTAACACTGTTATTTCTTTTCCTTCCTTTCTCCCGTTGGGCATCTTGCCCCTGTTGTGTCAAACTTACAGCATAAGCTATATTCAAAGCCAGTATATTAGGAGGGTTGTTTCTTTAGTGGCTACTCAATTATTCACATCTTCCTTTTTAATAAACATGTGCTAAAACTGCAAGGGGCTATGTTTTGTTTGTTTGGATGTGCCTCTGAAACTCTAAACTCCATGTGTAATCAGAACTGCATTGGTGCCTTGGACTTTCCTGGTTTTGCAAAGCTGAAGGGTCAGAATTTCACATGGAAGAAATGTACAAAGTGTGGAAGTTAGATCCCCCAGATGAAAGAAAGACTTCAAGCAGTTTCTTCATAAATACATAAAATAAAATAAGGACTTTGGCCTTTGCATGGTGAGATCTGTATAATCATTAACTCTTTGTTTTAGAGGAACAGTTTTGATTTCAGACAATCCAGTAGGAAGGTCTACTGTGAGTAGAAATTAAATAATTGAGCCCAATATTCTGCAGGAGTAGTGAGAACCAGATAAAGGCTTTTCTAGTGTCAGATGTCCCAAGTAAGATTTTGTAGATCCAGATACAGGTTATGATCTTGATGACTGCTCAGTTTCACCTTCAGTCCTCCAGAGCTTTAAAGATTCTCAGAACCAAAATGTGTGGGGTATACAATTTGTATTTCTTTTTACTTATGGAATAAACCTAAGACGTGCTCACTTTCATGGAGTGCCTTTGCATGGATGGGTGTGACGTGACATCAGGAATGCAAACCCTGGGTGTACTTCAGGCAGCAGAACCAAGGTGAGTTGCACAAAGAGAAAATTGGAGTGGTGGGACAAGGGGAGAACTCCCTGAGCTTTTGGCAGGAAAAAGGATTGGTGCTGTGAGTGGAAAGGGGGTTAGGGAGAGAGGCTGTGTTTGGTTCTCAAAAGAGCATGATACTCCCCGTGCTGGGACAAAAGAGTAAAGAAGGGTGTGGTTACCAGCTGTCTGCCCAGACCTTTTGAGTCAGAGGGGAGAGAGATGTTCTGTGGGAAGGAAGAAGAAAATGGGGATGGAGTGTGAACAGGAGAAATAAGATGAGGTAGGATCAAGGATATTTAGGAGGCTGGGGTCGTAATCAGCCCCTGGCTACAGTAAGCTGTTATGAGTGACTCCTAGTGCACATGAGAATGCATGTGGGAAGCTAGTGAAGACCAAATCACCACGGTTGTTTCATAAAAGCATGTCCTGTAGAGCACAGAATGAAATTGAAGCCCGTCTTTCTCTTCTCTTTATCTCTGTCCTCTGGGGTTTTTTACCTGAAAGCAGTTCTCAGGTTTAGGTTGGATAGTATGTTAAAGGACATAAATGGTTCTTTAACACTAGATATGATTTTAGGCAGTATAATAGCTAGAGGAAGAACAATTTATAGCACAAAGGTCGTTAGTGTTCATTTCTTTATTGACTATAGAGGGAGACTAGAATCACAAGTGTGGACAGAGTCCCAGCATAAGCAAACAACATGCTCTATGAACTTTTACTCTGTTTGTGCTGATCAGCACCGCATCTGTTTAGCTACATGGATAACAGTAATAACATTTTATTGTTTTGGCTGACAGCAGCAGAGAAAACACTGGTTCCTTTCAAAATCATCCCAGCATTGCTGAAGGTTTAGTCACTTGCTTGTCAAGGGCTGGTACAGGCAGGTAGGCAAACTGGAAAACCTAGTATTGCACAGCTGAGAGTCAGAGTTCTCATGGCTATGCAAATCGATACTTCCTCTGCCTTCCCTTTCTCTGCAGCTAGGGCAGCCGACTTTATTCGCTCTTCCACGGAATTCCCCTAATTTAACAGTATTTTGAGACCTCTCCTGTGAACACTATCCCCACTCTTCCTGTTTCCAGCCTCGTGTCAGAGCAACCACTGACCATAATTGCAGCTGAAACAAGAAGGAAATGAGCTGGCTCCATGCTCACTTCAGAGACAGAGGTTCTCGCAGAGGACCCTCTTCAGAGACAAAAGCAATGAAAAGGCAGAGTTCTGCTCAGGAGCAAGAGATTATTGAATTACGGGAACATAATGTGGAGGAAAGTGAGACTGATCGTGACAAGCCTCTAAATGCTCAAACGAGAAAGGTAGGAATTTCATTTGGTCATTTAATCCTTCCTGTGGGGGAAATACTACACAGCAAGAGAAATGACACTTGAAGGAACATTTTGTTGAGGTTATTCCATTTCCTGTTTGAGGTAGAGGGAAAGAGGCTAAAAAAATGTTAAATGTAATTCTTTTTCCTTATCAATGAAGTGTTCTGAGAGTGGGATTTTAAGCATTAATTTAGGAAGTGAAACTGTAATTGGTTCTCTGAGTTTTGCTTTCTCTTCTAAAGTGCTATCAGTGGGATTGGGCTCAAAACCAGAAAAGTTGAAATAAGTTTTAAAACCAGGCTTTCTTTCAGTAGAAGTTAACCAGGAAACAGTGCTACCCAACAAAAATAAGATGTCCTCGAACAGAGCACACTGGATTCTCTTTATCTCTGCGTAATTTTCAGTTGCAAACCATTATGAATTTGTATTAACAGAATGCTCCAAGCCCTCAGTTAAGATCAGCACGTGAATCCTAAGGGACGTAGCTCCTAGTCCCTATTTTAAAGCTACGGAACAGACTAATTCTGGCAGAGGAATAATATTCACACGTGACTGCTGTACAGTGAATTACACTACATACTGCAGGAGTATTTGTGGTTGTGCGAAGATGTTTCCTGCTTTTCTGTGGGCACGGCTGAGTGCCGGGAGCTATCTGCCTGAGGCACCGCCCGTCCCTTCCCGCTCTTGTGACTTCACTTCTGCCTTGGGGAAGCCCCGCTGCTCATCGCTGGGGCTCGCTCATTCATTCCGCTGACTAGGCAGGGGTCAAGTTACTTCTCCCGTGGTCTGGAAAGCTGAATCAGCTCGCTGCAGGGCCAGGCACATTCCAGGAGGTGCAAAGAGGAGCAGCAGAGGGGGGAGGAGAGCCAGGGATCAGCTAGGTCTGCTAGACTATCTCGAGAAACCTTACCCTTGGGCTTATCCTTCCCCTTTCCAAAGCTGAGTTTTCATTTGAGCTCTCTTTATGCTGATTATAGCAAGTGGCTTCCCGTCCTATACAGATTACTGGAAGTTACAATGCTCTGCTTTCTGCTCAGCTGGCAGGGTAATCAGAGCTGTCCTGCCCACCAGGGAGAGAATTTCTCGGCTGTTGTTGCTTCCCTCTGGCCTATTGGCAAAGTTCGGAAGGTGTTGGAATAGTTGTGGAACTGAATGTTTTCTTGGGATCAAGCCAGTTTGCTATGTATGATTAAGAGTTGCGTTTTGTGATAGCCTAAACATGCGGTGGTGTGGTATTAACATGCCCTCTGAACAGAGACATAATTCTCTCTCTCAGGTTTTTTCCTGGAGAAGCACAGAGGGAAAAAAAAATTATCTCTGCTTGCTGCTCCTGGTGTTTTGCACATGTGGAATGTGTTGGGAAGGTTGTTTACTTGAAGGAATTTGGTAACTGGATTCTGGCGGAGATTGTTTATGTTAATTAGCTTATCGGGTCCAAGCTGTGTGGACTGTCGGTCTGCAGACAGTCACGAGTTGTTAGTTAGTGGTAAGTATTCTTTAGTATTCTTTGTAGTATAGTTATAATATAATATAACATATAATATAATATAACATAATATAATATAATATAATTTTAAAAAAGCAAGTATTCAGCATTCCGAAGTTTTAGAGTCAGATGCAAATAATTTGCCTTTGTCGGGGGTCCTGATTTTACTATATGGTGGCTCAATCAAAACTTGGGCTTGACAGCTGCCTGTCTCAACTGATGGGGCTATGGCTGATTTCACAGTTGCACTCTAGGCAGTGGTTACTGGCTTTTAAAATTTTTTAAAATACAAAACTATATGCTAGTGTTAAGTATTAAATTGAAATTCATACTTCTATAAAATATATATATATTTCTATAAAATATTTAAAAAATCGAATAACAAAAAAAGTAAATGAGATGACAGCTGAAAGCGTGCTGTCAACAAAACCATACTCCGTGTTTGCCTTTCATGCTCTAGCAGAGCAAAGTTCTGGGTGCAGAGGTGTCTACAGAGAGTGTTTTCCTTTTTCTGCCTCTGTTCCTGAAGGAATCTCTCTTGTAAGTGCTTTCTCTGTGTGTCTGTTTTCTCTCCCTGTTCCCCTGCCACCACATAGAAGCTTTTAGCCAGCTGCTCAATTCAGTTAAATTCAGTGAAAGCCTCTCTGTTAGTCTGTGTTCTTAGAAAGTTCAAAAAGTAAAGGAAGGAAACCTTGACTATTGCCTCCAACAGCAGCTGGTTTCTGCCAATCTGCATGTGTGTGTCCCAGACAACTTGCAGCTCGTGCTTTTCCTTATCTGGTACTGATGACAGAAAAGACGTAGGGTTTGTTACTACCATTATGGTGGATGGAGAGGGAGGGAGAGAAGTAATTAAAAAGACAGCATGGTCTGCTTATGAATTCAAGCCTTGCTTCAGTCTTCTGATTCTTCTGGCTGTGGAACAAAACAGATGAAATTATCTGTTTTGCCATCACCTAAGCTTACTCCTTCCCCCCCCCCCACCTTTTTTTTTTAAATACTTATCCTGTTGGATTAACTCATTAAAAGACTAATTTCTGTCATGGTTTTAAATCTTATAAAAATTAAATAACAGGCAAGGTATTGTCCTTTCTCTCTCGTATGAATGTACATACCTGCACAATTGCTTTGAGTCAAGTTTTCTTTTGACCTCATAGAGCAGGTGAGATTTGCATTAAATTTTCTGTTAAATACACTCAATAGCCTTCAAGTTTCCAATCTTCTGAAAAAAAATAAGTCAACTATAAAATTTTCAATTATTTTACAGAGAGTTTAAGACAATAGTATCTATTGAATAGCACTGCCTTTGCATTGGATGCTGGCATCCAGAAGCTGTGCAGGTTGACATCATCAATGCTGCAGAGGTGAATGATTTTGGAAATACCTCCAGAGACACGTTTTTAGTTGGGAGAGATGAAAAACATTAAAAGGAGAGCTTGTGGAATATACACATTTAATTCACGTAGTTAAAAAAAAACAAATGTGGAGCCAAGAAATCACCTTTGCAGTACTTTAGCTTTATGGGCCATTCAGCAGTTGGAACTTCTGCGCAAAGGGGAATCATCTCTCTCAAGTGAATGTCCTTTACCTTCTCTAGGTTTGCATTTTTTCCTGCAAGGCTGGGAACCCCTGATGCAGGGCATTGCTTACCAATGAGGTTCTCCCATCTATGTGGGGGTGACAGCCGAGACATTTTTCAGTATTTTTTTCCTGCCTTATTTGATTAATCAATATGCCCTTCTCTTTTATACCTAGGAGAGAGATGCCTGGAAATCATGCAGGAATGTAGTTTTCTGGAAGTGTAAACTATGGATGGTTATATCTACAATATTTCTAGTGATCTTCCTGGTCATTCTCATCAGCCTAATTCTTTATTCTAGTAAGTATCTTGCTCTTGACTACAGTAATACAAACGTGCAATATGTACACTCTAATAGAACACAAATGCAACAATGACATCCTTTAATGTCCTTCTGTAAACTGCTGAAGGAACTGGGATACTGACTGAAGAGGGTGGTATTGTAGTTCGGTAGTTCTTGTGAATGCTTTTATCTTAGCAGGCAGCAAGCCACTTGTATCCTGATCAGGTGACAGTTTGTAGCTAAGAAAATATCACAAGCAGAGATTTGGATATGAGGATAGAAATTATGTTTGTTATGTTGGAACAAGTGCCATGGATGACTTAGGTCCCATGGGGTCATTGCCTGTCGGACTCCCAGAGCAGATGACTTTTGCTAATGGAGGTTGGTGGTTCACTTTCTGGTGCTGTCACTTTTTTCAGGTGACTTGCACTTTCTTTCTGTCTTTCCCAGTCAGTCCTTACCTAAGAAATCTATGAGAAAGCCAAGTGGGTTGTTTTTCAATACTTCAGCGATCTGAAACTTTTTTCTCCCCTTTGTGTCTCCTTTTAATTATTAGATGTTTACACAGATGAGGATGACTACTGGGATCCTGATGAATTACTAAGCAATGGAAATTTTCACAATTTTTCAGGAACATTGGAGTTAATGTGTGGTCTCCCACACTTCTCCTCGGAGGACATTACTAAGAGGGTAAGTGTTTATGTGATTCTTGGCAAAGTTGATTCTGCTTCAGTGTTTTGCCTTTTAAGTTTCTGTTTCTCTGCGTAGCAACTCAGTCATTTGCAAGTCCACAAATAAATTGTGTTGTACTTTTTAAAGTCACAATCTAGAAAAAAAAAAATTGTCTGCTTTTAAGCACAATAAAGTATTGACTTTATTCCCATAAATTTGACCATTTGTAAAGACATTGTCTTCACCTTTTTCATAGAATCATTGAATAATTTAGGAGAGACCTGGGAAAGTCATCCAAGCATAATATGGACTAAACATCCTGTGTGCAGCATTCTCTTATGAGTACCTGATTACAGTCTGGGTTTATAGCTGTGATTTCTGCTGAGCCAGCACAGCTCTGCGTTACAGCTGAAATATGCTCAGCATACATGGCAGTTATCATTTGGACATGGTGGGAAGGCAGTCTCAAGACAGAGACTCTCCTCCCCACAAAGTAAGAGTTAGAAGAGCCTTTTGGTACTAATTAGATCCCAAACCTAACAGCATTAGTTGCACATAGCAACATGAGCACACGCTTTTAGCTCACCTTGAGTGCCCCCATTGTGTTAAGGTTACAAAGCAATCACTCAAATGTACAATTAACTTGTCTGTCAAATTTAAATTACTCTCTACCTTTTCGAGGGCAGATATTTGCTGTTATTTGACCTTCGGCACCTGTTTTTATGCTCGTTAAAGCACTTTGTAAAAATGATTTGCTGTGCTTTTTTTTTTCTTTATGAGAGCAAAAAAGAGATTGAATAGAAGAAACATTTTTTTTCTCTCTCTCTCAGCTAACAGAGGTCTACAGCTCATCTCCAGCTTTAGGACGTTACTTTAGGTCAGCTCAGGTGATTTCTTTCAGGTGAGCAATTTCTGTCCCCAAAGTTATCTGAAAATTACAGGCTTCTGATAAGACATACATGTGCTTATGTAAATATGTACACTATTTAAATCTCTGAAAAATAGGGTTGTTTGGGGAAAATTATGTGTATAGGCAGTGAAAACTGGTCAAAGGATCATCTGATGTAAGTGGTAAATGCTGCTAAAATTACATAACAACAGGAACATATTGTTGCTGTGAAGTATCATCTCTGTTATCTTTGGTTCCAATTGCAGCCCTTAAGAAACATATTCAAGGATATTTATTAAAAGAAAAATTAATTGCTGGAAATGCTTAAGATTGATGTAGTTTAAATAATCTTAAATATATGAAACAGGGTTCATAGGGAGGAGAGAATAATTTTGTTCCCAAAAGACATAAAGGCAAGAGGAATATACATGTCTCCTGTCACGGAGAGATAGCAGGAAGGCACGGGAAGACAGAGAGCTTTCCCAAGGACTTCTGAAAAAGAACTCTTACAAAAGAAATTAGAAAGATGGGACAAAATCAAGGGAAGTAGTTTTGCAAAGTCCCAGGTGCTTTGAGATAGCAATGACAAAGGAATAGCCACGTTGCAATGTGGCTAGTGGCAGTTGCAAAGGCACTTTGCTCCCTTGAGGAAAATGCTCCCTTGCCCTGCCAGCCTTGGGCATGCCAGCCTTGTTCAACAGTGAACTGTAGCTCCTTAGCTTATGGGTACTAACTATGATTTAGACCATCAAGTACAAAGCTGTAGTTCTACACATATATTGATTAGATAGTAACTCTCTCTGCCTCTTTGATGCCTCTCTCTTGTTCTCTCCCTCTCTTTCCTTTTATTTTCCCCCATTCAAGTACTTTTTGAAAATGTTTTGAATTCTGTGAGTACAGCTGCATGGTCCCAGATACTGCTAGCAGGAAAATAAACATTCCTACAGGTTTCTAGTGAAACTATGCACAGGATATTGCAACACTTCTTTTAAGTAGCTTCTTGTGAAGCACCAGTACTGAAAACTGCATCCCATCAGAACACATGTCCATTTGCCCCTCATGGTTTTGAAAACATGTCTCTGGCTGGCTTCAAGTACGTACCCAGTTTCAAGAGCTGTTCTGAGAAGGGAGGCAGAAACTGGCATCTTCGGCTGTTTTCTTTTTTGGGGAAATTTTTTTTTTTTTTTTTAAATCTATCCCAACATTGATAGGAAAAGTCAGTCTTTCAAAAAAAAGAAAAGACACTGTTGACACTTGAAGACATTTATCCTTGACTTTGTTTTTCAGTAATGAAAGCTCCACCATAATTTATCAGCTAGTGTTTTCTGTACCACCATCAACAGAGGGATTTATAGAAAACAGTATGAACCCAGATTTTATAAGGAACATTTTACGTCAAAATATTTATGATGAAGATACTCTTAATCCTGGGACATCTGAATGTGACAGGTTAAAGCTCAACCCGACTTCTCTCACATGTAAGTGCTGTACCTTAGAGAAACTGTTTCTTTACAGAGAGCAGAAGTATTTATGTGAAAGGAGGGAAATACTTCTAGAAAGATATTGAGATTCATTAGATTATATGATTTGCATAACAGTATTAAGGATATTTTAAAATAGCTTTCAGAAAGTCTTGATATGCTTAACTTAAAACCTGGGACTCACTGTTTGGTCCTCTGATGAGAAAGGGAATAGTGATGAGACTGGTTAGCTGTGGACTCCAACCAAACTTTTCTGATCTAATATTGCATTTTATCTGTACAGAAAAATTCTCCTTGTATGTATGTGTACCATAATGGGGAGACAAATAATTAAAAATATTTCTCCTTATTGTACATTTGGTTTTGAATGCTAACAAAACAAATTTTAATCCAAGGGATGAAAAAGAGTCCTGATTTTTGTCTTTCTGTAGTTTTCTGGAAAATTTATTATATACAGAAATACCTGGAAAGAAAACAAATGTTTATTCTTCCAGGTTTTCTAGGTGATGACTACCAGTGACTAGGTAGAGATTCCAATGCATTTATATTTGTCCTGATAGAAATGCCCATATAAAAGTCCTATGAGCTTTGAAGCTATACTAAATGCATGGAACTGCCTCCCCCCAGTGCCAATTTACTGAGTCACACCTGTGTGCTTTTAGAATATTCCTAGGCTAACAATTCGTCATTGCAGTGTAGATAAGTAAGGTTTGTAATTAACTTGTATTGGTTTTTCATGGGATTCTTACCAGGGGACAAGAGATCAACAGGTCATGAGTTCCAATTTTTAGAAGAATTTTATTCCTTATATAGTGACAGGATTCTTAGGAAAAGAGTGTAAAAGAGGACAGGAAAGAATATGTTGAAATGACTGTTTAAAGTTTTGTTTTAATGTTAATACAGTACCATTTTAACTTTCAGAGAAATTATGGAAAGATTCTTCATCTTCATCACTACCTTGAAGAGATGCGATTCCCTATCTACAAGTAATCCCAGGGCAGGGAACTATTCATTAGGTAGAAATACTTCTAAAATTGTTGTCCTGTAAATACTGCCTGTGGTGCAATACTGTAAATGGAAAATGTGGTATATATATGACAGTGTTGTATTGCTATAGCACCACCTCCTTCTTCTATATCTCAGTAATCCGTTTCACCCTTGAGAAAGTCATGTATTTGATGCATGCTCTGTTGAGTTTGAAACCTCTGCTTTGTCTTGCCTTATGATTAAATCTGAACGTTCTGCATGAGCTTTGAAAGCAGTCTTGCACATGGCTCCTTTCTTTTTCTCGTGGCTTATGCAAAATTATCTGTACAGCTTCATCTTCAATGCTCACTTCCACTCAAATTCATATATGTTATTTTTTTCTCTCCGCACTTCACATGACAAATTTATTTGTTGGTCTTTCCTTGTAAAAGAGCTTGAAAACCTAAATATAGATATATATGTGTGTGTGTGTGTGTGTGTGTGTGTGTATGTATTTGTATTCTTTAATTACATGCAAGGCCTTTGCACTAGCTTCTTAAGAATGCTTTAGCTTTCATAATTTTCTTATTCTTCCTACAGCTTCCTTGGATAAGGTGCTCTTTGCTCTATTTTTCTCTTCTTCAATGTGAAATACAAAAGAAGAAAGCAACAGCATGAAGAGACATGTCTTGTTCACTAATGCAGCTGAATGTCACAGGAATATTTTAAGGGTTGAATTAGCAGTGTGCTTTTACAGTTAGCTATTGCTACTAGTGAATAGACAGATACTTGACCTGTTTTTGTAAATCTGAAGACTAGTCTATATCCTTAATTATAGTTCCTGCCTAGCACTGGGATAAAAATGAACAGATGTAAGGTATTTGCCTTAATAAGGCAGTAAATAGTAGCTCTTGTTGATGAGAGACCAGAGGAAATGAATCAGTGCCAAGAAGATGGTGCTGGAGCAGAAGACATAGGCCAGAGTGGCACAAAAGTTACAGGCAGTAACTGGCTATAACATAAAAATTAAGCATTAACCTTATGCAGAATGGAACATATTCACTACCATGTGAGTGAACTACATCTTGTCATTTATTTATAGTCTTATAAATGTTAGTACTATTGGATAGAACTTTTATTTTAAGAAGCATTTTGTACTGTTAGAAATGTAATGAAATTTTTTTTCTCTTTCTAATATTACTAGTTTATTTAGGAGTAATCTGATGATATTATTATGCATTAAATTATTTATTTTTTACTCTCAAAGTGACTGTTTTCATTCTTTAGCAGCTCTAGTCTTTCAACTGTGTGAGTTGGAAAATAGTCATCAGAATTCTAAATGCTGTGCTGTATGAACCATGTTTGACTGAGGTATATGCTCAAACTCCTAGTTGTTGTTGTTGCATGCATTTAAACTGAGCTTGGGAAACATTCTGGACCAAATTAGTAGTTTGCATGACTCTTATATTTGCAGCTCATTCTGATTCTCTCTTGGTTTGTAAGATGTAGGAACTATAATTTCTCTTGCTGTAATAATCTATGCAGCATACAGGTAGAAGAGAGACGCCTTTTGATTCTTATGCTGGGGAAGGATAAATGTCATGGTTTATATGGCTTGTCCCAAAAGCAGCAGGCTATGAAAGTACCAGCAGCAAAGAAATAAATTGCTGTTGAGATGCTGGCTCAATCTTATTGCTCTCACCAAGACACCTGATCCTTTCCTTGAACACTTCTATATCTTGATTCTAGGAACTGAAAAATAATATAATGATTAAACTTCTTTATGGTCATACCTATATAGGCATTAAGAGTTGAGAAAGGAGTCAAGCATTCATTTTTTTTCCCAGCCATCCTCTTCTATGTCTGTACCTTTTCCCCAGAATCTCACAGGAAAGAAGAAGGTGGAGCTGTAGTAAGATGTAATATTCAACAGAAAATGTCTGACTTTACAGACTGCATCCAGTCAGGTTTTGAACTCTCATTGAAGGAAGTGTCAAAAAAAAAGTAGTTTCTGGTTTTATATCTGTCATTAGAGACACAGCAGTGTGAAAACACATTACTACATCAAGTAAAAATTAAAAAGTAATTTAAAAGCACATTATTACACCCCAATATATTGTATGAATGATCAATATTAATTTTAATAGAAGGAATGACTTGGACAACTGAGACATTGTTAAAAAGCAGCTTGTGGAGGGTACAATCGGCCCTTTAAAATCCTGTGTCAGGTGTTATCTGTGTACCTACAGCAGCCAGTATGAGTTTTGGGCAGACTCAGCTGCCTGCCACAGCAGTGATACCTGCACATGTTGTAGTGTGTTCATCCACTGCTCCGTGCACTTGGCCATGGGACTATCCCCAGCATGGAAATGGCAGGTGGGATAGTCACAAAGGCACTGCACCATAAAGCCAGGGCTGCAGCCAGCAATCACACACAAAGGAAGACTTAGAACTGTTCAACATTTTCTTCCATACTGTTTTGTTACAAAAATGGAGGGAGCGGAAAAACATGCTTAAGCAAGAATACAGGGACATAATCACTTTGTGAGCTCTGGTAAACAGCTAAATACCCGGTTTTAGTCCTTTGCACATGTCCAGACTGCTTGCAGAGGGGGGGCTGGGCTGTGAGGAGGTGGTACTCTAGCATTGCAGAAGGCCAAACTGGAGACCAGCAGGAGTGAGCTGTGGAAGCATTGTGTCACAGAAATAGTACCTGGACTCCTGTCACTGAGAGGTAATTATCAGCATCAGTATCAACAGTTTTCTTGTGGGTGTAATATTTGTTTTGCATGGATTTTATTGTTTTCAGGCTTTTTATTTAATTCCAACTTTAATACTTTACGCTAAGTAGTATTACATTAGAAGGGGGAGGGGGGAATTTGAGAAATGAGTTCTTTTAAAATAAAAATTATGCATTGTACAAATCAAGCATGTCAGAGAAATTTTGGACAAGAGTAAGTGCATCTAACACAAGGTTTATGCTTTCATATAAAACATGAAACATTCTCCAAACAGAAAGACCCTGTTATTATTGCATTTTTGAGATTTATAGCAGTAGCTCTTTAAGGCCCCTTTAAAAAAAGAAGTATTCTAAAAGTCCAGAAAAACATACAGCCTTGGTTGCTTAAAATATTGTAGCTCCTAATTTTCTACAGAGGAACGTTGTCCTATGATGGCAGTTGCTACTGATTCCTCCTGGTTTAATTGTCAAGTCCTGTACCCAGTCCATGTTTCTTTCTCTGATCAGCTGTTCATGGAAAGGTTTGTCTCATAGTAAATTACTGGTAGACGTAGCCTAATGAGTAAGCTTGGTAACAAGATAGGTATTTGTTTGAAAACCCAACAGCAGAGGGATGGTCATTATGGCTGCACACACTCAGGCAAAAGAATACCTTTTAAGTTACCAGGACATCATCATATTCACTATGCTCTTCAGGGCTGGTGACATTTGTCTTCCCTTCGGGCACACTGGTAAGTGCATATTCTGTCTGGTAATTGCTGTCAATCACAGAGATTTTGTGTTTTACATCATGGCTGACAGTTGAGTACCACAGTTCACCGGAATTCGTAGAATCTTTTTTGGCAATGTGCTCCTGAGGGGGAAAAGGGGTAAGATAAAAAGAGCAAGGCTTCAGTATGGTTATACCCTGAAGAAGTTTGGAGATGTGAGCAGGTCTGGTATAGCCTGTTGACTAATACACTCAGTGTTTGGTTTGTAAATCCACGGTCATTTCCCAGCTGTCCGGGCTGTGGCCGCACACCTGGAGAGTTCAACAACCCACAGCCCCGCTTGGCGGTGCTGACACAGTGGAAGCTCATCACCACATGAGGGACCAGACCAGTGCCAATGGAGCCGGGCAGCCTGCATCAGGCTGGGCTCTGGCTCCCCCCAGGGCTGTCCCGGGAGAAATCATCCCTGTGGCAGATCATCTCTGTGACATCTACCCAAGCAGGGAATGGGAGCTGATGGGCAAGAAGGGAGAGTTTCATGGAACATTTTATCGATGTGTGTGAAGGGAGAGCATTTGGGATTTGAAAAAGACTTAATATGGGGTGTTTAGGGAAGGAACTGAAGGAAGGTGAGTTAGGGTGACTTGCACAATAAAAAGCATAAGAAAACAGAGGAAGAAAGGGAGGGACAGGAGTCACAGCAAGCTGCCAGAGAGACTGTAGGGTCTGGGAGGCAATTAAGACCCCAAGTGCAGTGTGTGTGTGTGGCTGTCCAGGAGATGCACTGTCCTGGAAGGGGCCCTGGCCTCTCCAGAGATGAAGTGAGGACTAATACCTTCCCCAGCAGCCCTCACCTGATGTTGTCTTTGAGAACAAAGGGAAGAGAAAGAAAAGCCATTAGTGAAGGAGGAGGTAAGACTGTGTGGGCAAATGCCTTCCCAACTCTGTTTAGACTTGTCCCTCCTTTTGCCTCCTGAAGGTGTTTGCTAATGGGTTGTGGGTGATTGTGCATTAAATAGTTAGCAGGATGACTCATTAAATCTAAAGGGCCAATGTGCACTGATTAGGTAATTGGAGCCAGAAGTCAAAAATTTTTTTGCCCTTATGTTCTTGATTTGAGTGCACTAGGTACTGAAGCCCGTGATTAACTACAGGCTTTATAGTGCTGTCCTCTGTTGTCTGCAGTAGTGGCAGTATTTTGAGTGAGTGTTGCTGGGTTTGTGGTGACATTTGTAGTTACCTTCCACACTCTGTAAGTGAAACAGAGGTCTCTGTTTCATGGGTTAAAATCTCCAAAGGGTTAGCTTTTCTTTTTCAAGCCTAGAAGAAGGACAATGTTAAAACAAAATTCCTGCAGAATTTGCCTTGAATTTTCCAAGTTTATGCAAATCGTATTGTCTGTTTAGATTCTGCTTTGCATGGAAGATCTCCTGACCATGAGAACACTTCAGTGAAAATAAATTCTGATTTGAGGCTTTATAAAGTTTTGAGATGTAAAAATTCCAGAAATTTTAAGGAGCAGAACCATCAGCATATACTTGCTTATCATCGAGTGCATGGCTCTCTCCTCCCCATGTCATGATTGCAAAGATGGAAGGACAGCAGTATTTCTCTTAATCTACCTGTGAAATGAGAATAGGTAGTCTCTTAATTTTCTTGAGTGAGCAGCTCTCAATCCATTGAGTGAAGTCTGGAGCATCCCTTGGTCCCTTCAAACACATAGGCCTAACCAAGACTTGCTCTGAGTCACATCTTCCTGAGTCCTTCCAGTCATCATGTTTTGAAAGGCTGTTATCAGCAACCTTTTCTTATCAGTAGGGAGGCTGAAGTGCAGAGGTGGAATGATTTATCCCACACACCAATGGAGCAAATGTGAAAACCTCCATTATTCACAGGCCAAGTTTAACACTCAAAAGGGGCATCTTTCCCATTGCACTAACATCCCTGCAAGCACTGTTTTCAAACCATGCTCTGTGGCTTTTCCTTGGGACACCAAAACTCTCAAAACCAGACAGTTACTTGGCAGGCTCCCCATTACAGTTCCACCCTCTCCTCTTCCCCCACAGTCAATCCCACATTCACAGGAACAAATGATGAGTTCACTTCATCACACCCTTTTCTGTCACCTTGCCCACTTTCTTCAAAATTTTCTGCTAAACACCCACTTATCTGCTGGGCACCAACTTTTGCTTTACTGATGTCATCTTTGTTAGAAAAAAAACCCAAAAAAACCCCAAAAACAAAAACAAAACAAAACAAAACCAACTCAGGCTGCTAAATGGCAGCACTTCATTCTGCAGTACATAGGGTTTCTGGTGATTGATTGTCATCAGGGACTCAAGAGGCAACTTCATTTACCCTCTGCTAAAATGCACTGTTTTTACAAAGCAGAGGCAGCAAACCACAGATACTCAGCTCCTGCTTCTCTGAGCTCAGCATATTAATACACACAAACAGCCACAGACAAACAACACACAGGACTGTGAAGTGCAACAGATGAGAAGTGGCTGTTCCCCAACCCTGCCTTCCAGGATGATTAATTTGGATAGAGAAGCAGGGCAGACACCAAGTTATAGAGTTACCTCTTAAATTACTCTAAGGTGCATTGCCAGAACTCCTAAATCTAACCCCAAAACAGGGAGGTAAAATGAACAGTCAGCGTGTTTATATTACCAGTCCTTCCTGCATTGCAATGCAACCATTTGCTCCATTCTTATTTATCAGAAACTAAATGTGCAGCCTGAGAGGGCATGTTTGGTTTTGTGGAGTTGTTTTTTTTTTTCTTTTTTTTCTTCCTTCTAGAGGCAATGAGACACTGGAAGGGGAAACCTTATTCTTTTCCAACAGAGACTTAGCCATTTGTTGATACATCTGCCATTTTTTTATAGTGCAAATATTAACCAAAATCCTTTAAGCCTCAAAGTATTAATTCTCCCTTTGTTTTTCACCTGGAGATGTCTTTATTACTGAACCTGGTTGGCAATAGTCCATTTAAATGACTTTTAGAAAATGTCATGACGAAACTGAAACTGTTTCAGGAAACATGCCAGTAAGTCAAGAGAAGCTGAGTAGAGAAGGGAAGGAGAAGGAGAAGGAGAGAGAAGCACCCCTACAGCCATAAGTTGTGCAGTAGCTTAGGACATTCACTGAGACAACATCACAAGGTTCAGGGTCCTGAATTGTCTGATTTGGGCCAGACAACATTACGCTTAGCCTCAGAAATTATGAGTGTGTTGCAGTCTGTTTGGCCACTGGCTGCCTAAGAGTGGGGCTGCATCTCAGTTTTTTGTGCATACACTTATTTTGTACCTAGGCTTAAACTGGTGTTTTTCTGCATCCTAAGCAAACTGTCTGATTATGGGCTTTTCTTTCTTCTGCAGGAACATGATGGACAATTTGTATTTCTAATATGTGGATGTTTTGGACTCAGTTGCCCCAGAGAGTGGGGGTGGGGGGAGGGAAAATTAGTTTTAGTCTTTACCTTGATGGTCTCTGGTGGATAGCTGCAGGTCTGTGCTGAGGAAACAGGAAGAAAACACATGTGATTGTCCTTCTCTGGTGTAGCAGCTATAGACAAGGATTTTCATCAGCACAGAATTTACTCAGTCACAGACTGAACATAGGCTGTGCAAATGCATAAACTTGTGTGACAATAGTAAGCAAAAGAGTTGAACCTCTGAGAGCTAAATAAATCTGATGGCTTTTTGAGATTTATCTTGTTTTTAGTTTATACACAATTGTGTCACACAACTGTGTGCACAACTGTGTGACACAGTTGTGTCACACAACTTTTGCTTTCTGCAAAAAAGAAAATCTCTGCTCACTGGCTGAATTAAACCTAGATGTGCAATCTTCTTAGGTTTTTTTTTGTTGTTTTGTTTTTGTTTCATTTGATTAACTGAAATCAGTTTTACGTGTCTGTCTTAGAAATGAAAGCTTGCTTTCTGACTGTGTTTTAGCTTTATGATCCATGCAGCCTTAATTCTGCCTGGGATCACTGGCTGGGTGCTGGGGCACAGAGGCACAGAGGCCTGATGTGCCACATGCACTGGATGTCGGTGTGCACAGGTTTGGAAGTCTGCAGCTTTTTTGGAAATTTGTCTCTCTGTCCCATAAAAATCTAAGTGGCAGAGGTCTATCATTTTACATCCTGCTTTCTCCTAGCCTTGTCTTTGTCAGTCTGGCTGGCTCATAATATGAGGCGGATTGAACACGTTACTCCTGTAAAATTCCAGAGCTGAACTTTCACTTTTGCTTAAGATAACAGGGCTTTTTAAGCCTACTTTTTTGCAACCTGAAAGGAAAGACATGAGACTCTTAACATTACATTAGAGCTGCCATCTTAGAGAATTTATGTGTTTTCAAACATTATTGTGCTGCCTTAACTACTACTACTACTTAACTGCTATTACTATGAAATTGCCAATATGGGTGATTAACAAGAAGAGGGCTTTTGCTAATATGGCAACTTGTGAAACTGGTAAAAGTATTATACCTTTGCTACATTAATGGCTTTACCCACAAGAAGGAAAAGGTAGCAGCCCAAATCTAAACCAAGACCTCCTGCTTCACATGAGCACATGTGATCCTGGCTATCATAGAGTCTTTCCTATTTGTATAGTCAATATGAAGAAACTATTTTGTTAGGAGAACACCTCATACTGACGTCTGTTCAGAGAAAGTCCTAGGTGGTGCTTGTGTATGGGGAATGGGCTCTGGTGTGTGAGCAGATGTAGGCTGTGCTGTGCTGTACTGGCAGCCCACTGGCTTCAGCAGCCTCCACCTCCTTTGCAGGGGAAGAAGCAGGGGCACAGCAGAAGTTCTCCCACTGCGCTTGCAGGCCTGTGGATCTGGCAGTGACTGACAAGGGCCCACAATGCAGGAGGCAGCTGCAAGGCAGTGGTTGAGGCACCTGGGGCTCAGTAGCTGGCGGGTATGGCTGCCCACTCCTGCTGCCTTCGCTGGAAACAAAAAAGACCAAAGAGCCCCTGAATAATCCAGCACAACAGGACATCAGAGGGCAGGTATATTCCTCACTGGATGTAAGGAGGTTTCCCTCCGCTGGGATGCAAAATGCCTTGCTATGGCTGCTGCCCAAGGCTGTGCCTGCCAGCTGCCTCTTCGGTGATACAGAGAGCTCCCTCATGTCCCCATTCATGCCACGCCACACCAACCCCGAGGGGCTCAAGCAGGTTCTTTACTTACTTTGCTTGTGGGAGTATCTTTTTCTCTGGATGGAGACAGGCACTTTCCACCTATGGCATGGAAATAAAGGTGAGCAGGCAGATGTGGGGCTTCATGGTCCTCACTTCCCGCTGCCAGCCAGGAGTACACATAAACCTGTAGGTAGATTCCTTCTCCAGCTGTTTGGACAAGGCACTTTATGCTGTTTGGACAAGGCACTTCTCTACTGCTTTTCTCCCCAGGAGGCAGCCCCTGGCAGGCACCCAGCTCTGCTCTGGGGGTTGCAGAAGCTGGGACTCCCACGGGGTACGAGAGGCACAAATCATAGGTCCAAGGTTGGAGGGTGGTAGCTGGTGGCAGGTGTTACAGCATTTAGCTGTTCCTGGGAAGGACAGCCTTTGTTCCCTGGGAAACATTTGGTGCAGTACAGCACCATAGTTTGTGGATTGGAGGAGCAACCAGCCTTTCTGGGTATGGTGGTTTTGTATGGGAGGCATTTATGGAAGTGATGTAAAAACTTCTGTGTAATTGATAGTCTGTAGAACTACTGGGAAGCTGTATACGATTCTGTGAAAAACATATGTTAAAGATGAAAAATTCCAGGAATGCTTTCTTCTCTTTCTGGTCTGGGAATAGGTAATAAGGTAATAAGCTAAAATCCTCTTGTAGAGCTGTAGAGAAAAGATTCTGTTTCCTTGTAACTCATGAAAACCATGGGGAGACAAAAGGTTCAATTTGATATCGAGGAAAGGTCTCCATGCTAAAGTAAGCAGATGTTAAAGTAGCTATAATCCTGTGACAAATTTGAACAGAGAAGGAGACAAGAGCGGTCCTGTGCCCCCAGGAGAAGGAAAATAAGAAAATCTCTGTTCCCAGAGATAAAGATGATTTTAGAGATAGATAATGAGGACTTTTGCCTTTGAATAGCTCATCTTTAAAACAGTACCCCATAAACTGACATAGCCCATAAACACAGCTGTGGGAAAAGCTTGTAGAAAATAGGAAGGACTTCACAATTGCAGATTTCCCTAGGCGGCTGCTATTCGTGAGGAAATTGAGAGCCACAAGAGAACTGGTTTTTTTCTTGTGAAGAAGTCTCCTTAGCATTAACAAGA
This sequence comes from Molothrus ater, assembly GCF_012460135.2. Taxonomy (NCBI): domain Eukaryota; kingdom Metazoa; phylum Chordata; class Aves; order Passeriformes; family Icteridae; genus Molothrus; species Molothrus ater. The sequence continues at coordinate 96,289,119 of NC_050479.2, read as the reverse complement.
AGGACTTCTCTCCCTAAGTGAACTGAAGAAAGACTATTCTAGAAGTACTAATCTGGCTAAAATTTTAGGTTTTGTTTCTTTACATTGTCAGTGGGAAAGAAAAGGTTGTGGGAGGAAGAGAAGTATTCTAAAAGTTTTGTTCTGATTCTTATTACTCTTTAGTTATGTTAATAAATCTTTCTTTATACCCTTTTAAAGTTTTGAGCCTACTTTGCCTTTCTCCTAATCCTACCTCACAACAGTAAGTGAGTGCACTGGTGACTAGCCAGCACTGAACCCACCACACTCCTTAGTGCATTAAGTGAGAAAACTCAAATTAACTAACCAAAACCACTACACTGGGCTTGTACATATTAAATAGCTCTAGGTGGGTGAATCAGCAGCAAATACTGTGAAGAGATAGGAAAGAACCAGTCCCATGCTTCCACAAATTATCTACATCAATCTGACCTCTAGCATGTCTTGGGAAAAAGGAAAAGGAAGAAAAACGTAATGATGGCATGACAGAAAGGGCAAACAGATGGGGTAAGTGCAAGGCTAGCAGAACTGATCTCTTGCAGTTGAAATAATCATTGCTGGTTCAAGCAGAAGACTTTACTTGCAGGTTTAAGTACTGAAATTATTTAGCAAAGTTAGGAGTCTTTACACTATGTTCAGGTTGCTGTTAGCAAGTTTCTTGGTAATAAGAACTAGCCTTTCTGAGGGGTGCACTGTTGCTTATAGTTTACAATTTTGCCCTTGTAAAAGGCCAGTAATTAACAAACATTTTGCAATGTAGTGTTAATAGTTATAGATATACAGCTAGATTTATATATATAATAAGAATGTGCTAAGGGATGTAAAGCTGCCAAGTCATATGAATTTAGGGATTACACACAGCATGCTGTTGGAGGTACATTATGAATCAGTCTCTAATTGCCTATTTGCATTTTTTTTCTTTCCCAGGACTGAAGAAAACATGCAATGCCAAAAATTACCTAAGTTCCACAACTCACCTGGAATAATTTATTTCTGCAGATGTCCCTGGAGGTCTCACAAGAGCAGCAGAAAATTTTTCAAATATTAGTGAACTTCCCAATTTTCTCTTTAGTAGGAGAACTTAGATACCATTCATTACAGACAGATATAAAAATAAAGCTGTAATACTACCTCATTCCAGGTTACTTGCCTGGTTTTCTTTTAATTATAGAGCTTTACCTATATATATAAGTTGGAGGTGCCACTGTGACCCTTTCATACAATTCAATAGAAGTCCTATGAGCTGCATTTAAAATAAAATATGTATATGTGTATTTATAATACACAGAACTCACATTAGGAGCCTGTTGTAGCTGTCAGATATTGTGAGTTTGATATAAGTATTTTTGTTTCTGCTGTTTATTTATTTGACTTATTCTTGTTTATATTCAGTTGGATTCTGATTTTTTAGTCCCTTGCTCACATGAAAAAGCTGCTGGGTTTGGCTAGCTTTTCCCCTGGCTTGTCAAAAGATAAATACCATATGTTCCTATAGTAAATTAGATCTGTAAACTGATGTATAACTCTTAGATAAATTCTTTTTTAGTCAGTCATGGGTAATCCTGCAGGGAATATACATTGTATGGTCTGAGAATTGAAAACCTTTCTCAGCATCTGCATTCATCCTACAGACATGCTGACTCTGAGGCAGGTCCCCAGCAGTTAGAGAAAGGGAGCCCAGCTTGTTTGTGGGTGGAGAGGGGTTCTGAAGGGTTGGGTCTTATTTGCCTGAGGTTTTTTTGGGCAATTATAAGTATAGCTTCATTAGTAAAAATGCTGGGAAATAGTTCTGACCAGCAGTCGTGAGAGAGGACAAATGTGACTGTCATTAAAATGAGAACAAAGGCAGATTTCCGTTTCTTTCTTTCCATAGTTTGACTTAGCTCTTTGCAGAGAAGCTGCATGAACTGTGTTACAGGGCTGTCATGCTTGGGAAGTGGTCAAACCAAATACAGAAATGCCTCTAAAAAGCAAACACTTCAAACAGAAGGGATGAAATGGCAGACATGGCGATGTATAGGAAGAAGGAAAGAGTCAAGAAATTAATTACAGAGGAATCAGCAGAGTCTCAGATAAATGGTAGGGTCTGCAATATTTTCTCCCAGCAGCTGCTGTTAAGGGCTCAAGTTTGTGTTGCCTGGTTTGCACACCTGAAACTAAGATTGCCTTTAGTCTGAATTTACTTCAAAACAAAGGGCTGAGAGATGAGACAGTGGATACTTGTTTCTGTCCCTGAAGGGGCACTTCCTGGGCAGAGGTAGTGGGATGCTGCTGGTAACATCATACAGACACCCACAGAAACACTTTAATAAGGGCTTATGCTGATTCCAGAAATATGAAGCTCATCGGACCTGCTGTAGGGCAGGACATCATCAGCCTTCAGGAGGGAGGGCTTTAGGGGGGACCTGCTGCAGCTGTTGTCTCTGTCTAACTTGGTGTCCCACAACAAGAAGTTGCTGGTCCAGAAAGAGCTGGAACTTCCTCCAAAAATATCCAATTCTTACCTGATTCCTTAAACTCACCACCTCTGACACAAAACTGCCGAACTCTCAAAACTCCCTGTATGCAACCAAATAAAAAGCGCCATCCTTGCTCTGTGGCTGGCTGCTTGGCAAAGAAAGCCCAATGCCCTATCTCTTCAGTGCATTTTAATTCCTGCCACCCCTGTAACTGACTCTGGGGCCTCCTCCCTTGGATCCCACAAGCCATGGCTGGTCCTCGCCTACATGTGGACTAATTAATCTGATGAACTTTGCCTGCCTGTCTCACTGGAGTGATAGTTTTGGGATATTTCTTCCAACTGGCTGCCAGTTTTCCCAAGATTTATAGACACTCCCTCACCTGTAGGTGCCCATCTACTTTGATTTTTTTTCTCCACATCTCGTTAAAGTTACTCAGGAGATGTGCTGATAGCTGGATGATGTAAATGCATGAGCCTCATTCCTTAGAAATTTCATTTGGATGGGCTGCCTGTTACAAGATACATGAAAACTCTGTGTTGTGACCTGAGCTTTCCCTTTAGCCTGACTCTGAGTTGGCCCTGTCTGTGAAGCAGAGGAGTCTTTCCTAGCTGACCCTCAGTCTCTGCCTCTCACACTGCCTAGAGAGCAGCAGTGTCCAGGACTTGACCTCTGCAGCACCAGAGTTTTGCAAGGATCCTGAGTCACTGCATAGGAATGACTGTTTCTCTGAAAAAACAAACAAACAAACAAACAAACAAAACCAAAAACCCCACAAAAACAAAAAAAAACACCCCAACAAAAAAAAAGACCCATCCTCATAATTTCTCCATCCCTCTGAACTTCTGTGAGGTCTATGATTTTTCTGAAAGACCAGAAATTGCATCTTTGTCAGCAATGGGGCAGCTATGACTGAGGAGAGATGTGCTACACAGAAATCACCCCAAGCTGGCACGGCTTTTTGGCAGCACCTGGAGTGAGGTGATTTGCAGTTGCTCTCAGCCATGCAAGGGCAGCTGGTCAATGCTCTCCTTGAATGACTTCTCCTAACAGTGGTTTGTTGGAGGTTTTGAAAGTGAACAAAACAGGGTGTGGAGCTGCACAGACTGGGGCACAGCACCATGCCAGTGAAGTCTTTTACGGCAGTGGCCCCTCCCCTCTGATGGGGGATATAAGTTTCACGGCCCCATCAAGCTAGCAGAAAAAAATCTGCCTTAAAAATCCTTGCTTGCAAGGTTCTTATAAAGAATTCTGTTCTTATTCCCACTGCTAAAGCACTCAGGAATTATTTCAAAAGCGACAAGTCCCACATGTAAGGGTGACAGGACCACTCAAAGCAGTGGGGATTCAGCAAACCTGGGAGCTGAGAGCCTAGACCTGAGACCCTTAAGGCACACCAGCTCATCACTGCTCCTTGCTGCCACAGGTGAGGACCCACCAGTTTCACACAGATTTTATTTGCCTTGACTCAAACTGCTACTGAAAGAACAGGGCTTCATGCTTTGGTGACTTCTGCCCTTTTCCTCAAGGCCAGGTAATGTGGTCACAACTTAGACATCTGGCCACAGACCTGCAGAGATGTGAGAGATGCATTCTCTTTGCAAACAAGAGGAACATTGAGTTTTGGCAATGGAGTGCTCATCTGAGCTCCTTAAGACCAAGTAAGCAGTCGGGGTGCAGTGCTCAGAGGCTGCATGACCTTTTCTTTGACCTATCAAGAATACAATGGAAAAGAAAGGGAATTTTCCACCTGTCCTAGGTTGTTCCTGTTGAGCATCCTCCTCTGTCTTTATAATTCCTTAGAAGACAATCTATTCCTGGCCACTGTTGCACATAACTATAGTATACTCACAGAGTTTATGTACAGCATTTAACTATATTGTAAAATTTAGTCTATTTCTATATAGTGTATATAAAAGCTTGTCTTTATGAGACATGGTACCAACAGGTAAGAGATAGCAAAGATAATCTCCTCTAAGTGTAGTTTTCCTGCCTGGAAACTTGGAGCAGATGACAAGTATTCTCTGTTCCTTTTGTTCCTCACCAGGAGGGACTCCCTTCCTGCCTTCAGCAAACTCTCTGTGCTGGGAGCTTACAGATGTCACCTCTGTAAACATCATCCTGAGGCAATAGTCTTTGACATACTAAGAACTATATTGTTTATCCTAATTTGCTTTGTTAATCAAGAAGCTCCTCATGGTACCTTGCATGATACCTTGAAGCTGATTCAATGCAGGTGTCATTTGTTTTGGAATCACTCTCTTAGTCCTATTGTTTAGTTTAATGTAAAATGGTATTGGGCCTACCTTATTTTTGGTAGACAGTTTCCCATCCTTCGCCTGGATCTCTGCACCCTTTGGTAGCCAGTTTTGGTGTGGTTTCCTTGCTGGCTGACTTGTTTTCTGTACTGGCTGTTTAAAAGAATGAAGCTCAGTGACCAAAGAAGTACATTATCTCACTGTAAGCGGATGCAGCAGTCAGATGTTGTGCACCTAAAAAAACCAAAAACCACCCCAAAGCCTCCACTGCAGGCAAACATTAGCAAGCGGGGGTGGGAGAGGAAGAGAGGTGGAATAGATGAGTGATGTTGTGGAGAGCTTTTTGGATAATTAGCTAGCTGAGAAAGGCCATTTCGATGTCATACCGATGGATAAGGATAGGGGAAACAAGCTGGGGATTATGTAACCAGTGTCCAATCACTGACAAAGGTCATAGTGACCTTCGCTGAAACGGGAAGACGGGGGAGAAAATCGCTTGCCAGAAAATGTAGATATCCTAGGTAGAGAAGCTAGAAGAATGCAAACATAGAAACAAAATAATCATTAGAGCGTAGAAGTAGGTGTGGTTGATCTAAGTGTGCTTTAACCAATAATGAGCTCAGCTTTTGCAATATGTATAAGCTTCATTAACACCAATATAAATATGTGTGAGCTTTCAATAAACTTTGGGATTTTCCATCCACGCATATTGTGTGAGGCATTTCTTCCGCCGTTCACGACATGATGTAGCTTCCTGGGGTGCTGGGAAGAGCTGGTGGCCTCCATAAAGTGACTAAAGTGCTGCAGAATGGACTCCCTCTAGGTTCTGTAGTCTGAAATAGCAATTTATCATGGTTTTGACAAGAGGAAACCACAGGCCTAGCCATCTTGAGCTTCTGAGAAATGCTGTGACAAACCGAATGGTAAAACCAAACACTTCAAACCACAGTGAAGTATAGCCTTTGCTACTGAAGCTTCTGAGTGTAGTCTTTTTGTGCTTCTTTGTCTCCTTTTTGTCCTTTTAAAAAAAAATTATTATAATTTATTCCTTTTTCTTTCTCCCAAGCTACAAAGAAGAAAAACAAAAGAACCAGAAATGTAATTTGCAGGTCTTGTTGGCTGGGGAGGAAGAAAGTTTTAGGTGACACATTGTAATTGTTGTACATTGCCAGGAAAAAAAAAATCTCTTTAGGACTTCAGGTGTCTGCAGCCATTTCATCAAACCTCAGAGCTAAGAAGTGTCAGGCAGTTAACAGAACACTCTAAGAACAAGTGCTGTCCCCTGGGAATGTGGAACAGTTTTGCAGATAGAGGTACACCACCATGGGCTTGGTCTCCGCTAAGTAGCCCCCTCCTTTGTTTCTGTTTTGCACTTTGCTAAGCAGTCCAACACCAGATTTCAGCAACAGAAGCTGTAACTTGCAGCTGAGAGCAGAGTATTAGCAGAGGGAGGGTGTCCAGTTTGGGGAGAGACCACATACCTCCAATTCAAATATGACAAGGATAAACAGCTGTGTCTGTGTATAAACTACCCTTGTGTGCTCTGAACTGAAATGTGTGCAAACACAACAATTCATCTGTGACCCTGCCCAAATGAGCACCACAGGTCCTGCAGCATCCCTTGGATTTGAACTGCCACAGCCTGCTCTGATGCTATGCCGGAGGCTGGAGCAAATATTGGTAGATGCAGCTACTGTCCTCACCTCAGTGTACTGCAGCTCTCCAAACTCAACTGAGATGTAGAGTTATTTGCCATATGGAGACACTACTGAAATATGTTATAAAGTTCCAGACCTGTTCAATTGCATTCAACAAGCTGCTTCCCAACAGTGCTACCCATAACTAGAGCTGAGAAACCAATTTCCAAAAGTCACTGCAATTCAGAAGTCAATGAAACCCTCTCCACCTGTTTTGTACTCTTTACAGGCAACGTCTTGAGAGGTGGCACTGGATTCTTCTGACAAGGTAGGCAGACACCAGTTGTTAACCTGGGCTTGGATGGCTGAAAAAACAGTGGTTTAACCTGGTAGTTGACAAATCAATGTTTTAGACTATAATTGTGCCTGAGTGACTTCCCTTGGCAATATTTTCTGGAAGTTCAGCTATGTGAATTATAAATGGCATTAGTCACTTGGTCTGTGGGGAAATGCTGGCATTTCGTGACTGTGCAATTCTTGTATGTGCTTTTTTTAATCTACTCAGAACTAAATAGAACATTCTAGTGAAACTGAAAGGAAGAAAGTAATACAAATCATTGTGCTTTTCAAGCAGTAGCTGCAGAACTACTTCTGCCGCCTAATTTATCCCCAAGCTTTTACTGTCTTTGGAATGTAACTGAAGCTCAGGCATGGCATGCAGTTCTCAGAAATGAGGACATTCTGCGACTGGAGCTGGAGAGCACAGCATCTTACTGGCAAGGAAGGAGAAGGTCGGTAATCCATCAAAAGACTATGCAAAGATGAACAGAGCAGCCATTCATGCATTTAAAAATACATTCACAAATTTCAAATAAGTGGTTGGGTTAATGGATCTCACATTATGAGTAACATGTTGTGTTTAAAGCAATTAATCACTTGCTGATGTTGTCTGGTCCCTGGAGAAACGGGAGTGGTTTGACAGAGATGCTGCAGCAGTTGGATATGCATGCAAACACTGACTCATGAAGACTGTTAGGGAGGTCTCTGCAGCCTCAGGTTCCCTGTAGCACCAGGAGCTGTCAGAGGAAAAGCAGAGCTTGGAAAGAGCAGCCAGCATACACAGCTCTTTCTCACCAGGGATGCCATAACAAATTAAAGCAAACAATTTTTTCCCATTGGCAGAGCCACCTCTGTCCTTTGCTAAGACTGAAAGTTTGCTCTTCATTGAAGAGTGTTTCCTCTAGCAGCACACAGTTTTGGTTCTGGAAGATCAGAGTGTTTCTAAGAGAAAATAAGTTGGTTAAAGCTGACAAGAATATTTCCTACATACCTGTTGGGCTTGCAATTATTTTTAAAATCAAGTGCAGTTCCTTCTGTGATTGCTAATTAGTGATCTCACATTTTGATCAGGCCAGAATGCCCTTCCTGAAATTTTGCAGGAAAGTGCAACTATGCAAGTAATTCAAGGAAAGGAAAATAAGATATCTCAAAGGAAAAAGACAATAGTATGAAGCAAATGCATTTTTCTGACTTATGGGAATGAATTCTTGAACCTACTCAAAAGCACATCCAAAATGTGTCTTTAGAAGAATACTGATACTTGAGCTGTTTCTGTTTTCAGATTAGTTGCCTCTAAGGAGAAAAGGAATCATAAATGTGAAAGCATGTTTGAGAATTTTTTGTGTCACTTTATGGTTTGGGCCTGCTGGCTTGCAACTGATTTGCATAATTTGAGGCTAATCTGTGTGGCCATTCAACTGAGGGAAAACATTTTATTTGCAATCATAGTCATTTGTAGTAGTAAGAATTTGCAAAAAATGTAAGCCGCCTCATCAGAAATCAGAAACGTGAAACACAGTTTACCAGTAGAAGTCTGATTAGCAAATGAGGTCTCATAGTATGGCTGCCCACTGTGCCATAGGAGAGCCACCTGTGAGCAAAGGGCTTGGCTGGTTTCAGCAGTGATCACAATGCACACCAGAAAAGGGAACACAGGCATAACAATGACAAAGCAAAAAGGCGCAAAAACAATGACTCAGACAAGTTGTGTGACCTATTTTTATGGTCATCTCAGGTGATGGTGGAGGAGGAAGTGTGTGCTTATGGAAGGCAACCCTGTCTTTCCAAGGGACAGGGCTGGGGAAGGATCATGGACCTGTGGAAACGGAGGCAACCTCAATGGAGGAGAGGTGAGACCAAGGCTCTGCTCTTTCCATAAGACAACACATGACTTAGGCCCTGAGTCCGCCTCTTGGCTTGCTTTGGTCTCCTTAACCTAGAGAAAGAGCTGTTTTACAGAAGCATCAGCACCTCCTGGGTCTTTCATCACCTCATCACTGAATTACATGATGGGTGCAGACTCCTAACTTATATATGTGCTCTGTGTTACATTTGTGCTACTCATTGCAGCATGGCCTTTCCTGGAGCTCAGGTCAAGGCCAGGGTGGCCTTTCCTCTCGCAACCCACAGACACTGGGTGCTGAGCCAGGTAGGTGCTTATGAAAAACCAACCTTATGGACAAAGTGCTTGTGAAAAACCCAGTACCCCTGTCTGCTTAGCAGCACAGCTGGGAAAACCTGAGTTTCTGGCTCTGACATTTGTTGTCATGTCCCCTAAAATTCAGTTGTGTCATAGAGGCAGGAGGTTTTCACAAGGTGCCATTTACTGTAGTTGTCTGGTGGGGAATGTCCCTAGAATAAAAGCGAAGCGTTTAAAAAAGGGGAAGTGGCACTCAGTGGATTGTTCGTTCATCTCTCTGAGCACACAGCTAAGATGATGATGGTCACTTGCCTGCTCCTCTCCAGTGTCTGGACTGCTGTTCCAGGTAACTTCTTTGTCTGTCTGGGTGTCTGTGTAATTTTCCTAACAGCGTTAGGGACCTCAGTGGCTGTGCCAGCCTCCTTCCATGCTGCTGGGTGCTGCAGTCCCCCACTTTGCACCCTCCTGGGGCAAACCTAGTGATTACAGGGCACTTGTGGTACTGTACTTCTTACCTTGGGCTCAGGCATGTCACTGGTGGTTGCATTGACAGCATCCAGTTCTTAATTTAGCACCAGTGCACAATAAATTCCAGAGAGATGTATAAAGGTATTGCAATGGGCAACTTATAAAGGAGGCAGAGTGTGTTTGTAGGTATCTGCTCAGGCCATCAAAAGCATGGATGTATTACAGTGGTTTTGTATTTAAAAATCATGTAGAAAAGGCTGAATTAGTTTCAAACTAGCTTCCATGATCATGGTTTGTAGTCTGCCTATGGTACTGCTGAGATCTAGAAAGCAAAGAGACTGGCACAGCTTGACAACTGGCTTCTTGGTCTTTGATAGAAATCTGCCTGGCCCTGGTCACAGCCAGAATCTCAGAGCACCTTCTTGAGTAGGTTAGCCTAGTGTACCTCTGGACACTGCAGACAGCCTCACCTTCTCTGCAAAGATATTTCCCTTTCTTGTAAATTGAATTATGTTTTCAGTGCTGCAACTGTTACTGCTGATATCTCCCTTCCCATGCTGACATGCACAAATAAACTTTGAAAACTATTATGCCATGAGAACTGTTGAGCTGAGCTGTCAGCTTCACTTTGTCTGTACCCTTAAAAATTTTTGCATGTCTACGAATTGGAAGAGGAGACTGATTGTTTTCTTCTTTTCCCTGGAGACTTTTCATACCATGGCATTTATCCTGTGCAAGTTTTCTCTCTGCAGGCCATCAGTAGGGTCTCTTCTGCAGCTGTTTCTCAGCAGCATAACTTCAATGCTGAGATAAGAGGACAGATATAGTGTGCCTCAGGTTCTTCCTGAGAACCCTTCTTGCTTTTTTCTTCTAGTTTTCTGATCCTTGCCAGTTTCTGACAAGTGTGAATACATGATGTATGTATAGTCAGATACATAATCATTTTTAGCATTTTTACTGATTTGCTACACCCCATGCCATAGGAGGGCTAAGAGGGTGGTATTGGGCCAACAGCTGTTTGTCAGCATGGCTGAAAGTTTAGGGAATCTCTTTGTGGGTGCCCATGGGATAGCAGTCCTAGCAGACAAATCAGTGGCTCCCAACACCAGAACTGCCTTTCTCGGTGCTCTCTGCAGCACAGATATCAGGCTGGCAAAATGCTTGGTGTGAGAGGTGGCAGGTCCAGTGAAACTCTCTGGGTAGTTCTTTCAAGTTAATTTTCAACTTTTCCTTAGATGGAGGGATAGAGAAATCCTCCAGAGCTGCTCTGCTTGGAAATGAGGGTGAGGGGCTGTAGGGGCCATTGGTGGGGTTGGGCTGCAGAAGAGTGTGAGAAATGCTGAGTATGGCACCTGCTTCTCCTCCAGCCTCTGTGCAGGTGATGAACAGAAAGGTCCAGTCAGTCCAGGCGGGAGGAAATGTTACTTTTTCATGCCAGTCAGTCACGAAAGAAGATGTGATACAAGTGACATGGCAGAAAGAGACGGATGGGGCTGAAGACAACATAGCAACTTACAGTACGATTAATGGCCAAAAAATAGCCAAGGCCTATGTAAGCCATGTGAGCTTTGCCCACAGCGAGTTACAAGCCTCAGCCATCTCCCTTCATGGAGTCACCCTCCAAGATGAAGGATGCTACAAATGCATCTTCAACACATTTCCCTCGGGGGCGGTCACTGGCAGGATGTGTCTCAAGGTTTATGGTAAGGCACTGTAATTGTGTACAGGTGCTCATCTGAGGACCAAGTCATTTCTCCTGTGAAAAACCTTGCCTAACATTGCTACATTGATGCGGGAAAAATGGTTCTCCCTGCCTCTCTCCCTCTCTGGTTTTACCTCCGATGGTAAACCAGCATTTCAACAGTTCTTTAATTTTCTTCCCTTTCAAGCCAGCAACAGCAAGATTCAAAACTGACATGTAACTCATGACTTCCTCTAAGTTCCCTGGTCATGTGCTGTGCTGACAGCTGCCTGGCCACAGCCATGTACCCTGTGCTCCTCTGCTTCCTTTCACTGCTGCTCTTACCCCTTAATCCTGGAAATCAGACAAATTTTGCTCTGCATTTGGTTATAAAAAAATTGCAAAGTATCCAAAATGCAAAGAGGCACATGCATGACCAGAATAGCTAGAAGCTCATTTTGAAGCTAGAGTAAAAATAACAGCAGTTGGGCTGCAGTCAGGAACAGGATATTAAAAAAAAAAGAAAAAAAAAAAAAGGGAAGGCTGAAATACTGTATGGCTCATGGGATTTGACACATTAATATCTTGAGCAGGTCAGCATCAACTAGCTTAAAGAAGAGAGTTGAAACAAATCATGAGTCAAGATGGCAATATTTGTCACCTCCATATGAAATCATCAACTTGCAAGTGCAACCTGAAATAAAGACTAATAGATGAACTCAAAAGAACTAAGAGTAACAAGCTGCTTATCTTTTGAGGAAAGCTGCTGGGTTTTGTCCAGCTGAGAGAGCTGAGACATTAAACATGCTCTGAGGACACACAGTTGACTCCTAGCTTTCTCAGAGATGAAACTGCTGTGGGGAAACTGGCCAAAGATCATATCCCATCTGAAGAGTATCAGTGTCTGTGCCCTGTCACTGGTGATATGACCCCCCTATTACCTTCTGCTGACAAATACATGGACACATATGTCCACACACATGTCTCTGGAGTCCTCTGTGTGGAGAAAGGAAGCTCCTAACCTAGAGGGGAAAGGAGGTGGTGGTGAAAAATACAAGGGAAAACCAAGTCTGAAACAAAAGTTCTTTTCCCCCTCTTTTGGGAAAAATAAGGCAGAAAAGAGAAATGAGGAGAAATTCATGCGGTATTTCATATATGAAGAGGAAAGTTCCTTAAGAAAGCCAGTTCTGAGTAATTCAGAGGGTAAGCACTGATTATACATTACAGGAAAAACATGGAAGTGCCTTGCAGAGGTATGAGGTAACTGTGGGGTTTTCGGGGTGTCCCCAAAAATGGCTGCCATGGGTGTCCCAAACAGAGAAGTCTAGTTAAGTACAACCTGTCTGGGCCCCTCAAGCAGGCTCCAGGGCTGCAGGCAATCTTAGCAAGCTCAGCTCTTAAATGAGATCAGCTCTTTAGAGATTCTCAGCTCATTAATGATTTTCAGTTCTTTTGCTTGCTAAGTGCCTTTGGCAGATGCAGGGGAAGAGAGGAGAAGCACTGTGTGAGGTTCCACAGAGATGTCTTTATTGGCAGCTTCTGCAAAGGGTCTCAGTGACGGCTCTTCTGCTGAGCTGGGCAGATGAGGGTGTTTATATAGGGTTTAGGAGTTTTGGAAATTGTCCAGTGGTAAGGGTCAAGGTGAACATGACCTATAGTCTTAAAGAGAGATAACTAGAGTCCGAAGGCAGAAGAGGGGCTTCTTAAGTCCAGTCATCATGACTAGGCATTTCTTATCTTAGGCTGCTGAATGCCAGGGAGGCCTTGCACGGTGGGTGCCTGATACATAGAGGGATCCCATTCTTTTTAATCATATAAACATTTAGATTTCTTTTGGGTTTGGGTTTTGGGTTTTTTTTTTCCTTCTATCCAAGTGGGGGAATTCCCTCCCAAACTCACCAACCTTTTGGCTATGGTTCTTCCTTCACCAGAGCACTAATTCTAAAAAAAAAGAAAAGGGATGTTTTTCTCCTGCCTCAGATGAAAAACGCATCAACTGAGCAGGATTTTACTTCTCTCATAGGCTCATAGGTGACTGCCAGAGGCTGCCTCACCAAGGTCATAATAGCCTTCCTGTAATGTGCTGTATCAAACCAGCCCTGGAGGGTCACCATGAACAAACTAAACATTTGGCACTTTGACAGCAGGTTTTAGTTCATATATGATTATCTCATTTAAGCTAATTTATACGATGCTACTTAAAAGCCATAATCTTGCTCGTTACTCCCCTACTCCTAATGATGGGAACAACTTGTCTGAACAAGCCCAGAGCTTGCCCCATGAGGGAAAGTGAAGCCAGCAGGAATCTCCCAAGGCTCAGAGGTTCAGGGCAGGGTGAGCAAATCAGAGTCACCAGTTGAAAATGAAACACTGCCATGTCTTTGCCCTCAAGAGGGGACTACCAGGGATTTTACAAGCTGGTAATTGTCTGATTACTGAAGCCTTACCTAGCACAGCTGTTCTGGGACAGGACGGGATGGGCACCATCACGGCACAATGAGGGGAAGTGAATCCACATAAGAACTGGATACAACACTGTAAAAACAGAAACAGGTATGACTGGAGGGATGTCAGACCTGCCTGGCTGAAAAGAGCAAACTCAGGAAGAAGCAGAAATGTCCTACCCTGTAGCAAAATCCATTTCAGAACAGAATAGTTTCAAGCAAGCTTAGTGGGTCTCTTTTGAGCAGTCTGCTGCATTCCCCCTTCATTTTACTTTGGAAATATTTGCCAAACTTCATTGTCAAAGAGAATGAGAATGAAATCCAGAATGAGGATTGAGCGAGATGGGGGTATGAGAGGGGGAAATTGGAGAGAGGGGGATGTGCCACATGAGGATAGGCAAGACTTGCTGAGTCACAAAATTCCCTGGACATTTGCTACACTGACTTTGGAGACCGCCTATCTTCACTGTAGATGGCAACATTTGTCTGGAAGCCTTGAGCCCAGTTGGAAAAATGCCATCGCAATTTCTGAGACAGGGAAACCAAGGCACAGTACTGCTGGTGAACACCCATATGGTTTGAAAAAGCTTTCTGTTATCATGAGGCATATTGTGATTCCTACAATCTGTTATCATTCTCTGTAACACCACTGCTAAGCCTTTAAACATAAAAAGCATATAATGAATCAGGTCATTATATGCTTTTTATTTTTAAAGGCTTAGCAGTGCCTAATTCCCTCTAATTACAGAAAGCCATTTTCAAATATTTGGGAATGCTGACAGAGCTCAAATTTGGGAACATCTGCAATACTGATCTGCAAGAGAGACTAAAGCAAGTACTGGCACACAACATCTCAGGTGAAGACTTTTTCACTGGAAACAAATATTTTTATGAACGGCAAAAGAAGCAGTTAAGTGTATGCATCAAACATGAACAGCCAGCACATACTAGCAAACAGCACAGCAGGACTTTCCTGCAAAAGCAAGCACTTACAAGTTTTGACAGTGCATCTATTACAGACATTTGCTAGAGAGAAGCTCAGCCCTACAGGATCATTCATTGGGGTCCATTGTGAGAAGAGAGAGAACTGCTTAGTCAGAAGAAGAGCAGGTGTGGAGTGCTTGTGTTTCTGGCAAGACACAGAGAAGTTATTCTCATCCTCTGTGGCAACATCTGTGACTTCTCCCTGTGATTGCTTGTGAATTTTGAAACCTAATATTTGAAGTTAATATGAAGCTGTGGGTGGATGTGTTAATTTTATGCATCCCGTGAGTGAAAGAAGTTCAGAGATCATTTCTTAATCAAAACCTAAATTGTTTGTGACACTAGTCTTTTCATATCTGGTAGATTTTGAGATGTTCCAACTGAAATCCCCCTAAACAATTTCCTTGTTTTTGTCAGAGGTTTCAGCAGCTCTGTGGGTGTTGAGTTTTTGCCTATGGTTGATGCAAAAAGTGAGAAATACAAATTTATTTTTTCTATGCTCACACAGCCATAGTAAGTAAATAAGGTCAGGCTTGTAAAAAAAATCAAACAACAAACAAAAACCAACTTTGTTGGTATACAAAGTCTTGCTTCTACCCTCTGGCAGTTATGGCTTGGAAGAGACAGACAACCTTTTGAGGTGCATCTGGAATTGTACCAGGAGGTTATAGGTGCCATTACACACCTGGCGTGCTCTTTTTCCCCTTTTTGCAGTGTCTGCTACACCTCACAGGCAAATCTTTGTTTACCTCACAAAAGGAAAAATCGTTGTTTTTCCTAAGAAGAATGAAAAGAACTTTTGTTTGTTCATTTAAAAGCAGAATTGCTAAATGATAGAGGTATGTTCTAGTGTTGGGATAAAAATTAATTTTACTATAAATATTGCACTTACCACTGTTATTTTTCTTATGTAAGTAGTAATATACACATGGAGTTCTCCTAATTACAGCAGCAGATAGTTTTTTAAACAGAGGGTATTCATGGTAATTCAGACTTGATTGAAGCTAGAATTGCCATTGAACTTAAATGCTTAAAAAAAGCAATATTCTCAGAAACAGAGACCTAGAAGAAGAGTGTGATTTAGACCCCTATTTCCTCAGCACATGCACTGAAGGAGAAGGCAGGCTAGTGAGCTGCCATGCAGAAACCCATGGATTGCACTCCCAAATTACATACCTTTAGAGATATTGTGCCTGTGCAAACTGACCTTATCAAACTGAGCAGAGGCTTGAACTAGACATTCTCCTGAAGTCTCTTCTGACCTAAATTATGGCATGATTTTATGCCAAGGGATAAATAGGTGATTTTTCACATGGGACATGGCTTATGTGCTCAGATCTCATCTGGAGTTCTATCCAGGTTGAAACCAACTTCCAAAACTTCTCCCTTTTATCTATTTCTTGCAAATACATTTGCAAAAACATTCCTATTTGTATAAATAGGAATCAACAAGTAGGCTTAATGTGAGTGATTAAGCATGAATGATGCCTGTAGTTCCTCCTTCTTCCAGAGTAAAATTAAATGTGACAGCATCCACAAATCTCTGGAGTGAGAGTGTTCAAAGAAATGATCTTTCATGATAGTTTTGAGGGATACTATTACGCACCCAAAACCCATTTACAAGAGGAAACAAAGTTATACAAGCACAAACCCTCCACAGGTGAAATCCCATCGTGTAACCACATACAAATTCACTATTACTGTCTTGCATAAATCAATCCATTTAGTCCTTTCATTTGCAACTCTACGCACCTCAACAGCAAAAATGCTAAACAGCGGTAAAGCTAATCCTGCACATAATTTTAAAGGAAAATAATTCTAACTCATTTAAGCAGTTCAGCTCTTTCAGAGAGAAAAGGACATATGACTTCACAGTTTCACTGCCTTCTGCTTTTACCTCAGCCATAATCACCACTTCTCAGTTGGGAGGCTGCTGCTAGTAACAGAACTGAAACAGATGCTTCTACCCTTTTGCCCTTTCTGTTGTCCAGCTCTTCACTTCCAGACTACTATCTGATCACCTTCATATTCATCTGTCACTGCTGGGGCTTTGGGAAGGAGGAGCTAAGATTAGATAGTAAGCTTTTCCTCCAAGATAACTGTAAATACAGATGCTCTCTGCTCAAACATAGGCAGAAACTAATGGACTTTGTCACTTTGTTCTTTACAGCCATCTCAGACCCCAGAGTGGAAATTAAACTTATATCCAGTCCAGACAAAGCTGAGGACTCTGAGAAAATGGTGGGGATGACCTGCTCAGCAACAGGGAAACCAGCTCCAAAAATAACCTGGCACCTCCCCAGCAGCCTGCAGCAGAAACCAAGGGAGTACCACATAAAGTTCAGCAACCAGACCATGACTGTAATCAGCAATTTTACCCATACCCACTCCAAAATCCTTCGGGAGTACCCCATCACCTGCATGATCCAACATCCTTCTCTAAATGTGACCCTGGTCCTGCCTACAGACAGCCTGGAGCAGGGTCAGTATGTAACTCTGCTCCTGCTCTGGAGTAGGGCAGAAATTGGGAAGCACCTCCTGGGGTAGAATCAGAAAACTCCTCAGAGGGTTGGAAGGTGAGAAAGGCACCTGGAAGAGCAGCTGTGTCTGGGCTTGGGAGGGATGGAGGAGGTGCCATGAAACATCCAGATGCCATGGCCAATGGCACATAATGTCTTACTTACTGCTCCTCAGGTCCTCTTACCCACCATGATGTACCCCAACCTCCCTGTCTCTGTGAAGGACTATTTGTGACAGGGTTCCCTGTCAC
The DNA here is from genome assembly GCF_012460135.2 of Molothrus ater. NCBI lineage: Eukaryota > Metazoa > Chordata > Aves > Passeriformes > Icteridae > Molothrus > Molothrus ater. The sequence goes on along the minus strand of NC_050479.2, from coordinate 96,271,921 downwards.
ATAACGTGACAAACCAAGACATGCCAGCATTGGGTAGCTCAGAGGGGCTGGGTTCTACATGCCTGATCTTAACATCAGACCAAGCACAGATCTGCTGGCAATGCCACTTATGTGGATCATACTGGAATGCGCTCCCAGTGCTCTTCTCCATCTCATTTCACCCCAGGGTATGGCCAAGGGATGCTTCAAATGGGTTTCAGGTTGTTTTTTTACTTCATGCACAAACTGAGTACCTGCTACTTTCTCCACAGGTCCAGACAGCAGCATGGCACCGGCCATTGCCATTGCACTGGGGGTCCTGGTCCCCCTGACCTCCCTTCTCATTCTCATCTGCCTCTTCTACCACTGCCTCAGTCACCTATGTGATGCAGAGAGAAACCCAACCTGGCCCTGCTGGGTAGGTCTGCCTTTCCTCAGGGTGCTGCAAAATTCACCCCCACAGGTCTTGAGGTTCAATACCATGACCTGGCTCTGCCCAGCCACACCAGGGCAGCCTGCACACTGCCCAAGCCAGGCTGAAACTGGGCTGGAGAGGGACACAGGAATGAGCCCCCAGGCAGACAGCTGGGAAGGCGAAACCTGATTGTGTATAGCCAGCCTACAGGTGCTCAAGAGTGCTGGCAGCCAGAAAACATTCATTATGCCAATGACAGGGCACGTTGAAGTGGGAGCATCACTCTACTATTATATTTATGCACAAAATAGTTGTGTAAGCAGTGGCCTTGTGTGGGTCTTCTGCAGCTCATAAAATAACCTCCCTCCGCACAACCAACACAGCTCACGAAGGCAGAAACTTTGAGGATGGGCCTCAAACAAAATGTGGTCTTAGAGGAAAACCATGCCTCTGTGAGGGAAGCCCAGGGTGCCACGCTGGGGCATGGGCTGAGGCACTGCTAATTGTACACCAGGGCTATCCTAATGCAAGGGGTGCAGGATACAAGCTTGAGGTGGGGATAAACTGAGGTGAAGTGCAATCGTTTCAGAAAATCATAGTCCAGTTTTGTGAAGTCTCCCCATCCTCCTTGCAGTACATGCCTAGCATGTGCACCCTTGATTCTGGTGAACATTTTGGAAAAAAAAAGGCAGTGGAGGAAATGCAACACATGTCTTAGGTGTTATACCTCTAGGTCCAAGCTGAAGACTGCTGATGGGACTGCAAGGGGAGAACTTTAGTCTCCCCTCACAAAGAGATGCAAGGACTCATTGGCAATACAAATATCCAGGATCTTTACCCTCACACTTAAAAAATCCATATATTTTGAAGAAATAAACACAACAACTTCTCTTTCATCAGGTACTCCCTGCCTGCACCAAGGCCAAGAAGTGCAGGCAGTACAGAGCTGCAAGCAGGTGGGCTCCTGCAATGTCCCACAGCCTTGGTGCGCCACTGAACACCTGAGAAGCTGCCCCACCTACACATGTAAGAGATAAACTCTTAAAATGGAACCTCAAGCTTCCAAGGAAACCTCCTGTGACTTTCTCCAAGAGAAATATAAAAAGGGACAATTTATAATATATATTTATTTATTTTATTATACTATAATATTCTGTTTCATAAGAAAAAAAATGTATTTATTTGAAACTCAGGCTGGCTTTGTGGATGCATTTAATGGAACTCATGTATTTTTGGGGGTTTTAACATTGTTTATTACTCTTTGATATTTTAACATTGCAAACTCAAAAGTGGAAGGGGGATTGTCTGAAATAAGGCAACATTTTGTAAGGCTGCTAGCTTGGAAAGTGTTGCTGATGGACCAAAGTAGCCCCTTACCAGGAGCTGGGCTGCAGAAAACCTGCAGAACAGCCCAGCACACTGCTCTAAACTTCAGGTGTTGAATTTGTTCCCTAAAGGGCACAAGAGATCAGGCCAAGACTACAGCCAGCCTGAATTTATAACCCAGGTGCCAAGAGCCATGAAGTGCCAAGTCCAATTTCCAGTAACCTCTCCTAGAAAGCAAGGTAAAAGGCACATAGATGTTTCCTTCTTCCCTCTTTCTCAGGGGCTTTTCACAGCCCCCTTCTTTATGTACCTGATCTATCACAGCTGCCTTGTGTTTCCTGACATCCCACCCACCTGCAGGAGGAAGTAAGGCAATAAAAGGGCAGTTACAGGGTTAGTAGGTTGTCTAGTGCATTTTGTTTGTGTCCTAGTGTAGTGGCAGGTGAGTGCAGTAGGAAGCAAGAGACTGATAGGCCTGAGGAGGTGGGTGCTTTATTTATTTCCATGTGGGCAGATAAGTACCAGTGCAGGGCAAGGAGTGTTCCCAATTCTGACCACGCTTTGCTTCTAAGCATGGATCAGATCTGAGCTGTAATCTCCTGTAATTCCCTGAATTGCATCATATGCTCATGAAGTCTTGTTGACTTAGGGAAGGAGAAATGAGCCCACCTGGCTCATGCTGGTCTTGTGGGAAGCCACCAGTGCAGGCTGCTTCCTCTCCTTCTGGCTTCCCGGAGCAAATGTGTGTAATCTGTTTTTTCCTCATCCATGTATTTCAAATGGGCATCCCACATGAATCACTAAGCTGTAGTCAAAAACCCAAGTCAACTAAAATGAAAGCAAGTGAGTCGAGAATGAATAAACATGGTCTTTGCTATAAAATACTTCTTTTAAACCCCCCTAATACCTAGAAATAGCACAGTTGGTGAGTGAGGGGAAAGAGGAACTGGCTGCAGCTGTTACAATTGGGTTTTTTTCTCCACAGCCCCCTAATTGTCAAAGGAGGAAGTAATGGTTTGTCCAAACTTTTCCACCATTGCTGCTTCGTTTCTTCATTGATGAGGGAAGAGGCCAGGAGAGAAGGGTTTCCCTGGGTTTGTGGAGGGCTGGAATGGGGTAGAAAGCCCCTGGCATCCTTCTTAAGTAGGCTGTATGGCCTCAGCCCTTGCCATTCTGTACAGTCTGCACTTGCAATTTAGAGCAGCTTGAGTTTTAACATGAGGTTTCTGCTAGAGTTTAGACTAAGGTTTTGTTGTTTGTTTTGTTGGTTTTTTTTAATTAAAAAAAAAAATCTCTCGCAGAAACAGGGAGTTTAGATATGGGTAAAGAAAAGGATTTCCTGAGGAAAGAGAGAAAGAGACGATCCCAGTGAGAAATCTATTCAAACCCAGGAAAATGGCAGTGATTATCAATTATTGTTTTATACAAGCTGATCTCCTGGAGTGTGGGAAAGCAGGACTTGGAGCCATGAAAGTATCTGTTTACGTGTGAGTTTGTAGTTTCTTTTCATTTTAGCTGAATGTAGAAATTCCATGAGCTTTTAGAATTTTTTGATTATGAGAATGATAGGTCCAGCAGCTGGGTGAGGGTAGCAATGGCTTACAAGTAAATTTCTATACAAGATTTATTTTTCATTCATGGTATTAGAATGAGAACATGATATCCAGTCACAGAAACACTTAAAACCAATAGGTGTACTTACCTTCATGCTCTACAAAGCCACCTACTAAGATGCAGTACCATAAAATGCTGTGTGCTACTGCTATGGCGTTTGGTTTCACGTACCAGTGAAATGAATGCAAGAACACAGACTATGGATAATTTGGTGGCTGATAGCTATGGGGCCAAAAAAGAATATTAAATAGATACAAACCATCTTTTGTGGAATAAACAAAAGTATGATTGATGGAATCAGAAGTTTTGGCTATGAATGATGAACATCCTAACTGCTGTTATGAGATTTCTTTGTAATTAGTTTGTGTTTGTCTGTCCTGTTACTTCTGTTAACAATTTGTAAGAATTCCTTGGAGGTTATATTTCAAATCAGTTTATACAGATACCTAGTATTTGTGTTAATAAATGGGTGGGTTTGATGCCCAAGACCTTTTGCTTGCTGTGGCCCTGCATGGCTGTAGGTGGAGGCAGTAGGTGAAATTGGTGTGGAGCTTGAAATAAGAAGTAGAAATAAAACTGGTAGGATGCAAGGAAATTTAGGTGAAATGGATTGCTTTATTTTTCTGCTCCAATACAAGTGATATGAAGCAGATTAATTTTGTAAGTAAATGGAAGCAGACCACATTTTTAAAATAACACCACCACAAAAACATAAAAATAAAAAAGAAACAAACAAAAAAGCCCAGGATTTTGGCTGTTTTGAGGCTGGGCAGTTGTTAGTCTCACCCAACTCACCTGTGACCACTATGTGCTACTGCATTTTGTCCAGCCTCAGGACAAGTAGTGTTGATGCAGGCTATAATTTCTCCTAACTGGTGGAAAAAGGGCAAGAGGGAATGCCACCTTCCTGCTTGCCTCTCACTTAGATAAAACTGGTTCTAGGTTATGTGTCTCTCTTTATAAAGCAAATGTAGCCTGCATCTCTCAGCTTTGGAATCCTTTGACCATGACATTAGCCAGTTTGGGTTAAGATTTTAACTCATCCAAGCATCCTTTTAAACAGTTGAGATAGATAAATAAAAGTTCTTCAGGCTGCATAAAATGTTCATTCTTCTGTTTTGGTATGCCAGGCTATTTCAGAGGTAGATTGTGTTCGTATTTTTCTCTGCCTAGACACTGGGTTCCTGGTTCTAAGAGAGCAGTAAGATGCAAGCAAATTTGCCCCAACAGCTCAGGCTGAAGATGTGACTTTGAAAAATAGCTGAAATGTTTGTCTTAGATATTTTACAGGCACTGGCTGAAATAGGAAGAATATTCTTCTGAAACCAGTGCTGGCAAAGGTATGGGACTAAGTTTGTTCAGTGAAAAAAAACTTTGTTTTGGTTATAGACCTTTGAAAGCATCACTCATCAATTCTCTGTTGTGTGAGCCTGGGGGAGTGATTCATCTAAATACCACACCAGTAAATTTTCTTATTAAATCAGACCTGGAAGAAAATATAACCCATTGTTTTTCATTCAGTTTCCAGCACTGAGCCCCTGGAAATCAGCTGAAACAAGATAATTGCACTAATTGATTGCATTTTTCTCTTTTATAAATGAGACTATCAAGCCAGGCAGATAGATACAAATCAAGTGTAGTTTTGTTTTCACTCTCAGTACACCAGAAATTGCTCATGTTTTTGGAAGCCATACAAATGGCCTTCTCATAGCTCTGCTGCCTTCATCTTTGGACATATAAAGCTATGGTAAAAGGAGCACTGAATACTAGTCCAGCTCTTTGTGGATGGGCTCTGCTGTGGTCTGCTCAACTTTGAGAACAGCTACCTGAAATTTCTGGGAAGCCTGAGAGGATCCTCAGTCTAGGACCCCTATACAATACAGAGTTTTAAATTCCCTAACATGTCAGAAGCTGTGGTACTTAAACACCCTAAGGAAAAGGCAGCTTTGTCTAGTAAAAGAGCACGTGAAATTGTACATGAGAGGCTAGGATGGAAGCCTTGCAGGAAAAAAAAACCAAACCTACACTTCTTAGTAAAAAAACAAGGCAAAAAAAACCCCAATTTTTTTTCCCCCAATCAGAATATTCTATTTGATATTATCCTTTAGGTAAATTACAGAAGGCCTGGGTCTCATCCTAAACCCAGGCTTACATTTCAGTTTAAATAAATCAATTTGCCTTGAGCCTTCCTTGTTTACAGGAATGTAGCTATTTTCATAAAGGAGATTGCTTGTGAGTTGTGGCAAAGCACTGACACCTGCTGGTATCTCCACACTGCTCTCCTGATGGAGAATCATCTACTCTTGTTTGTGACTCCTTTGTGTCAGATCCAAGGGAGGAAAGAGGACCCCAGCGTTGTCACCCAGCATGGTGCCTGGTAAGCCTCAGAGGCAGTGATCCACAGGCAATACTTCCCTGCCCACCATCCCTTTCCTACCAAAGAGAAAGGGAGCAGGGTCTGTCAGGGCCTGCGTCCCCTTGTTTCTTCCCTCTCCATTAGACAACTCCCATACATACCAAGAAGATTGCAAATTCACACCTTGAGAGTTGCAAATACTTTCAGTAGCTTGTAGCAGAGACTGGTGGGATGGGATGAACAAGGGATATCACCAGGCTTTGCTGATGGAGAGAAAGAAAATCAAAGAAAGAACAAAGTGGCCCCTGTTCTGTTTCACCTCTGGCAACCAGTGTTGATCAATGATTGACAATGGTGCTGCTGACTGGCCACTGAAGAGCACTCTGAAAAAAGAAAACAAAATCTTTTGTAGTCCCCTTAGGCATCCCAGCTGCCCTCTGAGGGAAGTGAGGAAAGGGATGAGCTTTCCTGGGCAATTGCTTTGCCCCACAGTAATCTTCCCCCTGCTCTTCTGGGCTGAAATCTGCCACCTGCTGCTCTGTGGAGGCTGCCAGCGAGTGGAACCAGCAATGGGTGAGTGGAGCACCCTTTCTTCACCCCAGCTTAACTCTGGAGCACGACCATCTTTCCTAGCAAGCTGAGAGACACAGATATTATGTTCACTGAAATATACAACTGGGTGACTGGAAGAGTAGCTAGTGAGCTGGGCATGTGTCAGCAGCAGCCAAATTGGGTAAGGCTTGGTCACAGAGAGCACAGGGCACTTTGCTCACAAGCCATATGATCTACCTGTATATTCCCTTTCTTTGTTGTCTTGCTGAACTCCTCAGCACAGGAGATGGAGCAGGTTTGCATTTCCAGTGTACATGTCCAGGTAATGCACACTTCTATGGAGAGAGGCTGGAGCAGGGCATATCCCTCTGCAGCCCTTTGTGCTGCCTCCTGGCTGCAGAGAGCCCTAGGCTGCTCTGCCTCCCCACAGCCCAGCAGGTGCTGGCAAGAGGGAAGCAGGGGTGCTCTCAGGAGTGAGAGCTGTTTTTGCTGGGTGCTTGCTAAAGAGCCTGCCTGCCCTCTGTTCCCATGCTGCCTTCCTCTTCTCCATGGAATTGTACAGCAGAGGATAATGATGTGACACACCTGTGACAACAGGGTGTCTGAGGTCAGCTGGTGTGCCCCATGACCCCGTGGCGAAGTTCCTTATTCCAGTGCTCCACACGATGAGAACAATGTGACTAGATGTTTCAAGACACTATGGCCTTCCCTGAGTCAATTGCTTTTCCTCCTGCCCTGATTTGGGGGTTTGCTTTGTTCCTAGTTTTGAAGGAACCCATCCAATCTGATATCATCATCTCCTTGGGGGAGAGGCAAATTTCTATTGCAACTTCTTGCTCTCAATGGATGTTTTGCAAGTTACTTGGCAGAAGAGAAATGGGACTTCCTTCCAGAACATGGCCACCTACAGCCCAATACACGGGCTGAGGCTGATAGGGTCATTTCAGAAGAAGGTGTCTTTCACTAGAGCAACCCCAAAGGCCACAGCTATCACCCTCCAAAATCTCACACTTGAGGATGACTTATTACAGATGCATTTTCAATGTGTTCCATCATGGCTCCCTCAGCAAAGAGATATGCCTCAACATCCAAAGTAAGTTTTCCACTAACACCTTCTCTCTTTCTGGCACTCAGTTTGGTCTGACATACTCAGAAGGTGTCGCTGTCGAGGCGGTCACGACATAAAGCAGAGACCAAAGGAGTCTCAGTTGGCAACACTTTATTATTGAATATGGCTGATTTTTATACACTTTCCAATTGTTTATCCTTCTTCTATCTTTACTATTGGCCACAATAAATCAACATAATACTATTGGTGAGAAGTTATGGTAACTTAATTAACTTTCTAAAAATGTTTCGTCCAGCTGCAAAGTTCTTCTATCTTTCTTCCCTCAGTCTCCTTGGCTACAGCCTTGGAGAGAGCTCCTTATCAGTTTCTTCTTACTTCTCAGCTTCTTCTCGCTCCTTTAGCTAACAGGCCCGCTGTTAGCCCCTTCCGCAAGAAGGTACATCACCACATTATCCACCACACGGAGATTTTCAATCCAGCAGCATCTCCTTGGTGGATAGTGTCCAGATTGCCATACCAGAATTTTTACCTAACCATCCTTTTGATTGGACAGTATATGACAGGAATATTAATCAATTGACCTTATAAAAATTGTAGAATCACTGTACCATGTGTAGTTTTCACCATATTGTGTACCTGAAAGCTTTCAAATAAAGATTTGCTTTTATATTCACTTTAACTTTTTTTTGGAAGATCCTTTCTATTTTCTAGGCAACACTTTCCTCAGGGGACGTGAAGGCCTTGTACAGAGAGAGAAACCCACCCAGTTTGACTGTAAACTTGCCACAGACTATAAAAAGTATCTTCTCTTTTTGCTCCCAACAATCTCTGAGCTCAGAGTGGAATTTTGTTCCCTCCTGCCCATTGATGGTCTCCTCACAGCAGTGTGCTCAGCAACAGGAAAGCCTGCCCCCAGCATCACATGGCTGGATGACAGCCCTGGAGGAGAGGCCTCAAATACACCACATCCAGAACATCAACAGAACAGTAACAGTGGTGAGCAGACTTACCTTCTCTGCCAGCCACCTCCATGCCTTGTTCTGCCTCCTTGACCACCCACAAGGAAGAAAAATAAAGGCACCCCACCTGGAAAAAGGAAGGGAGGGTGGGCTGCAGTTGTGTGGAGATGTGTAACATGTGAGGAGCTCTTAGGGAAGGATGTGCAATTGTGAGAGGGCAGCTTGTACTTACACAGGTCATGCTAGACAACATTCTGCGAGGTCAGATCTCATGCTAGATGAAGATTTCAGGATTTGAAGCCTTCCAGAAGATTCTTCCCTGTGGTGCCTTTGTGTGTGTGTGGGGGGGATATATAGATGGAATATGTGTACATATATAGATGGAATAAATATCTACATTTGTGTATACACAGTATGTCTACACTTCTACAGAACAATTTATGTAGAGCGGCAGTACACACATCTGGGGGATACCAAACAGCAGGCTCCTAGCAGACAAATGCTAGGGAAAAACTTTTCACATAGAATATCTTGCTGGAGGATATGTGTCAGGAAGATTGGGACACCTCTCTTGTGATAAACCATCTTTCAGAAAAATAAATACAAATAGGTCAAAAGTTCTGCGTTTTGACACAACATGATACCAGAGAAGCGTGAGACATTATCAATATTTATTTAAAATCATTAAATAATCCTTCATCTTTGGTACAGTTATATTGCTACACTGTACCTTTCTCTCCTTCAAAGAATAAATGAGCACAAAATTCTGAATGCTGCAGTCTTGGTCCCAGATCCTGGAAGAGGACAGCAGAAACATACTGGCATCACTTCATGTTCTGTGTGAACTTACTGATTTCTTTTTGTAGATGTTCAGAAGAGCAGTCATCATCACATTGATATTAACAGCTGCGTTGTTCTTACCGGTCTTGATATATTGTGTCATGAGACTAAATAACTGCAGAAGGAACAAGTAAGAATAGTTTCCCTTTTCTTGCAAATGAAGTGCCTTGCCTCTGTTCACCTTGCAATTTGTCTTTCTCTTTCTTCTTGGTATTTTTATATATCTCTTCTGGAAACCTACCCAGCTAGTAACAGCATCCTTAAAATAGCACAATTCACTCTAAATGACAAGGGGTATATTAAGCATCCTGTGACTAATTGACAGTGTGTTTTTTTTTCCCAGGCAGAAGACACACAGTACACCCAGAACTCCTGGAAAGACAGGCTTACAGCAACACCTAAGTGAGAGAGCCTCTCTGAGCCTGCACACACCAAAAGACCAACACATTCCTTACCAAAAGGAGGTAACACAAACACCCAAGGCTTCTAGTGATTATTCACATCCTCCATTAGGGGTGCCTGTCGTGTTTTTGCTGCATGGGACAGCCACACTGGGTGGATGACACAAGGTGTGTCCCATGTGTCCCTTTAGCAATGATCAGGAAAAACTGCTTAATGTTTTGCACCGCTGCCCTGGAGGGTGCAGCAGAAAAGTTAGTCAAAGTTATTTAGGTGCAAAGGCATGGAAGAGGCACTGGAAATGTCCAGGAGGACAGTTGAGATGTCCCTTCTGGACAAGGCCAGGGAGCCCTACAGAGCTCAGGTGCTGTAAAGAGCAGCTTCACACAGAAGTTTCCCCACAAGGGTCTGCCCTGCCCTCCTCCTGGTGCAGACTCAAAGGTGCTTAGGGGGGCTGCTGGCATCCACAGACAAAACAAGTAATTGGTCACAAAGGGGAATCTCTCCCACTAGACACTCTGCTCTGACCTCCCGTATGTTCCCTGTTTTCCGTGTAAGCTCGTGGTTCTCTGTGCTGTAACTGGGAACCTGTTGTGGTTTGACACTGGCCAAATGGCAGGCTTATCCTCTCCTGCTACAGTTGGGCAAAGGTGAGGGAAAAAATTAACAAAGGCCTCATGAGTCAAGATTAGGACTGGGAGAAAACGGGTTCAAGTTAAGAAGTATAAGGTAAATTTATTATTAACAGAGTCAGAGGAGGATAATGAGAAGTAATATAAGCCTTTGTAAAAGCCTACCTTTTTCCCCTCCAGCCCCTCCCTCTTTCCCACTGACAGCGCAGGGAAACAGGGTCATGGGAGTTTTGGTTTGTCATCTAAGCTCTTTTTCCGTTTGCTCAGGGAGATCTATGTCATGGGATCTCTCCCATGGGAGACAGTTCTCTGGGAATTTCTCCATCATGATTGCAATCTCACAAGCAGAAGTCCGGCCAAAAATGCTGCAATGTGAGTCCTTCCCACAGGCAGGACTGTGAAAAATGTGTATTTTATGACTGGCTTTTCGCAAATACTAAAATGAATATTATATGTGTTATGTTAGAAAGTAATGCTGTAATTTTCTTAAGTAGTGTGTTAAATATAGTTTTAGGTTATTGTCCGGTTTGGCTGTCTGTCTCTGCCCGGACACGGGTAGGGTGGTTCTTGGGCAGCCTGCGCTTCAAAGGACGAGTCTGGACTCTTCAGTTTTTCGATCTTCCGATTGTTTATTGTTTCTTATCTACAGAATTTTCTTTCTGCCCAACAGAGGTCTGACCTGCAAGGCAGCCAAGGGCACTCTGACCACCCATGGGGCGGTCATGTCTTTTTATACTAAAATCTATGTATATCATATTTACCTTTATTTCCCAATACTTTTCACCCTTATTAGCAACTGCACCTTCACCATGAACCACAGAAAATGGATGACAAGAAGAAGAAAGAAGGACAAGATAGGCCCTGATCCCTCCCCCTCCATCTTGTCTCCATAACCCCCCTGTACCAAAAACCCTAAAATCTATATTTCACCCTATAAATGTGGGTTTTTTGCACCCTTCACTCCCAAGTGACTCTCATGTCCTCAAACACGTGTCACCTCCTTAGAAGGATCAAAATCAAGCCACCAGATGCTCCTGGCAACATTCCAGGATTTCTGAGCCCCCCAAGGGTTCTCTTGGTAACTGGACTTCCAGAGTGATGTGCTGAGTTCCCACAGGTTTTAACATAGTGTTAAAATAGAAACTATGCTATGTAAGATACTTTTTTTAAGAGAGTACTCACATACTCACACCAAGATAGCAGCCACAGAACACCTAAATCTTTCAGAGAAAAAGAATTTATTGCTCTCTTATCAGTTCTTCCTGCCTCGCTCAGCCCTGAAGATGCCGTTAGGATTCAGAGGAAGAAGCTGACACCGACCAGACAGAATCCTTTGTTTGAATGGAATTTATGCATCATGTATGAGATGTATGAATATGCAACAGGCAATTGCTTTTAAGGGTTAATCCTCTGTTAATGTGTGTCTTTTTGTGGTTTTATTTTGCCCAGAAAGAGGTACCCAGACTGTTCGTAACTGTTTTTATTGTCTTGTATTGTCCTAAGTCCTAATTGTCCAAATTTTTATTACTCTAATTATATTACTATTTTTATAACCATTTTATTACTATTAAACTTTTAAAATTTTAAAAACAAGTGATTGTTTTTCACCGGACAGTCCTCCCAAAACTGCTGTGGTGTGAATCACTCACCCACAGGGTGCAGTACTCTAAGGATAGGCTGCTCTAGTTTGGCAACAAGAGCCCTCTATCTCTGGAAACAAGGGCTCTCTCTCTCCATTCAGGTTCCCACTGGACCACAGCTTCCTCTGGCATCCAACTGCTCCAGCGTGAGCATTCCTCCCATGGGCTGTGAGTGGATCTCTGCATCTCCTGTGGACTTCATGGGCTTCAGGGGGACAGTTTGTTTCACCATAGTCCTTGCCACATCCTGCAGAAGAATCTCGGCTCTGACATTTGGAGCACCTCCTCCCCATCTTTTTCCATTGACCTTAGTGCTGCCATGTTGTTTTCTCTCACATGTCCTCACTTCCTCCTCTTCTCTGACTGGAAGAAACACTGCTGCCAATAGGCACCCTTGCCAATAAGTTCCACCAATTCAAAGATTCCTAGAGGATCCTGCAGTGCCGAGAGGTCAATTTCATCTAGGTTCCATGTCAGGGAGTCACTCACCATGTTTTCACCGCTGGCCATGCAGCCCCGCCACCATCATGCAGCCAGTGGCGGTTGCCATGGCACTGGCGCTATTTAACGCCTTTCCTCATGTGGGGTGCTGGGAAAGGGAAGCTGCCATTGCCACCCCTGCCCTTCTGCCCACAGTGGCTGGCTAGGGGTGGCCAGGCAGGCAAGGCTCGCTGCAGGCCAGACCAAGATGGAGACAGCTGTGGCTGTCTCGTGTTTGTCCCTTTCCCCACAGATATTCCCATTTCCCATGGCCCTCCTCTTAACAAAATAGCACAGAGACCTCTGTACAACTATGCCTTTAATTTCTTCTCTGCCTCTCTCCCATGATGCCACCATCTCTCCCCCCAGCCCCCCCCCCACCCCGCAACTGGGCTTTGTTCTGCTAACACAGCTTTCGCTCCTAATTATTGTACATGTTCCATGCTGCTTCTAACAACTTACTCAGATCCCTAGGAATAACATATCCAATCATCACATAGCTTCACAACTTTCTCTGGGTCTTCCCTACAAGTTTGTGCTACGGGACTAAACCCTTCATGAATTTCCAAACCCAAAATCCTTTTGTCTACCCCTCCATCATTTATCATTACATTAACTTAATAATTCATGCCTCTTCTGCCTGCAGCTGGAGGAAAGTCCCCAGCTGCAACCTTATCTATTCACTCAGCCCCTCTTGTCCCCTTGTGGCCTGTCATGGGTCCTCATGGCCCCTCTCTTCCACAACCATACTTTATACAGTAGCAGCCGTATAAAAAACACATTGTATTGGAAACAGCATTTCCCAATACTACAAGCCTAGGCTTTTTTCTTGCTTTTTCTCTAAAGCTAAAATCACTTAAGGACCCCTTAATAACAGGTAACACTCTGTGTGTGGGTGTGCACATGTAAAACAAATCTACATACAACACCTTAACAATTATGCATTCCTCAACTCCTACCACCTGCTGCAGCAGGAATTGTACTACCTGTGTGCTCCCCTACCACCCTTGTCTGCCCTGTTATGGACTAAAACTTTCACTACCATGGTCACTTTCTTCTTCTTCCAATTCCACACCCACTCCATGCCTTTGTCTCCCCTTTGTGCTCCTCTTCCTCAATCCAGTCTCCCTTTATACATGGATAAATTGACACTGAAATGGACTCCAGAAATTTTTTGTGCTTTTATCCCCACCCACATGGCTAACTCTCCTTACTGAGAAATCTTGTGCAGTTTGCACTGGAGAAATTGGCAGGACCTCAAACTTTAAACAATTTACCCTTTCCTTGTTTTATAGAAGTAAGCATGAGAGAGAGAAATGTGGTTTGATTATGATCATGTGGTCGAATCACCAGCAAAATGACAGCTGGTGGCAGATCCTCTGAACCAGGTTAGACCTTCTATTAGACCCATATGAGCATTTGCAACTTGAACTCACTGCCTGAGCATGATGATTAAGGGGGATATGTTAATTGGTGTGAGCAGAGCCAGAAGGGAGTTCAATCAGCAGTGCAGATGTTCTGATATACTGACTTCCAGAAGACAGTACATCCTGTAAAACCTACTGTGTTTGGTTTTACTGGAATCTATGTCACTGACTCCATTCACCCGTTTATTTTCCTTTTCGCTGTTAAATAATGACAACTTGGATCAGCTGTACAGGTTTCGCTGGCTATTGGTTCAAAGGGCTCTGCTTATAAGAGGTCAGTAGTCCAGAAGTCAAGGGAAGAATGAAGAAATATATTAATAGTGGAATGTGTCCACCTAGAAGGCAGAGGAAAGAATGAAGAATAAATCTCATTCGTGACAGAAGGAATTTTAAATTGCGTCTTCCACCAGCATACAGGGTGTATTACAGCTAAATAAATAACAAAAAATGAACAAAGACCTCTTTGAATTTTTGGACAAGAGCTCTGTACTTACTGTCTTTCTCACTAACATCAAAGGATTTATAATACCAGAGAGTCCATGTCACCTTGGCTACCACCATCTCCAGGTACAGGTTCTTTGTACGTAACATACAAAGAACCTTGTAAAGCTTGGTAAAGATGCTGAGCTGAGTCAGGTTCCTGTAAAAAGAAACGGTTGACATTAGAACACAGAATAAGGCAGAAGGGGATTTTTGTGCCTTGTTCTTCTCTAAACATAAAAAGAATTTGAATCTTCCACTATTGCTGGTTTGTCTGGAGTATTTTTCATTTCCCTCTGTCTGCCCTGAGGTTACCTCTGGTCTTTGCCTACGATTTCAGGATCATTCTTTCTTTGCTCAGCTCTAATTTTTTCCCTCTCTTCCAAAGGAGCAGCCCCCTTGTTTTCCAGACCCTTTCATCATTTTTTTCTTTCTTCTCTATGTTTCTCCAGCCCACTGAACAAGTAATAACATTTGCCTAAACGCAGACATTTTTCACCTCAATAGATGTGAGTTACTATAATATATCACTCAAATTCCCCCAAAGTCCCCTTTATTTTCATGAAATAAGAGCAGGAAGATATCACTGGGATTTCCCTCCTTTTGTTGCTTTGATGGCACAGGGCACTTCTGGACAAATTTATTTTAAGCTGTGCAATGCGCAGTTAACTGGACTTCCCTCTAAAATCCCCTCAGCTATAGTGAAGGCACGTGAGCACAGGAAACTTGCTAACGCATTTTTCTCATTAAAACAAAAAGAGTGTGAAGCGTGTAGATACATCAGACTCAAACAACTGGTTTGGTTGCTGGCCTGTTTTAGAGGGACCAAAAAGGGCAAGGCTGGCGGAATGAAATGTAAGTGATTTATGACATAGTGATTTATCCTTGGAGGTAGAAAGAAAGGTAGAAATAAAGGTAGTGGTAAAGTTGAAATTTTGTTGAAAAGCCAAGGGGCTTTGGTTAGTTAGCTGGCAGAGGGAAAAGTTGCACTAAATCCAGCACAGTGGTGGGGAAGGTATCTCCAAGTACAGCTCTACCCATCTGGAAGAGACACTGCCCTGATCTCCAGACCCCAACCAAAAGTTGGGCCAAATCTGTTGGGGACAGCAGAAGCTTTCTGTTTCTACAGGTCAAAAGGCACTCATTTGTGCACCAAGGTACTGAGAACAGCAGGACAGGTGAGGTTAACACATGGTGAACCCCAGGGTGACCCAGGAAAGCTGCAAACATCACTTTCTTCCTTAAGACAGTTTAGTAGCATTGCTCCAAATATTCACACAGATCTGTGTCTTAAATAAAAATGAGTTTCTAGGTTTATGTAGGCCTCTTTGTCCATTAATTTTGGTAAGAGTTTGAAATTGTGGTGTTTGATTTTTCCCGTGAGCAATGATGGCTTAAGATAAAGTCTGGCAAGATAAATATTGCAAGTGGTGTGAACAGTGTATGAACGTGTAAGCACTGAATGTGCTGTATTGATCACTAAGAATGCTGTTTCTAATTAATCAGATTGAGAAATGAGTTGTTTCTGCCAAGCCTGTAACAACGCCTGATAAGTTATTCCTCTTGTGTTTTATCAGCGGAACATCCTAATCTAACAACACAAAAAGCACAGAGATTGTCCAATATCACTCCCGCTGCCCCTTTTCCTCCCCACCCAACAGGAAGGTAGCAGCCAAAGCAAAAGACCGCTCCCAATAACATATGCGATATAGCCTAAAACAGTTTGTTACTGGGCTGTTATGAATACCCTTGAGGGAAAGGTTAGCGCCGGATGGGACACCAGCTCAGCTGGTGCCTTGTTCCTCTGGAACAAGGTCCGCGACGCGGTCTGGGAGCTTCCGCCTCCACGGGATTTATGTCATCTTTCTCCGTGTTTCCACGTACTTGGCTGTGAGCAACAATCCCTGTCGCCGCCTTCCCGGGACGCATTCCCACGTCTGAGGAGGGTTTCGGGCGGAGATGAGCAGTGAGTGCCGGGCGCGCGTCAGCCTGACAGCGGCGCCGGGAGTAGGACCCTGCCGTGGGGACGCAAGGCTGGAGGCACCACCCGCGGCTCGCGTCTTCTTCCGCCGTCCTCCCTTCCTACCCGGGAGGGGCCTCCAGCTGTCGGACTCAGTCGGCAGCTGCCTTCGGAAACCTCTGTGACGCCAGCAGGGGGAAAGTTTCTTTGAAGTTAAGGGAGATTCCCAGACAGTGGTGGGGGGCGTTTTGTCCAGGGAGCGGCACAGCCCGTGGCTCAGGAGCCCTCCGAGGTGCTGTTTTGGGAGACGCAGTAAAGGATTTGCGCTTTACTTGCCCCAATCTTTAACCCTTTTTTTTTTTTTTCTTTTTCTTTTCTTTTCTTCTTCTTTTTCCGTTCGTTTTGGTTTTTGTTTCCTCACTCTCTGCAGCACCCGTGACTGGAGTTGTGACCTAAAGGGACTTCTTTCTTTCTGTGCCCGGTATAGCTACACGGTATAGACTCGTCCCTCGTGTGAATTCTTGTTGCTACCCGGGTGTGTGCAGTGGTGCATTAAGGGCTTTAATGGGTACTAAAGCAGCGAAGCAAAGGATTGTTATTGAAAACTCTGCTTGCCTGCAGGCATGGTACATCTTCCCCTGCTTTATAAACAGCTCTGTGACTCGATAGTTTTTGCTTGCTATGCTGGCCCTTGATTTCTGCATGCTTGTGGGAATATCTGAATTTCTTATAGCTGTGCTCGAATATCTGATTACACAAACTTTTTTCATTGGGCTCGTTGCTGGTACGTTCTTGTTTCCTGATTTTACACATAAGATCTTGATCTCTATTTGTTCTTGGTAACTGGAGAGTTATATCAGGAGTTGTTTTAGCACAGTGTGTTTAAAATTTAAATGCAGGCTACTGGTTGTGGGTGTACACAGTGTGTACACAAGTTCTTGGCAATTTGTTTTTAAATCCTTTTTTCTTCATCTTATTTATCGATTTATTTACCAGCCCTTCTATTTTAACCTGTATAATATAGAAAATGCTTTTCAGTTGACTATCTCTTTTATTTTTTGAATGTTGTGAAAATCTTTAAAAGGTTGGGCTTTGCTTAAATTCTTGACACAAGATGGTCCCAGGATGCTTCAGCTAGTTTTGCAGGCATTGGCAAAAAAAACTCAGGAGTGGGTAGAGTGTGTTACAGAAGTATTTTTTGCAAAATTATGTTTCTTCTTGAATATAACACCAACTTCAGTTCCAGGCAGGTCTACAATTCAGTTGTAGGAAACAGGGCAATAAAACTTGTCAAGTCTTGCTGTCTGACTGTGGAACTATATTCTTTTTCATTTGAAAAATTTACTGTTAATTCTTGCACCCTGAATGTACAATATCACCAGAAGATGATCTGTCATCTCTATTTGGTTTTCTTTAGGTGAAGCAGATTTTCTCTTCCAAAATGACTTTACAAGCTCTGGTTTTTTGTTTGGCATATTCTGGGCTTGGAAAGGCAAATGGTAAGTTGAATTTCCTGAAATCTGCTTGAAATTGTTTGGGGAACTGGTTTCAGGTTTCTGAGACTTCAGCAGAGTAAGAGACAAAAATAGGTGAAATACAGATTGCTGGTGCTGCTTGACTTACATTGCTGAGACAGAGACATGGAGCTGGTAGTTGTGACACAAATCCTCCTGGAGCGTCATTTAGAGATGGGAAGGACAAGAAATATCCCATATCTACAGTGACACTGGACACCATTGTTAACCTGAGTTGACAGCTTCCAAAAGTGGGGCATCCGAAAACGACTTCCATCCCTCCATCTCAAATGCACCGTGAACTCTGAAACTACAGTTCAGAAAGCCTTTTAAAGGCATTTTGCTGTTTACTTCTCTGATAATGGCTTGTTGCATACTTCTCTTATGCATTCAATCTTCCTCTAGCTCTTAGGAAACAAAAATTGAGTATTTGCTGAGAATAGGAAGTCATGAGCTGATTTAGTAGAACTTAAGAGGGAAGTCTGCAGATATGGGTACAGAAATAGGTCCGTCTTTTTGTCTTTTAAGTAGCTTAGAAGAAAGCTAAAGCCTCAGCCAATGTAAATCAACATAACTTCATTGATTCCTAGGAGTATGCAGGAGATGGACTTTTTTGTAGGGGAAAGCCTACAAAAACAGAAACAATATGTAACTGAAGGAGTTGTGTCTGTGGGTAATCCAGGCCTTAGAATCAACATTAGGCTTCTGAATGTGTGATATCTGCCCATTTCATTAACTGTTTACTGTCATTGCAGTGGTTCCGCAGGCTGGACACACAACAGTGAGGATGGGTGACAGTGTGACTCTGAGTTGTGCCCTGACAAAACCCATGGATGTTCTGCAAGTGACATGGCAAAAGGACTCAGAAGAATTACATGATAATATAGCTACATACAGTGAAACGAATGGATTAAGGATTCAGAAGCCCTATGAAGACAGAATGAATTTCACAAGTTTGGAACTCAACAAGACAAGCATAACTTTTTGGGACACCAGAATGGATGATTCAGGATGTTACAAGTGCCTCTTCAATGTTTTCCCTTCTGGTCCTCTCTCAGGAAATACCTGCCTGAGTGTTTTTGGTGAGGTTCTCTGCAGGGATATGTCTCTAGTGAAATAAGAGGTGTTTTCTCACCCACAGTATTTCCTTGAGCAGATTCAAGAATTGCAGTGATGGGAGCATCCCCTGGTGGAACATGATGTAGAAACAGAGCAATACTGCTGTGAGCAAAATTCTGTGGGTCATATTCAAGATTATTGTGGTCATTTTGGCTCTTGTTTGTTACTCCTTGAGTAGCAGCTGAAAAGCAAGGAGTGGAATCTTTCTAAGTCCTTGATCAGTCCCATCTGGAACTTAGGCAAACCAACATTGGAGTTTGCTTTTGGTGCAAGGTACAACCCCAGTAATAAAGCCTCTTATTTGGCCTTATTATCACGCAGAGCAATATAGCCCGGGGGCCCAGTCACCAGAGAGACGGGGTGCCCGAAGGCTAAGCTAGCTCAGGCCGAACTGCCACGGGCCCAACTCCATAGCTAGCTTGGTAGCTGTCAGCTCTTATAGTGATTGCAAACTCTTAGGATTTCAGCTCTTGCTTGCTAGGTAAGTTTGCCCTTGGCTTGAGGCTGCAGCAGACGGCAGAGAGAGGAGAAGGAGAGGCGCTGGCTGGTTCTACAGAGATGGCTTTATTGGGGAAGTCTGCGAAGGGTCCCAGCGACAACTCTTCTTCTCTCGAATGGGGTACAGTATGCCCTTTTTATAGAGTTGGATAGAATCCAAACTTAACCAATGGTAAGGGTTTAGGGGTATCCATAATTAACCAATAGTAAGGGTTAAAGTAACAAAGCCTTATAAGGTTACAGATTTAGGTTATGGGGCGGAGGTCAGGGAAACAGGAATTTTCTTTTGCTGTTTCAGCATTCCTATTGTTCATATTCTCCATGGTGCTTTTCCCAAACTTATGGGGTTTACTACACCCCAGTGCTGTCAGCTGCTCTCCCAAACCCTACCATTGATAGGGAATTAGCAGATAGGACCCATAAATTATTTTACTTAACAGATTATTTTAATATTTGGATTTCAGATTGAGTGAAATCTTTGGGGTATACTACTTCAGTATGGGGGAAGGAGTATTGAGTCATGGAGGGGATCTTACCTGAGAAACTCTTCTTGGATTCCTTGCCATTGGGCTCAGTCTGAATCCAGTAAGCTTTGCTCTAATATGTAATGGTTAGGCTGCTACTACTGCTTACGACCAGGTGCTCACTGTGGTGGTGACTTGCCTCATTTGTGTGTTGGAAGGTCTCAATGCATCTGTCCATCACAACATTTCTGAAGATTATCTGATAGTCATCTGTAATGCTAATGGCCTCCCAGAGCCCACCATCACCTGGAACAACCTGTTCAACTCTACTCCTACACAGAAGACAGTCAAGCACAAAAATGGGATTGTGTCCATCACCAGTACACTGGAAATCTACAATATTCAGAGCATCAGTGCACAGGATTTGATCTGCAAAGTAAGCAACACAAATGAAACATTTGAAATGCCTGTGAAAATAAAAGGAGGTAGGTGAGAAGTACAGGCAACTTGTTAGCATTCTCTTGGCTTCCATGTTTTGCGGTAGCATATTTGGATAGGAATCTTCTGGGAAGAGGAGGGAATGAGATGTTTATATGTCAGGAAATCCTATTTGTGTCCACTGTTGTCTTTGAGGTAGTAACATATTGGAGTCCTATCCAGAAAAGGAAAAAAGCCAGACTAATCAGCTAGGGAGATATGGGGTTTAGAGGCACCATGCATTGTACAGCAAGTTGAACTTAGGTTTCCACGTTGAACTTAGGTTTCCACGTAGGCCTTCATAATTTTTTTAACAGCTTAAAAATAAATATAAATATATGTCAGCTGATATCCATAAGTAGAATGATGAGTAGAAACTCTATGGGTTGTTGATGAAGTCAGAAATTTTGAAATTCATAACAAACTGTCTCTGAATCAAATGTTCCAGTTCAATTTACTGCATGTTTTGTTGTATATAATCTGTACACGATGTTTTGGTTTCTCTGATTTTTTGCCAAGGCGCACGTCCACTGCAGTAATGGTCAGAGAGGAACAGTACTTTCAGGCATACAGGGAGGGAGTCAGTTGAAGATACTTATGTTTGGTTTATACAGAAATCTTAGATATATTAATGTAACATCTGAATATCTTATAGTGTTAATTTATTTCTTCTTCCAACATTCTGTTCTGCTGGAAAGACTTTGACCCTCTTTCTGCAGATAAGAAATAGAAACATTAAAAGCTGAAGAACCATTTTTACTTCATACAGGAGCATTGACTTGAGTGATTTAAAATTCACATGTCTCTATATACAGAGCCTTAAATTGAAGACCACTTGTAAATTAGCAAGGCAGGAAAAGCAGCTTGTAGCTGTGGGTTGATTCTGAAATTACACACTCAAGAAGTAATTGTTACAGGAATAGTAGTAAAGAGCAGGATCTGATTTTTAATATCTGCTCTCTAAACATTCAAAAGTAATTTAGTTCTTAATTCTGAATTACATTACAATTCTGAAAAAATATACTAATCTTTTTGTCCTGTCTCCAATATTCTTTTGTTTTGGTCTTTTAAAAAGCAAATGCATATCTCAGAAAGCAGAAAACTAAGACTGTTGTTATTTCTTGTTAAGTGGATAAAAAATCAGCTAAGAGCTTGTTGTTTTAACAATCTTATATTTTAGAGGACAAGAAGTTCAAAGGAATAGTTCAACATAAATTCTTTAAAATACATGATTGTTTTGGCTCAAGTCAAGTAAATTTCAAGTCATACCATTTTCCAGCTAATGTCAGTGAACATTGAGATGAGCCTTTTGATTAATAGTAGTCAAATGAAGTGGTAATGTCTAACCAGGGAGGAACACTTACACTCAGCTGTTGGGTAGAGCTATTTGCAGGCAGCAAAACATAGCCGGTCTTATTTTCTTAAAATTAATGTTGCCTTTTCAGCAGTGGTTAAAAGTTTAAAAAGTGTTTAAAAGTAAAATTTGTTTTAAAATAAAAATAATAAAATTCTGGGTGAACTCATAAATCCTTCTAAAAGAGTTAAGACTTGTATGAAGTTCTGCTTGTGTGTGTATGCCAACCACTGTATCAGGTATAGGAATGGCAGTATTCTTTGCCATGAGCACATCTTTTCTTCAAATTTTCTGTGGAAAAGTAGCTTCGTGGCTCGCTGAGATGAGATTAATTTGCTCTGGATATTTTGTTGTTTTGTTTTCACAGAAGAGGGATCGTCATTGCTTTGGCTGGTGATTATTGTGGTGCTTTTAGTAGTCATGATAGTTCTGATTCTGTTCTGGAGGAAGATCCTATGCAGGAGGAATTGAAGTGGTTTCCACCAATGTGTGGAAACTTGTGGTTTTCCTAGAGCCCATAATAAGGTCTGATCATCTGCAGAGAAGAACAAGACTTTGTTGGGATACTGTCCGGTTCGGCTGTCTGTCTCTGCCCGGACACAGGTAGGGTGGTTCTTCAAAGGATGAGTCTGGACTCTTCAGTTTTTCGATCTTTTGATTGTTTATTGTTTCTTATCTACAGAATTTTCTTTCTGCCCAACAGAGGTCTGACCTGCAAGGCAGCCAAGGGCACTCTGACCACCCATGACGGGCTTTAAATTCCACTAATATATTTAGAAACACGAGCACATATTTACTCAGTTCCTGGCTAAATACTTGCTTCAGGGCTATAATACAATATAAAGAAATGTTTCAAGGAGTATCACACCTATCTATGGTGAATTTAGACCTACTATTAAGGTCTAAATTCATAGACCTACTATGAATTTAGCATCTACTATTAAGAGGGTTTGACCTAATGAATCTGCTATTACCAGAGACACAAAAGTCTCCACTGAGAAGAAAGAGAAATGAACACTTACTGCACCCCAGATAGAATGTCTTAATTGTAAAATGTATGTGAGGCTTTCATTGATCCTATAAACAACTCAGAAGATAAAATTTCTGGTTGAATTTTCAGACCAACCTGGATTTTAAAGTGCAAGGAGTTTGTTCTTAAATCCTGCTTTTTAAAGGATCAGAAGAAAAATGTGAAATGCTTAGAATAAAAATGTATCTTTACTCTAGAACAACCATTCCAAACACAAATGAGCTTGTACGAAGAATACCATGAAGGAGAGACCTTGAGATGGAGGTGATCTGGTAGAGCTTTGGGATCACTCCCTGGAGCAGATCTGAGACTGACCAGGAAAAGAGAGTGCCAAAAAGCACAGGTGCTTCTTTGCAGTGTTTTGAAGCCCCTTGGCTTCTTGCATGGCAGATGAGAAACACACTGAAATGCTGCATCTGTGCTGGGGCCTGAAGCTGGACCAGTGCCACTCAGTGAAAGGCTGCTTGATAGGACCAGGTTGTTCATGTTTGGAGTAGGCTGAGGATCTTAACACGTCCTAGCATGATTCTGGCCCATGGATATTAGTAGTTCCCTGGGCAATGCCATCGAATGGGTTCAGTGATAATTTGTAACAGGGTCATCCCCAGCAGGCAGCAGGTTTCTTAGACCTTACACCACCCTAGGTATTGGGCTTGGAGCCCAAGCCATTTTGTGCATCCTTCTTCCCTGACATGGCTCATGTAAGACATTATTCATTGCTGCGGAGACGCCGCTGTGATGCACAGCAACAGAGCCTACAGTATCCCTTATATGGGAAACTGAACAGATCCCCCTCCCCTGCCTTTTAAGGAAAGCATAAGACACAGAAAAGCATTCGTTTCAACTGAAAGCATTGTGCCTCTTTTTCCTTAGCTAGAGGCTCAAAGCTTTAAGTCCCTCTGTGTCTCCAAGTGAAATGGCATCTCATGCCCTGCTGTCTGGGAAGACATCAAGATTCCTGGCACCACATGCATGCCAACTGTCACAAGGTCAAGACTTAATGTAAATCCCTATTCGCTGGAGCAGAGGACATAAATTAGATGAGCACTGTTTAGTAGTGGGTGTTTGTTGGATTAAAGTTTATCAAGAAAAGCAGGATTTGAATGACATCAGTTATTTGTATTCCTTCCCATTTTTCATGGGTTTTGTTTAACTGTGATGCCAGGATGTGATTTCTGCAGTGAGGTTGTAAGTCATTAAGTCTCTGTTTGTTTAATATAGTCCAGTTTTTATTAGGCATAGTCTGTATCTTTTCAGTTGCTCTTTGGCCTTTAGTTTCAAAAATGTATTGCACTGACCTGGATCAGTTTTGAATAAAGGCAGCTGTTGTGTTGTGCCTGTATAAGTTGGACTGTTCTGTTCCCCCCTATCATGCTATGGTTCTGCCCTGGTTCTCCCTTCCCTCCTTATGCTGCCAGTTATCCCAACTCCTCCCCAGATGCTTTGGAGATTAATGTACCATTTCTGAAATCCCTCCCCGGTGCCCTGTCCGTCGCTCAGCGCTCCCACCCTTCTCTCTAGAACTCTAGAAACTTCCAGCTAGAGCATCGAGTGATTGGCTCAGGGGCCGGGGCCCCACCCTCAAGTTATCCCCATTGGGGTTTTCCCTAAGTCAATCTTTTGTATCCCACTCCCCTCTGAAACCCTATTCGTCCAAGGACTGACTCCTCCCCTGTGTCCCTCCCTCCTTATAAGCTGCTGCAAAACACCCCCCCCCCCCCCCCCCCCCCCCCCCGTGCTCTTCAGTTGTCGGTTTCCCCTGGGACCCAATAAACCTCGATTCACCACAGCTGGAGAGCGCTCTATTCTTATTTCTGCTGACTGTAGCCATAAGCCAAGCCACGTCCTACCACAAGGTCACGCTGCTGTCATAGCACAGAGCGTTTGCCTTAGGTGCTGTCCCGAACCACAGAGATTGGGATAGTGCCTTCGTACTGCTAGCGGTGCTGGAAAGCTATCCGGAACATCCAAGAAGGACAATCTTTCTCCAGCTGGACCACTTCAGGCAGCATTACTTTCTCCAGAGTAATTTTTACCAACTGATCATATTCCTTCCTATGTGACCATCTAAGTGAAATGTGTAGTCGGTCTTCTTAATTTACACCTGTTTCCCTGAAGACATTATTAATTAGTTTGCTGTAAAACTTCTGTGGTGGTGCAGTTTGATCACTCTGTCACCATCTGATTTTTTTTTCCCCTCTTCCAGGAGGCTCTTTTCTCCTGTGGCTAAGGGTTACTAACAGTTTATCTTGTACAGGATTCCACTTTCACTTTCCTGGGCATCCTTAGAATACTAAGAATATCTGTGGAGTTTCAGTAATTTTTAACACTGTAGTTACAGTGTGTTACTACTCCACAAGTACTATGATGAGGAAATCCCCTAAACTTCTTAGCTTTAGATCCTAGGCTGGTTTTGTGGTGACTTGTTTTTTCCTTGAGTATCTGTAAAATATGTTTATGCTTTTTAAAGCATTGGTTGTAGTTAGTTCACCTAAATAATATCTTGCAGAAACCCCTTTTCTGGTTTTACCCTCTGTTGTCCTCAGACTGGGTGGAATGAGGAGCAGCGCCTACACGTGTACTTTTGGAAGTGCTGTTTGTAACACTACAAGAGAGAGCTAACAATAGAGAGCTAATAGCACTGGCTCAAGAATACCAGGGTCTGTCTGGGGCTTCAGTACTTCTTTTCATTCTGCACTAGATAACAAACACAGCCTTTCCAGGCTTGTCAAGATACTCATTTTTTAAAGTAAAACAGTAGCTTTTTATCTGGGTGGTTGGGGAGCCTTCTCTGACAAAGTTTCTTCAAAGTGTTTTTGCGTCTGAGAATATGGTTAGGTTTTGCTTTGCTTTTATTTTTGTCATTCCCTTCCTCTTCATAGTAGATACTTAGGAACCAGGTATCTGGGGCTGAAAGTCAATATGTCCCATCCCTCAGGCATTTGCCTCGTGTACCTGTTACAGAGCACACATATATTTTGGTTCACCCTGAAAATGTCCCCAGTGAAGTGTCTTCACAACATTTGTGGATAAGTGACTTATCTGGAATCAAACTGAGCAGTCTTTCTAGCAAGTGCTGACACAGAAGCTTTGAGAAACTTATATCGCATCCTCTACCAAGTAGGCGGGCAAACCCAGCTGTGCCTATCACTCGATGGAAGTGCAATGAGCAGGCTGCAAAAAAATCACCAGGCATAAATTCTCCCATGCCTGAATTCTCTTGATACTGCTCATCTGATAAAAAGTTAAATCCTTTCATTCCTTACTCAGCTAATAGAGCTTAACTGTAGGCCACACTGAGATAAAGCAATCCAGTTAAGAAGCTAAGTGCCTGGGTAGAAGCAAAATAAAGGCTATTAGCCTGAATAAATTACTGTGAGTTACCTGTCATTTATGTGTCTTCACTTGAATGCTTTCCATAGCATCACTTGCTTATTTCATGGCTTGCAGAATACTCATATTTCAACCTGGCCAATTAAAAAGCTTTATAATTAATTCTCAGGATGTATCAGTCTGGAAGGGGATAAAATTCCACACATACGTTTTTTCTGGAGGCTTGTGGTAGCCTGTGAGGAAGGGCTACTACACCAATGTATATAAAGGCCAGAATGTTGTTTTTGTTGGTTTTTTTAAAATTTGGGTTGGGTTTTAGGAATTGGTATGTTGATCTCTCTTGGGTAGCTTATGTAGATTTTGCCATGTGGAAAGCTTCAGAAATATTCAAATAGTATACTTGTGTTTAAAAAAACTATACCAAGAGGGGAAAAAAATTGGGACTTCTAATTGAGTAGATATGATACTGAATAGGTAAGAAAGCTGAACAGAATAGGTTAACCTGGAAGAAAAAAACTTGAAGAGTCATAGAAGAAAACTTGAAGAGTCATAGAAGAAGAGAGTAGGCCAGACTAAAAATTCCATTCTGCAGAAAGCAGGAGCATAGAAATGTGGTTTTCCTGTTTGGAAATCAAAACATTCATTTTCTCCTTCAAGTGGAGATTTTATGGAACTCAGATGTAAGCAGCATTGCCTTTACCTCTTAGTGCAATGGTTTACTTGACTGTGGTGTTCTGTTTTTGGTTCATTCCAGTTTTCCCCTATCTCGAGCAGCAGTGGTTTGCCCCTGCCTTAGGCAGTTTGTTGTCAATCTATTCACTCCACCCATGTTACTATGGTTTCTTAATGTATCCAAGTTCTCCCCACCCCAAGCCCCTTGTCTATCACCCGGCAACCCATCCCTTTCTTCTAGATTCTTCCCTCCTGGGCGTTGGGTGATTGGGCAGGAGCTGGGGCCCCTCCTCGATTTTTCTTTGATTTGTCGACTTAGCTTGTCACTCTCAGCATGTATCTAAATTTCTATGTTCCTATTCGCTGTTGTAAGTGTACACCCCTACCCACCCCCTGCCTTTATAAGTTGCTGCACACCAGTTTTCCATGGCTCAGGTCGTCTCAGGTTGTCTCTCCCTGTTGTGCTCCCCTACCCTTGCACCTACCCTGTTTCCTCGCCTGGTCAGACAATAAATCTGACGTTCCTCGGCTTCCTGAGTCCTCCCTTTCTCTTCGCGTGCGTCGTGGCTTTCGCCCTCCCGTGAACTGCGAACCTACAGGTGCGGACCTGACTCAGAGTCGGGCAAGCACCTAGACTGCGAGCTGGGCTGTGGAGTGCCGGGACTCCAGCCATCCGCGCAGCCGCAGGCTTGGCGCCCAACGTGGGGCGGCCAGAAGTCGTCAGTGCCCGGACGCACCTGCTTGGATTTCCTGGGACCCTCCCAGAGGGTTGCGTTGTGGACTACACCTGACTGCCTCACGCATTTGGATTTTATTCCTGCTGGGCGACAAGCCGCCCCTTAGTGCAGCACGCCCTCGTTTTAGAGGAGCGGTGCTCCTGGGGGACAAGGACAGCACCTCCTTGTGGCACCTAAAGGAACTGTCCTGCACGCGAGACCTCCCCTGTACTGCAGCCTTCGTTGGACCCACCGGCAGGGTGAGTTTCCTGTGACCGTTTGCGGTATCACCACCTTGCTCTGTTATTCGTTTTCTCTCTCCCTCTCTTTCTGGAGCAAGGGCCGGTTTGGGGACCCCTTTTCTCTTTTACTTTCGGTTTCTTTAGTTTTTCCTGCAGTAATTTGGGTTGAGCTGAGTTGCAGACTTCCCCAATTACCATCTCCGCGGGATGGGTGCTAAACTGTCCGTAACTCAAAAGGGAGTTTACTACCAAGTTGTGGGATCCCTGGGGGGAGGGAAGTTCAAGGTTAATAAAAGGGAAATAAAAAGTTTAATTCGGTGGCTAACTTCCAATTTTCCTGATGTTTCTCCAGCCTCGGTTCTGGACCCCAGCTTCTTAAAAAAGGTCCAGTCTAAATTACTAAGGGAGATCCAGACCGGGGAACTTTCGCTTGATAAACATCTATATTGGATTTCACTTCTGATTTCTATTCAAAAATCTAAATTTGATTCCAAGAAGCAGCCACCGGATCCCCAGTTCTGCCCCAGTTCTCCCTGTCCCTGTGCCCTTGTCCCTCGTCCCTGTAACCCTCTTTCCCGCTCCGAGTCCTGGGGAAGAGCAGCCCGTGCCAGCCCCGCGCCAGGTGTCCACCACTCCCTGGGCTCCCCCCCGGCTCGGACCCCTCGCCCTGGAAGACCTGGCCAGTCTCCTGGGGAGCCTAACCCGATATCCCTCGCTCCTACCCCCACTACCCCAGTTAGACCCAGAGTTCGTATTCGGTCTCCCCATCAAAATGGCTCCTCAAAGCCACAAGATGGCGGAGACCGCATGGCGAAGGCAGGAAACCCCCCTTCTTCTCCCCATAATCCTCCCTACCCTAGACCCAACCCCTTTCCTTCCCCCGCCCCTCCCTCTTCTTCCCCTCCCCTTCCTCTGCCCCTGTCTCCTCCCTCAACTCCTCCCCCTTCTCCTCTCCTCCCTCCGCCTCCTGCCTTCCTTCTGGAGTCGGCAAGCTCCTCCCAAGGGGGGGCGCAGTCTGTTGTAGATCCTCCCACCCAGTTCCCACGCCACGCCTCCTCCTCCCCCACTTCCGGTTCCCACGCCTCCCCTTCCGTTTCCCACGGTTCGGTGGGGGGGGGGGGGGGAGGCGTGGGATTCCGGAGAACGGAGCCGGCTGCTGTCCCATCAGCCGCCCCGGTCGCTTTTCATCCTGTGGGGGAGGGTGCGACGCTGGCGCAGTGGGTCCCCTTCTCCCACTCCTCAATGAAGGAGCTGTGCAAGGCCCAGAAAGAGTTCGGGCGGGACTCTGAATATTTTCGGGGACTCCTTCAGGCCGCTCTCTCGGAGTCGGCAGTAACACCAGCCGATCTTCGCAGAGTTTTCTCCTGCCTCCTCAACCCCACAGAGCAAGTACTTTGGGAGGGGGCATGGAGAAAAGAAATCCTGAAGGTGCTCCCGTCCTTATGGGACAGCCCGAGCTCTGGCCTCAGCACAACGGGAGAAGTGCTTTCAGTAGATCACCTTCTGGGGACCGGGAACTGGGCTGATGGCTACTCCCAAGCGAGAGCCATCCCCTTGGAGGCACTACAGCAGACTGCCCGAGCGGCAGAAAAAGCGTTTCTGGGGTTGCGGGCGGCGGCGCCTCAAATCCCATACTCCCAGGTGTTTCAAGGCGCGGAAGAGCCCTTCCTAGAATTCGTAGAACGGCTCCGAAAATCAGTCAACAATCAAGTAGAGGGCGAAAGCGTGCGGGCCGAACTGCTAAAACAAGTAGCGTTTCTAAACGCAAACTCGGCCTGCCGTGAAGCTATCAACAGCCTCCCTCTGGAGCCGTCTCCCACGCTGTGTGAAATGCTGGAGGTGTGTGGGAAGAAAGTCCTGTTTCCATCACCCGCCGGAGCGCCGCCCGCTGTCATTCACCGCCCAAAGACGCCGTCTCGTCACGTTGCTGCTGCCACCGAAGAAACCACTCTGCCCGCCGACTGCTGTCCTGCCCTCAAGGGACCAACTCCACCACCTGCCCCTGCTCCTAACCAACCTGCTGCGCCTTGCCATCTGTGCGGCAAGGTTGGGCATTGGATGCCTCAGTGCCCGCTGAGAAAACAGTTTTATGAGTTCAGGAGGGCACAACAGGGGGTCCCAGAAAAGGCACCGCAAAAAAACTAGTTCTGCAGCGCAGTGCCCCCCTGCTCCAGGACAAAAATAAGGAGGCAGGTTCTGGCACCCTAACACCTAGAGGAGAGGGGGGGAATGAAGGGAGTCAGCCTCCATCTTTAAACTGCAACTCATTACCGGACTTGACTCTTCACCAAACTCGATCAGCATTAACTCCTTTGTCTTGTGTTTCCTCTTGCAGGCTGCAGCTCGTGGAGCCACTCCATCTCCATTCCACCGATTTCCATCAGGTCGTTGTGCTTCCGGAGTGCCCTGAGGATTGGGAGCGGGTGCGCTGCAAGTATATCGTACTCGGTGACACAAAGACGACCCCACCAGGAGTGAACATTGTCCCGGGTCTGCTATCAGCAGACTCGGAGCAATTTTCGCTCCTGCTGCACAGTGTCTGCCCTCCTCTCTTCCTGCCCAATGGGCAAGTCATTGCGCAGGCCATCCAAGTGTCGGAGCTGAGCCCAGAAACGACATCTTCGTCAAGCACTCAGCCTGTGTCAGCACAACAGTACTCGGTAGCCTGGGCCCAGGCCCTTGGGCAAGAGAAACCCAAAATCGTGTGCCAACTTTCCAAGGGAGGAGAGAGAGTCGCAATGTGCGGCCTGCTAGACACCGGGGCAGATGTCACGGTCATTCCCTCTCGGGAATGGCCGTCACATTGGGATCTGCAAAACGCTCCTGGGCAGATCCGAGGTGTAGGGGGCCTTCAACTGGCGAGACAATCTAAGAGCATTGTACAAATTACGGGGCCTGATGGACAATTGGCCTCAGTCCGTCCATTTGTTTTAGATTACACAGAGCCCCTGTGGGGAAGAGACCTTTTAGCCCAGTGGGGAGCCAGAATTGACCTACCTGCGGCTCCCCAGGTTTTTCGGGCGGCGGCCACTGGTGAGCGCCCCACCTGGAAACTGAATTGGCTCTCTAACACACCAGTTCAGGTGGCGCAGTGGCCGCTCAATAAACAAAAATTAGCGGCGCTCAATGAGCTCGTGCAAGAACAAGTGCGCAAAGGCCATTTAGTGGAGTCCATGTCGCCCTGGAACTCCCCCGTTTTTGTTACCAAAAAGCCCAACAAAGATAAGTGGCGACTCTTGCACGACCTCCGGCAAATCAATGCCATCATAAAAGACATGGGGTCTCTTCAACCAGGGATGCCCTCCCCAGCAATGCTCCCCCAAAATTGGAATCTGGCCATTGTTGATATAAAAGACTGTTTCTTCCAAATTCCCCTACACCCGAAAGACGCACTGCGTTTTGCCTTCACGGTTCCCTCCATCAACCGTGAAGCCCCAGGCAAGCGCTACCACTGGACAGTTCTTCCCCAAGGCATGAAATGCAGCCCTGTGATCTGCCAGTGGTACGTCGCTTCCCTGCTGTCCCCGATCCGTGCAGCAGTGAGAAACGTCGTCATTCATCATTACATGGATGACATTTTGATTTGTGCACCGACCGATGACTTGCTAGCCCATGCTCTTGACCTGACAACCAATGTGTTGGTTGCTGCGGGGTTTGAATTGGTGCAAGACAAAATTCAATGGATGCCGCCTTGGAAGTACCTTGGCCTTGAGATCACAAAGAGGACCATTGTTCCTCAAAAATTGGCAATTAAGACGAACATCAAGAGCTTGGCTGATGTCCATCAGCTGTGTGGGTCGTTAAATTGGGTAAGGCCTTGGCTAGGCATCCCAACCGAAGACCTAGTCCCCCTTTTCAATTTATTGAAAGGGGAAGAGGAGCTCTGTTCTCCCAGGACCCTTACCCCAGAGGCCCAGGCAGCACTGGAAAAGATTCAAAGTTCAATTGCGGCCAGGCAGGCCCACCGTTACCAACCGGGCCTGCCCTTCCGTTTTATAGTGTTGGGGAAATTGCCACACCTCCATGGACTGCTCTTTCAGTGGGACAGCAACATCAAAAAGAGCAAGGACCGGAGCTCGGGGGACCCCTTCTTGATTATAGAGTGGGTGTTCCTCAGCCATCACAGGTCCAAAAGAATGACACAGCCACTTGAGCTGGTGGCGGACCTGATCGGGAAAGCAAGGTCACAGATCAGGGAGCTGGCAGGTGTGGACCTGGAATGCATTCACGTCCCTATCAAATTTGAATCGGGCCACCTCAAAATGAGGATGTTTGAGAACGTCTTTGAGACCAATGAAATGCTTCAATTAGCCCTGGATAGCTACACCAGTCAAATTTCTGTTAATCGGCCGGCCCACAAATTATTCAATCAAGAATTTACATTGACGCTCAAGTCAATCCAAAGCAAGGTTCCCCTTCACGCCCTAACAGTTTTTACAGACGCATCCAGAGCATCCCACAAGTCAGTAATGACTTGGCGGGATCCTCAAACTCAGCGGTGGGAGGCAGACATTACTGTGGTAGAAGGCTCACCACAAGTAGCTGAGCTGGATGCAGTCGTTAGGGCGTTCGAGAGGTTTTCCGAGCCTTTTAATTTGGTCACAGATTCGGCGTATGTTGCTGGTGTAGTATCCAGAGCGGAGGGTGCTATCTTCCAAGACGTTGCAAACATCCGACTTTTCGAGTTGGTCTCGAAGCTTGTCACTCTAGTCTCCCACCGAGAGCAACCTTTCTACGTGATGCATGTCCGGTCGCACACTGATTTGCCAGGGTTTGTTGCGGAGGGCAATAGGTGTGCAGACGCCCTTGCCTCTCCTGTTCAAGTAGCCCCGCTCCCCGATCTTTTCGGACAAGCCAAACTTAGCCACCAGCGGTTCCATCAGAACGCTCCTGGTCTAGTTCGCCAGTTCCATCTCACCCGCGAACAGGCCAGGGCGATCGTGGCAACATGTCCCCAGTGTCAGTCCCACCAGATGCCATCTATGGGCCTGGGGACAAATCCTTGCGGACTATCAAATTGTGAGGTGTGGCAAATGGATGTCACACACATCCCCGCCTTCGGCCGGTTGAACTTTGTGCACGTCTCAATTGATACCTTTTCCGGCGCTATCTACGCCTCCGCCCACACAGGTGAAAGAGCGGCGGATTGTGAGAAGCATCTGCTTCAAGCATTCGCCGTCCTGGGCATCCCCAAACTCATTAAAACTGATAATGGGCCAGCGTACACGTCCAAGGAATTGCGCCAGTTCCTGCAGCAATGGGGAATAGAGCATAAGACCGGCATCCCTTATTCCCTGACAGGCCAAGCCATGGTGGAGAGGGCCCACCAGAGCCTGAAGAAAGTTCTCGAACACCAGAAAGTGGCGATGAAAGTTGAGCCCCCCCCACATCCGTCTCGCACGGGCAATGTTCACTCTTAACTTTCTGAACTGCTCGTTCGAGAACCTCAATCCTCCGATGGTACGGCACTTTGGAAAGCACAACCAGCTGCAGCCTGAATCCAGGCCTCCGGTCCTTGTCAAGGATCCGGAGACCTGGAAGACGGAGGGGCCCTTCAACCTTGTGACCTGGGGGAGAGGATATGCCTGTGTTTCTACTCCCTCAGGCCCCAAGTGGGTCCCCTCCAAATGGGTACGGCCTTACGTACCTAAAGGAGCGAAGCACAAGACAACGGTCGAACAAGTCCAGGTTGCACATTGGAGGCGGAAAAAGAGACCCCCTGACCCCCTTATCATCCTCCCCGATATATGCTACCTGTTCAGCCCAGAATCCCCTAGCGTTTAAATTCCTGTTGTGCCTGACGTCCTGTGTTTTTAGTTCTTTTCCAGACATGGCCCGGACCCGAAGTTACCTCCTCCTGCTCGCAACCACCCTGTGGTCCACGCAGCTCATCATCAACGTGTGGATCGTCCCCCAGCCCAAGGCGAATGTCTGGCGCACTCTTGCGGAGGCCCTAGGACAAGATCACATCTGCCTGGACACCGGCGCAGCAAAGGACCCGATGTCGTCCTGCCTTGTGGGGATCCCTCTCCCCCCCTCAGAGTTACCCCCTCCTTTTAATTATGCTTTTTCGTTGTCCACCACCCGCAATGCTATCGCAACCTTCTGGAGCGCCTGGAGGGACGGAGTCCGAGGTCTTGTCCCTTTAGACTCCGAACCCCAGGAGCTCCATTTACTCGGCTCCGCAGCTGCTCCTGTTTGCATTCAGTTTCGATTTACCCCCCGCCCCAGGGAGAAAGGGTACACGGTCCTGAACCCGTCCGATCCTAGGTATCAGGCCGCCTGGTGGTGCAAGAAACCCATTAAAGTTCCACTCTCTTCCACCCCGGGCGGGAAGCCGTTGGCCCTCCCCCGGGGCATCTTTTTTATTTGCGGAGACCGGGCTTGGGCAGGCATCCCCTCTCACCACATAGGAGGCCCTTGCGCATTTGGTCGGCTGTCGCTGTTGACCCCCAACATTACTCAAGTTTATGATTGGAGAAACAAGAGTCACAGCCTGAATTTGACCTCTGATTTGGCCCGCGCAAAAAGAGACCTAAAAGATCTTGACCCAGACTGTGACTCAGTCATTGAACATTGGGCTAAGCCAAAAATTGTAGCACTCACCCTCTTTTTGCCGTGGGTGTCTATCGCAAAGTCTCTAGGCGAATTGGCCCGCCTAGAGTGTTGGGTGGAGAAACAAGCCAACTTTACCTCAGCTGCCCTTTCCGACCTCCTATATGATGAGAAAATGACACGGCAGGCGACCTTGCAGAATAGAGCAGCAATAGATTTTCTATTGCTGCTCCACAATCACAAATGCGAAGAGTTCGAGGGCCTTTGCTGCATGAACCTGTCCTCCCGGGCCGAAGATGCAAGAGTCGCCATTGACAAGATGCGTGGCCTTCTTTCTAACATCAAGCAACAGACTGCGGACTGGCTGGGGGACCTGTTTTCAGGGTGGGGGTTGTCGGGCTGGGTCGGGTCTGTCTTGAAGTCAGTTGTCTACATTTGTTTTACCCTAATTATTATTTTGATCTCGGGATCAATCTTTTGGAGTTGTATTAAAAGACTCGTTTTCAAGTTAGTTCACACACCAGAAGTTCTTCACCTTCAGTCCGTCATCTCCCTGAAGAGAACTCTTGGGAAGAAACGTCTTTCCGATCGGAAATCAGCTGTGATCCAGAAGACCCTGGTGCCTCCGATGAAATTGGTCCCGAGTCTGTTTCTTTCAGAGACTGAGTTCGTTGCGTTTGTTGTTCAAAAAGTTTTGTTCTTCCACCCCTCCCCTTTTCTTTTTAAACAAAAAAGGGGGAGATGTGGTGTTCTGTTTTTGGTTCATTCCAGTTTTCCCCTATCTCGAGCAGCAGTGGTTTGCCCCTGCCTTAGGCAGTTTGTTGTCAATCTATTCACTCCACCCATGTTACTATGGTTTCTTAATGTATCCAAGTTCTCCCCACCCCAAGCCCCTTGTCTATCACCCGGCAACCCATCCCTTTCTTCTAGATTCTTCCCTCCTGGGCGTTGGGTGATTGGGCAGGAGCTGGGGCCCCTCCTCGATTTTTCTTTGATTTGTCGACTTAGCTTGTCACTCTCAGCATGTATCTAAATTTCTATGTTCCTATTCGCTGTTGTAAGTGTACACCCCTACCCACCCCCTGCCTTTATAAGTTGCTGCACACCAGTTTTCCATGGCTCAGGTTGTCTCTCCCTGTTGTGGTCCCCTACCCTTGCACCTACCTTGCACCTACCCTGTTTCCTCGCCTGGTCAGACAATAAATCTGACGTTCCTCGGCTTCCTGAGTCCTCCCTTTCTCTTCGCATGCGTCGTGGCTTTCGCCCTCCCGTGAACTGCGAACCTACAGGTGCGGACCTGACTCAGAGTCGGGCAAGCACCCAGACTGCGAGCTGGGCTGTGGAGTGCCGGGACTCCAGCCATCCGCGCAGCCGCACTTGACAAGGTGGTGTTTGGTCAAAGGTTGGACTTGATGATCTTGGAGGTCTTTTCCAACGTTAGTGATTCTACAATTCTGTTTGTGTCTGAGCAAACCAGTTATCCGTATTCCAAAGAAATGCTAAACCTCTGTGTGCTTAATATGTTAGACAAGTACTCCAAAACAGGTTCAAAATACCTCTTTGTTACAAGCTGGAGATCACTCAATACCCTGAATAGGAATTTAAGATTCCCTGATTGAATTTGATAAGATTCAAGATTCCCTTTTGAATTTGATAGTTGCTACAAATACCATACAATCAGGTCTGGTAAGTGTAAAATAGCAGCTTGGCTGATCAGCTATAATGTGTGGATGTGAGAAACCCAAATTTTGGTGGTCAAATATGTCCTGGAAGGCTGGGAAATACATACTATGCAGGAATTCCCAGTTTTTGAGAAAATTATTAAGAACAAGTACTTGGATACATTTTTCATTTCTTTGTTTATAGTAAACATATTAATTCTGGAAGAGTCATTATAGCAGTATTCTCTAGTCTGTATTCAGTTTGGGGAAGGCTGTTTCGAAGCTCTAGCTTAAAAATTACAATAATTCTTATTTTATCTTACAACTTCACAGGTTTCTCCAGTGTTTGCTTAAGAAAACATCTGGTTTTCTTATTAGTGAGAGATTCGGTATTTGAGAACAATATAGTAGCAGCTTGGTTTTAGAAGAATTTTTTTTCTTCTAAAATATATAAGTATTATATATTTTAGGCTCCAGTACAATATATAAGTAATACAAAATATTATTTCCAGAGAAGCCCACTAAATACCAGATTTTCAGATGATAAACTTGAGTTATAACTCCCTCTTTCCCGAGGTAGATGGATATAACATACTTCCTCTGCTCACAGAGGAATGGGTTTCTGGCAGTCACGTCCCACTGGTGAGGCTCATTTTAAAGTAGCCTTGGTTTCCTCTTAAGTGTGGCTGTAATGGAAGTAGGAGATTATATTTGTCCTATTTTGAATTCCTGAAAAATAGCAAAAACTATGCAGTGAATATACAACAGCTGCATTCCTTTACCCTTCTTAATACTAAACGAAAAAAAAACCAAACCCAAGCCAACCAAACAAACAAAAATCCCAAAAATGCCACAGAGTAAAAACAGTATAGATAAACAGACCTAAACAGAGCTACTGAGGGGAGGAATTAAAAAACCAAACAACCCTCGTGACAAAAATGTCAGTGAAAGGGTAATTCTGTTGTCAGGCTGCCCATCAGGTTTCCTTCAGACATAAATATTTTGCAACTCAAGTAAAGATGTTTTCTGGGTTTAATCACACACTGTTTTAAGACAACTCCTGTTACCTAGTGATTCCACCTAATTTTCTGTTCACAGAAATGTGCCTGGCAGTACCCTCTGGTCTGTATCATATATAGAGGGAGGATGGGCACACTTTGCAAGCTTTCCATGCTTTACTGCTATCTGTTTTCTTTGTGAAGGACAAGGATGGCTGGTGTTTTGTTTGTTTTCCCTGTCATGTTTTGATGGAAAAAGCATGCTCCTTATCCTGCTTTCCTTTTAGAAGAGCCAGGAAAGGGGAGTGGCAGGAGAAGGAAGGGGGGTGAGGTCACATGGCTGAGTTCTGGTCTCCTGGGCCATGGCTGGGGTTTTTATCTGGAAGGATTAAATAAATCCTGTTTTGCTACCGACAGGATGAAGGTAATGGTGTAGGAAACATCTTGGAGTTTGTCCTGTGCATATAAAGGAGGGTACGCCATGAGAACACAAAGCCCTTTCTTTGCAAACAGGAAGGCTTTTATGTGACTAGTACAATTGCTATCCTGTGCATCATATTTGTGCTCATATTGCATTATGAAGTAATTTCTGGTCCTTCCTTCTCCTTTTCATTCCAGCAATAGAGCTTTGTATATAACAAGAAAATAAAATGCCTGGCAGCTGAAAGGGAGAACAAATGGCATTCCTGTAATATGTGACTAGTTGCCTCACTGTTTCAATTTTTCATTCACTACCTTGGTAAGAATTATTTATAAACTCGATTCCAAAGTACTTTACAAAATACTTTGTCTGAATGCAAGGTTATTAGATATGGAACCTCTTTCATACTCCTCTACATGAAAAGTAAAGATATTTTATTACTGTCTTCAAAGCCATGTAAAGATAGTGTTGTAGACTGAATCTCAAACATATAAAAGATATTCTGAAATATCAAATTATTTATATACTCAATATATGTGAGTTAATTAATAACTGGTGTATTATTACTAGTGAGGAAAGTTGGTTTACTTTCCACAGTTTACAAATCCTTTCAGGGTTTTGTATGTTCCTTGTGTCACATTCTGAATTCTGCACAGTGTGTGATTTCCAGAATTAAAAAAGCAGGGAAGTTGTTCACCAAATGGTGGGTTTGTAACTGTTGCTCCCCACTTTCCCCACTGTACATTTCTCCTCCTACTGTCCCAACAGCAACTACACTGCTAAGCAAAACCTGAGACAGCAACACAATGGCCACAACTCATCCTTTTCTGGGGTTGTTTTTGTGTTTCCTAGGATCCTTGAGGATTTCCATCCATCTACCAGATCATTAGAAGCTAGCAGCCTGAAGTCAACATTACACATAGTGGCTTGACCGGCTGGAAAAAGCAGCAAAAAACCGAGAAGACATCATATATACTGCCCTATCTGGAAGCCGAGTTGATTACTGAAACAACTAACACAATGTTTGCTATTTGGTCTAGGCCCTTAATCTTAAAATGTAGACTGGAGGGACTACTTGGTGGCTGCTCTGCAGAAGAGGAGATTTTGTCAGGCAAAACCTTTTTTGCCCATGCCACTCTTGGTACTGCTGCTGGCAAAATGTATTTGTCTTCTTCCAGCTGAGTTCTGAAAATGTCCGGGGATAGAAGCTCTGCAGACTCCCTGGGGATTCTCTTCCAGTGCCCTATTGCTCTTGCAGTAGAGAGTAGAGAGGATTTAATTTTTGCCAACATCTGTCTGCAATTTCACTTTAAGCAACTCTTGAGTTCATCACCCTCTTCCTGTCATCTGGTTTTTCTTCTCTAATCCAGTTGTTCCAGCTCCTTTTTCTCTGTCTGGAAAGATCTGCTGGACTCAAAACCACAGGACTCAAACCACACAGCATTTGGCAAAATTATTGGGGAAGAGCAATAGGTCTCCAAGCAGGTGACTAAATAAAGGCAGTAGCAGCCTCAATTTGGAAAGAAGAATTGTAAGTAATTTGTACAATATATAAGTAATTTACTTTATTTTACTTTTTTTCCTAATCCTAGAGTGTTTTCTTCTGTGTTTTATGAGTTGGATGTGTGTGGTGGGGTTAAATATGTAAGTGAGGAGAAGATGGTTACAAAGCCCAGTAGTGGAAACATTGTTCCTATCCTACTCCTTGCTGCACTGTCAAAAGGCATGGATTTTGTCAATAGTTCTTGTGCTCATCTTATGCACTGTTCAGAGTAGTCTTCCCTGTCTTCATCCATTTTTATTGTGTCTTCTTAAACACAGATAAATTGCTTAGCTGGCCAAAAGCCATTATTCCATGGCTGAACCTCATTGGGTGGGATGTCACACGCTGAGCTCACTGTCCTGTGTCACTACTGTGGCTGCAATATCAGCAGGCAGTCTTACAGAGACAGAGATTACTGATTTGTCATGCTTTTGGGAGCAGATAAAGACACTGCACTATTCTTAGGAGCTGGGACCTAATTCTGCTCCTGTCCCAGGCTGGATTGGAGCTTCTCTCCTGCTTTTTCAAGTTGCTTATCACTGCCAGCCCAAGCCTGCTGATCTGGCCATTTCCAGGCTTAAAGTTCCAGGTGCTTGACCCCCTCTGGCTGGGCAGCAGCAGGCTGCTCAGGAGTTCCGTGCACTCCTGGGCATTGCCCTGCAGCTCCTCATCTTTGTGAGGGGTTGAAGGCTCCAGGTGTCCTCTGCCTCTGTGCTTGTTTTGGTTGGGAAAGAGTTAATTTTCTTCATAGACGTTAGTATGAGGCTGTTGTGGTTTGAATTTATTTTATTGATTCCTTGTTAAGTAGTTTGTTGTTGTACCCCCATGTTCTCTTCGAGCTGGTTTACCCCTGGGTTTTACCCTCCCTCAAAGCTGTTCCTCATGCCATTCCCTGCCCCTTGTTCCAGCTCTTTCCCTGCCTGTCAAGGCAACCCAGCCCTTGATTCCCAAACCTTCTCTGCCACTTAAACCTCAGGCCAATCCCTGTCTGCAACATCCCTTTGGAATTCCCCTACTCCTGGAAGCCCCGTTGGCCCATGTGAACCATCCTCACCCTCCTACCCCTATTGGACCCAGATGGGGATTACACTTGATGTAATCCCCTCCCTCCTCCCCATAGGGTTCCCTATTGGTTAGCTATTTGTACCCTGACTTGTATCTGGACCAAACTGCTTGTACAATGGAGCCTGAGGCTTTCTGTCCTGCTCCCTTCACCTGGAATAAACCATTCCTTGTGGAACCTCAAGACAGAGAGCCTCCTCCTTTCTCCTCTGCCTAGTCCCTGTCATGGCTTGTGTCTGGCACCTTTGAGCAAGTGGCTCTAAAGGTTCTGCCTCTGGTAAATTCCCATACTGAGGCAGGTCCCCACTCCTGGCGTGGTGCCAGAGCTCTAAGAGCTCGCGCGGGTTCCGGCAGCCACTTCATGAGGCTACAGTTCTGACTGTCCCCTTCCTTCCTGGGGGACTGTGCAAGCAGCTGAGTGGTGCTTAGTTGCTGGCTGGGGTTAAACCATGACAGCATCTGAGCACCTTTGCAGGGCTCTGTGCCTGCCTCACAGGGCAAAGATTGCTAAATGAAAGCCTACCTCAGGATGTACCTTCTTAGTGGCCCATTTTTACTGACAGGACAGACAGATGAGAGGACTGCAGGGGATCCTCTGGTGATTTTTTTGTTCAGCTGATGAGTGCTAGAGTTTAAGGTGTTTCTCGGTCTTCCTTCTGTCTGAATGTTTATCATTGTATCAAGATGACTTGTGACTGTGGTCACAAGGGTTTTCAGGATGAAGAAGAGACGAGAATGTTGACTCCATGATCAGAAGGCTTGATTTATTATTTTATGATATATGTTACATTAAGACTATACTAAAAGGCAATAGAAAGGAAAAGATTTCTTCAGAAGCTAGCTAAGCTAAGAATAGAAAAGAATGAATAACAAAGATCTGTGTCTCAGATAGAGCAAGAGCCAGCTCTGCCATGAATGGTCAAGAAATCCAAACACCCACAGGAGACCAATCAAGGGTCTACCTGTTGCATTCCACAGCAGCAGATAACCATTGTTTACTTTGGTTGCTGAAACTGCAGCTTCTCACAAGGAAAAATCCTAAGAAAGGATTTTTCATGAAAGATGTCTGCGACAATCACTAACATTATTCTCTTTTCTTTTGGCTTTGATGAGCATTTGTTTGTGCATCTGAAATACTCCTTCATACCAGAGTGCGTAGCATTTTGGATTGTGCCTTTTTATGTCATATGTTTACAAAGGGTACCAACTGTCAAGCTGAAAAATCAGCAACAGAGATTTAAAACTTAGTGTTCAGAACAAGTATTTTGCCGGTTCTAAAGCTGTGGCCTGTCCAGAGTCTGGAAAAAACTTTAGTGTGTCTGTCTACTTGTGTTACTGAGGATGTGAGGGGTGATCTTTGCTCTACTGTTGTGGGCGCAATATGAATTATTTATTTGTACCTTTCACTTTTTCTAATTAAAAAAAAAATCTGATTCAACCAAAACACCAACTGGTCCTTTTTTTTTTTCCTACTTTTTTAGGATACTAGGAATGCATCATTGCCAGCTAGGCTTTTTAGTAGTTTTGATTTATACTTTGCTTCCTTTCTGAACAGAAAATGGGAGTTCATGGGAGTTTTAGGGTGTTTTGGGGCAATCTTTCTTTCTAAAAGAAGGTTTTGAACAAAACTTTTGGGATAAATTTGCAGAAGTATTTTTGACCACAGCAGCTGCAGTTTAGTTCAGATTTGAAAATAACTTCAGTCAATTAAAACAGTGTATTCTATATTTTTACAATTATTGTCTGTGTCATGTGTGTTCCTTAATTATTTTTATCTAAAGTTACATGCTGTACTGATATATTGTCTGTCTTGTTTTCTGTATTTCCTTGGATGAAAAGAAGCCAAATGAAGCAAATTGAACATAAGGTCACATCATTTCTTTCATTTGTGGCACAGTGCTTGTGAGATTTTATAAATCAATGAGAGAAGTATTATTCATGAGTTCTAAGTGTATGACTAATTAATTTGAGAAAAGCAGTAGTGACCCAGTGTATTCTTTAATACATTTGGCCTTTTCAGATCAATTGTGAAGCCACAATAATTTTTGTTTGCCATGACATCAACTTGCACTTTTCTTCTTAAAAGATGTGGTAATGAGAAACTTGAATATAGTTAAAAGGATGTGTCAATGCTACTGTATCCCTAGAGGAGCTAAATGTCATGGGATTGTGTCCTAGATGTGCTTGTTGGAGCTATATTTGTTGGTAAAATACAATAGACAGTGATTTCCAGAGGTTTTCCAGAGATTGCAACATAAAATTTTTATTTTCTCAAGGATACAAATGGTTGCTGGTGATGGCTTCTAAAGAATTTCCTCCTGGGTGCTGGCAATCTTGTTGCTGCAATACCTCACTCACCCTGAGCAATGGGAGATTGTAGTTCCTTCTCCTGGGAATTTGTTGCTATAGAATAAGGCATAACAATTTTAAACTAAAAGAGAGTTAATTTAGATCATGTATAAGGAAGAAGTATTTTACAATGAGAGTGGTAAAACACCGAAGCAGGTTGCCAAGAGAGATGGTGGATGCCTTATCCCTGGAAATATTCAAGGTCAGGCTGGATGGGGTCTGAGCAACCCGGTATAGTGGAAGATGTCCCTGCTCATTGCAGGGGGGGGTTGGACTGGATGGCCTTCAAAGCTCCCTTCCAATCCAAACTCTTCTACAATTCTAAGAATCTGGCACACTCAGATCAGAAGGCAGCGAGCCAGCAGTGCTGCTGCCCTGAGCACAGTGCAGGGCAAGCTGTGGTTTCCCCAGGAAGAAGAGCAACGTTTGCTATGCATAAGAGCAGAAGGGCTGCTTGCCTGGCCCAGGAGCTCCTGGCACAGCTGGCTCAAGTTCTCCTTAAGCCACCAGTTGCAGGGTGGGTTGTGCTGACAAAGCAGGGCAGAAAGCAAACAGTGTGGGCTCAGGTGGTTCACGCTGGGGCTGAGGTATGGTAGCACGGTTAAGTGGCCTTAGAAAGAGTAGATTGGCCACCCTTAACTTCACAAAATGTAAACATGTGCAGAACAGCAATGTTTCCTCAGGGAGACCTCAAGGTCACTGTAAAATCTATAAAAGGTTGCTTTTTTGGCTGACAGCCTGGTCCTTAGAACCTGTCAAAACGTTTGCTTTGGTTTTCAAGTCACAGTGCATTGTTTAATTCCTACAGATGGCTCCTCTCTTTGTGTTATTTTATCCTTGACATGCTCAAGGATGTCATTACTCTGAATTGTGCTGACATAAGTGTCGCAGACATCTTTCATGAAAAATCCTTTCTTAGGATTTTTCCTTGTGAGAAGCTGCAGTTTCAGCAACCAAAGTAAACAATGGTTATCTGCTGCTGTGGAATGCAACAGGTAGACCCTTGATTGGTCTCCTGTGGGTGTTTGGATTTCTTGACCATTCATGGCAGAGCTGGCTCTTGCTCTGTCAGAGACACAGATCTTTGTTATTCATTCTTTTCTATTCTTAGCTTAGCTAGCTTCTGAAGAAACCTTTTCCTTTCTATTGCTTTTTAGTATAGTCTTAATGTAACATATATCATAAAATAATAAATAAAATCAAGCCTTCTGATCATGGAGTCAACATTCTCGTCTCTTCTTCATCCTGAAAACCCTTGTGACCACAGTCACAATTGGTGACCCCCGACTGAGGAGGACAATCATCACTTGGTGAGACCACCAGAGGAGCATTGCTGCACTGGGTAAGCCCTGAATGTGTGGCATTGATGGTTGCTTCACAAGTGACCACAGACGTGGATTCTAGCCAGGAGCTGAAGAACTGAAGATCCGAATT
Source organism: Molothrus ater (assembly GCF_012460135.2). Classification (NCBI taxonomy): domain Eukaryota; kingdom Metazoa; phylum Chordata; class Aves; order Passeriformes; family Icteridae; genus Molothrus; species Molothrus ater. The sequence goes on along the minus strand of NC_050479.2, from coordinate 96,228,351 downwards.
TGGACAGAGTTCACAGCAAGGCTGACCACAAAGAGAACCTTCTGAAAAGCCTCCAGGAAGATGTTCAGAAAGCTCAGCAGCACCGTGCAGATAGCCAGAGAGTCCTGGACACTGTCACAAGGTACTGTTGGTTTTTCCCCTCCTAAAGATGAGGCCATTCGCAGTTTGTGGCTGCTCATCTGGAGGACTTCTCCCCTAGAGGATGAGGTTCCATTCTCCCCTTCAGAGGAGAAACTTATTGCCCTCTGGCAAAAATGGGGTGAAGAGGACGGAATTCTCCTGTTGGAGACAGATTTCTATGAGTTTTTTCGATGGGCAAAGCTCTTTGGGTTTTTTACGAATGTGCTATATGCCCTCGATTTGTTTGTCTGGGAGTGTATGGGCTCCATTTTCCAATTCTTTTTATACCGTGGGTTCGGATGCCCCTCAATTTATCCAACCTTTTTGAAGCTCTTTCTAGTCTTGAAACGGAGAGCAGCTCTTTTTCCCTGGATTGCTAACTGCAAGGGGAAAGCCCTGTTCCCCCCAGTTCCGGGGGAAGACCCTTTGGAGGGGGACGCTCTGCTGCTTTCCAGCCCCCCTGAACCACAGTGGGGGGGCGAAGTTTCGCCCGCAGCCGAAGTTTTTTTTACTGCGTCTTCGGAGCATGCTCAGACGGAGCCGTTTCTTCCCCCCTCCCATTGCTCTCAGGGGGGATGGGAGTGGGTGGTGCCGCCTCGGCCAGCGCCGCCAGCGCCGCCCCAACCCGCCCCGCGGGTGCGGGCGGTTCCCCGCGCGGCCCCTCCTGCGGCCGCCCCTCCGGGGGAGCCTGTGGGCACTCCGGCCGCGGTTCCGCCGGCTTCCCTGCCTGCATCTGAGGCCTCAGAGACACCGCTTCCCGCGGCTGCGCCGATGTTGCTGGGCAACAGCGATCCACCACTCCCCCCGGCCGTCCCGCTGCCTTCTGCGACTGCGCCTCTGCGGCCGATGTCCGGTGCAGAAGAAGCTACCGACCCCGTCCGCCCCTGCCGCCCCCGCCGCCTCCCCAGGCGGCCCCGCTGCCCGCCCCTGCGGGGACTCCGTCCTCCATGTCTGCATCAGAGGCTGCCCTGGAGCCGGCGGCAGCTGCAGCGGCGCCTCCTGCATCCAGCGTGACTTCCTCCCCGAGTTTTTCGGGTTGTCCCGGGGCTGCCCCTACGGGGGGAGCTGGGACAGGGGAAGAGGGCGTCAGCCTGTCCTTCCGTGGAGGAGGCATGGCCCGACAGCTGGCTGTGGGCGCAGCGCGACTGCCTGTTTTCAAGATCAGCATTCTTGGCGGGTTGGGGGGTGTTTGGTCCGGGGTTTCCCCCTGGGGGATGCGAATCTCTCTGCCGCCCCTCGCGCGCCTCAGCGGCGAGGGGGAGGTGGGTCCCGAAAGTTCTGCCTCTGGTCCCCAGCCCAGAGGGGGTGGAGGTGGTGCCATGAGGCAGATGGGAGGAACACCTGGTGCATTTGCATCGCAGAGGCAGAGGGCACAGCAGGAAGCGAGCATCGCTTGGACATCCCCAGACCCGAGACGAAGTTTCTCGGGACAGCTTCTGTCTTCCCATTGCCGGCATGCCTCGGTGGTTTTGGGGAAAGGAAGCGTTTGGTCACCCCTTCTGCCATTGTACTGGCAGCAGGGTGCGGGTCTGTGCCAATGCAGAGCCTGCCTCGGGGGCTGGGCCTGGGCTGTCTGGCTTGGTTGCTTGGGCCAGGGCCACCTCCCGGCCTCCTGTTGGGTTTGGGGGCTTTGCTTCCCCCTTCTGGTCCTGGGCCACCTTTCTGTGGGCCAGGTCTGGGGTTCCTGATCCTTCCACATGGGCCAGGGCCCCCAAGGGCCTCTCTCTGGCTCCTCTGCTGCTGCTGCTGCTCTTTCCGACAAGACCAAAAAAAAAAAAAAAAATTAAATTGAATAAAAAAGGGTGAAAGAGCTGGCAGCAGCTCAGAGGCATTGAGGAGCCAGGGATTGGCTTCAGCCCAAGTTGTTCAATAAGGGCTGTGGCAAGACATTTCAGAAATTTTCTCAAAATTCTTTGAAGACTGTCAATGGACTTTTGATAACTATTGATGGACTTTTCTGTAGCAGGCCTGTTTCAGGACCAAAAGAAACTTTCAGATATGGCAAAGAGGAACATCTTCAAGCCATGGACTTTTCCTGAAACTCAGCTGCTTGGACTTGAATTTTCTTTGCATTGTTTTTGCATTTTCTTATATTATAAAATTGTTTTAGTAATATGATAGAATTTTATGTTCTACAGGTGAAGAAATTCCCAGTGCATTCCACAGGAGCACTTGAGTGGAGTTTGATTTGCAACAGGTAACTTGTCGAGTGTTTGTCTTTTTCTTCGGCGTGAGTACAGCAGAGAAAATTACAAACACTTTTTCCTTTTAATTTAACTAAATAAAAAAAGGTGACATGTCGCAGACATCTTTCATGAAAAATCCTTTCTTAGGATTTTTCCTTGTGAGAAGCTGCAGTTTCAGCAACCAAAGTAAACAATGGTTATCTGCTGCTGTGGAATGCAACAGGTAGACCCTTGATTGGTCTCCTGTGGGTGTTTGGATTTCTTGACCACTCATGGCAGAGCTGGCTCTTGCTCTGTCGGAGACACAGATCTTTGTTATTCATTCTTTTCTATTCTTAGCTTAGCTAGCTTCTGAAGAAACCTTTTCCTTTCTATTGCTTTTTAGTATAGTCTTAATGTAACATATATCATAAAATAATAAATAAAATCAAGCCTTCTGATCATGGAGTCAACATTCTCGTCTCTTCTTCATCCTGAAAACCCTTGTGACTACAGTCACACATAAGGGATGGTAAAGTGTCTGTGAGAGGTAACATAACCACAGGGATGTAGAGAGGGTCTTCAAACCACCAATATGCAGAGCTTGGTTCCTATAAAAGACAGAATTTGAAAAAAAAAAAAATCACTTCTGATCACACTGTGAGAATGACTTCCTTTTTGCCTTGGATGTTTTGAGTGTTTTCCTGTTGCCTTGCCACACTGACCACCCAGCCCAAGGTCAGGCAGCTGCTTCAGCTGCCTCTGAAGCAGTGAATGCATACTTGTGTTTTTTCCTCTCTCCTTTCCTTATCCTTCACCAATCCATGAATTTTGCCTCTGCACATTGTTTCCAGTCTCCAAGTCTGAGAAGTAGACTTGGGATACTCCTGGGTGACTTTACCATATCATGTCATGCCATGTGCCTGCCTGCTTCACTTCTGTGTCTCCCGGCTGCTACTCTGCTAACTAAAATGCCGTTTGCTTTGAAAGCATGGTGGCAGCTGCTCTCAAAGTTCTATTGCATAACAAGACGTCAGGGAAGAAAGCTAAGCTAGAAGCTAAGAGGATGTGTGGTGGCGGTTTGTCTGGATTTTTTTTTCCTAAAATGGATTAAGTTGGTGGCAGAATTCACACTGAACAAGAACTTGCATGTTGATGACCAGTATTTTTTCACCCAGAAAGGTTTGAAAGTCCTGCAGCTTCAAGTTGGAAGCACTTAGGTTTTTTGATGACCATATGCAGTGAGCATCCTGGGACAAGGTAATAAAGTGAATTTGGTGCTTTGAGTCACTCTGCCTGTGAGAGAAGGAAGTGTGGCCACCTGGACAGGCAGAACTGGGAAATAAAGAACAGGATTGCCAGCCCAGCCTTACTAATCTGGGTTTCCTTAGAGGAAAAGGAGGAGACATATTTCCTTACTAATTGCAGTCTCATACATTACTTCTGGAAAACAATGTATCTGAGTGTAGTGGTTGACAAAAAAGTTTCCCACCTCTCACTTAAAACAGAGGTTAAGCAGGTTGGTCCTTGCTTATGAAGTATGGATCAGACAGATTGCCTGTTTTTGTAAGAGTTTGTTATTGTAATTTGATAAGAAAACACACACAGAGATAATGATTTATATTATATTTTATCCACTCCTAAAGCAATCTTGATTTCAGCTTCCTTCCTCCTGATTTTGCGCTTCGCTGTTCAGGCTTCCCTGCTTTGTTGTTCCTCCTGGTCTGGGACAAGTTCCTTCCTGATCATTCTTGTTCTTTGCAAAGGACTTGGCCTGAGGCATGGTATTTTCTTGCTCATTTGGACACCCTCTCCATCTGATTTTTCCCTTTCCCTCTCTGGCACTCGAGTGTTCACAACAGTCACTCCATCATTGGAAGGTGTTTTCATCTTCCTGGTTTACAGTAATCACAAAGTGAAAATGGCTCCTGTGAAAGCTTGTCCTTGTTTCCAAACCAGGAGGCAGCCCCTCAAGGAAAGACAACATGGACACCAGTAGACAGACCTAGGGAGAATGTCCCTGCTCCTATCTGTCTGCAGGAGCTCCAGAGAGCCCAGATCCTGAGCACACACTGCCTGGAGTTCATGTGGAGCCCACTGACATGTGTTTGCCTGCCTTGCTGGGCTGCGTGATTGGTCCATCAAAATGTACAGAAAAAGAAAATGTGCAACTGGGGGCCTGATGTTGATGTCTCAGCATGGAGTAAAAGGAAAGCATACTCTCACGACTGTTGCATGCATTAAATTCGATTTCTCTTAAGCAACCAGTTATTTCAGCTGACTGATCCTGTCTAGGGATGATAAATATTGGCATTCTCTGGTGTCCTTTATCATGTCACAGCCTGGGATAAGATGTCTCAGTTAGAGCATGGTGCTAGTGAAGCCAAGGTGGAGGGCTAGATACCAATATGGGCCATTCATTTGAGAGTTGGATTTGATGATCCTTGTGGGGTGCCTTCCCACAACTCAGCATATTTTGTGATTCTGTGATAACTCTGGAATTCACTTAGTCAGTGAATTTCCTTTCTGGATGACTAATTAACCTAGGAGTGAGAAATCTGTGATGATGATAGCAACGACTAGGCTTTGATGAAAACACAAGAGAATACTTTCTTGGACAGCATGGAAGGCATAATGTTTGGAATGAGAGATTAGAAGACTTGGGGTGAGAGAAAGCTGGCTTGTTTCCCTGACAGCTCTGGGTGTCCCAGCATAGAGTAGTTGCACTGGAGAGATGAGAGAGCTGGTGTGTCCTGCTCTGTCTCCAAGTGATGTGCCTGGAGTCAAGTAGCTATTTGTGCTGTTGTCTCTGTGGAAGAAAAGGATTGGAGTTGAGTCAAACAAAGGTGAATGTATTCTGTTTGACCTGAATTGGTAGTAAGATCTCAGATGAATTATTCAGGAATATTTTTACTCAGGTATATATAGGAATATATACTTAGGAATATAGTGCTTCTTGGGTTTGATATTTTAGAATTTTAGAATTTTCAGAGTTTGTCACAATGTTATTTATCATCAATAGGGTAAGAGTGCTGTTGGCCAGGGTTCTTCTGTTGTGAGGAGTTCCCTCTCCCACTGCCCTCAGCACTCCCATCTCTTCCTAATTTGCAGCTGAGAGTTCTATCTTCTATGTAGCAGACTCTGTAGAGCTTGGGAAAGCTCTGTGGACGATTGAGACTTAACAGTAGGAACTGCTGAGTCAGGATGAGACAGCAAAATAAACTCCTGTCTCCGACCCCCCACCCCTTAGCCTTATCTTTGTAACCTCATAGATCATTCTCCGTAACCCTTACTACTGGACAAGTTTGGATCCCTCTATACCCTATAAAAAGGGGCTGTTTTAGCCCATTTGAAAGAAGAAGAGCTGTCACTGGACCCTTCACAGTCTCCCCAATAAACCATCGCTGTGGAACACCAGGACTTCTCCTCTCTCGCGTCTGCTTCAGCTTCAGTCAAGAGTAACCTAGCACGCAAACAAAGAGCTGATATCCTAAGAGAGCTGATGATCTCTAAAGAGCTGACAATCGCCAAGCTTGCTAAAGGGTAGCCTGCAGCGATGGCCACGAGCTAACTGGGCATTCGGGCACTCTGTCTCCCAGAGGGACTGGGCTCCCAGACCATCCTTGCATCGCTCAATAATAAGGCCAAGATCAAGGCTTTATTATACTTCTAGACTGATTTCAGCACCAGAGGAGATAAATTTTATTGCAACTTTTAGTAGTAATCATGAGCTGAGATCCTTTTCCCATTCGCTTCACTGGAAAGAGGATTTGTTGCTCTGCCTGCACTCCCCAGCCATGCTTTGGTTTGGCTGCCCATCAGAACTGCAGTGTTTATACAGTGGCTGTCTGGCCACATGAGCAACTGAAAAATTGGAATTGGATAAGTTTAGTTCCTTGAGTAGGTTGGCTGCTTCTTAGGCAAAAGCTGAGTTTTCCCTGGAAGAGCAGAAATCCCAGTGTCAAGGAAGAGAAAAGACACAAGTTCACAAGGTTTACATAGGAGTTATTTGGTGGTCTACCAAGAATGAGAAGCATTGAGGGGAAATCCTTCCAGTGTGGTCCTAGTCGGGGCTTCTAGCTGGTCAGAGTGACTCTGAAAAAAGTTGGAAAGTCTCTTTTTTCAGCCCAGCACTTGAAGAAAGAGTCAGGGCTCATAATTTCTCGGTCTCAAGGTTGTTTATTGTATCTTATCTATAAAATTCTTTTTCTTGTCCTGCTGAGGTCCACTCAGCAAGACAGACAGAGGCATTTTGCCTGCCTCCAGGGCGGTGTTATGTCTTTATACTAAAAACTATGTATACAATGTTTACAATTACTTTCCAATACTTATCACTTATGTTAGACAGTGAGCTTCTACTCTAAACTAATCTAAAAGTGCCAACATCACAGCAGAAGATGGAGGCTAAGAAGAAGAAGAAAGGCTGGATACACCCAGATCTTTCCATCTTGCTCTTCTGAATTCTTATTCTAAAAACTCCAAAATCTATTTTTTCACCTTGTGATAAATTCACTATCATTCTACTTAATTTGTCGTGGCTTGCAGATCTTCATCTAAGGTTGGTAACTTGCTCCATGGGTCATAATCAAAACTACAGGCATTTTTGGGCTCTGTGCCAGGGTCTCTGAGACCCCTGGCAGGGGGTCTTGGCTGGGGTCTCTGAGACCCCTGGCAGGGGTCTTGGCTGCTCAGGACAGCCAGAGGGATGTCCTGGTTCCTGACAGTCCTGTCCCCTACAAAGCAGTAAGGAAGCAGAGGTGGCGTGAAGCCCTGTGATGGACATACAGCATCAGGCTATAGAGGTTACTCAGCATGGCCTTGTCTAACTATCAAGGCTGAGGTTTTTGCCACAGTCTCCCAATTGGATTCCTCTGAAGTGCTTTTTGGGACTGTTCAGGATCACGTGAGATCTGGACTCTGAGTCTTCTGACGCATTTGTATTTGTGCTGTGCAGAACAAATTTCTGTGAGAAATGTTAATCTAATATTAAATTTTGGAAATACTAAATTCTCTGCTGTGGGATAAATGTTGTGCCTAACAGTCCATATAAAGGGCTTATTATGCCTTTATTTTTTGTCATGTAAGTAGCACTTCCATCTATGGGAATAATCTCATTCCCATTAGGAATTTGGAACTGTGTCTCTGCTGGCAACCCAGATATTTTCCCTCTCCCTTCTACACAGCTTTCCATGTTAATCTAGCCAAGAGAAAGAACCTAGGGGTAAAAATGAACCCTAGTAAACTGTATGGGCACCCTGAAAATTTTTTATGCTAAAACTAGGGAAGGCAGAGCCATTGAGAAAGATCAGATTTGGAAATCACAAGTGGTTTATGTAAGCAGTTGACTGAATCAACTGGAAGAGATTTCTGGTTTCCTGGAAATAATTCTCAGGATGTTTCCCCTTGTGTTTAAAATGAGGTGTCTGCTTCAAGATCTTCCCTGCTCAAACTTTTCTGTATTGGTTGAAAGGTTGGTGCTTTAATATAAGAGGGAAGACCTTCCTGGAAACTGCACAATTGCTTCTTCTGCTTGTTATGACCTTTTCAAAGTCTGAAAATTTGAGGGGTTAATTCTAAAAAATAGGCATAAACTTACTTCCTATCAGCCTAATTTGTATTATGTGGATATTATGACAAATTATTTAACATTAGCTGTAAATCCTCTGCTCTGTGGTTTAACTTCATTCTTGGGGTTGCACAAGAAGGCTCAGTTTAATATCCTTGCTTTGTTTGCTTGCACTGTGTAGAGTGGCTGTTTGGATGGTGTGTGCATAGTCCATGCCATTATGGAGTGGGTTTGGGCAGACACAGCTTTCATATAGTTAGAATTTTGTATTTCTAACTGGTTATATTGGTAGACATTTGTTAGCCTTTTCTGACAAAATATTTGGGAGAGTTTTAGAATTAAAAGCATTTACATCCTTTTGAGAAAGTAATTGTCTTGGAGCTGTTTCTCAGAGTAAATTCCACTGAACATTTGGAGAAGTGGGTCTATTTTTATAACTCTGTCCCAAAACACTGTCTGTTTTAGTTCAGATTTGGTATTATTTAGCTGCTTCAAAAGCATTTTTGTTTGCTGGCATTCATATATATGGTGCATTCTATTTTTGAAATTAAGAGTTTATTCAATATTTATAATTACAGTGTAAATAATGTTGACTCAAGAAAAGAAAGTATTACTTCACCATCTTCACTGCCAGAACTTTTGCTTCTAAAAATAGGGTAAGTATAAATAATTGTGGGATTTTGCTTTTTCCACTGAAATGGTGGAAAGTTCCTTCTGTGGACTAAGCAAATATCTTACAAGAGAAGTATTTCAAGGTTTAATAAATCTTTCAGTTAAACTGTTCCTTAAGTTTGATTTTAACTTTATAAATTGCTGTGAACTGTTTTATGCTGAGGGTTAGATAGCTTGTGAACAACCCTAAATAATGCAAAATTCTACATATTCAGACTCTAAATTGCTGCTCTGGTTAAAGATAAGAGACTACAGTCAAGGGAAAATAGAGAGCAATGATTAGGATGTACAACAAACAGAGTAAGCTTTTCTGAGACACTAGGTAGAGGTTTTAGAATGCCACTTTAGAGACTTTAGGTAGAGGTTTGACAAAGCCACTGGGAAAGGAGATTCATCAAAATATGGAATAAAAAATGGATTTATAAATATATGAAAGAGTCATAAATATTAATGAGGTTCATTAAAATATAAAATAAAAATACAAATTCATAAAAATATTAATCTATTTTCCCAGTAGCATTCTCAAACCAGTAACTATGTGAAAATGGAATTGCTTCTTACCTGACTTGAAGAGGAATTGTCTTAAAGGAAGAGCCAAGAGCAATCTCCACATGACTCCGTGTCCTTGTCTTCAGAGCAACTGACAGACACATGATGGTGGAGCCAAGCCCCCTGGTTAGATGAGAGACTCTGAGCCTGCCCTGTGTGATATGGGGTGCCATCAGCACTGGGCTATAGAGCAGGAGAGGAACTACAGCAGGTAGCAGACATGATTATGGGAATTACAGAGGATTATGGGGAGAGTTTACTCTTGTGAAGAGGAATTGAAGGAGGCCACTTCCTTCACTCATGGGGAACATTTTGATGGGAGTGCAAGTCAGAGATCAGCTGCAATTTGAAGTACAGGAGGAGAGCCCCTCTGGAAAATCTATGCCTGTAGAAACCTGGTACAGGATTTCTGATTTTTGCTGCCTGTGTGAACTCACTGTTTCCAGGTTGTTTTGCTAATGGCTTCTGTGCTAAAACACCCCAAACCAGACCCACACAAATTCTCATGTGTACAGGATAATTTCTGTTTATATGACTTTAGTTCTAGATATGTCATTAGTTCTAGCTAATAGAATCAAATAGAAATATGTGGAAATATAGATGTTTGGGGTTTTTTCTTGCAGAAAAAAGAATACTCCAGATTCCTTCTTGGGGTACATGTAGCCCTCTCTTTTAAGATGAACACACATACATACGTATGTACATGCAACTAGTACTTTACTATGCCGCTTGCCAACTTCTGTGATAAAATCCTGAGATGACTCCAGCTTTGACTTCAGGTAGCCCTATTCCCTAGACAAGAGCTTCCACTGATAAACAGAATGACTTGTATTTAAAAAAAAAATAGTAGGGTTTAGTTAGTATTTAAGCTAGGAGGCTTCACATTCTAGAAAGAGAAAACTGAGGTGACAGAAATAAAGGGCCTGTGTGTATCCTTTTCCCAGCTTGTTGTGTCCCTGTAGGCAGGTCCTTGCTTCTAACAGTGCTCTCTCTAGGTGCATTGAGTCCAGATTGTCCATGATATCTTGTCTTCCAGAAGGAAAATATCTGATTTTGCTATGTATCAGAGATTTTCATCTTTCCTAGTAGGCATTAGAGAAAACCTCAGACCACTGAGTCTTCTGGGAGAAAAACATATGAAAATAGAAAATGCAATACTAAAAGAAAGAGATGTGATGTAACCCAGTTGCATAAATCCGGTGAGTTCAGGCTGGACAAAAAAATCTTTTGGTATTCATGTGGAGACTTAGATTTTTTTTCTCATGTTATTTGTTCTCCATATGATGAAGCAGTGTAATGTAGAAAAGTACTAAGAATGACACTTTTCTGCCCTTACTTAGAAGAAAAAATGTTTTGTCCTGTGGGGGTAGTACTTAAAATTTTTCACTAAATCCTAATTTTGAGGTTGTGTTTTCTTTCTCATTCATAATCTCTGGAGAGTTAGCTTCCAGCAACACCTTGGCTTTTCCACATCTTGAGAAAGTTTTGATTGCTTTCTTCACAGCATTTCTTTTTCCCTTCCCAAGCAGTTGTGAAGGAAAGGGCACAACCACAAGTTTGCCTTCTTCCCTGTGAGCAATGCTCTTGATACAGTGAATCCAGTCAAGAGAGAGAACAGGAAGGGGGGAAATGTCTCAGCCTTGCAGCAAAACTTTTGAAATGGTTATCCTTTGTTTTTCCTAGAGGTTTCTGGTGGCTATCACTAATTTCCTACAAGTAGAGTGCTGAGGAAGGGCAGATGACAGATGTACATGTGGGTGTGGATTGCTTACTGAGCTATTTTCTTATTTTGTAGCCTTCACTACTTCAATCCATGAAAGGTATCTGAAAATTGCCAGGGGGAAGAGAATGTGGATGTGTGAGTTTCAGGTTGCAAGAAGTGATTAGGAGGGAAGGGGGAGTGAGAGCCAGAGCAGGTTATTGATGTGGGTAGGAAAGGAACTCATATGGTGGCTTTAGTGATTCAAATTCACAGACAGGTTTTCTCTGTCCCCATCTTGCATATTCTCTGTTCTTGTGCCTTAACTTTTTTCACTACCCACATTCTCTATTTTTTTTTTTTTTTACTTCATAATTTGTGGCCCTTTTGACTGTTCACTTGCTATTGTTTTTGTTGTTCCCTAGGGCCACACATAGTGCAGTGAAAATAAGCCAGCAATGCATATTTTGGCTGCCAGTGGATTGCGTACGTTTTGGAGGTGTTGCTTGGATGCTTGCAGATCTTTATTAGTGGCTTCAAGCTGGTGTGGTTGTAATGGAAACATTTGTTTTGAGCTGAAGAAGGGTGTGGAGACATGGGTCAAAGGAAGACTTAATGCCCTTTATTTTCAGCCAGGACAAATGTGCTGTGAGTGTTGTGGTCAGTCCAGTGCCACCAACCCTTTAGATGAGGATTTATAAAAAAAATTATAATATTTGTACAATATTAAATATTTAAAATATCAAATGTTTTAATATTGATTTTAACAATAAAAGGCAAAAAAGTGGGAGGGAGCCCCATTTTTTCCAGAACCTGTTACTGTCAACATGCTGAAAAGATAATTATAAAGGAAACTAGTACAGCTTGAATTGCTGCTAGTAAAGTCCAGGGTAAAGAAGCCAAAAAGGCTTTTGCATAATATCCATAGATGTTTAATTCAGCTGCACAGTGAGATGTTCTCCTCTCAGACACACACTCTCCCCCAAGGTCCCACTCTCTCCCCCAGGGGCCTCCCGTCTGACCTTGGTCTCCAGGCAGTATCAAGGTGAGGCTCAATCAGGGAAAAGGGAGGGACAGCCTCAGGAGCACCTATGTTCAGGCATAGGAACAGGGGAAGGAGCCAGTGGGGTGTAACTTAGGAGAAGCCCCTCCAGGGCCTCCACAGTCTGTACACCCTAGAATTCACAAGTGACTTTTATCTGAATGACTCAGTCCACATGAGAGAAAACAACATGGCATTAAAGTGCTTCACTTCCAGAACTGAGAAGCTCTGATTAAATGTCAGAAACTGTAACCTCCCTTGTTATTTTTTCCAGTTTGGTTTTGGTTTGGCTTTGGGGTTTTTTTGGTGGGTTGGTTTTTTTTTTTTGTTGTTTGTTTGGGTTTTTTTTTGGTTGTTGTTTTTTTGTTTTGTTTTGGTTTGGTTTGGTTTGGTTTGGTTTGGTTTGGTTTTTTTTTTTTTCCTGACATGTAGATGTTTTCCCATTTTCTTTTTTAAGTGAGAACAATTGAAAAGCTGTGAAGATTAAAAAGGAAATGTTTTGTGCCAGTACTCATGAGGTTCATTCTGGGAAATAATAATTATAAACCAATTTTTAGGAAGATAGGGGAAATGTTTTCAGACACGTAGTACAGTACCACATTCTGCTTTCACTTACATAAGTACAGCTGTACTGAAATCCTGGAGCATCAAGAATACCATGTGTATTCTGTTATCTCATTTTACCTATGCCTGGGGATGCCTCTGAACAGTGACTATATGTTAGAAACCAGTGGAAAATCCCTCTTTCCAGGGATAATGAATCTGACTAGGTCTAGTCCCTTCTTTCATATGAAGCTCCTGCACAGCGCTGAGCTATTCTCAGACTTTTGGAAAATTTTTTGCAGGATATGCCAGATGGCACCTTGATAGGTCTCTTGAGCGAGGCAGAGATGCAAGAAGGGGGAGTTAGGGTGGTGTGGTAACTGTGTCATAGCAACCCTCAGTTGCCAGTCAAGGCAAAATTATCCTCCACCTCAGGCAGTGGTACCCTCCTCCTGAGTTTTTGACTAGAGGTAGCACTGAACTAAGCACACTGCTCACCTTTACTCATTGATACAAAATAAGAGGTGTTTTATGCATGTACATAAAATGCTTATATGATTCAGGGTCACATTGTGAGGTTTGAATCCTGCCCTGCCGTCCTGTGGGAAGTGATTAAAGCATAAGTCCTTAGGTTTTATGCTCCTGTTCACCAAAACAATTTATTCATCTGAAATGCTTGTACACCAATGCACACAGTATAAGAAACAAATAGGATGATCTTGAAGCACCAGTCTGTTCCCAATCCTGTGACGGCATTGGTGCTATTTAGATGTGGTGGGATGAGTCCCACAGACTGCTCAGGAGGGACAGGCAGGGCAGGTGAGGTGGATGAGTTGCACTGTGTGTGAGGGAGAGGTGTGGCTGTACAGTCCTTACAGTTAGAAATTACATGTTTGGGAGCTTCTGGGTGAGGAATAGTGGGATTGGAAAACAAAGTAAATGTTGTAGTGGGTGTCTGCCTGGGTTGCCCAGGCAGAATGATAGGACTGATTAGTTATTCTATAGTCAAGATAAATATCTGGATCCACGGCCTTTGTCCTTATGGGAGATTTCAACTTCCCAGACATCAGCTAGGAATACCATACTCATGTGACAAGCAAGTCTGGGAAATTCCAGTAGTTCATTGAAGATAACTCTTTCACAAAAGTACTCAGTGAGTCAGCTAGGAGAGATGCCCTCCTTCCTGGACTTACTTGTGACTAAAGAAGGACTCAAGGGGCATGTGGCAGTAGGTGACTGTCTTGATCACAGAATGGTTTAAAATTGTCACAGAAAGTGTTTAAAATTGTCCCTGTAATGAGAGAAAAGGACATTAGAGTTTCTACCCTGGACTTCAGGTGAGCAAACTTTAAGCTGTTCAGGGAGCCATTTAGCAGAGTCCTCTGGGAATCTGCTTTTGTGGGCTTGGGGGTCCACAAGTGCTTGTCAGTTTTCAGCAACTGCCTTTTAGCGGCACAGGAGTGTTTTGAGCAGACAAATCCCCTGTGTTGTAAGTCAAATAAGCAGGGAAGGAGACCAGCTTGGCTGAACATGGAGCTCAGGAGGAAAAAGAAATAGCACAATCTCTGGAAGCAAGGTCAGGCTTCACAGGAAGATTACAGAGCTCTAGTTTGCACATGCAGGGAGAAGACATGTAAGGCCTGTCTCTACAACTGGTAACTATCTTGCTGTTACTGTACACTGTCATCAATTATTTATTTAAACAAAATGTAAACTTATTTCTATTTACATAGCTGTCAAACCAGCAGCCTTCTGTTTCCAGGAATAATATTTAGTAAAAAGAGGGATTGGTCCATGTTTGGAGTACCTTGTGCCCTCTACACACTCTGCTAGAGGGCTGGAGAAACAGGATTTTAATTGGAGAGAGATCTGCCAGTGCAAATGTAAACACTGGTATCTTTGGCTTGCAGCAGGTTAGCAATAGAGTGCCAGGGCCCCCAGACTGACTCCAGATTTTTTACTGTCTCTTCCATCAGCTACAGCAGAGAGGAAGAGGCAGAGGGTGTTGCTTCTCTTGCTGAAAGTCGTTATCCTACTCTCTAGGCCAACCTGTGGATGCATCCATAGCTCCTGTGCTATGTGCACAACATATATCACCAATTAACGTCTTAACTCAAGGGATAAAGGCTTTTGGTGAGTATTCAAGCTTCAGCCTTCTTGATAGCCTATTTCACGTGGAGCCTGTGGTTGCACGGCACAGTCTCCTTTTCTTATTCAGTAATAATTCTGATACCTTTGATGTGGAGTAAATTTTTCTTCTATGAATTATACTCATTAATTACGGGCATGTGAAACAGCTACATTTTGTGGTTTTACATTACCTGGATCTATTGTTCAGCTCATACAAAGATGGGTGGCACGCACTGATGGATGTTACACTGTAGTACTGCAGAATAGGTGTGTGGTGTGTGGTTTGCACCAGGCTTCAAAGGTGCTAAGCTCACCCTAAAAGACTGTATTCATTAATATCCCCAGTATAAATAATTTTAGAAAACTTTGGCTGTTAGCTGCAATCCTAGAGGAACTCCAACTGAAGATTTAATCCCTCATAAGCAAATAAATAGTGCAAAACCTGGAACAGCTTGCAGCAAACGTTGTAATAGCAGTTCTTCCACCTGGAGGCTGACGTTCTAACATACCATGAAGATAAGTGAATTCCATTTTAAATTATGGGATTTGTATATAATCTTGGATTACATATATAGTATATATTTATACACACACACATATGCATTTATGTATAATATATCTATATATAGTGTATATATATGTGTGTATAGTCTTGAATGTAAAATTGAACACCCATCTACTTGGAGGTCCCAAGCAACACGTAACACTTATAGAGCCATTGCACACTCTTTTGGCAAACTCTGGAAATTTTTAGGAATCTTGCATGGAAAAAATGCATATGTGCTAGCTGAGATGGAGCAATAGCTCTTTCTTACTTAAATGAAAAGATGTAAGATAGAACTATGTGAGTCTGCCATCCAGAGGGGCCTGGACAAGCTTGAGAAGTGGCCCATGAGAACCTCATAAGGTTTAACAAGACCAAGTTCAAGGTGCTGCACCTGTGTTGGGGCAACCCCTGGTATCAAAGCAGGGGATAAACAGATAGAGAGTAGCCCTGCCGAGAAGGACGTGGGGATGCCGGTGGATGACAGTCTGGATATGAGCTGGCAAGGTGCACTTGGCTGCCCAGAAAGCCAAACATGTCCTGAGCTGCATCCAAAGCAGCATGGCCATCAGGGCGAGGGAGGGGATTCTGCCCCTCTGCCCCCCTCTGGTGACACCCCACCTGGATCTCTGAATCCCGCTCTGGGGTCCCAGCACAGGGAAAACCTGTGTCTGTTGGAGTGAGTCCAGAGAAGGGACACCAATATGATTAAAGGGATGGAGCACTTCTCCTATGAGGAGGGGCTGAGAGAATTGGGGTTGTTCAGCCTGGAGAAGAGATGGCTCCAGGAGAAGCTTATTGTACCTGAATACCTCAGTACTTGAATATGAGACTGCAAGAAAGATGGAGAGGACCCTTTTACAATGGCAGGTAGTATCCCTAACACAAGGGATATAGGCTCCAAACTGTAAGAGGGTAGGTTTAGATTAGATATTAGGAAGAAATTCTTTACTGTGAGGGCAGTAAATTCTTTAAGTTAATTAAGTAAAATTAATTAAGTAAAATTAATTAAGTAAAATTCTTTACCGTGAGTGCAGTAAGGTTCTGGAACAGGTTGTGGATGCCTCATCCCTGGAAGTGTTTAAGGCCAGTTTGGATATGAACCTGGTCTGGTGGAAGGCATCTGTGCCCATGGCAGAGGGGTTGGAACAAGATTATCTATAGGGTGTCTTCCAACCCAAGGTGTTCTATGATTTCTTTGTCCCTGCTTCTACTCGGCTACCCAGGAGAATTTTCTTGCCTATTAGCTAGAAATATGTTATTAAAATACTGTGTGATGTTCAGATGAGATTGGTGATATGTTCCATCTTGAAGAGCCACAAAAAATATCCTTCTTTTTATGGGAATGCATACTTGGGCTGCCCCATGTGTAACCTGCCATTCTGACATAGTAAGAGGCCATCCAGTCTCACAGATGTCAGTGCAAGTAAAGATAACCAACAAAGTATGTGGAACTGAGATGCAATGCTCTGCGTGAAAGTAGAAAAGCCTCACTAAAACTAAACAAAATTTATGTATCAAAACTTTCTGAAATGTTCTGCAAACATTTATATTCTTTTCTTTGCTGAATAAGTAGAGTCCAGGATAAAGTCTTCATTTCTATTTACTTTAACATATTTAGCAAAATCCCTGCTAGTTCTCCCCAGATCCTAGTTTGCCAGCTGGCATCAATTTAAGGCCAAAAATAATTAATTATATGGGTAGCAGTTCTTGGCTGACCTAGTCTGAAGCTGAGCGAAATTAGCAAAGAGATCCCCTGATCTACACCCTATCTAAAGCAGTCAGTGTTTTAAAGGCAAAACTCCCTTGTATTCCCAAAAATGTATAAGTAGCAAAATTGCCTGGGAAGTGGGGACTTTCCTCAAAATTGTGCTCAAAATATCCAAGCCTGGGTGTTAGGTAGCAAGCAAATGCCTTTACTTTTGTCTGCAACTTACTTAGTTTCCTGGATTTGCTTGGACCAGAATTTGTCCAGTGATGCCGCAAAATACTCTGTGAGGCCCAAAATATATTTTGGGTTATAGCGGAAGAGGAAGACTGCTGCCCTCAGGGTGCTGTTACAAAGTAGTTCATGGAGGGCATCAGAAAAGGCAATGTTTTTTCTAAGTGATTTCTTAAACTATGATTTTATTTACTTTATTGGCAAGCCTAATGGGAGTTGGCAACAAGGATCCTGCTGAGGAATGGGCAGCAAGCAAAACACAGGAAAAGGGTGTAGGAATTCCTCTTCTGCATTGACTGTTTGAAGCATGAAGAATGGAAAAGACATGACCAAAGGAAGCACCATCTGCCCCTGAATTAAAAAGAGGAAAGGAGATCCTAAAAGAAATGTGTTGCCCAGGTAATAGGATGAATAACAGGGAAACCAGCATTGTCCTCTTGTGTAAATGGAAAGTATGAAATTGTAAAATGAAAAGTTTATGCATGTAGTTTGAACTTTGCCTCTTTGGGTGGACTGAATGAGCATAGTCTCAACCTACATTTTTCCATGGGGGTCTCCCACATGTGGTGGCAGGACAGCATTCATCTGTTTTGATGTTCAAGATGTAGTTTTCAGTGACTTTCACTGCTCTGAGTGTTCTATGTCAGTGTTTCACAGACCCATCTCTTCCTGTGTCCTTCTCGTCTCTCCTGAAGAAGAGGAGGTCATGGATATGTAGAGTGCTCTGGAGTTACATGGGACCCAGGGCGCGGTGGGTGTTGGGCCTTGGCAGAGGGTCAGAAAATGAGTAACCTGCAAACAGGTCCTTTGTCTTATCTTTCTTTAAGGAATATGAATCATCATGGAGATAGACAATAGTTTTACAGTGGTGGCAGCATAAACATGGCAGATTTCTGTGCCTGTCAGAAAAGGACTATTTAACTCATCCTGTAATTTCCTAACCAAGACAACCACTTCTAAAGCAACAGCTGATATGGTAACGGGCTAACTAGTAGGTCTCAAAGCAAGCCACATATGAATTAAACCTGCATTTTCAACTGAAGAGAATATACCACCTCTTCAGACATAGAGGAAATGACATTTTACAGTCTTGCAGAAATGTGTTTTATTTTCGTTGGGTATTTTTTTTTCTGAACATTTCTATCAACATTCTAGGGGAACTTAGGAGGAGACAAACTTTGTAAAGCTTTCCTATGGAAAAAAGTAAAGGAATCATTTAAGATGACTGCATTAAACATTACAGGCATTACAGGTACCACTGACCTGAGCTGCAGTGTAAACTATTGAACAGCGCTGTCAAACACCTTTTGTGTTTCTTTAGATAAAATAGCTGTTTTCTGTCACGGTGAGGGAAACTTGGACGCTCAGTATGAGTGTTTAGCAAGCTTCGTTTATTGAAGAGAGCATCAGACTTTTATGCACAACAAGTAATAAGCTCATACATATTCTGCAAGCTAAGCAATCTATTGGCTATACTACAATATCAGCTCTTCCTCATACCCTAGGGGTTACATCTTTCTTTTCTCATGTGTCTCTCACTACTTGTTATTGTACCACAGCTATGCTCAAGGGCACAGTGTTTTGCAGGTGCAGGGACCAGATTAGCTGCATCCTCCCAATTCTTGGTCCAGAACATGGCCCCTGTCATGTAGCCATTCTTCCACAATTCCCCTGTTTTCTTTTTGCAGAAGCAATGTTTTGATTAAATGCAGCAGATATCATCCTTTGCACCATATTTTGTAAGCATATGCAAAAGCAAGGCAAAACTAATACTACCAACAAAGCTATAATGCCTACTATAATGCCAGCCTTAACAATAGAGCGTAGCCATGATCCCAGGCCTAAAGATTTGAGCCATCCATCAATACCAAAGCCCAATTCTACCTGTAGGTTGCCAGTTAACCTCCGCAACTCAGAGAACTGGGAGTGGATGGACTGCGAATGGTCAGAAAGGTTCATGCAACACATGCCTTCAAATTCTTCACAACCATGGCCTTGTGCAAGCAAAAGAAAATCAATTGCAGCTCTATTTTGAAGTGTTGCATGGCGAATAGAATCAACATCAAGCAAAAGGCTAGAAAGTGCCATAGAAGTGGCATTGGTTTGCTTCGCAAGCCAGCATCCCAACTTATTTAGGGTGGCATGGGTGCCTGCTGCTGCCACCCCTGGAGCCAGAAAAGATGCCGCAATTATGGCCCCTGGGGACCAAAATTTTACATCATCTTTGCAGTCAGCAGTAAATGCATGGGCCATTCTTTTACTTCGATGATGGCGGCGGCTCATGTTTAGTATCATGGAAGTGTTGGGTGTAAGTAGAGACAGCCGTCCAATTGTACATGGCCTCCCTTGCAGCATAGATGGGATACCAGGCCAGGCACAGGCTCCACATATTAAAAAGTAACCTGCCAGCAATTGAATAGGGTCATTTGAAGAGATTGATACTTTCTTTGTGGTATAATTGCATTTGGCTGTTGCATTTCGGTAGACAGCCATGCTGGAGGTTAAAACAGTGGAATGGTTCTTGGCTGGTATCCGGCTTATACGGTTAAAATTGAGGCATGCATCTGCCATCACTGAGCCTAACAGTTCCAATTCTTAGGGTTCCTGCGATGCTATGGAAAAATGGGAAACACATTGGTCCCAGTTATCTACACTTGCCCTAGCATCATCGGTCCTGCAGGTGGGTGTACTTGAAGGGCATGGCCAAGGATCCGCTGGTAGCCCAACCAAGCAGGTTGTAGATGGATTACCTGGGGAAGACAAGGACAAACAAATGGCCTCCTGATTTGTCAGGTTTGCAAGAGTGACCCAAATATTGGTCTTAGGTTGAGTTGGGGCCATGCGGGGAATTCCTAGCCCTCCTCCTCCTGTTGCGCCTTCTACGTGTCTTGTTGTCTCTACTAGGAGGAGGGGGAATACTAAGGAGATGACATAACTCCTCCATCTGCCTTGGTTGAACCGTCCAATGTCCTGGCAGGTCAACATGTTTACCACAGATTTCCTGCAGGATGCTTGTCTTTGTTTGGCTCTTAATTCTGCTAACTTGCCACTGTACTTCCCACTTTAACCTAGCAATCTCTCTTTGCTCCCAACTCTCATATAGGGATAACCCCTGGATTCCAGGTAATCTGGTTTCCTCCTGTAATGCAGCAAGTACTGTTTTCCTTCTCCACTCACGACCACACTCAACACACCACACCACAATCCTGTCAGCACACTCTGACGCACTCAGAGATCTCTTTCACAGCCACCACAGAAAATCTTTATCCAAGGGCAGCAACGCTTGTCCCCACAGTTTCTACAAATAGCGTACACAAGGCCACGAGGCGCTATAATAGGCAAGGTAGCTATCAGCTATGCCAGCTGGTCAAGAGTCCTCCAGTTGAGTAATCGAGGGTCAATCAGCTGTCTCGCTGGCCGGAGAAGCGGGTCGATCGCCAGGTGGAGCCGGAGCAACCGCCTCTTCTCCTCATTGGCTGCTGGAACCAGCATGGCTGACGGCAAGTTTGGTCCACCGGCTCAGTAAGCACACAAAGGTAACCCCTGCCCACAAAGACCACTTCTGCAGGCCCATTCCACTGTCCTGTCTTGGGGTCTCTGTAAAACACCCACCTGGATGGCTGTTTGTGCTTTTCTGTAGGGCCAACTTGATGCCTAATTACAGGAGGTTCTTGGTGGTAGCCAAACACACACAAATGATTCATTACAAACAGGCTCTTATTAACCCTTTCACGTGGGTCCACTATGCTCTGGAATTTCTCAAGATACCTCTTCACAGTTCCATTAGCTCGGTCTACTATTGCCTGACCTGTAGGGGAACGAGCTATGCCAGTTACGTGCTTTATGTCCCATGTTTGCATGAATTGCACAACTGTCTTGCTTTTGTAGGCAGGCCCATTGTCAGTTTTGATAAAACGAGGCACCCCCAAAACAGTGAAGCAACTTGTAAGGTGCCGTTTTACGTCCCTTGACTTTTCACCAGGCTGAGGGGTAGCCCAAATCATGTGGCTGTAAGCCACATGGTAACAATGGTAACATGCAGGTATTTTAACCGACCTAATGCAGGCACATGCGTGACATCCATCTGCTACACTTCATTGGCCTTCAACTCCCTTGGATTTACTCCTGCTCCAAGCCCTAAACCTCGATTATGATGGCTGCATATAGGACAGGCCTTTACAATGGCCCTAGCCTCTTCCAGGGAAAGACCATATGCTCGGTGGAGACCCCGAGCATTCTGGTGGAATACTGCATGAGTCTCTCTAGCTCGGCAATGAGGCGACAATGGGGCTTCTTTCATCACAGTCACTAGACGATCTGCCCTCGCATTGCCCTCTCCAAGTCCTTGGTCCCGTTGATGACTGCGAATGTGCAAAATAGCATAGCCAGCAGTCCTTTGCCGTGTGGCCTGCTGGAGCTGCATCAGGAGCTCTCCTAACCGTTTGTTGTTTGCATCCCTAATACTTGCATCCTCAATGCAATTTGCTACCCCTGCCACATATAGTGAATCTGTGACAATATTCAAGGGTTTGTGCAACCAATGTGACAGGGCCCATACTACTGCAAACAGCTCAAGGGTCTGCAGGGAATCGTTTTTCTCTGCCTGCAGGATTTGATGATGCCATCCGTCAACATCTCTCCAAGTGGCAACGGCTGTTCAAGACCGCTTCCCAGCATCTGTAAAAACCGTAACAGCATTCGGCAGTGGTTGATCAGCCCGTTTCAGAATAGTTATCCAGCCCTGATTTGCCATCCATGCTAATACAGGTGATTTTAAAGGCTCAATGCAAATTGCAGCTCCATCTTCTAGCAATGCAGTCTGGAGGGCTGTGGAGTTGAGCAAATACCACTTTAGGTCTTCTTCATGCATAGGAATGTGAATTTCACCCAGTCGCTCTCCTGTAATTTGCAGAATTTGGAGTCTGCCCTTCTTAATCAGCTCCATCAATATCCGTACTTTTTCCTGCACCGTTCTTCAGGGCTGTAGGGGAGGGGCAATCCAATCTAACACGATCTGTTGGGCTGCCTGCTTCTCCCCCGTTTTCTTTTTGTGCTGCGTGATGGCTCCTAATAGGTGCCTGTCTCCTGCCAGGATGGTAAGATTCAATGGAACGCCCTCCTGGCGGCAATGAGTAACGTGATGGCCAGCCATGGAGGTAATGTCCTGCAGTACTCTTCTTTGTCATGAAGTTAAGGATACTTTAGCCGCAGGGTCTGTACCCTTTAGAAGAGGTCACAGCTCCTCAAGATATTCGTTGGGAATGCCAATCACCAGACGAAGCCATTGCAGATCTTCTAATAGTCACTGAGCATCATGGAGTGTTTGAAGATCAATCATAATAGTGAGTTTTTGAGGCTGAATATGTTGGTGAGTGATTTTCCACCCTAGGTATTTCCAAGGGCTCATTTCCTGCACCTTTTCTGTAGCAATCACCAGGCCTTGCTGTTGGAGCTGTTGAGCCAATTGTTGTTTTTGCTCTGGAGAGAACAGTGATGATTGAGCAAAAAGAATGTCATCCATATAATGGTAAATTATAACTTTGGGCCACGCCTTTCGAATTGGCTGCAAGGCTGCATCAACATACAGTTGACAAAGAGTGGGCGAGCAACGCATGCCCTGTGGGAGTACCGTCCATCATATCACTGGGCAGGCCCTTCTCGATTCAACGCAGGCAGGGTAAAAACAAAGCGCTGCTTATCTGCCTCATGCAAGGCGATGGTGAAGAAACAGTCTTTTAGATCAATAATGAGGAGGGACCGTCCTTCAGGAAGCATTGCAGGATTAGGCAGTCCAGGCTGCAGGGCTCCCATACTATGCATCTGATCATGCAGGAGCCGATATTTGCCAGATTTCTTTTTGATCACAAAAATAGGAGTATTCCAAGGACTAACAGATAACTGGAGATGTCCTTGGTCAAACTGCTCCTGTACCAGCTTGTGTGCCTGAATGAGACTTTCCCCTTTTAAAGGCCATTGCTCAACCCACACCGGGTCCTCTGTTTTCTATTGGAGTGGGATTGGGAAAGTCCATGCAATGGCCGTCCCTATAAAGGGAGATCTGTGGTAAGGACCATTCCCAACTGTGCCAACATATTGCGGCCCAGCAAGACGTGGACATCCTCAGGGAGCGGTATTACAGAAACTGTACAGGTGACTGACTTTTCCTCTATAATAATTTTCAGCAGAGGGGATTTTCGTGCAAGCGTGAGTCCTCCTACTCCTGCGACTGTGGCACTTGCTGCATGGGTGGGCCACTGGGGTGGCCATTTCTGCGTCCCTATGATGCTGACATCTGCACCAGTGTCTAGGAGCGCAACCAGGGTGATGGTTTGACCCTGATACTGGACGTCAAAATGTTTTTTAGGACAATGCTTTAAGTCCACTGTTAACAATGCCATTGTTCCTGTGGAACCAAAACTACCTTCACCATGTCACTGCTTGCCAAGTGGTACAGTCCTTCCAGTTAATTGAGGCAAGGGGATTAATTGAGCAATTCATGATCCGGCTGGAATAAACAATGGTGGGAATAGTGTTTGTACCATTATTTGTATTTCACCTGTACAATCAGCATCAATTAGTCCAACAAGAATAGTAAGTCCCGACATGCTGGCAGACGAGCCTCCAATCAACAAAGCTCCCACGGTTTGTCCGCCGGCTGTAACAGGGCCCCTAATCCCCATTGGGATACGCTGCGGTTTGCAGTCTATTAAGGTGCAGTCTATTGAGGTTGCCAGGTCCAAACTGAGGCTTCCGCTGGTTGCGGGGCGGAAGGAGGAGGTGCTTGTGCTGGGAAGGCGCTTGGGCTCTGGGCCGCCACTTGTGTCGGAGCGGGGCGATCCCTCCCGCTGGGCTTCCCATTTCCCAAGACATGCCGGCAGGCTGACTCATTGTGTGCGTCAGACTTGCAGTGCTGGCACCACACAGCTCCCATTGTACAATCCCGTCGCATATGGCCAGCAGTTCCGCAGCAGAAGCATCAGAATTGTGATGGTCCTTTTCTTTGAAGCCGATTTACTGACGCTTGCATGGGGGCAAGGGCAGCCAACACCTGACTCTGCATCGCCTGCGCCTACTCCCTGAAACTACTTCCCAAATCTCTTACTGCTTCCACTAACATAGCCTGCGGCCCCACCAGCACCTGAGCCACTCGTTCTAAAGCCTCCTCAATAGTCCAAGTACCAGGGAGTGTGACAAGTATACCCCTAGTGGTGGGATTGCAATTTTGTACGACACATTGCTTTAGTAGTGGTCCGTGCATATATTCGGGGACCCCTGCTGTCTGAATAGCATTCGCCACTCTGTCAATAAACAACTCAAATGGCTCTTCTCTTCCTTGTTTAATTCCCATGTATGAGGGAATACCCCCTGGGAATTTCACCCTATCGAGCGCCATCCAGGATAATCTCATAGCCTCCCTCAGCTTCTCAGGCCCGATTAGTGCTTGCGCCTCCGTCCTTAGGTATGCCCCTATCCCCATAAGTTCCTCTAAAGTAACTCCATATAGCGGATCTCCTGGCTGTCTCAGGGTAGCCACAGACTCTTGGCACGCAGCCTGCCAGTGAGCATTAAACAACAACTGTTGATGCTGGGTAAGCACTAGCCTCATGAGGCTTTTAATATCCGATGGCAACAGTATGTTCCCTCCCCACAAATAATTGAGCATCTGACAAGTTGGTTCTCCATGGATACCACACTCACTTACAGTGGCACGGAGCTGTGCTAGCCACTTCCAATCTAAGGTAGTGATAGTTGCTTCAAAGCGTCCAGCAGGTTTTGGTGCGTAAACCACCGGACAAGCCACCTCAAGCAAGGCATCAGCAGCCGCTCAGTTGCCTGCAACTACCACCTCTCCTGTAATCTCTCGCCATGCCTTACACCTTTCATTAGCAATTCGCACCACCTCGGGGTCAAGCATTTCCTTTGTTCTTTCCCCGCCCGTCCTCTCCAGCCGGAGAGGGGGGGCAATCCCTCACTGCCAGTGGAGGTGCAGAAGGAGCGGCTCGGGCGGTTGCTGCAGAGGCCGTCCCCCCCGGCTGATACACCGTGGTAGTTGCTGGGGACAGAGGATAAGAGGACATAGATGCTGAGGCCCCGCTATTCTCACTAGGAACAGGCATTCCCATTCGGGCGGAGGCTGCCTGAGCAGCCTTCTGCTCTGCCTGGTACTGTTTTAGTGCATTAACAACTATCTGCCAAGTTTTAAACAACTTTTTTGCAGTTTTACACTCATCTAACACAGCTTCCCACAACTTACCCTCAAACCTAGGCCACTCTAACTCCTCAAAGACCTGATTGGGATCTGCAAAGCGCCTTTTTGCAACTCCATATGCAAGCAATCCCGGGAGTTCTTTTCCCAGGTCAATACCCTGTAATCCCCACTTTTGTAAAAAGCATTTAAAAAGGTCATACACCGCTTGTCCCTCCATTACCTTCTAATTTAGTCATCAGCGCTGTTGCAGCCCTTGCAAGATGTCGGCGGCGCTTAGTCGGCCGAGACCCTTCTCTAAGGTCGCTCGGGGACGCAGAGCCCGCTCTTTCGCCTCCCGTGCTGTGTTGGGACTGACACGGAATACTGCACCGGACCGTGGCTTGCAGGTTCAAGCCCTCTGTAGGGTCCCCGTTCGGGGGCCATTTGTCGTGGTGAGGGAAACTTGGACGCTCAATATGAGTGTTTAGCAAGCTTCATTTATTGAAGAGAGCATCAGACTTTTATGCACAACAAGTAATAAGCTCATACATATTCTGCAAGCTAAGCAATCTATTGGCTATACTACAATATCAGCTCTTCCTCATACCCTAGGGGTTACATCTTTCTTTTCTCATGTGTCTCTCACTACTTGTTATTGTACCACAGCTATGCTCAAGGGCACAGTGTTTTGCAGGTGCAGGGACCAGATTAGCTGCATTCTCCCAATTCTTGGTCCAGAACATGGCCCCTGCCACGTAGCCATTCTTCCACAGTTTTCATACACCTGATATATTTCAAACCTTTTTCCCCCCTCCTAAAGCGGCTGAAGCCAGTTTGGCACATTGGCAGTCTGAACAGTATTCCAGAGGTTGGCATGTGACTGTGGCCTGGCTATGCCAATGTTGACCCCTTCCTGCCTTGCTGGGGCCACTCGCCCTTCTGCAGTTCCCTTTTCTTTCTGTGGCTGCTGACAGAGACTGAGCCTGTGGCCTAGACATAGCAAAGAAATTATGAAGTGACACAGACATCCATGTGTCTATGAAAATTATAGGTTATTGCTCTCTGTGTGTCAAACCCTGATAATAGTCCTTCATCCACTACAAATATAACCTTCTGCCAGGAACAAACAGCATTTGCAATAAATTCAGGGAAAACAAGATGACATGGTAGGAGAATTTTTTTTTTTAAGGAAGGATGTTAAGTCCTCTGTTTGGCATCTGTGCCTGCTCATTATTCCAAAGAATCTTGCAAGCTCTGGACAGTCTCAGAAGGAACTAAGATTGTTTATTTCTCCTTATCATAGACTTTCTGCTCTGGAGAGGGCCACAACACCATCATCATTTTTAAGAAGAAAACCAGAACTTCATCATTTAGATCTGTTTTTTGGTTGGAAGACCTGCCAGGCATCAATTGCTCCCATCTGCTCTAAGAGTGCCCATTGTGTGCTGCCAATGTAGATAGCTTCACTTGTTTCTGTGGGTTTTGTGAACCCTGAATGGGTTTGGAATAAATCAAAACTTGCACCAGAGCTGTGTGCCAGATCAGATAACCTAATGAGAGCTCCCAAGTCTTCCTGTGAGCTTTACCTGTTCTTAACCTCAGGGACACTGCCTGAGGTAGCCCCATAAAACACTGCTGCCTTTGCTTCCTAACAACCAGCAGGCATAAGCTAAGGGGGCCCAAATGCAATGTGTGGATGGGGGATGAGTATTTTCAGCTTGGCTGATTGCAAAGGTCATATCTAAATGAATGTTTCTGACTGTCTGCCACCATTTTTCTTTGGGAATGTGGATATCCCAGTTTCCCTCACCAATGAATGAAGCTCTGTAAGAAAGAAAAATACTCAAAGGTCAAGATAGCCTCTCAGTATGTGCAGTTTTCTCCATGGTAACTATAATGGAATGGTTGGTGTAGTAATGGCATCCAAGTGATGCTGGGAGTACATGTGATAATAGACAATTTTTAAAACAAGTCTATCTGTATTTAAGAAACAGAATAATCTACTAGAGAGTGTATCTACTACTTCATATTGCCAAAACAAAAATTATTAAAACTTAAAGAAAATCTAACCCTGTACAACTAGTAAGCAAAGGTTTTATGGAAAAGGAGAAGCTGGCAAAAAGAAAAAAAATATTTAGAAAAAGAAATGTGAGAATTCTAGGGAGATTAATTTTATATATCTTGCTAAAAACAAATCAGAATTGATTTTGAATAATTACCCTCCCCCAGTTCTGGGCAAATTGCAGTTCTCTGGAGTCCTGTAATAGGTCATGTTTGTTTTCTGTTCTTTGGGACATAAGTGATATTTAAGTGCAATAACTGTTTTTTCTGGCTCTGGAAAGCTGTACTTGCTGGGATAGTCCTTTGGGTGAGGCATTTTATAAGGATTAGAATAGTAAATTTCCACATTGCAGTCATCTTCAGTTCAGATCCCAAGTGCACACTGCCAAACACAGGGTTGGCTGTTGTGGGGGTTTGATACTGGCTAAAAGGCGGGCACCCTCAAGAAACCATTCACTCATTTTCCTCTACTACAGGTTAGCAGAGGAGGGGAAAAGAAAAAATCTGAAAGACTTATAGGGTGAGATAACGATTAGGAGAAAACATTCTAAGGGCAATACAGGCTTAAAACTTAAAAGGCAGAAATAAAAATTTATTAATAGAATTAAAGGAGGAAAATGAGTACTAACATAAACCTTTAGAACACCTTTCCTTTCTGCCCTCCAGCCTTTCTTTCTTTCTTACCAACAGTGCAGGGAGACAAAACATGGGGTGTTCTGTTAGTTTGTCACTCTGGAAACCCTGGGGGGAGGGCACTCCCTGATTTAGGGAGACACAAGAAGCTTCCCTCAAAAAGCTGTTAAGACCCCACTGGTTCCTTCCACTGTTCCTATGTCCCTGAGCCACTCCCTCCCTATTTCCTGATTGACCCTTATCTTTGTACTGCCCCGAGACCAGGTTGATCCCCAGGTCCCTCGGCAGGAAAAAACCTCATGTCCCCCCATGAATGTGCCTGGGACCCTGAACATCTTACCACATGGCTGAATTAAACATCTGTGGATATTATGAAAAGGCTCTTTTTTGCTTCCTTACCCTGGACTTTACTAGCAGCTATTCTGTCTGCAACAGTCACTTCTGAAAGTCTTTCTTCTGTTCACTTAGGGAGGGGAGTCTCTTCTGCTATGTTGTGGTCACAGGCTACAGGTAGACATCTACATCTCCCCATGCACTTCATGAATTACAGTGAAACAGTTTGTTGTACTTTAGTTCTCACCACAGCTTGCAGAAGAATCTCAGCTCTGACACTTGGAGCACCTCCTCCTCCCCCTCCCTCCTTTTCACTGCCCTTAGCATTGCCATGTTGTTCTCCTCACATGTCTTCACCTTTTTCTTTTCTCTGACTTGGGAGAAAATTGGTGTCCATAGGTTCATTTGTTCTCAAGTTCTATCAGTTGAAAAGTTTTTATAGAGTTTTGCAGTGTTGAAATGTTGATCCCGTCTGGGTTCTAAATTGGGGAATTGCTCGCCATGCCCTTCACTGCTGATCATGTGGTCCCTGCTGACATGTCCACACAGGCCACACCAGCTGCCCTTGCCTTTCTGGTTAAAAGCAACTAAATAAATAAAGTTCATTGCAAGTCATGCCAAGATGGCAGTGGCCGCACAATCCTGGCTGAGCTGCCCTGGCTGTGCCACCCTGGCCACATGGCCACTATTGGCGCTGGGATGAGCTGGGATGGGCTCCTCCCGGCCATGCCAGAAGACCTCCTGGAGGCCTCCTCCCTACCCCTTGGAGGAAAAAAGAGGGCTTGCATGCGTTTTTTCATTCTTAAATATGTGCTCACTGAGGCATTGCTAACTTCTCTGATTGGGCTAGCCAATACGTCCGTCATCAGAGCCTTCAGGGATTGGCTCTGCCAGACACAGTAGAAGTTTTGAGGAGCTTCTCTTTCAGAAGCAGCCTCTGTGGCTTTTTCTACACCCCCACTAAAAGCCAGGTTGTGTTAAACTAACACAGCTGCTCTTTCCATGCTTGCGCTGATCTCCTGGGTGGAACTTGTGTAAAATTCCCTTCCTTCCTTGTCTACCTTCCTTCATTTCTGCAATTAATGAAAGAGAGATTATCCTAAATGGCTGACCTGGTATTCTCGTGACTTCACAGACATCTCTCTTTGCTGGTTCTTCCAGCAGCCCTGTCTTTAGCTAGGGAAGAAGGGAAGAAGTAGCAGTTCACGATTTAGTCTTGAGTTTTCCTTTACTCTCTACAGTGATGGATGAGGGTTTCTAATTGTTGTCTTTCAGCAATTTTAACAGACTTGATCTCACAGTAAATCATGCCATGGAATTTAACATTCTTGCCCTCACATATTTTAAGGAAGTTCCATGATGGAAAGAGGTTAATTCTAGATGCAACAGCTTGCATGGTATGTCTGCTACCCTCAAAGGCTCTCTGCTTAGACAAATATGAAACTATGAAAATACTCTTTTCTATTATTATTAATTTTCTTCCTTTTGGTTCATTTACCAAGAACCTCAGAAGGTGCTTATGCCAGAAAATGGTCAGGACAAAGAGAATAATTTTTTTCTGTGCAGCAGAAAACTGGGACTCAACCTCTTTGCCACCTTTATATTCATTTCAATTGGTATGGAAACTAATGTTAGACCACGTAATGACCTATCCTGAAGGGGAAGGCAGCACTTTTCCATGTTTACCTAGAAATCTGGTATCTTGCTTCAGATGCCACAGGGATTAAAGGACACTTATGATCTGGCCTGAAATTTTTTGTGCACACAAATGTTGGATTTCCTTTTGCTGCCACCTTGATGTTAGGGAAGAAGGCAGCAGCTCTGTTCACCTGCACTGCAGAGCAGTGGGTGCCAGCTCTTGCACTGAGACCTTCCTTGTATTACCTGCTCACAGCTTTGAGCTCCTGAGATCAGCCCTGTAGCTTCAGTTGCTTCCAATCCTCTATGTTTGAAGGGCTGACAGGTACTTTCTGCTGTGGTTCATGGTTGCTTTGCTTCCTGCTCAGTTTTTGTCCATAGCTGTAGCAGGACACTCACACAGGTTGAGGATCTCCAGTCCTGGATCTAGACCCAAAGGATGTCAGACCCAGCAGACAGATCAGGCGAGCAGATCTCAGTGTTAGACCTGCCTTAATTGGTCCTTGTGGATGTTTTTTACAGCAGTTGGAAAGGAGGCTTGAAGAAGACAGAAAATAAATGTATGACAGCAGATGAAAGGAATTTGTGTTCTTGGTGAAGCTCATAGCAAGGTCACTGGGTCCGTACTCTGTGGATGGGAAGGCTTCCTTCCCAATCTAGGACCAAATCAGCCAATGATGATGATGTGGTGATTTATCTAATGCCCACGTAACTATGATGTGCACAGATTCTGAGATATGATTCATCTTTCTCCCATGAGTCTCAGTGGAGCCTTTTGGTGCCTGGCTCAGATACAATATGCCACTGTAGTTGTCTGCAATGGGTGGAATGAATCCCACACCAGAGCTGGGCTCCGGGGAGAAGATAACAAGGTCAGGTTTAAGAGGCTTGGTTACATCCCATACGACAAACAATACTTTCTTTAGCATTGAATTAGTTGCTTCCTGAAGGAAGAAGGAACTCTGGGAAAAGACAACATGTTTTGAAATACTGTATCTGTCAGAAACAAACCTGGTTGGGAGTAGAAAATGCAGAGAAATTAAATTTAAAAGAAACATATTATTTTGAGAAAGTCTAAAGAAGTCAATTAGTTTAACAATTTGTTTGGGACAGCCAAGTAGAAGCAAGCCTTGCAGATAAGGCATTGTATTTGCAGGTTGCTAGGAGGAATTGTGACTTGTGGCAATTGGAGAGTCACCAAAACAAAAGATGTTCAGCTCCCTGACTTGGCTTTATGTAGCCAGGCATATCCAGGACTCAAGGCAGGGATGGGGCAGGGGACAGCTTTCATCCTTGTAAGGAATTCTTCTGGGTCCATAAAGACAGGAGGTAACAAAGACATTGATAATAACAATATTGTTCTGTTTGGCATATAACTTTTTGGATCATAAGGGTTTTGACTGACACAGAGTAATGAAAAAGCCTAAGCTTGGAGAAAAGACTTGAAAATGGATAATTACAGTAAAATTATTTTGGTGTTCTTTAGTTTAACAAAGGAGAGTTGTTCTGGATAAAAATGCAACTAAAAAATCATACCTCAGCTGGTAGTGCTGTAAACTGCTCAGAGTAAAGACATTTAACCCTGAAATTTCAACAGTTCTGTGGGATTTTCTCTCTGGACACATAACACTGCAGCAAAAAGAGCAAAAGGTTGAGCAATTAAGGATATAATATACGTTTCTGTGAGGACTTTGGCTTGTTTTTAATCAATGAAAATCATGTTCAGCTGGTGGCACGTCAACCTGTCTTACAGAGAAGCACCTGCTCTTCCCTAAAGTGAACAGGCTTTGTTCACGAATCACCACAGTTCAGTGGCATCTCAAAACAGGTGCCATGACTTCTTCTAGCACAGCAAGACAATTAAGCAATACCAAAAAACACCCAAAATATCACCTAAAAATAAAAAAGAGGAAAGTAATCCGAGGGCCGTTGAGTGTAGAGGGGTTGTGCCTGTGCTCTGATGCACTCAGATGAAGTTAGGAGGAACGTTCTACAAGCTTGACTCCAGCCAGGGGCTGAGGGATCCCTTTTGCAGGGAAGAAAGGCTGGTGCTCAATCCTTGCCGTTTCTTGCCATCTAGTGGCTTGCCAAAGAACCAGTCCTAGGCCACACAGGTCACATCTTTAAAACCCTCATCAGAAGGGAGGGATGCATGCCCAGGGAAAAGAACACGGAGAAGCAGGTTCTGCCCCTGCATAGCCAAGTCACCTTCATCCTCCCCACCTGCTCTCCTCTGCCCATTCTTCTTTCTTCCCTTCAGAGGATGGCCAGGTTGCAGAGGATTTGGTCACTCATTGTGACCTTTTCTGGGATGGAGAGGGCTTTAAAGTTTACCTTTGGTGTTTCCTGAATAACTAAGTTGGGCTTTGGCCAGCACTGAAGTGGAGGATGTTTTTTTTTGGTCCTTGGTGCTCGTGGGCTGGGTGGAATAACACCTCTACACCTTCTTAATGCGGTCAGCCTGACTTATGGGTGTGCTACCCACCATTCACCCGCAGAAACAGACAGATAAAATTCTGGCATATGCTGGGCAAAAATTTCCTGGTGTAGGCAACCTCTCCATGTGGCCTTCTTTGGTATTTGACATCTCTCTCTTCTGTAGCATCCACTCTTTTAGTGAGATTTTTGCCATTGCTTAACTATTTGGGAATAACTGTTAGATTAGGAAGGTGAACTCAGATGTTGACATCTGTTACAAGAGCAAATGCAGATGAGTGCATTGGTCTGACAATTCACTAAATTCCCCATCTGTGGGAACTGTACATGTTGTTTTATCTGTACATTTTTGGTACATTGAAAATATTTCAAGTGTAAATTACAGAGTATTTTTTTTTCTGCAAGCAGATTCAGGTTATCAGGGTATTTTTTTAGTTAAAACATTTCCCAGAGGAAGTTGGGGGCTTTGACACATTCGTCAAAAAAAATCCTGCAAGTAGAAAATGAAAGTATGCTTTGGAAGTCTGGTACTTTCCACCTTAACTTCCACAGTAATCAGATAAAGTAAAAACAGGAGATTACTTGGTCTTTTTTATTTAGATCCTTTCCCATCCCCCACACAGTGAAAATTGAG
Organism: Molothrus ater; assembly: GCF_012460135.2. NCBI lineage: Eukaryota > Metazoa > Chordata > Aves > Passeriformes > Icteridae > Molothrus > Molothrus ater. The sequence continues at coordinate 96,195,456 of NC_050479.2, read as the reverse complement.
TGTATCTAACAGGAATGGAGTGGGATTACAGATGATTTCTCTGCCTGTGTCAGAGTGCAGTAGGGCGAGGGTTGGTTCAGAGCAGCAGAGTGAGTCCAGCAGCCAAGATTTGTCCTACCTCCCAGCCAGGAGCAGGGCAGACAGCAGACACTGGGAGCACCTCTCTGGGGATGGGGACAAAGGATCAGCCCTCAAGTGGGGTCTGCTATCAACCTGTTCAAGCCACAAATGATTAACATGCTCTTGGGGATGTCGAGAGGATGTTCATTATTATAGACAGAATGAAGGCTTACTGGCTATGATCCCAACAGCAGGCAGTCTTGATGGGTTAGCTGCTATGCTCCTCACCCATTTTTTGCAAAGAAATGCTCTGTCTACTGACAGTGGTGCTTTTGGACCAAGGGGACAAGAGCCATCTCCCTCTCACCGCCAAGTGGCTGAGGTGGCTGTGGGTGCTGTAGTGCCCAGTCAGGCAGTGTAGACTCCTCAGCATTCATGAGCCTCTCCTATACTTCTGTACCCTGTATATCTAGGAACATGTTTGCAGGTGGCTTTTACAGATTTTAGATAAGTTTTCAAAATTCTAAGCTAAATTTCTCTGAGGTCTGTCTTCAGGATCCATGTCAAAGCATGTGACTCAATCACCTTTGTTGGGATGGGGTTTGCAAAGAATTCTTATGATCCCAAACCACAGAGCTTGTAGCAGATGTATTTGTGAGCCAAGTCACCACTGAAGGAGCTCAGTTATATATTTGTCTTAATCTGTATGCATTTCTCTGAATTTAAGGTAAAAGTATATTTTGTTGGGAAGGGAAGGGAAGGGAAGGGAAGGGAAGGGAAGGGAAGGGAAGGGAAGGGAAGGGAAGGGAAGGGAAGGGAAGGGAAGGGAAGGGAAGGGAAGGGAAGGGAAGGGGAGTTATCTTTCTGGCTCCTTTTTCCACAGTCTTTGAAGTAGGTGTTGGCAGGCCCAGGATTGTCACAACTCCTGGTAAAATAAATGGATACAATTTGAAAAATAATTTTTAGTTGTAGAAAGTATTTTCCCAGTCCATGTTCCCCTTGACATTATGGCCTTAAAAAAGCCTTATGGCTTTTATATTATTAGGGTGAACATCTACCACTTACATAGCACCTGTACATTTTCTGAAACAATCATGGTGTTTCCAGAATTATGACTGCACAATCTTTTGCCTAGCACAGAGCACCACTAGATTTTCTTTTTCCCTATAAAGAAACAAAGGAATTATTTGAGAATTGTATTTGCTGATTCAGAGAAATAGGATCTTAGAAGGTAGTGGATCCAATTTTTCAGGCATTGTGCTTCAAGAAAAGATGTCAACCAATTTGGAAGAGTAGAGGGAACAGCAAATAAGACTGCTAGTCAGAGGAAGGACTGAAAGACTTGAGGTCATGAGGCTACTATGAGATGTGAGGTCTTCAAATATAAATGCAAACCTCATTTGAGAGGTTTGCATTTATATTTGAAGAGGAGGAGGAGAGTAAAAATTCTCCGCCTCTGCTTCAAACAGTAAGAAGTAATGGCTTTAAGTTTGTAAGAAGATTCTCAGGATAAACATATAGGAGAAGTCCCTGTTGGTAGTGATTATAAGATTCTGGCATGTATGGTTTTGAATGACCAAAACCATCACTAAAGATCTTTAGAAATAATTTAGTGAAAGCCGAAGGTGACTTCAGTCTTGTCTCAAATGATCTTGTCCTGGATCATTTTCCTGGACCATTTTGTCCTTCACAGTATTCATTCTCTTGCCTTTTACTCTGCAGTCATAATGTCACTCCATTCATTGTGCAAACAGGAAGGCTGGAATGATAAAAAGTATCCAGCCCTAATCAACCCAGTGTATCTTCAAAGCTGACCCTAGTTAAAGTGCCAGCTAGACAAAGGGGTCACCAGAGTGTTCCATCCCAGTAATAACTCCTGTGATGTTAAACATAACCCTAGTTGAGCTGGTCTTTACCAAGAGCAAATGCATATTTAGTCAAAAATACATGCATAAGGCTTTTGGGAAGGCAGTGCCCTTTCATTGTGGAAACTGTTAGCCAGGAATTGTCTGATTTCCAAGCAGTTAGCATTCACATTTCCTAGTTGTGAAATGCAGACTTTTTCTGCAAAACATGCTGAGAAATGTGTTGCAAAGGCTACTTCTGAAATGTCTTAGGTTTTTTTACATTTTTGCTATAGGGAAAAAAATTTCCAGAGCTTGCTCTGCTGGTAACAGACGCTGCAGTGCTAATTCTGATCCCAGATATCCTTTTGGCAACAGGCAGGTGCTGCAAACCTTCAGAAGATGAGGAAAGGAAGCCTTGAATATCCACCTGGTCTAATTAACATCTCTCTCTGAGTACTGGTCAGCTTGCACTCATCAGTGGAAATCTGAACTTCAGCAAGGGCTATGCCCTTGGAAGACAGTTGCAAAAAAGCATTAAGTTTTTCAGGATCTTGGGGAGAGTTTTTCTCTTGTTTTTTCAATTCTGTTCTGTGCTTGCTTCCTGGCAACATTTCTGTAATTTGAGGTCAGACAGAATACTTTAACTCTTCTGATTTATCTCTGGTTTGCGTTTCATTTCTCTTTTTTAGGCTTAGAGCTCTGTAGCCCCTCTAAAAAAGAAAAAAAAACCACACTGGAGGAGCAGAGCCTTGCATGGATGTTGGAAACCATTTATGCTCAACCATTTGTTTCATCATGACAAGTCAGTGTCCAAAATCAAAGCATGCTTATAACTTCCCATCTCTTGCATATAATGCAGGACCACTGTTTTAGTAAAGTTTCTTCTCAGACTGCAGAGAAGAGGAAGCTGGTAGGTCACAGGGGTCTTCAGCCTCTGACCAAGGTAGTTGGCCATCATGTGCAAATGTTATGTCCTCAGCTGGGGAGCTGGTAGTCATATGTTAACCAAAAATTATATTAATTTGAGTTTTTGTACCTCGCTTTCCCATTGTGAAGTCAGCTTTTTAAATGTGACTTTCTTGAGAAAATGGAGGGTCTATAAGGCTATCACTTCTACAGAAAACTGGGATTGCTGATGAATAAGGTATGGACAAAGGAAGCTGCAAGCTACTCAAATTTCTTTTACATTATTAAATGCATTTGAAATGGCATTTTCCAAAAGTTCTCAGCCTTTGTAGAATTTGTAGAATTTCTAAATTCCTGATGTGAAATTAACTAGTAGACTTCTGTGTATTAACAACTTAAATAGCTTTACAATGCTTCCTGTAACCCAGAAACACTAGAATGTAGGCAAGTTTCTTATTACACATCAAATTTCAAAAATCCTATCTCTTGTACTGAGAGAGGTGTTGTTGTTTTGGAGAAGATTGCATAAGAGAAAATTATTGTAGCCTCTCAGACTTCAACCAGAAATCTATTATATGTTTTACTGTCTAGGGGCACATTCATTTCATCTAATCTTTTAAGAGGCTTGTATACTGTGTGGGTTGCTTTGGTGGTAGTGACCAGTCTCTCCCTTGCAAGAGTTTGCAATGAAGAGCAGTAATGCGCTTTGCTGGCATTAACAGACCTTTAGGTCCACAGATTTCACTATTTTCCTTTTACGTTGGTTAGTGGTTTGAGAGCTGTACAGCTTTGTTTCTGTTCTTTAGGCTTCCTCTGTGGCTATACCTGTACAGAATATCTGATGCAAAAATAGTAGAAGAAAGACAAGTCATAGGAAATACTGTATTATGAATTGGAGGCCCTTGGACCATCTCTTAGGGAGGCTGTGCAAGTGCTGTACATCTCCCACAGAAGAGGTCCTGAGCCTATTTGTTTTCTTTTGGGCACTGTTGTGATTGTGTGGTTTCACTGTGTGATTTAACCTAGTAGTGGCTCTTTTCAGTCATATATTGACTGGACAAGGTGAATCAGGAGGCTTCTCTCCTCCCACTGGTGTTCTGCTCCTTAGTAGGATGCTGCAATGTGAATATAAAAAATCTGGAGACCATCCACTGAGCCTTAACACAACTGTTGTTGGCTGTGATGTCAGATGTGACAGTGTTATCAAGAGGCACATGAGATGGTGGGGATGAATATGTAGCACCTAAAGTGACACAGTACAGTCCTTCCATTCACTGGCCAGTTCTAAAGCTAGTGGACAGTTGTGAAAGACTGCAAAGATTAATGTCTTGAGACATTTTGAGATGCCTGTGCGGGGGAAAGGGCAGCTCAGGCCCTGCCCTGCTGAGGCAGTGACCTGTCCCACACCTCCCACCCCTAGAGCCTGTGTCCCATCCCACAGTGGTGCCAATCACGGGCACAGCACAGGTGATGGTCCCCACCAGCCTCTGGAGCCTCTAACCCAGATGCTGAGTGGCCAGATAACTATAAGTCCTACCTGGGGGAGGGGCCCAGGAAGGCCAAGGGGTATTGAAGGCTGAACATGAGGTAATCACAGTGTCTGGACCCTACCTCTTGGAGTTTCTACCATCGTTGGAACCCAGGAACTGGTAGCTATATGTGTGCTTTTCTATATCTTTTCTGTCTTTCTCTCTCCTTCTTCTAATTCCCTCTACTAGGAATTTTGAGTAACTTGAAATCGAATGCATTTAAAATTTGCTAAGTTGAGTGGGACAAGCTAATGTTTTGAGAAGTGTTTCATGTTGATAGAATGTTGCACTAAATCTTTTGACAAAGTTCCTTGATTTTTCTAAAGTTGCCAGTAAAATCTTTTGTGTTGCTTTGACCTCTTGAGAATATCTTGTCAGTAGTTCTCCTGTGTATACAACTCAGAGTACATGGACAATTGTGAGTCCTTTTAAAATTCTCAAGTGAACTGCTTCGGGCCTGACAGTGGTGAAAATAACGTTTTAATTTCTTCCAAAAAGTTGTGAAAACTGAGAAATGCTGATCTTTGTGGGAAGAGATTATCTGCACATTAAAAGGCACATGCTTTCAGTCACCACCTTTTGTTTCCCTGCTTCAAAAGGCAGTCTTTGTTTTCTTACCAAAACGAAACTACCATAGGCTCCTGTGCTTTGCTTCTCTAGGTTCACATGTTGGTAACGTGCTGAGGTACTTCCTGTTTATCTACAAAAATCTCATCTTGCAAAACAAATTTGGCTCTCTGGGGATCTGATTAAGTCAAGGCTTAGCCTTGCTGTACAACTGAAACAAACTATGTTTAGATTTCACTAACCTTCACACCTCTTGATGATAAGACATTTCTTCCTAGGCCCCAGGTGTTAATTGTGGTTCTGGGGCTGCTCTGAACAGACCTGGCAGTGCTTTTCAGCTGCCTGACAGAGTAAAGGCTCTACAGGCCCAGACAAACACACCCACTGTTGGAAACTCAAACAAGTAACCCGAAACCATTCTCAGCCTCCTGAATGTCTTTGGACTCTTCCCTACATGTATGTATGGCATGGGTGGAGTACTGCAAAGTATCTTCAAGAACAATATTTTTTCACGTGTATGTATCCTCTGTAAGGATGGCCTTTCCCTCTTTCCTGCAAGGCCTGTACCCAGGTCATGCAAAGCCATTAGAGAAAGTTCATGCTTTTTGTTCTAGTACATTTAGGCTCTTCATTAAATGGCTGTTCTTGTTGTTCAGTTTATGATGTACAGTCTGGACCAGAGAAACAAAGTGAAGTGAAAAGAAAGAAAAAGAAATATAATGAAGTGAAATGAAGGGAAATTAAGTGGAACACAATGAAATTAAATGGAATGAAATGCTGTGAAATTAATTGAAACTTAATGAAATTATATTAATTGAAAATGAAAGATTTAATTTCCTTTCATAAAATGAACTTATATTTCATGAAAGGAAATGAAATGAGAAATCAAGGAATGAAATAAAGTTAAAAGAAAGAAAGGAAATATAATTGTTTTATAATGCTGTCTTGACTAATTCTGTGTCTGTTTTGATGCTCTTGTAAGTATAACAGCACTTGGATATCTATAAGCAAGTAGAACTGTTGCATGCAATAATAAATAATGCTTAGCCCTCAGATATATATTTCTCATTTTCATGTTTTAAAAACTATTCTTTTCACAAAGGAATATTAGCTCAATTCTATAGATACAGAAATGAAAGCAAAGAGAGCCTGTTGAGCATTTCTGAGATAATTATAGTGCAGCCTGAGGCAGAACAGGGATGCACCATCACACAGCCTGAACTATTTACTTCACTTTCTGTAACAATTAAGTAGTGCTGTGACTAAAAATCCATTTTCCCATTTCTCAGAGAAATTGCCAAGCCTACACTTGGGTTTGCTGGGTTGAATTCTAAATTTTAGCCACTGACTAGTGGTCTGGTAAGATTAGTGACCTGAGTAGTGGCAGGAACTGTATTTTATTAGAGACTTGTATAAATATATATACAAGATTGTCACGATCCGTCCTTACGAATGGGTTTCGTGATGGTTTGTGGATTGATCTCAGGGTGCAAAAAAACTGACATGGCACAGGGGATTTGCAGTAATAATCAAAACAAATGCACTTTTATTGAATGACTACAGCAAAATGTGATAGAGGGATTAAGGGAGAGAAAACGATAGAGAAAGAGAGAGAAAAAAGGGAGAGAGAGAGAGAAAAAGAAGGGGATATAGCTACCAAACGTAGAGACGAAGTCCTTTGGTCCAGTCCAACCAAGGATCTGCCTGTTACATTGGGGAGATCTCAAAATCTCTAGCTAACTCAAAGGTTTTTATTATGATAACTCTATTGCAAGTTGTGAGGGGGGAGGGGGAAACAGATATGATAAGGAATAGATGTAACAGGTAGTCCATGTTCTCAGCAGTAAAGGAGAGCCATTGTCTTCTTGGTCCAGTGGTCACATCTGCAACATCCATCTTGCTTTGGTCATCTTGCCTCCCCCTGCACACCTCCCCCGGGTTGGGGGTTTCAGTCCCAGTCCTTGGAAAGTATGAGAGGGGGTCTTCTCACATAGGGATTTCATGTCTCGGTTTTTCTCTGGTGAAGAGGCTTCTTACGTCTCAGTTTGTCTGTCATGGCAGTTGTAGACAAGTGAGGAGTCTTCTGTGGGGGGACCACCCAGAATGCAGGAGAAGTCCAGCCAAGCAGATGGGACAGCTTCCAAAGCTATTGTTGCAAAAAGGGCGTGGCGTCCCCTTCTTCTTTCATTGGGCTCAGCATAGTGTACAGCAAACACAACCTGTGAACAATAGCTTAGCACTATGCTCAGGTCTTGGGGCCCTTGGCATGTGTAACTTTCTCCTACAGAACCAGAGATTTAAGACGGGGGGGGGGGGGGGGTGTCTCTTCTTCAGTGGTCCCCAAATGACGATCATGAGGCAGATGAGGGATATTTCAGACAGACTCTCACAAAGATGTACTATGTAGAACTGGCACTGAAGTAGAAATCCTGTACTTCAGCTTTCAGACAACCATTAAAACTTCCAGTCTGTAATTTCTCCTCTCTGTAGCTATGCTGGGTTTAAATGCTCTGAATCAGTAGTGCTCCTTTTGATGTAGTTATCAGGCACTTTTACAGGTCCAAGGCACAATTAGAAAGTTTGTTTCTGTCAGAAGGAAATGGTGTCCTTCTGAATAGAAAGGTGAAGCAAGGGTCTTTCTGTGCCGAGTGATGTGCTTGGGTCCTCACAACCCCGAGCAGAGCTTGAGGCTGGGGCAGAGGGGCTGGAGAGCTGCCAGTCAGGAAAGGCCCAGGGGGTGCTGGTCAAGAGCAGCTGCACATGAGCCAAGTGTGCAAGGTAAGCAAGAAGGTCAAAGGTGTTGCCTTCTTGTGAAGGCCACGATGACCTGGTTTCGGAGTCCAGCACGGCGATCCCCTCCTTGGGATCCCTCGGGGCCAATAACGGACGCTGACACCAATGTGGTGGACGGTTAAAGGCGTTTATTGAGGGGTCTCGAGGGTATTTATGGACTAAGGGGTTTCTCTACGTCAGACAGGGGTTTGGCTATACTTTCTAGGGTTAGTATGGAGTGGAAAGTTACTGGCATGCATAGGTTAGGGGGGCTACACGTTTGGCTACATTCCAAGGGTGATCCTTATCTATGGGGAGGGGGGCAGAAGGATTCCTGTAATTTTCCGTCACAGCCCGAAATCTTCCGAACGTCTGTCCCTATGCCTACCACACTTCCCCCCCCCTCTTTCACAAATGAACAAGGTAGTCTTATACATAGGCACTGAAATGAGGTAGGAGGTTGAGATCTGACTAGGGAAAAGGGTCTTGGGAAACCTGAGTAAGTTTCTGCCAGGCAAGTCTCTCGTGACTGGCAGTGTTCCCTGTTGAATTCACAGTAATTGTTGCTGTCCCACGAACAGGATGCTAGCCCGTTCTAGGCGGGCCTGAACGAATGAGACTAGCTTGTTCAGCAGGCATGGCCCGAAGGTAATAGCTAAAAGCAGCATTGCCAATGGACCTATTAGGGTAGAAATTAGGGTGGTTAGCCATGGTGATCGATTGAACCAGGATTCGAACCAGCCCTGTTGGGCTTCCCTGTCTTTCTGTCTCTGAGCCAGTCTGTTTCGGAGTTCTGCCATGGAGTCTCTAACGACTCCTGTGTGGTCAGCGTAGAAACAACATTCCTCTTTCAAGGCAGCGCACAGGCCTCCTTGTTGCATGAACAGGAGATCCAGTCCTCGCCTGTTCTGCAGGACCACTTCTGAGAGCGAGGAGACTGACTTTTCTAGAAAGGAAATGGACTTCTCGATCCTCTGCAGGTCCTCATCGATGGTCATCTGCAGCTGGGACAGTCCTTGGTGTTGAGTTGCTAGGGCTGAGACACCTGTTGCCGTTCCAGCCGCTCCTAGGCCGAGCAGCATTGCGATAGTTCTACCTGTTAGTATTTCTCTCTTGTGGAGCCGGCTGTTTTCTTCGAAAAGGTGGTACACCTCTTCGTCTGAGTGGTACAGGATCCTAGGGATGATCAGAACTTGAACACGAAAGTCGTTAGAGTTATCGAATTTGGCAAGAAACACGCAGGGACTCACTCCAGATCTCTGGCAAACCCACATCCCAGATGCGGATGGGACTACCCACTTATTATTCTTCCTGTCAGGCTCAACTACTTCGGTGCAGACGTCGCCTTTCCGCTTAGCTAAGGTTGCATTGCCAAAGCATCTGCCCTGACCTGTGACTTGACTCAGGGTAATTCCTTTACGGGATGTGTCCCATCTGCACTGGCGAGGGGCATCGGCTGTGGAATAGCTGAAGGGGGTATCTAAAGCGACTCCTTCGTAAAAGGGGGGTTTAACATCGTAGCAAAGCCAGCAGGAGTCGGTTAGGTTAGGGTTAGATTCATTTAGGGATAGAAAGGTAGCTTCTAACATGCGAAGGATTGGGTCCGAGTCTGACCTGGCTGAGCGGCCTATCTGGAAGGCTTCTTCATTGCCAGTCGGGACGTCGGTGACCCTTGTGGGCAGGGCTTTGGGGTAGGTCATACTTCTCCCTTTCTGTGTGCTTTTATCTGTGGGAGCATAGGGTATGAAGATCCCCTGCCCCACTATGGGTTGGCATAGATGGGCCGTCTCGCATCCATAGCGGGAGGGGGCTGAATCCCACACGTCCCCTCCCTCTCAAAAAGCATACGGCTTATTTGCACTATATCAAAAGGGAGTAAATCATCATTGCTAAAAAGACCGTCCACGAGAGTGGAGACCACCCCTGAGTTAATTCCTCTTTCTGAAATAGCTTTTACTATTGTCTGAATGTCTTTGGAATTAACGGGAGTATATGTTCTTTGCTGGTTCCCCTGGGGTCCTGTAATTCTCACCGGGAAGGCATGCACTGATGCTGCGGGCGCCCATCCCGCGCATTCGATTTTAATTTTACCCCAATCGGTGAGTTCGTATTGGGGCTGGTTCTCGACTGCGTTGAAAGTTTTATTTGGTTTCGTCCGAAACTGCATTGATTCTGTTTTCTCTGCTTCCGAGTCACTGCTGGACTTGGTGGGCTCCTCAGAGCGATTTGGGGAGCTGTGGCTCCCTTCAGAGTCGGAAGTCGGCTGCCAATGAACTTCTGGTCTCTGCTGCCGTTTTGTTTGGCTTCGGCCCTGCTCCTCCCCTCGGGGGCAGTGCCGCTCCCGCCCCCTGGGTTCGCCCTGCCTCCCGCAGGGAGGGATCTCTCCCATATATGGTGGCATCAGTGGGCGCGGCTCCCGAGCGAGTGCCTGCCCTCTGTCGCGCCCCCACGCATGCGCGTCTGCTGGGATCCACGGCTCCCGGCTGGGCATGGGCTCAGCGCTGGTTTCCCACACATGCGCGTCTGCGGCTGGCCATGTTTCCGGGTTCTTCCCGCCGCGGGCCGACGGGCTCCGCCCCTCTTCCCGGCCACCCGCGCCATATTCAAACGGGTAGGGCGGCGGATCCCCTCCGCCACCCGCCCGCGCGCCTGCCCTCTCGATATTTCGGGCTTCTGCCGCCAATCCCTCCCAAAAGGACCGCGCATGTCCCTCCGCTTCTTGCGCTAAGTCGGCTATCGGCGGGGAAGGGATGGGCGAGGGGCCCGCGGGTACCCCGGGGGGCTCCGGAGGTGGTCTGGGTCCCGGCGGGTCCCCCGAAGGGGTCAGGGGGTCCCCCGGGGGCTCCGGGGGCTCCGGAGGCTCCGGGCTCGGGGAGGGATGGGATGCGCCCGGCCCCCGCGTTTCCCCGTTTTCAATCGGGTCGCAACCGGGGGGGGTTCGCGTTATTGCCCCTTCCTCCAGCTGTGGCGTAATTAACATACGGGAACGCGCAGCGTTCCACGTCTCCCGTTCTTCTAATGCTTTGTGTAGGGCTGCTTCTGCCTTCCCCCACGCTTTCAGGCTTTTGCTGCTGCCTGTGGCTTTTGTGTCCTCTGCTAGCGCGACAGTACATTTCTGCCACACCTCAGAGTGCAATATATCTATGGGTCGACTAACGACCCCAAGCTCAAGGAGTCTCGTTAAAGCGAGATTAAAATTCCTGAGCTCACATTTGATTCCCCATTGCATATGTATCGAACTTACGACCTTCGCTATTGCTTCCATACAAATCGCGATTCTTTGGGGCGTCCCCCTGTTTCGCCACAGTCGTTCCCGCGCTGTGGACGCTGTCCCCTGGCCAGGAGTATCCCCGTCGCCCGGACTCGTCGGTCCCGGGTTTCGGCACCACTATGTTGCCTTCTTGTGAAGGCCGCGATGACCTGTTTTCGGAGTCCAGCATGGCGATCCCCTCCTTGGGATCCCTCGGGGCCAATAACGGATGCTGACACCAATGTGGTGGACGGTTAAAGGCGTTTATTGAGGGGTCTCGAGGGTATTTATGGACTAAGGGGTTTCTCTACGTCAGACAGGGGTTTGGCTATACTTTCTAGGGTTAGTATGGAATGGAAAGTTACTGGCATGCATAGGTTAGGGGGGCTACATGTTTGGCTACATTCCAAGGGTGATCCTTATCTATGGGGAGGGGGGCAGAAGGATTCCTGTAATTTTCCGTCACAGCCCGAAATCTTCCGAACGCCTGTCCCTATGCCTACCACACAAAGGCACCTGGCCTGTATCAGCAATGGTGTGTCCAGCAGGACCAGCACAGTGACTGTCCCTCTGTGCTGGGCACTGCTGAAGTGTTATAGATGGATAATGAGATGATTTGCTCTCACAATTAAAAGATAACTATTGTGTTGTGAATATTAATAAAAGCTTTAGTGATGTATAGTTATGTTATTGTAGTTTAGATGTCCTCTGCTGTTCCCACAGTTCCCTTTCCCCCCTGTATTGTGACCATCAGACAGCCAGGGTTGTCTAGGGCAGGTACAAAGAAGGCATGCACATGTGCCCCTCGTATGGGGCAGTTAGGAATGGATAAGCTTGTTGCTTAGGGGGTGGGGCATGGCGACACCTGACCTCCAATCAGGTTACAAGAAAGCAGTCTCCACTGCAGGGCAAAGAAGAGCTGACTGAAAGACTTTGGGAGGGGCCAGGGCTGGCTGATGCAACCCCCAGGGGTATAAAAGACTGAGCATCCATCTTGAAGATGAACTGGCCCTATGGTATGCACGAGGGGCAGTTCCCAGCACTGCAGCTTTTTCCTTATGTAGTCCTTTGTTGTATTTTTGTTAAGGTTTAATAAACCTTTTTAAATTTTCAAAGTGAGCAGTTGTCTCTCACATGAAGCACATCCAATCCTGGGGTCTCTCACTATAAGGACACTGAAGTGCTGGAGCGTATCCAAAGAAGGGAACAGAGCTGGAGAAGGGTCTGGAGCACCAGGAGTAGCTGAGGGAGGTGGGAGAAAAGAAGGCTCAGGGGGGACTTCCTCACTCCCCACAACTCCTTGACAGGAGAGTGGAGCCAGGTGGGGATCAGGCTCTGCTCACAGGGAACAAGGGACAGGACAAAATAGAACAGCCTCAGGTTTTCAGTGGCACTGGGGGAGGTTTAGATTAGATATTAGGAAAAAAGGGTTGTCAAGCTTTGGAACAGGCTTCTCAGGGAAGTGGCCGAGTCACTATACCTGGAAGTGTTCAAAACCCATGTGGATACAGCACCTGAGGACACTGTTTAATAGTGAACATGGAGGCGGTGCTAGGTTCATGATTGGACTTGAGGATCTTAAATGTCTTTTCCAACCTTAACGATTCCATGATTCAAGGCAGGCTATTACTGCCCTGAAATCTCTGGGCAGCACTGTGGTTATGATTGTACTCCCTTTTATCCCATTTTACAAGGAGAATACTACCATGGAGTAATCTAGATGAAGAGTACTCATCCATGAAAAGGTATTAAGGCATCTGCCTTCAGATCAGTAAATGACCTTGCAAAGAAGTAATTTAGAATAACCAAAGTGATGAAACAGAGGCAATGATGGAGTTTTAGCATCAGTAACTATGAAACAATACAGCTTGTTCCCTACTCTGTCTTTTCAGTTAGACCTTCTCAATACCAGCTTTAAATCCTTTCCATTCTCACCTACTCAAAACAAAAGGTCAAGGAATTTCTCCTCTAGCAGCCCAGTTAAAAATACAGATTTCAGTTATCAACAGCTAAAAATCTAAAATAATAGTTGTTGAGGTACAGCCAATTGACCATGCTACAAACTCAGCATCTGAAAATCTATACGATTAATTTCTAAAAGTTTATCACATACAGGAAGAGATAGCAAACCAGAGACTACAGATATTGACAAAATTTATTTATTTATTTATTCCCCACTTTTATTGACTTTTGAAAGAAACCCACCACAAATACCATTCAAGTTGGAATATACTAGTATGCTACCACTGTTAAAAAAAAAAGGCATGAAAAAATGTATAGTTGAAGGCTATTAAATTCTGATACATCTGGATGCTCACTTAAGAGTCCTTATTATTCTAGGACAGTGGAAGTACAGTAGACATTCGGTGATAGCTAATTTGCCAGCTCATGAAGAAGAAGATACACAAGAACTGATCAGTGCATCTGCCTTCTCTTTAAAAGCCAATCAGCAATAAATAGATGGTGTCACTGTGATGCAGGAACGATTATGGTCTCTCTCCTTAGTTGGGTTTCTGGGTTTTCATGATTTTAGGCTACTGGACGGTTGGGGAGTTTTGGCAAAAAGAAACCTTGAAAGGTGAAAGTTCACTTTATTAGAAGAGGCTATGTTTAAATTTTACGCTTTAACAGATTATCACCATAATCAGTTTCATGCCTTAATGTCTAACAGCAACAGCATTCTTTTTTCCCCAAAAAAAGGGACTATTATGAATGCATTATAATCAAAAATCAAATCTTTAGGTGGTAACCTATGTTATATTCAGCTGTTATATTAAGAGGTATCACCTGGGTTAATTACATAACACCATGTTAGAATATGCCTAAAATAAGAGTTTTTAATTAACTACGCTGTGGCTTAAACACCACTTTTCAGACATAACTCCACATTATTTCTGAAATTTTTAATATATCTTAAAAATATACCAATTAAAATAAATTATTGTTATATATTTCTTTGTATCAAAGAAGAATCTTCAAATTTACAAAAAGCCAGTCCAGAGGTAAGTGTGTCATATTCCACTAGTGAAGAATTTAAAGTAACTGACATTATTTCCAAATAGTTAACTTCTACAGTTTATTGCCTGCTCTTTATTTCTTATTTGGCTCACAGAAAGAAGAACATTTTGTTTCACAAGAATGTCTCTCGACAGAGTGGACATGTGGATTTGTTGCTGGATGAGAACCATTTGTACTGAAAAAGAGAAATACGTCTGTTTAATATATGAAGGCAAGCTGAGTACAGAAACACTAGTGCATTTTCAATAACCATTATTGCCAAGGATCTGTGTTAAGCTGCACCAGGGCAGGTTTAGACTGGACAATAGGAAGAAGTTCTTCACAGAAGTAGTGACTGGGCATTGGATTGGGCTGTCCAGGGAGGTGGTGGAGTCACTGTCCCTATGACTAAACTATGACACTAAGTGCCACATCCAGTCTTTTCTTAAACATCTCCAGAGATGTTTAAGAAAACACTGGATGTGGCACTTAGTGTCATAGTCCAGCTGACAAGGTGGTGTTAGGTCATAGGCTGGACTTGATCTCAAATGTCTTTTCTAACATAGTTAATTTTGTGATTCTGTGAAAGTAACTATCAAAACATTACCTATACTTTAAAAAAAACCAAGAAACAGTAAAAAAACCCTTTTCACTCACACATATATGCATGTGTATATGTACATATGTATTTGTATATACACCTATTAGACATACACTGTGTAGCAGCTCTTCTTTCATTACCTGCCCTTACATCTTAGTACAAAATTCACAGAAATAACTTATGAGTGCTGTTAATCCCTGTGTTAATCCCAGATACTCCAATGACAAAGTGGAAAATTGTTGGTAATACAGTAGAAGTTTCTGGTTTAAACTATATGGATAGCCAGGCTGGATGGGGCTTGGACAACCTAGTCTAGCAGAATGTGTCCCTGCCCATGGCAGGAGGATGGAACAGATGAGCTTTAAGCTCCTTCTGACCCTGCTCTATGATTCTAGGGTATTTTGCCTATTTAAAAAGATTTACTCCAGGTACTTACCAAGCAAGCTGAATGAAACTTCTTCTTGCACGTTCTGCAAGCTTTTTTGGGAAGAGAATAGTTTGAACCATGAATGACTGAAAAACAGATCATGCAATCTTCAACGCCTTCAAAACGTTTATCCACATTATTTTTCCACAAAGATAAGCCTTCCATAATACTTCCATTCTAAAAGAGGGAAAAGAGCTATTAATACTGTAGAACTCCTTTGAACTATTCCTGTTGTAGTCATAAAAACATAAAGGAAACAAGGCCTGAAGGATTTATAATCTGAAACTACATGCAATACATACAGTGCATAATTTATAATACTCTGATCTACAGAAAAGTGAGTATTCAACAGTGCAGGAAGAGCGTATTCAGGAGCACTTAAAAACAGATTTTGAAATTTTCAATCACTGCTTTGTTTTGGTCTAACCACAGATTATGCCATTTCAGCAACCATCAGTCTTTCAGAGAATTCCATGGATGGGGTTTTTGGTTTTGATTTTTGTTGTAGTCATTTGGTTGTTTGTGGTTTTTTTCAAATTATAGTTGAGATGGTACTGACACACAGGACAAACACTGGGCCATATCTTAAGAGATCTAAATTTTCATCTTGGGCTCTGGATTTAACAATAGGCTGATCATTTTACCTCTGTTTATGTATCTGGAGAAAAGCAGATGGTAAGAATGACCCAATTCTACAAAGGTTTGCAATCTAATGAGATCTATTACACAGATCTATACAATACTGCATTACTAGGAATGTTTTTCTGCTGTAAGGACTTTTAAATTTTCAAAACTAAGAACTATATTGAAATTCACCTGATGTGTAAGATATGTGCTTAACTGTAGCATCCAATTGCGCCACTGCTGTACAGCTACACCAACCCTCTTTCCACTCTCAACTGTTATGGATCCCAGTGGATAATTTGATGGAAGCTGTATTATTAGTTCAATAAAGATATCATCAACAGAATAGGTTGCAATGACTTCTCGTGCTGCAGACCGAGCTTTTACCTTTGAAAAAAATACACGTATTAAAAAATGCCATTCAGCATCTCTAGTCTTTGTATATATATATATATAAACACATTCCTATGCATATTAAATGATTTTCTTAGATCAGGTAAACACTTTTTTCAAAGAAAACAAAAATCTACTCATATCTCAGTAAACTAAAAAGGAATTACCAGCCAGTTTTCATTCTACTGATTGATTACATCTTTTAATAAATAAAAAGTAGTATATTGATAGCAGTACCTTCCACTTCCTCAAATTCTTCAACATCCTAAAATCCAGTCTTTCATGTTTTTTCCAAGCAGAATATTAATAAACATCAATTTAATTTATTGATACCAAGCAAAATTATGTTTAATCAGTCATTTAGAACAACAAAATTGCAATCATATAAAACAGAACCACAGTCTGGTCTGAGAAGTAAAATTTCCTGAAATGTTTGCAAAAAACTCAAGTAAATAAAAAGAAAGGACAAAAAGTCTTACTGTCATGCCATTAAATAACTGTGTGCTAGTCTGAACAGAAGCTATTTCCTGGGAGGAGAGCACACTGCTGACATATTTGCTTGTGAATTTATCCACAACATTGAAGACACGCTTCTCACAGCTATTCCACCACAGCCTCACCATGGCTGGCAGATCTTTCAGAGTTATAAGGTACACAGAGCAGGCCAAGTGTGGGATCTGGGATGACAGCATCCCTGTCCCTGGGAGGGAAAGAAAAGGTGTTGAAATACTCTTAATACATTAGTCATGGAAGTTGGTGCCTCCACACCACATACAAAGTTCTGATTCAAATATAATTGTGGTACTTGGAATTTCATGTACATGTTCCTATTATTGCTATTCTAAGGGCCTGTTTGACTCAGCCCTTCTTCACCAGGCTGGTTTTTTGTTCCTTAGCCTGATACTCCACACCTCAGAATTCACCTTTTCATTTAGAAACTGAACTCCAAGTGGACACCAGGAATCAAAAATAATTTTATATTGTAGAAATCACAAAACACTCACTTTGGAGCGAACAAACAATAAGGTGTTTGGAGGACAGCTGAGCTTTGCAAGCATGGCAAGTTCCACCAACAGAGGTTCAGGTTGGATATTAGGAAATAATTCTTTGCTGAAGGAGTGGATAAACATTGGAACAGGCTGCCCAAGGAAGTGGTGGAGTCACCATCCCTGGAGGTGTTCAAAAAACACACAGACAGAGCACTTTGTGATATGGTTTAGGGGACATGGTGGTGTTCAAAGGGTGAACTTGGATGATCCCAGAGGTCTTAATGATTCTATGATGAGTTAAGGGAAGACTTTCCCTTGGGATGTCATGTTAGTAGTTCTTTCTTACTGTCATCCAGATAAATTGTTCTGCAGCATACAGTGATGTCCAAGAGAAAAATTAGAAATGGAAACTCCATTTCCTTGCTTATATCTATGTAGGTACATTAAAAAAATTAAATTAAGGGACTTAAAAATCTAATTCCCTTTTTCATGTTTCTCAGCTCAAAAAGCAGCACATCTTCTCTCATCATCACTGATTAACTGGGTCTTTTGAACAACATGATTAAAACAACACACAATTTAACATCTCAAACATTAAAAAATATATATTAAAATGGTTTTTAATATTTTGAATTTATATATTAAAATACAAGAAAATATGGAAATTTTATTTAATATTAAAAATTTTCTCTAGAAGCAATGGTTCCAGAATAGATCACACATTTCTAGTGTTTTGGAATTGTTACGTTCATGATTCAAAAGTAGCAATGTATTATTCCTGACTTATGTTTTTCTTGGTTTCTCTGATAAACATGTCAACTTTGTTTAAGTTTCAAATGGGGAAGAGTTAACAAAAGATTATTAAACATATGTATGTATTTGTCTCTCTGTGTATTTGTTTTATAGGTAAGACTTTCTAAATAAGTATTTTTGAGAAAAAAAGCTTATTCAAATATAACAACTCTCTCGAATGCACAAATACAGTTT
Source organism: Molothrus ater (assembly GCF_012460135.2). Taxonomy (NCBI): domain Eukaryota; kingdom Metazoa; phylum Chordata; class Aves; order Passeriformes; family Icteridae; genus Molothrus; species Molothrus ater. The sequence continues at coordinate 96,177,507 of NC_050479.2, read as the reverse complement.
TTACTAACCTTTGACATCTAAACGAAGCTCTTCAGTAAAGAAGGTTTTTGTGTCCTTATTTGGAACTTCTGAAGTTGGCCCAGAAAAGACAGGGTTTTCAGGCATAAGCCTGAACAAGTGATAAAGCAGTTTATTCAAGCTTTTAGTTCTTCTAAGGTATTGTGAGTAGAGAACACGTAGCTGGTAGCATTAAAAAAATTCACAAAAAAACCAAAACATGGTAAATACAGCTTACACTGTAAATAATACAAATACGTCCTTGCAGGGAGGAACAGCAACATTGTGATTCAGAAGTAGTGTTTAGAAGACAAGTTTAGTTCTCTGCACCATTGCGAATGATTAGAAGATTATATATGTAATATGTACCAAGCTTGTTTGAAAATGCAAGAAAGAGTCATCTTTTCATGAATCTTAGTTCTTCATTGCTCTAATTTTGCCATCCTCAAATACAGCGGTGCAGAAATCTAAGTCTGTTGCTGCTTTCAGAATTTTCACTAATTTCACAGAAACAAGGGATAAGAAGTTACATAATTAAAAGAAAATGGCTGGATGAAATCGAGACTGAAACTAAAAAAGTAGGTTAAGAAATTCAGTTAAAAAGACTCTGAAAATATACCTGAGAAGAAGCTGCTTTAAAGAAAGCTAATGTCAACTTCCAAGTGAGAAGATATCCTAGAACAAGGCAGAACTCATCACTCAGGGGTTGAATAACTGCAAATTCTCCAACCGGAATGCATTCCAGGATGTTTTCTAGCAAGAGTTCTTGAGTGGCCAGGATGGACATAAGAGCTGCTGGAGGTGATCTGTGGAAAAATATTATCTGGAATAGTAAACTCAAATCTTGAGCACAGCATGAACTGAATTTAAGTTCATAGCCTTCCTAGAAAGTCATGAAAGTAAAGCCATGCACGCACAACATAAAATAAGCCTTTTATTACAGGAAAATTTACTCTTTTAAAATTTTCTTCTTTTTCCCTGAATGGGAGAGTTGGTGCTTTTACCTTCTTAGAAGACAAATTTAAACTGAATGCTGATCACTTCATCTGGGAGTGGTCTATGGCTGATCTGATTTAACCTACATCATGGATAGCCACTTTGCTTGCTTTCTCTGGAGTCACATCAACAAATGAGCAACTGAACAATGATCTCCTAATCACTGCTGGCTCTGGGTTGAAAAGCCTTTTGCATCTCTGCAGTTAGGAAAGGTATTAATCATTGGGCTGAGGTTAAAAAGGAGTTTTAACCAGTTACCGCATTCCCTCTTCAAACCAGAGAATTCATGGGATTCAAGCTGTATAAAACACAGAGTTAATTTTGTTCTGTTTCAGGTAACTGAAATTATCTGTGCAGATACATCCTGAATACAAGTAAAAATTTGCCAAGATTTCTTAATATAAAGCATATATACAGCATTTAGTCCAGTAACTGCACCTAAAAACAACTGCAAATACTGTCTCCAGTTTTAGTGCAAAGGACCAAAATATTTAATATTCTAAATATTTATAACCTTATTGTCATAGCTATGCATTTTTTTAACATCTCCTAGCTGACAGCTACTCTGCTGCAAATTTCAATCTTTTAGCACATTTTAAAAATATGGAAGACAGTCCTATAAAAAGTGAGGGAAATAATACACACAATGCCAATTCCTCCTCTTCATCACCATAGGACTTGAGATCTTCATCATCAAATTTAGGCAATTCAGGCATTAATCTATATAAATATGGAAAGGAAATCAGGTTTAATTTTAAAATAATTTTAATAAACTATTTTAATATATGTGATGCATAGTTCTTTGCTTATCAACATCAACATTCTGACAGACAATAAAATAATGGCAGTTATTCCTTAACAACAACACAGAATCTTTCAGAAACATGCCACCATCTTTGGTCAAGAGCAACAGCCAACAAGCATGTATCCTTGCTCACTTCTCTTTCCAGACCTGTTACTTTTCCTGAGCCATGCTAAAATAAAATTCTCTATCAGAATAAAGCTATTGCCTCAGTATAAGTGAAAGATAATGGTGGCTGGCTTAAGCCATCTGCCTTGCAATCTGCATTTTGGGGAGCCAAATGCACATATTTTACAAATTCTGTATTGTCTCTCTGAGAATTAGAAATATCCAAGGAGTTCACAGCAGTACTACCTATCTGTATTTACTTTCTTACCTAAATTAATGAAAATAAAAATGTCATACTATTTAATGGTAGTGTCAGGCCCAGATAAAACCTGGAATATTTCAGTTTGCATTTTAGGATTCCATGAGTGCTAAAATAAGGGCTAAAAATAAATACCTTTCTTAAGTCTGCTAATACAATTAACTTTAGCATTCACAGTTTTATATAGTATCCTTCAAAAAAGAACATGAATTGCCCAGTTGAGGATTTTCTCCCATAATGGAATATGATTTTGCTACAAGTGCATATCCTATAGCACATTTATTTTAAAAAAGGGGCAGGAGGGTTGAGAGGCAATGAGAGTGAAAAATTTGTTGCTTCTTACTTATGCAGCATATGGTAGACAGAAACCTGTACAGGTCGAGCCCGGAAAAGCAATAACGGACAGAGTGTGTTCAGTAGAGTCTGGAGTTTATCTGGAAGATTTGTCTTCTGGCCTGCAACAAACTTCGGTGGCAGCTTATGGTTTAAGAACCGGTCCTTTGAGATGTAAGTTAGAGCTTCACCCAAAGATGATAATACAGAGTTCTGAAAAGAGCCTTCTGATGCATTTTTGGTTTCTCCTGTTTAAAAGAAGACAAGCTGTGATGCAGAATGTATGGATGATACCATAAATAAGTTCTGCTGGAAACAACTCAAGATTGCACTTGACAGGTTCCATCTAATCTTAACAATCTCTATGTTATATGCAATCACTTTACTAATTAACATGTCAGTGTTAAAAAAACTGAGTTGTTATAAACTCTATTTACATTATATTCCTGTAAATTCAAAAATGTGGCCTGTTCAGTTCTATTTCAAAACAGCCTGGCTGTTATCCCCTTGTCATATACTTGCCTGTGATTTTCACCAACAAGGGTAACAGCAAATTGTGAATTCCCTCAGAAAAGAATTCCTTCCATTCACTGACCAAGTTCTTAGGAAGATTTGCAGTGCTGTAAGGAGCTGCAGCCTCAAAGTAAGTGCTAAGGGCAGATGCCAAGTCACAACTGACACAAGCAAAAATCTGCACAAGCGGGATATGGTAAAGCAAACGGCTTTCACTTGTTGTCTAGGAGGAAATAAACACAGAGGAAGATTCCTTAACCATAAATTTGCTTTAAAATTTGTTTCACATTTCCTGTCTACAACAAAAAGTGTAATTTCAAAGACAATTAAATTGCAAGAACCATTGGAAAATTCTGTGGGTCGGGGAGGTTGGTTTAAAAATAGAAATTGTACTTCAATAGGACTACCTGAAATTAATTCCCAAGTCTCACCAACATTAGAAACATGGATTGTTTCCATTATATAACCTTCCTTATAATGACAAAAAGAAATTTCAATGGACAACATACTACTAAAAACTGGAAATTATTGAAGTGGCTATCAGGTGAATATTTCCTCTCCCCTAACACAGATGCTTTCTTTTTATCTTTGTTCTTACTCGTTCTGTCAGAAAGGAGTATCATTATCAATTAAAAATATTCCCTACTTAGTCTACACAACAAGATTTTCTTTTAAGTTTGTTGTTTGTTTTTAAACAAAATACATAGTTTTGAGGCACATACCATTAGGTAAGATTAATCCTGAGACCAAGAAAGGTCACATGAAATTTCCAGCCTGCCCTTCTGAATGTACAGGTGACAGAGAGTGACAGGTTCTGTATATTTATTTGATTTATCAGTAAGTAGTCATCTGACTACTAACATTACTGTCCTCTTTCCTAATAGCATTAGAATATAACTTTGATACTTCATGAGATCAGTAGATATTGAAATGCAGACATTGCTTTTCATTCAGCTGATTTTGATGTATCATGTTAAACTATGTTTTAAAGAAATGTAATTTTTCAATTAATCAATAATTAATTTTCAATTAATCAATAATTTTTCAATAGAGACCTACAGCAGATATATTTCAAAATTATTCTCCAATTACCAATGCCATTATTAAAGATCGTATTACTTGAAGAGTGAGCTGATTTTATCTCCATACACAAAAAGAAAAAGGACAGTATAACTGCTTGTGCTTTTAAATCTTTGTCCAAAGTCCAACATAAAGTGGATTTTGTGCAATTCTTCTTGTCATTGTGTCAAGAATTCGGCTGAGATTACAGTGTCATTGCCATATTCAGGGAATAATCAAAAAGGTAAGTACATTAAAAGTGAAGATGGTTCCATATTACCTCTAACCAAGCCAGCATGGAGCACATCAAGAAGTCCCACTCATTATCAGCCAAAGGAGCTGCAGAATATTTCAGCAACAAGGGAAGGTAACGCATCAACTCAATGTTGAAACCAAGCAATTGAGCACTTGCTTCTTTCAGACTGCTGTAATAAAAATACAACCAAAGCTTATATAGATTCATGTTGTAGACCTGAGTATTTATATTCTTGCCTTCACTCCTCCTCACAGGACAAATTTGTCTGGCACTACCATGCTGTGTCCTGTGTGCTTTTGATATTCTGTATTTCAAAGGTAGAGTGCTACATTAGCTGCCAAGTCTAAAGAAGATTCCTAAATTACAGATTCATACATTTCTACAATTTAAACATTTGCTCAATCGTAGTTTATGTAAGTATATTTACTTACATAAACTACGAATGTCAGCAATTTTAATTAAATCAATGCAAGAAAAATAATCATTTTAAGTTACCAATTTAGGAAAAGTTATTAACCCTTTAAGTGTCCAAATACTATATATTATATATTATAGGTTTCGATTAGTAGGAAGAAATTCTTCCCTGTGAGGGAGACCTTGGCAGAGGTTGCCAGAGGAGCTGTGGCTGCCCCATTCCTGGAAGTTCAAGCCCAAGTTGGACAGATCTTGGAGCAACTTGGTCTTATGGAAGGTGTCCCTGCCCATGGCAGGGGTTGGAACTGGATGAGCTTTAAGGTCTCTTCCAACCCAGAAAACTCAATGGTTTTATAATTATTTTGGAACTTTGTTGCCTGGATTTTTCTCACTATAGTCAAAAAAGATAATCTCAGTATATTTCCACTCCTCGCTGGAAGCTTTTCAAGTTACATTTTTGTGTCCAGAACTTTAAAAGATAGCTAAGTCTGGTATGCAAGATTTTTCCTGCTACCAAAATAAGCAAACAGAACTTGAAACTGAACATCCAGCAACACCTGCAAAAGCTGGTCAGTTCTGAATGCATTTGAAAACAGTTGACATCTTTCAAAAGCATTTACAAAGCTCCTCAGTCTCCCAGCCTTCCAGGTACTTTTGTGCACTATGAGTTAGTGATACACTAAGCCAAAGTTTCTACAAAAGCTTAAATATGTAATATTAGAGCAGTAGATGGCAGTTGTACAGATTGATTTTATTTGAATTAATTAATTTATTTGAATTAGTCTGTACTTTTAAACTCTTGCCTTAGAAATAAGAAAAAAAGTCAAATTATCTCAAAGTTGCACCTACCAGCTAAAGAGAAAGCTGTCCTCATTATCATTTTTCCAAGATATTATGATTTTCAGTACTGCAGGTAATAGATGATCACAATCAATACTTCTATCCTTCAAGCAGGAGTTCAAAATGGAAAGACACCCAAATGCTCCTATGACATAATAAAATGTAAACTCAATAGTCTTAACTATCAAGACAAAACAAACATTAGAATGTGTGTCAATAGAACTTCATTTTAATATTGTAAGACAGTTTGGATAATACCTAAGCTTTCTTCTTTGAACACTTAATCCACAAATAATAAAGCCTCTTATTTGGCCTTATCATAATGCAGAGCACTAGGGCTCAGGAGCTCAGTCCCTGGGTAGGGACCGGGTGCCCGAAGCTCGCTCGCTCATGCCAAGACCGCAGGGCTACCATCTAGCAAGCATGGTGATTATCAGCTCTATAGTGATTGCAAGCTCTCAGGATTTCAGCTCTGCTTGCTAGGTAGTGGTGCCCTGGGCTTGAGGCTGCAGCAGACGGAGAGAGAGGAGAAGGAGAAGGCGCAGGCTGTTCCACGAAGATGGCTTTATTTGGGGAGGTCCGTGAAGGGTCTCTGCTCTTCTTCTTTCTCTACTAATGGGGTACAGTATGCTTCTTTTATAGGGTTGGAAAGGATCCAAGCTTGACCAATGGGTAAGGGGTTAACATGACATTGCCTTATAGGGTTACAGAGGTAGGTTAAGGGGTGGAGGACAAGAAAACAGGAATTTTCTTTTGCTGTTTCAGCATTCCTATTGTTCATATCCTCCATGGTGCTTTTCCTAAATCTATGGGGTTTACTACACACAAATGTCATTGTTAAATCAAAATACAATATCTTATCCAAACTTTTAAAAATAAACAGCTCCTATAAGATAAGGTGATAGATTATAAAATCTAAAAAAGGAAAATACCTCCTAAGATTGAAATTTCTTTGTGCTACTAAAAATACAGTAAGCTAAGCAATACTTTGGGCAGATAATGAAGACAATGCAACTGAAAGTTTGGAATTTTAGTATTATTGGAATGTTAATTGGAGTTCTAGTCAGAATGTTAATTTTTACTTTTAGAGTGAAGTACAACTGTTGCATTAGTACTGTTTTCCATTTTTAAGAAGAACTGTATTTATCTAGATTTCCTGGACAAAATGAACATTTCCAACAAGCACAATGACAAAAAAATAAGGTAAAGTATCACATATGCATAGCAAAACCAACCAAACAAACCCCTGCTTCACTTAAACAAGTTCAGCAGCAATTTTTTTCAGCTGCTGAAAAGAAAAGACACCACTGGAATGGTAAGCCTACAACCTACATCCCACTTAATGTGAATTTGGACATATACGTTCTGCTCAGGAATCCCTAGAAAACTGAGAAGTAGTAGAAGGGAAGCACCAATTACAAATAAAAGGCCTCCACAACAGAGGAGAAGTGAGGATTCTTCCATTTTCTTCTGTTCAAAGTTTCACAGACACATTCGTTTGCCTCACTGGTTCACTTAGAAAGCCAGAAAGCCTCACCTAAGTTGAAAGAGTAGAAAACTACCATGGTAAAGATATTTAATATTTCTCTCAATTTCTGCATGTCACTAACACTGATCATTTTCACACCTGAAGAACATCCATTTGAAGAACTCATCTGAAATCCTAAGAACACTGCCAAGGGACAGATGTCCACAGTTTAAAGTAACCAAAGATAAGTTTTTCCAATTTAAGTAAGCACAGTTCTGTTACAAAATAAAAACCATGCATTTCAGTTTTCATATAGACTGATCAATAAGAGTACACACAAGTACACACAAAAGCAGTAAGGGCCAAAACACAAAGGACTTTCCTCTTAAATTACATGTAATCCATACAGATAGAAGGACTGTATGTGATCATTTCCAGTTTTCTTGAAAAGCAGCAAGTTTGTGAAAGCTTACACCCAAATAGAGTGGCTGTAGACCCAAAATAAGTGGCTATATTCAAAGCAGTATCATAATACATCTCAACCATATCTTAGGTAATTTTCCACAGCTGCAGACATTTAATGTAGTGCAGTTTCAGTTGGAGGAGCTACTAAAAAATTACTAAATATGTGTGTAAACTGTGAAAGAGTTCTTGGCAAACTATCTAAAGACTATCATGACCAGCTGACAATAGTAGTATTTTTGCATGCTGTGTAAAGCCTGAATGGTTCACTGAAGTACAGCAACATTTTAATAATAACAGCCTAAGTCTTTTCATTCTAATTTTGTATCTGGCAGTAAGGCTTGTACTTCCTGAATGAGGCAGAAAATTATTATGCCAAACAGTCTAGAAGAAATAGGCAAACTGAGAAAGCATTTCTTTATAGGAAAAACGATATTATAGTAAATATGTTTTATCTAAAAGCAAACTTTATTACAAAATAATGTTCTTAAATTCTGATGAACTACACTGAGGTAAGAACATACTCACCGTCAGTGCTGGAAAGCTCTGTCTGTGTACATGTCATAAGTTTGGCCACACAATGGAAGACAAGTTCCCTCTTTTCTTCCTCAGTTAAGAAAGATGATAAACACTGAAGTGTATGCAATCTGCCCTCTGTTAATGGAAGGAACCTATTCATACAAGCAAAACACCAAGAATGAAAGGAATGCAAAAGCTGAACTAGGAAACAAAGTATCAGTAAGTTCATAATGAGGCAATATCCTCTGACATAACTAATCCCACATACTAAACCAAGTCTGACTTTCACAAGCCATACACAGGTATCTTCATTTTCAGCCTTCAGCTGTCAATGGTCAGAATCAGGATCATTTCACACTATCAACATTCGCAACAAACTGCAAGTTTATAGGCAGCAGTATTAAGATACCCTTCTGTTGTCTTGAAAAGTTCTTTCCTCTCCCAGGATACAGCATTCTCAGCGCGGATCACTTTGGCCATGGTTAAGGACCAGAGTCTTCCATGTTCCTCTGATCTTCAAAGAAGAAATACCCTGGTTAATATATACAGATGCTCAGGACTCACCACAAAAGCATTTGGATGCATTCTGAATCAACACACATGTGGAAATATAAAGGCACTCTATACAATACAAACTGTGAAAACAGAGCTAAGAGTTGTTTCACTTGTTCTCACATACCTGACAAATATAGTTTGCTGCAGGTTAGCTGTACTACTCAGAGTACTAAACTCCTCATATGTGATGTCCATCTCTTCTAACATATGAAGATATTCCAGAAGCAGATAAGGAGGATTCTCCAATTCTTCAATCCATTGTAGCGAATATAACAGTTCCGCAACTAATTAAATAACAGGTGTTGTTTATAAATGACTACTGACTTGCATAAGCAAGAAGTTTCAGGTCAAGATTTTGTTGGTTTTTTAAAATATGTTTTTAATGCAATAAAGATATTATTTTTACATGCAATCTTAGGTGGTTCAGAGCATGCACTGGATATTTGCCATTTTATCATAACATACAAGAGAAAAAAAGCTACAGTAATCTGTTCTAGATAGTCAAGAAATTTTAAAGCAAATTAAGCATGACATGACTCCTCTCTGTTCTCCCCCTTTTCTTTAACATATATTTCTTGCAGACAAGGCAGTCGATACCTAAGTCCAGAAGAAAACCAAGTAAATGTCATAAGAGCTAGCATGTGGTTCCTTCATCAGCTTACAAGACCCACACTACACAATTACACTTCTCATCATGGCGAGAATTCTGGAGATAGAATTGTTAATTTGATAATGCTGCATTTAATTTGAGCATTCTTGAAAATAAAAGGAAACTAGATTCCACCTCATGGAATTAAGATAAGTTGTTGTCTCAAACTATCTTTACATTATGGTTAAATTCTCAAGGGAGGGATACAGTTCTTGTTTCCCACTCATGCCAATGCACAGTGTGTTTTGGCAATGAACATATCTGAAGTTTTAAAAAATTCATACTTCTCCCAGTTCAAAGTTCTATTGAGACAGGATGTATATAACCAAAAGAGGTCCCAGGAATATAAAAACTACTTTTAAAGAAGACCTGAACATTAAAAAAAAAAGAAAGGAAAAAAGGAAACAAAAGATGAAAGGATAATTTCTCATACCTGTATGCCAAACTTTAACTATGCATTTCTAATTTTCAATACAGGTTACAACTACTACAAAATAAAATTCCTTTAAGTTTTACCATTGTAACTTACTTATATTATCAATTTTCTTTCTTTCAGAATCATGATCTCCATGGACTACATGATTTTTCAGCTGAAGTAGTACTATTTTACTTAATAAGGCTGAAGTACACAGATGGCCTGGAAGTTTAGTTGTGCCACACAGCTTGACACTTGATCCCAGAGGTTCACAATTCATACTAAGCCTTCCTTCCAAAAGAGGCTTGTGCATCCACTGTAATATGTGCATAAAAAGAGTATGAAAAAATATTTTGATCTGTTTAACCTTGAAAATTCAGAATTATTAAGAAACAAACATGAAACATACACATTCATATCAAAAGCACAATGGTGAGGATGACCCACTCCAGTATATTAAAAACCTAATTGCAGTAATTTGGTACTGTACTGCTGCTCAGAAACAAATACATTTCTTTAGAACTCTATGTATTTTACAAGAAATTATAGGGTTACTGGTGGCTGCACGGGAAATTTATGTCCTTCCCCACTCTCTACTCTATGTATGTCAGCATTTTGTTAAAAGATAGCAAACCACATTCTTCTGCAGATATTGGTGTCTTTCACAAAATTAATCTTTATGAAGAATTAACTTAGAGATAAAAACATCTTCACAATGTATACTCTGTCAGATAAAATTCCTGAACTGTAAAGCAAGTTGCTGGTGTTCTGCGCAGAAAAGTGTTATTTCATGGATTTTGATTTTTCTCCAGTAGTACTGGATGGGTCCATAAACAGAGATGGCTGACAAGAACCTCTGCACAAACATATGGTACTCACAAGTGCAGTGCCATGTCATAGGAAATAAAGCTTACCACCCTAGGGGACAGAGGCTTGAGGAAAGACTGACCACCCTGTACAATCCATTAACATTTCCATACCTCAGAGCACAGAGATTCGTGCAATTTCCCCCACTCAATTTTGTTTGGTGTCACATGCTCAACATAAGCTCTCACAAGACATCCAGACTGTCCATCAGCTTCCATGAGCTTCAACAGCAAATCACTGACTGCAGAGATCAAAACCTGAAGCCTGAGAAAAGGAGAAGACACTGCAAACAAGTTTGGCACTATTCATTAAGAGCCACCTGCATATTTTCCATTGATACAATGCTCCATACATGCTGTACCAGGAGTGGTATAAGTTTTGCTCTACCCACTGCCTCCAATAGGCTGAAAAATCTCAGTAATACAGATGTCAATTAAATAATGGCTATTATAGCACTGATCCTGGTTTGTTTTGGAGAACAACACATTATGGAACAGATGTGAATCCCAATTACCTTTTAACATCCAAAGAGGAAGACTGAACTTGGTTCTTGACCCACAGTGCAGCTTTAAACAAAAAGTTGCTCTGAGTGCCCTGAAGCTGATGCACAAGTGAATTTACACCAGACATCCAAGTGTGTTTTAACTTGCATACAAGTACATCTATTATAGGGAAAAGGAAAAAAGAAAACAAAACAACAAGTAGACAAGCAAAACTATCACAAACAGGTAAACTCTAATTACAAACTACAGCATATAGCAACAATCACATGTCTAAAGGTCCTACAGTAGGAAAATAATTCTCTTTTCTGTGGTTACATGCAAAAACTATCAAAGGCACATACATAGCTTTCTTGTTGAAGAGCAATTTTAAATTAACTGTGACTCACAGGTAAGATTTAATTCACTTGAGAATTAAAGTGATGTTCTTGTTGTCTGCTACCATATGTCCATACAGTCTTCAAAACTACAGATCGTTCTACCAAAATATTGAACATTCACAGCATCAACAGGCATTTATAAAGCAGCAGTGTTTTTCAAGCTAGTACTGTCCTACTTCACTTCTATGACAACACTGAAACATTGTATTTACTTGTATTAACTTCAGTAAATGCATGTATCAATTTACACCCTCAAATTCTGCATTCAGAGAATATTAATCAGCATCTCAGATAAACATGAACAGGAGACTGGTAGAGAGAGGCATGGATCACAATTTGTCTGGGCAACTTGGCCAATATAAATGGTTTCAGAATGTTGTCTGTAAAGAAGCGATTGTACACATTTTTTCATAGACCGCCCAGATTGCAAAATGAACAAAAAAAGTTCATTTGTTATATTTCGTAGACTTTAAACAACTTCTGTAACAGTCCAAAAAGTGTGCAGTATCATAGCTTCCAAGTTAGCTGATACTAACATTAAAAAAATCTTAAAAATCCTTGTAAACATGTTCAGGACTTGATGCTTAGTAGTAACTATGGGCACTGTAAATTAAAGCACAGATTTTCATGTCAGTTACAGCTGCAGTTGCTCAATGTATGTGAACCCAGTATTCTATCACATACTTTCATGATTCTATTTCACAAAAAGGAAGAATTTATATGTAATCATCACATATGAAAAAGCTCGGCTGAAGTTCTTTTTCCAGATTACCTGACAAGTGTGTTGCATCCTGCCTCTGAGCACACAGCTGGAAGATGGTAAGGAGCAAGTCTTCTGAGGATGGCATCAGCAAACAGCCTTTCACAGAGCTGAAAAAGCTTGAGGCCACATCGCAGATCAAAGATACTGATGGTTCAGTATCTCCAGCTTCAGAAAGATCCTTCGCTTTAGACAGAGCTGCTTGAAGTTTATCAATAATCCTTTCAACAAAGGTTTCACCAATCAATGATTCTGTTGGGCAGAGGAAAAAGACAATATGCTTTGATTGCTTGATAAACATGACCATGCAAAGATGTCTTATTAATATAGACTAATTTGATTTTTATTAACTAATTTTGAATGCAAAATAAAGTGCAAAACAGTTTCAGTCTAATGGATACCTAAACTCTTCTATTTCACAGACACCAGCCAACATTTCACACTACTAAGTATCTGTTCTCTAAACCAGCTGAAGCAGCTTTGAAAAAGGTAATAAAGATAGAGCAAGTGCAAAGTGAACCTTCCCCCTTTTATGCCCTCCTAGCTTCTGGCAACCAACTGTGAGACAAAGATTTCACTGTACTATTGCATATAGCCACAAACATGCTTAGATCCTTTTTCATGGGATACAAGCAAGCCAATCCCATTTATCCTCAAACTCCACAGTATCCTGTGGCAATGAGTTCCATTATTTAATTATAAACTGTATGAAGAAGTATACTTTTCTTGGCCCTCAAGACTGCTATCTAAGCATGTGTTAGAAATTCAAGTTCTTCCACTGAAAGAAACAACGATACATTTCTCACTATTTGCATTTTCTATACAAATTGTGATTTTACAACTTTTAAGCACAACCCCATCCTTAATCACTTCCACTAGAAGCTGACAAATTCTAGTCTGTTTTCTTGCCTCTACAAGCAGAAGCCACTGCTTGTCTAACCGTCCCTGCCAGATTTCTTTGGGCATATTCTATTACATGTTTTTCAAAAGCATATAGAATATTGCAAGTGACCAAACTTGAACAAGAATATTGCAGTGACCAAAACTACGTGTAGTATTCCAGATATTAACTACATATTCAGTATATTGACTACATGCTATAATAATTTTCATTTGTCCTCTGTTCTTTTCAGAGCAGCTCCTAATAAACTGTGTTCCTCTTTTACTACTTTTTTACAACCTGTCCCTTACAGGGAAACACCACAATGACTGAAGATCTCTTTTTGAGTTTTAACAGGTCAGAGTCTGTCATTGAATTGATACAGTTACAATTGTGTTCTTCCCATGTATACTTGTAGTGTTTACTACTTTGGATTTCTTTTGTAATCTTCTGTATCAGTATTCAGTATTCAGTATCACAACACACTGCTATGGATCTGTGAAGTTTCAGCAACAATTATCTTCCTTTCACTGTTTATTCTTTTTCCCCTTTAATTCCTTTCATCCTAGGCTACTGATCCATGAAAGGCTCTCCTATTCTCTCCAAGACAATTTGCTTAAGAAACTTAGGTAGGAGATCTCATTAAAAAAATCCTTTTGAAAGTCGACATACTCTACTTTGGTTTTAATGACTAAGTCAAGAACCATCATAGCTCATCAAAATCTCTCAGGCTTCAATCAATATGATTTAAAAACAGGTCACCCACCACCCAGCAGAAAATGAGCTCAGGAGTGCCTCTGGCTCTAGAGTCAAAAAGCAAAGTGACTGGACAATTAGCCCTAGAACATCACACACTCACAAGCACATTTGTTGAACTCTCTCTGGAGAAAGAGGTTTTCCGGATGGTCCTTTACATCAGAAGTTCCAGTAACAGAAAAAACAAGGTCCTTTACATCAGAAGTTCCAGTAACAGAAAAAACAATCTTAGGACACCTTCAGGATGCCTTGTCTAAGAACATGCACCACAGTGAGCTGCCTGTGTGTATCTTTGAAACTTGGAAGCACTATGAATGTGCACAGCATCCACTGACACTGAACTATGTCACCACAGGGATCAAAGCAAATGTTGAGTTTACATGGAAAACATGAAGAAAAATGAACTCCCCTGGAAGTCTATATAAGATACTAAAATTGCAAACAAATTAAACAGGATGATATTAACAAATTAAATAGGATGCTATGAATAATAGCTATTAATAAAAAAAGCAGAATACATATACAGCATAAGAGCACATACAGAGTTTTTAAGACATAAAAATAAATGGAAATGGCTGAAAAAAATTCAAAGATCCTGTAACAAAGCATTACTAAAACACACATAGGTCCATAACAATTGATTTGGTATTCCAGTTTTGAAGGTAAATTTCACATGGTATGATTTAAAAAATCATATTATTTTACAGCACACCAGCTGATAGATCAAGCTTACTTAAATTTTCCTCAAGTTTTCAAAACTTGCAAATCTGAATCTTCTCTTTGAACATTGCCCTTGTTTAGCAATGTGGACCAAAAAAATGGCAGCTACTGCTGCAAGTTAGTGTTTACAAAATTAAATAGTATGTAGTAAACTGGCTTAAGTATAAAAAAAGCCCAAAACTAAGAAACAAAAACCCCAACGAAAACCAACCAATCAACAATAAACTACCAGGAGAAAGCCTACATGTTCTAGATGAAGTATTCTGGAAGATCCAAAATTCTTTCAATCTTATGCAAAGGGTAAGTGCAGCATTTACACTTCATGAACTCCAAGGATTATATATGCTCACCACTTTTAACGTGCTGTGACAACACCAAGCTCAGAAGGGTCCACCTTTCTGAAGAGGCTGATCCTGATGAGGCTGCTCTAGGTTTTAAGCCCAGGTGACACAGATCATCCGCCAGCATTACCAGTCTTTCTCCAAGCGTGTCTCCTTTCAGCCAGTCAGAGACTAAGGAAAGTTTCGTTGTGCCTGAGCATGCCTGGATCACAAGAAAAACATTCCAGGAATCTTTTGAGGGTATAGAATAATAGAATGGTTTGGGTTGGAAGGGACCATAAAGATCATCTTCCAAGTTCCAATTTAAGTACCAACCCCCTGCCATGGGCAGGGATACCTCCCAGCAAACCAGGCTGCTCCAAAACCCATCCAACCTGGCCTTGAATACTTCCAGGACTGGGGCAGCCACAGCTTCTCTGTGTAACCCGTTATTAACTATTAACTTTTATTACTAAGCATAAGATTAGTATGTCAAACTTGCACATACAGTGAGAATTACATCATCTGCCATAAAAAGCCTTCAGATTTTACATCTGCAACAACACCCCCCAACTTTCTTTTTGTCAGAGACCGCAACTTATAGCTGGGTCAGATCTCTATTGCAGAGTGAAACAAGTCACCTTCTGAAAATGCTTCCTTATGTTTCTCCTCCAACTATAGAGCCCTGGAAATTCCTACACTGGAGTTAGAAAAATAACTTCTGGATGACCAAGTTGGCTGAAATAAAATCTATTTACAACATAAAAACCGTTTACAGCACCTGAATTTCTTTAAGAAGAAAGAGAAGGTCACAAAAACTTTATTTTGCTGATGAGCCACTGTAAGTTAAAAAAATCACAAAAACTCAGTATTCCTAATATACACAGCATATGTGAGGGAAGATCCTGTGGTCTATGTACCAGACCGTAAGTCAAGTGTTATGAGTTCTTGTCCAAAAATTCATCATACACTTCCTATTTCATCCCATGCAATTACTTAAATGTCAGTTTGTCGATATTCAGTGGAAAAAATTGAATACTACCTTTCCCTTATAAGCACCTTGTAAGGATGATGATATAAATAATAA
This sequence comes from Molothrus ater, assembly GCF_012460135.2. Taxonomy (NCBI): domain Eukaryota; kingdom Metazoa; phylum Chordata; class Aves; order Passeriformes; family Icteridae; genus Molothrus; species Molothrus ater. Next base: position 96,161,592 of record NC_050479.2, on the reverse strand, counting down.
TTTTAATTATTGGTCTAATCCCCAGCTCCATTCTGTCTAGCTTAGAATAGATGATCCACAAATCAGGAATCCCTCTGGCTCACAAAGCAAACTGACCGAAAACAGACAGGACAAAGATTTTTTTGTTTTGGCATCATAATTTCATTTTTAAGACTGTCCCCAGATTTAAGTGCATTTAAATCAAACACAACTCTAAGACTGTAAGATTTTCAAACTATGGAAATTACCACTACAAACACATATGAGTCTCAAAGCTAACATCAGAGAATTATTAAAAATTACGCATAACAAGAACAAAAAAAAATCTTAATCTTTACCTTTTGAATTATCTGGAGAAAAATAACCCACTTAAGATCCATCTGAAAAGAAAAACAGAATTCCCCAATATTTAATAAAAAATCTTTGCTGAATAGGAAGAATTAATGCCATTTTATCTGTTCTGTAGGCATAAGTAGAAGCTGATAAAATTCAGTAACAAAGTTATTGATTGTATCATTTTTGTCTTGCAAATCTTTCTTTCCCACAAAATTCAGTAAGGGACTGTATTTATACAAAAGGCTACCAATGACTACTATTAAAGTACACTGTATAAAGAACCAAGAGGAGAGAAATTCTGATGATACTTTTTTAAAATGATTTAGACCATACAGAAAAAGACAGAACTTTTCACCCCAACACTATCATGTCCAGCTTTCCAAAAACTATCTTCCTTATGCTGAACTTAACCCAAATTCATGTAGAATTATCATCCATGCAACAGTGCCAAAATAAGATTATTAGTGAACCACAGCCCACAATAAAGACTCTGATAAAAATTAACAATATCATGTACAAGTCATACCTTTACTAAATCATCCAGAATGACTTTCCTTTCATCATTATTGTTGCAACAATGAAGTACACTGTATAAAATATCAACCAGGAAATGGGTGTCTTTTCTCCAGTCTTCTTTCAGCCAGGTTATTAAATTCAGATACAGAAATTGTACAGATGGACTTCGGTTATGAGCTTTTACTTCATTTTGGGATTCAGCTTGAGCAGGACTTACATTATTTCCCTGCTCTAAAAGTACTTGGAAAACTCTGTTTGAGGAAAAAGTGTTGAGAAGGGCAGAGAGAAAGTTCAAATGCTGTTCTGACTTCTGTTCATTGACATACACAATGCTCAGCTCAGCCAGGTTGCAGACTAAGTTCTCTAGAGGTTCTTTCCTTAGATGTGACGTTTGCTGCAAGTCAGCCTGAATTTCAGAGTCACCATTTCTAATTTCCATGAACTTTCGACTCTCAGTGTTCCTTTCAAATTCATCCTCATCTGTAAATCTGATTTTTAGAGATTTTCTATTGCTTGGTTTCATAGCACTCTTCGGATTATGAAGAATTTCTAGCATACCAGATATGGCAAACAGTAATTTCCTGTCAGCATCCAACCTATCAACATGAAGTATACACATTTTTAAAAGATGGCCCCAAAAATCTGACAACAGTTTCTGGAAAACTTCATCTGTGCCATCATCATTGGAGAGTTCTGCTTTAGCTTCCCAGGAACTCAGCATTTCAGCTGTTTGATAAAACAATGGTCCACTTTGTAACTTGGGGTCTTTAAGTACAGCACTGACAAAAGGAATCAACTATAAAGACAAAAAAGATGTATTAAAGAACAGTGATCCAATTTACAAAATAATTTTATTCTTTATAATGCCAAGAAATTATATAATCCTGAAAAACATTCTGGAAACAACTCTGCAAATATCAGAATTATTTATGTTTGAACATTTTATAAAAACATACAGGATGGGAGGCACTTTTTCCCCCCTTAAATATAACTTTAATTGCACAGTAAGAAGGATGATTTCATAGGAAGAAAAAAAAACCTAAATTCAGTACCTTTACTTTTGTTACACCTTGCTCTCTACAACTCCCTGAAAGGAGGTGGAGGTGGGTCTCTTCTGCCGTGTCTCAAGTGAAAGGAATGGCCTTAAATTGCAGCAGGGAAAATTCAGACCAGGTATTGAAAAAAAAAATCAATGGAAATGTGGTCAGATATTGGAATAAGTTGCCCAGGGAGTTGGTGGAGTCACCAGCTCTGGAAGTGCTTAAGAGACATCTCAATGAGGGTCTTGGGGACATGGTCTGGACGTGAATTTAGTGGTGGCTGCGCTACAGCAAGACTGGATGATCTTGTCTTTTCCAGCCTTGACAATTCTGTGTGGTTTTTTTCCATAAAATCTAGGGAAACTCTCAACAGAGAAGTAAATCCTCACCTAAAATTCCCATTCCTCTTTAATTTTGACTTATTAAATGTACACACAACAATATTCAGTATTTCTGATTAATACCTGGTCACATATAAGCATTTGATGAATTTGGCTTTGGTCTTCTCCTTTCTGTAGTACAGCAAAGCACAGACACTCCATAAATGCAGTTATAATTGCTGAACTTTCTGAAGGACTGGCTATTGTCCTCTCATTTGACAACCTGTGAGAAGACACAGAAGAAACCAAGTAACCCAGTTTTCAAGAAACCCAGTATGAATGTTATCAATGTACCCTGAATTAGCTTGTTCTGATCCAGACACCAGTATGAGAATACAGGATCACAGATTCATTTACAAGAATCAGATCAAAATAAAGTCAATTTAGAAAGTTGATAAACCCAAGAATTTAACAGAATCTATATCAATGAAATTCTTCATTCAGTCTTAGCTTCAGAAAAAACAGATCTATATAAACAGAGAAACCATATACAGCCTAGCACACTGTCTCCTGTTCCAGTTGGCTGTCAAAACTCTTTTGCAATTTTCCACACATACCACAGAAGTTCAGAGAGTGTGACTTTTTGTCATTACAGGAAAAAAAAATAAGAGGAAGAAAAAAAAAAAGAGGAAAAAAAAGAAAGCCACTTAAAGACAGTCTCCCCAGTTCTGAGCCAGAAAACCTGCAATTTCTTTGCTTTTTAATGAATATTATATCACACGAATGATCACAGAAATATTACAATCATTCCTACGTGTAATAAAATTCTATACACTTTTCAAACAAACCCCTACATAACTCTCTTCTCCAAGAGCTCTGCTAATTTTCACACCAGCATCAGTAGAGAACTGGTTTTTTTATTTATTTTTTAAATAAATTAAATTTCAGTATTTCATAAAATAATTTCTATATGCTTTTGAGTATGCAATGCACAGGTGCACATTTAAATTACATTTCATAGAAAGGTAGTTTTGAGGTATTTTAAAGGCACAAAGTACAAGCAGTTTCTTTAAAAATGAGTATAACAATAATTACAGTTTGTGCATAAAGGAAATATCACTCTCACAAGGCTAATCCCCCTATGTAAGAATTACACACTGGTGAGAAGAGCGTGATTCCTAAGAGTCACTCTTAATTATAATAATTTTCCATATTCAAATTTGTCATGGAATAAATACAAAGCTTTGACAAGGAAAGATAAGAATGCTTCATGTAAGGAAGATATAGTAAAATAAAAAGGAAAGCTGAAGGTTTAAAATGACAGAACAGCCACAAAGAACTGATTCCAGTTTTGGATTTTGAAAATAATTTTAAAAATATAATCTCATTTATCTTCAAATGCTTAAAGATTAGTTTCTTTGTTTCCAAACGTGAAAAAGACTGATTCCAAATAAATAAATTTGTGGTCCATACCCTTGAATTATAGAGCTGAAAAAAACTCTGAAGTATTCCAGCTTTGGTTCCACAACGTCAGGAGGCACCTTGCTAATGAAGGGCAGGAGGTTTGGGTAGATAACAGTAGCTAATCCTCGCCCACCTTCTCGAAGCACTGTCCAGAGCTTTGGCAGAACTCCTTTTCTGGCATTTACATGACTCCAACAGTCCTACAGAAAGAAATTCACTTACTATAAATTAAACAATATGTTGCCTCAGAAGAATCCCCAAGGTAGCCATTTAACCCACATCCCCATATTATAGCTGAAACATGTCATGGTGAAATTTAAATTCTGTTAAGTTACCCACTTGCCAGTATCTTTAAAATCACTTTCTCCCTATTTTGGCTTGTGAAGTTAACATGATAAAACTATTTCTGCACTGTTTAAAATCAATTGACCTTTCTTAACAGCAACTGCAATTAAAGGTTTCTCTTTAATCATACATTCATGATGCTTCATAGGAATCACTACTGTAATTAATACTGTATTTAATTTTAAGTTCTCATTATCAAGGCAAGCCAATGAGTTTGGAAGTATCACTAACTTCAAAACTCTCTTCAAAAATTTTCTGATGGTTAGAAACTGCTTTGGCACTTCCCCTTCCCTAATTTTTTTTGTCATCTGATCTATTTTATTTATTATCATATCTATTATAGTTCAAGATACCTATATTTATAACAAGCTGAACAAAGACCGTTTAGGGGTTTTTCTTCAAGAAAACTTGTTCCAGTTCATTCCAGCAGTTGCAAATGGGAGCTGCAGCGTTAAACCCTCAAAGCATCCCAGTCTATGGCAACAACTCATCCTGCTAATAAATTCAAAGCCAGTGTTTCACTTAAAATTAAGGGGAAAAAAAAAAAAAAGCAAAAAAAAAAAGCAAAAAAAAAAAGCTACAGAACCCTTACATTTGAAGGGGAAACAAACTAACCAAAAATGCACTGCAGGTCTTTTTTGTAACTGTCTTTAACAAAGAAAAAGGTTTTAAGCATTATTTGACTAACTACTAACTACATTGGATGAAAGGGTTTCAGATTAATTAAATTAAATCTATAAAACAACTCTAATTTTCAGATTTGAAAGTTACACTGAAAGAAGGAGGATGTACCCTTATGGAGTTCCTGTTATTAACCATAAAGAAAACCCAGTCAAGCCTGTCTTCCTAATTCTACACAGAGAACAACACTTGGTGAAAAGTTAAATTTGATGAAAATATCTCACATTACCTCAATAGTGGTGATAGTATAAAGCACTGCTTCCCAAAGAGCAGGACACACCACTGCATCACTGTCATCAATGCTGAGAAGAACAGCAGGACAAACTCTTGGTGCTTCAGCTTTCACCACCTCAGGCAAGTGCTGGCAAAAAGCAGAAATCAGCTCAAAGAAAGCTGAGCGAACCTGACAGAGGCCACAGAAGGAAAAGCAGAATTTGTCACTACATGTAGTTAATAAGATTCCTTTTAAAGTCAACAAAAGTTTACAAGACACCATGCCTGTATTTTATCACATTAACAAAGGCTAAAATATTATTAAAAACCAAGAAAAACAAAGTAGTTATTAAACAGTCTTATCAAATATTTTAATGCAATTTGTTTACTAATGAAATGCCTGTCAAAAGTTGTATTTTTATATACTTCTCAAAAGGCATTTTTTCCCAAAAGCAACTTAAAGCTTTTAAACAAAATACTATTGCATTAATTCATTACTCTATGTACAGATTAAAGACCAGTAAAACTGTTTAAAAAATGAAAACCCCAAAGCACCAAGAATACATGCTCTAAGTTGACAGAGTTTGTATCTTCTACATGAATTTTAATGATGGCAGATTGCCAAAAAGTAGATCATGATGATATGGAAATAAAAATTTAGCCTACTTAATAAATTTTCAAGTAATATTGTCTATATTGAGTTTGGCGGGTTTTTTAACATTAAGTCCAGTCAGATATTAGTCCCAGATCAAAAAGATTTATAATTATGTTAACTGAACAGTTTCTTTAGCCTTTCTGGAATCTACCTAGAAACCTGAAGGCTGTTTCAAACCTAAGCGAAGTACCAAGTGCATCCTTGTAGAATACAAGTAATTAATACTTCCTTAGGTTAAGGGTATTACCTGTAACGAAAACCAAGCAAAATAAAGAAGAAATTTAAAAGTCACCTGTGATACATTGTTTTTGCTATATTTCCAAAATTTGTTTTGGGACAGAAGTGACATTAACTTTTCCTCCAATGAATGCATCTCTTTCTTTGGCAACGTGCTGAGCAACTTTTTTAAAGCTAACAAGGAACACGTCAGAATCCGGAAAAATTTGGCTTCCCTTTCTTCTTCTGGTACAGTTCTCAGAAAGCAAAACAAACAAAAAAGTTAAAAGTGGACCACAAATAAACCAGCAGTCATCCCAAATTTGTCTAAACTAAACTGCCTTCATTTTTTTTGTGTTCGTTTTTTAATTTCAGGTGCCAGGAATGTAAATACATAAACTTTCCAGAGGTTTTAAATTACACTATGAAGTGTTAGAAAAAAAGTTAAAAGTCATCTCATCTTCCAGCTACTCACAAATGATATTCTTAAAAGAGCTGAAACAAAATTAGATAACTGATAACACTTTCAAAAACATTTATTTAAGTGTTGTAGTAATAAGCAGCTGGGACTCAATTTTATCATGCAGAAAAAGCCAATTCTTTATTCACAAAGCTCATATTAATAGGAAATATTAGAAGGTACTGTGTTAGACCAAATTGGCTAACAATACACTGACACTCAGTTTAATTGTCAGTAAATGGCTAGGGTGTCCATCTGTCAAATATCTTCATTTTGGTTAGTTTACATATTTTGTTCACTGATCCTTAGAGACAGATTTTTTGTTTATTGTAGGTGCAAACAGTTCTCTTAACATAACAGTCTGTTGCATTAACTGCCTTCATTTTTTATGATTTTTCACATGGGAATTTAGCTACCTGCACTTAGAATAAGTAACGGGCTAGCTGGTAATTTAGCAGAACAAGGCCTGATTTTATATAATAAATTATATAATAAATAATATAATATTAATATTTTATATAATTATATATATATATATATATATATATATATATATATATATATATATATATATATAAATTTGGCCTTTCTTTTATAGTATCTCTACTTGTATGCAACACTTAAGTCCCAATCAAAGTTGCTGGGATCTGGATTCAAATAATTATTCTGTCTCCTGAAACAAAACTAAATTCACTACTTCCAGGTACAGAGAACCCAATAAAGACCAAGATTTAAAGAATTAAATATCCATTTAAGCAGGCAAACATACTGAGGGTCACTAAGTGTATCAGCTGTTTCCTTCAGAAGGTGATCTTGAAGTACCTATGGGGGAAAAAGCCATGCATATAAACACAAAGAAATCTAATACTTATATGTGAACAATATAGTCCACACATTATTCAGAGAAGCCCTACAATAAAGTTTCACAACCTCTGAGCTGTCTTTCTAACATTTTTAGACATGCTAGTAAACATGCTGGAAGAGAATTTGACTCATGGGTGAACACAGCACCTGTGGTACTGTCTGAATTGAGTCTCCCTAACACTTAGTAAATTGCAGCCCCATGCCAATGTGCTCCTGCTAAAAAGAAGCCAAAATGAGGCAAATCAAATCAGTTAGGTTTGCACATGATGGACTGGCAATGCAATCTTTGAACTTTTTTTAATTCGGTCCATTGAGTATCATATCTGACAGAAAAGCATAATGGCCAGAATTAAACTTGTAGATGCTGAAACACTGCTCAGCATTCTGCATTCTTCTTCACTATAGCTAAACTACTCCAGCATCATTATTCCATCTGTCAGCAACATTATGTGTTGACTGAACATCATTACATAGGAATGCACACAAGGAAATTCACAATTCATTCCTTCCAATGGTTCCAGTCATTCTCATCTCAAGTCCAAAAAAAATATGTATTTTTTTCTCTGCATTCCTTATTGTTTTTCTTTTTTATATTTCCTTACAGAAGAAATTCTTCCCTGTGAGGGTGATGAGGCACTGGCATAAGTTGCCCACAGAAGCTGGGACTGTCCCATCCCTGGAAGTGCTCAAGGCCGGGTTGGACAGGGCTTGGAGAAACCAGGTCTAGTGGAACGTGTCCCAGCCTATGGCAGGGGGTGGAACACAAAGACCTTTTAAAAGTCCCTTCCAACCCAAACAATTCTCTTCACAGGGGCAAAGTTTCAGGCAAGAAAGAAATTTAACCATGAAGCACAGATGGGGTAAGGATGATTTTTAAACTTGTAACAGAAGTTGACATATACAAAGCCTTAAAGAAATACAAAAGTAAACTCACATTAAGAATTTCATCCTTACAGAATACTAAGGCTTCAGGTTGTTTGCTCAAAGGAAAAGCTTTTTCAAAAGCTACTTTTGCAGCAGAAGCAGCAGGGGAGTAAGTGTCACACTGAGCAATCAGCCAGTAACCCATGATACTTTTTAAGTAAGGAGCTAAGTGTTTTTTGACTTTAAGAATCAGTTGCTCAAAAGATTGCTGAGTTGCTTCTCGAACACGGCGATCATGATCCTGTTAAAGAAAAGAAGGAAAAAAAGAGAAAGGTTTATTGGTTTTAGAAATGTACCTTTGATTTCAGGTACTTCAAAGCAAAAGTGGTGATTAAAAAGCCATGTTTGCAATTAATTGGATTTGAAACATAGATTTGAAAATACACACCAATGACAAAAAAGTTTTGGTATCCCAAGGTATGGGGAGCGTCCTAATTTAGTAGCATCATATTCCCAACTGTTGTACACTCAGATTGTAACTTTCTCCTGATATCCCAAACAGCAGGTTTTTTTTCCAATTTATACAAACATTTTACAGACAGACAAGAGGCATGAGAAACAGGAAGCCTTGAAGACATCTTCTGAGTTAGAACTGCCATAAGCTGTGCATTGCAATCCTTTATTTGCAAATGAGTTTACAACATCATGATTTTTTACACTCTTGACTCAAGAAAGAAACAGTAGGAATTCCTCTAATAGTTAAGAATAGTGATTCATTTTGTTCCATACCATGTTTTCAACAGTAGCCATTCTAGACAGCTTGGAAATACAATAAATAGATGAAGAAACTTATTGCTAATCTAGCTACACGTGGTCTTTTCATATTTGGGTTTGGGGTATTTTTTTAATGTTAAGTCTGGTCAGCCCTAGATCAAGAAAGTTTATAATTATGTTAACTGAACAGACTCTCTAGCCTTTTTGGAATCCACATAAAAGAACTTTTCCTAAGAAATATAGTACCATCTTTTAAACATAAAGGTCTAATAGACCTATCAAGGAAGTACATCCCAGACATCAACAGTTCAAGATTCCACCCACTGCCAATACTGAAATTTGTCCACAAAACGAACAGTATTTTCCTTCAACTTGATGTTTCTCCTAAAACAAGTCAGTAATTTCAACAAAGGTAGATAGGTCAAACAAACAAACAAACAAAGACCACCTTAGAAGTAGTCACAGGAAGTAGATAGGTAAGTTTCTAATTTAAATACTTCAATACTTACCAGTGAAATTTTACAATAAATTCTTGGCCAATAAGGAAGAACACCTTTAACAACTTCCGCTTCTCTTTCCTTGCACATTGTCCCAAACTCTTGCATAGCCTAAAATTAAAATATCAAGGGCATGACTTAAGAAGTCAGGCAGATATATTCTGTAATTTACCAGTTTGTATCTGAAACTGCAACTTCCTTTTCCAAAAATCAAATAATTTCTTGCAAATGAGCATCTATAGAGATAATTGCATGATGGACCTTGCTATGTGTTATCCAGGATGTAATCTGTATTGCAGTTCTAGCAAATCCACCAAAGTGAAATTAGTTATTTCCTCTTCCTCCCTTAAGAAAATGGTATCATTCTCAAATTACAGGGGGCAAAGGATACACCTACTTTTAACTTGGTTGTGACATCCCTTTTAGAAAGTTTTCGCAATACCATTCGGAAATCAGCATCCACAAGGCTGTCTACTTCTTCTGCTCCTTGAATTGCAGGAACATATCCTAGATCACTCTGAGATGTCCCAAAGCCGATAAACCCAGGCACTGTTCCACGTTCTTTGGCAAGGAGCTCTGCAGCTCGGCCACTGCTAGAAGGCTAAAGAAAAGGGACAGGAGTCAATTATCCATTTAATTTTATTTTGCACACATTACGCATTTAAAAATATGATCCTAATTTTATTTTATAATGGACCTTCTAATTAACATAAAGTCTCTCAAAGAAGAGTCCACCTGTGCTTTAAACATAGAAACCTAGAAAATTATTCTTCACTTTAGGATCAGGCTGAGAGACTTGGGGCTGTTCAACCTGGAAAAGAAAAGGCTCAAGGGAGCCCTCAGAACATCCTTCCAGTATCAGCAGAGAGCCTACAAGGAAGCTGGAGAGAAGTCTTCATCAGGAACTGTAGTGATACAACGAGGAATGACTTCAAACTGAAACAAAATAGGTTTAGATTACACATGAAATTCTTGCCTATAAGGGTGGTGAAACCCTAGCACAGGTTGCCCAGAAAAGCAGGGGCTGCCCCATCCCTGGAAGTGTTCAAGGCCAGGTTGGACAGGGCTTGGAATAACCTGGTCCAGTAGAAGGTGTCCCTTCCCCTGGCAGGAGGTGGGACTGGATGAGCTTTAAGGTCCCTTCCAACCTAAATCACTCTGTGGGTCTATTAGATGATTCTGTGAATCAAAATTCTCTTTTCACATAATGCATGAATACTTATGGAAAATGATTGCTTTTATTGCATTTTTGCTAGCAGAAAATTCCTTCTGCAAGCAAACAATTTACTAAGAATCTATAAACAATTTATTAAGAAACTATTTATCCTCCTTCACTATTTCTGGCTTTCCTAGTTTTTATACAGCTTCCTAGCTCTTATACAGGCCAATACAGCTCTCAGGGAATTCTCCTTAATTCTCTGAACATCAAAAACACTCAGCCAAAATAAAGGATTCTCCCAGCAACCAAGCGGCCAAAAATGATTTAGAGAATTGTAGCAAAAGCATGCATATGTAACAAATATAATAAATACCATCAGACAGTGTGTGTTTTGGAGCTCAGCACCACTTCTAGTTTACCCCATTTGCCCACTGTATTATTGGCTCAGGTTTGTTTACACACTCTTTTCGAAAGACTACCCCAAAACTAACTGAGGCTTAAATGTCCTCTGGGACACCTCATCATGCAAATACCTTTTACTTCCTTATGGAAGCAGCAGTTTTGTGAGCTTGTGGGGTTTAAATAATCTTTTCTGCATGTGAGCTGTTAAAGATATGCTGCTTTGCATTCCCTAGTCTTCCCTAAATCCACAGAGGAATTAGGGAACCTGAACACCAGACTTCTCCCACAATTCTGAGTGATAGGGCAGATGTCACGTCATCTCTGGCCTTTTGGCAAGAGTGTATTCTAAAACTCTGCACAGAAAACCACACCGAATGTACCACCGACACCTTGCTAAATCTACACCCGCGGTGATTTTGCTCTCCGTCTCCGTACAAATACCACAGCAGCAGCAGTCACGCTCCCCTAAAGCACGACTCAGGCCAAGAGGCGGCTTCAGGCCCAGCCCCAGCTACCACAACCGGCCCCGAAGATCGCGCTGCCCCGCCGAGGGAGCCGGGCTCCGGCGGTCCGCGACCCTCCGCCCAGGGCACCCGGAGTGCCGGAACCGCGAGCCCCCGAGCCCTGGGCCCGGCCCCGCGGGCCGCGCTCACCCGCAGGTTGCCCTTGGTTCGCTGCTTGTTCTTGCCCCCCATGGCGGCGACGGCACCGGAACCGGGGCCCGACCGGAGCCACCGCGGGTACCCCGACACTTCCGGGGCGGGGCCGCGCGGCGCGGGAGGGTACCTGCGTCAGTGGCCTTAAACTCAGCAATATCCTTTAAAGAAATAAAAATGAAATCAATCGATCTTAAACTTCGAGCGTCCCGTGAGGCCTTTACGGAGCCGCAGCGTTCTTGTACACAAAGACTTTGGATTTGGGAAAGTTTCACCCACCCTTGTGGAATGACATCGCTGTAAAGTATCCCTACAAGAGGTGTTCCAAGTCCACACGAGAGAGCTGAATGTTAGCGATTTTACTGGATGTGTACAGAAACATTTAGTCAATATTTAATAAAAATATTTAATCAAAAGAAACGAATGTCTGCTTTTTTCTACAGGGATTTAGATGCAGTATCTGCAAAATTAGCATTCAGTGATACAACTTTGTTGAAATCCCACTCAAAAATATATGCAACATAATGCACTTCATATTACAGCATTGGAAACCTGGGAACTCAGAAGGCTGAGGATTGTTTCAGAGTTTTTGAGCATGCTATAAGGGAACCTGATCCTTGGTACCCTTATGCTTTTACACAAACCAAAATAACAGATGTAGTGGAGACACCATGGTATCTATCTTACTTGCACACACACTTTGACCTACAGAAAATTCTTATGCCTTAGAGTAGGAATCCTAGCTCATCTTGGTAGCATGAGTAAGACTCTTGTAAACTTGCTCCCTCCCTTTGTTCTTTTTTAAAATAAAATAATGATCTCAGGGCTTACTAAACTTTCAGGTTGAAAGTAGAAGATTGTTTAGAAAAGTTTTCATGAAGTGTATGTAAACAGTAACGATTAATGTAAACATCATGTTCTCACTCCTGAGATACCCACACTGCAATTTTGTCTTTTCTTATTTGTAGATTCATTCACCACATTCATCCATCTACAATTCTGTAACTGTCCAGTAGGTTATCAAACACATTTTCTTTCATTTTAAATAGGTATGTACCCTAAATCTCTTCAACACCAGAAAGTGCACAAAGCAGTCATAGAGTCATTTCCATTATTCAGGATTTCACTGGATATTTTTTTTATATTGAAAACTGAATTCATCACATGAATCATGAATTATTAATTCCCTCTCTGATCAACTGTTGCAGAAAAGCTAAGGAATCTGTTAAGAGGATTAAATTAAAAATGTAGCTGCTGGGGCCTCTGCTGATCTTCAACCCCTTGAATGCCCTTCAACCCCAAAGTACATTTGAAATATATCAGCACATCCTTTTTCTTCTAAAAAATTATATAGTTGCCCCAAGTCCATATGATTTCCCCGGGCACCATGTGCATCAAAACATTTTTCTTCCAAAGTGGAGAACTTTCGTTGCTTCTGGATCTCAGCATGTCCTCCACCTTCCAAAGAAACATCTTCTCTGTGCCGAATAAGGATTCTTTTCCATGTTAATCTTCTTATCCTGAAAGCAATTGAGGAAATATTAATCTACTTATAAAATAAAGACTGTTTTGGGAAATACTATGGAATAACTACTATCACAAAAGTCAATAAATTCTATTTGTGTATATATATTGACAGAGATAATGGTTCACGAGCTGGTCACAGAAATACTACTCACATGCAAACACTCTCATAAGCAGAAGCTTGGGGCTTTTTTAACTCCTCAGGACTGGAAACCTTTAATGCTATTGCTCACAAAATAATTAATGAGGATGTGGTTTCCATTTCAGGACTCCTGTCTTCCCTGTGCTAAGAATTCTCAGAGACTCTTAGCTGATACAATCAAATTACAATGCTTATTTAGTCTGCACCACCCAGAAAGATAAATGATGGGAGCAAAATTAAACACAAATGTGAAGTGATATAAAAGCACACAAATCTAACACAACTGGGGTACTGCAATCCATCTCTATAAAAGTGAAACACAGAGAATTATAAAACAGAAATAAATGTGCATCCTGCAGTACCAGTTTCTTTGAGTGTTGCAACCAACAGTACAGTGGATATTCAGAGTTGTAAATACATTATTATAAACACAAATACTTTACAGATCTTCACAGCTTGGCAGGTGGTTGAATTTCCACCTTCTGGCCACATGTAGAGCATGACAAAATGCAATATTCTAACTACTAATGGCATTTAAGCATAAAGAAGAACTAACCTTGACCAGAACTCTTCACAACTACTTTGTAAACCTTCTACACAAACAACACCTGGCTTCCCTGGCATGCAAAACCCTGACAGAGAGAGCTCCTTGGCCCATTCAATAATATTCTTTCTTTTTTGCTTGTTGTAAATGTGATGACTGTAGATCCACAATCGAGTGAACATGGTGACTTCTGACTTTGTGGCATCTGCGGCTGTCATTGAGAAGGATGAAAGATCTTTGTCAATGTAAGCAGCTGCATGGTCTTTAACCCATTCCCTTGCACTCAGTATGCAGGGCTCGCCATTGAAGTTTTGCATCAAGTATGTTTTTAGATCAGAGTTCAGGAGAATCTGCTGAGAGCGGCTTAATAATGATGACCTAAAAAAAATGCATATAGATATATATATATATGTGTTTACAATTTAGCATGTTTTTTAAAAACACAGAATAATGGAATCCTTACGTTTGGAAAAGACATCCCAGATCAAGCCCAAACTTTGACTGATGATCACCTTGTCAACCAAACCAGCGCACTGAGTGCCACATCCAATCATGTACTGACCACCTCCAGGGAAGTGACACCAGCACCTCCCTGGGCAGCTCCTTTCAATGACTGACCAACTTTTCCATGAAGAAATTCTTCCTTATGTCCAAACCTGAACCTCCCTTGGTACAGCTTGAGGCCATTTCCTCTTGACCTGTCACTGGTTCCCTGGGAGAAGAGGCCAATCTCCACCTGCCTACAGTCTCCTTTCAAGTAACTCTAGAAAGTGATAAGGTCCCCCGAGTCTCCTTTTCTCCAAGCTAAACCACCCTAGCTCCCTCAGCTGCTTCTGATTAGGACTTTTGTTCCAGACCCTTCATAACTTTTCAAAGGTTTTGCTTCAAGTTGCCAAGAAAATCAGGCATAGCTAGATAATATGCACTTGCTATTGATATTTAACTCATATTAGCTATGAAAACATCTTAATTATTATTTAATTGGTGTGCTAGCTCTTGAATTCACAAACAGCACTACCAATCTGTAAAATAAAATCAAGAAAAAGGTACTTGAAAAGTAAGTATGGTGGCTGAACTAATTTCCTGTAATACACAAGTCTACGTCTTTAAACAGAAATAAAAAGATCAGAAGGCTGGAAGAAACAGCATTGTGACAAGGGAAGAGTAATACCTTTGATTATCTTTTCACCCCTTTACTAAGTCTTAAGCTTTATCAAAATAGACACATCTTTCTTCCTGAGCATCAGACCTATGAACAGTATCTACATGTAACCCTTCTGTACAGGTGATGGCTCCTTCTCACTTTTTCCCTTTCCCTCACTTATTTGCTGAGCACAACAGAGAAATCATAAGCTTGTATATTTGTTTTTTCTTCAGCACTGTTGTCAATCTGGCTTAATTCAGCAGTAAACCATCAAAAAAAAAGGACTGCTTTCTCTGATCATAACCGTATTTGTGCAGTACACTGTAACTTATAAATGTTTTATTAGCAGTTGTACCTCACAGTAATTTCTGGGAGAACAGATGGATATTTAAATGGTAAAGCACAGGACATAGAGAATTCCACCTAAAAATAAATGAGGAAATGTTTACTTCACATAAGCCATAAAATCCCACAAAGTAATACGATAATTTTTTTAAAAAAGGGTTTACAATACCGTAGAGGCATTAGGCACCTCTGTCTTTACATTCAGTATAAACTGAACTTTTGAAGATGGCACCTCGGCAGACTCATTTTCAACACAGTGTTTCAGTTCAGCTAGAGCCAGTTGGTCTGTGACAGCAAACTCTTCCTCATAAGGAAACATGCTAGACAGTAAATCTAACTCTGAAATTTGTATCTCTGCTGCTTCTTGGTTGGCCATTTTTGTTGTTCCTTGAGCAAAGAAAAATACAGGGAAGAAAGACACAGCTTGAATATGGGACAAAATTCATTAACTACTCATATGAAAATCATGTTAAAGAATCACAGAATATGCTGAGTTAGAAGGAACTCACAAGGATCATCGAGTCTGACTTCTGGCCCTCCACACGACAATCATAAGTCACACCCTGTGCCTGAAAAGCATTGTCAAACACTTCTTGAGCTCGGTCAGGCCGGTGCAGTGACCACTTTCCCGGGAAGACTGTTCCAGTTCCCAACCACTCTCTGAGGGAAAAAACTTTTTAAGTATCCAACCCTAAACCTCCCCTGACACAGCTTCATGTCCTGCCACTGGTCGCCAGAGAGTGCCTCCCTCTCCACTTCCCCTCCCGATGAAGCCGTAGACTTAATGGATATTAATAGTTATGAACAAGCCCATCATAACCGGCTCGTGTCTCCCGGGCAGTCTGGGTAACACACACAGACAGCCCACGCAGTTTCCACTGCCCTGAGGTGGGACAGGACGCGCTGGTGTCTCACCAAACCAACGCCTTCCACACAGGGCTGCTACTCGGGTGTCCTGAGCACTGGGGAGCCTCCCGTGCCCCTCGAACACACCACCACCGCCCCGCTCCACACCGCCCACCGCACACCGCAGCCCCCAGAGAACAGAGGAGGGGAAAGTGAGCCGGCGTCGCACCCGCGCATGCGCGTACGCGTCCCGCACCACCTCACGACACCCCCCGCCATCACGGCCCCACAATGCAGCGCGCCAGAAGCACGCATGGCAGCCGGTGACCGCCGCCCCTCCACTGGTGATTGAGGTAAGAGGTTGCCGTCTGCCTCGTCTGGCGGAGTCATGCTCCACCAAGTTGTTCGTCCCGCCGCACCGGCAGGTGAGGGACGGGAATCCCCCGAGGCTGCCGCCGCGCTCCTACCGCCGCAGCTACTCTCCTCCCAAGTCCGGACTCGCTCCGCCGGCACGCTGCGGCCGTCTCCTCTGCCGGAATGCGCGGGGCTCCTGATTGGCTACGACAGCTGTCGCTCATTGCGCGGGCCAATCGGAAGCAGGCGGGGCCGGGTCATGGGGGCAGCCCGGCCTCGGGCCGGGCCGGGGGGCTGCGGGCTCGGGGATTACGGCTCACCTGCTACTCGCCGGACGGGAAGTCCGGCCTGACGACAGGGTCCGGCCTGCTGCCCGCCGCAACCTGAGGGTTCCCCAAGTAAAAAAGCTCTCAGGGCTTTTTTCCAGGGTGTTAGTCAAAGGCAGGTGCGCGTTTGGTCGTTTACAGACCGTTCGATCTTATTTAAAAAATATATAAAATGCTTCAGTCGTTTAGGCTGTGCATTCATCGTGAGGGCTTTGCCGTGGTGCAAAGCCTGTCGGACAAGTCTTCCCAGGCATAGCTGGGGTTAAATTAACAGCCCCACCTGTTGATGCTGTCCTGCATTCCCGGCAGGAGCAAGGACAACTTGGAAAGGATTTTATTAATTAAAATTGTTTATACAAGACCAAGTGTTGTAGCTTTTTGCAGAAAAATATGCTGTAGAGGAAGGTTGTTGGGTGAACAGTTACTTCTTTTTCTGAACAAGGTGAATGCTAAGTTGCAAAAGTTGGCAATTCTGCTCTCGATGAAGTGGCTGCCGAGCAGCCATCAATAATTGGGTCATCTGCCCTAAGAGTATGCTCATGCAAACATGCTCATGTTTGTAAATGGCTTTTCATACAAAACGTCCTCTGTGAGTATCATGCCTAAACTCTCCCCAGCTTAATTTTTCTCTTTGATTCTCTTGATCTGACTTAATTATTTTGCCTCCAAGCAGACAGTTGTGCTCTGGGGCTGGTGTACTGCCATGTACCAGCATAGAAATTAACTTGGAAAGGTGGACTGATACAGATTTAGTGCTGGTTGTGTTTACGTGAAGGGTGAACAGCAGGGTTAAGCTAGCCTGCAAAGATTGCAGATTCTTGATTTTGAGCCCTTTTAGCTTTTTTGTTTTCATTGTACAACGTGAGTTTTAAGTTTTCCTGAGATTTTTGGATGATCTTTTGTCAGGTAAGGTACAGGGGCTACAGACTTTTGGAGACCCTGGGGGGCATTCCCTGGTTTAGGGAGACACAAGAAACTTACCTCAAAAAGCTATTAAGACCCCATTGGCTCGTTCCCCTGTTCCTATGTCCCTGAGCTACTCCCTCCCTATTCCCTGATTTGCCCTTATCTTTGTACTGCCTCGAGACCAGGTTCACCCCCAGGCCCTTCAGAGACTGGTACGCTTGGACCCTCCATGTGTGTGTGCCTGTGACCTGAACATCTTACTGGGCCGCTGAATAATATATATCTGTGGATATTATGCAAAGGCCCTCTTTGCTTCTTTACCTGGGACTCTACTAGCAGCAATGTAGGCTGCCACACAGACTAGAAACTAAACATGGTCTATCACATGTGCAGTAGCCGCCTATCTGAAGCCAAGCACTTGGGTTAGGACTCTGAAGTGGTAGATCACTCTTGTGTAGATCACTCTTGTCGAGAAGGGTCCACAGGTATAGTAGATAACAGACCTGTCTGAATTATTTGCTTGATATGTGGGGAAGGTAATGATAGATCTTCCCCTGCAAAGAAATTGAAAAATCAGTATTCCCGTGGTCTGTGTATCTTCAAATATGTCAAGAGTATTTTACTTCTGTCAGATTTCATCAAAGAAACAGGAAATTTGCAGTAAACAAAATAAAAAGGTTGCAAAGTCTTCAAGATAGAATTGGGACAAAACCAATTCTTTTTCATAAAATTCCTGTGGTATTATTTCAAGTCCTTAAGGTTTATAGGATTTTTGATAACAAAGTTTCCAGTCTTGTTATTTTGTGCAATGCTTTTGATTTAACATTTTAAATCATTTGGGTTTTGTAATTCACACTATGATCTTGCCTATACAACAGTTACAATTGTTTCATGTTAAGCTATAATTAATATTTTTTGTTTTGAAAATGTCAAATTAAAACAAGTTAATTCACCTCAAGGGAGCTTGGCCATAGAAATAACTTGTGTAGCAATGAACAAGGACAACTAAAACTACTTTCTAATCTTACTGTTTTTTCTTTTTAGGTCACTCTTCCTTTTAAGAACAATTACAGATAACAAATATGGGCAAGAAACGCATCAAAGGCAGAACTGCACAGTCTGATGAGTCTCCAGATATACTGAGTATGTTTCCTTGGAGAAGTTTGTGGACCTAATGTTTATCTTAACCTCAGAGAAGGCTTGAAAGCTCATTAACATTAGAAGGCCTTCACACTAGTCACTGGCTTTGAAGTCACATATACAAAATCTGGATTTTTAATTGAAACTCAAGTCTAGCAAGAAATATTGTTGTTGTGACTTTTCTAAGCATGCTAGAAAATAATAATCCTGTCTTGAAAACTGAGATTAGTTTCTGGTTTTTTTAGGAAACTCAAACACACAGTTCTTTACTGATACAGATTGTGTAAAATTACTCAGAATATAAAGGGTTTGTGGAGTCAGCTGCCAAGCTTAAGTTGCATTTTCCTAGTGAAAAGTTTGTTGCAGAAGATTCTTGCTTTAACAGTAAAAGCTGTGACTAAAATACTTTTTATGAAGCAGTTTTCCTTTATTCTAGCAGCTAATTTGATACTGACTCTGGACACTTCAGCTCTCATAGTGTATTTTGGTTAAAACTTCTTCTTTCTGTTCTTCTGTTCCAAATAGTTCCTAGTCACAGATACTAAATTTTATTCTCCTAGCTCCACTCGATCTCACCTGTGAATTTTTTTGGACTTGTTTACCTTGGTTGTTGTAGTTTTTTTTTTACTTATGTTGTGTAGCATTCTCTTCTACTACCTTATCTTCCAGGTTACAGATTGTGTCTTTCTCATCTTTTTTGGGGAAGTGATTTGAACCAGATTAATTTAGTTGGGGGAGAGAGCATTTAAGAGTTTGAGGAGACTTGGTGGGATGGCCTGTTTAAGTCCACTGTGCTTTGATTTCCTGGTTGTCCTGGTCTTCTTGTGTTAGCTTCTGTCTCTAATGGATGCCTTTTTTATCTACTTTTGTCTGGTTTGGTTGTTGGGGGCTTGTTTCCTGGAGTCAGGGTCAATGTCTGCTGTAACTGTTCCTCTTTTTTCTCCTGCAAAAGAGACCAGTTATGTTCTAGCTGCTGCTGGCATCTGAATTTTTTGCCTATGAATAGGTTACCTTAAGACGACAAAGACCTTTAAAGCTACAAATGAAACTAAGACTAATCATGGTGAATAATTCCACTATAACAGTAGTTGCCAATATACAAAAATTTTTTTGTTTGTTTTTTAAATGACAATTTTGTAGATGAAGCTTATGTTTTTCAGAAAGGCTAAAAGAATGCTGAATATCTATGTTTGTCTCTTGTTGGCTAGCATTTGCACTTTGATAAAATCCTGTAATCTTTGACAGAAACAAAACTGGAGGTACAAAAGTTTGCACCAATTTCAGTTTAAGCCAATAGAAGATTGCAATCTTGAGGCTGTAGTCTTGCCTCAACAATGATAGTTTATGAGCTGTCACACTATCTGAGCAATAAAAACAGCTCTAAGTTTAGGATGCAGCAACAGTATACCCATATTGTCAATGGTGGTAACAAAAAGTTTCTTTCTGATACTCTGATAAATTGTTCGTGTTTCCTTGGCTCTAGAAAGACTATCCTAGCTTCTGTATTACTGCCAGTATATTAAAAGCTTGCATTTTTTATGCTACCTACATCCTTCTTGTGCTTTTTAATTTGTAGAACCTGTGTGCAAGCATATTCGTAAAGGACTGGACCAAGGCCATGTGAGAAGGGCACTGCAGAATGTGGAATGGCATGTTTGTCAGGACTGCAAGGCAGGCAGTAAGACACAAGAGAAGGCTGAGGAGGAGGAGACTGATGAAGGCACTTCGATATGGTTATGCCTAAAATGTGGCCATAGGGTATCTCTTTTGTTGTTAATTTGTCTTTAATACCTTTCAGTATCTCATAATGCAGCGGAACAAGAGAGTTTCTATATAAATTCTTATATTCTCTTTTTTTATTGTAAAGATGGTGCTACCTAGATGACTTTATATACTGTAGAGTGTGATTTAAAAATGTCTGCTCTGAATGTCAAATGAAGTACTTGGAAGATGGCTCAAAGACATTTAGTAGGCTTAAGGCTAAAACACCATCTTGAGGACTGGTTTTCCTAGAAAGTGAATTATTTTGCAGAGAAAATAAAAATACTTCTAATCTGTGGGGTTTTTTTGCAAGATCTTAATGCTCATGATAGTTCATGAAAATTAGAACTCTGCATGCTGAAGAGGTTTTGGTTCTGTCTCGTTCTTTCAGGTGTTTAGACTGGAATTTGTTCATTAAATGTTCAGTCCCATAGCAGCTTTATTCTGCACCCAGTAATTTATCCATCTGCAGAAATAAATATTTTGAAATAGATATCCATCTGTTGATTCCAATTAGTTGAACGTAATTGAACAGTTTTGATTGTAATACTTTGTTTTTACTCTGAATTTATGTATGTTTCATTGGCAGTCAAATGGATTTTGTGACACTTGTGGTTATCAATATTGTAGGGCTGTGGCAGAAATTCTCCTGGCCAGCATGCTTTAAAACATTATGAAACACCAAGATCAGATCCCCACTGTTTGGTTCTCAATTTGGACAACTGGAGTGTGTGGTGAGTTTGTCAGGCAGCACAAGACAGAGCTGGAGGGCAGCAGAGGCTGGAATATAATTTGTCCTTTCTTTGTGAATTCTGAGATTTCTCTCTAGGCATATATTAAAATATTTCCAAACATGTAATTTCTAGCAGTCTTTGCTGAGATTTGCAGAATAAATGTTATTTTAATGTAAAATTTATGATTTGGAAATCTTCATAATTAAGGTTGAACTTGACCAACTAGTAAATGTGTTTGACTTAATATTTAACTGTTTTTACTTGGTCAGAATACTGACACATGGACACAAATGTTGATCAGTAGATCTAAATCTTAAGTTTCGACCTTGGGAAGAAAGTTCTTTCTGATGTGCACTTAGTGACAACATTACTTTTATCTCTTCTGTAAATATGATTTTTAATACTACATATAGACAGGAAGCATAGCCAGAATTACAAGATGCTACTGGATCAAGCAATACAAAATCAACGTCCCTGGTAGTTTTTGCTTCTCTCAAAAGTACTTATACACTTGTGTATATGAGGGGAACCCCAATTTTCTAAACTGTGCTATATAGAAATACTGTACTTGACATAAAGAGTTTTTGTTTTGCTTAGTAATGTGGTTTTGCAACTTAGTATCTGTCATTTTGTTCATTTTATATAACATTATCTATTTACTTGATCATACTTAGTACTTACATGTAACGATCACTACTTTTAATGAATTCTAATGGAAATGGACATTGTCAGTAACATTATAACTAATGAACTAGTGAGCTTGTCTTTGTGAATTTTAATTAGTGTTAAAATTGTAGGTTTGAAGTGCCCTATTTTCCCTGTTTTTTAATCAAAATACTTGCAAGTAAGGGGAAGTTGTGGAAGTAAGATGTTTTGGCTTCCTTCTAGAATTTCTTGGTTGTACAAACTTGCCCAAGAAATGATTCAAAGATTGATATATTGGCTATAACCTAGTTGTAGATCAAACCCACTGTCAAGAACTGTATTTCAGAGTGGGCCTAGTACAGAAATTCTGATCAAAATTTTAACCAAAATCATAATTCTAATAAAAATTCTTTTATTCATTATATGAATGTGTGACCAAACCTCTCTGTGGTGTGCATGCACATGTGGTTCAAATTGGATATAAATAATAACTGTAAAGAGTTTAAAGACATGCGGAGAAGAAAGGGAGAGTTCTAGGTATTCACTAAGTTCTGTGCTTTTGGGTTTACAACTGCTGTTGTACTTATTTTCAGTGCTGGTCAAACAGCCATCACTAACAAGACCTTTTCCAATACCTTGATTCTTTCAAGATTGTCTACAATTTTTTTTGACAGGTAGAAGGTTATGGTGTTAAAACACACCATGGAAGTAACTGTCCTTTGTTATTCCAGGAGTGAGAATGTCTATTTTTATTATTAACCAGATAGACAATAGACAAGCAATCAGGGATCCAAAAGCTGAGTCAAATTTTTAAATGAAATATGAGAAAATGTGATGACTATAGCTAATGCCAGGGAGGCTGGAGATTTGGGGAAACACTTTGCTGCAGACTTCTGCTTTTAATATCAGAAAATTGAGTCTGACTTATGGTAATCTGAAATCTCCCTAAGAACTGTAATTGGTGTTTTCCAAAATGCAGAAGTATCAGTACTTCTTTAAAGAGTTGATTGGGTGGAACTACAAAATTGGTATGTGTAAAACTTCTTCAGATGTTTGTGTCCTGTCATGGTTTTAGCCTTCTTGAGCCTTTATGACTGCAGCTTCTCCTACAATTTTCTCTAAAGCACATTACTGGCATAACCTGAGCTTCTTTGTTTATAAAGAGACAAATGGAGTTTGTATCAGCAGTAGAAGACCAAATACAAGTCTGCAGGTTTAAGGGTGGACACTTGAATTATTTCTTAACTGATTTAAGTACAATTAAATATTTACTTGACTAGAATATTCAAAATATTTTTCCATACCATAATATTCATAAGTAATTTCCTTTAGGGCTTGATAGCTTACCTTCTTGATTTTGGCAAAGTTATCCAAGCTTTTCTTTTTCTTGCTGCAGGGTTTCTAAGCACATCTTTTAAAAGTCTAATTTATATTTGTAAATTGCAACTGCCAGTCACCAAAATAATTTACTAAAGATAATTTTTAAGTCTTTTATTTTTGTGACAAGTAGATTGAATTCTTCTCTAAGACTTATAACTTTTACACTAAAACTTGTGATTTTATAACTTTGTGTAATAAATTGCATCAAAAAAGTAAATAGCTTAGGATTTTTAAATAATAGAAAAAAAATAGGATTAATTGTTTTCTTTTGGGGGCGGCGGAGACAGGTGCTACCCATGTGATAATGAAGTTCCATATAAAACTTCAACCCTTTTGGGCCAGACTGTGGATTTTGTTAGAAAACAAGTTGGTATTGACTCATCACATGCAGGTAAGTAATTATAGTATAGGTACAGTAAATCAGGTCTCCTAAGTTTTGGAGACAGTATTATAAATCCAGAATTTACACTCCTTATGGTAAAGGGAAAAACTAATTTCTCCCCTTTTTTAATATTCTTTGTCACAATTCTGATAGCATAAGTAATGTCCTAGCCCATAGGCCTAATTAGATCAGGATTTTGCTCAGCATCCCCTAAACATTTACAGACAAAACATACAAGAATAGGCAGAAAAAAGGACAGTTTTACTGTGACTTTTTCTAAAATGCGATGTTCAGTTTTTCTGCAAATAGACATTTGACTTTCAGTACTTAGGGTGCTGTGTTTACTCATCAGTGTTGCTCAGTCTGTCTTGAGATCTAAAGAAAAATTGTCCTTGTTTAAGGATAATTTGATTTGATTTTTCTAAAGTCTTTTAGTGAGTATTTTTGAATGTATTAGGAATGACTAAGTCTCCAGCTGTTGCAGCACATATCCTAATGGAAGGAATAGTATACAGAGATTTTATCACTGGATCTGTATGTTTAGTTTAGGCAGCTGCAGTGCTTTTAGAACTCTAAAATATTGTGTTCAGCCTGCAGTCTATCTGTAAAATATGATTGTTTAAAAGAAAACAAACCCAGCAAAAACCCCATGGTTTCCATAATGGCAAAACTAGTTTTGTACAAGGCATTTCCACTAGAAAAATTGGATGAATTTGCATTTGAAAATAAGTGCTATAACAAATGACTGTAAGAAATTCCAACACTTGGGTGAAATCACAGGCCTTGTGGGAAATGGAACACAAACATCCAGCAGTGCTACGTGGCTGTCTCTGAATTCAATTTTTTCAGGAAGCAGGTGAGGTTTTCCTATAGGGAGCAGAGTTTTTTGAGTGGTCAGTCTTTCCCAGAGAGACAGTTGAACTTCATATGAGTTGACAAAATCTTCTTCTTGGGTTTGAACTGGAAAACCAATGAATACTTGCATGCAGTTGTTGCCTGTTTCATGTGTTCTGTGTGTTGTTGTTCATCTATCTGTTTCTTGTTCTAAGATTGTATTGTTTGTTTTTCTTGTTTTTTCTGAACTTGTTTTACTTGATTTTACAGATAGTATTAGCTCTCAGCCCTATTTACCAGAAACCTAATAACAGCTGACAGCCAAACGGGTAGAACCAGTGTGGATGTTATTTTAAAAACTGCCTGGAACTCCCTTACAGCTTTATTAAACAGGCTGTTGAAATTCTTGGCAATACACCAAAATAATTTGGGGGAAAATATTTTTAACTTGTCTTGAAGACTATAAACCTTTCAGTATCATTTGATTAGGTACATGAAATGAATATGAGAATGCCTCAACAGTGGGAGCCATTTGGATGTTGTGGGAGAAAGCCCTCACATAGGTGATTTTGAAAGGAACATTCTGAGGAATTTCAGAGTATGTTGGCATAAATGGCTTGTGTGCCAAGAGATGTTTAATTTGCTTGCTGATTCAAAATGGCATTTCAGGGGGTTCGCAATTTGTTGTTTTGTTTGTTTTTTAACTTCTATTACCTAGACAGTTTAAGAACCTAAACCAGTAGTTTCGTATTTAAAAATGAAAGAATTAAATATCATGTGTATGAGCTCTAAACATCATAGATTGCTGCCTGCTGTAATAATCTTTTCTAGCCTACACCCTGTAACTGTGTTAACCTGTGATATGTTTTTATTATTTCAGTCGAAAAACAAGAGAACAAAGAAGTTGAAAATAAAAAAATAGAAAAAGACAGCAAAAATAAACAAGGAAAAGAAGTTTCACTTAAAGAAGAAAATTCTCATTCAACTGCAAATGGAGAAGTCACTGTGAAAGGACTTAGTAACTTGGGGAATACATGTTTCTTTAATGCAGTGATGCAGGTACAGAACTTGCTGTTTTTAGAAAAACTTTGAATGGAAAAAAAGCCACAAACAAAACAAAAAACAACAACCTTGCCTCCAGCATTTTACAGTGACACAATTAGAATGGGATTTTTTTATCTGCCAGGAATGATGGCTTCTTTCTAAAAATAGTGTGTTGGCCCAGAGAAATATGAAGAAATGGAGCCACAGGTTCAGACTTGCTCTGAGGGTAAATACAATAAACAGCATTGTCCTTGAGGGACAGCGTTTTTCACTGAAATAAAATAAGCTTGACAACTTCTAGTTATTTTTTAAAAATATGAAATATTTCACCCTTGTGACCTCTTAGACTATAAGAGATTAGTACTCAAAAACCATGGGTGTTCATTGTAATAAAAATGTCTCTCTCAGCAAAAGGAAATCAAAAGTAAATATTGGATGAAAAAAACAGGATGAGCAAGTTGCAGGCATTGCCATCTTGTGTGACTTGTTCAGCTCAGAAATGTAGAATATACTTGTTCTTTCACGTGTATTGAAACTGACATTATCTTGTGCTCTTTGGCTTTTGATACTGAAGCTTTACTCAAAACAAAATTCCCACTGTACTTGCAGATTTTACTTTGATTTTGCTTTTGATTTACTTTTAAACACTTTAAACCAAGCAAATACATACATTGCATTTTATCCTTTGAATTTTTGGAAATAGACACTAGTAAATACATTTGTCAAAAGATCAGTCTGTATAAGGAAAATACATTTAGGGTTTCTGCAATATGAAGTAATGCTTATAGAGGGCATTGGAGGTCTTATTAGCTATACAGAATGTACCTTTAAATCTTAAACACAGATGGGGATTCTAGAGTGGTAATTAACCACTTTAGTTCTATGTTTGGGAAAATGCTGCTGAACTGGTTGCTACAAATTCCATGACTAAGGAAGTTCAACTGCCCTTCCCATTGTCCCTGTTTTCCAATCTCTTTCTGTCTTTTGTGTTCTACAGAATTTATCACAAACTCCAGTCCTGAGGGAGCTACTTAAGGAAGCTAAAATACCTGGCACAACGATTAAAATTGAGTCACCTGAGCTATGCATGGTAATATGCTTTGACCTCCGTAGTGTTTGTCCTCACCTTCCAGTCTGTTAAGGAAACCAGCGATACTTATCTGTCAATTTTAAAGCTGTTCCTATTGCCAGCTTCCTATTCACAGCCCATAAACTCCAGCTCCATCCCCAGCAGACTGCCCTTGGCTAGCTAACCCACTCTCTTATAACACCCATCTTCATTGGATGGGCGAGGCTGTTTCCACTCTTTGATAATTAGCACAGCCGTGATTCATCAGGGGCAGGGTTGCTTACAGTCCCTTCTCCTACATGGTCCAGCTAAATACTAACAAGATTAGGGTGTAAAATCAGCAGGAGCTTCACCACTGCTTTCTATAAAACTGCTTCTGAAGTCAGTGGAGGTATTTTGTTCAGAGTGTAAGAGCAGTGATTTAATACTCTGTTGTAGAAGGAGTGCTTGTATTATGATGATGTTATTTAAAGGATGAAAATGTGTAACTCTTGCTATAGTGCCACTTGTCTAAATGCAAAATAGGAAATTAGAGGATGTCTGTAGCACTAACTTAAATAGCACACCTGTCATTATAGTTAGAGATTTAGATGACAGAAAATGCACAATCTTTTTTAAGAAACTGGGTTTTTTCCTAGTAAAGGTGAGAAATCCAGACTTTGAACTAAGCAATAAATGAGTGAGTTGTGATATCATTTCATGATAAACTACACATCGTTTTTGTCAGGTTAACTGATTACCATTTTGGAATTTTGGGTATTCTATTTGACAATAACATTTTCAGGAACTGAAAAGGAAGAACTTACTGCAAAACAATCTGCCACTGAATTAAGGCAAAACAGCTCTGTTGCTTTTCTTTCAAACAGGAACCTCAGCTAATAAAACTAGATCAGCCGGGTCCTTTAACACTAGCCATGCATCAGTTTGTGACAGAAATGCAAGAGACAAAAAAAGGAGTAGTGACTCCTAAGGAACTTTTTGCTCAGGTTTGTAAAAGGTAAGTATCTGTACAATTGCACGTCATAGTGGGTATGAAAAAGTTTGTTGTTTAAGACTGTCAGTTTTTCCTCTTTTTTTATCTCTAGCTCAGAACAGAGCATACAAAATTTGTAGAATAATTTTTAATTATTGAAAGAAATCTTAATTTTTGAAAGAAGAGCAAAATAAAAATTAATAGCAGTAAAATGAAAGCTAGTCAGTGACATACTGTGTAGCTGGCATCATATTTTTAGAAAATACTGTATGTAGACACTTGTTGCTTTTATATACTTACATTCTGGAGATTTTGTCCATGTATATTTGCTGTGAATAATTTTTGCTTTATTTCTGAATTCAGTTATACTTTAAAATTTCATTTAACAGAGCAATACGATTCAAAGGTTATCAGCAGCAAGACAGTCATGAACTGCTTCGTTACTTACTTGATGGAATGAGAGCAGAAGAAATCCAGGTGAGTGCTAAAGTCATAGTTGTGCGTACCTTTCTCTTCGTACTCTGGACCCAGACTCTTTCTTCTGCTGAAGGGAGAAAGAACATATTTCCTGAGATATGTCAGCTTCTGAAGTGTGGTTGTGCTGTCCATAGCACTCACTTGAACCATATTAGCAACGAGAACCCACAGAAAAAGTGGGTTGGGAGTATGTGTAGGCACCCTAAAGAATATCCTTAGATTTTAATTTCTGAAACACACTTGCAGAAATCCCTGGGTTTTATGTCAGTTTTCATTTGCAACTTCTCTGGTGATTTCTTTTTTTCTTTTTTTTTTTTGATATCTACAGGAACTATTGTGTGGTTCTACAGGTATTTGTTGTTTGTATTGATTCTCTTAGTTGGTGAAGATTATACTTTTTCCTCCATCTGAAACACATCATAAAATGAAGTAGCTAACTGAATTATTTTTTTTAGGAAATTTTACAGAGTATATTTGTTTTGAAAATTTCAGCAAATAAGCATTGGAATGCTAAAGGCACTGAGTGACTCTAACAAACAAAATGAAGAAGAACTTAAAAAGAAAATTAAAGGTAAATTATGACAGCATCAGTAACTTGTAAAATCTCCTTTGTTGAAGTATATAAAGCAACATTAATTGTATCAACTAAAAGATACATGTTTATTTGTACAGCTTTATGACCTCTTGAGTATATGTGTATCTAGAATAAAAGCCTCAATAATTTCAGTATATATTTAAATGTCTTGCTGAACTTTGTTGGCATTTTCTTCTTAACAGGATAAGAGAGAGTTGATTCTGTAGACATCATACATTAAAATATGTTTAGGCAATGATTAATAATTCAAACATAAGAAATTAAAATACTAGTATGTGAATATAATTTATGCAGCTGCTAATAGTCCATTGTTACCTAACAGTAGTATAGAAAAACTCCAAACAGTGAACAGAAGAATTTTTTAACTTTTCAACATGACTTAGGAGATAATCTGACAATATAAATTCAGACTCTGTTACTCTGAAATTACAACTTGAGGAAAATGGTTTTGTTTGTCTAACAAAAGTTGGTGCTTATTTTTTAAGTTCAGATAGTTGTTTCAGTCTAGAGAGAAAACAGGAATTCTTACTGAGATGCAGTATTTCTTAGAAAATAGGGAAATGCATTTGAGCAGAGAAAGTGGTAGAGGTATGGTTTAACCAAGCTGTGTTCTAGGAATGTATTTTCATCGCCATTCTTTTGATCCACAAAAGATTCTTAATTTAAGAATCTCGCTGTATTTGCTATCCTGAGGAAACCAGAACAGGCCAACATGTTCTGTCATACATCTTGCATGTTATAGTCTCCTTTTTTATTCGGTATGTCGTAATGAGATTGGTTGCCAGTATATTGTGTGTAATATTTTTAACTTTACTATATACTTTTTGAATTCTCAGAATATGAAAAGAAAAAGGGAATACAAAGTTTTGTAGATCGAATCTTTGGTGGAGAATTAACCAGCACAATTATGTGTGAGGAATGCAGAACTGTGAGTAAACTGCCTGCTCTGAATAACCTGGAGTGTCATGTGCTGTAATCTGCAGGAGAACCCCAAAGTGACTGTCTGTAGAAATAAGACTTGACTAGCTGCATGCTTTTCAAAAAGGAGGATGATTTGGCTGGAATCTTTCTTCCACTGTGCTTTAAAGTTAATCTTGCAGTACCTTTCAAAAGCCTTCCAGAAAGAGAAGTCAGAAACAGCAAGCTGCCTCAGCCAGAATTCTCTCCTAGATTCCCAGTGAACACTTTCCAGTGGTACAGATCATAGAGCAAATTAATTGTTATGGGGCCCTTTCCTTTTTCATTCAGGGGATTATGTTTTCCCCTTTACCACAAGGAAAAATCCGTGGGAGTGCCAGGAGAACAGTTAAGAAGATGCTATTGGGATAATATATCCTGAGAATGAAGTAATTGAGTGTATTAGCAAATGGGCTAGTTGAATATCATGATGGATTACAGCTATGGGTCTCTTAGGACCTAAGGTGCAATCTCACTAGATAACTGACATTCATAAAAGTATTTCCTGCTTATTTCTGTGGTAATGTGACTTCTGGATTTTTGGTCATTGGAAGCTATTTGTGGAGGTAAATGAACCGTGTTTTACAGTTGAGTGTACAAGTAAAAGAGGGCCTTGAATGCACACGTGCAAATACACCTGTTGACAGCAAGCCAGCTGTTTCCAAACAAAATTAAATTGGACTCTTGATTATTCATTTAAAGGTGTCCTTGGTCCATGAGTCTTTCCTTGATTTGTCACTTCCCATACTAGATGTTCAGGTAAGAAACAGTCATAGGTACTTTTCAGCTTTTATTTTTTTTTAATTCATATGAAAACACTTATTATACAGTCATTAGGAAGAGTATTTAAGCTTCTTTGTAGAAGTCGCTCTTTTGCAAGTCAAAATTGCACAGAAAGACAGAGAATAAGATTTTTAATGAGAGTCATTCCTGTAAGTTGTGGCTTATAAATTGTCTCTGGAAAATCACACAGATTGTTTGAGTTCTTTGGGGGTTTGTTTTCACATTTTTCATCCATTTTCCTGCACCAAGTCCAAGAACACCTCTCCTAATATTCAGGTTATGGAATAAAGATAAGAAATGTTGATAGGATAGTATGTGAAAATTTATTTGAATAATCTTCAGACACTCAAAGTACTTGATTTGCTTTATGTTTTGTATTGATAATCTCTGTGTGTAATAATTCAGATTTTTTGTGTAGCACTGTTTACTCATAAACATTGGAATGGAACCCCCAGAGCCAAAGGGGCTTGACTTTGGCGTCAAACAAGTTTCCTTTTAGCAGAAGCAAACAAATTCTGTGGCAGAGAGTTCAACAGAAAATGTCTCTGCTTGTGTAAAACATTACTCTTCAATGTATTTAATGAGATCTGTTAGAGGCAAAGGTGATGTTGCCCCTTTACAGGTTTAGGTTTTGGCCCTCAATAGCCTTACTTTTCATACTGTTTCATTCTGTTTCATATGGACTCTCTGAAGTGAGACACTCCTTCCATTAACACCAGGGTGTGAGTTAGTTGAACGTTACATCATTAAAATGTTACCTTAAGTTGAAAACTCAGATAACATCTCTATTTCTGTGGCTGTTCTGTGGCTTTTTGGGTTTTGTAGAAAGGGAAAATTACAAAGAGAGACAACGTTAAAAAAAACAAAGAAAAGGAATCTGAAGATGAAGAGGATAAAATCAATGACCATTACCTTAAGGAGAAATATGAGCCCCGTGGTACAAGTAAGCACCTTCAGAAAAAAATGAAGAAACAGGCCAAAAAAAAAGCCAAGGTTGGTTTGGATAGGTGTTTCACTTTGTGCTTGCTGTTTCTGTTCAAGAAATTCTTTTTTGTTTCCTTAGTTTACATGAAGGAAGAGATAGCTTAGAACTTCTCCTCTTTTCAAAATACACAACTGAAAAGACCAATTATACCCATGTCTTTGGTGTTAAGATGTTCTGTTCAGCGTTGCTGGGTAGGTATAATATAATAATATCCAGTAGAATTTGTTGCCTGTCTGAAGAAGCCTTAATTTGTATCATACTGTTTTCCAGTCATTGATTGCAAGAATATTCACAACACTTTAGAATACAGACACAAGAAAGATCAGGAAGATAGCAAGGGCATCATTAGCTGTCTTTTGATGATACTATATAACAGGGAGCAGTAGGAACTATGTCTGAGTGAGGATATATTCAGTATTGGTGGAACTGATAACCTCTGATCATTAAATCATAGATTATTCTTCTCCCTCCTGCCTTGTGCATCTATGGCATGCAACAAAGATTACAAATAAGTGGTAAGAAATGCTAAATATCATTTATACTTACTTTGTTTTTTGTACTCTTGTTTATTATGTATTTAAATGAGCAGAGCCAACGCCGGCAGGAAAAACTTCAAGGAAAGGTGCTTCACTTGACAGATCTCTGCACAACTGAACAGCCAGAGATAGATGTCAAGTACAACCAAGAATCAGATACTGAAATGAGCTCCGAAACTCTTGATAAGAAGCAAGAAGAGGAATCATCACATGATTGCAAAGATCACTGCTTAACTCAGAAAGACTTGAGTATACAGGGAAATAGTACAGAAATTCAGAGCAGGCATGAAAATGGAGGAAAGCCAGAACAAGAGTGGGAAGAAAACGAGTCACTCGTGGATCTCTCTATGGAAGGCTTAGATTCTCCTATGAAGTTTGTCAATGGTCTTGACAACCTGTCTTTGAAAGAGGAGGATGATGACAATGAAGATGAGGAAGAGCTTGCTACAGACTTTTCAAAACTCCACTTGGGTGCCAGTGACACAAGTGACACAAATACCTTGGATGGCCTTCAGCCTGTTCCCAACAAGACTTGCGAAGTATCTACAGATGACCCTGAGGTGGCATTTTGTACTCTGGCAAACAGGGAAGAGCTAAACCCTGAGGAAGATTCAGTCCATCATTGTTTGTATCAATTTACCCGTAATGAAACACTTACCGAGACCAATAAACTACTGTGTGATGTGTGTACACAAAGGCATTGTGGACCAAAGAACAACTTAAGTATGACAGACTTTTTAAAAAGAAAACTTTAAACATATCCCTGTCTGCTTCTTGAGTGGGTAAAGGGTGGGGGGATTATCCCTTGTACAACTTTGGCTACTTTCATTCATTGTATTAAAGGGGAATGCTCAGCTTCTCAGGTCTTGTAATAGATGACATTGTAAATAGTAAAAATAAATTCCTGCTGTAACCTTTGTTTTGATATAAATCACTTGTTTTAATCTTTGGTGATTTTTATTTTCTGCAGATGAAAAGAAGTGTGTTTATACTAATGCCAAAAAGCAGATGCTCATCTCTCTAGCTCCTCCAATTTTAACCCTTCACTTAAAGAGGTTTCAGCAGGTAAGTAGCAGGCTGATACATGTATATAGCCTCAAGTTAATATGTATATACATGTACATATGCGTGTAGTATTAGCTTAA
The DNA here is from genome assembly GCF_012460135.2 of Molothrus ater. Lineage (NCBI taxonomy): Eukaryota > Metazoa > Chordata > Aves > Passeriformes > Icteridae > Molothrus > Molothrus ater. Next base: position 96,128,580 of record NC_050479.2, on the reverse strand, counting down.
CTTGAAAATATGCTAACATTACTTTTATTTTCTATAAAACTAGTTTGGGTTTTTTTTCCCCAAAGTTTGGAAGGCATTTGTATGCAGCATTGTGTTTTGTGGTCTTTGAGGCACTAACGTGTATTTCCCGGAAAGAATATTCCCTTAATTAACTGGAAAATACTGTTTTGTGGGTGTATTCACAACATATTCCCTCATTATTCTTACTGCTTACTGTGTTAAGCAGAATCTTAGCATTAATGGTTTCCTACTATTACAGTTGCTCATAGGCTCATATATTTCAGTAGGTATAGGTAAATAGGATTCCTTACTAGTAACAAGTAAGTATCAAGTTGGCAGAAGTGGAAAAGAGAGGATTCTGAGCCTTGTGGAGCAGAAGGATGAAAGGAAAGTAACTTCAGTTTTATTTACAGACACTGAAGTCACATATCTTTTTATTCCCAAGTTGTAGAAAAATTTTTGACTCAGGGCTTTAGCTTTTCAAGAGAGAAGGAGGAAAGGAAAGGAAAGGGAGAGACAGTACCTCTAAATTTAAAGCTGTTTGGTGTTTTTGGTCAATATACTTGAAAAATAAGGGAGGCAACTTTAATTAGATGAAAACCAATTTCATATAGAAAATGGAAATGTGTAGCCTGATCCAAGAGACTGTAATATGAAGAAAATAACATTTATCATCATCTCCCTTTTGTTTTTCCAGTTTGATACTGGACAATTGTTTGATTAAGGTGGGAGCAGTTTGCGTCAGTTCGGGTGTTCTAAGATCAGATCCTCAGGCATGTGACAGTATCTGAGAAGCCAGAGTTGGCCTCATAGTTACTGAAGTGCATTAGAGCTGATTCTTTTTCCACTTCTGCTACTATTACATTAATGTATGAATGAGCTGAAGAGCCATCTTAATTTGTGCTCCAGTGCAGCGTGTGGGGGCAAGGAAGTAATGCTGGAATACTGGACATCAGAGAAAAAAAAATTGCTTTTACTCAGTTTTGTGTAAGGTAAAACTAATTTGTGTTGTTGAAACTTTAACCTGAAACATTTAGTAACTAAGTGTGGTTTTAGTATGCTCCATTTTAACATGATGGGGTTTTCCCTCTACTTTGGTTGTTTAAGGCTGGATTTAATCTGCAGAAGGTTAACAGGCATATCAAGTTCCCAGAAGTGATAGACTTGGCTCCTTTCTGTACAGCTAAATGTAAAGTAAGTGGGAAAACAATCAGATTCTCCTTTCCCATGTTCTAATGTGCTTTCACAACAAAGCTGCATAGCAAAATCTTTGCACAATGCTTCTCAAGCCTGTTACTTTGTGTGATAACTTGCATTTCACTGCTCATAACTGTAGTGCTTGCATGAATCTCTAATGATCAGTTTCCATTTCATCAGCAAAAAAATCAAAGAGCTTATATTCTTTAAAACCCAGCACTTGGCTGACATAGCTAAACTTGTGGTTTTCTAGAATGTGGCTGAAGGGAATACAAAGGTCTTGTACTCTCTCTATGGAGTTGTTGAACACAGCGGAACAATGAGGTCTGGGCACTACACTGCCTATGTTAAAATGAGAGCTATGAACAACCACCTCTCTGATCTTGTTCTTCGAGGACAATCTCATGGTAAATCATTGGAAATATTTTTCAAATTTTTTCTTACAAAATCACAAAATGGTTTGGGTTGGAAGGGGTCTTAAAGATCATGTAGTTCCAGCCTCCTGCCACGGCTGCTAAGTTCTCTGAGAAAGGCAATGAAGCTAGTGAAATGATATAAGGAGTGGCTGAGAGAGCTGGGAGGGCTCAGCCTGGAGAAAAGGAGGCTCAGGAGAGATCTTATCACTCTCCAGAACTGCCTGAAAGGTGGACGTAAGGTGGACGTCCAGCTCTGTTCCCAGGCAACCAGTGACAGGAGGAGAGGAAATGGCCTCAAGCTCTGCCAGGGGAGGTTCAGGTTGGACATTAGGAAGAAAAGAGGACAAAATAGTGGTTAAGCATTGGAAGGGGCTGCCCAAGGATGTGGCGACATCCTCACCCCTGGAGGTGTTCAGCGGACAACCAGATATAGCATTCAGTGCTCTGGTCCTTTCAACAAGGCAATGATCAGTCACAGGTTGGATTCCATCTTGGAGGTCTTTTCCAACTCAATGATTCTGTGATTGTAGTCTATGATTCTTACTGAAGAACAGTAATAGAACTGATTGCTTCAATTCTTTGTAATAACTTTTACTCCTAAATTTTTCCTTTCACAGCTTCAGAAACTGAGCCTGTCAAAGGTCAGTGGTTCCACATCAGCGATACCCACGTACAACCTGTCTCTGTGTCCAAAGTGCTGAGCTCCCAAGCCTATCTTCTGTTCTATGAGAGGCTGCTGTAACTCATCAGAAGAGCCTTCTTGTATGTGCAGCCGCCTTGTTTGGAGTTCTGAGAAGGCTGACTTGGAAATCATGTTGTTGACATGTTGGAGCTACTGTATAGCAGGAATTCACTTTATGCGTTTTAGGCACACTGGCAAGCAGCGAACTTACACTTTTTCCAGTGTTTCCACTACTTTTCAATAAAAGATTTTTCAAAGTTACAGCTTTGGGTTTTTGTTGAGTAATTTGGTTTTGTTTAGTTTACAGACTGCAAAGGGACTGTTATGGCCAGCACTGCCTTTTTGTTGTAGGACTTTTTCTATGAGAGCAGCTGCTAGACATTTTGAAGCGGTTTGGGATCTTCAAGAGTTAGAGTGCAAGATGGTACATAGATCTTGAGGGAATGTGCATATCTCTAGAGAGCTGGATGCAGTTCAGTGGATGTGAGTTACATGTTGAGCAGCTGATGGCCCAGAAAACATTCTAAAAGGAAGATGACACCGGCAGTTTATTTACAGACATGAACAGGACAGGGCTGCTATGGAAAGTGTCTCGAGCTATTTATTTCTTCAGCATCAGTCTCATTACATGATTGTGATAATGGAAAGATGCTAACAGCTCACAAATCCAGGCAGCAGGCCAGAAAACTTAATGTTACAGCATACTTTATAACCTTCTAGACCAATCACATGAAGCAAAAGCACAGAGACAGTAGTTCTATCCAATCACCATAAGCACACGTAGCTTTGGTTAAAACAATGCTTGCGTATTTCGAATACATTACCTGTTTATAAGAGACAACACACAGAGCTCCATTCATAAGCTTAACCTTCCTAATATCTTGCTAGATAAACTTTCTGCAACTTAGAAAGCTAGACAAGCACTAATACACAGTTTTATTGTTCTATTTGCCCATATCTTTTCTACAGCTTAAATAATTTTTCTGCTGACTAATCTCATGGCTGTTGCTTTTAGCTCTACTGACAATTCTGCTGCATCTGAGGCCTGCCTTCTATAGTTTTCCTAAAACCCTCTGATTTTATGGATTCCCACAACTCCCCCTCTCTGTTCACTCAAAAAGAAACCTTCATAATCGTGTCATTTATTACTTGCATTTCATAGCCTTACTATAATATTTTTGCTTATTATCTGCTTAAAGCCTGTTCTTGTTGGCACTAAGCATTGCTATTTTACAACACAACAACTTAATACTGTGAAGGTCCAGTCAGTGAAAAGGGCATAAGTCACACCTGACAATAGTTACAAGTCATTGTTCAAAAAACTCTTGTCGATTTCAGGGTCTTAACTCAAAACTTTCTTCCATTTCTATACCTTCATCCACCATCTCCATGAGATTTCACGCACTTTCTGTGAATCCACTTCCTATTTCTCTCTCTTGTATGATAAAAACTTCTTTGACAGTTTTGTTCATCATTCGTCGCACACACTGAAGTATACAGGGTATTACTATTAATATCACTACCAAAACACCCAATACACAGAGACCTATCTTGCAAAGTTGCCTTAGCCGAGGTGCAAAGCTCCATTCTTGGAACAAATCATCTAACCAGGACCCACCATCTTCTTTAATTTGGGCTGTCAAATCTTCCAGTTTTTGTATGCTTTTGTGGATGGATTCAGAATGATCTGACAGGTTCATACAACACAATCCTTCGAATTCCTTACAACCATGTCCAGTAAAAGAAAATTGCTGCTCTATTTTGAAGGGTAGCATGTCTAACACTATCAACATCGGTCAATGTGTCACTAATTGCAGTGGATGTGGCATTAGTTTGTTTACTCAGCCAACATCCAACCCAATCTAATTGTTTCAATGCCATTGCGGAAGCCAATTGGGGTAAAAACAAACCTGCTGAAACCCTTTTCGCAGCCTTCCAAGGCATAAAATTACTTTTACAGTTCTCATCATAATGAAGAGCAGATCTTATTCGCCTTTGTTTTTTTTTCATGACCACTTTGGCAGTGGGTGCAATTACAGTGAGCATCCCAATGCTACATGGGCCACCTTCAAGGTGTGATGGAATGCCTTGCCAAGCCCTATCCCCACAAATTAACCAATATCCCTTGGGCAATTGACGTGGATATTGGTCAGCCTCAGAAAGCACATCCCAACTGTTTGAATAATTACACCAAAAACTTAAGTTTCTGTATGCAAAATAATGGGGAGTAACATTGTACTTTGGAGGATCACCTTCTCGCCAACCACTAGCTCTGAAGGTAAAGCAAAAATCCATTGTTAAAGAACCAAGGATTTCCAGTTCTTGGGGTTCAGATACTGCTTTGGGAAGTTCTTTGGCCCAAACATTCCAGTTCAATGCAGGATTGTTCCCATTGTCAATTTCACCTGGCTCACCATTGAATTGCTTTTTGATCAAAGGCAAATCTTTTACTGGCAGACCAAGCAGACAGGTTGAGAAAGGCTTTTCTGGTTCCGAATTAGACAAGTATATAGTATCGGAGCCTGCTGCCTTGGCTGAGGTCACCCAAACATTTGTTTTTGGTTGTTCCACAGGCAAATCTGCACTACAAAAAACAATGAAAACCCACCAACACCAACATACAATTTGATTTTGCTCCATCCTTTTCATGAGCTAAGTTTTGGCAAAATCCTCGCATATATATCAATTTAGGAACTTTGCTTTTGACCTTAAGATAAGATTTGACTTTGAAGATCCAATAGTGGGGATCTATAACCTAACAAAAACAAAAACCCACACTTTTGCCAAAAATCAGCTCTACGAAACAAACATTTGACATCCAATTGACACACTTATAAATAACATTGACACAAAATCAGAGTTTGCAGGTTCCACCGCTGCACAAAGAACATCAGGCGTGTCCTGGGATTCCTCTGCTCGGCTTACATCTTGTACTTGCTTCCTCGGTTCTGGACTCGTCAACATGTTCTGGGGTGCGAACATGTGTTTGACGTTCTTGGGTGGGACCCACTTAATTCCTGCACCTGTAGAGACAGAAGCATACCCTTTGCCCCAGGTGATTAATCAGAAAGGACCTTCAATTTGTCCAGTCTCAGGGTTTCTAATTAAAACAGGGGGATTTTCTTTCAGTTTTGCCTGTGTGTTATTTGAAAAATGCCTAAAAATCTGTGGATTGGGTTCTGCAACCAAATTGTTTAAAAAATTAAAAACATACAAAGCTTTGTTCAACCTCATCTGTGGTGTGACCTCTACTCTCTGCTGATCTAGAATGCGTTTTAATGTTTGATGTGCTCTGTCAATAATAGCTTGACTTGTGGGAGAGTGAGGAATACTAAAAATGTGACGAATACTCTATTTTTTTAGAAATGTGACTAATTTTTGAGATGTATACATGGGACTATTGTCGGTTTTTACTTCTTGGGGCACACTTAATGAAGCAAAAGCTTGCAAAAAATGATGACAGGCATGATTACCTGTTTCATCTGTGTGAAGGGAAGCAAAAATTGCATTAGAGAACGTGTCTACTGAAACATGAATATTTTTAAATTTACTAAAGGAAGGGTATTTAGTGATATTTGTTTGCTATAACTTCAGGCTTTGCAAATTTTATGGGTTGATTGCTCTTGTAGAAACAGGAGGCTGCACAAGCTGACAGTCAGGGCAAGTACTGATGATAGCTTTAGCTTGACTTTTGGAAATTTGAAACATTCGCACAAGTGCTTGCGCGTTTTGGTGAAAAAAGGCATGATTTAGTTTTGCTTGTTCAAAAATGTTTGGCAAAGCATTTGACATAACTATTGTTAGTTTGTTTGCTCTTGCATTTCTTTTTACTAAAAATCTAGGAAGCGAAGAATGAGCTCTGATGTGAGAAACAAAATATGGATTAGTTCTATAATGTAAAGTTCTCTAAAGACATGAAAGCTAATGGTATAAAGTGTCATAGTTAACGTTTTTTAAAACTGATCTTTTTAATTTCTTAACTACATTAGCAACATAAGCAGAATCTGTGATTAAATTAAGAGGTTGGGGAAAGAGTTGAAAAGATCGAACTACAGCAGCAAGCTCAACAATCTGAGGAGATCTTTCTACTATTTGAATGTCTGACTCTCAAGCATTAGTTTTTTGATTTAACTAAGTTACGACTGATTTGTGGCTTTTGCTAGAGCTATCAGGGAAGTGAGTTATTGCGTTTAAAGGTTTTTTTATTTAAGTTACGTTTCTCTCTAAAACTCAATTTTGCTTGCAATAATTTGTGAGCTGGGTAATGAGCAGAACAAACACTTGAGAAGTTCAACAATGCATACTGCAAATCATCAGAATTTTGCATTGCTCAATTAAGATTTTTTTTAATGGTTAATAGATAACTGCAAATTTTTGACTTGCTAAACTTAACAATTTTGTTTTGGCTTTAATTACAATTTGTGCTATCATCTTTAAAACTGTAAAAATAGTTTTTGGAAACTTGTAGGGAAGAAAAATCTATTATCAACAAAGGATTTGTCTCAGAAGGGTCTCACTGAAAACTGAGACTACAAAGTTGCATTTTTCCTCTTAAAATTGCAAAAAAGAAAGGCTTTTCTGGAATACAGCGATGAGCTTGTCGTCCTTGGAGAGCTTTTATGACTTTGTCAAGGACTGTATGAGCTTTAGGTGTTAAGGTTTTAGGAGAGCTGATGTTGCAGCTTCTTCTCAGTAAATTGAAAAGTGGACTTAGTTTATCGTCGGTGATTCTTAAAACAGGTCTGACTCAATTGATTTTTCTTAGAAGCTGTTGTAAGTCTTGCAGATTGTTGACACTGGTCTGGAGCTTGACGACAGCGATGAGCTTGTCGTCCTTGGAGAGCTTTTATGACTTTGTCAAGGACTGTATGAGCTTTAGGTGTTAAGGTTTTAGGAGAGCTGATGTTGCAGCTTCTTCTCAGTAAATTGAAAAGTGGACTTAGTTTATCGTCGGTGATTCTTAAAACAGGTCTGACTCAATTGATTTTTCTTAGAAGCTGTTGTAAGTCTTGCAGATTGTTGACACTGGTCTGGAGCTGTATCTTCTGTGGTGTTATTGTTTTCTCAGTCATCTTCTATTTTAGATACTTTTAGGGTGGAACTTCTTGGATTTTTGTTGCAGAAATTTTAAGTCTTCCATTTTGGATTTCAGTAACAACACTAGTACAGGTTTGCTCTATCTCTGTCTGCATTGGAGCTGCAATGAGCAAATCATCTATGTAGTGTAGAATTATGGATCTTGGATACTTCTGTCGAACTAGAGACAAAGCTTATGCAACAAAATACTGGCAAATTATAGGCGAATTCTTCATTTTTTGCGGCAATGATTTTTAGTGATATTTCTGCATGGGTTCTCTTCGATTGATGATAGGAACTGAAAAGGCAAATCTTGGAGCATCATCAGGATGAAGTGGAATGTGGAAAAAACAGTCTTTTAAATCAATGACAATGAGAGGCTGGTGTTTTGGGATCATTGATAAAGAAGGGAGTTTAGGTTGAAGAGGTTTTATGTCTTTAATCACTTCATTGATCTTCTTCAATGAAGAAGTAACTTCTAGGAGTCTGATGTCTTCTTGTGGATGACAAATACTGGTGAGTTCTAGGGACTATTTGTGGGGGTGATGTGACTTTGCTGTAATTGTTCTTTTACTAATTTTTTAAGTATATTTAATTTTTTCTCTGTTAAAGGCTATTAATCAATCTATATAGGATGATCAGTTTTCTAGGTCAGCATTAAAGTGGCAGGTTTTGATGTGGTTTCTATCACAGTCTTACTTCTAGTTTTCCTTTCTTTTGGGACAGGACGTCTCTTTTCTAGACAGTGAGAGGCTTCTGAACAACAAAAGGACGCACCGTTGCTGTCTTTCTTTCAGGACTTGTAATGTTAATCATGGATGCACTTTGCAAACACACAGTAGCACTTCTAATCTCTGTGAGGGAACTTGAAGGAGCTACTAAATCTCAATCACTGGGCTAGAACATGTGAGAAATTACAGTGACATCTGCACCAGTGTCTGGCATGTTTGTAACATAAATTATTTTACTACAGTGAGTCAGGCTACAAGTCAATTTTGGTCAGTTGCAGTCTAAACATTGCACTTAAAAGACTTTTGGACCTGAGGTATTAGATGGCACAGACACAACTGAATTCTTTGGAAAGTTGTTTTGCTTGGGTGTATTCATGGGTGAAAGAAATGCAATAGCTATAGGTGTTTTTGGTGGAATTACTATAGGAACATCAAGTGCAAGAGCTAAAATTACTAGCTCTTCATTAGAATTTACTGAAACAACAGAAGGAAGATTGAAAGTCTAAAAATTTTGTTGTTGGCTTTGCTTAGAATCAAAAAATCTTGTCTTTGTTGAAAAAGATTGACAATTCTAATAGGAATGTTTTCACAACACAAATTATTTAATAGATGAATTAATTTTGAGGATGCTAATTTGAACTTTGCACTTGAGGGTATTGAGTTGGAGCTATTTGAGGATTGGTTGATTGAGGAATAAATGACTGAGGTACTAATACTACTTGACTGGGTAACTGGCTGCAAGGAGGTACTACTACTTGTGTCGGGGCGCAGTGGTAATCCGCACTCTTTTTTGAGTTTAACAACAAAGGTCTGCTATCGATGGCAAACTGAGAGTGACAGTACTTAGCAAGATGCTTTTTTTTGACATCGACAGTAAATAGAAAGTTGTTTAGGTTGGATTGTTTTCGTAGGACAATCTTTTTTAATGTGACTTGGTTTACTGCAAGCAAAGCAACAAACTTTTTTATCAGAATCTAACTGTACAGTACTAACAGATTTTTCTTAATTTTTTTCTTGTTTGTTTAGGAGCTTTTCAAATTTATCTATTTGTTGTGTCATATTATCTCTTAATGTTTTTCTTAATGTATTGACTTGCATGTTAGCAAGATGTTGTGGAGAAGTGAGCTTACTGCAAGCTGTTAGCATCTGCCTAACAGCTGGAGGCTGATTAGGTAAAGTTAAAATAATTTTTCTACATTCTTCATTAGCATTTACAAAAGCAAGGTTTTGAACAATATAGGAGCGTGCTTGTTCATCTGAACATTGCTTGGGTAATCTGTCTAGAAAAGAATTATAGGATTCTGTTTCACTTTGTCTGATGGTATAAGCATTTACATGTGTACTAGTTGGCTCAACTGAAAACAAAGCTTTTCTAGCAGCATCTTTAATATCTGTTAATACAGTCTGAGGTAATTCTACTGCTTGATTTTCTGGTCTATGGAAAGGTGGATCACTTGCTAGTTGGGTAGCATCTATAGTCTTATAAGGAGTATTTTCATATCTTTCAACTAATTTATTAAGAAGTTTTTCTGTTGTAATTCTTATAAAAGATATTGTGAATTGGTTAAAATCAGGGAAGCTACATTTTGACAATCAGCAGGGACTGAGTCATAAGAATTAAATATACTTTTCAACACATTATTAAAATAAGGAGAAGAGAATTCTCTTTCAAAGCTTGACGTAGTTCTTTTATATCATGGTGAGAAAGACTTTTAAATCGTGGTTTTACATCATTACGACTATATCTTAGAGGTAATGCAAGGAGTTGTTTCTTTGAATCTAAATATTTTTCTAAATTTTGATTAATATTAGACTAATTAGGTAATTGCAATGGAGGGTTTACTTCTGATTTAGATTGTGTTTTATTTTTCTCTCACATCACTATTGTTTCTGATACAGAACAGGTAGTATTGTCACTGTCATCATCTGTTCTAGGAACTCTGCTAAGCTCTAAGTTCTTGGCAGAGGTGTTGCTGCAGCAACAAATATTTTCAGGAGCTTTGCCAGGAAGGGCGGAGGATTAGAATACTGAAATCTTGGCAGCAGTGCTGCCTGAGTTATACGCCTCTCCGGGAGCCCTGCCAGGAAGGGCAGAGGAGGAGGAGGCGAGCTTCACATTCTCAACACTTCTTCCACAATGGAGGTAGCGGCTGAGGAATGTGTTGTATTGGTGCTAGGAAAAAAGTTAGAGCTTGATAAATTTCCTCTCATTTTACTGAATTGGGTTTTATTAGAATTATACAAATTGGGCTACTTTCGAGCTGCAAATCTCGAATTTGTATTTGTGACACTTTCTAATGAACTGTTACAGGTTTCACACTGTATCTTTGTCTGCGGGGACTCAGCTGGAAAACTTTCAGCTTTAAGTTGTGATTTTGACATGCTATTTTCTCTCTTAGCAGCGAATGAGAGGGGCTTTAAAGCTTCTGTTTGTGGTTCTCCAGAAACTTTTCTGAGCTGTCTTGCTTCTACTTCATGCATTTGTCTGGGCAGAGCCATCTTGGCTTCGCTCAGCCCTTGGCTGCTGCCTGCCACCTTTGTCTTCTTTTTTGCTCGCTCCTCTGCAGGCAGAGCCAAATCTAAAGCTCTCTTACTACCTATATCTGGAGGCTGGGGAACTAAAAACAGCAAAAACTCTGGGAGAGACTTGGGAGAAGAATTTGCAAGAAAAGAATTTTCAGAACTGCAAAGCAATCTGCTTGCTTGAGCTAGATCTGAGGGGGTATCTTCCTGAGAAGGGGAAGTAGTGGCAGGAGTGACCTCCGCAGCTTTTTGACTAGGCAGAGCAGACCTAGAGCTTCTTTCGGCAGTCTTCACTTGCACAACTTCAGAACAAACAGCTATTGTATTGCAAAGCTTCTCCTAACTCTTATCTCTCAGACCTGTGCGACTCTCATCTTCTCTAGAACACAACTTCCGACTTCTTACATTCTTGGAAAGCAATGAAAATCTTGAATGCTTTCTCAGGCATTGCAGGGGTGGGTGCTTCTGCAGAGGAATGTGAGGGTGGCTTGTCACAGCATCAGTGACGCAGGGAATTTCGGAAGAAACAGAGGACACAACAGAAGCTGAAAGTGGATTTGATTCTCACTTCTTGGGGATCCGGGTGCTGTCTACATTGCTTGGAGAAACTCTGGACGTGCTAGAAGGGAAGGAACTTCGAACAGAACTCGAGATCTTCCTAGAAGAGGACAACGGCTCAGCACTACTTGGAATTAAAATCTCAGAACCAGATGTTCTGTTTTGGCATTCAAAAAAGTCTTTATTATGATTATTTTGTTTAAAGCTCTCTATTAAAGCTCTGGAGACAGGCATTAGTTTGCTCACAGTCTTTTCTTTTTTGAGAGAGAATAGATTATAAATTTTCCAGTTTATCTGGTTTCAAAAATCAAAGGTGAAAGTAGACTGCAAGTCTATATTTTGAGTATTTGCTTTTACTCAGATTAATAAGTCTTTCAGTTCATGCTTTGAGATGTTTGAACATCTTTTATCTTGTAAAATTTTCTCAAGCCAGTAAAAAATGTCTCCTTCTGTTTTAGATAAATGATTTCTTATCGTGTAGCTCAGGAGCTTTTAAAATGCTACTTATTACTTACAAGGACATTAGGTGCAGATGACGAACGGGATGATTTATTCTTCTGTTTAACAGCTTGGCCTTCCAGTGACTGAACTGTCTACAATATTTCTTTTTATTCTTCTAGTTTAACAAAGTTCCTCACATGGAGCACCATTTATCTCCAGCCAGAAGCTATGTACGAATCACGAACAAGACAAGACTGCTGTAGAACGTGTCTTGAGCTGTTTTATTTTTCAGCATCAGTCTCATTACATGATTGTGACAATGAAAAGATGCCAGCAGCTCACATCCCAAGCAGCAAACAAAGAACTTAATGTTACAACTTACTTTATAAGTTTTTGCCCAATCACACAAAGCAAAAGCACATTGACAGTAGTTATATCCAACCACTATAAGCACACGTACCTTTAGTTAAAACAATGCTTGCTTATTTTGAATACAATACCTACTTATAAGCCTTAAAACACAACGCACAGAGCTCCATTATTAAGTTCAACTTTCCTAATGTCTTGCTAGATAAACTTTTCTGTAGCTTAGAGAGTTATTCTAGACAAGCGCCAATACACAAACTGTTGTTCTATTTGTCCTTGCCTTTCTACTTTTTAAATAATTTTTCTGCTCACCTATCTCATGGCTGATGCTTAGCTCTAATCACAGTTTTACTGTCTCTGAGGCCTGCCTTTTGGAGCTTTCCCAAAACCGTCTAATTTTGTAAATTCCCATAAAGATGCCAAGTGGATTTTACTGAGATGTCCCAAGTGGGAAGGCTTAAATATCTTCTGGTAATAGTATATCAGCTAACAAGGTGGCCAGAAGCATTCCCAACTGCTTCAGCAGCTACAGCATCACCTATGAAGGTATTTTTGGAACAAATTATTTCAAGATACAGGACTGTAGAAGCAACAGACTCAAGGGAGCCAATTTTAAAAGAAAGATCCTTCAAGGGGTTATGGCTACTTTAGGAAAACAATGGATCCTCCATACCCCCTAGCACCACCAGAACTTGTGCCAGGTATAAAACAAATGAAGAGAGAAATAAAGAAACACCCTTTGAAGCTGTTAATAGGTACCAAGATGCCATGGGTAGGGCTTTTTCCATTGGCTTTGGCAAGAATGAAGGCCAGACCTAGAAGAGAGAATCAGTTCTCTTCCTTTGAATTATTGTTTGGGATTCCTCACCTGGCTAATTCTCAACCTAGTGGGGTGTAGAGGTAAGTGATGTATATTTAAAAGAATAGGTGGCCAGGATACTGTCTCTCGTGAAATCCCTTCAACCGGAAGCTCAGCTGGCATAGCCCCTGCCTTTGGACTTTGGCTGTTCATAACATCCAACCAGGGGATTTAGTCCTGCTTAAGGAGTGGAAAGATGCACCACTGGTGACAAAGTGGAGTAGGACTTTCCAATGCTACTGACCACAGAAACAGCCATCAAGACAGCTGAACACAGGTGGACCCATCACACTCTAGTCAAGGTCTCTAAGGCCCCAGAGATTAGGACATCTCAGCAGAGGAGGAATAGTCTGGAGCAACAGCCAGTGCGCTGACATTGGGGCAAGCCGTGTGTACCTACCACAGACTGTCTGCTGAAATAGTCTGGATGGGCATCAGCATCCCTCTTTTAGAATCTCCACTCACTGGGGGGCTACTACTTGCTGTCACTGTTTTCTTTATCTTAAGTGATTTCTGTGCATTCACTGGCCACAGGTGGTATGGAAGACAAGGCGAAAATTAGACTAAGTCATTAGAAGACACTATTAGAATATTTTCCTTACTAATTCTACTTTTATATTGTCAGCTAAGTTTAGGCCAGGAATGGAAGAATCCATTTCCAGCCTTAGGAGAAGAAGCAGCCAAAGTTTTTAACCTTAGCTGTTGTTGGGTCTGCAGAGGGCCAGAAGAATCTGAAGCGTGGCTATGGGTGACTAGCTCAGTGGAATCTAAATGGTGGATCAATACCCTAAATGAGGTCCATAATGGGACAGGATTTGGGTAAAAGAAGGAAGCCCATGGTGACTTCATTCTTCTGAATCAGGCACTTATTGCCTAAATAGGACAGGGGGTGTCTATGTAGGAAAAGCGTTTGTGATTTGACTTTACCTTTGGGTTTAAACATCTGGGTCTGGACTCCCAATTGCCCTCCTTGCAGTTGTTCCAAACATCAAGCAAATGCAATCAAATGCCTGTGAAGCTCACTAATGGTAGCTGGTTGAGGTGTTCCTACAATCATTACCAAAAAGATTTTGAAGGCTGTAAAGCAGTGGGGAGGGACAAGGGATTTTTTGACCACCTGTTTTTAAGCTGCCTCCAAGAAAGTTCCACGAGTAGAACACGTTGTTTGTGATTATCAGTGCAAATGTCAACACCAAAACGAAACTTGAGCCCTTTGTTAGTGAGTTCTTCTCCAAATCCAAGCAAACAGATTGCAGATGTAAATGTAGCTGGGAATCCTGCAGGGGAGCTTGGAAATAAAAACATTGTAACTCTTAGGGTGGGGTAGCTACTGTTGGAGGACCGCTAAGGCCAGGAAATGATCCAACTTTTGACCCACCAATTGATGACACAGAGTAGGAAGGCCCCTTTGCTAACGGAACATCGGCTTTGGAAAGATGCCATTGACTGGCATTGCAGTCACCATGAGTATTGCAGCTTACCTCCAAGCTGCTCAAGGATGTTATATGGGGCATATTAGACCTACCACAAGTTCAGGGAACTCACTTAGGAATCAAAATCTATGGTGATTTAATTAGTGAAAGCAATCAATTGATGCAGCCCTGGCTGGAGGGAGAACCCTAAAATGGGGAAAAGATAAATGGTCACCAGAAAAAATTGTATCACACTATAGACCAGCCACTTGGAATCCTTATGAATTAATATGAAGTGCCAGAGAACCCATTTATAATTTGAATGGGATATTTAGGTTACAACCTGCTTTGAAATTATAAGCAACCGGACAGCTATGGCTCTTGACCTTCTTGACGACCAAGCCACTCAAATGAAGAATGCAATATTTCAGCATTGGATGGTATAAGATTATCTATTAGCAGAAGGAGGACGAGTTATTAAATTCTTCAAACTGCTGTTTGCAAAGAGATGGCAACAGAAAAGTGGTCAAACAAATAATAAAGAAAATCAAGTTAGTTTGTGTACCAGTCCAAAGGTGGAAAGGATGGGAATGGGACACGTTGTCATGGATACCTGGCAAGCTATGGGTTAAATGAATAGCGTTTGTCCTCTTCTGTGCTATAGCAACTCTAATCTTTTTACCATGCATGACACCTTGCTAAGTGCAACTCTTTCAGCAGGTGATCAAGGGGATGCAGGTAGTAGCCACGCCTAATACTGCAGAAATGGCTACAAAAGAGTCGAAAATTATGTCACTGCAAATAATTGCAAAACCAAGGAAGACCCAGGGAGAAAGACTTAAATCAATGGTAATTAATATCTGTAAAGACAGTTATGGAGAAAATAAAAAGAGGTGGGATTGAAAGGAGTAAGATGAAAGATGTCAACAAATTAACAGTGGTTTTAAGGCCCTTGTATTTCTGGGAGGGTGAAATCTGTCTGTTAAACCCTCTGGGATCATCACTTGAGCTTCCAGTGTTTCTCAAGCTCTCAAGGTAAAATTGACCCACCAAACTCATATTTGTCTCAATCCTAATCCCAGCATCATGCTTCAGGTATATTTTCTCACTATGAAATTGGAGTAGAAAATGCTTTAGGAAATGCTTTGCAGCCCATTCTTTCCCAAAGGCCCAATCTGCTTTAATTAGGAATGTTCTTCAAGCAAAAGGTTTGGATGCAGCCAGTGAGACTCACATTTCAGAAGGACCATCAAAGGTCTGATAAAGACATAGCACTTTCAAGCAAGACACAGGGACTTAGGAAGATATTTGAAATCTGTTGACACACAGTTCTAGTAGTGGAAAATGAAATGCTGTTAGAACAAGCCTGCTCCCCAAATCAGCTTTGCCTGGATCCACCTGCCCTGCAGCGCAGCCTTCTCCCTTTGTCCTTACTGTTTTCTGCTCAGGATCAAGCCAAACCTGGGGTATTTAAATTCCTGTAAGACACAGTGCAGCTGATGGGCAGCAAATGCAGTCTTCCCAAAGTGGCTGCTGGCTTTCAGGGAAGACTTCAGGGAGGAGATGGCAGTTTCCTTAGTGGCTTTTCATGTCCTCTCTTTGCCATGCAGATGATGGCATGCATGGCACAGCTCTGTTTGGCAGTCAGTCCCAAGGCAGGGCTGTGGTGAGCACAGAGTGAGCTCTCTCCTCCTTGCTCTGACACCTGCGCTGGCAGCAATGACACAGTGACTCCGCGAGCTGATGCTGCCTGTGCCATCACCGGCTTGAGTTGGTTTGGGCAGCACCATGGGGAGATCTTGCTCTGCTGGTGGCCTCAGTGATGACCCTGAGACTGACTCAGCTGGTTGGAACATGGTGCTAAGGATACCAGGTTTGTGGGTTTGATCCTCTGTGGGCCATTTGATGATCCCTGCGAGTCCCTTCCAACTCACAATATTCTGATTCTGTGATAGGATACTTCATACACAGCAGGAAGCTTTGGCTAAGAAGTCAGTGCTACCAAGGCCTGGAGGTACAGGTTCCTGCTGACAGATACCCAGGGTAAGCTTTCCTCTCTAACAGGATTAACACACAGACGTCTGTTTCCCTGGCCCAATTCAAAACCCCAGGGATGGGGGGTTAAGAGCTGTCAGAGAACTTCAGTCACTGCCAAAGAGCCACCACCCTTTAGGTCTCACTTTGTACCACCTCCCATAATGGTTAAATGCAAAACTTCACAAATAAAAATCTCTCCTTGCCTCTCTCCAGTCAGTTGTCCTGAAGGAGACAGAGAGGAGAAACACTCTGACCTCAAGAAGTTTTGCAGAATATTTGTACACTAACAAAGTCCCTTCCTTTCTATTTCTGAAATTGGAGCTATCAAAATCACACCAGATGTTGATTTTTGTTTGTCTTTTCTCCATTTTGAATAATTTTTAACATTAATGAGTTCTTAAAATTGGTATGGTTGGAGAAGTCAATGGATATGTCCCACTAGTAGACCATTCCCAGAAATTGCTAGTGAGCCCTTCTCAGCCAATTGTCAGGGTGCCAGCCACCCATGGATCCTGTGATGAGGGTTTCAGATCTTTGGGGTTTTTTTATGTATTCCTTTCCAAAGGCTTTTCCCAAGACTTGCTCCTTCCAGTAGGCACTATCTCCTGCCTTTCCTATTTAAAACTAAATGACATAACACTCATGGATGTAATTATTGCTTCCAGCAAGAGTGGTTAACACTTGGCAAAGGATGCCGGAGTTTTTAAGGAGAATCTGATAAAAAAGAAAGGCAGAACAACCTTAAATAAAGAGACAATTCTTTTCTTTCAAGGAATAAGACTAAAAAATGTGGGTTTTTTTTCTGTGCTAATGATGTCAAAGTCCATACTTCACTGCCCTGAATGCTGGGGCTTAGGGAAAAAGTAATTGAAAGTGTTTTGTTTTGTTTCTTTTAATGTAAAGAATATGGGTAGACAAAAAGGATTTTCTAAATCTGACTCCTGGTGTAGGTACACAGATATATAACAAAATGAGTGACAGATTTGCCCAGAACATTTCAAGCAGCAATATGGATATTTTCCCTGCTAATTGAATCATTAGCTAGTCTGCCCTCAAAGTTACAAGACTTGTGATAAAATTACTGCTTTGATAATCAGCGATGTGATCTGTTTCTACAGAACAGTTCTCTTGCCCTCTTTCTGCCTCTGCTTTCCCATCTACAGAGGTGATAGTTTCCTTTTTCTTTTTTCTTTTCCTCTGAAAACAGGAGATTAACCTCCAGAAAATGACATTTTTTCTTTTTTTTTGATGGAAGATAGTGCATCAGGCAAACTATCTGTGGGGGTTAAATAAGGGGAACTTCAAGACATATGTGCTGTTTGTCTTTTTTTTTCATCCAAAGGATAACAAATCCTCAGGTCCTTTTTTTCAAGTTTATAAATAAGGTTTGGAAGTTCATTGAGCATGATGAGTGTTATCATTCTAATGTTGTTCTGCAGTGCCAAGACCATGCTGGTAAATTTAAGCCCCTTTTATCAGTCCAGGGGAGGGATCTGCCACTGAGTTATCTCCCATGCTCTTTGTGGGACAGATTGCAGGGAGAAAAAGGCAGCCTGCCAGGGAGGGATGGCTCTTGCTCTTTAAAATTGTGAGTGACATGTCACTAGAGTTTCTTTTTTCCCATTTGCTCTAAATTTCACAGTAGCTTCTTGATCTCAGTAGAAGACTGGAGGCCTGTCTTGGGACTGAAGTTGGTGGAAAATTGAACCAGACCCAAGGAATATTCAATTAAAACAAATGGATCACAGAAAAGCCCACAATACAGTTAAACCTGAAGATAACTCAGTGGCAAGTGTTGCAATGATGGTGCCATTGCTTCAGGATGGATTTGGGAACACTGAGAGAGCAGGAATTAATTTTTCCCCTTTTTGTCAGCATGAATTCTTCTCCTGGGTAACACCGGCCATTGTCCTGATGCAAGGACCTGTGAGCCATCCAGCAATGTTAGCTGTCCCTCCCTCCCAAGGGCCTGAGGGAAGGAGCAGCAAGGAGCCCACACAGCAGGAGTAGGCCAGGGAGAGCAGGACAGCCAAAGCTCTCAGTGCTGATGTGGCAGCTGAGCCAGTTGTGACTTTTTTGGACATCTTATCTGCTTACTCTGCCCATGAAATAGTCCAGCAACAGGCAAGCTGGCATCAACCCTGCTTGCTCTGGAGCTGACTCCAGGAGGAGCTCCAAAGCCAAACCTCACCTACACTCAGGGTTTAGGTTTTTTTCCTTCCTGAAAATTCAGAGAGCAACAAGGCCATGAGATTTTTCCTGTGGGTGGTTGAAAGAGACAGTCTGAAGTCTGAAGTCTGACTGAAGTTTCCCTTATTTGCCTCACAACTGTCGCAAGAACTGAATGGTACCACTGAAGACTCTAATTGGAGTTCTGGCCTGGTTGAGGTGGATGCTCATCAAGTGATTTTTCACAGCTGTGTCAACAGTGCTTCCAGCAAGGACTGCCAAGGGGCAACTCGCCCAATATGCTTGCACCTGCTTCATGACAATGGCTCATGAATTTCCCCACCTCTTGGCCAAATGAACTTTCAGGGGTAACTTTGGTGGTCCCCCACAAAAAACCCTTCATCTGCTTCACTACCACCATGACGGATGGAGATTGAAGCCGCCTCTGAAGGACTGAGACTGAGACCTCTGTAATCCTAACACGTGGTGTGGGGGGGGAGGGGGATGGCCTGATCGAAGTGAGATGTTTGCCCAGATGGGTTTCCTGGACCAAGAAAACAATGGGTCTTGCTCACTGCTGAGAACATGGACTGTCTGTACCTGTTTTCAATACCTGTTCCTCTGTGATTTCAAGAGACTTATTCTCTATTGTATTTGTTTCCCCCTGGCTATTTCAAGGTCTGTTCCCCCCTCAGCAAAGGACTATAATAGATCCCTGAGTTAACCAGGATTTTGAGATTCTCCCTGACATGACTAGGCGAATTTCCCATTGACTGGACCACGAGGATTTCGTCTCTACATTTGGTAGCTATATCCCCTTTATCTCTCTCTCTCTCTCTCTCTTTTTATATCTTTTATCTTTTTTCTAATCCCTCTATCACATTTGCTGTGGTCATTCAATAAAAGGTGTATTTGTTTTGATCAATACTGAAATCCCCTCCACGTTGTTTTTGCACTCTGAGACAAGTTAATGAACCGTCACAACCCCCACTAGCAACTAGCGGATTGTGACAGTGGTCATGGAAACTTGGCCATGACCAACCGGCCCTTCTCACACTGCACACGGATAGAGGAATTTGCAGCACACAGCTCCCCACAGCCCAGTGTGATCTTCAGAAACATGGTTGTGCTGAATATGCCCAGGGGCTGAGCCCTGTCTGGGGGTCACCTAGTTACCCAGGTGCTGTGCCAAGTGCACTCACTCCCTGGCTTGGATTTGGCCTGTCACAACTTGCCCTCAGATTGTGGTCAGACATGAGTGAGACTGTTCTGGTGGAGGGATGAAGAGGTCTCAGCTGTAGGACACTGGCTGGGTCACACTGCTTTCCCTCAGTACTGGCCTGTTGTACTTACTGGAGTTGTACTCTCAGGTCAAGACAAAGGTTGTTTAAAATGTCAAACAGGCTAATTAATGCAGGTTTTCAGAGGTATTGAGTGCTCATAAAATGCAGAGAATCACAGAATGGGGAAGGTTGGAAGGGACTGTGGTGGGTCATCTCCCAAGTGCACCCTGGAGTCACAGAACTGGTTCAAAGGTTGCTTTCACCTGGTCAGTCCTTTTTTGTGATGAAGCAAAGGCAGGGAGCAGGATGAGCTCAGCATGGGTGGGTGCTTGGCAGCCCCAGAACCAGCTCTGTCAGCAGTGACCATCTCCTCAGAGCAAAATACATCCACAAAAAACCCACGGCAATGTGCAGGGTGGCTAGGAAAGCAGAGACAGCTTGTTGTCAAAAGCCTTTTTTGGTATCATTCAGGTGTGCTTAAATGGATAGAAAGCAGTGAGGGGATAAAAACAGAACAAGCCATTGAGACCACGAAGTCTGCAGCAGCTCCTGCTCCTCAGCTCTCACCAGCTGAAGTGTAGCTGTCCTCAGCTACTCTGAAGTGTCGACTCACTTCTGGGAATTTTTCCAGAATTATCTTGTATTTGCCCTCCACCACCAGTAGCAACAGGCACAGATAAACCAGCAGAGACCATGCCCTTGTTAACTACCTCATCCCAATGGGAAGTTTCCAGTTCCAACATTCTCTTTTTGGGTTCTTAGACAGCTTTGGTTTTACAAACCAAGGTCCTGCAACCTATAGGCACTTACTTCTTGAAAAATGCCTCCCAGCTTCACTTCTTAACTCCCAGTCACTTACTTGTTGGAGGTCACACATTTGCCTCAGGTGTGCTTAGGCCATTTGAAGCATCCCAGGTCAATCCCTCCCCAGGAGCCATGGCTGGGATGGGTGTGGGGCTCAGAGGTGCTGGCACCTCTGCAGCAGGAGCTGGATCTGGCTGCCTGTGCCATGCTGCTCCCAAAGCAGTGACATGTTTCTATGCAATGCTGCTCCAAAGTTAAAAGCTTGTCATAACATGTCATGTGGCAAGGCTGAAAAGTGAGTCTGATGAGACGACTTTCAATCCAGAGCAGACAGCCTGCTCCGGGTGTCACAAAGAGGGAGAGTTGGCATCTGAGCTACTGGGAATAGGGCTTCGTTTGCTTATGGCTGGTCTCTCCCCCTCCTGTTGCTGGAGGAATGCACCAGAGAAAGGAACCAAGGAACCAGTTGGGAATTTGGAGAAATGGTAGTTTTAAAAATTATAACCATTCATTTTCTTGGAGCTGTAACATATTTCCATGAGCTTCAGAGTTGGGTGAGCACCAGGATATGATTTCCATCCATCTCCATAAAAAAAAATTTAAAAAATAGAAAAAGCAAAGAACACTTGAATTCCTCAGTACAGGGCAAGAATTCATTTTTCAAGTGCTAGGCTGGAACACAGAAAAATTTGGGCACTTTTTACTCCCAAAATAATGTGGCCCAAGCCCACATCCCTTAGTATTTGGGACAGGTGGTCACAAATTATTAGCTCACAGATTACAGAAATAACTCTGGCACAGAAAAGCTTGCCCAGAAAAGCTGTGGCTGCCCCATGCCTGGAAGTGTTCAAGACCAGGCTGAACAGGGCTCTGAGCAGCGTGATCGAGTGGAAGGTGTTTCTGTCCATGGCAGAGGATCAGAATGTGAGATGCAAAGCTGTGTTTCGTGTCAGGTACAAACAGGCAAAGTGTGTACTTGTAAATGCGAAATGTGTGGACATCGACAATGGGATAGTTGCAAATTCTGATAATAACTGATGAAAATAAAGCATGGAAAAAGGCCTTTGAACCTATCTTTTGTTTGCAATTAACCCTGGTTGATTTAGGAGCATTGGAATTAAGGTGTTAAGGATGTTGCTTTTTGCTTGCATTTAATCCATAAAAAAGCTCTGCAATAATAACCTTTTGAAGTATAATTTTAGAATATTACTTGTATCCTTTAAACTATAGCTTTAGAATATTTGTAGCAAATATGCTTATCTCACACCTTATTGAAGCAGGGAAAAACAGTTTGAGAAAGGGAGATGAACATCACCTCAAGGATTTATGGTTTTGACCAAAGGGAAGCTGGACATCACTGTTATGAGGTTTGTAGCCTCTGCAATTAAAAGGTGGACACATCTGGGGAGCTGGACTCCACCAGATGGGATTCATCTTTCTTCTTTCGGAAACTGGACCATCACCATCTGGGGATACTCCTTTTGAGATACATCCTGAGAAACTAAGATCACAATAGTGTATAGAATTGTGATGTAATAATTTGGAAATAGAAACTGTTGAAAAAACTGATGAGTACCCCTATAAATACCTGTAACCATCAATTATCGGTGTGCAGTTGGAGGGAAAACTTCCCCCACTGTACCCAGCGCTGTATTGCTCATACTTTACCATATTAAATAATAAATTGATTGCTGCTTGAATATTGGCCTAGTCAAGCTTCTTATTCATAACAAGAACAAGATGATTTTTAAGGTCCCTTCCAGATGAAACCATTCCACAATTCAATGATTTAATGAATACTGGGTTTGAAGTTTTTAGGGTCTGTCATGGAATGGCCAAGTCCATGAAAGAGGGCAAGGCAACTAGCTATGGACATTGCAAAAGAAAAAGGTGAAAGATAAATGAAGAATAATCCAGGTTGAAGCACCTTTGCTGACACTTTCCTCTTCACAGCCACAGGCACATTACAACCTCGCAAAAGGAAAAGATCCCGAGAGATGTCACAGTGCACACATGTAGCACAGATGCTGAAAACAAGAAAAGATAAATAGCCTCACTCAGCTTCAGTCCTGTGCAGATCACACAAGGCAAAGAATGAAGCAGCAGAGCACCGGGCTTTTGTGCGCACTGAAGGGAATTGCAAAAATCCAGCAGCTGCTCATCCACAAGCACAATCAGCTGCATATGCTTTTGCTTCTTGAAAAACTCACTGCTGCCCTTGATCTTGATCTTGATCCAGATCTTGATCACCAGATCTAGGTACTTTTGCCAGGTGTTCTGATTTGTGTTTTTCTACTTTCATATGTGACAGTCAGGAACTTTTGGTCCATACTAGAACTTGTCGTTTTCTGAGAATCATTTTCTGACTACAAATGATACATATCTGCAGTTTACCAGACTGTCTATATCTGCTCTTTTACAGTATAAAAAGGGTTCTTTGGATAATTCACCTGAGTTTCAATGATTGAAAAAGTCTTCTTACTCAGTTCTATAATTCTCTATATTTCCTTCTCTTTGTCATGTTACTTTGGCAATTATGCACATGCACAATGTCTAGTGTGCTCCCGTGGTTAGACATCAAATGTGCAGATTCTTCTAACTTTGTCACTGATTAAATAACACATAATCCCGTCAGGAAACTTGCTGGATGTCTCTCATTGTCACTGCTTCTGTTTAGTTTCCTTACTCTTTTGAATGGTTCCCTGTCTTCCTACTCACACTCTGAGTAACCAATTTCTAATTTCTTTCCTATCTGGCTTTACCAATCTTTCTCTTAATTGGATGCTTTTTAATTAAGGCGTGCAAAGTTAAATAATTGTAAGAAGGAGAGCACTAAATTAAAAAAATGAATATATATTGGGGGTTTTATTCACTGAAGAGTTAAAAGATGTATCTTCAAATCTTCCTAGTAAAGAAGACACATATATCACATATATATCTTATGAATATCTTGAAAACAATCTCTTTGCAGGTATTTTGCACACAGTTAATGCTCTAGTCATTGCTTTGGCAAATTTTACGGAACTGCAACATTGTGTGTTTTGCAGCTTATAGGGAGAGGTTTCTAGGCCTTGAGGGTTGGCTTTGTTTCACGTAACTTTGGACATCTGAAATTCATCTAGGTATCCTAAATAGTCAATAGAAATACAAATACCTGCACAGAACAGGAGGGGAGATTCATCTTACCATGTGTCTTGAAAAGGAGTATCTATGTGTGAAAGAGATTCTAGCCAGAATTCTGCTCAGTACAGTCAATAAAATCTAGAGAGTTGATAATTTTATTACGCGGTATATATCCACAGAGGCTGAAGATCTCTCCATGCTCCAGGGCCTTGCGGTCTTCTCAATTGTTCCAATCCTTGAGTTGAATCCTAGCAGAAAAAAAGTTTTCTCAAGGTGACCTTTACCAAATTACTCAGTGTTAGGTTAGGTGCAATCAATCAATTCCTTTTCTGTCAATTTAATAGAAAGGGATCCTTAAGATTAAATCCATTTGCTTCGGTGAGCGATATCATACTCTTTGTAGATGGCATGTATTGCCCAGTATTGACAGCAGAAAGAAGCAAAAAAGCATGCAAATAAATGCACAATGCAGTCAGCAGAACTTCAAGCAAACCAGTGAAAAAATATTTGCTTTATATGTAAGATGAATCTGAGAGATACATATGGAGTACTTAATGATGTTTTTCATTCACATTTAAAAGATGAAAGATACTAAAATTATGATAGAAGGAATTCATGGCTTTTAGTTAGAGTATTTCTTTAGAGACATGTACCCTGTGAATACATGTTTAGCCACCTATTAGCTTCCCATCAGCAATTGTTGCATTTTTAACTGCCTTTACAATCTATAATTTAATACTTTTTGGATCCATTTTTTCCCTAATATTTGCATAAGCTTTTTTTTTTTTTTTGGAACACTGGGAAAAATTTCCAGAAATAGTTCAATTGGCTGCTCTGTCATTTAATATTATAAAGCATTTATGGTGTCATTTTGAGAAGACAAACCCACTAAAGAAAAGAGTATTCCCATTATACTTCTCCACTCTTTTTCCCACCATTGATCAAAGACACTTTTATATTATGTCCAGAATCCCAAAACACACTCATAATTTATCGAACAGAGCTTCTCATCAGACTTTTAAGAACAACATGCTCATATGTTTATTTTTACCATGTTGCTTGAAGGACAGGACCCCCACTATTAGAATCTAGACTTGGGGAAAAAAACAACCAAAGCATCTCCTTGTCTACCATCTAGCTCTTTTCCCTGGCGAAATAATTTGTAATATGCTGATACTGGTTGTTACAGATTTTGGTTTCCAGTATTCTTCAGAAAAGTCAAAATATTGAGAAAAAAAATTTGCCGCATTCACAAAGCAATGTAGAGTTCTGCTGTAAATTGTTAGTCTCAAGTATCTAGGGGGAAAAGTGTACAATTACTTGGTTACATCTGAAGAGTTGTTTCATGTTGCATTCTAGGCATTAACTTCTATAAAAACTGTTGTAATTTTGATGTACTAGCCAAATCAGAACCTAAATATCTCCAGATAGGGTTAATGAACACTAGAAGTAATAACTGTATCTTGTGTTAGAAACAATATAAAAACAAGGAAAAAAACCCAAAACCACAACCCCCAAAAACAAAACCTAAAAGCTCAAACACACCAAGAAACTAACTAATGAAACAGTTTATTCCGTTGTCACTTTTTCACTTCTCTTCCACAATGTAAAGTTAGCTCTTGGCAGTTTAAGGAGTTGAAAAATCCAAGTCTATTTGAAACCATATTGCTTCTTAAACTATTTTGGCCTAAATATTGTTTCTAATACGATTTTTTGTTCTAAGTAAGTAGCAGAGCTTTCTTCTATCTGTTATAATTGAAAATATTACTCATAATTATTTCTATGGTTTTAAGCAACTTAAATTGTGCAAGATATTTTGGTTACAGAAAAAAAATACTCCTATTTATTGATGGACATATATAGCTGTGTCTGTACGTGATTGTACAAATCAGGTCAGTTTCTTTTAATTGGTTTAATTTGTTTAATAGACTTTTCCTATGCTCCAAACTTCACTGGCATGTTTTGGCAATAACTTTCAAAAGATATTGCTGAAGAAGGAATCCTCACAATCAATTCCTAACAATTTCCTTTTGAAAAGAGGATTTTCACTGAGTCTAAATACCCAAGATTAAATAACCAAATTTTCCCACTGAAAGTCAAATTTTAAAAGGGTAAAATAAAGACATTATGGAGAACAATATTTATTCTACATCATTCATAGAATGTATAGTGAAAGACAATTTTACTGTTTCTGATGAAAATGTTTTAGATTTTCCAAAGAAGAAAGGAAGGATAGTGGGAAAACCACTTACCTTTAAAGAATTGATTGGCAAGTCCCTTTAGTCACTACTTAGTGCCTCTGCAGTTTGTAGCATAAGTTCTCCATATTCAAAAAGAAAATAGAAGGAATAGAAAGATCTGGAGAAGGCAATTTAAATATGTGTGCTCTTAGTCACTGCTTACATTAAGGTTCAAATGAGCTTCCAGCTCAATAGATTTCTGCCAGATGAGGACAAAGAATTGCAGTGATGTGCAGTAGCCCAGCCTCTGCTTTGTTCTCTTCAGTGATTAGCCTTTTAATAAATTGTTATTTCTACCTGAATTTATAGTGCACACTTTGCATAGATGTTGCATATGCTGTATTTGCATCTTTATAAGAATGGCTGTTTTCTTATTTTACAAGCTAGAAATTATGGACAGGGCACCGTATAGGCTCAACTTATTTTTTCACACCTCATTCCTTGAAATGATACTATGGTTCCTACATTTTAGAAACTTGCAAGTACTAATCCAAAAGGCTCGATAGGAACTTTGATAAAATAAAAAATGTATGCCGTAGGTGTGTGCTAAACATGCCATGGATGTCTTCCTGCAAAATATCAATGTAATTATACTTCAGTTGCCATAATACTTTGAAAAACAATTGTATATAAGTGGGTTTTTCTTCTCAAAACCCAAGTTAGACTAAATGGTTCACATGAAGACGTAGTTAGGACAGTTTTTACCAAATATCTAATTAATTTTATTACCTTCTAGGTGATAAATCCAGGTAATAGATCCAGGAAGAATACCCCTTGACTTTGAGAATCTAAACCTAGTGAACAGAAAAAAGATAGTCCCTTCTTTGAGACCCAATATCACACATCAGTGTGCAGGGGGAAGAGGTGTATCTGTGTGTGTGGACGGGAGGTGTACTCACCCACAAAACAGAGCCCATATTAAGTAACCAACATATAGTAAATGTGGATACATATAATTTCCTGATCTTTATTGATCTTTTTTTCAAAGGTTAATTTGCTTTTAAAGATTTTCTAGTCAGTTGAAAAACTCTTCTGTGTTTGTGTAAGAATAGAAATCTCCATAAAGCTTTCTGTGTAAGGGCAATCCTGTGATAGGAAAGGGACAGGCGTTCGGAAGATTTTGGGCTGTGATGGAAAATTACAGGAATCCTTCAACCCCTCTCCCCATAGATAAGGATCACCCTTGGAATGTAGCCAAACGTGTAGCCCCCCTAACCTGTGGATGCCAGTAACTTTCCACTCCATACTAACCCTAGAAAGAATAGCCAAACACCTTTCTGACGTAGAGAAACCCCTTAGTCCATACATACCCTTGAGACCCCTCAATAAACGCCTTTAACCGTCCACCACATTGGTGTTAGTGTCCATTATTGGCCCCGAAGGATCCCAAGGAGGAGATCACCGTGCTGGACTCTGAAACCAGGTCACCGCAGCCTTCCCAAGAAGGCAACACAATCCTTTGGACTAGATGAAGAAGATTTAGAATATTATATTTTCATCTGCATAAATCAATTTCCTTGTTTTGGAAATATTTTTGTTATCCAAAGTAGTAACTTTCAAGATGTATTTTTAGAAGGTGTAAAAATGGAGATCATAATTTGTATCACAGAAATACAAAGCAAATCCCTTAAAACCATCCATTCCATAATTTCAATTTTTATTTTTGAATTTTCAATATCTAGCTCTAATTCTCACTTTAAAATCACTTTTAAGTGCTCTGTCTTCACACAATGTTGTTATTTATCCATTTCTAAGTGTCAAAATAATATTTAGGGAAGAGTCATTTACTGTAACTACTTCACAATTTGCAAATTAACATCAAAGTTGGAAGGAAGGAAGGAAGGAAGGAAGGAAGGAAGGAAGGAAGGAAGGAAGGAAGGAAGGAAGGAAGGAAGGAAGGAAGGAAGGAAGGAAGGAAGGAAGGAAGGAAGGAAGGAAGGAAGGAAGGAAGGAAGGAAGGAAAAAAAAATTCCCAAATGTCAGAAATCTTAAAAATTATAAAATATTTGTGTGTATGATATTTAAGTGCCAGGACTGTTGCTAGATATAGTAATGCTAAATTGAGCATATATGTGAAACCAAAACAGTTAAACTCATTGGATGGCAGTTTCTCACAATCAATAATCTGTTATTTCTATCTTAAACAACTTACTGCTACTGCACAGAATGAATATAATCATAGAATAATAGAATAGTTTGGGTTGGAAGGGACCTAAATGTTCATCTAAATTCACCCCCCATGTCATTGGCAGGGACACCTTCCACTAGACTGCATTAAGCTCAAAGACCCATTCAACCTGGCCTTGAACACTTCCAAGAATGGGTCGCCCACAACATGTTCCAGTGTCTCACAACCCTCCTGGCAAGGAATTCCTTCCCAATATCCAAAGGAAACACATACTGTTCAGGTTTTAAAGCCATCCACACTTTTCCTATTGCTACGTGCCCTTGTGTAGCTCATCTGCCTCCTTCTGGTAGGCTGCCTTCAGATACTGGAGGGCTGCTCTAACATTTGCCCAGAGTCTGCTCTTCTCCAGGCTGACAAGATGCCTAGAAGACTCTGGTTTGATGACAGACTCCCTGTGCTACACTGGAGGCTCAGATGATTCTTCTTCTTAGAATTGTTGTGGGATGCTCAGCCACTGTTGAGTGTTCTTCATTGTGGGACAGATAATAAATAAGTTGATTGTTTTAATAAAGACACACTTGAAATGGCAAAAGCTAAATTTTAAAGCAAAATTAATTTGAGAAAGATTCCTAGACCTGTGGCCCATTACCCCAGCTCATCTATTGATTGTAAATAACATTCCTTGCCAGATGTTATGATCCATGAATCAAAGCCAAGTGATGTATACTACATAAGACAGATGTTCTACCTGCTTAGTGGAATATGTTCTAATGATTCTAAAACAATCCCCTGAACATTAAGAACAACAGATTACATCGTGAAGTAATGAAGTGCTTTGGTTTAAAGTAAAATGCATTTTAAGGAAACGGGTTTAGGGTTTAGCACAGCAAGATCTCAGAAATGGAATGCCAGCTCAGTTCTTTGGTTCAGAGACAAGTGAAGCAATTCAGGAGTGTCCTCCTGTGAAAACAATTGACAGATCTTTCTGCAAAACAGTTAACAACCGGCATCAGAAATGTGTGCAAATAAAATACTAGCCACTACAAGTTTGCCATCCAGGAGTGGAAGGGCAACTCAGACTCATAGCAGAGGTTTTGCTGTTGTGCCTGTTAGAATAATCAGAAAATAATGAAGAAAAGTCTTTTCCATTTAGTTTGTTTCGGTATTGGTACAAAGACTTATTTTCTTGCCCTCAGGAGACAGCAAAAACTGTCAACAACTGAAATGCCTCAGAATTGTAAATTATCTGAATCACAAATATTTCTTTTCAAATAAAATTTAAAACATAAGTCATAACTATAAAACAGATAGAACTATTTAAAGATGAATGCATTATACATACTAAAATATTCCCAGAGATAACTATTGTGTGCTAAGTCTGTTTAAAAGTCTAGAGTTCCTGGTAAAATACTTGTACACAACTGATGTAGCTAAATGATATTCTCTTTTCAGATTAATTATACAATGCAGTCTCACCACCTCTAACAATTGATTTCCATAAGTCCTTAGAAAAGAGTAATTTAACTTTTTTAGTTCTATTAAAAAAATGACAGTGACAAGAGTTATTAGCACTCCCTATTTTCTGAAAAGCCCAAACATCAAGCCTTAAGAACTTGATCTTGAATTTTATTTCATATCAAACTAAATTTTAAGGGAGTGGCAGAGACAATGGGAGCCTCAAGCCAAAGATGTAGGCTTCTAATTCTTATATTGTCTTCTTACTTACTTATGTCAAGAACTGGAAAGATAATAGATTAGAGTTAACAGCTGTTTGACATTTGCACATACTCTTCCACTAAAGGTGGAGGTCAAGGATGGCTTTCTGGCCCTCCCTCCACAAGCTGCAGCTTCCTTCAAGGCACATTCACCTGCTGTGGCATGGAGCCCTCCACAGGCTGTAGTGTAGGTATATGTTCCTCCATGGTTCTCCAGGGACTGCTGGGAGACAACCTGCCTCACTATGATGTCCTCCAGGGACTGTGGGGGATTCTCTGCTCTGTCAACTGGAGCACCTCCTCCTCCTTCTTGTCTCACTTTAGTATCACAGAGCTGCTTCTCATACTCTTTTTTCCCCCTCACTTGTCACTGTCTATTCATATGTTTTGTGCTTTTGACAATATATTTTCACAGAGACTGATGGGCTAAGTTGAAAAAGTGTGTCTTGCTAGAAAATTACATG
Organism: Molothrus ater; assembly: GCF_012460135.2. Classification (NCBI taxonomy): domain Eukaryota; kingdom Metazoa; phylum Chordata; class Aves; order Passeriformes; family Icteridae; genus Molothrus; species Molothrus ater. Next base: position 96,098,356 of record NC_050479.2, on the reverse strand, counting down.
CTACACAAAACCATCGTTTTATAGAAAAGAATAGTGGAAGTACAAATATACTGCTAAAGAATTGAAAAATAGACAATGCTTCATTGTAATAGGTCCCCTCATTTTGCCTTCTTTCTCCTTAAGATCTGGAAAGAATACTGGGCATAGGACAGTGTTGTTTCAAGGAAAAGACTTTTTTAGGATTGTAGGGTGCATGTTCAAATTTCTTGAGAAATAGAGAAAAGGCACTTTGTCTTTTGTGATAAATATCATTTGCCAGTAGTGACCAATTCTGCCCAACAAGAGCAGATCAAAATCTGGTGAGAGCAAGCAATATATATATCACCATATAATGAGACTGATGCTTGAGGGGCCAGGACAGAACCATAGAGTTGTAGAATCAGTTGAATTGGAAGGGGCCCATCAGGATCCTCATGTCCAACTCCTGGCCTTGCATGGGACCATCCTTGAGAATCACACATTATGCCTGAGATCAATGTCCAAAAGCCTCTTGAACTCATACAGGTGTGATGCTGTGACCACTCCCTGGAGAGACTCTTCCAGTGCCCAGCCATCCTCGGGTTAAAATACATTTTCCTGTTACCCGACCTAAACCTCTCCTGACTCAGCTGCATGCCATTTCCTTGAGTCCTGTCCTTGTAGACCTCATTTTAGAACTTTCTAATACCTTCATGTCTTTTTTCATTGTGGCACCCAAAACTGCCCCCAAGCACTCAAGGTGAGGCCGCCCCAGAGCAGAGCAATGCAGAGCAGAGCAGAGCAGGACAATCCCCTCCCTTACCCAGCTGGTGAGGCTGTGCATGATGCACCCCAGGACAGGCTTGGCCCTCCTGGCTGCCAGGGCACTGCTGATGCACATTCAGCTTGCCATTGGCCAGGAGCTTGTGTCCCTTTCTGCAGTGCTTCTCTCTAGCCTCTCGCTCCCTAGTCTATACACACACCAGGATTGCCCTGTCCTAGGTGCTGAATCCAGCACTTGCCCTTGTTCAACTCCATCTGGTTGTTGATTGCCTGTGGGAATCTTTAAAAAGAGAAGATTTTGGGAAAGCTGCAAAAGGCAGGCCTCAGAGACAGCAGAACTGTGATTGGAGCTAAGCAGTAGTCATAAGGTTTGTCTTTGCTGCCTAAGCTACAGCAAAGTATATCTAGCCAGATGTTCGAAGTTCTAAGCTTAATAATGGAGCTCTGTGCATAGTATCTCAAGGCTTGTTACAAGCAGGTATTGTATTCGAAATAAACAAGCACTGTTTTAACCAAAGGTACGTGTACTTATAGTGATTGGATAGAAGTTCTGTCAGTATGCTTTTGCTTTGTGTGATTGGTCAAAAACCTTTTAAAGTAAGTTGTAGCACTAAGTTCTTTGTCTGCTGCCGGGGATGTGAGCTGCTGGCATCTTCCCATTGTCATGACCATATAATGAGACTGATGCTGGAAAATACAACAGCTTGAGACGCCTTCCCCAGCAGTCCCGCCCCTTTTGTGATTTGTGCATAGAGTCCCGGCCGTCAATAATTGTTCATCTCTCTTATTTGTCAAGATCTCTCTGCAGGGTCTCTCTGCCCTCAAGGGAGTTAGTTCACAGCTCCTCCCAATTTAGTGTCTTTGGCAAACTTTCTTAATATTCCTTCAAGTCCCATGTCCAGGTTGTTCAAAAGATGTTAAAGAGAACTGGCGCAAGGATGATACTGTCTTAGCCACTGAAATTAACGCTTCATACTTCTTCTTGTTCCTTAGTGCAGAAATCACAACAAATGTCTTCTTCATTTCTTCTATATCCATGCAGATATCTTTGCTTATGCTCATGCTTTTTATCCCAACAGTAGCTGACATGACATTTACACACACAGCAACAGCACACTTTTCTTAGTTACTAGACTTAACAATTTTGCAATCTGTGAATCAGTGACCTTTGCAACTAAATTGAGACCTTCAGCATTTGTCATAAAAAGAGTAAAATGTCCTCAGAAGAAGAGAAAACTTTGCTGCATACTCTGTAAGACTGCAGAATTTATGATAATGAGTTAGCATCACAGTCATCACCCTATACTTTAGCAGGGAAAAAATTAAAAGAGCTATTTTATGCAGCAACATATCTGAGAAGCAAAACAACTAGGATCTTCCAAACTGTTCCAACTGCAGTAGAAATGTACTTGTATGAATACAGAAGATAAAAAATGTGGTTTTGAAAGGCTATATCCTTGCAAAGCTAAATTGGATCTCATCCTGTAGATGAAAGATCAAGGAGCTCAAAGTGGAGATAGAGAGACACGTCTAGATAATGGGATATAACAAAGCATTTTTCAAGATAATTAAGCATTCTGGTGGACTGGGCAGTTAGGTTAAATCTGCCACACTCCTTCATTCTTGGGGTCTGAGTACTAAACCATATCAGCTGCTGTATAAAGTAAAAGAGATCCATCCAAATTGTAGGGTTAGAGTGAACACTCTCACTCTCGATTGTAAAATACTTAATAGGATATAAACCAGTCTTAGGAACAAAATGAAATAAAACAGTTATACTATATTGGAATGGGAAAACATGTTCAAAATATTTTTTCCCTTATGTTTTCTTCTTCTTCTTTTTTTTTTTTTTATCCCACAACATGTGAATCATAATTTTGACCATTGTGGAATGCTTTCAACAGATGGGCTCAACAAAGTATTTTTATTACAGGCTATTGCCCCTTACATGCTTCCTTACAGTTTTGGAATGTACTCCACAGTCATTAGTGGTTTTTTATCTCTTTTGCCAGAGACAACTTTTAAAGGACTGCTTAACACCTAAAAATCATAACTTCTCTGGTTTCTCAAAGTTTTTTGAGAAAGTTGTTTTGGTAGTTTCGTTTGGGTTTTTTTTCAATATTACAACATTCCTAATGTCTTCAGACCTACTACAAGAAGAAGTTAAAAATAAATCTTATCTTAAAGAGACTGTTAAAGCTAATGAACTACCACTCTTGGTATTTGTATGTTTCTAAATCCTTTCAAGAAATCCAAATTTCAAGTTTGCCTTCCTGAATCCTCAGTTTAATTAGAAAACATTGTGTTTATAAAACAGACCCAGTTCAACTGCTTCTGCAAATTCACCTTCATTTTATTGGATTGTACTTCAAGAAATCTTGTTTCATTCAAACATTAAAAGTATCAATTTGACATCATATGTGACCCTTCCATCTGTCTGAACTGTATTTCATTGTGTGAGTTTCTCAGTTGCTTCAAATAAGGACAGATTCTTTTCAATTCACATAGCATGTTATCTGAAGATCTCCTGTCTGCTTTCTTCACTTGCTTTAATGGGAAGACAAGGGAAATACATTCTGAATGTTATCTTTTATAGTCTACTTTTACCTACCAGTGTGCTTATATTGACTAGAACCAATTTCAGCTTGAAAGAACATATTGTCACGATCCGCTCATGCGAACGGGAGTCATGATGGTTTGTTAACTGATCTCGGAGTGCAAATACAACACGGAAAGGGGATTGCAGTATCAAACAAAACAAATGCACCTTTACAGAATGACCACAGCAAACGAGTGAAAGGAATTAGGGAGAGGAAAAAAATAGAAAAGAGAAGGAGAAAGAGAGAGGGAGTATAGCTACCAAACATAGACAGACAAAATCCTTGAAGTCCAGCTGATGGAGTTCGCCTAAGTCACACCAGAGAGACCTCAATGTCCTGGTTAACTTTAAGGTTCTATTATAGTCTATTGCTGAGGGGAGAACAGATCTTGAAATGACTGAGGAGGAATAGATACAATCAAAAAGAAGTCTATTGAAATGGCTGAGGGGGAAAAAAGGTATTGAACAGATAGGTATGGACAGACAGTCCATGTTCTCAGCAGGATAAGTCAATATCAGCAGTGAGTGGGACCCATTGTTTCAGGATTTGTTTCTATGGGAAACCAGTCTAGGTCCAGTGAACACATCTGCAGGCAACACTCAGCAGGCATCCTGCTTCAGTCAGGCCAGCACCCCTGGATCAGAATTACGGGGGTCTCAGTCTCAGTCCTTGGGAGGGGGGCTTCCATCTCCGTCCCTCATGGTGGTAGTGAAGCAGATGAAGGATTTTCCATGGGGGGGCTACCGAAGTTGTCCCAGCAAGTTCATCTGGCCAAGAGGTGGGAAAATTCCTGTGCTATTGTCGGAAAGCAGGTGCAAGCATATAGGGCATGTTGCCCTTGGCAGGCCCTGCTAGGAGCAGTCACTGTAGACACAGCTGCGAACAATCACTTGGCAGGCCAGAATTCTGCTCAGGGGCCATAGCATCCTGATGTCCGTCCTGGGGAGGGTCCTGAGGCAAATGAGGGGAATTTCAGATTGTCTTTCATACGTATCAGAAAATCTATTCACTAAAATGGCCAAAAAGAATGCGTAGCATTTAGAATTGAGTAAAAAAAACCCAAAACCAGCACCAAAACTTTGGAGCAATGTCATTCTAGAGAATGCCATGTATCTATGAAAAGTACAAAAAAAATTTCTATTTTCAAATGCACTTACAAATCATCACTTTGCATCTGTTTTTTTGATTGAAAGGTCTGGCACTTATCTGATTCCTTTTTGAGCTAGTTCAGCTCATTAATCTGGTAAGAAAGCAGCTAAAAATAAGCAGGAAAAACTAATGGGGGAATGGGGGACAGGATGCCACTTCAGCCATGTTATAGTAAAGCATTAGGTCAGCCTTCTGTGTTGTAGAAATACGTATGTCATATATGAAAATCAATGCATAGCCCTATCTTATTTTGAACTCTCTCATTGCTACTGGCAACCTGAATGATGGATTGGTTTCAAACCAAACAACACACAGCCCTCTAAGATACTCCCCAAACTATTCCAATGGAACAACTTTATCAGGTGAAGAGCTCGCTATGCAAAACACAAACATGATGTCAAGAATGCTTTGTTGTGGATTACCATTGTTTGGGATCGTTTATCCCTTACCCTACCATGTAGGTATAGGAAAAAATCAGGTAGCCTCAAGGTATTTACAGCTGTTCTTGTATTTTGGGATACTAAGGATTTAGGGTGGTAAACAAAACTGTGGTGAGTTTTACTATTGACTTGATTGCTTTTTCACTTCGAATTAACTGCTTTGCATTTCAGCTTACCCATCAGTACAATGAGAAGAATAATATCTTCCTTCCTGTCCAAAAGATGTTGAATTATGCCTGTGATGTCAGGGACTTAAAAACGAAAAACATTGTGATCAAAAGGAAGTATTGGCATGCCACAAAGTAACTGCAGTGAGCTGTGTTTCCTCCTCAGCTTCACTGTGATAGTAGAATTTTAATCAGCAGTTCCAACACTCTGTCTTAGCATAGTCTGGTGACATATCTCAATAGAGCTGTGTCCTAGGGTGACTTTATGATGCTCGTATCCCCAGTCCTCTGTTCTGTTAATGCTGGATATTAAATTCTCTGCCTTCAAGACTGGTTCTGAGAGCAAAGGTGGGGAGAAGAAGAAGCACTGAGATTGTTATCAGAGACTGCACTCACTCCTCTGAAAGCAACACTCCACATTCTGCGCTGGACTGTGTTGTCTGGGCACTGACAGAGCAGAACAGAGCACTCCTTTGCTTTTTAGTTAGTTTAGCTAGCTGAGGCAGAGTTTTCCCTGGACTGTTTTTTTTTTTTTTTCTCCTTTTTCTTGGAACTGTTCCAACCTGCTCTGGACTGGGGACCTGGGGAGCACCGAGAGCTTACATTTTGTGGCCTACCAAGGTCTACTCCTGGCAGCAGCCTTTCCCAGTGCTGGAGGAGCTGACAACAGAGCGAGCACCCACAGGAGAGACTTTCTGAATTTGTCATCTCTTCAGAGTGGTGAATGAGTTTTGTCATCTGCTATTGTTCATTTTTTGTGCTAGGGAGTGCTTTGCCTGTTAAATAAGCAGGGTTTTTCCACTTCTTTCTGAGGAAATTTTTCCCAAACTAGCTGGGGGAGGGGCCGTGTGGGTGGGCTTTCTGGGGGGGGGGGGCCTTTTCAAGGTTTTCTGCCAAATATGCCATAAACCAGGATAAGCAGGATATGCAACTTAGAGAATGATGGAATCACTTGGGTTGGAAAAGACCTTTAAGAACCTTGAGTCTAAATGTAATTAGCAAACACAACCATCAAGCAATGTTTTGCTGTCTGAAGAGAACATGGTTTATCTGGTAAACTTTGCAAGTATTTGTGTCCTCACAAGCACGCATGTCCGATGCATTAGATGGGAATATAATAAGAAACCTGTGCAAATCAACAGAATGATTCTCAGGGTAGGATATTGGCATGTTTCATCCTTCTTCCCGACTTCTTCCAATGAATTATTTTTATAAAGTAATGATTGGAATTGTTACTCTTTTGACAGTTCTAAGGGTACTACTGACATTTTTGGCATAGGAATGCCGAATGGGTTAATTCACCTAGTTTTTCAGATAAAGACCAAGATTTAGTGTTGCTTAAGCTGGAGGCAGAAATATTTAAATCCTCCAACCTCCTTCTTAGTACCTAATTTCTATTACAAAATGAGTGCACAATCTTGTCCCTTACCAACAGGGTGACATTAGTACAGCTCACGTGATGCTGCACACAGAAGCCCTCAGTGTGCAGCTATAGCATAGAGTAATTACATGCAGTTGGATAATCCCAGTGCTGACTTTGGATCACCAGAAGAGTAGAACAAGAGAGATTTAATTGAGAGTTCTCTGGAGGAAGTGGCCTGAAGAAGACAGCAGAAATCCCATCTGTGTGTTTGTACAAATAATTTAAATGATATTTACAGAAAAAGATCTTCAAATCTATCTATTTCTCTGCAGATTTGTCAACTATATGCATTACATGGACAATTTCACTCAGCATCTGAAATACAGCTGCATTTAAGTGGATTGAATCAGGGTTGGGAAGCAGAGAAATAAAGCTTTTCAGGAATACCTGATATCCAAGTCCCACAGAAATTTACCTATTTTTTATGTCCAGATGCTTTTTAAATAATGGGTGACCATCTATCTACCTAATATTTTTAATAGGAAATACAAAGAAAATTTTAAACTCACATCTTTTATAGCTTGAATATTTTTCTTCGTTTATTTCCTGGTTTCCAATTCAGGTCTACAAATCATATGATTAGATAATGAGAGCTCATGCTGTATAGAAGTATTTAATGCTATGCTTCCTGGTTAAGGCTATTTTTTTCCCAGAACTCTTAAAAAGAAAAAAAAGTCTATCTGGATTCTCCCTTCTCCACACTCATTATCATATGAAAATAATTTAAATATTATATCTTGACTTTACATGGTGCAATTATATTCAGAAATTCATGGCTCTATTGTTAGATTGTTTATATAGTTTTCTGGCAATTCTAACTTCCCACAACCACTCTTTGCAGCTATATATTTTTGCAGTAAGGGACCACAGGGGTCTGTGAGAAGTTTTAATGTGAAGCAGAACTAACATGCAAAATACACATGACATCCTCAACATATTTCACTTCAGAAAGTTACAGTTTGCTTAGATGGAATGAAATATGAAATAAATAAACTTGACATTTCTAAATCTTGGAAATCTATTACCTGAACTTTGAGTCAGTTTGCAGGACAGGACTCTGTAGAAATGCAAACCTGAAGTCCAAGGAATAGAGCAGAAGGTGTATTGGGCAGGGGTACAGAAGATTGCTCTGAAGGGTGATGTAAGCAAGATTGCATCCTATAAAGATAGCGGCTGCTTTTGCTGGTGCCAACATAGAGAACTTCTGCCACCAGCCTCGTTTTCTAGGGACATTTGACCTGTACACTCTTGGGGGCTTGCAGATGTGAATGAATTTGTCCTTTAATCTTTTTCTTTTGAATGTGTATGACCTGATTTGGTATTGTGTACTGTACCGTATTGTTTTATAAACAGACATGTTTCAACTGTTTGAAAGGAGTAGTTGAAAGTTAGGTGGTAATTATGAGTTGGCTGTCAAAAGAATTAATTTTCTGGTTTAAGCAAAATATCAATAGAAAACATTCAACCCACTCCTATGATACAGATTCCTTTTGAATTTACAGGGTAATTTGCATTAGTGGTTGTACTGCATGTGCAATAAATATGACTTGCTTGGTTTCTAATGATGATGATAGTCCTCTTTGTATTACTACACGAATTTAATCTACCATCATTATTTTCCTATTATTATTGTGCTGTAAAGAAAAATAGTTTTGCATTAACCGAGGAGTAAAATGCATGTATTTAACATCATTCTTGCAGGTAGTCCTCAATTCTGAAAATACCTCTCAGAAGCTGCATCAAACAGGAAAGCTAGACAGATGGCAGAATGCAGAACCTGCCATTTAGGATCAAGTACAAAATAACACCCAAGAAATTCTTCATGGATGCTGCATAAGTACAAAGACACCATTATTAAAAGGTGAAAAATAGTCAATGTGAAACTTGTTTGATGAATAAAAAACTATGCTAATCAAGAGACTACAGTGCCAAGTGTGCTACAAGGCATTTTTGTAATTAACATCATTCCCAGCATGAAAAATTACTATTTTTATTGTAGATTGTTTAAGAGTGCACAACTGTTTGGAAAAAAGTGCTTTTCTTTTTCTATTAATAAGAACTATGTACCATTCTAAGGGATACTGTAAATAGGTTTTTGAAAACAATATTAAAGGTTCATTCAATTCATAAATACTTCACATGAAAAAATTTGATCTGCTGTACATCCTGAAGACTCTTAAAGGAAAATGTCTTTGTTGCATTCTCTTCTCAGTAGTACAGGAGCTCAGTCTTACCTGTATTTTAATGCTTTTTTATGTTCCTGATGGCACGGCTTAGACATCCTTGTCTCCATTACCATCATGATTTCCAGATCAAGTGATGAGAATTTTTCTTCAGGATTGGTGAAGTTAACTGTCATAACATTTATGTCAAATCAATTTGATTTTTTTTTTCCAAAGGAATCTCTTCCTTCTTAATGAAAACAATTGGCAATAGCAAACCTACTCAGTTTTTCAGGAAGCGAAATAATACATCTCCACTGCGCAATTTCCTCAGGTTTTTTTCACCAGAAGAAGAAAACTGCTGTTTTCTTTTTCTTCTATCACCTTAGACTTACTTTATTCAAAATCTTTTTAAACCTTTGAATTTCTATTTATAGCTAATTACTTTCACAGTGTGCTATGGCATATGTATTTTAAAAGGCCATTTGTGCATATTCAAATGGCTTCCTTCTATTCTATTAAGAAATGACTGCACTAATATAAAGAAAACATAAAGGTGCAGTAATATTTTATCTTATACAAAATTTAAAAAACCCAACTATTAAAAATGATACCAGCAAAGGATGTCTGTAAGATTGTGGCAGGAGGTTTTTTTCCAGAAAAATGTGCAGTTCTTCCCAATTCTATTTTTCCCTGACAACTTGATTATAGTTGTGTTCAAGTTTGCTGATGGGACAAGGTTTTTTGCTGAACACACTTTAGCAAGCAAGAGAGCTTCTTAGTTTTTAGATGCTATGAGTCCCAGAAGAAGATGAATGAGGTGATGACATGCCTTGTGTTCTGAAGAGAGATCAAAAACTTATTTCTGGGGTCACCCCCCTCTTGGCACAGAAAGTGCACAGAGGGTTTTGAAGCAGCACTTTCACCCTCTTTGCATTCACTAGTAAATCTGAGATAGAGCTTGCCCCAAAGTTTGTGCAAAAATACTCTTTTGATGCAACTCTTAACCAGACAATATCTCTGGGAAAATTTGCAGGGGCAAAAAGCAAGCCCTTACTGGGAAATCTACTGAAATGGTTCAGAAGTTATTCCCATTCACTGTTGCTAACCACTGCTGTCTAGCTGTCAGATATGTTTGGGACCATGTTGAAATAATTCTAAACAATTTACTGATGCTGCACTATTGAGTAAACATGGGTATTTTCCATAGGTGTCAGGGAAAAATATTTCTATTGGTAAAAATGAGTTTAATAGAAAACAATAATAGCATGGTAGAAAAAAATTACATCAATAGAATGAAGATGCCCAGAATTCTTATTTTGAAGTTACACAGAGTCAATATTTTCTAAAGAAGGTTGTGGAACTTATTAAGAAGTAGGAGTACATTCCACATGGCTGGTGCACAAGTTCACATTTCCAACTTAAAAAAACATATTATTAAAAGAAAAATGTTCTGCCTTGTGGAGAAGTAGCACATTAGTAATTTTATCAAAAGTATGGTTTATATCAAGTATTCCTACAAGACAGTAGCAGTACTACAAAAAGCCTTTTGGCGTCTATTTAACTACAGGAAACTTGAGAAAGCAGAAGAGTGTCTTTCCCTGCTGCGAGCTGTACTTCCTATGTGCTAGTGCTGCTTAAACATTGTCTAAAGAAAACTTATCAAAATAAGACTATTGTAAACAAGCAACTGTAACTACCCATTCCATTCCAGCCAATTTTAACTAGAAAGTATGAGACACACTCTAGTTGAATACTCTAATGCATAGATGGAGTATGCCATCACTAATAAATGGGGACTCTGGACAAAGGAACAAATGCAGATGAGTTTCAGGGAAGGAAATTATTGGAGAGCTAACTGCAGTCCCTCGACTTTACAAGGAATGATGTCCAGTAATCCCAACCAGAAACATATAGAACTCCATTTTGAAATGGGTTGCATTTATGGTCCTCTGTTCTTCCTATATGAAGGAACTGTGTTTTGAACCAATCTTCAAAATGGTATGGCTAAAGACCATAGATGTCTCCAACTCTTTTTTTTTTTTTTTTCCAGAAGCAACTGTCTCAAAACCTCTTTAAAGCTGACTTTTTCCCTTAAGATGCCATATTTTGAAATAGCATCTTGTCATTTAACAGGATATTCCAAACATCATTTACAAATTTAGACTAAAAGTAACACTTTTCCTAGTAATCTTTCTTTTTTTGCAGCTCAGTGCTAACATAGGCAGCAAAGAGAACAGACTGCAACTCCTTCTGGAGCGTCTTGAACAAATGCCCTTGCTTATGTTCTAATCATTCACTTCACCAAAAGACCTAACAATGAAGAAAAAGTTGTGAAGGCTTTACTAGTAGTATTATATGGCAAGGTATGGTTGTGATTTATCAAGTAGAATTTGCATCACTTAGATGATACGTGGCAAACAGCAAATTAAGGGTTTTTTTTCCAGCTCTCAGACTGATGTTACATGTCAGTAATTTAATAAAAAGATAACAAGAAGGATATTTTTAAACAGTGAACATGCAACTTAATTACACCCCTACCATGGACATCTGAATCTTATGAATAGACAGTGTCTGATTTAGAAAAAAATAAAGAATGATCACAGTTTAAAGAAACATATGACCATAAACACTTTGCTGATGGAACATAGCCTATTCATTGACTGAAATGAAGCAGGTAGACAGGACATATGAAATATTTTTTGTGGATCAAACATTTATTTTCTAAAGTGATACTGACAGATGGTGAACTCACCAACTTAGATATTTCACAGTAGATAAGGGTACATAACTTGCTCCATCAAGTTATCCCTTGGAATCATCATCCAAGGGGATCTTCCCCTGCATCTGTGAAAATGTACCTACCTTTTTCACAAAGCTTTTGCAGCAGCATTGTTAGGCCTGATCAGCTGGTATGGAGGGTGAATTATCAGCAGCAAGGTGACTGGCCATGGGAATTTCCTTCAATGGATTTTGATGTCCCGGATATTTTGAAGACCTGCTTCAGCCCTGTTTGTCAAACACAGCCTTTAAAGGGTGCTAAACAATTGTTCAGGCTGTGGATCACATGAAAAAGTACTTTCTGGTGTCTGTACTGGGCCATATGCTCTTTTATTCTCTCCCTCAACTTCTCCATCACCTCTCATCTGTTTCACATGAGCTATGTTCCAGGTCCACAGGATACTTTTCACAGAATCTTGTGGCCTGATGCAGTAGGAATGATGAATAGAACACAGCTGGGATCAATTTTCCAGTTTGGATAAAATGCATTGTGCACACAAATCCAATGAGAAGGTGTTCCCGCTATGCCCAGAGAAACCTTCACTAGTATTAGTGTTCTACATAAACGACAATGTAGTCTGAAACAAAAACTTTTTTCTGAGAGTGTCTGAGAGATTTGTATGAAGCACAGATATTTGACATATGCAATTTTGAATACCAGAGGAAAAAGAAATGGCAAGAAGTTTTTAATTTTATTGGTTTTATTTTAAATTCTATGCACTTTTTCAAAAAGTGTCAAGCTCAAATGCACATCAACATATTTTAGTCCTCTGTAAGTTAGTATTCATATAAAATGTGTTTCAAATCAAAAGAATTTCAAACCTTTCCTCAAAGTTTATATGCCTAGATTTATTATTTCTGACATATATTAGATTAAAGTGAAATAAACACAGGCAGGAAAATTTTCTCCTTTTTAATGTCTTTATTAAAAGTGATCAGCTGGGGTGGGGAGAATCTATGGGTCTGCGCTCATGCTACTGTTGCTCTGAGGAGTGACTCAGAGGAGGAGAAAGTGTGCAACTTTGTCCACTGGTCTGTAAGCAGAGCTGGGGGTTCCATCCTCACAAGAGCATTGGGGAATTCCCTTGATTTTCTGGTTTAACATTTGAGGTCCTCTGTCTAGCCAACATCTTTTTTGGTTAGGGTGAGGGGTAAAAAGGTCTTGGTGCATACTAGATTCTGTTCTTCACGTCTAGACATTGCTTCGATTCATCAGTTTTGTGTTGGCTCATTCTTTTTAGGGGTTTTTGGCTAGGTTTGTTGCCCTAGGATTCCCTCCCATTGCATGCTGGATCCGATATCCCTTCCCCATCACCGTCTGGGTGTCATCCTCCAGGAAGCAGCAGGGTGTCACTCAAAAAGGGGAATTCTTAACCATCAACCAAAGGTAGTTAACGAAAACGACAGGTGATTACAATAACAAACACTTAGAACTCCACCCTGGCAGCAACTGGCCCAACCTGTTAACTCTGCAACCTTTAAAAAAAATGGGCAGCTGTTGTACTCATAACAGTCCCCCCTCTTTTTCTTTATCAGGCTTAAATTTAAGCTTGCATCAACTTGCAATTTCTGACTCATGAGCATAGAACTTCCTTAATTTTTTGTATTGGCTATAAATTTCTTGAGCACTCTGGTAATCATGGTTACTTAACTTTGTTACCTTTCCTGGTTTCTTCAGGTCAACTTTTTTAGAGATCCCTAGGTTGGTCTGCACAGCAGATATTACCATTTTAATGAATCAGGGAAGTAAGCATAATAAAAAGACCAAACCTGCAAATGTACACACAGTGAAGAAAGCTACTTTTTTCCACCAATCTCCTTTGAAAGTCCATAGGTTATCCTACCAACTGGAATCAAGTGTAGGAGTCCGTTCTTGGTTACTTATATATGCTAGTTTTTTTATTTCATTCAAGAGGTTTTTAATGATTGCTCTCTTCATCTCTAATACTGCCTGAAGCCAGATAATTCTGTTTAACATAGATATTGGGGTCCAATAACCCCAGGACCCATCTTGAGCCCAGGTGGCTGGGCCATAAGTCTTAATAATTTTTCTCGGGGTCCAAACCTGACTCTTACAATTTTGGATTCTCCCAATTTCTATTGCACTTTGCCTCTTCAGTTTGGTTTCTCTTAAATCATTGTATATAGAAACTCCTAAACTTGATTCAGTTTCTTTGGGAAATACGAAGAAAGCTGGTTTTATCATTTTAGTGGTGCAGCTGCCAGACCAGTCTCTCAGCAATTTAGTGTATGCTATAGTACTATAGATCCAAAACAGGTGTTTAGGGGCCCCAAAAATGTGTTCTTAGGTTCTGTTGGACATTCCCAATATTTAGAAATGTCTTTCATTCCCCAAAAGGGGTTTATCCCTTCTTCAGTACACTCATAAAATTCATATGCTTCATGGTAGATACACTTGTTCTTTTCTTTCCTTTCAACAGACCAAAATCTATTTGGATCTCTTGGGATCCCGGGTAGCAGAGTTCTTTACTCCTAAATACCTTTTACAGACTATCCTTTTTACCGGTGTACTGTACCCCTTAATACTAAATTCTGACTTATTCTGTATCCAATTTAAAATTTCTAATTGCCTTAGATTAATCTTTTCCCAGGGCCAAATTTCAGTCATCTGGGTACGTACTCAACAATCAGTTAAATTTAGTTTATGGCTAACTTTTTTCACCGAATCTATGAATAGGTTCTTAACTCGGGGTATCTCTAAATGGTCTTGTTTTCTTATTGCTTTTACTATCTCTTTCTCTTTGACCAGATCTACCAGGCTTGCTTCAGCAGCATCACATTCAAAGCACAACCAGGCTTCTCCTACAGGGCACTCTCCCAGGAGTCGCTGCCTAAAAGTGGCAGTATTCCAGGCCATCCAATACATTTTCTCATCCTCTTGACAAAGAACCAATTGGGAGAGGTTAACACAATGAGGGTTAGAATTGGTGTGCACTCTCAACAAGGAACTTACTTCTTCCTCCTCATAAAGGGGTTGGTAGCACTTACTGCATGGCTCTTTTGGGCTCCCCAGAGCACCACCAGCAATGAAAGCCGTCATTACTACCCTTTCCAAGAGTCCGGTATGGGTCATCTTGCACGACCTGCCCACCCAGCCTTGCCTCTTGGGGACTTTACGAAGAAGCTTCCAAGCTCTTTAGAGTCCCTTCTACCCACTTCTCTGGTTAAACCTCTCTTGGTCTGTCTTTACTAATTTTGGTTTCTCCTAGGGGGGGTGCTCTGTAGAGGATTAATCTGGAGTCTTTGGTACTAAATTGGGGGAACTTAACCAGAATTACTTATTAACAGTCTTAACTTTTTTACAAACTGATTTTAAACACAGAACCATCTTATAACACTTTAAGATATGGTATGGTTCTGATTCCAAACTCTTTTCTTATTCAGTTCATCAGTCTTTTTTGCTCTTCCTTTTGAGAGTCAACTTTAAGTCTTTCGGTCCTTTTATAATGGTATACTCAGGTGAATTAACTTGTGATGTGGTTGAATCTTGTCCTGAGTTAGGGGGTGAGAGTGGTGTGGACTCTGGCCCAATGCCAGAGAGACAAACAGATGTTGAATCCTGTCCAGTGCCCGGAGGTGAGACTGGTCCTTTTATTCCCGTTATGTGAGTCCAACTCTTTTCTCTGGTCCACACAGCTGAATTAGCAATGAGAAATACCTGAAAGGGGCCTTCAAATTTAGGCATCAATGGTCCACTATTCCAGGATTTTATCAAAACCCAATCTCTTGGGTTAATGTTATGTACTTTCGTGTCCAGAGGGGATGTTTGGGGGAGGTATCCTCTTTTTCTAAGTCCTTCCAGGGTTCTTCCAATGACTTCTAAATATTTTCTGGTAGCTTCTTCTCCTTCCAAATAGTGTCCTGTGCTATAGGGTGTTAACAAGAATGGCAGTCCAAACATCATTTCATAGGGTGAAATCCCTATATCAGACTGGGGTCTTGTTCTGATGTGCAAAAGCACTAGGGGCAAACACTTTAGCCAATTCATTTTTGTTCCTTTGATCAATTTAGACAATACATTTTTGAGAGTTTTGTTCATCCTCTCCATCCTCCCAGAACTCTGGGGGTGCCACAGAGCATGTAATTTCCATTCCTAAAATTTCGATTATATTTTGCAATGTTCGGGCTGCAAAATGTGGATCTCGGTCTGAGTCTATGGTGTTCACCATTCCATATCTGGGGATAGTGTTCTCCAGGATTACTCTTGCCACAATTTGGGGTGTTTCCCTTTTAGTCAGGAAGGCTTCCACTCAATGGGTGAGATGATCTACTCTAACCAGTAAATATTTGTATCCCTGCACTGGAGGCATCTCAGTGAATTCTATCTGTATGCTCTGGAAAGCTCTTAGAGCTAATTCTCTCCCTCCAGGTGCTACCTTTCTCATAACCTTCTGGTTTACTTTTTGACAAATTAAACACCCTTTTGTAATTGCCT
This sequence comes from Molothrus ater, assembly GCF_012460135.2. Taxonomy (NCBI): domain Eukaryota; kingdom Metazoa; phylum Chordata; class Aves; order Passeriformes; family Icteridae; genus Molothrus; species Molothrus ater. The sequence continues at coordinate 96,082,437 of NC_050479.2, read as the reverse complement.
TTGCCAGGCTATATACACCTATGCACGGGTTATTTCTTAGGAAATGATCACATAGTCTTTGGACCCCCCAGTTCGTTAATTTATGTAGTTTTGTTAGCACTATCTGAGCAAGTGCTTTGTTTAGAAACACCTGTCCATCCGAGGTTAACCACTCCCCTCATTGCCCTTGGTGTAACTTTAAATCCTTTATAACCTCCAATTCTTTTTCACTAAATATGGGTTCCTCTCTTCTTTCTCCCCCCTCAGGTGTGGTTTCTGCTTTAAAAACTTTCACTGGATCCCTGGTTCTAAAGCTACTTCCTTTGCTAACTGATCAGCCAGTCGGTTTCCTCTAACTTCAAGACTGTCTCCTTTTTTTGTGCCACTTTATATGGACCACCCCTGTTTCTGTTGGTTTCTGTAAAGATTGTAATATGGACCTGATCAGGTTCTCATGGGCTAAGCTTTTTCCTTTTGAGCTTAGATATCCATGCTCCTCCCATATTTTCCCAAATATGTGTACTATCGCAAATGTTGGGAATCTGTATAAATAGTTCCCCAGTCTCCCTCCAGTAAGTCTAATCCTCTTTTCAGGGCATATATTTCACAACTTTGGGCTGACCAGTTTGGGGTAATTTCCCTTTTTCTTTAATTTGTAAAGTTTCTCCATCTATGATGGCATAACCAGAAGCTCTTTTTTCACTACTACCCTCGAAGAGCCATCTATGAACAAGATTCTTCCAGTTGCTAGAGGCTGACTTTCTAAATCTTCTCTTACTTTTGTTCGAAGGCTAATCAATTCAAGACAATTATGTTCTAAATTTTCTATAGACTCTCCCCTAAGAAATTGTGCTGGATTGAGGGTATTTGATGTGATGAATTCTAAATCATCTGTATTCATTAGTATTATTTCATATTTTAATATTCTTGCATCAGTTAGCCACTGCTGAGCTCTCTGGTTCAGCACTGTTTTAAGATCGTGAGGAGTGTGTACTTTAATTTTTCCTTGTAAGGTCAATTTTTGGGTGTCTATCAGGATAGCAGTCACTGCTACTGCTTGTATACAAACTGGCCAGCCTCTAGCCACTGGATCTAACAATTAGGAGATATAAGCCATGGGTTTCCTGCAGCCTCCCCACTCTTCAGTTAGTACACCATAGGCTATACCCCCTTCAGCACTCACAAACAGATCAAAGCCCTTCCTGAGGTGGGCTTCGATCTGTTTGTGAGTGCTGAAGGGGGTAAACTTAGGACCAGGGCAGAAGACAACTTGTCTTTTAAGCTCTCCAGTTGTTGATCGTCTTCTGCTGTCCATATTATGGGATCTGGAGCTACACATTTATTGTATAAAAATTTTACACTTTGTGTGTATTGATCCAACCATAACTTGCAATATCTGAACAGGCCCAGGAGTTTCCTCACATTCTTTTTTGGTTTTGGAGCTGGGAGAGATAAAATACCTGAAATTCTTTCAGGGCTTAACTTCTTATATCCCTCTCCTATTATGTGCCCCAGGTATGTTACTTCTGATTGTACAAACAGTAGGTTCTCTTGGGAAACCTTCAGTTCCTTTTCCCCCCAAAAAATTAAAAGCTTAATACTAGTTGTTCTGACTTGATCTTTTCTATTCCCTGACATCATCAGGTCATCAACATATTGCAGAATCTGTACTTCCTCTTCAGGAACAAACTGTTTTCGCAAACCTTCCAGGGCTTGTTCAAAGAGGTTGGGGGACTCAGTGAACCCTTGTGGTAATCGGGTCCATCTTAGCTGTTGTCTCCGTTTTGTACTTGGGTCCTCCCATTCAAAGGCAAACCATTCTCTACATTCTGTTGCCAGAGGACATGCCCAGAAAGCGTCCTTCAAATCCATAACAGTGAACCAAGCATGTTCTCTTGGAATTCAGCTTAGGAGACTATACAGGTTGGGCACAACTGGATGTCTAGCAATGGCTCTTTTGTTGACGTCTCTCAGATCTTGCACCAGCCTATATTTCCCTTCAGCTTTCTTAACTGCCAGTATAGGGGTATTGTGCGGTGACATATAGGGTTCCAAAATTCCCTCTTGCAACAGTTGTTCAATAACTATGGCAAGCCCCTTCTTTCCTTCTAGGGAAATCAGATACTGTTTAACCCGTATGGGTGATGTGTCATCTTGCATTTTTATTGTTATTGGCGGGATGTCTAATAGTCCCTGCTTTCCTCCTTCAGCCCATAACTCGGGGTTTATCTCTGTGACGTCTCCTTGGGGTAAATTCATTATTTGTACTACCATCCTCCCTTCTCTTGGGACAATCCCAATCCCCAAATGGACCTGTAAATCTCTTCCTAACAAACTTTTTTCTAGTTTAGGTAGGTAAATAAAATTAGCTTTACGCTGTCTTGAGTTTCAAATTATTTTTACATCATCTTCAATCACTGAGGCTCTAAATGGTTTCCCTTCAGCCCCTAATACCTCACAAAATTTTCTACCAATTACCATGCCTTCTGGTACTTTGTTGAGACAGGACTTATTTGCTCCTATATCAACCAAAAATTCAAATTCTTCATTTAGGGGTCCCACTTCAAAGTTTACCAAGGCTCCTCTATATGTTACATTCCCTAAAGTGTAAAGCCCCTGACACCCCTAATTGTCACCTCTAAGAACACTCTCTAAGGCTTCTTGTTCCCTGGCTATTGCCTCATCGAGACTGAGCTTTTTACAAACCCTCCTAACATGTCCAATTTCCACACAATAATAGCAGCGCCTTTCACTCAAAGGGACTTGAGGTCTCTCCATCCCTCTTGTACCTGAGAGTACTGGCCTATCCTTGCCTCCTCCTGGTAGTGGACCCGCCCACTCTTTTGTTACCTTGGATTGTGGGATAGAGTTGCTTGCCCCCACACTCTCTCTAGCTACTGCAACCATGATCCTAACCTTGGCCTTTGCTCTTTCTTCTTCCCTCCTTAAATACACTTTCAATGCTTCTCTCAATAACTCATTAATGTCTTTCTCTTGCCAATCTTCAATCTTTTCCAGTTTTCTCCGTATATCAGGCCAAGATTTGGTAACAAATTGGATCTTTAGTAGCACTTGACCTTCTGGGGTGTCTGGGTCTATTTTAGAGTACAATTGGAAGTTCCGCTTTAGGCAATTAAGCCAAGTAGCAAGAGTTTCATCCTTTTCTTGTGCACCTTCAAATGCCAATTTGGTATTAGTTCCTTTGGGAACTGACTCTTTGATCCCCCAAATTATCAAAGACCTATATTCTATCATGGCCTTCCTCCCTTCCTCCTGATTAGGGTTCCAATTGGGATCTGTTAGTGGCAATTTCTGTTCACCTGATGGCACCTGGGGTCCCGGACGGTTCTCTTTCTCCCAAATTCTTATGCTAGCAGCTCTAATCATCCGGACCTCTTCTGGGGAAAATAATATATTTAAAATAGAATTCATCTCCCCCCAAGTGTAGATATTTGGACCTAAGAATTGATCCACTTGAGTGGCTATGCTCACTGGATCCTCAACTAAATTCCCTAATGCTTTCTTGAATCCTCTCACCTCAGAAGTGGTTAGAGGAGCATTCACAAAGCCAACATTTCTCACTACTCCTCCCATAGGAACTTCTCTGAGGGGAAAAAGTCTCTCTACCCTGGAGGTCTTGGATACTGCAGTATGGCCCATCCTCCGACCCAAAACTACTAATTTGAGAGGTATTAGCATTACCCTGGACTTTCTGTAGGTCAACAGCTGTATTCCGTGATAAGAGTTTGCCAGGTAAGGAGGCACTTGTATCCCAACTAGGAGGAGGTAAGGGGACAGCAATAGGACGGAGAGAGAAGCCTGGGTGCATGTTAATTGGAGCTGGAGAAGGGGTGGAGAGTGTAACCGGTGGAGTAGGCACTTGTGGGGGTGCAGAAGCAACTGGAGGAGCCAAAGGGGGTAGTAAGGGAGTGGCTACTGGGGGAGATACCAAGTTTACCATAGAGGAAGGCAAAGAGGTAGAAGGAATTAGAGAGGGTGGTAATGGGGTGGCAGCTGGGGGAAAAGCCAGATCTGCAATTTGAGGTGCCCGAGGAAGACGATTATAAGGTGGAGGGGCATCAGGAGGCAAATAGTCTAGGGGTCCCACCTTTTACTACTCTCTCTAACTCTAGCATCTCTCCTTCATTCCCCTCTTTCTTCCTCTGCACCTTACAAATTTGCACGCCTTCATCTCCAATAGCACTCTTTAACCAACAAGCTGCATATAATAGTTGTTCAGGATCGGTATCTCCTCGAGCTGTGAGATATGACTAAGTTGTTGACACATCCACTTGTCTTTCATCCCACACCACAGCCATCCTCCTTGCACATCTAACTCTGGCCAGATTTCTATACAGTAGTGAATCGTCTTAACCTTATCTGATCCCTCCATTGCCTCTATAGAATCCCATCTCTAGAAGTTCACCTAAGGGACTGTGGGGGGGTATATTCTTCAATCTCTCACCTCTCTTCTTACTATTACACCCTCCCATTATTTCAGGTCTCAACAGAAAAAAATCACAAAGTTGCCTTTACTCAAAAAAAATGTACTGACAAGTAATCTCAAGAAAAAATTCTATTTGAGGAGTTCCAGCTTCCTCATCCACACTTCAGATTTGCCTGACCCCTCAGGACTTTACACAAAAACCACTGCCTGATCTCTAGTTTGCCTAACTTTCCCAAATGCTAGGACTTACGTATCAGGACTTAAAAACACAAGACCCTGGCCTACTTCGCCGGGATTTGTGCCTGACTCCCTTGGTCAGGAAAAACCACTGCCTGATGTCTCATTTGCCTCACTTCCCCAAATGCTAGGACTTGTGTATCAGGACTTAAAAACACGAGACCCCGGACTCCTTTGCCGGGGTTCGTGCCTGACCCCTTTGTCAGGACTTAAAAACAAACTCTGGCCTCCTTCACTGGGATTCGTGCCTGAACCCTTTGTCTGGACTTAATTTGCCTGCAGGACTTGTGAGCTTGCCCGAATCCTTCTCGGGACTTGCAGTCTGCCTGACTTCCCTCTGTCAGAACTTTTGGGGTGCATGCCACTCATACACTATTTCCTCTGCACGCCCAGAGGGGAGCCCTCTTTACCCCTTAGGAGGTGACTCACTCACACTGATTCCACCTGCTTCCCCCTGTTCTCGGCCAGCTCCCTCGTGGGAGTCCGGAACCGCAGCACTGGGAGGTCCACACTCGCTCTGTGGGTCCAAGTTGCTGGCCCCCATCTCACTCACACACACTCACTTGCCCCCTACTCCTGCCACTGGATACTTCTCACCAGTCTGGCGCTCCTCCGTGTCACTGGTCCCAAGCTGATCTTCTTTGGTCCTGATAGCCAGCTGTCCTGGAGGATCAAGATGGCCAGTCCTGGTGTCCTCTTTGGGTATGGCTATCCCAGATGAGTCCCCAGCTGAAAAAAAACACTGGCAGGGGACCTTACTCCTTTTTAATGCCTTTATTAAAAGTGATCAGCTGGGGTGGGGAGAATCTATGGGTGCGCACTCACGCCGCCGCTGCTCCCAGGAGTGACTTGGAGGAGGAGGAGAAAGAGTGCAACTTTATCCACTGGTCTGTGGGCAGAACTGGGGCTTCTGTCCTCACAAGAGCATCAGGAGAATCCCTTATTTTCTGGTTTAACATTTGAGGTCCTCTGTCTAGCCGACATCCTTTTAGGTTAGGGTTAGGGGTAAAAGGGTCTAAGCAGATACTAGATTCTGTTCCTCACATCTAGACATCACTTTGATTCCTCCATTTTGTGTTGGCTCATTCTTTTTAGGGGTTTTTGGCTAGGTTTGGTGAGGGGCTTCTCCCATTGCATGCTGGATCCAAGGTCATTTACATGCTAACTCCAAGGTCTCCTCCTCTTCACCATCATTGGTGACATTCTCCAGGAAGCAGCAGGGCACGCCCAGCTAAGTGGGAATTCTTAACCATCAACTACAGGTAGTTAACAAAAACAACAGGTGATTACAATAACAAACACTTAGAACTCCACCCTGGCAGCAACTGGCCCAACCTGTTAACTCTGCAACCTTTAAAAAAAATGGGCAGCTCTTCTACTCATGACATTATAATTTCTGCAGACGTGTTTCCACCGCTGCGATTCTGGCATGTGTTGGGCCATGTACAGCATTTGCATATGCTCGGAGCTTCTTTGCCAAATCAAGCACAGTCTCCTCACCCTCTCATCTCGCTTTATCTTTGCTAAAGCAGAAGCATATTCTTGTGGCCCAAGTCATACAAGTTTTTACCACATCACAGATGTGCATTGTACCAAGTCTGGATTTACAGTTTTTACGTCATCTGAGAAGACAATCTCTGCCCTTTCCCCCAAGCATTGAATCCCTTGTTCTATGGTCTTCCACTGGGTTTGCTGCATACAGAGATTGTCTGCACACATCTTTGTGCTACACTTCCCAGGACACGTGCCCAGAGGCTGTGAGGGTTAACCCCCCTCATCTTTCCTTGGTCAATGACAGGATCATGTGACAGGGATCCCAAATGCCTCGCTTCACTACCATCCAAAACTGTAGCCTCACCTGCAGCATCCCAGAGACGGACTAACCAACTAATTATAGATTCATCAGGTCTTCGAGTGTAATCCTTCCTTAGGCCACGAAGGTCCTTCAGGGAATAGGACTCAATACTGATTTCTGATGCTGTGTCAGTTGCGTTAACTTTGGCTTTTGTATCAGTTGGTGTTGAGGGTCCTTCCCCTGCATCATCATCGTCAGTCACTGGCTGATTGGTTTTGCTTGTGTGCTTTTTTCCTGCAGCAACTGCCAGTGGCTTAGGCTCACTTATCTGGTTTAGCTGCTGGCTTTGAGCCTGGGGTGTTGGCTGCAGCCTGAGTGACTGCAGTAGCTGCTGCTTTATCTCCCTGCCCCCCTGCCTCTGTCTGCTGCCCTACAGTATCTAACAGAGTGCAATAAGCATAGGCCAGATCCCAACTTATTGCAATGAGCCTTTTCTCTTTAAAATCATCATGGCACTTCTCTTTCAGGTATTTTCCCACCTCAGCTGGTGTCATGGTTAGACACTGGCACAATGCCAGTGCCCCCATGAAGATATCCTCTCCCTGGTAGCTGCTGTGAGATGTGACCAGGAATAAGCAAAGCAGGCTCCTACTTAGGAAAGAAAAGAAAACAGAACTTTATTAACTACTCTACAACTACAAATAAAAAGGAACACACACAGGGAAAATGAAAACCTCACAAATGCATTTCCTCCTCCCCCCACCAAATTTCCAACACAATACATCTATTTCTCAAATCAACAACTCTCGGTCCAGCACCACCTTTTAGACAATCAATCCTCAGTTCATCAAGAGGAGAGGAGTCCTTCTTGTACCATGGGCTTCCCCTGGAAACACAGCTGAAGCCTCGTGTGTTTCTGTGTCACTCGTGGCACCGCCCAGAGTACATCTGCCATCGTGACCTCTTCCTTTTCATGTCCAGTGCTCTCACCACTGAACATGGACCAGAGCTGCTTCTAGGGTTGTCTTTTTTAAGGATGCTCTGTCCAATCAAAAAAAGGCACAGTCTGACCTTTGGGACACCTGTCCCCACAATCTCTCCTTTGGGACACCTGTCCCCCCCATATTTTTTCACCCCCTGGGGCCAAGGGGCACCAACACTGAACCCTCTTGGTTCTGAGGCCATTGCCTCCCCCTAGAATGCAGTCTCTGTATCACAAGGAACATGGTTCTGTCCATGGCTATACAAAAAGAGTCCAGCAAAAGCCACTCCATCATCTCTTCTTCTCTACTCTTCTACTATCTCTCGCTCGCCCAGACCTCTCTCACACTTGCACATTTTCTTCCTCATCTTCCACTCTATCTTCCAGGAGAGGTCAATGATCTGTAAGTTCTCATTCTCCAAAAAGGGGTTAAAAGCTCCTACAAGCGGCCGGTTGAACCCCCCCTTCTTCTCCGTCCCAGCCGTGCTGCCGTCACAGGCCCATGTTTATCAAGTTTCAAGGTTACAGTCTCAGGCACTGGCTCTCTTTCTCTCTCTCTCTCTCTGTCTCTCAGGGGGGGGCTGCCCGATGGCTCCCGGTCTCTCTCTTTCTCTCTTCCACCCTTCCACCCCCGGGCTCAGGCCTACCTCTCTCGGCCACATGGCTTTTCCCCTCCCCCTGCCCAGCCAGCAGCTGGGCCGGGGGAGAGACCCGAACTCTTTCCTGCCGGAAACCCAAAAAGGGCCCTCCCAGGGGAGAGCTCTGCTTTTAACCCTGTGTTCTCAGAGGCGTGTCCATGTCCTAAATGGCCAGGTTAAATGCCAATATTAAAGCCTGAATATCCATTGGCCCAAAACACAGCATCCCAAAAAACACATTTCCTGTCAAACCACCACAGCTGGGTTCTGAATTCGTTTACATGGAAAATCCCAGTTTACAGGATCAGAAAATTCCTTCAGAGTTTAGCCTATTTTCCCATTCTCCACACCACTCAGGATTTTTAGGATTTTGCCACACCTGCGTCTGCTTCTGGGTCAGGAGTCTCACCAGCTCCTCTGGATATCTCAGCCCTCATTCTAGAGAAGCTGCAGACCATAGAGAGGAAGCTTACCAGATTAAATACCAGAAAGACGGTCTCTTTAACATTCAAGGGAAACTGAACATTCTCAAAAAGTGACATAACAGATTCAAAGGAGAAGAAGGAAAGGAAAGGCTGGAAAGCCTCATTCCCTGCTCCTCCTCTAACAAACTGTGTGCAACGACTAATAAATTCCCAAAATATACTACTGGAACTAGGATGTAGGGTAGCATGAAGAAGCCATAAACCATACATATCATAAACAGACTCCAGTATCTTTGTAAACGCCCTATAAATCATTATCACCAAGGCCAGCACAATAGCTATTCCAATCCGTGCCCCTCTATTGTACCAATTACGTATTATAGACAATAATCCTAGTGACCAGAAAGGTATTGAAACCTTAAAAAGGTCTAGAGACCAGAATCACATGAAGGCTTCCACTCCAAGAGACATTACAAATTCAAGCAAAATGGCTACTGACTGCTTTAACTCACTACAGAGCAAGCACAACCAACATGCAATCAATAGAGCTTTTTTCCACTTTCTTGGGCCACGCGTTGGGCGCCAATAAATGTATTTGTCCTGATTCATGGCAAATTCTGGAGAGAACCCCCAAAGGGGCTCCTCTAGGAAAGCAGATTCAATCGGCCCCTCCCCCAACTGGTCCAGGAGAAAATACCTCCTTGGAGAAAAGTGGAAAAAAACTGTTTATTAAACAATAAAACCTAAACAATATTAAACAATAAAACCCCTTGCTCTCCAAAAGAGATGACAAACTGAGAAAGTCCCCTCCCCAGGTTGCAGTTCAGCTCACTCAGTCTCTTATCTGTCCCTCTGGTGCTGGAAATGTAGCAGGCCACGCCTGGCCTGGTGGGTCACAGGTGTGAGCTGCCGGTGCTCCCCTGGGTGTTCAGTCCACAGCAGGTTTGAACAGGTCCAAAGAAAAAGGAAAAAACCCCACAGTCCAGGGAACTTCTTTGCCTCAGCTAGCTAAACTAACTAAAAGCAAAGGAGAGCTCTGTCCTGCTGTCTGTCCATCTGCAGACAACACAGTCCAGGAGCAGGAATGTGGAGGGGTGAGTGCAGTGACTGAAAACAAACTGTGCACTTCTTCTCTGCCCCCTTCACTCTCTGGAACAAGTCTTAAAGGTGCAAAACTTATTCTTATTATTCTTCTTATTATAATTAATATTTATTCAGCAAATTATTATTCAGCATAAACAGAACAAGACGATTGGGGATAAAAGCATCATATAGTCAACCTAGTACAAGCAGGCATGAAAATGGAGGAAAGCCAGAACAAGAGTGGGAAGAAAACGAGTCACTCATGGATCTCTCTATGGAAGGCTTAGATTCTCCTATGAAGTTTGTCAATGGCCTTGACAACCTGTCTTTGAAAGAGGAAGATGATGACAATGAAGATGAGGAAGAGCTCGCTACAGACTTTTTTCAAAACTCCACTTGGGTGCCAGTGACACAAGTGACACAAATACCTTGGATGGCCTTCAGCCTGTTCCCAACAAGACATGCAAAGATGACCCCGAAGTGGCATTTTGTACTCTGGCAAACAGGGAAGAGCTAAACCCTAAGGAAGATTCAGTCCATCATTGTTTTTATCAATTTACCCATAATGAAACACTTACCGAGACCAATAAAATACTGTGAGATGTGTGTACACAAAGGCATCGTGGACCAAAGAACAACATAAGTATCACAGACTTTTTAAAAAGAAAACTTTAAACATATCCCTGTCTGCTTCTTGAGTGGGTAAAGGGTGGGGGGATTATCCCTTGTACAACTTTGGCTACTTTCATTCATTGTATTAAAGGGGAATGCTCAGCTTCTCAGGTCTTGTAATAGATGACATTGTAAATAGTAAAAATAAATTCCTGCTGTAACCTTTGTTTTGATATAAATCACTTGTTTTAATCTTTGGTGATTTTTATTTTCTGCAGATGAAAAGAAGTGTGTTTATGCTAATGCCAAAAAGCAGATGCTCATCTCTCTAGCTCCTCCAATTTTAACCCTTCACTTAAAGAGGTTTCAGCAGGTAAGTAGCAGGCTGATACATGTATATAGCCTCAAGTTAATATGTATATACATGTACATATGCATGTAGTATTAGCTTAACTTGAAAATATGCTAACATTACTTTTATTTTCTATAAAACTAGTTTGGGTTTTTTTTCCCCAAAGTTTGGAAGGTATTCGTATGCAGCATTGTGTTTTGCGGTCTTTGAGGCACTAACGTGTATTTCCCGGAAAGAATATTCCCTTAATTAACTGGAAAATACTGTTTTGTGAGTGTATTCACAACATATTCCCTCATTATTCTTACTGCTTACTGTGTTAAGCAGAATCTTAGCATTAATGGTTTCCTGGGTCCATGGGGTTTACTACAGGGGAGATCTTATCACTCTCCAGAACTGCCTGAAAGGAGGGCGTAGTAAGGTGGACATCCAGCTCTGTTCCCAGGCAGCCAGTGACAGGAGGAGAGGAAATGGCCTCAAGCTCTGCCAGGGGAGGTTCAGGTTGGACATTAGGAAGAAAAGAGGACAAAATAGTGGTTAAGCATTGGAAGGGGCTGCCCAAGGATGTGGCGACATCCCCACCCCTGGAGGTGTTCAGCGGACAACCGGATATAGCATTCAGTGCTCTGGTCCTTTTAACAAGGCAATGATTAGTCACAGGTTGGATTCCATCTTGGAGGTCTTTTCCAACTCAATGATTCTGTGATTGTAGTCTATGATTCTTACTGAAGAACAGTAATAGAACTGATTGCTTCAATTCTTTGTAATAACTTTTACTCCTAAATTTTTCCTTTCACAGCTTCAGAAACCGAGCCAGTCAAAGGTCAGTGGTTCCACATCAGCGATACCCACGTACAACCTGTCTCTGTGTCCAAAGTGCTGAGCTCCCAAGCCTATCTTCTGTTCTGTGAGAGGCTGCTGTAACTCATCAGAAGAGCCTTCTTGTATGTGCAGCCACCTTGTTTAGAGTTCTGAGAAGGCTGACTTGGAAATCATGTTGTTGACATGTTGGAGCTACTGTATAGCAGGAATTCACTTTATGCGTTTTAGGCACACTGGCAAGCAGCGAACTTACACTTTTTCCAGTGTTTCCACTACTTTTCAATAGAAGTTTTTTCAAAGTTACAAGTTTGGGTTTTTGTTGAGTAATTTGGTTTTGTTTAGTTTACAGACTGCAAAGGGACTGTTATGGCCAGCACTGCCTTTTTGTTGTAGGACTTTTTCTATGAGAGCAGCTGCTGGACGTTTTGAAGCGGTTTGGGATCTTCAAGAGTTAAGAGTGCAAGATGGTACCTAGATCTTGAGGGAAAGTGCATATCTCCAGGGAGCTGGATGCAGTTCAGGGAGTGCGAGTTACATGTTGAGTAGCTGATGGCCCAGAAAACATTCTAAAAGGAAGAGGCCGTGCTGCAATTGCCTTTTATTTTGAAGCTTCTAAACTGTACAGCCAACAATGAAATGATTCCTCTTCCTTCTCTGCTATATGCAGTATCACATTCTGTCAGTGCCCAAAAGCCAGGATCCCCAGCAGAGCTCTTGTCCCCACCCTGCTCCCACACAAAGAGGGCTGGGCTAGAAAAGTGCTTGTCTTTTTCCTGGGCACTGTCAATGCTCATCAAAATAACCACACCATGGCGTTGTCGACTCACAAAACAAGGACACACACCGAGCCCAGCTCGAAACCACTCCCAGGACACAGCCAAGTCAGCAATGTCCCTGCTATCAAATCAACTGTGACAGGACAAAAAGATTTAGCTGATCTTCCCCTTCCAATGTGGGAACCCCTGGGCAGGTGCTGTCAGGGTGACCACCTTCCCAAGAGCGATCCCCTCCCAGTCCTGACGACCAGCTCCCCCAGCCCACCTTACACTCAGGCCTGGATGGAATAAATGCATGCTCGACCAGAAAATGAAGGAGGGCTCTTGACTCGAGGAATCCAACTGGGCTTTATTACAGGAACAGCAGAGGGTCTAGGGAAGGTAGGTTCCAGGTGAGGTGGGGGGTATAATGGGCTGGAAGGCTCACAACCACAACTGAAGGGTTTCTGGACCCTTCAAGGGTCTCTCAAGAAGCCAGAGAGAGGGTGCTGATCTCTCCCACAGAAGCACAAGACACCCAGGCACAAGATGCTGAGAGCCCTGAGCAGGGGAGGGGACCAGGTATATAACCGGGGAAAAGTGGGAGGGGTTGGGACACAAATAAACCAACAGGGTTAGGGAAGAAGGGAGGAGCTGGGATGGGGTGACACAACCACAGCCAGTGGGGAGCAGAAAGGGGAGTGGTTCTGAACAGAGGCCAATGGGTGAACAGAAGGTACAGAGTCTTCTAGAACAGGGGAGGGAGTACCATTTGAGTGCCAAGGCTAGATTTACATAAAGGAATGGAGAATCTTGGGAAAATGTTTCAGTTTCTCACCCTGAACTAGTAAGGGAGGTTCTTCCCAGGGCATTACCACTTCAGTGCCTGACCCGTGACCTCCCACATTCCAAGTGGATACTCTTCTTTGCACCACACTCAAAGGCCAACACCAACTCCTCTGCCCTAACAAACTTTTTCTCTCACTTAGAGTCTGGTAACAAACTAGCAAACATTGGCCAAAAACAGAGCTCGCAAAACTGTCAGTGGAGAAAGCTCTTTGCTACCTACAATTTCAATTGCACCCATCAAACTATAAACACACACCCAGATATAGCCACTATCCTTCTCAGCTCTAGTTACCATCGTTAGCCTTCAGTCTCAGAATCAGGATCCAAATGGCACTAGGGACTGCTCACACACTAAAGCTACAAGGGACAAAAACCTGTCCTGCAGAGGCCTGGCCTCTGCATTCCCACTGACAGTTCAACAACTCTAACCCAGAGAATTGCCTATTGGGAAAAGACTTTCAATTCACTGAGACCACCCAAAGTGCCCATCCAAACTTTGCCAAAGAGAGGAGGAACTAGAAGCCCATCTCAAAAGAAATGGCATCCTCTCCTCCAAAATCCAAAACATCCAGGTGTTTCAGACATCTTTTCATTAAAAATCCTTTCCTTAGGATTTTTTCCTCCTGAGAAGCTGAGAGGCCTCAGGGACAAAATGTAAACAATGATTATCTGCTGCTGTGGAATGCAACAAGTGGATCCGTGATTGGTCTCATATGGATGTTTGGAATTAATGACCAATCACAACCCAGCTGGCTCAGACTCTGTCCGAGCCACAAACCTTTGTTATTCATTCCTTTCTATTCTTAGCTTAGCTAGCCTTCTGAGATGAAACCTTTTCTTCTATTCTTTTAGTATAGTTTTAATGTAATATATACCATACAAAATTAAATCAAGCCTTCTGAAATATGGAGTCTGATCTCTGTCTCTTCGCTCATCCGAAAACCCCTGTGAACACCGTCACATCCAGGACCTGTACAAAGGTGTCAGAACACTGCTATTGGGCATTTCCTGTGAGGGGCACTAGCTAGGCTGTACACCAAGACCCAGCACAACTCTTTACCTTGTCCAAAAGAAGTGTGCTGGCAGAATTTCAAGAAGGCTGCTTCGAGGAATTGCAAAACACATGCCAAATGGATTCTTTCAGGAGGGAGACTGCCTTCCAAAGATGGATACAAGCTCCATGATTGTACTAATTGAGTCAGTGCTTCCAAACCAAATATGCCAGGATAGAAAGTTGCTGCTGCTCTTAAGCTGCACGACACAGCTTCTTATCTGCACCACCAGCACTGGGACTAAGTTCTTTCTTTCCCATGAGAAAGCATCGCTGCTCTCCTTCAGGAACTCACCAAGCAAAAGTTGCATATCATGTCCCGTACTGACTCTGTCCAACAATAACTCCTACACAGAAGGGGCCAAGACAGAAATATCTTGCTGGACTATACCTCCCCACGGTACCTTATCAGCTGCCCTACCAACATTGCCATCATATCTTTTACTTCCCAAGGAAAGGCACTCCAAGTCACTTGGCTTTGCCTTGCCTCCAGTACCATGCCTAGTTTTCCTAGCCTACCCTACCCTAGCTTTGCTTGCTTGCCTATGTCTACCTTGCCTAGCCCTACAAATAACTTCCTGGTTTTGCTTTGCTTTGCCTTGCCTACCACTCTTTGCCTCGCCTTCCATGCAGGTAAGGCAATGCAAAACAAGTGTAGGCAATTGTAGGCAAATCAAGGGAGAGGCTGGCAAGGCTGGAGCCATGAGGGGAAAGCAAATGGAGTGGTAGGTGAGAAAAGTCCCAGAAGTTAGAGGCAAGGCTGGGCATAGGAAGTAATGGTAACAGGAAGGGCTAGGCAAGGCAAAGTCCTGGAGGAAAACTCTAGGCAGGTCAAATGTGAGGCATGGGCATGCAAGGGAATGCAAAGCAATGGAGGATCAGCAGGGCAGGGCAAGGAAAATGTTGGGTTACCAAAGCAAGGCAAGTGGCAGGTACATTCAAATATTGCTGGTACACAGAAGTGGCCAGGATAGACCACTCTGTCCAGTCTTGGTCTTGCATGGGCCATCTCTAATCTCCACTGAGACACTTGCATTACCTGCTTTCCTTTGTATACAAAAGAGTTGTCATTCTGGTCCTGAAGCCCAAGGGTGAAACCTGAATTTTGCATCCAAAATTCAAGACATTTAAGGATAGATGTCAGAAGAAAGCTGTCAGGACAGATAGTGTGCTTGCACATGACTTCCTCCCGGCTTCCTCTCACATGCTCCTGAAACACTGGGACCTTGAGAAAAAAAAGCCAGTGAAAGCCTGGAAATTCCTAGGAGAAGCAGTCAGGGCAATGCAAGTTGAAGAAATTCCACAAAAAGAGAGGTGATGAATTCCAGGTGGGGGACAGGTAAGCAATGTCATGCAAGGCAAGGAAGGGGTTCAAGGGCAAGGCAAGGCAAGGCCAGACAAGTGGTGGCTTTGCCAGGCAGCACAAAGGACAGGGAGGCAAGGCAATAAGGCTCCTAGAAGGAGAAGGAAATGAAAGATTGGAGCTGGACAAGTGGAAAAGAAAAGGAGGGTAGGTGAGCAAGGCACTGGATTGGTAAGAAGGGCAAGGGAAGCACATGCATGGGTCAGGAAGGCAAAGGAGTGGTCAGGAATGACAAGGAAATGCAAGATTGGGTAGGAAAGGCAAGGCAATATAGGGGAGGGGTAGGCAACACAATGGATGTCTTAAGACGAAATGTCCATGCACGGCAAAGCCAAGAGAAAAGTGGTAGAGAGTTCAAGGTAAGGGATAGGTGAGTGCAGCTGAGAAAGAAAGAAGATGCATAGCTCTCTCTCTCTCTCTGTCTCTCATGCACACGCGCGTGTGTGTGTGTGTGAAGTTTGCAGGATGTAAAGCAAAGAAAGCTGTCTCTTGATTGTGGAGTGAATGGAGGTTTTCGAACCTAAGCGGCATGGTCCAAGCAACCTTTTCATCCTGGCATATCTGTGTGTGTGAGACATAGCCAGAAACTTCTCCATTTAGATTCAGATGGTGCAAATAGCTGAGCAGGAAAGCACATAACATCACAGAAGCAGTTTGTGCAAGAAGGAGATGGACACATGGGATTCCAGCAATATGACAATACACTCAGCTGAGAAGCAAAGTGCAATGCCTCAGTGCATGCTCTGAAAATAAAAGGCTGCAAAGAAAAGGCAAGGGGACAAGTCAGTGAAAGTGAAAGCTTTCTGTCCTGGCATACTTGAGCTCTTCGAAGTTGAACCACTGTTCTGTTTCACTAAGGACTGTGTGACACTGAGAGGATGTGCTTTTCCATGTAGCTGAGAAGGAAAATGAGAATCACCGGTACGTCTGGCAGAGTTTGTAGGCTGCGAGGAGAAGGTGACGGCCAGGCCTGGCTTTTGGCTGTGGCACTTGTTGCAAGGAAGAAGCTGCTGGATGGTTTAAGCTTTTGGGGATCTGCGAAGGTGAAAGACTACGCTGGTACCTCATTAAACGAGTGATTGTTGATCGTCTGTCTGAATCTATGACATAAAACAGAAGTGAGGTTTTCCCCCATTCATCCCAGTTTTTTCACCTTTTCATCTAGCAGCCAGAACCTTTTTGAGGATACTGTCAAATGCCCTGCCTTGAAAGCTAGAAGTGTCTCAGTTTACCCGCTAAGAAACATGGAAAACAGCTCAAGTCAATTTCAAAATTGCCCTGAGCAGACCTGGTGTTTCAGTACCTGAAATTACCATTGCGAATATGCGCAAGAATCACCATTTTATTAGGCAAACATTTGAAATACGGTAGTAGCTTCATCTTCTTGTCATTGCAGTCCTTGGATATTTTGCTATTTACTGAAACAGGAAACAGATCAAACACAAGAAGCTTAAGAATCCAAAGTCACTGGCCATTTTGCAAATAGCACTTGATGAATTCAAGGTACCATTGTAACATACAGAATGGGTCTGTGCAGGAAAATGGAAGTGTCATCCTTCACGGGGCAGAAAACCTTTCTACCACATGAACTCTGGGAGTAATCCATCATGCCTCAGTGTGCTGTGGTCGGAGAGCTACACAATGGGTCTCTGTGCCCATGGCACTCACAGAGCTCAAGGCCCCACAGAAACTCCCCACCTTACAGACATGCAAGTAAAGCTCACCGAAAATGCAGTTCTCCAGAGAGCTTACTGAAACCAGCTGGGAGTTCCCAGCATCACACTGAGACCTCCTGTACACAGATAGCTTTGCTTTTAATGAATCCAGAAAAAAGTTGTGTTTTCTTAGTCTTTAGCTCTACTAAGGTATTTTAAGTAACAGGGCGAGAAAAACTTTGTTTTGGAAATGATAAATAAAAGAGGGCATAATATACATTTTGCTGCTATCTTCTTTTGCTGCTCCATTTTGCTTGCTTTGCTATCGCTTTCTGTCAAATAAATGCTAGTGAAATACTCATCAAGTCTTGCTGTGAAGACAGACTGCCAGAAAGGTAGAGAAACTTCGAAGCTTTACAAGACCCTTGTAGCACATGTCTTGGTCAATTTGTATGCAGATCCCTTCTTCCAGCAGGACTTTTTTGCACTGTTAGCACACGTTGAACTGAATCCAGTACAAAAGCAGTGAATATAGGAACTGTTCTCTTTTAGTTTGAATGGTGATAAAAATGCCTATCAAATAAAGGCATTTTAGAGCAGGAGGAAGATTTTAAATGTTGCTAGCAAATCATAAAAAGATATTTTTTATATTTACAGGTTGGGTTCCTTTCAAAATTTATCAGATTTCCAGACAGAAAACATATCTTAGTAAACTGCAAATCTAAATCACTATCTATCTAGAAAGGCAACATGAAAAACAGCAAGAGGAAGAAAACCAAAAAGAAAACCAAAGGAAACCCGCAATAAGGCACAACCTCTCCTCCTTTTCTGCTTATTACAGTACCTCAGAAGTACCTTTGAGTGTCCTAACAGTCACATTAAGTAGAAAACTTTGCCAAGAACAATTGTGGAAAACTGGAAAACTGTGCTATCCGAACAGAAACATTTGGTTTGCTTTCACGATTAAATCTGCATGCAATGCTAAGGTAAGGGTATGTTTTGTATATTCAAAACCAATTAAAAATATTTCCAAATTGAAGGGACTACTTTTTATTTGTTTTGAATTACTTGGCTAAATATGGCGCATGTTAAAATACCGCAAACATGTCGTTCATTTTAGAGTTACCAACTACAAAGGAGGGAAGAATTTTGTGTGCTTAAAAAAGTAAAGTATTGGAGAGTGCTTTTGTTACTTGTTTAGAAGGTTAGAATATGTGTAAAAGATGCTAGCTGGGGACTTGGAATTCATGAATTATTTGCTGTAAGTAGGTCAAATGACATTAGCTTTCAAAAAGAAAAAGTAGTCTTATTCAAGGTTTCACTATTCTGAAGTAGATTAATAACCCTTAAGCTCAAGATGGATATGAAGAGGAATATGACATAAAACGTTAAGTAACAGCGTTGATGGCAAAAGGCTTACCTGCTTCACACAAATACAGAAGATAAAATACTGGTTTTACACAAAAATTGCTATTCAGAGCTTTCCTTGAAAAGTTTCAGTGACAATCATGATAGTAAAATTCTGAGTGACAGTAATATTTACTCAATCATGAGTAAAATTCTTAGTGTGAGCTAAGTACCTTAAGCAAAGGGTAGCTCCAGCATAACTCGTATTTGATGCACAAAAAGGCAATTTGGCCTGCATTTGTCACATCTACTGCATTAAAAAGCTTACTCTGTCTCAGATTCCTTTTCACGGATACCAATTCAAGTTGTGAAACGTCATGAAAATGATGATTTAAGGAACGATATATTAGAAGAATGGAATAATGGTTAATGTTCCTTTCCTTCCAACTGCTTTGTTTTCCCTTTTAAATTTTTTAAGTCCTTTCTGGTATCACCATGGTAGCACTGCAGCAAGTGTTCAGTTCTAAGCTGTCCATATTGCCAGATTCTGGATGACCTTCAGAAAACTTCTCACCGGTTTCATATAGAAATCACAAGCAGTAGAGATGACTAAGACTGCAAAAATCTTCTCATCTCCTTCTATAGCAGGACGATGTCTTTGACCCATTCTTAACTAGACAACTGTCATCAGTCATGAGGGAGTCTCATGTTCAAGAGCTAATTAATGACAGCTGTAAATGATAAAAAGTACATTGAAATTCTCTTTGGACTCCAGAGCAGAGCAATGAAGGAGCTTGAATTCACCTTCTTGGGCAGTTTTAGAATGCACATTAACTTTAGGATGGGAGCTAAGCCATCGTAACCTTTGTTGAGTATGTCTGTGTAGACAGAGTTTCCATCACTGCAGAAGAAATGTAATTTAACCCACGTTATCATCACTAGTTGCTAAGCTACAGTGACGGCAGAGTATCTGCCACATGTTTTACAGGGTGGGCTTTTATGTGTAAACCCTGAGAACATTTCAGAGAGAAGTATTTTGGAGGGGGGGAAACCCCCAACTCTTAACTATTTCAAATAATGGTTACATTTGAAAGTAAAAAAAGATCTAAAGCCTTTCATTTCTAGATGTATTACCAGGACAAACTGTACGAGAATTTATCATGCTTTTGATTATGACATCATAATTCTACCGTGGATGCTCTTGCTCTGGAATATTCCTTAAGAAACAAAGCCCTCGATAGAAATAAAAAAAAATTTAAAAAGCCAAAATATTGGGCTGGATGATTTCAAAGGCTATGTACCAAAGGCCAAACACTAGTAATAATAGAAATGAGTGGACTAAAATCAATACAGCATAACACAGTTCAAAGATATCTTATGTCCTAATGTTCCCACAGAAGACTGTAAAAAACCTCTATTTTTGTGGGTTTTCTCCCTTTAGATGTACCTTCTACTTCTTTCCACTGTATGAGAATCTTTATGACAAGATTGGATAACCTCATGCAACATTCTATAAGTAAAGAAAGAGGATCCAGAAAATAAAGGCAAAATTATTAATTGCAGATGGAAAGAGGGAGGTCCACAAACCAAAAAAAAAGAAAAATAATGATTAAACCCCCCACTGTTTTCCGTGAAAGTAAAGGCACAAACAAGAAAGAACAACTGCAAAATTCTCACTAGAAAAACACTTTATCCAGCTCAAGTATCTTGTGGTACATTTCTTGCTGTTTTTTTCATGCCAAACATCTTAAACACTGAAGGTGTCCCTTTTCTCTTTCTGGAATACAGCTAGGAAGATGGCTGTGTCATTGCAGACAAGTTGCTATTCTCAGAGGTGTCCAGCTGAAAGTCCTGAATCAACTGATTTCCTCTGTCACTTTAATATGGCATGACTTAACCACTTACAGTTTCAGCTCCTAAGTTGCCCAGCCCTACAATTCTTTGCCCCTTGAATGGTTATGCTCCTTGGCAACTGGCATTTGTAAGTACATGAAACTATGCAGAATTTGCACTATGAGATGATACCAAATGAGTCACACTGGCAGATTAACTGTTTAAGCCTTCAGGAAATCAGTGGCCACTGATTTAGATAGGCCATTCAAGTTAATTTACAGGTGCACCTTCCACTCCTTTTTCACCTGTCAGCATCACAGGGTGAATTGTGACCATGGAGTCATGATTATTTGGATTCTATTCTTAGCTTTAGGAGAGAAGTACAGCAGCTCAAGTAGCTGTTACTGATGTGATACCTTGGAACACAGATTTGACACATTTAATTCAAGTCAAATCGCAAATAGTAATACTAAAAAAATAGGATTGGCCTCCTCATGATGCTCTTCTTGTTTTACAGCCTGCTCTGATTCTGGTGAAACTTTTTCATTAGCTTCTCTCCAAAAAGGAGAAAGTCTAATTAAATGTCCCTCCCTACTGGTGCAGGTTTACAATTCAGTTTGTTGAGCCTAAAAATGGAAGTGGAACTAGCAGAAATTACTGTGTTTTTAAGTGTCTGGTCCGTTAAGACAATCTGTTAAAAGCCTACATGCTATTGGCTAAGGAATACTCTGTTTCCCCCAAGAGCGGATGCATGCAATTTAATCAAACTTTCTGTAACAAACTCCAGTAACACAAAATCCAGTAATACAAAAGAGCCACAAAAAGCAGGAAGAATTATTGGACCATTTAGGGAAGCAACTTGCGCAACTTCTTTTGGAGTGAGCATAATCTGCTAGATGAAGTAACAAACTTGAGGACAGAAATATCCCTGCTAGTGAGAAGTTGCTGACACGGGAACCACCTAAGCTCTGTGACTTTCCCCTTTCCATTCATCGGTCAACTGAAACCAGCTAGGAGTATTGATGGGGTCAAAAATTGACAGGGTCAATTAAAGAAAAATGATAATCTACTCAGAGGTCTATGAAAGGTCCATACACTGAAATGTTTCTGTAAATAAAAGACAGGAGAGTTTCCTCTGACAGATTGAAAGCTGGGCACACAATGCCACTGTTGTGAAGCTTGGTTCCTAACCTCTTGCCAGCTGCCACACTCTCATCTCCCGGAGGCGCAGAAGCTGGTTATTTGCACATAGATCATCGTGTCATTTGCTGTGCACTTCATATAGCAGCTTCTGCCAAAAGACGCCCGGGACCGGTGCTTACCTTCTGAGAGCTCTGTATTATCGTCTTTAGCATCTCCTGCCCACTGCAGCTTACCAAAAAGCTTTTCCACAATGTCTTGCAGGGAGAAACTGGGCCAGTCCAGGAAACATCCCTGATCTTGCTGTAGAAGTTGAATAGAGGTCTGTAGAATGTTTACGAAGAAGCAAAAGAAAGTTGTCCAAAACTCCTTCCATTCAAATATTAATTTGAATGAAAGAAGCAGGAGAGTGGTAAGGTACAGTTTTCTCTCAGTTTGAGATCTACAAACAATGCCCCTGTTCTGAAGCTTTGTTCATCGCCTCTTGGAAGCTGCCACTCTCCCATCTCCCAGAGCCGAAGAAGCGGCTTCTTCGCGGACAGAGCATTGTGCCGGTCGCCATGCACTCCAGAGTGCAGCTTCTGCCGTAAGACACCAGGGAGCAGCCCTTAGCTTTGGAGAGCTCCATAACTCTATCTTCTGTGTCTATTGCTGCCTGCAGTTAGGCGGGAAGCTTTTCCACTCCATCTCGCATGGAGGAACTGTACCAGCACATCAAACGTCCCCCGAACTTGCCCTAGAAGATCTATGAGTTCTTTGCATCTCGCAGCCTCAAGGGAAGCCCAAGATTCCACACGGAGGGCTGCAAGAAAATTTTCTGGAAACAGAGGAAAGTTGTCTAAGAAGTCCTTCCATACGAATTCTTGAAGGAAATTGCAGTGACATGAGAGTGGCAAAACACCATCCTCTAGCACTTTGAAAACTGCGCTCAAAATGCCGCTGTTGTGGGGCTTCTTTCCTCACCTCTTGCAAGCTGCCTCTCTCTCCGTCTTCTGGAGGTGAAAAGCAGCTTCTTCACTTCTTCGTCGCAGTGTGCTCTGCAGCGCAGCTTCTGTCGAAAGACACCCGGGACTGGAGCTTAGGCTCGGACAGCTCCGTATCATCGTATTTACGGTCTCTTGTCGCCTATATCTTGGCAAAAAGCTGTTCCACTATGTCTCGCAAGGAGAAACTAGGCCAGTACAGGAAACATCACCCAACCTTGCCCTAGAATTTTCACGGAGGTGTGCAGAGTTTTTAGCAAGAAGCAAAAGAAGGTTGTTCAAAACTCCTCCCATTCAAATAATAATGTGAATGAAAGAAGCAGGAGAGTGGGATGGTACTGTTTGGTCTCAGATTGAGAGCTGCACCCAATGCCTGTGTTGTGAACCTTAGTTCATTACCTTGTGCAAGCTGCCGCTCTCTCCATCTCCCAAAGGCAAAGAAGCAGCTTCTTCGCGCACAGAGCATTGTGCCGGTCGCCATGTGCTCCACAGGGCGATGTCTGCCGAATGACACCCGGGATCGGCGCTTATCTTTGGAGGGCCCCGTATCATCGTTTTTAGGGTCTCTTGTTGCCTGCAGCTTTGAAAAAAGCTTTTCCACTAGATCTCGCATGGAGGAACAGGTGCAGTACAGGAAATGTCCCAGATCTTGCCTAAGAAGCTGCAGGGGTGCCTGCAGAGTGTTTAGAAAGAAGGAAATGAAGTTGTCCAAATCTAGGTCCATTCCAATGTTAATGTGAATGGAAAAGCCAGGAGAGTGGCAAGGTACTGTTTTCTCTGACTTTGAAAGCCAAGCACACAATGCCCGTGTTGTGTGGCTTTGTTCTCCGCCTTTCGCAAGCTGCCGCTCTCTCCGTCACCCGAAGGCGAAGAAGCAGTTTCTTCACACACAGAGCTTTGTATGGGTTGCCAGGCGCTACGGAGGCCGAAAGGCTCCCTGGACTGGCACTCATCCTCGGAGACTTACGTATCATCCTCTTTAGTGTCTCTTGTCAGCTAGATCTTAGCAAAAAGCTTTTCCACTATGTGTCGCAAAGACAAACTGTGCCAATAGGGAAAAAACATCCAACCTTCCCCTAGATTTTCAACAGAGGTATGCAGAGAGTTTAGCAAGAAGTGAAAGAAAGTTGTTAAAACTCCTTCCATTTGAATATAAATGTGAATGAAAGAATCAGGAGAGTGGAAAGGTACTGTTTTCTCTCAGTTTGAAAGCTGCGTCCAAACTGCTCCTGTTGCGGGGCTTCTTTCCTCACCTCTTGCAAGCTGCCGTTCTCTCCGTTGCCGAGAGGCACAGAAGCGGCTTCTTCACACATAAATCATCGTATCGTTCGCGGTGCACTCCGGAGCGCAGCTTCTGCCGAAAGACGCCCAGGATGGGTGCTTAACTTCTGAGAGCTCTCTATCATCTTCTTTAGCATCTCTTTTAAACTGCAGCTTAGAAAAAAGATTTTCCACTATATCTTGCAAGGACAAACTGGGCCAGTACAGGTAAGGACACCCGATCTTGCCCTAGAATTTTCACCGAGGGCTGAATAGTGTTTTGCAAGGAGGGGAAAAATGTCCAAACTCCTTCCATCATAACCTTATTGCGAATGTCAAAGGCAGGAGAGTGTCCTCAGTCGGTTTGAAAGCTGCGCAGACAATCGCTGTTCTGGGGCTTCTGTCCTCACCTCTTGCAAGCTGCCAAGCTCACCGTCTCCCAGAGGTGCAGAAGCGGCTTCTTCGCACATGGGTCATTGTGTCGTTCGCAGTGCACTCCGGAGCGCAGCTTCTGCTGAAAGACGGCCGGGACCAGCGCATAGGTTCATAGAGATCCGGATCATCGTCTTTAGGATCTCTTGTTGCCTGTAGATATGCAAAAACATTTTGAACTATGTCTCTCAATGAGAAACTGTGGCAATAGAGAAAACAACCCCGATCTTGCTTAAGAAGCTTCTTGAATGTCTACAGAATGTTTAGGAAGAAGCAAAAGAAGCTGTTGAAAACTCTTTCCTTGAATGTTCATGTGACTGGAAAAGGAAGGAGAGAGGTTTTGCAGCTTCCTTGATCGCCTTGGGCAAGCTGCCGCTCTATCCGTAACCCAAAAGCGAAGAAGAAGCTTCTTCGTGCACAGAGCATTGTGCCTCTCACGGTACGCTCCGGGAAGCGGCTTCTGCTGAAAGACGCCCGGGACCGGAGCTTAACTTCGCTCAGTTACATATCATCGTCTTTACCGTCTCTTGACATCTGCAGCTTACCAAAAAGCTTTTCCACTATATCTTGCAAGGAGAAACTGGGCCAGTACAGGTAGCATCACCTGAACCTGGTGTAGATATTGCACAGAGGTCTGCAGAGTGTTCAGGAAGAAGCAAAAGAATGTCATCCAAAACACTTTCTAATTCAAATATTAATGTGAATGAAAGACGCAGGAGAATGGAAATAGATTCTTTTCTCTGATTTTACAGCTCCGCAAAAAATGCCCGTGTTGTGGGCATTAGTTCTTTGTCTTTCGCAAGCTGCCGCTCTCCCTCTCTCGAAGGCAAAGCGGCTTCTTCGCGCACAGGGCATTGTGCCGTTCATGGTACACTCTGGAGCGCAGCTTCTGCTGAAAGGTGCCCGGGACCGCTGCTTAGGTTCCGAGAGATCCGTATAATCGTCTTTAGCGTCTCTTCTCATCTGCAGCTAAGCAGAAAGCTTTTCCACTATATCTTGCAAGGGGAAACTGGGCCAGTACAGGTAAGGTCACCCGATCTTGCCCTAGAATTTTCACCGATGGCTGAATAGTGTTTTGCAAGAAGCAGAGGAAAAACGTGCCAACTCCTTCCATCATAACCTTATTGCCAATGTCAAAGGCAGGAGAGTCTCCTCGGTCGGTTGGAAAGCTGTGCACATACTGCCGCGCTTGTGGGGCTTCTGTCCTCACCAATTGCAAGCTGCCATGCTCTCCATCACCCGGAGGCGCAGAAGCGGCTATTCGCGCATCGATCATCGTGTCGTTCGCGGTGCGCTCCGGAGCGCAGCTTCTGGCGGAAGACGCCCGGGACCGGGGCTTAACTGCTGAGAGCTCCGTAACATCGTCTTCTGCATCTCTTGTCCACTGCAGCTTAGCAAAAAGCTTTTCCAATATATCACGCAGGGAGAAACTCAGCCAGTAGAGAAAACAACCCCGATCCTGCCCGAGAATTTCCAGAGATGTCTGCAGAGAGCTTAGAGAGAAGCAAAAGGAAGTTGTTCAAAACTCCTTGAACTCCAATAATAATGTGAATGAAAGAGGCAGGAGAGTAGTAAGGTACTGTTTTCTCTCCGTTTGACAGCTGCACACAGTGCCTCTGTTGTGAAGCTTCGTTCTTCGCCTCTGGCAAGCTGCCGCTCTCTCATTCTCCCGGAGGCGAAGAAGCGGCTTCTTCGCGCACAGAGCTTTGTGTCGCTCGCGGTGCGCTCCAGAAGACGTTTGCTGACAACAGTTGCCGGGGACCAGCGCTAAGCTTTGGATTGCTCTGGATCATGGTATCTAGCGTCTCTTTTGGCCTACATCTCAGCAAATGCTTTCCCCTATGTCTCGTAAGGAGAAATTTTACCAGTAGAAACAGCATCCCTGATTTTGAATAGAATTTAGACGGATGTCGGCAGAGTGCTTAGGAAGAAGCACAAGAAACAGGGACAAAACTCTTTCCATTCAACTATGAATGTGAACGTCAGAAGCAAGAGAGTGGAAAGGTACTGGTTTCTCTCAGTTTGAGAGCTGCGAACACAAGGCCAGTGTTGTGGGGCTTGATTTTCGCCTCTCGGAAGCTGCCGCTCTCTCAGTTTCCCGGAGGCGAAGAAGCGGCTTCTTCGCTCACAAAGCCTTGCGCCGCTCGCGGTGCGCTCCGGAGCGCGGCGTCTGCCCAAAGACGCTGGGGACCGGAGCTTAACTTCTGTGAGCTCCGTATCATCGTCTTCTGCATCGCTTATCTACTGCAGCTTAATAAAAAGCTTTTCCGCTTATGTCTCGCAAGGAGAAACTGAGCCAGTCCAGGAAACCTCCCCGATTTTGTGTAGATATTGCACGGAGGTGTGCAGAGTGTTTACAAAAAGCAAAAGGAAGTCCTTCAAAGCTATTCCATACGAATAATAATGCGAATGAAAGAAGCAGGACAGCGGAAAGGTACAGTTTTCTCTGACTTTTAAAGCTGCGAAAACAATGCCCGTGTTGTGGGGCGTTGTTCTTCGTCTTTCGCAAGCTGCCGTGCTCTCGCTCCCTCGAAGGCGAAGAAGCGGCTTCTTTGCGCACTGAGCTTTGTGCACGTCCCGGGACGCTCAGGAGAGCGGCTTCTGGCGGAAGATGCCCGGGACTGGCGCTTACCTTCTGTGAGCTCCGTATCATCGTCTTCTGCATCTCTTGTCTACTACAGTTCAGCAAAAAGCTTTTCCGCTATGTCTCGCAAGGAGAAATTCAGCCACTCCAGAAAACGTCCCCGATCTTGGCGTAGATGTTGCACAGAGGTGTGCAGAGTGTTTAGCAAGAAGCAAAAGGAAGTCTTTCAAAATTCTTTCCATTTGAATATAATTGTGAATGAAAGAAGCAGGACAGTGGAAAGGTATAGTTTTCTCTGACTTTTAAAGCTGCGCACACAATGCCCGTGTTGTGGATCTTTGTTCTTCGTCTTTCGCAAGCTGCCGGTCTCTCGCTCTCTCGAAGGCGAAGAAGCGGCTTCTTCGCGCACTGAGTTTTGTGCCGGCCACGGTGCTCTACGGAGCGCAGCGTCCTCCGAAAGAATCCCGGGACTGGAGCTTAGCTTCAGAGACCAACGTATCATCGTCTTCTGCATCTCATGTCTACTGCAGTTCAGCAAAAAGTTCTTCCGCTAAGTCTGGCAAGGAGAAACTGGGCCAGTCCGGGAAACCTCCCCGATCTTGTTGTAGATGTCGCACGGAGGTGTGTAGAGAGATTAGCAAGAAGAAAAATACTGTACTTCAAAGGTCATTCCATTCGACTAATAGTGTGGATGAAAGAAGCAGGACAGTGGAAAGGTTCAGTTTTCTATGACTTTTAAAGCTGCGCACACAATGCCCGTGTTGTGGGGGTTTGTTCTTCGTCTTTCGTAAGCTGCCGCTCTCTCGCTCTCACGAAGGCGAAGAAGCGGCTTCTTCGCGCACTGAGCTTTGTGCCGGTCCCGGGACGCTCAAGAGAGCGGCTTCTGGCGGAAGATGCCCGGGACCGGCGCTTAACTTCTGAGAGCTCCGTATCATCGTCTTCTGCATCTCTTGTCTACTGCAGTCATCAAAAAGCTTTTCCGCTATGTCTCCCATGGAGCAACTGAGCCAGTCCAGAAAACGTCCCCGATCCTGGTGTAGATATTGCAGGGAGGTGTGCAGAGTGTTTAGCAAGAAGAAAAAATACTGTTCTTCAAAGCTACTTCCATTCGAATACTAATGTGAATGAAAGCAGCAGGACAGTGGAAAGGTACAGTTTGCTCTGACTTCTAATGCTGCGCAAAGAATGCCCGTGTTGTGGGGCTTTGTTCTTCATCTTTTGCAAGCTGCCTCGCTCTCCTATTTCGAAGGAGAAGAAGCGGCTTCTTGGCGCATTGAGCTTTGTGCCGTCCCCGGTGCTCTCCGGTTCGCGGCGTCCACCAAAAGACGCCCAGGACCGGCGCTTAACTTCTGAGAGCTCCGTATCATTGTCTTCTGCATCTGTTGTCTACTGCAGTTCAGCAAAAAGCTCTTACCCTATCTCTGGCAAGGAGAAACTGAGCCAGTCCTGGAAACCTCCCCGATCTTGGTGTAGATATAGCACGGATGTGTGCAAAGAGCTTAGCCAGAAGAAAGAGGAAGTCTTTCAAAATTCCTACCATTTGAATATAATTGTGAATGAAAGAAGCAGGAGGGTAGTAAGGTACAGTTTTCTCTGACTTTTAAAGCAGCGCACACAATGCCCGTATTGTGGGGCTTTGTCTATGGCAAGAAGCAAAAGGAAGTTCTTCAATGCTATTCCATACGAATAATAGTGTGAATGAAAGAAGCAGGACAGTGGAAAGGTTCAGTTTTCTCTGACTTTTAAAGCTGCGCACAGAATGCCCGTGTTGTGGGGGTTTGTTCTTCGTCTTTCGCAAGCTGCCGCTCTCTCGCTCTCTCGAAGGCGAAGAAGCGGCTTCTTCGCGCACTGAGCTTTGTGCCGGTCCTGGGACGCTCAGGATGAGCGGCTTCTGCCGGAAGATGCCCGGGACCGGCGCTTAACTTCTGAGAGCTCCGTATCATCGTCTTCTGCATCTGTTGTCTACTGCAGCATAGCAAAAAGCTCTTCCGCTATGTCTCGCCAGGAGAAACTGAGCCAGTCCAGAAAACGTCCCCGATCTTGGTGTAGACATTGCACGGAGGTGTGCAGAGTGTTTGGCAAAAAGGAAAAGGAAGTTCTTCAAAGCTTTTTCCATTTGAATATAATTGTGAATGAAAGCAGCAGGACAGTGGAAAGGCACAGTTTTCTCTGACTTTTAAAGCTGCGCACACAATGCCCGTGTTGTGGGGCTTTGTTCTTCGTCTTTCGCAAGCTGCCGCGCTCTCACCCTCTCGAAGGCGAAGAAGCGGCTTCTTCATGCACTGAGCTTTGTGCCGGTCCCGGGACGCTCAGGAGAACGGCTTCTGGCGGAAGGTGCCCGGGACCAGCCCTTAACTTCTGAGACCGCCGTATAATCGTCTTCTGAACCTCTTGTCTACTGCAGCTTAGAAAAAGGTTTTCCACTATGTCTCGCAAGGAGAATCTGAGCCAGTCCAGAAAACGTCCCCGATCCTGGTGTAGATGTTGCACGGAGGTGTGCAAAGAGCTTAGCCAGAAGAAAGAGGAAGTCTTTCAAAATTCCTACCATTTGAATATAAGTGTGGATGAAAGAAGCAGGAGGGTAGTAAGGTACAGTTTTCTCTGACTTTTAAAGCAGCGCACACAATGCCCGTGTTGTGGGGCTTTGTTCTTTGTCTTTCACAAGCTGCCACTCTCTCGCTCTCTTGAAGGCGAAGAAGCGGCTTCTTCGCGCACTGAGCTTTGTGCCGGTCCCGGGACGCTCAAGAGAGCGGCTCCTGGCGGAAGATGCCCGGGACCGGCGCTTAACTTCTGCGAGCTCCGTATCATCGTCTTCTGCATCGCTTAACTACTGCAGCTTAGGAAAAAGCTCTTCGGCTATGACTCTCAAGGAGAAACTGAGCCAGTCCAGAAAACGTCCCCGATCAATGTGTAGATGTTGCACAGAGGTGTGCAGAGTGTTTAGCCAGAAGCAAAAGGAAGTCCTTCAAACTATTCCATACGAATAATAGTGTGAATGAAAGAAGCAGGACAGTGGAATGGTATAGTTTTCTCTGACTTTGAAAGCTGTGCACACAATGCCCGTGTTGTGGGCTCTGTTCTTCGTGTTTCGCGAGCTGCCGGTCTCTCGCTGTCTCGAAGGCGAAGAAGCGGCTTCTTCGCGCACTGAGCTTTGTGCCGGTCCTGGGAGGGTCAGGATGAGCGGCTTGTGGCGGAAGATGCCCGGGACCGGCGCTTAACTTCTGAGAACGCCGTATCATCGTCTTCTGCATCTCTTGTCTACTGCAGCTTAGAAAAAGCTTTTCCGCTATGTCTTGCAAGGAGAAACTGAGCCAGTCCAGAAAACGTCCCCGATCCTGGTGTAGATGTTGCACGGAGGTGTGCAAAGAGCTTAGCCAGAAGCAAAAGGAGGTCTTTCAAAATTCCTTCCATTTGAATATAATTGTGAATGAAAGAAGCAGGACACTGGAAAGGTTCAGTTTTCTCTGACTTTTAAAGCTGCGCACACAATGCCCGTGTTGTGGATCTTTGTTCTTCGTCTTTCGCAAGCTGCCGGTCTCTCGCTGCCTCGAAGACGAAGAAGCAGCTTCTTCGTGCACTGAGCTTTGTGCCGGTCCCGGGACACTCAGGAGAGCGCCTTCTGGCAGAAGATGCCCGGGACCGGTGCTTAACTTCTGAGAGCTCCGTATCATCATCTTCTGCATCTCTTGTCTACTGCAGCATAGCAAAAAGCTCTTCCGCTATGTCTCGCAAGGAGAAACAAGGCCAGACCAGAAAACATGCCCGATCTTGGTGTAGATGTTGCACAGAGGTGTGTAGAGAGATTAGCAAGAAGAAAAATACTGTTCTTCAAAGGTCTTTCCATTTGAATATCAATGTGAATGAAACAAGCAGGACAGTGGAAAGGCACAGTTTTCTCTGACTTTGAAAGCTGCGCACAGAATGCCCGTGTTGTGGGGCTTTGTTCTTCGTCTTTTGCAAGCTGCCGCTCTCTCGCTCTCTCGAAGGCGAAGAAGCGGCTTCTTCGCGCACTGAGATTTGTGCCGGTCCCGGGACGCTCAGGATGAGCGGCTTCTGCCGGAAGATGCCCGGGACCGGCGCTTAACTTCTGAGAGCTCCGTCTCATCGTCTACTGCATCGCTTATCTGCTGCAGCTTAGGAAAAAGCTTTTCCGCTATGTCTCGCAAGGAGAATCAGAGCCGGTCCAGAAAACGTCCCCGATCATGGTGTAGATGTTGCACGGAGGTGTGCAAAGTGTTTAGCCAGAAGCAAAAACATGTCATTCTAAGCTATTTCCATTCGAATACTAATGTGAATGAAAGAAGCAGGACAGTGGAAAGGTTGAGTTTTCTCTGACTTTTAAAGCTGCGCACACAATGCCTGTGTTGCGTGGGTCTGTTCTTCATCTTTCGCAAGCTGCCGCTCTCTCGCCCTCTCAAAGGCGAAGAAGCGGCTTCTTCGCGCACTGAGCTTTGTGCCGGTCCCGGGACGCTCAGGAGAGCAGCTTCTGACGGAAGAAGCCTGGGACCGGCGCTTAACTTCTGAGAGCTCCGTATCATCGTCTTCTGCATCTGTTGTCTACTGCAGTTCAGCAAAAAGCTTTTCCCATCTGTCTCTCAAGGAGAACCTGAGCCAGTCCAGAAAACGTCCCCGATCTTGGTGTAGATGTCGCACGGAGGTGTCTAGAGAGATTAGCAAGAAGAAAAATACTGTTCTTCAAAGCTCATTCCATTTGAATACTAATGTGAATGAAACAAGCAGGACAGTAGAAAGGCACAGTTTTCTCTGACTTTGAAAGCTGCGCACAGAATGCCCGTGTTGTGGGGCTTTGTTCTTCGTCTTTTGCAAGCTGCCGCTCTCTCGCTCTCTCGAAGGCGAAGAAGCGGCTTCTTCGCGCACTGAGATTTGTGCCAGTCCCGGGACGCTCAGGATGAGCGGCTTCTGGCGGAAGATGCCCGGGACCGGCGCTTAACTTCTGAGAGCTCCGTCTCATCGTCTACTGCATCGCTTATCTGCTGCAGCTTAGGAAAAAGCTTTTCCGCTATGTCTCGCAAGGAGAATCAGAGCCGGTCCAGAAAACGTCCCCGATCATGGTGTAGATGTCGCACGGAGGTGTGCAAAGTGTTTAGCCAGCAGCAAAAATATGTCATTCTAAGCTATTTCCATTCGAATACTAATGTGAATGAAAGAAGCAGGACAGTGGAAAGGTTGAGTTTTCTCTGACTTTTAAAGCTGCGCACACAATGCCTGTGTTGCCTGGGTCTGTTCTTCATCTTTCGCAAGCTGCCGCTCTCTCGCCCTCTCAAAGGCGAAGAAGCGGCTTCTTTGCGCACTGAGCTTTGTGCCGGTCCCGGGACGCTCAGGAGAGCAGCTTCTGACGGAAGAAGCCCGGGACCGGCGCTTAACTTCTGAGAGCTCCGTATCATCGTCTTCTGCATCTGTTGTCTACTGCAGTTCAGCAAAAAGCTTTTCCCATCTGTCTCTCAAGGAGAACCTGAGCCAGTCCAGAAAACGTCCCCGATCTTGGTGTAGATATTGCACAGAGTTGTGCAGAATGTTTAGCAGGAAGAAAAAGGAAGTCCTTCAAAGCTACTTCCATTCCACTTATAATGTGAATGAAAGAAGCAGGACAGTGGAAAGGTATAGTTTTCTTTGACTTTGAAAGCTGCGCACACAATGCCCGTGTTGTGGGGCTCTGTTCTTCGTCTTTCGCGAGCTGCCGG
Organism: Molothrus ater; assembly: GCF_012460135.2. Classification (NCBI taxonomy): domain Eukaryota; kingdom Metazoa; phylum Chordata; class Aves; order Passeriformes; family Icteridae; genus Molothrus; species Molothrus ater. The sequence continues at coordinate 96,050,111 of NC_050479.2, read as the reverse complement.
TCTCTCGCTCTCTCGAAGGCGAAGAAGCGGCTTCTTGGCGCACTGAGCTTTGTGCCGGTCCCAGGACGCTCAAGAGCGCGGCTTCTAGTGGAAGATGCCCGGGACCGGCGCTTAACTTCTGAGAGCTCCGTATCATCGTCTTCTGCATCTCTTGTCTACTGCAGCATAGCAAAAAGCTCTTCCGCTATGTCTCTCAAGGAGAAACTGAGCCAGTCCAGAAAACGTCCCCGATCTTGGTGTAGATGTCGCACGGAGGTGTGTAGAGAGATTAGCAACAACAAAAATACTGTTCTTCAAAGCTCATTCCATTTGAATACTAATGTGAATGAAACAAGCAGGACAGTGGAAAGGCACAGTTTTCTCTGAGTTTTAAAGCTGCGCACACATTGCCCGTGTTGTGGGGCTTTGTTCTTCGTCTTTCGCGAGCTGCCGCTCTCTCGCTCTCTCGAAGGCGAAGAAGCGGCTTCTTCGCGCACTGAGCTTTGTGCCGGTGCCGGGACGCTCAGGATGAGCGGCTTCTGGCGGAAGATGCCCGGGACCGGCGCTTAACTTCTGAGAGCTCCGTATCATCGTCTTCTACATCTGTTGTCTACTGCAGTCATCAAAAAGCTTTTCCGCTATGTCTCGCCAGGAGAACGAGGGCCAGTCCAGAAAACGTCCCCGATCATGGTGTAGATGTTGCACAGAGGTGTGTAGAGTGTTTAGCAAGAAGCAAAAGAGTGTTCTTCAAAGCTACTTCCATTCCAATTATAATGTGAATGAAAGAAGCAGGACAGTGGAAAGGTTGAGATTTCTCTGACTTTTAAAGCTTTGCACACAATGCCCGTGTTGTGGGGCTTTGTTCTTCGTCTTTGGCAAACTGCCGCTCTCTCGCTCTCTCGAAGGCGAAGAAGCAGCTTCTTCGCGCACTGAGCTTTGTGCCGGTGCCGGGACGCTCAAGATGAGCGGCTTCTGGCGGAAGATGCCCGGGACCGGCGCTTAACTTCTGAGAGCTCCGTATCATCGTCTTCTGCATCTGTTGTCTACTGCAGCATAGCAAAAAGCTCTTCCGCTATGTCCCGCAAGGAGAAACTGAGCCAGTCCAGAAAACGTCCCCGGTCTTGGTGTAGATGTCGCACAGAGGTCTGTAGAGAGATTAGCAAGAAGAAAAATACTGTTCTTCAAAGATCATTCCATTTGAATTACAATGTGAATGAAACAAGCAGGACAGTGGAAAGGCACAGTTTTCTTTGACTTTTAAAGCTGCGCACACAATGCCCGTGTTGTGGGGCTTTGTTCTTCGTCTTTCGCAAGCTGCCGCTCTCTCGCTCTCTCGAAGGCAAAGAAGCGGCTTCTTGGCGCACTGAGCTTTGTGCCGGTCCCGGGACGCTCAAGAGAGCGGCTTCTGGCGGAAGATGCCCGGGACAGGCGCTTAACTTCTGAGAGCTCCGTATCATCGTCTTCTGTATCTGTTGTCTACTGCAGTTCAGCAAAAAGCTTTTCCGCTATGTCTCGCAAGGAGAAACTGAGCCAGTCCAGAAAATGTCCCCGATCTTGGTGTAGATATTGCACAAAGGTCTACATAGAGTGTTTAGCAAGAAGCAAAGGGAAGTCCTTCAAAGCTACTTCCATACGAATAATAGTGTGAATGAAAGAAGCAGGACACTGGAAAGTTTCAGATTTCTCTGACTTTTAAAGCTGCGCACACAATGCCCGTGTTGTGGGGCTTTGTTCTTCGTCTTTCGCAAGCTGCCGCTCTCTCGCTCTCTCGAAGGCGAAGAAGCGGCTTCTTCGCGCACTGAGCTTTGTGCTGGTCCCGGGACGCTCAGGATGAGCGGCTTCTGGCGGAAGATGCCCGGGACCGGCGCTTAACTTCTGAGAGCTCCGTATCATCGTCTTCTGCATCTGTTGTCTACTGCAGTTCAGCAAAAAGCTTTTCCCATCTGTCTCTCAAGGAGGACCTGAGCCAGTCCAGAAAACGTCCCCGATCTTGGTGTAGATATTGCACGGAGTTGTGCAGAGGTTTTAGCAAGAAGAAAAAGGAAGTCCTTCAAAGCTACTTCCATTCCACTTATAATGTGAATGAAAGAAGCAGGACAGTGGAAAGGTATAGTTTTCTTTGACTTTGAAAGCTGCGCACACAATGCCCGTGTTGTGGGGCTCTGTTCTTCGTCTTTCGCGAGCTGCCGGTCTCTCGCTCTCTTGAAGGCGAAGAAGCAGCTTCTTCGCGCACTGAGCTTTGTGCCGGTCCCGGGACGCTCAAGAGAGCGGCTCCTGGCGGAAGATGCCCGGGACCGGCGCTTAACTTCTGAGAGCTCCGTATCATCGTCTTCTGCATCGCTTTACTACTGCAGCTTAGAAAAAAGCTCTTCGGCTATGACTCTCAAGGAGAAACTGAGCCAGTCCAGAAAACGTCCCCGATCAATGTGTAGATGTTGCACAGAGGTGTGCAGAGTGTTTAGCAAGAAGCAAAAGGAAGTCCTTCAAACTATTCCATACGAATAATAGTGTGAATGAAAGAAGCAGGACAGTGGAATGGTATAGTTTTCTCTGACTTTGAAAGCTGTGCACACAATGCCCGTGTTGTGGGGCTTTGTTCTTCGTCTTTCGCGAGCTGCCGCTCTCTCGCTCTCTCGAAGGCGAAGAAGCGGCTTCTTCGCGCACTGAGCTTTGTGCCGGTGCCGGGACGCTCAGGATGAGCGGCTTCTGCCGGAAGATGCCCGGGACCGGCGCTTAACTTCTGAGAGCTCCGTATCATCGTCTTCTACATCTGTTGTCTACTGCAGTCATCAAAAAGCTTTTCCGCTATGTCTCGCCAGGAGAACGAGGGCCAGTCCAGAAAACGTCCCCGATCATGGTGTAGATGTTGCACAGAGGTGTGTAGAGTGTTTAGCAAGAAGCAAAAGAGTGTTCTTCAAAGCTACTTCCATTCCAATTATAATGTGAATGAAAGAAGCAGGACAGTGGAAAGGTTGAGATTTCTCTGACTTTTAAAGCTTTGCACACAATGCCCGTGTTGTGGGGCTTTGTTCTTCGTCTTTGGCAAACTGCCGCTCTCTCGCTCTCTCGAAGGCGAAGAAGCAGCTTCTTCGCGCACTGAGCTTTGTGCCGGTGCCGGGACGCTCAAGATGAGCGGCTTCTGGCGGAAGATGCCCGGGACCGGCGCTTAACTTCTGAGAGCTCCGTATCATCGTCTTCTGCATCTGTTGTCTACTGCAGCATAGCAAAAAGCTCTTCCGCTATGTCCCGCAAGGAGAAACTGAGCCAGTCCAGAAAACGTCCCCGGTCTTGGTGTAGATGTCGCACAGAGGTCTGTAGAGAGATTAGCAAGAAGAAAAATACTGTTCTTCAAAGATCATTCCATTTGAATTACAATGTGAATGAAACAAGCAGGACAGTGGAAAGGCACAGTTTTCTTTGACTTTTAAAGCTGCGCACACAATGCCCGTGTTGTGGGGCTTTGTTCTTCGTCTTTCGCAAGCTGCCGCTCTCTCGCTCTCTCGAAGGCAAAGAAGCGGCTTCTTGGCGCACTGAGCTTTGTGCCGGTCCCGGGACGCTCAAGAGAGCGGCTTCTGGCGGAAGATGCCCGGGACAGGCGCTTAACTTCTGAGAGCTCCGTATCATCGTCTTCTGTATCTGTTGTCTACTGCAGTTCAGCAAAAAGCTTTTCCGCTATGTCTCGCAAGGAGAAACTGAGCCAGTCCAGAAAATGTCCCCGATCTTGGTGTAGATATTGCACAAAGGTCTACATAGAGTGTTTAGCAAGAAGCAAAGGGAAGTCCTTCAAAGCTACTTCCATACGAATAATAGTGTGAATGAAAGAAGCAGGACACTGGAAAGTTTCAGATTTCTCTGACTTTTAAAGCTGCGCACACAATGCCCGTGTTGTGGGGCTTTGTTCTTCGTCTTTCGCAAGCTGCCGCTCTCTCGCTCTCTCGAAGGCGAAGAAGCGGCTTCTTCGCGCACTGAGCTTTGTGCTGGTCCCGGGACGCTCAGGATGAGCGGCTTCTGGCGGAAGATGCCCGGGACCGGCGCTTAACTTCTGAGAGCTCCGTATCATCGTCTTCTGCATCTGTTGTCTACTGCAGTTCAGCAAAAAGCTTTTCCCATCTGTCTCTCAAGGAGGACCTGAGCCAGTCCAGAAAACGTCCCCGATCTTGGTGTAGATATTGCACGGAGTTGTGCAGAGGTTTTAGCAAGAAGAAAAAGGAAGTCCTTCAAAGCTACTTCCATTCCACTTATAATGTGAATGAAAGAAGCAGGACAGTGGAAAGGTATAGTTTTCTTTGACTTTGAAAGCTGCGCACACAATGCCCGTGTTGTGGGGCTCTGTTCTTCGTCTTTCGCGAGCTGCCGGTCTCTCGCTCTCTTGAAGGCGAAGAAGCAGCTTCTTCGCGCACTGAGCTTTGTGCCGGTCCCGGGACGCTCAAGAGAGCGGCTCCTGGCGGAAGATGCCCGGGACCGGCGCTTAACTTCTGAGAGCTCCGTATCATCGTCTTCTGCATCGCTTTACTACTGCAGCTTAGAAAAAAGCTCTTCCGCTATGTCCCGCAAGGAGAAACTGAGCCAGTCCAGAAAACGTCCCCGATCTTGGTGTAGATGTTGCACAGAGGTGTGCAGAGTGTTTAGCAAGAAGCAAAAGGAAGTCCTTCAAACTATTCCATACGAATAATAGTGTGAATGAAAGAAGCAGGACAGTGGAATGGTATAGTTTTCGCTGACTTTGAAAGCTGTGCACACAATGCCCGTGTTGTGGGGCTCTGTTCTTCGTGTTTCGCGAGCTGCCGGTCTCTCGCTGTCTCGAAGGCGAAGAAGCGGCTTCTTCGCGCACTGAGCTTTGTGCCGGTCCTGGGAGGGTCAGGATGAGCGGCTTCTGCCGGAAGATGCCCGGGACCGGCGCTTAACTTCTGAGAATGCCGTATCATCATCTTCTGAATCTCTTGTCTACTGCAGCTTAGAAAAAGCTTTTCCGCTATGTCTTGCAAGGAGAAACTGAGCCGGTCCAGAAAACGTCCCCGATCCTGGTGTAGATGTTGCACGGAGGTGTGCAAAGAGCTTAGCCAGAAGCAAAAGGAGGTCTTTCAAAATTCCTTCCATTTGAATATAATTGTGAATGAAAGAAGCAGGACACTGGAAAGGTTCAGTTTTCTCTGACTTTTAAAGCTGCGCACACAATGCCCGTGTTGTGGATCTTTGTTCTTCGTCTTTCGCAAGCTGCCGGTCTCTCGCTCTCTCGAAGGCGAAGAAGCGGCTTCTTCGTGCACTGAGCTTTGTGCCGGTCCCGGGACACTCAGGAGAGCACCTTCTGGCAGAAGATGCCCGGGACCGGTGCTTAACTTCTGAGAGCTCCGTATCATCGTCTTCTGCATCTCTTGTCTACTGCAGCATAGCAAAAAGCTCTTCCGCTATGTCTCGCAAGGAGAAACTGAGCCAGACCAGAAAACATGCCCGATCTTGGTGTAGATGTTGCACAGAGGTGTGTAGAGAGATTAGCAAGAAGAAAAATACTGTTCTTCAAATGTCTTTCCATTTGAATATCAATGTGAATGAAACAAGCAGGACAGTAGAAAGGCACAGTTTTCTCTGACTTTTAAAGCTGCGCACAGAATGCCCGTGTTGTGGGGCTTTGTTCTTCGTCTTTTGCAAGCTGCCGCTCTCTCGCTCTCTCGAAGGCGAAGAAGCGGCTTCTTCGCGCACTGAGATTTGTGCCGGTCCCGGGACGCTCAGGATGAGCGGCTTCTGGCGGAAGATGCCCGGGACCAGCGCTTAACTTCTGAGAGCTCCGTCTCATCGTCTACTGCATCGCTTATCTGCTGCAGCTTAGGAAAAAGCTTTTCCGCTATGTCTCGCAAGGAGAATCAGAGCCGGTCCAGAAAACGTCCCCGATCATGGTGTAGATGTTGCATGGAGGTGTGCAAAGTGTTTAGCCAGAAGCAAAAACATGTCATTCTAAGCTATTTCCATTCGAATACTAATGTGAATGAAAGAAGCAGGACAGTGGAAAGGTTGAGTTTTCTCTGACTTTTAAAGCTGCGCACACAATGCCTGTGTTGCCTGGGTCTGTTCTTCATCTTTCGCAAGCTGCCGCTCTCTCGCCCTCTCAAAGGCGAAGAAGCGGCTTCTTCGCGCACTGAGCTTTGTGCCGGTCCCGGGACGCTCAGGAGAGCAGCTTCTGACGGAAGAAGCCCGGGACCGGCGCTTAACTTCTGAGAGCTCCGTATCATCGTCTTCTGCATCTGTTGTCTACTGCAGTTCAGCAAAAAGCTTTTCCCATCTGTCTCTCAAGGAGAACCTGAGCCAGTCCAGAAAACGTCCCCGATCTTGGTGTAGATATTGCACAGAGTTGTGCAGAATGTTTAGCAAGAAGAAAAAGGAAGTCCTTCAAAGCTACTTCCATTCCACTTATAATGTGAATGAAAGAAGCAGGACAGTGGAAAGGTATAGTTTTCTTTGACTTTGAAAGCTGCGCACACAATGCCCGTGTTGTGGGGCTCTGTTCTTCGTCTTTCGCGAGCTGCCGGTCTCTCGCTCTCTCGAAGGCGAAGAAGCGGCTTCTTGGCGCACTGAGCTTTGTGCCGGTCCCAGGACGCTCAAGAGCGCGGCGTCTAGTGGAAGATGCCCGGGACCGGCGCTTAACTTCTGAGAGCTCCGTATCATCGTCTTCTGCATCTCTTGTCTACTGCAGCATAGCAAAAAGCTCTTCCGCTATGTCTCTCAAGGAGAAACTGAGCCAGTCCAGAAAACGTCCCCGATCTTGGTGTAGATGTCGCACGGAGGTGTGTAGAGAGATTAGCAACAACAAAAATACTGTTCTTCAAAGCTCATTCCATTTGAATACTAATGTGAATGAAACAAGCAGGACAGTGGAAAGGCACAGTTTTCTCTGAGTTTTAAAGCTGCGCACACATTGCCCGTGTTGTGGGGCTTTGTTCTTCGTCTTTCGCGAGCTGCCGCTCTCTCGCTCTCGCGAAGGCGAAGAAGCGGTTTCTTCGCGCACTGAGCTTTGTGCCGGTGCCGGGACGCTCAGGATGAGAGGCTTCTGCTGGAAGATGCCCGGGACCGGCGCTTAACTTCTGAGAGCTCCGTATCATCGTCTTCTGCATCTGTTGTCTTCTGCAGTCATCAAAAAGCTTTTCCGCTATGTCTCGCCAGGAGAACGAGGGCCAGTCCAGAAAACGTCCCCGATCATGGTGTAGATGTTGCACAGAGGTGTGCAGAGTGTTTAGCAAGAAGCAAAAGAGTGTTCTTCAAAGCTACTTCCATTCCAATTATAATGTGAATGAAAGAAGCAGGACAGTGGAAAGGTATAGTTTTCTCTGACTTTTAAAGCTTCGCACACAATGCCCGTGTTGTGGGGCTTTGTTCTTCGTCTTTGGCAAACTGCCGCTCTCTCGCTCTCTCGAAGGCGAAGAAGCAGCTTCTTTGCGCACTGAGCTTTGTGCCGGTCCTGGGACGCTCAAGATGAGCGGCTTCTGGCGGAAGGTGCCCGGGACCAGCCCTTAACTTCTGAGACCGCCGTATAATCTTCTTCTGAACCTCTTGTCTACTGCAGCTTAGAAAAAGGTTTTCCACTATGTCTCGCAAGGAGAATCTGAGCCAGTCCAGAAAACGTCCCCGATCCTGGTGTAGATGTTGCACGGAGGTGTGCAAAGAGCTTAGCCAGAAGCAAAAGGAAGTCTTTCAAAATTCCTACCATTTGAATATAAGTGTGGATGAAAGAAGCAGGAGGGTAGTAAGATACAGTTTTCTCTGACTTTTAAAGCAGCGCACACAATGCCCGTGTTGTGGGGCTTTGTTCTTCGTCTTTCGTGAGCTGCCGGTCTCTCGCTGCCTCGAAGGCGAAGAAGCGGCTTCTTCGCGCACTGAGCTTTGTGCCGGTCCCGGGACACTCAGGAGAGCGCCTTCTGGCAGAAGATGCCCGGGACCGGTGCTTAACTTCTGAGAGCTCCGTATCATCGTCTTCTGCATCTCTTGTCTACTGCAGCATAGCAAAAAGCTCTTCCGCTATGTCTCGCAAGGAGAAACTGAGCCAGACCAGAAAACATGCCCGATCTTGGTGTAGATATTGCACAGAGGTGTGTAGAGAGATTAGCAAGAAGAAAAATACTGTTCTTCAAAGGTCTTAACATTTGAATAACAATGTGAATGAAACAAGCAGGACAGTAGAAAGGCACAGTTTTCTCTGACTTTTAAAGCTGCGCACAGAATGCCCATGTTGTGGGGCTTTGTTCTTCGTCTTTTGCAAGCTGCCGCTCTCTCGCTCACTCGAAGGCGAAGAAGGGGCTTCTTCGCGCACTGAGATTTGTGCCGGTCCCGGGACGCTCAGGATGAGCGGCTTCTGCCGGAAGATGCCCGGGACCGGCGCTTAACTTCTGAGAGCTCCGTCTCATCGTCTACTGCATCGCTTATCTGCTGCAGATTAGGAAAAAGCTTTTCCGCTATGTCTCGCAAGGAGAATCAGAGCCGGTCGAGAAAAGGCCTCTGATCATGGTGTAGATGTCGCACGGAGGTGTGCAAAGTGTTTAGCCAGAAGCAAAAACATGTCCTTCTAAGCTATTTCCATTCGAATACTAATGTGAATGAAAGAAGCAGGACAGTGGAAAGGTTGAGATTTCTCTGACTTTGAAAGCTGCGCACACAATGCCTGTGTTGCGTGGGTCTGTTCTTCATCTTTCGCAAGCTGCCGCTCTCTCGCCCTCTCAAAGGCGAAGAAGCGGCTTCTTCGCGCACTGAGCTTTGTGCCGGTCCCAGGACGCTCAGGAGAGCAGCTTCTGACGGAAGAAGCCCGGGACCGGCGCTTAACTTCTGAGAGCTCCGTATCATCGTCTTCTGCATCTGTTGTCTACTGCAGTGCAGCAAAAAGCTTTTCCCATCTGTCTCTCAAGGAGAACCTGAGCCAGTCCAGAAAACGTCCCCGATCTTGGTGTAGATATTGCACAGAGTTGTGCAGAGGTTTAGCAAGAAGAAAAAGGAAGTCCTTCAAAGCTACTTCCATTCCACTTATAATGTGAATGAAAGAAGCAGGACAGTGGAAAGGTATAGTTTTCTTTGACTTTGAAAGCTGCGCACACAATGCCCGTGTTGTGGGGCTCTGTTCTTCGTCTTTCGCGAGCTGCCGGTCTCTCGCTCTCTTGAAGGCGAAGAAGCGGCTTCTTCGCGCACTGAGCTTTGTGCCGGTGCCGGGACGCTCAGGAGAGCGGCTTCTGGCGGAAGATGCCCGGGACCGGCGCTTAACTTCTGAGAGCTCCGTATCATCGTCTTCTACATCGTTGTCTACTGCAGTCTTCAAAAAGCTTTTCCGCTATGTCTCGCCAGGAGAACGAGGGCCAGTCCAGAAAACGTCCCCGATCATGGTGTAGATGTTGCACAGAGGTGTGCAGAGTGTTTAGCAAGAAGCAAAAGAGTGTTCTTCAAAGCTACTTCCATTCCAATTATAATGTGAATGAAAGAAGCAGGACAGTGGAAAGGTATAGTTTTCTCTGACTTTTAAAGCTTTGCACACAATGCCCGTGTTGTGGGGCTTTGTTCTTCGTCTTTCGCAAGCTGCCGCTCTCTCGCTCTCTCGAAGGCGAAGAAGCAGCTTCTTCGCGCACTGAGCTTTGTGCCGGTGCCGGGACGCTCAAGATGAGCGGCTTCTGGCGGAAGATGCCCGGGACCGGCGCTTAACTTCTGAGAGCTCCGTATCATCGTCTTCTGCATCTGTTGTCTACTGCAGCATAGCAAAAAGCTCTTCCGCTATGTCTCAAGGAGAAACTGAGCCAGTCCAGAAAACGTCCCCGATCTTGGTGTAGATGTCGCACAGAGGTCTGTAGAGAGATTAGCAAGAAGAAAATACTGTTCTTCAAAGATCATTCCATTTGAATAACAATGTGAATGAAACAAGCAGGACAGTGGAAAGGCACAGTTTTCTTTGACTTTTAAAGCTGCGCACACAATGCCCGTGTTGTGGGGCTTTGTTCTTCGTCTTTCGCAAGCTGCCGCTCTCTCGCTCTCTCGAAGGCAAAGAAGCGGCTTCTTGGCGCACTGACCTTTGTGCCGGTCCCGGGACGCTCAAGAGAGCGGCTTCTGGCGGAAGATGCCCGGGACAGGCGCTTAACTTCTGAGAGCTCCGTATCATCGTCTTCTGTATCTGTTGTCTACTGCAGTTCAGCAAAAAGCTTTTCCGCTATGTCTCTCAAGGAGAAACTGAGCCAGTCCAGAAAATGTCCCCGATCTTGGTGTAGATATTGCACAAAGGTCTACATAGAGTGTTTAGCAAGAAGCAAAGGGAAGTCCTTCAAAGCTACTTCCATACGAATAATAGTGTGAATGAAAGAAGCAGGACATTGGAAAGTTTCTGATTTCTCTGACTTTTAAAGCTGCGCACACAATGCCCGTGTTGTGGGGCTTTGTTCTTCGTCTTTCGCAAGCTGCCGCTCTCTCGCTCTCTCGAAGGCGAAGAAGCGGCTTCTTCGCGCACTGAGCTTTGTGCTGGTCCCGGGACGCTCAGGATGAGCGGCTTCTGGCGGAAGATGCCCGGGACCGGCGCTTAACTTCTGAGAGCTCCGTATCATCGTCTTCTGCATCTGTTGTCTACTGCAGTTCAGCAAAAAGCTTTTCCCATCTGTCTCTCAAGGAGGACCTGAGCCAGTCCAGAAAACGTCCCGATCTTGGTGTAGATATTGCACGGAGTTGTGCAGAGGTTTTAGCAAGAAGAAAAGGAAGTCCTTCAAAGCTACTTCCATTCCACTTATAATGTGAATGAAAGAAGCAGGACAGTGGAAAGGTATAGTTTTCTTTGACTTTGAAAGCTGCGCACACAATGCCCGTGTTGTGGGGCTCTGTTCTTCGTCTTTCGCGAGCTGCCGGTCTCTCGCTCTCTTGAAGGCGAAGAAGCAGCTTCTTCGCGCACTGAGCTTTGTGCCGGTCCCGGGACGCTCAAGAGAGCGGCTCTGGCGGAAGATGCCCGGGACCGGCGCTTAACTTCTGAGAGCTCCGTATCATCGTCTTCTGCATCGCTTTACTACTGCAGCTTAGAAAAAAGCTCTTCGGCTATGACTCTCAAGGAGAAACTGAGCCGTCCAGAAAACGTCCCCGATCAATGTGTAGATGTTGCACAGAGGTGTGCAGAGTGTTTAGCAAGTAGCAAAAGGAAGTCCTTCAAACTATTCCATACGAATAATAGTGTGAATGAAAGAAGCAGGACAGTGGAAAGGTATAGTTTTCTTTGACTTTGAAAGCTGCGCACACAATGCCCGTGTTGTGGGGCTCTGTTCTTCGTCTTTCGCGAGCTGCCGGTCTCTCGCTCTCTCGAAGGCGAAGAAGCGGCTTCTTGGCGCACTGAGCTTTGTGCCGGTCCCAGGACGCTCAAGAGCGCGGCTTCTAGTGGAAGATGCCCGGGACCGGCGCTTAACTTCTGAGAGCTCCGTATCATCGTCTTCTGCATCTCTTGTCTACTGCAGCATAGCAAAAAGCTCTTCCGCTATGTCTCTCAAGGAGAAACTGAGCCAGTCCAGAAAACGTCCCCGATCTTGGTGTAGATGTCGCACGGAGGTGTGTAGAGAGATTAGCAAGAACAAAAATACTGTTCTTCAAAGCTCATTCCATTTGAATACTAATGTGAATGAAACAAGCAGGACAGTGGAAAGGCACATTTTCTCTGAGTTTTAAAGCTGCGCACACATTGCCCGTGTTGTGGGGCTTTGTTCTTCGTCTTTCGCGAGCTGCCGCTCTCTCGCTCTCTCGAAGGCGAAGAAGCGGCTTCTTCGCGCACTGAGCTTTGTGCCGGTCCCGGGACGCTCAGGATGAGAGGCTTCTGCTGGAAGATGCCCGGGACCGGCGCTTAACTTCTGAGAGCTCCGTATCATCGTCTTCTACATCTGTTGTCTACTGCAGTCATCAAAAAGCTTTTCCGCTATGTCTCGCCAGGAGAACGAGGCCAGTCCAGAAAACGTCCCCGATCATGGTGTAGATGTTGCACAGAGGTGTGCAGAGTGTTTAGCAAGAAGCAAAAGAGTGTTCTTCAAAGCTACTTCCATTCCAATTATAATGTGAATGAAAGAAGCAGGACAGTGGAAAGGTATAGTTTTCTCTGACTTTTAAAGCTTCGCACACAATGCCCGTGTTGTGGGGCTTTGTTCTTTGTCTTTGGCAAACTGCCGCTCTCTCGCTCTCTCGAAGGCGAAGAAGCAGCTTCTTTGCGCACTGAGCTTTGTGCCGGTCCTGGGACGCTCAAGATGAGCGGCTTCTGGCGGAAGGTGCCCGGGACCAGCCCTTAACTTCTGAGACCGCCGTATAATCTTCTTCTGAACCTCTTGTCTACTGCAGCTTAGAAAAAGGTTTTCCACTATGTCTCTCAAGGAGAATCTGAGCCAGTCCAGAAAACGTCCATGATCCTGGTGTAGATGTTGCACGGAGGTGTGCAAAGAGCTTAGCCAGAAGCAAAAGGAAGTCTTTCAAAATTCCTACCATTTGAATATAAGTGTGGAATGAAAGAAGCAGGAGGGTAGTAAGATACAGTTTTCTCTGACTTTTAAAGCAGCGCACACAATGCCCGTGTTGTGGGGCTTTGTTCTTCGTCTTTCGTGAGCTGCCGGTCTCTCGCTGCCTCGAAGGCGAAGAAGCGGCTTCTTCGCGCACTGAGCTTTGTGCCGGTCCCGGGACACTCAGGAGAGCGCCTTCTGGCAGAAGATGCCCGGGACCGGTGCTTAACTTCTGAGAGCTCCGTATCATCGTCTTCTGCATCTCTTGTCTACTGCAGCTTAGGAAAAAGCTCTTCCGCTATGTCTCGCAAGGAGAAACTGAGCCAGACCAGAAAACATGCCCGATCTTGGTGTAGATATTGCACAGAGGTGTGTAGAGAGATTAGCAAGAAGAAAAATACTGTTCTTCAAAGGTCTTAACATTTGAATAACAATGTGAATGAAACAAGCAGGACAGTAGAAAGGCACAGTTTTCTCTGACTTTTAAAGCTGCGCACAGAATGCCCATGTTGTGGGGCTTTGTTCTTCGTCTTTTGCAAGCTGCCGCTCTCCCGCTCTCTCGAAGGCGAAGAAGCGGCTTCTTCGCGCACTGAGATTTGTGCCGGTCCCGGGACGCTCAGGATGAGCGGCTTCTGGCGGAAGATGCCCGGGACCGGCGCTTAACTTCTGAGAGCTCCGTCTCATCGTCTACTGCATCGCTTATCTGCTGCAGATTAGGAAAAAGCTTTTCCGCTATGTCTCGCAAGGAGAATCAGAGCCGGTCCAGAAAAGGCCCTGATCATGGTGTAGATGTCGCACGGAGGTGTGCAAAGTGTTTAGCCAGAAGCAAAACATGTCCTTCTAAGCTATTTCCATTCGAATACTAATGTGAATGAAAGAAGCAGGACAGTGGAAAGGTTGAGTTTTCTCTGACTTTTAAAGCTGCGCACACAATGCCTGTGTTGCGTGGGTCTGTTCTTCGTCTTTCGCAAGCTGCCGCTCTCTCGCCCTCGAAGGCGAAGAAGCGGCTTCTTCGCGCACTGAGCTTTGTGCCGGTCCCAGGACGCTCAGGAGAGCAGCTTCTGACGGAAGAGCCCGGGACCGGCGCTTAACTTCTGAGAGCTCCGTATCATCGTCTTCTGCATCTGTTGTCTACTGCAGTGCAGCAAAAAGCTTTTCCCATCTGTCTCTCAAGGAGAACCTGAGCCAGTCCAGAAAACGTCCCCGATCTTGTTGTAGATATTGCACAGAGTTGTGCAGAATGTTTAGCAAGAAGAAAAAGGAAGTCCTTCAAAGCTACTTCCATTCCACTTATAATGTGAATGAAAGAAGCAGGACAGTGGAAAGGTATAGTTTTCTTTGACTTTGAAAGCTGCGCACACAATGCCCGTGTTGTGGGGCTCTGTTCTTCGTCTTTCGCGAGCTGCCGGTCTCTCGCTCTCTCGAAGGCGAAGAAGCGGCTTCTTCGCGCACTGAGCTTTGTGCCGGTCCCGGGACGCTCAGGATGAGCGGCTTCTGCGGAAGATGCCCGGGACGGCGCTTAACTTCTGAGAGCTCCGTATCATCGTCTTCTGCATCTGTTGTCTACTGCAGTCATCAAAAAGCTTTTCCGCTATGTCTCGCAAGGAGAACGAGGGCCAGTCCAGAAAACGTCCCCGATCATGGTGTAGATGTTGCACAGAGGTGTGCAGAGTGTTTAGCAAGAAGCAAAAGAGTGTTCTTCAAAGCTACTTCCATTCCAATTATAATGTGAATGAAAGAAGCAGGACAGTGGAAAGGTATAGTTTTCTCTGACTTTTAAAGCTGCGCACACAATGCCCGTGTTGTGGGGCTTTGTTCTTCGTCTTTCGCAAGCTGCCGCTCTCTCGCTCTCTCGAAGGCGAAGAAGCGGCTTCTTCGCGCACTGAGCTTTGTGCCGGTCCGGGACGCTCAAGATGAGCGGCTTCTGGCGGAAGATGCCGGGACCGGCGCTTAACTTCTGAGAGCTCCGTATCATCGTCTTCTGCATCTGTTGTCTACTGCAGCATAGCAAAAAGCTCTTCCGCTATGTCTCGCAAGGAGAAACTGAGCCAGTCCAGAAAACGTCCCCGATCTTGGTGTAGATGTTGCACAGAGGTGTGTAGAGAGTTTAGCAAGAAGCAAAAGGACTGTTCTTCAAAGATCATTCCATTTGAATAATAATGTGAATGAAAGAAGCAGGACAGTGGAAAGGCCAGTTTTCTCTGACTTTTAAAGCTGCGCACACAATGCCCGTGTTGTGGGGCTTTGTTCTTCGTCTTTCGCAAGCTGCCGCTCTCTCGCTCTCTCGAAGGCGAAGAAGCGGCTTCTTCGCGCACTGAGCTTTGTGCCGGTCCCGGGACGCTCAGGAGAGCGGCTTCTGGCGGAAGATGCCCGGGACCGGCGCTTAACTTCTGAGAGCTCCGTATCATCGTCTTCTGCATCTGTTGTCTACTGCAGTTCAGCAAAAAGCTTTTCCGCTATGTCTCTCAAGGAGAAACTGAGCCAGTCCAGAAAACGTCCCCGATCTTGGTGTAGATATTGCACAAAGGTGTGCAAAGAGTGTTTAGCAAGAAGCAAAAGGAAGTCCTTCAAAGCTACTTCCATTTGAATAATAATGTGAATGAAAGAAGCAGGACATTGGAAAGTTTCAGTTTTCTCTGACTTTTAAAGCTGCGCACACAATGCCCGTGTTGTGGGGCTTTGTTCTTCGTCTTTCGCAAGCTGCCGCTCTCTCGCTCTCGAAGGCGAAGAAGCGGCTTCTTCGCGCACTGAGCTTTGTGCCGGTCCCGGGACGCTCAAGAGAGCGGCTTCTGGCGGAAGATGCCCGGGACCGGCGCTTAACTTCTGAGAGCTCCGTATCATCGTCTTCTGCATCGCTTTCTACTGCAGCTTAGAAAAAGCTCTTCCGCTATGTCTCGCAAGGAGAACTGAGCCAGTCCAGAAAACGTCCCCGATCTTGTGTAGATGTTGCACAGAGGTGTGCAGAGTGTTTAGCAAGAAGCAAAAGGAAGTCCTTCAAACTATTCCATTCGAATAATAATGTGAATGAAAGAAGCAGGACAGTGGAAAGGTATAGTTTTCTTTGACTTTGAAAGCTGCGCACACAATGCCCGTGTTGTGGGGCTCTGTTCTTCGTCTTTCGCGAGCTGCCGGTCTCTCGCTCTCTCGAAGGCGAAGAAGCGGCTTCTTCGCGCACTGAGCTTTGTGCCGGTCCCGGGACGCTCAAGAGAGCGGCTTCTAGTGGAAGATGCCCGGGACCGGCGCTTAACTTCTGAGAGCTCCGTATCATCGTCTTCTGCATCTCTTGTCTACTGCAGCATAGCAAAAAGCTCTTCCGCTATGTCTCTCAAGGAGAAACTGAGCCAGTCCAGAAAACGTCCCCGATCTTGGTGTAGATGTTGCACGGAGGTGTGTAGAGAGATTTAGCAAGAACAAAAATACTGTTCTTCAAAGCTCATTCCATTTGAATACTAATGTGAATGAAACAAGCAGGACAGTGGAAAGGCACAGTTTTCTCTGACTTTTAAAGCTGCGCACACAATGCCCGTGTTGTGGGGCTTTGTTCTTCGTCTTTCGCGAGCTGCCGCTCTCTCGCTCTCTCGAAGGCGAAGAAGCGGCTTCTTCGCGCACTGAGCTTTGTGCCGGTCCCGGGACGCTCAGGATGAGAGGCTTCTGCGGAAGATGCCGGGACCGGCGCTTAACTTCTGAGAGCTCCGTATCATCGTCTTCTGCATCTGTTGTCTACTGCAGTCATCAAAAAGCTTTTCGCTATGTCTCGCAAGGAGAACGAGGGCCAGTCCAGAAAACGTCCCCGATCATGGTGTAGATGTTGCACAGAGTGTGCAGAGTGTTTAGCAAGAAGCAAAAAGAAGTTCTTCAAAGCTACTTCCATTCCAATTATAATGTGAATGAAAGAAGCAGGACAGTGGAAAGGTATAGTTTTCTTGACTTTAAAGCTGCGCACACAATGCCCGTGTTGTGGGGCTTTGTTCTTCGTCTTTCGCAAGCTGCCGCTCTCTCGCTCTCTCGAAGGCGAAGAAGCAGCTTCTTGCGCACTGAGCTTTGTGCCGGTCCCGGGACGCTCAAGATGAGCGGCTTCTGCCGGAAGATGCCCGGGACCAGCGCTTAACTTCTGAGAGCGCCGTATCATCTTCTTCTGCATCTCTTGTCTACTGCAGCTTAGAAAAAGTTTTCCGCTATGTCTCGCAAGGAGAATCATGAGCCAGTCCAGAAAACGTCCCCGATCCTGGTGTAGATGTTGCACGGAGGTGTGCAAAGAGTTAGCCAGAAGCAAAAGGAGTCTTTCAAATTCTACCATTTGAATATAATGTGAATGAAAGAAGCAGGAGGGTGGTAAGATACAGTTTTCTCTGACTTTTAAAGCTGCGCACACAATGCCTGTGTTGTGGGCTTTGTTCTTCGTCTTTCGCAAGCTGCCGCTCTCTCGCTGCCTCGAAGGCGAAGAAGCGGCTTCTTCGCGCACTGAGCTTTGTGCCGGTCCCGGGACACTCAGGAGAGCGCCTTCTGGCAGAAGATGCCGGGACCGGCGCTTAACTTCTGAGAGCTCCGTATCATCGTCTTCTGCATCTCTTGTCTACTGCAGCTTAGCAAAAAGCTCTTCCGCTATGTCTCGCAAGGAGAAACTGAGCCAGTCCAGAAAACGTCCCGATCTTGGTGTAGATATTGCACAGAGGTGTGTAGAGAGATTAGCAAGAAGAAAATACTGTTCTTCAAAGCTCTTTCCATTTGAATAACAATGTGAATGAAACAAGCAGGACAGTAGAAAGGCACAGTTTTCTCTGACTTTTAAAGCTGCGCACAGAATGCCCGTGTTGTGGGGCTTTGTTCTTCGTCTTTTGCAAGCTGCCGCTCTCTCGCTCTCTCGAAGGCGAAGAAGCGGCTTCTTCGCGCACTGAGATTTGTGCCAGTCCCGGGACGCTCAGGATGAGCGGCTTCTGGCGGAAGATGCCCGGGACCGGCGCTTAACTTCTGAGAGCTCCGTCTCATCGTCTACTGCATCGCTTATCTGCTGCAGATTAGGAAAAAGCTTTTCCGCTATGTCTCGCAAGGAGAATCAGAGCCGGTCCGAGAAAAGTCCCCGATCATGGTGTAGATGTCGCACGGAGGTGTGCAAAGTGTTTAGCCAGAAGCAAAAACATGTCCTTCTAAGCTATTTCCATTCGAATACTAATGTGAATGAAAGAAGCAGGACAGTGGAAAGGTTGAGATTTCTCTGACTTTTAAAGCTGCGCACACAATGCCTGTGTTGCGTGGGTCTGTTCTTCATCTTTCGCAAGCTGCGCTCTCTCGCCCTCTCAAAGGCGAAGAAGCGGCTTCTTCGCGCACTGAGCTTTGTGCCGGTCCCGGGACGCTCAGGAGAGCAGCTTCTGACGGAAGAAGCCCGGGACCGGCGCTTAACTTCTGAGAGCTCCGTATCATCGTCTTCTGCATCTGTTGTCTACTGCAGTTCAGCAAAAAGCTTTTCCCATCTGTCTCTCAAGGAGAACCTGAGCCAGTCCAGAAAACGTCCCCGATCTTGTTGTAGATATTGCACAGAGTTGTGCAGAATGTTTAGCAAGAAGAAAAAGGAAGTCCTTCAAAGCTACTTCCATTCCACTTATAATGTGAATGAAAGAAGCAGGACAGTGGAAAGGTATAGTTTTCTTTGACTTTGAAAGCTGCGCACACAATGCCCGTGTTGTGGGGCTTGTTCTTCGTCTTTCGCGAGCTGCCGGTCTCTCGCTCTCTCGAAGGCGAAGAAGCGGCTTCTTCGCGCACTGAGCTTTGTGCCGGTGCCGGGGACGCTCAGGATGAGCGGTTCTGCCGGAAGATGCCCGGGACCGGCGCTCTTAACTTCTGAGAGCTCCGTATCATCGTCTTCTACATCTGTTGTCTACTGCAGTCATCAAAAGCTTTCCGCTATGTCTCGCCAGGAGAAACGAGGGCCAGTCCAGAAAACGTCCCCGATCATGGTGTAGATGTTGCACAGAGGTGTGCAGAGTGTTTAGCAAGAAGCAAAAAGAGTGTTCTTCAAAGCTACTTCCATTCCAATTATAATGTGAATGAAAGAAGCAGGACAGTGGAAAGGTTAGTTTTCTCTGACTTTTAAAGCTTTGCACACAATGCCCGTGTTGTGGGGCTTTGTTCTTCGTCTTTGGCAAGCTGCCGCTCTCTCGCTCTCTCGAAGGCGAAGAAGCGGCTTCTTCGCGCACTGAGCTTTGTGCCGGTGCCGGGACGCTCAAGATGAGCGGCTTCTGGCGGAAGATGCCCGGGACCGGCGCTTAACTTCTGAGAGCTCCGTATCATCGTCTTCTGCATCTGTTGTCTACTGCAGCATAGCAAAAAGCTCTTCCGCTATGTCCGCAAGGAGAAACTGAGCCAGTCCAGGAAAACGTCCCCGGATCTTGGTGTAGATGTTGCACAGAGGTCTGTAGAGAGTTTAGCAAGAAGAAAAATACTGTTCTTCAAAGATCATTCCATTTGAATAACATGTGAATGAAACAAGCAGGACAGTGGAAAGGCACAGTTTTCTTTGACTTTTAAAGCTGCGCACACAATGCCCGTGTTGTGGGGCTTTGTTCTTCGTCTTTCGCAAGCTGCCGCTCTCTCGCTCTCTCGAAGGCGAAGAAGCGGCTTCTTGGCGCACTGAGCTTTGTGCCGGTCCGGGACGCTCAAGAGAGCGGCTTCTGGCGGAAGATGCCCGGGACAGGCGCTTAACTTCTGAGAGCTCCGTATCATCGTCTTCTGCATCTGTTGTCTACTGCAGTTCAGCAAAAAGCTTTTCCGCTATGTCTCGCAAGGAGAAACTGAGCCAGTCCAGAAAATGTCCCGATCTTGGTGTAGATGTTGCACAAAGGTGTACATAGAGTGTTTAGCAAGAAGCAAGGGAAGTCTTCAAAGCTATTCCATACGAATAATGTGTGAATGAAAGAAGCAGGACAGTGGAAAGTTTCTGATTTCTCTGACTTTTAAAGCTGCGCACACAATGCCCGTGTTGTGGGGCTTTGTTCTTCGTCTTTCGCAAGCTGCCGCTCTCTCGCTCTCTCGAAGGCGAAGAAGCGGCTTCTTCGCGCACTGAGCTTTGTGCTGGTCCCGGGACGCTCAGGATGAGCGGCTTCTGGCGGAAGATGCCCGGGACCGGCGCTTAACTTCTGAGAGCTCCGTATCATCGTCTTCTGCATCTGTTGT